>NC_064618.1:677349362-678728862 GCF_023898315.1 Schistocerca nitens
AGTGCTGCGTCATGGCCCTGAAAGCACAGAGAATAGAGTAGGTAATATTGGCATGGATCAAGTTATGGCATCAGTGCTACAACTTAATGAAAATTTCAGATAACAACTTAATGAAAATTCCAGACAACAGAATGAAAGACAAGACACTACTTCAAACAACTTAATGAATCGTGCAAACAACTCAATGAAAAATATGACAGGTCGATCAAAAAATTTAATGAAAGTTTCAAACAGACGAATAAAATACACGACAATCTTAATGAGCAAAACAAACAACTTAGTGAACAGATTACAGCCGTTACCGTGCAACGCCTTGATACTAAAGGACAATTATGTGAGGAAATTAAGGCTTGTGCCAGTAACAATAGTGAAGAAATTAGATCTGTTGCACAAGAATTAAGTAATACACATGCAGCCACAACAGAATCACTTAGAGATGAAAGTAGTGCAGTCACTGAACAATGTTCAGAAAACGCAACACAGATACGCGATGAGTTTAAATTAATGTCAGCAGAAGTTTCACACACGCTGGATACGGAAGTCGATAAGAAATTTGACCAACAGATCACCCAAATTGACGAACGTTTTAAAGTGACAGAAATGAAAAATGTTTCAGTCACTAACACGTCACAGCTCTGTGCAATGCTGGCCGACCTATCTGTCATTTATGAAAGGAAGCAACTGATTTTTCTATTTCAATAATCGGGATGATCATGGATGGGAGAAATTAGTAAATTCTTTAAATTGAAATGAATGGTTGTTAAAAGTGACTTTTTATGAGAAAGATTATTATTACGAGATTTTTAAAACATTTACATGGGACTTACATTAATACTCAGGCTCCGACATCGCTGCACCGCGACCGGCCCAGCCAACACGATACACCATACCAGACCAGAGCAGACTCCAGACTAGCAACAACTTACTGCTACAGCTACACAGTTCCTATTGCAGTCAACACTGCTCTCTGGTCAGAGATTTTCTTATACCTTGCATATTGCAGGAGCAATACACCTCTTACAGTGGAGAAATTTCAGGATAAGGAAATCAGGCACAAGTACATAACAGCGATCTCAGAAAGGTACCAGTTAGTTGAATGTAGTCAATTACAGTCATTGGTAAAGGAATGGACAAGGTACAGGGACACAGTACTAGAAGTGGCTAAAGAATGTCTTGGAACAGTAGTGTGTAAAAGTAGGAGGAAGCAAACAGCTTGGTGGAATGACACAGTCAAGGCAGCCTGTAAAAGGAAAAAGAAGGCGTATAAAAATGGCTACATACTAGAACTCAGGCAGACAGAGAAAGTTATGTTGAAGAAAGAAACAAAGCCAAACAGATAATTGCAGCATCCAAGAAGAAATCTTGGGAAGACTTTGGAAACAGGTTGGAGACATTGGGTCAAGCTGCTGGAAAACCATTCTGGACTGTAATTAGCAGTCTTCGAAAGGGAGGTAAGAAGGAAATGACAAGTATTTTGGACAGGTCAGGAAAAGTGCTGGTGAATCCTGTGGATGCCTTGGGCAGATGGAGGGAATATTTTGAGGAGTTGCTCAATGTAGGTGAAAATATGATCAGTAATGTTTCAGATTTCGAGGTAGAATGGGATAGGAATGATGATGGAAATAGGATCACCTTTGAGGAAGTGGAGAAAATGGTCAATAGACTGCAGTGCAAATACAGTGGAATGTCAGATCTTAAATGGCTACACAGGATAATTGAAATGGCCTGGGAGTCGGGACAGGTTCCATCAGACTGGACAAAAGCAGTAATCACACCAATCTTTAAACATGGAAACAGTAAAGATTGTAACCACTACAGAGGTATCTCTTTAATCAGGTTGTGGGTAAAATCTTCTCAGGTATTGTTGAAAGGAAAGTGCAAGTATTAGTTGAGGAGCAATAGGATGAAAATCAGTGTGGGTTTAGGCCTCTTAGAGGTTGTCAGGACCAGATCTTTAGCTTACGACAAATAATGGAGTAGTGTTATGAGTGGAACAGGGAATTGTATCTATGCTTTATAGATCTAGAAAAGGCATATGACCGGGTTCCTAGGAGGAAGTTATTGTCTGTTCTACGAGATTATGGAATAGGAGGCAAACTTTTGCAAGCAAATTGACGGTAAACTGAGTTCATGGTTCAGAGTAGTTTCAGGGGTAAGACAAGGCTGCAAGCTGTCTCCACTGTTGATCATATTATTTATGGATCATATGTTGAAAACAATAGACTGGCTGGGTGAGATTAAGATATGTGAACACAAAATAGGCAGTTTTGCATATGCGGATGACTTAGTTGTGATGGCAGATTCGATTGAAAGTTTGCAGAGTAATATTTCAGAGCTAGATCAGAAATGTAAGGACTATGGTATGAAGATTAGCATCTCCAAAACGAAAGTAATATCAGTGGGAAAGAAATATAAACGGATTGAGTGCCAAATAGGAGGAACAAAGTTAGAACAGGTGGACGGTTTCAAGTACTTAGGATGCATATTCTCACAGGATGGCAACATAGTGAAAGAACTGGAAGCGAGGTGTAGCAAAGCTAATGCAAGAAGCGCTCAGCTACGATCTACTCTCTTCTGCAAGAAGGAAGTCAATACCAAGACTAAGTTATCTGCGCACCGTTCAATCTTTCGAGCAACTTTGTTGTATGGGAGCGAAAGCTGGGTGGATTCAGGTTACCTTATCAACATGGTTGAGGTTACGGATATGAAAGTAGCTAGGATGATTGCAGGTACTAGTAGATGGGAACAATGGCAGGAGGGTGTCCACAATGAGGAAATCAAAGAAAAACTGGGAATGAACTCTATAGATGTAGCAGTCAGGCCGAACAGGCTTAGATGTTGGGGTCATGTTACACGCATGGGAGAAGCAAGGTTACCCGAGAGACTCATGGGTTCAGCAGTAGAGGGTAGGAGGAGTCGGGGCAGACCAAGGAGAAGGTACCTGAATTCGGTTAAGAATGATTTTGAAGTAATAGGTTTAACATCAGAAGAGGCACCAAGGTTAGCACTGAATAGGGGATCATGGAGGAATTTTATAAGGGGGGCTATGCTCCAGACTGAACGCTGAAAGGCACAATAAGTCTTAAATGATGATGATGATGATGATGATTGGCTTTGATTTTACAAGAAGTCACTCCAGTTGACACGAGGTTTCTCGTTGCGCCGCAGGTGACGGTGGTGCTGTTGCTGCTGAACATGACAAAGAGGTACAGAAGGGTGATATTCTTGTCTTGGCGTTGGCAAGAGTGTAACAGGGCCACTACTTGTTACCGATGTTCAAAGAATAGGATGATGATGGAAGATGTATTAAATACAGTGATGTGTTTACCTAAGTTAAAAAGGAAGCATATGAGGAAGCGATATGATGATTTTACTGGTAAAGAACATATACGCATCCCAGCAGTAAGGATAAGGATACAGACAGAGTAGGAAGAAAATCACTAATGTGGATTTAACCTGTCGATACACAGCAAAATGGCTGCTCGCATTACTCAGGACCGATTGTCAAGGATACTGATTGCGTGGCTGCTTTATGACCTTTAATTGTATCCCTCTCTTTTTGTCTTTCTTTTAGCATAGACGAATGGGGAATCATTCTAGTGAAGATACGAGAGAATAATGGGGAAATGCACTGACGCAACCGACTTTGACGAAGGGAAGAATGCTACAGTCTGGCGCCTGCGAACGAACGTCCCGAAATGCTTAAACTTGTTCTGTTGTCCACCTGTGCTGTTCTGATCATCTTGGGAAAGTGATGGATGGGCGGAGAAGCCACGAGTGGGCGACAATGTGCTGGACGTCCACGCCGTGTCACTGACCGTGGAGGTCTGCCCACTTTGTTAAGCAGAATAACGACGGTCTGTGGCATGCCTGACAACAGTGCTGGTACGGGCAAAAGTGTCTGGATCACCCTGTTCATGGCACATTGTTGAACATGTGACTATGATGCCGATTGTCTCTTTGTGATCCCATAGTAACCCAACGACATCGTCAGTTAAGATTGCACTGGTCACGGGATCATCGAGACCGAATAGTAGATCAACGGAAACGTGTCGTCTAGTTGGATTAATCGCGTTTCTTTTCACACCACGTCGAGGGTCATGTCCACGTACGCTGTCATCCTATCGAACGGCTGCTAAAAATATGTCCAGATGCGTACTAACTCTTGCCTCTGCACGATACACCACTGATTGGAGGAAACGTGGTTTTCCCAAATGAATATACGGGTTTTAAGGGTTTGTATGGTTTGTTACATTAAACTTATAATTATAAAGAACACGTCAAATGGGAGAGCACCTCAAAGCTTTCCTTACAAGTGTTCATTGTGAGCACCATTCATCACACATAGAGTCGATAGGTGAGTTCTTCCCCAACGTTGATCAGTGTTTGTGAAGTAATTGTTGCAACACTGTTGTTTCTAAAGTCCGGTAGATCAGCTGGTAGTGGAGCCACATAGACGTGATCCTTTATGAGCCACCAAAGGTAAAATAGTGTGGCCTCAGATCGTAAGTGAACGTGGATGTCATCGAAAACAAGCTGTGTCATTTGACCACTTGCTGCTAATCTACGGTCGGAAAAAAACGTCGTTTAACCAATAGGATATTGAATTATTCCAGTGAAGTGGCCAATAAAAGTTCTGTGTTTCAGTTTCTTCCAATTGTGGAAAGAGTTTTATCTCATCGGGATGAGTCCACCAATTACAGCTGCTTCGTCGAAAAAGCATGGCGTGTAAAATTTCCGTCGGGATATGGTACAAAAACATTCAGTTTAGGGGAGTCCCAATGCAGCCGTACCACCCTGAGGGGATTTTCTGACCCCCAGATGCGTTCATTGTGTGTCTTCGGATTTCCATGCAGGTGAAATGTCGATTCATCGCTGAAGACGATACGATCCATAAAAATCTTCATTGTCACGCAGCAATATTTAGTTTGCAATGTTGACACGTAAACGTAATCTGTAGGCTTTAGGACGTAGCTATAACAGTATTCTTAAAAGTCTCCACACAGGAATTGCTAATTCTGGACCAGCCGTCCGAACTGACTTCTTTGCGCTATACGTCCTTCAGTCACTCTTGGTCGTTCCATATTCTTCCCTTTGCGCACAAGTGTACAAAAAATCTGTTTTTTGAGTAGCTGTTACATTTGACGTATTATTTGTAATTGTAAGTGTATTGTAATAAATGCCTCAAAACCTTAAAATATGTATATTCATTTTGAAACACCATTTTGGAATTGCTGAGAGCGAACAGTTTGTAGCTACAGGGCATCTCAAAGGAAAACGACATGAAGCAGTCTTCTGGTTAGGTACAGCGATGGATGCAGACGTCTGGGTATGCAAACGAGTCTTACTGTGAAGGCAATCGAACTAATTCAAAGACTTTGGTAAGCACACAGTTTGGGGAAATTTTCAGATTGCCTTAAACATACGACAGCTGCAATCCGTTAGTCACTTAGAGTGCCATCCGTGCACAAAGTGTGATATTTCTTTCGTCCATAAACTTGTAAACAGCTTCCAAGCGTAACCTGTACTTAGCTAAAGAAGTGAAATTTACTACGAGACATTGTTACAGCTTAGCAGAAATCCACCTTTCGCCGATCCCTTTCAGAGAGAGTACGTAAGATAATAGTTACAATAGTTAGCACGATTAGTCACACTCAACTTTTATTATCAAAGAGCAGCAACCTCTATTAAACACATCATAACTAAATCACCTTGTGCTTTGCTATGTAATCAAATTCCAATACTTAATTCAGTACTGCTCAGTTTTCTCTGATTTTCCTATTCAGTGACTGTAAAAGCGTTCTGTATTATATCTGTAAAACCTAAATTATACTGCAGTTTGTTAGAACTTCAACGTCAGGAAGGACAGCAAATAACGAATTTTGTTGTGTAGAAAATTATAGGACGAAGAGTGGATGGTAAATTTGTACGTGAATCTGGGGTACATAAGATGCGAAATTTAGTACACGGTGCTGCCACCTCTGACATCAACAATGGCTGTAGCATTGCTGGGCTTAGATGACAGATTCGGTTATGTAATTTCGTCCAGGTTCACTCTGTGACTAAGTTTATCAGTGGTAATGGCTGGCAAGTGGTGGCACGGCAGTCTATCGGAGAAATTCGTGACTAGATGTTTTCAATAGACGGCAGATCTAGGTAATGTTCTGGCCTGGGCAGTAGTCGAACATCATATGTATCGAAGTAGGTCAGGACGGAAAGGGCAATATGCGGGTTTGCTCTATGTTGTCTGATGCTAGTCGAGCGATGCACGTGAGATCCTGTATGACATTTATTACGGCCCTCCTGAACCCACAGATTCCTCATTTGCATGGTAATCGTGAGATCCCGACCTTTGCAAACAGTAATACAGCGAAAGGCTTCGATTCTACCGCAGTCGAGAATTGCGAAACGTGCTAACATACGTTTTTCCATCCTGCCCTAGGTATACCGTGATTTCCTTACAGACAAACAACATCTAGATGAGATTTCTGAATGAGAAATTTACGGCACAATGTTGCTTATACAGAGAACTAGCTCAGTACCTGGCGTTGGTCAGGTATGTTTTTATTCCAGTCTTCCTCTCCTGGTAAATCTCCTCGTCCCCCCCCCCCTTCCCCTCTCTCTGTCCACCTCCTCCATCCCCACTCATTTCTCATCTCCTTCTCATCCCTTCTAATCACATCTCCTCCCTTCTCCTCTTTCCTTTAGCCCACAGTATTTCTTTCGAGATCGTAAGTAATATCTGTACCAGATATGACTGAAATTTTTGCAGGGCTGTAAGATGAATGTTTTATCCGTTTTTTGCCCGCTTACGCAATGTCAAATACATTTAACCTGTTTCACACATGAAACTTCCTGGCAGATTAAAATTGTGTGCCGGACAGAGACTCGAACTCGGGACCTTTGCCTTTCGCGGGCAAGTGCTCTACCAACTGAGCTACCCGAGAACGACTCACGCCCCGTCCTCACAGCTTTACTTCTGCCAGTACCTCGTCTCCTACCTTCCAAACTTTACAGAAGCTCTCCTGCGAACCTTGCAGAACTAGCACTCATGAAAGAAAGGATATTGCGGAGACATGGCTTACCCAAAGCCTGGGGGATGTTTCTAGAATGAGATTTTCACTCTGCAGCGGAGTGTTCCAAAACGTTTGGAAGGTAGGAGACGAGGTACTGGCAGAAGTAAAGCTGTGAGGATGGGGCGTGAGTCGTGCTCGAGTAGCTCAGTTGGTAGAGCACTTGCCCGCGAAAGGCAAAGGTCGTAAAATGATATAATTTTGGAGGTACATTCATCGAAGTGTGTGCATACAGTTTGCGAAATCGTTGCGAATAGATTAGTGGTACAAAAAGATGCACATTAAAACGTCATGCATGATGCGACAGTTTTTCACTCATCTTACTGGTTATGACGTCATATCTCCTGCATTTGTGTCACACAATGATATATTTTTGTAAGTACATTCAGCGGCATGTATGATACTGTCTACGAAATGTGATGCGAACACAACGAGTAGCGAAGACTTGATAAGTTTAAACGTCAATAATTAAGCGGCAGTTTTTCACGCATCTCAGTGTGTATGAGGTCATATCTTCTGGTGTCGTACTGCGATTTAATTTTGCTGGTACGTTCAGTGGTATATGTGAATACCGTCTCAAAAAAATGTCACGAACACATTTAGAAGTAAAGAGGTAATAAATTAAAACGTCATGTTTTAATGATGGATTAGCGAAAGTGTACTAACTTTTTCGTTTCATCATTTTGTGTGCGTTGTTATCGAGAAAGAAGTTTGGTAAAAGTTTGAAATTATGTGTAATGTTTGCTGCAAGTCACTAAATGCTCTCATTCTGATATATTGGATGGTTAAAACATGGGTTTTGGTAGGTGATTCTCACCTCTACAGCGATTTTTTCCAGACAGTCAGCTTCGGCTGACATTGGTCTTGTGGTTTAGGAGGAGATGGGAAAATAGATGCACACGTGTAAACATGCATACACTGATCAGTCAGAACATTATGACCAGCGACCTACTATCGATCTGAACTCGCCCAGGCGATAGGAGCGTCAGGCCGACCGTTATGGCCGAGCGGTTCTAGGCGCTTTAGTCTGGAACCGTGCGACGGCTACGGTCACAGGTTCGAATCCTGCCTCGGGCATGGATGTGTGTGATGGTTCAAATGGCTCTGAGCACTATGGGACTTAACATCTATGGTCATCAGTCCCCTAGAACTTAGAACTACTTAAACCTAACTAACCTAAGGACAGCACACAACACCCAGCCATCACGAGGCAGAGAAAATCCCTGACCCCGCCGGGAATCGAACCCGGGAACCCGGGCGTGGGAAGCGAGAACGCTACCGCACGACCACGAGATGCGGGCAGGATGTGTGTGATGTCCTTAGGTTAGTTAGGTTTAAGTAGTCCTAAGTTCTAGGGGATTGATGACCTCCGATGTTAAGTCCCATAGTGCTCAGAGCCATTTGATAGCAGCGTCAGCTGGCGAGAAATGACCGCTAGTGTGATAAACGCACGTTACATGTAGTATCAGTGGGCGCGCTGTCCGTGTGTAGAACGAGGAAGGCCCGAGATCTGTCTTAGTTTGACCGAGAGCAGATTGTGATGGCCCAGAGACTCGGCACGAGCATTTGCTGTGGTGAGTGTCTTCAACACGAGGCGAAACCAAGGTGAAACCACGCCCAGGCGTCGTGGGATTGGGCGGTCGCATCTCACTACGAATGTCGGACGTCGTAGCCTGAGTAGACTATTAAAACAGGACAGGCGGCGAGTTGTTGGCGGAACTAATGTCAGACTTTAATGATGGGTAAGAGTACAAGTCTGAACACACAGTGCACCGACCACTCCTAACGATGGGCCTCAGCAGCCGACGTCCCATGCACGCGCCAATCTTAAAACCGCGACATCGGCAACTACCACTGAAACGGTCATGTGACCATCGACACTGGACGTTGGTGCTGTGGCAGAACGTTACACGATTTGATGAATCCAGATACCTTCTTCATCATGCGATTGGAGGCCGCGTATCCGTCTTCTTCCACGGCAACAGCTCCTTGACACCTGTACTGCGGGAGGGAGGCAATCTACGGCGGCTCCATTACGCTCTGGGGAACATTCACGTGGGCATCCATGCGTCCAGTGGAGCTCGCGCAAGGCAGCATGACGGCCAAGGAGGATCGTACACGCCTGAGACGGTCATGTTTCCCGACGGCAGTCGCATTTTTCAACGAGATAATGCTCCATGTCGTAAGGCCAGGAGTGTGATGGAGTGGTTCGAGGAACACAATGGCGATTTACAACTCGCCAGAATCTGAGCCCCATGGAAGACGTCTGAGATGTGAAAGTTCCTGGCAGATTAAAACTGTGTGCCCGACCGAGACTCGAACTCGGGACCTTTGCCTTTCGCGGGCAAGTGCTCTACCGACTGAGCTACCGAAGCACGACTCACGCCCGGTACTAACAGCTTTACTTCTGCCAGTACCTCGTCTCCTACCTTCCAAACTTTACAGAAGCTCTCCTGCGAGCATCTGTAAAGTTTGGAAGGTAGGAGACGAGGTACTGGCAGAAGTAAAGCTGTGAGTACCGGGCGTGAGTCGTGCTTCGGTAGCTCAGATGGTAGAGCACTTGCCCGCGAAAGGCAAAGGTCCCGAGTTCGAGTCTCGGTCGGGCACACAGTTTTAATCTGCCAGGAAATTTCATATCAGCGCACACTCCGCTGCAGAGTGAAAATCTCATTCTCGTCTGAGATGTGATTAAACGTGGCGTCAGAGCTCATCGCCCCCCTCTCCGGAATTCACGGGAATTAGGTGACTTAAGTGTACAGATGTGGTGCTAACTGCCTCTAGCCACCTACCAAGGCCTCATTGATTCCATGCTACGACGCGTTGCTGCTGTTATCCGTGCCAAAGATGGACATACCGGCTATTAGGCAAGCATTCATAATTTCAGGCTGATCAGTGTAAATGCGTGGGTGAAATGGCGTTGCTCTTACGGACTTTGTGTCGGTGAGTTGAAATGCAAAGCAAGCACATATCCAAGTACGTATTACACCTATTCCATCATCTTTCAGGTGTGCATCCGAGATGGTATCTTCAAGAAACACATGTAATACTCTTCATGGTAGTTTGGCGTTTGCTGAATCCCGTCTTCACGTTGTTGCTATTTTAATGGACAGCAGCGTAAAAGGTAAGTCTGAATTGAAATGTACGTAATGTGACGTCACGATAAAAGTAGAAACATGTGGAAAAGGAAGTGAGGTTTAAAATTATACCGGTTCTGTGAAATAACAATAAGCCCAAAATTACTTCTCGATGATACTTTACTGCTGGGACCGTTGTCACCATTGTCTAGGACGTTTTATATTGTCGTTTCTATCCCCTGCCATTCCTAATTCAACAAACGACAGGAAAAATAATCCAACAGTTGTTAGCTCCGAGAGAAATATTGAGTAATAACTTAACGGAACCCGTGGTCGGAATCTAGTAGATGTGCTAAGTACACAGCTCGGACGCGGGAAGTCGTGATGGGCTATTTTCGCGGACTACTTCCTGCAGGATGCGGCCAACACTGGCGGATGAGGTTCGCCGTTCTGCGGTACTTTCAGGGAAGTGGAAATAGCGCGTACACACGTTTCTGCGCTACCGGAATGTTTAAGACTCTCGTTAACTCAAACATTAAAATTTCTACTGTCTTCCTGAACAGGAATTGCTATAAACTGTAAATTGTGTATCCGTAGCAGTAACCGACAGTAAATTTCTTCTTAATCGCGACGCTTTCAAGCCAAGAACAAAGAGAACCCATCCTGATATGTCTGATCCTCAAATCAAATGGCTCAAATGGCTTTGAGCACAATGGGACTTAACATCTGAGGTCATCAGTCTCCTAGAACTTAGAACTACTTAAACCTAACTAACCTAAGAACATTACACACATCCATGCCCGAGGCAGGATTCGAACCTGCGACCGTAGCGCTCGCGTGGTTCCAAACTGAAGCGCCTAGATCCGCTCGGCCACATTGTCCGGCTATGTCTGATCCTATCATTCTGTTTAATCTGTTCCACACAGTACTAATCGTTTTATCTCTACATATTTTCTGTAACCGGGAACCCATCCTGATATGTCTGATCCTCAAATCAAATGGCTCAAATGGCTTTGAGCACAATGGGACTTAACATCTGAGGTCATCAGTCTCCTAGAACTTAGAACTACTTAAACCTAACTAACCTAAGAACATTACACACATCCATGCCCGAGGCAGGATTCGAACCTGCGACCGTAGCGCTCGCGTGGTTCCAAACTGAAGCGCCTAGATCCGCTCGGCCACATTGTCCGGCTATGTCTGATCCTATCATTCTGTTTAATCTGTTCCACACAGTACTAATCGTTTTATCTCTACATATTTTCTGTAACCGACGAACTCGTTATTTGATCTACCTAGAAATTGTTCCCCTATTTCCAAAATATCTTTGTTTTCATTGTCTTAGAATACACCTCACCAGTCTGTCATTTCTTCTCTTTTTCCGCATACTTGTTCATCTAGTTCTTAATTTGTGTCCCTAATCTTTAAATACCCATGTAACACTGTACTTTAAATACTGCATTTTGTTTTCTTCGTTGTGTCTCTATCCCAGTTTTGTTTGTACATATTTCTGGGTGACAAACTATTTCATTTTTTCTTTATTTTTCGTGTTCTGGAATCAAGTTTTTATAGTTGAAATACTGGGTTAAATCAGTGGCAAATTTGTTTCCCACAGCTCAAGGGTGCAGGGTGCAAAGGTGCATTGGAATATGCTATGCTGCATGTCTTCGACTTGAGAGCAGATGTGTCTTCCTCATCCCTCACAGTCCATCTTCGTTTGCTCGTCTTTACGTATTAACGGGACCACGCCTGTCCGTAGAGGACTGAAAATTCTTCATGTGACACACAGAAGTTTAATGCTAATAGACTCATCCTCTCGAAGTGTGTATCATCTTCCTGGGACCACCCGAAGCTGCCTCGTGAGTGTCCTTTTTGATTTTAGTGATAGTGGTACACCGAATCCACTCCACGTCCACCTCGGTAGCTGCACGGTCGGCGCGACGGATTGCTAATCGGAGGGGTCCGGGTTTAATTCCTAGCCGAGTCGGAGATTTTCTCCGCTCGGAGACTGGGCGTTGTGTTGTCCCTACATTCGTATCGTCGTAATTGATAAGAAACTCGTCTCCAGTACACTATGTTATCGTCTTTCCATTACTAAAATGACTGAATAGGCACGACCCGAAAAAAACCACTATACAAGACATTCTTTTCTTAAAAGAACTATTCTCACTGTATTCATGATCTGCTCGACGTATTATTAGAGCAGAAGAATCGGCACCTTTATATAGCTTGCCCAAACTTATTTCTTTCATTCAGCAAGTCGCTAACCGGCATGTTGAATTAAAGATTACATCTATTTATTTCTTGTGGACGATGTTACTTTGGGATTATTCAGCTGCTAAGAAACTGAAGCCAATATCAGTTTATAAACTCCGTCCATAATACAAAGGCTATATTTTACACAACAATATCTGTTGAAAAAAGTTTTCTTCAAAATGCTGTTAACATTTTTCTCGGTTCAGTGATCTTGTGTTAAGGTTTCCTAAGTTAACAAAGCTTTCAACTTCATACATAACGCTATGGATAGAATAGGAGTCAGCTGCCATTGGTAATGTAATCGATGTACGAGTTATATGTTCCGATTCTTAGTGATCCTCGCAGATTTATTTCCAAATTATCCTCCACCAAACACCAGCAAACTATCACTGTTCAGTCAATTCGAGAATGCCAGGTCATCTGGAATTTTAAGTTTATGGAGGCGTTTTGATATATGCTTTCGGAGGTGGAAGTCGAGATTTTGCACAGATTGATAAGCAGTCATCTGTGACAGGCACCTGAGGATCGAGCCATTTACCCCCAAATAGATACATTTGCAGCACTGTAGTGAACAACATAATAAGTTGTGATTATTGTTATTCTGCTTCATGTTAGTTCACTTAATTTTGTCTTCGTTTTAACCTCAAACACGGTTCTGTACTAACTAGCCGTTAACAGGTCTTCTTTGCCGTTGATTGGTATGTGATTGACTTTCATCTTTAGATATATTCTAAACTTTCTCTTCAGTTCCTTTATTAATTCTCATATATGTAAGTTAAATAGCAAATATTCAATGCATCCCTCCTTTATGAGAAATTTACCTGCAACGGTTCAACTTATATGAAAGCAGATACAGGGCGAAAATTATTGAACTATATGAAAAAAAAAACGTGGATTGGCTACAAACTACGACGTGCACACACTTTATGCAATATGTAAGCCGGCCAGGGTGGCCGTGCGGTTCTAGGCGCTACAGTCTGGACCGCGCGACCGCTACGGTCGCAGGTTCGAATCCTGCCTCGGGCATGGATGTGTTTGATGTCCTTAGGTTAGTTAGTTCTAGGGAACTGATGACCTGAGAAGTGAAGTCCCATAGTGCTCAGAGCCACTTTTTTGCAATGTAAACATCAATACAGACATTTAGATTTAGGTTATGACATGTTCGATATGCCTGCCATCATTGGCGATTATGTGGCGCAGACGAATAGCAAAATTCTGCATGACCCATAAAAGTGTCGGAACATCGATGTTGTCGATGACCTCCTGAATGGCTGTTTTCAGCTCAACAATGGTTTTGGGATTATTTCTGTACACCTTGTCTTGAATATAGCCGCACAAAAAGGAGTCCCATGTGTTCAGATCCGGAGAATATGCCGACCAATCGAGGCCCACACCATTGGCCTCTGGGTACCGTAGAGGCAGAATGCGGTCCCCAAAGCGCTCCTTCTGGACATCAAACACTCTCCTGCTTCGATGCGGTCGAGCTCAGTCTTGCATGAACCACATCTTGTCGAAATCAGGGTCACTTTGGATAATGGGGATGAAATCATCTTCCAAAATCTTCACGTACCGTTCGGTAGTCACCGTGCTATCAAGGAATATCGCACCGATAGTTCAGTGACTGGCCATTGCACGCCACACAGTCACCCGTTGAACGTGAAGAGACTTCTTGATCGCGAAATGCGGATTCTCAGTCCGCCAGATGCGCCAATTTTGCTTATTGACAACCCATAAAAATGAAAGTGTGCTTTGTCGCATGCGCATACAAATTTCCATCATGCCCAGCGGCCAACCGTGCAACGTGAACTTCCTAACGCACAATGTCCAGAAGTTATGACGATTACATTTCATTAGTTCAGTAATTGTCACCCTGTACATGACAAGCTATCCTCTGTTGAGACAGTCGGAGAATCGGTAAACCAAGGAAGTCGCCTGAACTTGTCTTTGTGTTGTACATTTCCTTAGGGCGGTCCCTGTAAGACGGGATATTATGGCTTGTTTTCAAGCACCAAAATATAGTGTACGAATAAGTAACACATAATATTGTGCTCTCGCAGTCTTTCGCGCCTGCATGTCCGTATAAATATTTTTCGGTTTTGAAGCTGTAGTTATCGATGACTATTTAATATAGCATAAGAGCGACTGGGGAACTGAAATTTTCGTGTTTTCTGGGATGTAGTGAAAGTTGGTGGTACCGATCAGTGAAAGCAGAGTGATCTATATTCGTACTAACCCTGTCTCACAAACAGTCCGTCAGAACACTTCGTTTCGTAACAGACTCATTTAACTTTTGCGTTATCGTTATACTGGAAACAGCGTTTGATACTGCAAAATGCGAGCTGAGCTGGATGTATGTGTGACAGCTATTGTACGTAGCCTACAGTGCGCTACAATTGCAGAAGCGGAGCCGATGCTCCTCTCGACTAACAAGGAGAAGTTCGACTTTTTGAAACCATCTTTACGGTGATTTTAAGTTCTAGATATCTCACCCTGCAGTCATTCAGCTTGGTCGACCCTCGTTTGTAAGTAATCGAAAAAAATTGGGAATTTTGCGTGTCGATTAATAACTGGGAGAAAGGAGTATAGAACTGACAGGTTGTATAGCGTTATGGATAGGGTAAAGAAAGGTACTACAACAGAAAATTGTGGATACGACCCTCGTCAGGTACTTTGAATTTTTTAGAACTTTTAAATCTTTATCGAAAGGACTGTGCTCATTATTATTACCCAATTAATTGGTCTAAATGTACTATTTTATTTTTATTCCTTTGTCGTATCATTTTAATCATCGTATAATTTTTTTCATTTGATCTCATTTTTTTGCTATCTTTCTTTTTCCGCTTGGAATCTTTTATGAAATGAATTTTATTTATTAATTTCGATTTAATTTCTTTTGTTTTATTATCATGTATTTTCATCTGCATTATTTTGTCCATAGTGCAACAGCAATTTATGATTTAAATATTTGTATGAGCATTACCATCCAAAAAAATGCATATCCTGTACCAAAAATTACATTTTTGACGCCATTGCACAGTCAACATAAGTAGATTATTCAATCTTTTGTTTTTTAAGCATTAGGTCGGCGTTTTCAAATATTTTAGTATTATAATAGATAAATATAATTAAATTAACAGTCACAGAAATACCAGTTGGAAAAAGAAAGACAGGAAGAAAAATGAGAGAAAATGCAGAGGTTGATACGATAGTTAAAATGATGTGACAAAGGAATAGAAAAAACAATTACATTTAACTCAATTAACTGAATAAAAATGTGATGCATATGGTGAGATTCGAACCACAATCTTCTGAATCTATGATCCTTAACCTAACCATTACGCTACGCAACCAACCTACACTGCATTCTTCGTTTAAGACCATTATGGGTGAAGTGAAATTCATAAATTTTTGTCGTCGATTAGTCCCGAACTAGGCCCCACCCGGGTGAATGGCTGCAGGGTGTGATACCTGGAACCTTATCGTAGATCACCGTACAGATTGTTCCCACTGCTGGGGACCTCTCCTTGTAAGTCTTTAGAGAGGCGCCTTCTGCCAGCCGCGCCGCGCTGCAACTCAAGTACACCGCACTGTGCTGTGCCGGAGCCGCCAGTAGATCCCGGATTAGAACACGGTTTTCCGCACACAGATCTTATCTATACAACACACGCTATCGGCCGCAATTAAACCGCCCGTAATCTATTTACCTCTCAAAGAGCCGATGCGAGACTTGATTGATCGTTGGCGAGTTAATAACGCGGGCTCAGGCGTTTGATACGTGAGATTCCTTTGAGGTCGCGCGCTGAGACGTGGGACTGGAGACACACCCACGCACGGCGCCCGCCGCTTAGGCAACCCTCGCAGCTCCCCTGCTGCTCGTGGTGCCCAACAGCCAGTAGCGAAACGTTTCCTCCGGCGTGATGAAGCACAAATAAACTTGGAGAGGGGAGAACTCACCATGAAAAATATTATCCGAATGGGACACAAATCGGTATATGTGATGCACAAGCAAACACATTATTATAATTTCACAAAAATTGGATGATTTATTCAAGGGAAAGGACTGCACAAATTGAGCAAGTCAATAACGCGTTGGTCCTCCTCTGGCCCTTAGGCAAACAGTTATTCGACTTGGCATTGATTGATAGGGTATGAAACGTCCCCTTAAAAAAATTATGAATTACTGTGCTGGAAAACCTCTTACGTTCTTTGCTTTTCAAACAGCTGAGCAAAACTGAACGTACTCAATACTCTTTACTTGTTCTGATCAACACTAAACTGACACACAATATTTTTAGCGCAACGCAATCTGACTTTCAAAAATCCCTACAAAAGAATGGCCCTGACTAACAATAACCTATAACTTTCATGAATCACATACCTCACAAAAATCTTCATTACTCGAACTACTGCAATACAGCGAGCGCCAATACTGCCAGCTTAGTAATGTTCAAAAGTAATTATATATATATATATATATATATATATATATATATATATATATATATCATGACATCCAGTCTTACCAATTTACTCTCTCTGATGGACTGATCATCCGCTCTCAAAACTCCGCCATCTCACTCCCCAAATCCGCCACTGCTGGCGGCTCACCTCCAACTGCGCAACGCTACGCGCTGTTCACATCCAGCTGCCCAACACTACAATAGCGAATATTACAACAATGTAAACCAGCCGCATATTGCACACAGCAGTCAGTGATTTTCATACAGAGTGCTACGTGGCGTTACCAACATAAAAACCTAAACAGCCTACTTACAATGGTAGTTCATATCCTCCTGAGGGATGGCGTGCCAAATTATCTTCAACTGGCTAATTACATCGTCGAAATTCCGAGCTGGTTGAAAGGCCATGCCCATAAGCTCCAAAAGTTCTCAGTTGGGAAGAGATTTGGCGACCTTTCTGGAGAAGGTGGGGTTTGTCAGGCACGAAGACAAGCAGTAGAAACTCTCGCCAAGTGCGTGAGGGAATTACACTCCTGGAAATGGAAAAAAGAACATATTGACACCGGTGTGTCAGACCCACCATACTTGTTCCGGACTCTGCGAGAGGGCTGTACAAGCAATGATCACACGCACGGCACAGCGGACACACCAGGAACCGCGGTGTTGGCCGTCGAATGGCGCTAGCTGCGCAGCATTTGTGCACCGCCGCCGCCAGTGTCAGCCAGTTTGCCGTGGCATACGGAGCTCCATCGCAGTCTTTAACACTGGTAGCATGCCGCGACAGCGTGGACGTGAACCGTATGTGCAGTTGACGGACTTTGAGCGAGGGCGTATAGTGGGCATGCGGGAGGCCGGGTGGACGTACCGCCGAATTGCTCAACACGTGGGGCGTGAGGTCTCCACAGTACATCGATGTTGTCGCCAGTGGTCGGCGGAAGGTGCACGTGCCCGTCGACCTGGGACCGGACCGCAGCGACGCACGGATGCACGCCAAGACCGTAGGATCCTACGCAGTGCCGTAGGGAACCGCACCGCCACTTCCCAGCAAATTAGGGACACTGTTGCTCCTGGGGTATCGGCGAGGACCATTCGCAACCGTCTCCATGAAGCTGGGCTACGGTCCCGCACACCGTTAGGCCGTCTTCCGCTCACGCCCCAACATCGTGCAGCCCGCCTCCAGTGGTGTCGCGACAGGCGTGAATGGAGGGACGAATGGAGACGTGTCGTCTTCAGCGATGAGAGTCGCTTCTGCCTTGGTGCCAATGATGGTCGTATGCGTGTTTGGCGCCGTGCAGGTGAGCGCCACAATCAGGACTGCATACGACCGAGGCACACAGGGCCAACACCCGGCATCATGGTGTGGGGAGCGATCTCCTACACTGGCCGTACACCACTGGTGATCGTCGAGGGGACACTGAATAGTGCACGGTACATCCAAACCGTCATCGAACCCATCGTTCTACCATTCCTAGACCGGCAAGGGAACTTGCTGTTCCAACAGGACAATGCACGTCCGCATGTATCCCGTGCCACCCAACGTGCTCTAGAAGGTGTAAGTCAACTACCCTGGCCAGCAAGATCTCCGGATCTGTCCCCCATTGAGCATGTTTGGGACTGGATGAAGCGTCGTCTCACGCGGTCTGCACGTCCAGCACGAACGCTGGTCCAACTGAGGCGCCAGGTGGAAATGGCATGGCAAGCCGTTCCACAGGACTACATCCAGCATCTCCACGATCGTCTCCATGGGAGAATAGCAGCCTGCATGGCTGCAAAAGGTGGATATACACTGTACTAGTGCCGACATTGTGCATGCTCTGTTGCCTGTGTCTATGTGCCTGTGGTTCTGTCAGTGTGATCATGTGATGTATCTTGATGTATCTGACCCCAGGAATGTGTCAATAAAGTTTCCCCTTCCTGGGACAATGAATTCACGGTGTTCTTATTTCAATTTCCAGGAGTGTATCTTGCTGAAATGTAAGCCCAGGATGGATTGTCACCACGATCAACAAAATGGGACGCAGAAAATCGCCGACGTATCACTGTAGTGTAAGGGTGCCACGGATCATAGCCAAAGCTGTCTTGCTATGAAAAGAAATCGTATCTCAGACCATCACTCCTGGCCGTTGGGGCGTATAGCGGGCAACGGTCAAGTTGGTATTCCACTCCTGCACGGGGCACCTCCAGGCTCGTCTTCGGCCTGGAATCCCACTGACTGTAGTAGAACTGTCTTCACTGATGAGTCTCGCTTCGAACTGAGCACTGATGACCAGCGAAGATGTGTCTGGAGAAGCTCTGCCCAGCGGTAGGATACCACTCTGTCGTCCGCCATACGCCCTGACAATTGGGAGTGATGTTATGGCGTCTAATTTATTTGCACAGCAGGACCCTTTTGGTTGTCACCCGCGGGATTCTTACAGCACACCAGAAAAATGAGTTCAGTCTTACTGTAAACATTTTCCTGTCCAGTTTTATTTTGTCCACTTTGTACATGCCGCACCTGCGTCGTTGAGGCACTTACGAAAGAAAGAATTTAGAAAGAATATCTGCAGGTTGTTATCAAACAACACTTGAGTAATGGATGAGACACACTGTTTGAGGTAAAACGAAAGCTACAAAGAAATGTTTAGAAGTATTAGAGGTGACCCACGTTCTAGCTGTTTCTCTTAAACATCTACATCCATACTCCCTAAGCCACCTGACGGTGTGTGGCGGAGGGGACCTTGTGTACCTCTATCGGTTCTCCCTTCTATTCCAGTCTCGTATTGTTCGTGGAAAGAAGGATTGTCGGTATGCCTCTGTGTGGGCTCTAATCTCTCTGATTTTATCCTCGTGGTCTCTTCGCGAGATATACGTAGGAGGGAGCAATATACTGCTTGACTCCTCGGTGAAGGTATGTTCTCGAAACGTCAACAAAAGCCCGTACCGAGCTACTGAGCGTCTCTCCTGCACAGTCTTCCACTGGAGTTTATCTATCATCTCCGTAACGCTTTCGCGATTACTAAATGATCCTGTAACGGAGCGCGCTGCTCTCCGTTGGATCTTCTCTATCTCTTCTATCAACCCTATCTGGTATGGATCCCACACTGCTGAGCAGTATTCAAGCAGTGGGCGAACAAGCGTACTGTATCCTACTTCCTATGTTTTCGGATTGCATTTCCTTAGGATTCTTCCAATGAATCTCAGTCTGGCATCTGCTTTACCGACGATCAACTTTATATGATTATTCCATTTTAAATCACTCCTAATGCGTACTCCCAGATAAATTATGGAAATAACTGCTTCCGGTTGCTGACCTGCTACATTGTAGCTAAATGATAAGGGATCTTTCTTTCTATGTATTCGCAGCACATTACACTTGTCTACATTGAGATTCAATTGCCATTCCCTGCACCATGCGCCAATTCGCTGCAGATCCTCCTGCATTTCAGTACAATTTTACATTGTTACAACCTCTCGATATACCACAGCATCATCCGCAAAACGCCTCAGTGAACTTCCGATGTTATCCACAAGGTCATTTATGTATATTGTGAATAGCAACGGTCCTACGACACTCCCCTGCGGCACACCTGAAATCACTCTTACTTCGGAAGACTTCTCTCCATTGAGAATGACATGCTGCGTTCTGTTATCTAGGAAATCTTCAATCCAAACATTAGTGTATACCTTTTATTCTGCGAACACGATACATAAATGGTAGGATGTGTTTTCCGTACTTCTCTAGTTCTGAAGAAGAGCAGAAGTAGTTAGAAACGGATCGCAAATCAAGAAGTTTGAAGAATTATGTACACACACACACACACACACACACACACACACACACACACACACACACTTAGAGAAGTACGGAAAACACTATCTTGCTATTTATACTAGAAAGAAAACCATTGGCTGAATTAAAGTGAAGTCGGTTATACTATTCCTATTTTGTAGCTCTTTGTAGTCAAGAGATTCGGACCACTAAATCCGCGACAACTGCAAAGAAACGTAAATGTTTCAGGAAGACGTATTTCTCACGATTCCAAACAAGATCTTCCTACCAACAAAAGGGAAACAAATTCTTGTTGCTTTAGTCGACAGGATTTCTTTCCACCATTCTGACGCCTGTGGAAGGGCACCAATAGCTTGAAACTCCTCTTTGACAAATAAATATGAAAATAACTGGTTGAAATTTTGGCTGATCTAGAACTTATACATACCTGAAAGCATAGTCAACTTCCTCATTGCAGAAACAATGTAAAACAACTATTACTAGGACGCAATTACTCATGCCGGCTTTTATGTGTTTTGTGGTGTTGATAAAATTACGCTTGCGTAAAAACTTGACCTTAAATTTATTATTTTATAGAAGCATCTGATATTTTCAAAACTTAAATACGAAGTCGTGCCAAGTGATGCAAAGTTTGCGACGTTGACGTACATTCGGTAGGAGCGTAGTTCAAGACCCTGCCAGGCCATTCAAATCCAATTTTTTCGTGGCCGTCCGAAGTCGCTCTAAATGAACGCCAGGATTCTTCCTTTGAAAAGGACACCACCGAGTCTTCCCCATCCCCCCCCCCCCCCCAATCACAGTTCAAGATCTATCGCTAATGAGCTTATCGTCGACATGACACTGAGTCTTAAGTGATCCTCACTGTCTTTATTTTTAAATACACTTCACTATAACATCGTCATTATTTCATTTATGGTACACTAAATTAGAACAAGGATTTCGGCAAATCACAGTACGCAAAATAAAAAGTACGGTAAAAGTAGAGTAATGCAGCAGAGGACAACAATCACAGCGTAACACAACAGCAGCTTAGTCAGAAAAACCGACATTACTGGTCTCACACAAACACGTTCGCTTCGCAGGGAAATTTCCGCTCCATCTTAGCTGATTGGTTGTCGATTTATGACAGTATCTCCATAACGGTGAGCCTCCGACCTGTGGCTGTTCGGAAACTTTTGCTCGATTTGACTTCCCGTACCCAGTACATGCTCGGTTGTTTTCAGTCAATTATCAGGCGAACTGGTGGTGAAGAAGAGAGGTTCCCGTTGGGAATGAATGGGAGGGGAAAAACAGTTTTGGAACTTGACTAATACCAAGAAAATCCTCCCGAAAACCTCCGTTAGGACTGGTAATGGAACAACTTTTCATTTTGTTTCCGGAACGATCTTATCATCCCAGATAAAAACAGATGTGCGTGAGCGTCATTGTGTTTTTCTTTTTTCTTTTTTTTTTTTTTTTTTAACACATGTCAGTGACATACATGACATAATGATCACACGTAGTGAAGAGATCTCGTTTCAGATCTCTTTCTGCACCAAGCATTTAATCCTCAACGAACTGTTTACTTTTTGAGAATGAGTCATGACAGTAATTCGTCCAAGGAATGTGACGAGTGAGCCGGGAGGCATCACTTCACCCGACGGCCGAAATCGACATCACATCACGCGATGGCCGAAACGAGAGTCTCAAGGAAGTAATCGGAGGTTATCCTGCCTCGATTGTCGTCAGTGACACTGTGGAAATCGACGATGCGTAAAACAGTCAGCGATAGCAGTACGACATCGATAACGGTGATCTGCCTCAGTTTTGGAATTACAAGTGTCGCTACTCGATACGCCGATCTTATCAGAAGACCTGAAAGGCTTGACCTGTAGATACAAATGAATTCACTTAGCACTTGGCGATGTTATGTGACGAATCAATTATCGTATCAGAAATGCCACATGTATCACCCTCGCTCCTCCTCCTCCCTTCCAGCGGCCTTATTAAATTCAAATGACGAAATAACAATTATAAGATAAATACGACGCCACTCGTACATTTAACAATTATAAGATAAATACGACGCCACTCGTACATTCTCGTCACAGGAAGCCTTTTTCTTGCAGTTTTGTTTTATCCTCCCGACAATAAATCTTTTCATACGAAACGATCAAGGTGGCACTGTGGTTAGGACATTGGACCACTTTCTCTAAGAAAAAGCTCAAATTTCAGTGTTGCCCTTTACTGTGAATCTCTAAAATCGTATCTTTCAGATTCCGGGATGCTGGAGGATGGGAGAAGGGGGGGGGGAGGAGAAGGGGCGAGGGGGAATGAGGCTTTGTAAAGACCATCCCCGGATGACTTCATTTTGCCCCTCTCTTACTGTCCAGGCTTTTGTGCTCTCTGTAATAACGACGATGTCTTTCTTCCTTTTCTTTTTCACGTGAATTTCGAGATGTAAGACACAAGACAAGTAGACAGTGCTAAAAGGGCAGAAAAAATAAGCAGCTCCAAGAAGATTGCATTATCTTTCGTAGTACTCGGGAAAAGATAGCTTCGTTGTTCAGACATCTGTTAAGTGACAGAGTTGTGATAACAGAGTATAGCTGTTGCAATATAACACGGCCATAAAACACAATAAGACACCGCCATCAGTCACGATTACAGCTTTTTTATTTACCGTGTGTCACTCTGCACACTTATCTTCTCTTACTCAAACGGAATTTTGTGATATTTGCGCATCAGATGGGAGGGCCTTTAGTAAACCTCAAACTTTTGGCAAGCAAAACAGCGTCACTCAGTTAGGGACGGGAAACTATGCACAGCGGACAATATTCATCTCCAGGAGATGGTTCAAATGGCTCTGAGCACTATGCGACTTAACTTCTGAGGTCATCAGTCGCCTAGAACTTTGAACTAATTAAACCTAACTAACCTAAGGACATCACACACATCCATTCCCGAGGCAGGATTCGAACCTGCGACCGTAGCGGTCGCTCTGCTCCAGACTGTAGCGTCTAGAACCGCACGGCCACTCTGCATCTCCAGGAGATGTCACACTAAAAGCTTCTAATACCGCCTCTATTCTTGATAATCGCCCAAATTCGGCAAAGTCTGGTCCACAAGCATCTTCAGGTACGTCATATCCATCTGAAGCCACTTCAGTGGAGCTACCAGATTACAGGAATGTTGACTGCTACGTTTCATCCGCTGTTCCAACCAGTCCCGGACGTTTTCCATAGGATTAACATGCGGTAATTCAACGGATCAATAGCAGAGCAATAGGGTACAGAAGTGTTTTCGTCAAATCTGGACCGTATGCGTACTGCACTGTGGACAACGCTGTCATCCTGGAAGACGGGAGCGTCCACAGCATTCTCATCATGAAAGTGTACAAGAAAGGGTGAAACTTGCTTGCTGAGAATGTTGAAATAAACATCCTGGTTCATGTTTACGTTAACCTCAGTAAGTGGGCCCAAATTCTTGTACAAAACAACCTCAAAACAGTACAGTCAACACCACGCATATTAAGGGGGGACGTTTATGAAAGACGCACACTATTTAAAATATGCACAAAATCCACAATTTTGAAGACATGGCAATGAAAGCTAGTACCATGCTTTACATGGAATTAACACATTAACTATATATATATATATATATATATATATATATATATATATATATATATATATATATATATATATATATATATATATATATATATATATATACAACTTTTTTATGCAATTCAAAAATTTTATTTTCAAAAAATAATGTCTTTTTTTCCGGAACTATTCAAGAGACTTCTACAAAAATTTCTGTTCATTCTCTTTGCAGGCAGGAAGTTCCTCTCATGAAGTTTTTTGAATATATCAAATAGGAGAATTTTTTGATAATTTTTTAATTATAACCTGTAAGTAGAATCTAAAAGTAATGAAAAGTTCCAAGCACTTTGCCCCATTTGTCAGCCTGCAGTTAGAATTTCAAAATTTATTTTGAGACAGAATCTATTGGGATTATAGAAATAAGAGTACAAAATTTCGTAATTCTAGCCTTTATAGATCCTACGAAAAAGTTAGATAAACTTAAAAAAAATATATAATTATTAGTAAATGCACTTTAAACTTCAACCTAACGTTTTTTCTTATGCCACCTTTTCAGGAGGTCCCAGATTTGTATTCAGGGTCCTTTTCCGTTTCAAAGATTCTCTCCTAGTTGTTTTTTGCCTTCTTGCTTTTACCAGGTCTTCAGTTGACTTTTCAACTGCAGATAGACGCTATAAATCTATTTTTCTCAAGATGTCCAAAGCGAAATTTCCTATCTTAGAGTCTGTTCTCTGTAATACCTTCATCCTCCCTACGTTCCCATCATTAAATGCAAGAACTGCATTATCAGTTGCAATTCTGACAAATGTAGCAGTTGGAAACGTTTTATGGCATCGTTTCCATATGACTGAATTCAGACTCATTTGAATTGTGAGGTTTTGCCCCGAACACATCGTTTTAACAAACCTGTATGTGTTCTTGACGACATCCAGGACACAATTTGGAACCTTCTTCTTGTGAATTTAGGGGTTGTTATCCCTCTGAACCTGTAGATATTTACACTAGCTAATGTGGTACAGATGATAAAAGGGATATTCATTTGTTGACATTACACAAAAATATGTAATCCATGCTGCACTTTTCGTGTCACTTACACTGGATAGTTTCTATCTGACAGTCTTGCCATAATACACTTGAAGAGTATGTGTTATCTTATTTTTAGAGTCTGTCGTGTTCGCCAGTGCCCTTTCCATCTTCCAGCATTTTGCCCTTTATGTCACTGACAAGTTTCCTCAGTCTAGAGAACATTCTCTTCTGGATGTGCCCAATGCATTCAAGTTTCTCAACTGAAGTTCTCCATGAGGTTTGCTCTCATTCACAGTTTCAATCCCTGGGACTCGCTTATCTTGACAGACATCTTAAGAATAGTTGCATATCAGCTCACTCTATTCCGCCACTAGAACCAGAAAATGTTTGACAGCAATTATGGCTTTTTACCTCTCCTTCACTTTCTTCACCAAGTGCACAGTGCACAGAACAAAATCGACAGATGTAATTGTAAACTGGGGAACACCCCAAGGAAGCGTGGTAGGACCGTTACTGTTTACAGTGCCTATAAATAATGATCTGGTAGAGAGTGTCAGAAGCTGTATAAGGCTGTTTGCAAATGATGCGGTTGTCAATAAGAAAATAGCAGCGCCAGAAGACAGTAACGTTCTGCACAATGACCTACAGAGAACTGATGAATGGTGCAGGCTCGGGCAATTGACTCACGCTACTGGTGACAAATTGCTGGAAAACGTAATGAAACGCCTGGTTATATCCGCGGGAGAGACAGGTAGTTATAATTATGGAAAGGGGCCAAAAATGAGCGGCTCTCAGTTACATTCAAACTCATATAACTTTATTTCAGTATATTGATAATTTTTACTTATGGACCGTCTGACAGCAACTGAATAAAACACAATTTTAGCGCCATACACGTTTTGCCTTTATTTTCTGCAAGGCATCATCAGTGGCCTGGAATATGTACATATGTTAGCTATTTAATTTACATTTTTGTCACTGTGCCTGTGGTTGGTATTTCCTATTAAGTAGTAATGTTTCAAACCGTACTTACAGATTGTGTGGACAATTTCTTACATATTACGCTCCTGTTGCATTTTTGGTGTTGTTCTTCTTCTTATGAATGCCAATTTGCGGTTTTTTTCTCCACAGTCCACAGCACTATGTGTGTGTGTGTGTGTGTGTGTGTGTGTGTGTCCAGATGGTGTGGGAAGAGTTTTTTTTTTTATGTTACCATTTCCTTTATTAAATGTAGTAGGGAGCCTGTGCTGATGTGTGTTCGTTCATTTATCACATGTTTGTTTTCTGATATGGCTTTCTGGATGTGGAAGTTTTCTTGCATTTGTATAAGATCTTTGTCATGGTTGCTTATTCTCATTGTTTTCATTTCTTGTTCCGTGTTTGTAGGATGATGATTATGGTGTTTTAAATGCTCTGCAAATGTGGAATGGCTTGTTTCATACTTCCAACATCTGATGTGTTCTTTGTATCTTGTTTCAAAATTCCTGCATCTCATACGTATGTGTACTGCATCACAACTTTGACATTCAAGTTTATATATTCCTGATTGTTGGAATTTGTCCCACTTGGTAGCTGGCTGGCTTAGGTGTGATTGGAGGGTTTGCCCAGGCTTATATGCTATTTTGAAGCACTGTCTCGTTAGGATTTTTGCAACTCTGTGTGTTAGTTTATGTGTGTAGGTCATGGTGTACCATCTGGCTCCTTTCTGTGTGGTGTTGTCATTGTGTGTGTTTGTTGAGTGTGTTTGTAAGTTTTCATCTTGTATTCTGGAAATGTTGTGTTTGTTTTGTATTTGTGTTTTTATTTTTTTGATTGAGCCTGTGTACCACATGTGTGTCATACCCGTTGTTCCTAGCTATTTGTATGATTGTACTCATTTCTTGTTCATAGTTTCTTTTGCTGAGTGGGATTCTGTTTAATCTATGTAATATGTGTCTTAGTGCTGCAAGTTTCTGGCTTTGGGGGTGGTTGGATGTGGAATGTATCATTGTGTCTGTGGTTATTGGTTTTCTAAAGATGTTAAATGTATGTTTGCCATTTTCTTTTTTTATTGTAATGTCAAGAAAATTTATTTGATTTTATTTTTCTTTTTCAAGTGTGAATTTTATGTTCTGATGAGCTTTGTTTATTTCTGAATGGAGTTCATCTATTTTTTCACTTGGCTCATCTACCAGACAAATAATGTCATCCACGTATTTGTACCAATATATGATTATGAAACTTTCATTAGTGGTTATCTTTTCAAGTATCTGATTTTTTAGGCGACTGATGAAAATGTTTGCTAGTGTTCCTGATATTGGGGATCCCATGGGCAGTCCATCATTTTGTATATAATATTCTTTCTCAAACTGAAAGTAGTTTTGTTCAGTCGTCAGTCTGAGCATAGCTGTTATTTCTTTTATTGCGTCTGTGGTGAGGTTGCTGTGGGATGAGAGATTTTGTTCTATGATTTCTATTGTTTCTGTGATAGGGATGGAGGTATACATATTTTCCATATCGAATGAAATCAGTGATGCTGTGTGTGGTACCTGTATGTTGTGTATGTTTTCTATTAGGTGTCCTGTGTTTATCACTGTTCTGTTGTTTTCTATTTTATAGTGTTTTGTAATTAACTTTTGGAGGTGTTTGGCTATGTGGTACGTTGTCGCTTTCTTGAAGTTAATAACAGCTCTCATTGGCATTCCGTCTTTATGTACTTGACTGCGGAGTGTTGGTGCTTGTCAGTTTTCTGTGTCATGTAGTATTTCTGTTTGTCTGTGAGTGTGTGTTCAATGTTTTTTAGTGTTCGTTTCACGTTTGCCTGGAATCGTGTAGTTGGGTCTGACTTCAGTTTTTCTATGGCATTGGTGTTTATGTATTCCTTGGTTTTTGTGATGTTTTTCTCTGTATCCAAGAGTACTGCTACATTTCCCTTGTCTTCTGTTGTTATTAATATGTTATTGTTTGTTAACTTTTGTTTTAACCTTTTGATAGTGGCTGCTTCTGTTTGGTTGTTCTTATTATGTGTCTGCTGTGTTTGTTTTATTATGCCTTTTATTTCTTCTTTTACTAGTTCTCTTGTCAGTCCTATGTTTATTTCACAATTATTTTATTGTTCTTCACGTGTAAGGATGTGTTCAGTTTCTACTATGAGATTTTCTATGTATTTATTTTTCACTTTGCTATTGGTGCAGTGTTTCAAACCTTTTTCCAAGAGCATTTTTTCATTTTCGTGTAGTTCTGTCTCTGTTAGGTTAACTAAACGTGGATGGAATGTGTGTTGGTGTTCATGTGGTTTCACATTTAAAATGTAAATGTATTTTTGCGTCTTTCTTACTGTTAGTTTCATTATCTTCTGTTTATGTTTGTTTTGTAAATGTTTCATTACTGTGTATGTGTTGTGTTCAGTTTTTTCTACTAGTGCCATGAAAACTGTAGCGTTTCCTACGTTTTTTGCCAATTTTAGATGAGTCTCATAGAGCATCATGTTTAGTTGCTGTTTTTTCGAATAGAGCATCTTAATTTCATGTACTAACCCATATCGTTCTGCAAATGATTTAGACTTTTGTGCCACTGTAGAACTGTTTTTAACCTTTCCATTAATGTAACTTGGAATTAAATGGTCTTTTTGCGTGTCTTGTTCAATTTTATGTGCTATATCGTCTTATGGACTCTCAGATGTATTTTCTTGAACCTGTTGTACACGTTGACAGGGAATGCTTGACATAGCTGTATTGACATCTTCAACTTTTTTAGTCCTATCTTCCTCAGTTGCGTGTAATATTACGGTATATTGATAATTTTTACTTATGGACCGTCTGACAGCAACTGAATAAAACACAATTTTAGTGCCATACGCGTTTCGCCTTTATTTTCTGCAAGGCATCATCAGTGGCCTGGAATATGTACAGACGGTCCATAAGTAAAAATTATCAATATACCGTAATATTACACGCAACTGAGGAAGACAGGACTAAAAAAGTTGAAGATGACATAACTATATTTACCTGCTCAAACATTACAGCCCAAATTTCCGAGCTTAACTATCGACTGAATATGTCGCACAATCTTATGGCTTAAGGGCACAACCTCTTTAATTTTTAAAACAGCTGAAGGCCCATGATTTAAAACACAACTGAAATAAATATTCAAAAGCAGAAAGCGCAAGGTTTTATCCTTAAATAATATCTCAAATGAGCTGAAGGCCCAAACAATGTAAGACTTGACAAGTAAGGAATTTTAATTTTAAAACTGCTGAAGGCCCATACTTTAAAAACACAACTACAAGAAATTTTCAAAGGCAGAAGGCCCAAAGCCTTATCCTTGAATAATTTTAAAAAGAAGGCTGAAGGCCAAGCAATCTAAGACTTAACAGTAAGAAATTTTAAAACAGTTGAAGGCCCGTGATTCGAAACACAACTACAATAAATTTTTACAAGGCAGAAAGCCCAAGGCTTTATCCTTAAATATATATTTTTTAAATGAGGCTGAAAGCCGCAACAATCTAAGATTTAACAAGAAATAGCAAAGACAAGATCCAGTTATTAGCCAACAGTGGGGTATACAAAATCACCTGTTCTGATTGTGACAAATTTTACATTGGTCAGTCAGGCAGAGACATATCAACTAGGCTGGCTGAACATGAACGCGGCTGGAGGTTGCAGAATTCAGACTCTGCATTTGCTGAGCATGTACTGAGTGAGGGTCACAACTACCAGCCAGTGTCCCATGTACTTCACTTAGCAAACAAAGGCCATAAACTCAACCTGCTGGAAGCCCTGGAAATTAACAAACATCTTGCTCACAGTCCAGATCTCATCCTAAACGACCAGACACAACTCAACACTTCCCCTCTCCTAAACTTCATATAATCATCTTTGTTGTTCAATACTTCCCACACTCTCTCTTCCTACATATTCCCATTTTCCTGTAGTCATTAAGTTGTTTTATTTGTTGCAGTTGTCTTTGTATTCCACATATGCTGTAGTTTCAATAGTTAAGGGTTTGCTTTTAACTTGTACTTGTATTACTGTCCATGTTTAACTCCCCTTGTAGTTGTCTCATCAAATACTGTTCATATTTTACTTTGCTCATTTATTTAATGTAAACTGGTATACAGCCACTGCTTTGATTATAGTGTTAATGTTAAAATGCAGTACCACCACACTCTCAAACTGTAGGTTCCCTCAAACACTTCAATTTTCCTGCATTTACTAATTTCTGTTTATCTTATTGATATTGTTTAAGTTCCTCGTGTACTCTGTATTTACATTGACAACTGTCTCTTCTTTTTTAATTGGTTGTGTATCACTCTCCATGTTTCATACCTCTTGATGCAGCCTTGTCTAGTACTAATTTTATCTTATTTCATTAGTTTTGTTTATTAATAGAAACTGTTATGTAGGCATGCTATTCCTATTTTGTGCTAAAGGTTTTCCTGTCAACTCCATTGTTATTTATGTACTGTTCAGTTTTTACTATTTCGTTGCAAAGATGTTACTCACTGTATGTTTCTACTTCACTCTAGATGTGTTACTTCTCTTCCAATGTTGTCTGCTAACATTTAACTTCTTTGGTGATAATACTCAGTAAATGGCTGAAGATGGCCTTGTAAGCCGAAAACCTGTTAGCAATAAAAATAATATTGTAGAACAAAAGCAAACTGGTGCTTTTATTATTAACAAGAAAGGAATTTAAATTTGAAGACGGCTGAAGGTCCATGATTGAAAAACACAACTACAATAAATTTTCATAAGTCAGAAGGACGAAAGCTTTATCCAAAAAAAATTTTAAAAGAGGCTGAAGGCCCAAACAGTGCAAGACTTGACAAGTAAGGAACTTTAAGTCTTAAAGCGGCTGAAGGCCCATTATTTAAAACCCCACTAAAACCATACAAATTCAGACCATCAGCTATGTGCCATTAAAATACTCAATCAAACACCAATAAGAAAAGGCAATACAGCTAGCGGCGCTCAGAAGTTTCCGGGGGTCGGTCTGCACTTGAAATATTAACGCTCGCTTAGGGGAGACAAGTAGTCGGCCCGACTATATCCAATCCGCCGGCAACCCAACCAAGAGACAGTCAACGGATCCACCGACAAGACGACTTCCTTTCCACCTGACCAGTACACAAGGAACTCCAAAACCAAAACGTAAAAGGCATAGTCGCCCACAACCAAGTATGCATAAGTTGTCAAAACTACACACACGTGTCGGATAGCGACAACATGGTCAGGAAAGGACACTGCCTGAACTTTACGTCAGCGACCAGGGCAGGTAACTGGAATGCTAACGGCCACAAGGCAGAAAATTCCGCTGGTGCACTTGGACTTCAAATAACCAAAATACAGTTAAACTCCACCGGATGGTAGCCAAACTTTCGCCAACTCGAACACTCGCTGTTGCTCACGGGAATACCCCCAACAGCCAACCATGAAAACCAACGGCACAATGTGAACAGACTGGCTTCGGTAATTAAATCACCACTCAACTTTGATGTCCTGGGTCGGTGAGCCACGAGCCTCGTAGAAATCGGAACACCTCCTACAAACTCCGACAATGCGTAGAGACAGCCAGCGGGCCAGGCCCACTGGGCCGCGGAGATTTCCTGGCTGATCAACACCAAATGACCGACTGCCGCACACCGGCTAGCCGGAAACTATAAGCACCAGACTAAAGATAGTACAGGGTGCGAATATCGATACACACCGCTGTTGCCACACGTAGAAAGAGGAATAACAACGGCATAACCGCAATAACCGCGGGAAACGAAACGCAGAGTAACGGTCAAGTTTCAAACCAACGCATAAGCCGGGGCCAGCACGGCTCACGTAACTAACTTTAAAAATCTTAGAGTGTATATCCAGAGCGACCTTAAGTGGACTGACCAGGTAAACGTTGGAAAAGCAGATGCGAGAAAGATTTGTAGGTAAAATCTAACGAAATGGAACTCATACATGAGGGAAATGGCTAGCAAGGGGCCTGTTAGACCATTCGTGAGTGTTATTCATCAACTTTGATCCTTATCAGTCAGGAATCGTAGAAGAGATAGAGAACATCCAACGAAGTACGGTTACAGACACACACACACACACACACACACACACACATACATACACACACAAAACACACACCCTCTAGTGGCAGGCGTTACAAGAGAGGCGTTGTGCATCACGGAGGGCTTTACTGCTGAAATTTCGGGAGAGCACTTCCTGGGGAGAGTCGAAGAACATATTACTTCCTTTCACATACATCTCGCTAAATGACCAAGACGAGAGAATCCGAGAAATTACAGCTAACACAGAGGCTAATCGACAGTCATTCTTCCCACGCGCTATTCGCGAGTGGGACAGAGAAGGGGCGGGGGGAGAATCAGTAATGGTACCATAAAAGCCTCCGCCACACACTGTTAGATGTCTTGTGGAGTATGATGTAGACGTACAGCGCCGCAGGGCAACAACTGTGCTCTTTTAAATGGCCTGAATAATATTTCGTTCGTTGAGCTTACCTATCTGATCTAAACTGCATTGTCCCCGAATGTTATGTACTGGCTTCTGGGACAGTATTGGGCACAAGCATAAGTAATTTGTCACTAATGCCACTTGCGGGCCAACATAATGACATAGATTTCTAAGTAAAAAGTAAGTAGAACGAAGCTGTTTGGTTAACTCAGCTACGTGTTGGTAATAACCCACTTTGTGCATTTGATGCCTCCTATAACACACGCGGAGTTTCATTTATTTTCTGCCTGATGGTCCATCTTTAGCATCAGTAAAGAATTTTTTTTTTACTTTTTATTTATTTACGCTTACACTCTTAAATTACACACTTATAAAGAGATTTCCCGTCTGCTTATCAGCTTTCTCGAAAACTGTTACAGCTACATGTTACATCATTTCGGCTCAAGATTGCGACAGAAGGGATTTATTGTATATCATGTTTCCCTTGTTTCTTTTCTTGCTTGTTTGAGCTGGGTATGCAAGTGCATCTTAAAAGATACTTCGCTACTTACTAAGTGGGAAGCAAGATTTGTATAAAGTTTTGTACAAATTGATACGGTAGTTAAAAGGAGACTAATATGGACGCTGCAATCAAGAAATTAAAACAACATTGCGACAAGGGATATCAATGTTTCAATCAAATCATAATGACTTTATTCTGTGTCTTGTTAAGTGGTTTGACAACCGTTAAAGTTCGATATCATTTGTACGTGGAGTAGCAGCCGATATCTAGCGGTGCGACTGATGCAAGCAAGCTATTTCAGGAATAAAGATACAAGGTTCGTGAAATGTTTCCGACGAGTTTAATTTGCCAAGTGAGTCACGACATACTGCATTTTCCGACGCATTCGTCACGAATCTCAACGCCTCTCATAGCGTAGAGGAATGCAGGATTGTAACTTTTCGCTGCGAAATTCCTCAACAAAATTCTCGCGGTTTTCTTGGCGCTATAGATTTAAATGGTGTCTCAGGTGTTATAACTGTTGAGGAAGATCTCCAGGAATGGCAAAAGTTTCCTCGTGGAAAAAGCGGAATCCAGGTTTCCCAGCAAAGTAAGAGAAGTTTACCACCAATCAAAAGGCACTTGATTCACTTCGGTAGCTCCAGAGCAGTTTATGATGGGTTCTCGCAGTAATGCGGAAGAAAATATTTTGTTATGTAAACGATCACACACTTCGAAAGCAGGTACATCTGCATTCGGTATTCTGCCATTACACTTTGACACATAGGTGATATCGCGTTAAATTACACTTAATGCTCTGCTCCATTTTATAACACAAGTCATACCCAAACTGACCTAAGAGCACAATGCCAAAAGAAACACAGTCTGCGACATGGTCGCGTTTTGAACAGTGGTCCGAATACAGAATAAATTTCCTTTACTTCACTTTTATGGTCACAAATTTTTTGTCATCAGACTACCGGTTTCGGTCTGTGATGACCATCTTCAGATTTGCTTTATAAAAGCACGTCCTGATGTACTGGAGTCACAGTGGCATCGTCAAATGCTAAACACAAAATCAGCGCTAGTATCGTGAAATGTGTGTAAATAACAGTACATACAAAAAGTCTCTTGTCAGCAGCACTCAGTGAGCGTAAAATGCAGTCGTCTAGCTTTAGGTTTGCCTATCTGTGGGAGGCCAGCCGCAGAAAACATGAAGGTAATAGTTGCCAGTTTAGGCTCTATATTACTTTTTAAGACGATTAATTGACAGCTAATAGTGCAATAATAACTGAATTATTTTTGAAAACCTATCATCTGAAGAGTTATCCTACCATTATGTTCAAAACCCCACATTTAGTATGTGCTTATTTGAACACAAAAAATGAAAAGTTTAATGATTCAGCTCTACCACTGTGAAAAGTCGGAAAAAGAGCATAAATGACTAAGAAACAGCAAAATTTCGTTTAACATTCGCCAACAGTTTTATCTTGATGGACAATAAGTTTACAATATTGCGTAACCTGAAGGGAAGCTTTCCTCAACGTATCTTTTGATATTTAGTATAGACAGATCTGACTTTTGCAAGGCACGCGATCAGAAAGATAGTTATTAGCGACTTTCTTGCTGACTTTCATCTATAGAAAGATTTGAGAACATACCTGCAAAAAGAATACGCAACTGTCTGTAACCTAGGTGCTGAAGTTATCACATGACCTGCTTAATAGACAAACCTATTTCCAGTTACATATTCCTTTTGTATGGCACAGGTTCCAAGTGGTTGTAACATACAGATCAATCTGAGAAGAAAGCAATTTTTCGAGCGTTGCATCGTCTGACGATTTCTGCTGTTCACACCAAGAGAATATTTCGTCATAAAATATTTTGTTATAACGATATGGTCCGAGGAGATCATGACAGCTTTTACCCGGCAGACTTCAGTTGCCCGGTACCTGAAGTCTTAACAATTACAAAGATTCTCTGCTAAAGGCATCCAAATCACATGTAAGTGACAGCTGAAGAATTTGCATTTTCGCACCAGTCATTATCAAAAATGGTTCAAATGGCTCTGGCTTTAACATGAAAGTGACAGCTGAAGAATTTGCATTTTCGCACCAGTCATTATCAAAAATGGTTCAAATGGCTCTGAGCACTATGGGACTTAACATCTGAGGTCATCAGTTCCCTAGAACTTAGAACTACTTAAACCTAACCAACCTAAGAACATAACACACATCCATGCCCCAGGCAGGATTCGAACCTGCGACCGTAGCGGTCGCGCGGTTCCGAACTGAACCAGTCATTATCATAACACTGCAGAAATCTGCTATTTGGAGGATGCATGGGCAAGTGCCTAACGGTCCAAAATATCGGGAAGATGCTATACTCACTATTTATTTGGCTTTAACATAACGTTCAAATATTAAACAGCAGGTCTATTCGTTAGTCAAATCTGCATTGTTTCCAAAATTAGCCTTTTCACGTGACTGAAATGAAAAGTGGCCAGTTTAGACCTGTGGCAGTGCAATAAGAAATTTTAATGGATAACCCAATCAAAAACTGAGGAATGCTCATCAATCAGTGGAAAAATGTATTCAAGCGATTACTGGGGGAGACGGGAAAACAAGTAAGTGGTCCAGGCAGGAGACGCGAGTGGAAGACGTAGTTACGACTATAATGAAAATGAAATGGCCATATAACAAGGTAAATGGATGCTGCTGGTTTTCAAAAGATAAGAAAACACCGACACGATGACCTAATGAAATGTGGGTAGGTGACATTAGTAAACATACAGGAGCAATAAGAATACGCGTAGCGGAAAACTGTAACGACTGGAACAGTCTAGAAGACATCATCAACCAGTACTGGACGTCGAGTGGTTGATGATGATGACCATGCATCGATGTTCCGATTCACAGCATTATTCAAGAATCGGACGAACGAGGGTTTTTTTAAGCACTTATTTCGTGGATGAATTAAATTTTCTTAATATTCTTCGAAAGACTTTCAGTCTTGCAGGTGCTTTTCCTACAGTTAGTTTTGTGTGGTCATTCAGTTACTGACCGATCCGGAAATTACTGTTAAGTATTTACGACTATTTCCAACAATTTTTTGCCACTGGCTTAATTGAACAGTAATGGATGCCTTCTCCTGTTTATACGCAGTACCTTACATTTATTTAAGATCAGGGTCAATTTCAAGCCTCTCTATCATATGTCGATCACCTGTAGGTTTTCGAACGTTTCTTCAAAGCCTTATGGCCTGGCAACCTTCATATAGGTAACAGCATCTTCAACGAACGCATCACTGAGGTACCGGCATTTCGTAGTAGTTCATTTATATAAACAGGGTGTACCGGTAATTCACCGGATAACCTTTAGAGAGTGTAGTGCTGACGAAGGCAAGAAAAAATATGATGTAAAAACAAATCTGTTATGTTCTGTCATACATTACAAATGCAGGTGTGTTATAAAAGATTTATTGCACTGCCGTAATCTGTGCACACAATATGTTTGAAAATTTTCTATTTCCTGTTTTGTTAAGAACAATGTACCTTCTAATGTAGGTAATGGATCGAGTATGAGTGAACATGTTCAAAACTAGTCAGTAGTAAAAATATTATATGCAACTGTGATGCAAACTTTGATGAATAAATTACAAGGAAAAAATTTAAAAACTATGGGCTCTGAACCGCATACCTTAAGAACTCTGAGTAGTTGTTTATCTGCAAGCTCTTCACTTTCGGTACTTTCGTAGGAGGTAACATGGAGCTAAACAAGAAAATAGTGTGCAGCAAACATGGGCTATGAAATGCATATCTTGAGAATCATGAACACTTATACAGTAGGAGATATGTTTCACAGTAGCGAAAATGAAAAAGGGCTCCTACCTCTTAAGGTATGCACTCTAGAGCCCATGTTTACTCGACGTTTTTTCTTGTTTTAGTCCACGCTACCCCCTCCGAAAGTTTTTCGGTATTCTGATTCACTTTGTAGTACCTTTACATGTGTTGATTTCGTCCCATAAAGAAGAACTTGTTGAGCTCTGATCCAAGTGACGTCCTGAATCCTGTCGTAATATGGTCCGATTCTTGGTAAGCTGGGATTTTGTCCATTGCTGAGAGGTTCGTGTTAAACCCAGATTATTTGTGTGTAGTGTGGGGATCAGCAATTCTATTTAAGCATTTCTTCTTTCAGTCATGATTCAAAGAGAAATAATTCCTTGTACCATCACCCTAAAAATCTTCCGCATCGATTACCTCTGGATCACCATGTGACTAAGCGAGTTTGGACACAGAGAAAGCGTTATGTCACTTCAGAATCTTAAACCAATCCTACGTCTCGCTATCGATGTCATTAAAATTATCGGTACAATAAAGTATATTCATTTCTGTCTGGGGAGTGCACCGTAACCATACGAAGCCGGATGGCCGCAGTGCCTCTATGCAAAGCTCCGTTGATTGCGTCCTTAATTTCAGCGCATCTCGTGGCGCCAGAAGAGAACCGGAATGTTTAACTTCCGTAGTGCGCGGCGGTAATTGTGTTTAGCCTGCGCCTACAGCCGTGTCTGATACTCGCCACGATACGAGGTTTGTACCTGCAGTTCGTTCAACCCGCGCGCTACAGTAATAGCTAGATATAAACGAGATAAACATTTACGATTGTGCGTGAGTGACGGTTTGATGGCACAACACGGGTGCAGTTAGTGGCCGCTGCACACTCGTCCGCCTGCCTTATAAATTTCATTCAAAGAGGATGCTTAGCCATACGCCCGAAATGTGTTCTGTTCTCTTTTCAATTAACTGGAACGTTCAAAAGTACGACAAGCAGAACTATTCCCTTTGGAAACAGAGATGATTTGTCATCATCGTCATCAGCAATATTTTCACCAAAAACTATTAACCCACTATTTATTCGACCTAGTCTCAGGAGTCATGGTATATATCGTATAAGGAAAATTTGGGGGACTACCGGACGAAGATAATTTCAGCTTCAAAGAAGATAAAGAAACAGGAGAAACATTTCGACGCATTGTGTTTCCTAATAAATGGAAGATCCGAAACTAACCGTTAATAATGAAGTTTGATGTAACATGTACGAAAGCTTGACATGAGCAGGAGTCAGACTGACACGTAGACTAATAGCCCTCAGTATGCAGCACAATTCAGAAGAATTACTGAAGGTAAAAAAGACAAGGAAGACAAGGTCGTGTTAAATTGTAATAATGCTATATTTGTATTTTATAGCCACTGCTTTTTGATTTTTGCATCGAAAAATCAAGCAGAGAGCTTCTGTATTATAGTTCTAAAGGGGAAAGACATCAAAGCTGAAGACCGTAGCATAAATACAGGTTTTTGTCTGAAGGTAGAGAAAAAATTCAGCTTTATAGTACACTTGAAACAAAAACTCAGATAAAAGCGGCCAGAAGAATGGCACACATATAAACTGGATAACGGACAGCATGATAGAAACTAGAGTTCTCGCAACAGCAGTGATACTCCAGTCCGTTATCCAACTGTTCGAGGTAATTTCAAGAAAAAACTCTCGCATCTACAGAAGATCCTGTCCTCGGCACTTGTTACTGAATAAAATTTTTGTTTATAGTCGTCGAAGTGAAATCTGAAGCACAACAAGGAAATTTAACAGAAATATTGAACAACTTTTCTGAAGCATTGCCGCGTGGGATAGCCGCGCGGTTTAAGGACGTCTTGCCACGGTTCGCGCGGCTCTCCCCGTTGGAAGTTCGAGTCCTTCCTCGGGCATGGGCGTGTGTGTTCTCCTTAGCGTAAGTTAGTTAAAGTTGGATTAAGTAGTGTGTAAGCCTAGGGACCGATGACCTCAGCAGTTTGTTACCATAGGAACTTACCACAAATTTCCAAATTTTCTGAAGCATTGTGTCACCTCAACCCCTGACGCACATAGTCTATAAAAGCGTTCGACTACAGACCCACCTTCGACTCTCCATCTCATCCGGACTATTTTACATTCAGAATCTGTAGCATGCTCTCGGGTTCGATTCCCGGCCAGGTTGGGGATTTTCTCTGCCTGGGGACTGGGTGTTTGTGTTGTTCTCATCATGTCGTCATCATCATTCGTGACAGAGGCTGGTTTGGATTGTGAAAAAAATTGGGCTGTGTAAAAATTGGGACTTGGTACGGACGCTGATGACCGCGCAGTTGAGCTCGCTCCAAAGTAAAACATCATCATGTAAAATGCTCGCTAACTATTATCGAATTTCTATTCTTTCGACATACATATTACAGTCGATACCCAAGATTTCGCCAACATTCACTTCTGTTTTCAGCCAGAATTCTGTATATCGTTCTGCATTGATATGATAAATCTCAAACAGAACCACCGGATGTAGCGATAAGCCTATATCCGTAATGTCAATCTGTTTGAGGAAAGGCGTCCAGAACGGTGGACTAACCACATGAAACTAATTGTAGGAGTAACAGATGCTAATCTCAGAACAGTTGAGGGGCTAAAAATAAATTACGCGAGTTGTAGTTTCTAAGATCTTAGGAGATAGAAAGAAATTGGTGTTGTTGATGTAATCAAGGGACAGAAAATCTTAAAGTAATTGATAATAAATTACATGCATATTCCTGTAGATCCAATATGGACAAATAAGGAGTTGTCACATTCATAAGAAAGATATATAAGTATACTAACAAAAAAAATCGCAGCACCAAGGAGGAGTTGTGCGTCGTAAACGAAAGTTCGTAGGCGGTTTCACACGTGTAAAAGATGTATATTCAAATTTCACGCCAGTCGCTTAAGAGTGGCACTAGTAGCGCCACTGTGAGGTAGCAAAGCAGGTTTGCTTTAAATGCACCCTGTAACGGTCGTGAGCGTTAGTTACCTTTGGTTGGACGTCATGACTTGATGCTAGTCAATAATGCCTTTAAAGCGGCAAAGACACCATTACCAATAACTCAGTTTGAACGAGGTCGTGTAATAGGACTACAATAAGCTGAATGATCCATCTACGATATTTCGGAAAGACTTGGCAGAAATATAGTCCCTGTACATGAGGCAGCGCAGGGCACGGGAATGTACGGTCATTTGGCCATTTGGTGGTCCCATGAGGGAAGACCATCGTGTTCGGGGAATGGCTCAGGTGCGTCGTACTGCTCCTGCAACAATAACTAGAGCAGCAGTTGGCACCACGGTGACTCAACGAACTGTTACAAATCAGTTACTCGAAGGACACTTCCGAGGCATACACCATACAACGTGCATTCTGCTGATCTCAGACCAGCGTCATGAGCCACTTCAGTGGTCGAGCGAGAGCTCACTGGAAGGCATGTGGTTGTCTGTTGTGTTTTCTGATGAAAGCTGGTTCTGCTTCGTGCCAGTGATGGGCATGCATTGGTAAGAAGGAGGCTAGTTGATTGCAGACTCAACCTGTTTGCGTGCTGGACACACTGGACGTACGCCTGGAGTTAAGGAGCACTCTCGTGGTTATTTCACGCACCATGACAGCAAAATTATAAGGCAGTCAGGTGAATCGACCTTTTGAGTTGCTATTCATGAACGGCATTCCGGGGCTGTTTTCCAACTGGGGAACGTTCGCCTACATACCGCTGTTGTACGCCAACATGCTCTGCAGAGTGTCGGCATTTTGCCTTGGCCTGCTGGACCACCAGATCTGTCTTCAATCGAGCACATTTGGGACATAATCGGACGACAACTCCAGTGTCTTACACATACGGCATTAACAATCCCTGTATTGACCGACCAAGTGCAACAGGCATGAAACTTCAGCCCACAAACTGACACCCGGCACCTGTACAACACAATGCATGTACAATTACATGCTTGCATTGAACATTTCGACGGTCACACTGGTTATTAATGTACCAGCATTCCACACATTCGCCGCCCAGAGTGGCCGAGCGGTTCTAGGCACTTCAGTCTGGAACCGCGCGACCGCTACGGTCGCAGGTTCGAATCCTGCCTCGAGCATGGATGTGTGTGATGTCCTTAGGTTAGTTAGGTTTAAGTAGTTCTAAGTTCTAGGAGACTGCTGACTTCAGTTGTTAGGTCCCATAGTGCTCAGAGCCATTTGAACCATTGCACATATTTCAAATGGTTTATCTCGCGCTTGTATTAACTTGTGATCTTGTAATGGTGGTCAGTTTGTTACTTAGGCAAATGTATTCCCGTAATTTCATTACTCTACATTATTTTTTGATATTGCGTTTTTTCGTTAGTATACAAAAATGTAGAGATAATTAAATTCTGTATCTATCAAGATACAAAGGATGTGCCTGTAAACTAGTATTGGAAAATTAATATTTATGATTTTTATAGTACACAGGTCTCAACAATGTAATTGCGAAATTTTCATGAAAAGTTTTGTTGGCTTATTGTGTCATCAGATAGAGAAATGGGAGAGATTATTAATTTGTGGCAATTTCAGTGCAAATTTCTTGTAGGTATTTGACAGAAAAAGTGATCAATAGGTGCTGTTAGCCAAGTATAATTTAGTATGTCATAAATTTCCCTTATATGTGATGTATTCATACAACTAGCGGAAGATGGAGAGAAGCATGAACGGTTCATCACGTAGCGTTAAGGAACATTCTAAGAAACAGTGAGGCTTGTTAACGGCAAAACTATTGAAGATTTTAAAGGAAGCTGAAAAGTGATGAGTGGGGTGAAATTTAAAATGAGCCTAATGATTGATGAATTCGTATCCATTTTTGAAAACTGTTCTCCAAAAAAGATAATTAAATGGAAAGTAATTAAATAGATCTAACTACTGGTCTCAGACTTTCTGCAGAATGAAAAAAGACTTGTAAAAATTAGAACATACTACAAACTTACTGAAACGTATTAAGAAAAGTCGTAAAAAACTCCAAGAATATGCACATCTTGTCTGAAATTGACAGCTCGGACAATAAAATCAAATCAAAATGGGATATCGTTAAAACAGAGACAGGGTAAGAAGCCATTTTACTATACAGAACGAGGGCATAAAAAGACGGTTCATTTTTAGGAGATATTTTTAATAATTACTGTGTAAAAAACGGGAGGAAGATTGGTGCAAGTAGTTCAGAAGAGAGAGCGAAACGGTATACCAAAGAAACAGTACAGAAGGTATTTAGTGAAGTAATAACTAATCTCATATACCCATCTCAAATAACGAAGGTTATTGTCACTCTAAAAAGTAAATGATAGCTCCATCAAAATATTAAAAACTTTTTAGCCTGTAACATGCAATACCCTTAGTCACTTACGTAATGCATCAAGGAAGCTCCCTAGACAAATTAATATGTTTCGTTGTTAGGCAGTCCTTTAAGAAGAGTGACCCCACAGATGTTGAACTACACCTAGTTTAACTGCACTTCATGAATACATGTACATTATGAAATTGGTCTGACTTACCATGTGACTGTATATCAAGTGTATATTAACTATTTGTGTATTGATTGTCACCTGATCAAGCAGTATTAGTGCAGCTTTAATAGACCTGACTTTGAAATGAACTTTGTCGTTCGAAACTAGAAGCCAGCATAATGAAACGCAACTACAACGGAAATATTATAACTTATGTTACCCAAGTTGGTGCTCCAGTACTGACTTCGTATTGGAAATGCGTAAATAATGCAATCCATTGCTCCGCGGTACTGCTGTTAGCATTAGAATTATATATTAATACCTTCAGCTGCTGACGGGCATTGATATATATCAACAGGGACAGGTGAAAATGTGTGTCTCGACCGGGAATCGAACGTGGTATTTCCGGCTTACATGGCAGACGCTCTATCCATCTGAGCCACCGAGGACACAGAGAATGGTGTGACTGCAGGGACATCTCGCGCACGCCTCCCGCAAGACCCACATTCTCACCTTACATGTCCACTCACTACCTTCGTTGTGTCCCTACCCAAAACACTCATTACTCGTGGAAGACATTCTTACCAAGTCACCAAGTCCCGTAAGAATTCGGGTAGTATGTGTGCATCCGCACGGAAGAGGAAGGTCATGGCCGGTATTACCAGAAGTATATACTTATGTGGATATATAAGCGTATGCTGTTAGCAGCCGGCCGAAGTGGCCGTGCGGTTCTAGGCGCTACAGTCTACAAACGAGCGACCGCTGCGGTCGCAGGTTCGAATGCTACCTCGGGCATGGATGTGTGTGATGTCCTTAGGTTAGACAGATTTGTTAGTTCTAAGTTCTAGGCGACTGATGACCTCAGAAGTTAAGTCGCATAGTGCTCAGAGCCATTTGAACCATTTTTTTGCTGTTAGCATTCGTCGGGTTATCACGGCCGCCGTGTGAATATGGAATCGATGGGTTCAGGAGCGCCATAAACATTGACTTGCAGGATCTGATTGGCTCCCTACAATTAGCGACCTAGAGGACAGACGTTTTATTCCTTCTGCCGTGCAGGGTCGTACGGCTTCTAGTCAGTAAACGAGATTGTTTGTAGAAAGATAAGTACCCACACGGACATTGTGACTATGTCTGGAGCACCACAAAGCGTCAATTCGCCACTATTCTTGTGTCTATCGCCGACACAGCAGTAGAGACAGGCCCGCCGACAGTGTTGCGCTAAGGTGGTACTTTTTGCCGATGATGCAAGTATAGCTATCACACCCAACAGACAAGAATTAACTGGTAAAATTGTACACGATGTTTTTCAGAAAATCATTAAGTGGTTCTCTGCAAATGGGCCCTCATTAAACTTTGACAAAACACAGTATATGCAGTTCCACACAGTAAATGGAATGACACCATTAATAAATATAGACTTCGATCAGAAATCGGTAGCTAAGGTAGAATATTCAAAATTTCTAGGTGTATGCATTGATGAGGGTTGAACGGGAAAAAACACACTGATGATCTGCTGAAACGTTTGAGTTCAGTTACTTGTGCTATCAGGGTCATTGCAAATTTTGGCGATATACATCTGAGTAAATTAGCTTACCACGCCTATTTTCATTCTCAGCTTTCGTATGACATCATATTCTGGGGTAACTCATCATTGTGTAAAAGAGTGTCCATTGCACAAAAGCATGTAATCAGAATAATTCCTGGAGCTCATCCAAGATCATCCTGCAGGCACTTACTTAAAGAGATAGAGATCTTCACTGTAGCCTCACAATATATACACTCCTGGAAATTGAAATAAGAACACCGTGAATTCATTGTCCCAGGAAGGGGAAACTTTATTGACACATTCCTGGGGTCAGATACATCACATGATCACACTGACAGAACCACAGGCACATAGACACAGGCAACAGAGCATGCACAATGTCGGCACTAGTACAGTGTATATCCACCTTTCGCAGCAATGCAGGCTGCTATTCTCCCATGGAGACGATCGTAGAGATGCTGGATGTAGTCCTGTGGAACGGCTTGCCATGCCATTTCCACCTGGCGCCTCAGTTGGACCAGCGTTCGTGCTGGACGTGCAGACCGCGTGAGACGACGCTTCATCCATTCCCAAACATGCTCAATGGGGGACAGATCCGGAGATCTTGCTGGCCAGGGTAGTTGACGTACACCTTCTAGAGCACGTTGGGTGGCACGGGATACATGCGGACGTGCATTGTCCTGTTGGAACAGCAAGTTCCCTTGCCGGTCTAGGAATGGTAGAACGATGGGTTCGATGACGGTTTGGATGTACCGTGCACTATTCAGTGTCCCCTCGACGGCCGGCCGAAGTGGCCGTGCGGTTAAAGGCGCTGCAGTCTGGAACCGCAAGACCGCTACGGTCGCAGGTTCGAATCCTGCCTCGGGCATGGATGTTTGTAATGTCCTTAGGTTAGTTAGGTTTAACTAGTTCTAAGTTCTAGGGGACTAATGACCTCAGCAGTTGAGTCCCATAGTGCTCAGAGCCATTTGAACCATTTTGTCCCCTCGACGATCACCAGTGGTGTACGGCCAGTGTAGGAGATCGCTCCCCACACCATGATGCCGGGTGTTGGCCCTGTGTGCCTCGGTCGTATGCAGTCCTGATTGTGGCGCTCACCTGCACGGCGCCAAACACGCATACGACCATCATTGGCACCAAGGCAGAAGCGACTCTCATCGCTGAAGACGACACGTCTCCATTCGTCCCTCCATTCACGCCTGTCGCGACACCACTGGAGGCGGGCTGCACGATGTTGGGGCGTGAGCGGAAGACGGCCTAACGGTGTGCGGGACCGTAGCCCAGCTTCATGGAGACGGTTGCGAATGGTCCTCGCCGATACCCCAGGAGCAACAGTGTCCCTAATTTGCTGGGAAGTGGCGGTGCGGTCCCCTACGGCACTGCGTAGGATCCTGCGGTCTTGGCGTGCATCTGTGCGTCGCTGCGGTCCGGTCCCAGGTCGACGGGCACGTGCACCTTCCGCCGACCACTGGCGACAACATCGATGTACTGTGGAGACCTCACGCCCCACGTGTTGAGCAATTCGGCGGTACGTCCACCCGGCCTCCCGCATGCCCACTATACGCCCTCGCTCAAAGTCCGTCAACTGCACATACGGTTCACGTCCACGCTGTCGCGGCATGCTACCAGTGTTAAAGACTGCGATGGAGCTCCGTATGCCACGGCAAACTGGCTGACACTGACGGCGGCGCTGCACAAATGCTGCGCAGCTAGCGCCATTCGACGGCCAACACCGCGGTTCCTGGTGTGTCCGCTGTGCCGTGCGTGTGATCATTGCTTGTACAGCCCTCTCGCAGTGTCCGGAGCAAGTATGGTGGGTCTGACACACCGGTGTCAATGTGTTCTTTTTTCCATTTCCAGGAGTGTATATTCACTTATGAAATTTGTTATTAACAATCCGAATGAATTCAAAAGTAATAGCAGTGTACATGGCTACAACAATAGGAGAAAGGATGATCTTCACTATCCAAGGTTAAATCTAACTTTGGCTCAGAAGGGGGTAAATCATGCTGCCATAAAAGTCTTTAGTCACTTACCTAATAGCATAAAAAGTCTGACAGATAGCCATATAGCATTTAAAAGGAAATTAAAAGAATTTCTTAATGGAAACTTCTTCTACTCATTAGATGAATTTTTGGATATAGTAAGTGGGTAATTTCCCCAACGCCCACAAAAAAATATTAAGTCTCATGTAATATTTTGTGTAATGTAATTTCTTGTATAGACACGTTCCACATCATTACGAAGTGTCGTATTCATGATCTATGGAACAAGTACTAATCTAATCTTAACAACGCTGAAAACATGGGCACGTCGTCTTTTAAGGAGACTCCTGGATCTGCGTACAACATCACAATGGAAGATTCGCCTGTGTACACGCCGAGGCGAACGAATGTTGTCAGACTGCATTGCCATCGTCATACGGGCTCAGCAATGGGCGTGATGGTATGGGGTGTCATTGGGTACACAACTCTATACATTCTGGAGCACATAGCTGCCAATTTTGACCGCATACATTACGTTGCTGACGTGTAAATTTTAGCGGTTGTGTCATATCTTTGACGTTTCTGTGACATTATATTTCAACAAACTAACACAAGAACTGTTTTTACCCGTAGCGTCCTGTCCTTTCTCTACAAAGAACGTGTTCAGCTACGGCTCTGGCTGGAGTGTCCTCCAGATGTCACACACAGTGAAAGCAGGTGGTTATGGCTTACTGAGAGAGTGGCACGCTACGACTTGTCAGCTACTACGAGTAATTAATTCTGTCACAGAATTGAAGCACCATAGAATGATGTACCCACACTTGTTACCCAAGGTTCTTTCGGCTCGATATTCACCCGAGTTAGAGCCAAGTTTTTTTGCAAGAAGTGGCAGCTTTGTGTAGTAGGCTTCGCATACTGTACACACCCAAAACATCCACAAGTTTAACCACGTACTATCCCCGTTATAATACAGATGCACAATAAGTAAGATTACGTTATTTGCTATCCTTCCTGGATTTGTAATTATAATTGACATCAGTGTAATTTGCACACAAAAGAAGTAAATTGATACTAGTGTTAAACTTTAGCTAGTTTACAGTATTGATTAAGAGAGGGACTAGAGAAGAGGATCATGGAGTTGTTCATCGAACTCTTCTGCCAGGTGTTTCGAGAGAGGCGCTGGATATCACCGAGTGGCTTACTTCTAAAATTCCAAGAATACTCAAGGAACATATATTTTTCCCCACACACATCTCGCGAAATGACTATGGTTATAAAATCAGAGAAATTCAAATTCATATGGACGTCTGTTCTTCCCACTCACCAGTCATGAATGAAACATTAAAGGAGACAGTTGATAGTGGGACGTAAAATAAAATGGTTTGCACAGTATTGGTGTAGGTGTAAATTATCTGTTTTACATAGATTTGCACCAATTACCAATTCTCTGTACCAGACGGGTCACAATCAGTGAGCGATATTATTTTATTTTCTCCCACTATTGCGTAGTTATTGTACGTATTGTGAGAACTTGATCTGTGCTTGGGAGAAAAGTAGTTTTCGAGCTGGAAGGTGCACTCCCAGTATGTTCTCAGGGTCAGGCAGTCAGTGAACCTCATTAGGAAAAGCAAGTCTTCCCAGGGACGCAGGCAGCGTTCGTGGAAGTGAGACTGCTGCTTCTTTCGTGCTTGTTATGACGGCACAGGCGCCTGGCTAGCTGAGGGCAGGGGGCGACTCGCCACCACTGGCACCCTTACAGAATAACTGAGTACTTGTCATTTCTGAATAAATATCAAAGGCCGAGATGCCAGGGCACTATCCGACCAGCGTGAGAAATATGGCTGCGTTTGCTGGAAGAGTTTGGTTATTCCACCGAAATAAGTGACCCCACCACTGCGCTTGACTCGGAGATCCCAATCAAAGGAAGAGACACTGCTCCAGGGTGGTACCAACCTTTAATGTGTGTTTTGTACCCAAGAGTGAGGTGTTTCTGCTGTGTTCCCCCAATTTGTTCGTGAAATAAGCGATATTATCATCCACCAGAATAGCGAGAACATTGATTCGTCCTATCCATGTATAGTGGATGGTTGAGGGCTGTGGACACAGGTTCAGGGTGATTCATCTCCGGGCAGCTGTCTGGTGCTGATTGGCGCACACTAGATGATTTGGGGAAACGTAAGCGTCGCAAATTGCTGTAGCGCGATCCGTACCTTGAGCAGCTCGTTGGTCCCTTGCTTTACCACACAACTTGTCTTGGTTAATCGGTTACGACTTGTGGCCTCTTCTTGACTCGTTTACTGTGAATTCGCGACCTGCCCAGGTGAGATCATGCTGTGTTTTCTTCATGTAGACTTACGTATAATTTGGTACCTCCTGACAGTTTTAGCGTCATTTCGTAATATCATTTGTTTTTGAAAACTTCGTTCTCTTTTAATGTGAATTTTGTCAATCTTTAAGTGCAAAAATATCTGTTAGTATTAGTCTTGACTTAGATTTCTAGAGCCCTCGCTCCCCAACAGCTTTTCCGTGGTTAGGCGACATACAAATAACAAATACAACCTGTTGTATACCCCAGTTGTTTTTCTCATTGTGGTAGTTTTTTCGTTGTGTGTAGTGGCCGAACTCAACGGTTAGTGATATTAAAAATTCATGGAAAAGAACGAGCATTCCACTCGCTTGTCTTGTGTGATCAAAGATTTGTTTTATAGCGAGGATTGAGCCGCCCGTGTGGCCGTGCGGTTCTAGGCGCTTCAGTCTGGGACCGCGTGACCGCTACGGTCGCAGGTTCGAATCCTGTATCGGGCATGGATGTGTGTGATGTCCTTAGGTCAGTTAGGTTTAAGTAGTTCTAAGTTCTAGGGGACTGATGACCACAGATGTTAAGTCCCATAGTGCTCAGAGCCATATAGCGAGAATTGCACTCACTCGTCTTACCAGATCACATGCACACACACACACACACACACACACACACACACACACAGGGTGATGATGAAGTCCCATATTCCTTGACAGGGCGTAGGGGAACGATGCGGGAGACCTGCACCACTGTACTAGGCAAGGTCCCAGTGGAGGTAGTTTGCCATTGCCTTCCTCCGACCGTAATGGGGATGAACGATGATGATGAAGATGACACAACAACACCCAGTCATCTCGAGGCAAGTGAAAATCCCTGACCCCGCCGGGAATCGAACCCGGGACCCCGTGCTCGGGAAGCGAGAACGCTAGCGCGAGACCGCCGAGCTGACACACACACACACACACACACACACACAGAGGAGCGAAGACTGTGGTGGTATCATACAGCCCTGGGTTAACGCTCTGTCTGTTAATGGCACACCCGTGGCACTATACCGCCAAGTGTATCGTGAAGTGCACTTGGAAGCGCAGGTGCTGTCGCCGTGCGACCGAAGAACTGCTCTCCTTAGATACGTGGGGACATGAAGAGTGCAGATCGCGCGCCGCAGTTGCGGCAGGAATTGGCCATGCTGCTCTGGCCCAAGCACCGCTTTACTGCCGCCGTAAAGCCGGCCCAACAGCCGATTGGCGTGCTTGTTCTCAACTTAATGACCGTTATAAAGAGCGATCTCCGTGGCTGGCAGAGGGCGCTCTCCGCTTTGCTTAAGAAAGTGAAGTAGGAGCAGCAAAGCACAGGCGACCCTTGTTACTTGTCTGTTATTTCACGGCCTCCGCTGAAAAGAGCTCGCTCGCCATTCTCTCGGCCGACGCTGAGAAGTTTTATGTGGGTGAACACAAAGCTCTCTGTGGCCGGGACAAGTATGAATGTGTCTGTTGCGATCAAGGATTACGTAGACAACAACCTGGTTCGAAAACTCAGCTTCAGCGTGCCGAGAGGTTACTGCGTCGCCTCCTGTTACACACGAACCTGTCGTCTACACCTAAACTCGATGTCGAGCTGCACGTGCCACCGTGTCCCGCCAAAAATTGTCGTACTGAGCTACAGCCAAACTGCAGTTACGCAAGAAAACAAAATGCTGCAGAAAATACTTTCCGCGCCTCCATCCACACGACTCTACTACAGAGCATTTTAGGGTATCTGAAGAAAAACAACACTTATAGGTTAGTGGAAACAAATGTGACAGTTCTACTGTACCACATGATTAGAACACTGACAATTCAAACGGTAAATTTATAGTGATATGTTGTCACTTAGTGCATTTAATTACACTACTGGCCATTAAAATTGCTACACCACGAAGATGACGTGCTACAGACGCGAAATTTAACCGACAGGAAGAAGATGCTGTGATATGCAAATGATTAGCTTTTCAGAGCATTCACACAATTTTGGCGCCGGTGACGACACCTACAACGTACTGACATGAGGAAAGTTTCCAACCGATTTCTCATACACAAACAGCAGTTGACGGGCGTTGCCTGGTGAAACGTTGTTGTGATGCCTCGTGTAAGTAGGAGAAATGCGTACCATCACGTTTCCGACTTTGATAAAGGTCGGATTGTAGCCTATCGCGATTGCGGTTTATCGCAACGCGACATTGCTGCTCGCGTTGGTCGAGATCCAATTACTGTTAGCAGAATGTGGAATAGTTGGGTTCAGGAGGGTTATACAGAACGCCGTGCTGGATCCCATCGGCGTCGTATGACTAGCAGTGGACATGACAGGCATCTTATCCGCATGGCTGTAACGGATCGTGCAGCCACGTCTCGATCCCTGAGTCAGCAGATGGGGACATTTGCAAGACAACAACCATTTGCACTAACAGCTAGACGACGTTTGCAGCAGCATGGACTATCAGCTCGGAGACCACGGCTGCGGTTACCCTTGACGCTCCATCACAGACAGGAGCGCCTGCAATGGTGTACTCAACGACGAACCTGGGTGCACGAATGGCAAAACGTCATTTTTTCGGGTTAATCCAGGTTCTTTTTACAGCATCATGATGGTCGCATCCGTGTTTGGCGACATCGCGGTGAACGCACATTGGAAGCGTGTCTTCCTCATCGCCATACTGGCGTATCACCCGGCGTGATGGTATGGGGTGCCACTGGTTACACGTCTCGGTCACCTCTTGTTCGCATTGACGGCACTTTGAACAGTTGACGTTAAATTTCAGATGTGGTACGACCCGTGCCTCTACCCTTCACTCGATCCCTGCGAAACCCTACATTTCAGCAGGATAATGCACGACCGCATGTTGCAGGTCCTTTACGGGCCTTTCTGGATACAGAAAATGTTTAACTGCTGCCCTGGCCAGCAAATTCTCCAGATCTTTCACCAACTGAAAACGTCTGGTCAATGGTGGCCGAGCAACTGGCTCGTCACAATACGCCAGTCACTACTCTTGATGAACTGTGGCATCGTGTTGAAGCTGTATAGGCAGCTGTACCTGTACACGCCATCCAAGTTCTGACTCAAAGGCCAGGCATATCAAGGCCGTTATTATGGCCAGAGGCGGTTGTTGTCGGTACTGATTTCTCAGGATCTATGCACGCAAATTGCGTGAAAATGTAATCACATGTCAGTTCTAGTATAATATATTTGTCCAATGAATACCCGTTTATCATCTGCATTTCTTCTCGGTGCAGCAATTTTAATGGCCAGTAGTGTGTATATTTAAACGTTATTATATCGCGAAAAACATTATCATGAGATGCAGCAGGCATCAAATTAGACGCTAAATCAGCTACATCTTCACGTACATGGAATTCATACAATTAATTATACCAATTAGATTCCTTTCGGAGTATGCTGAAATAATAGTTGTACACTTAGCCATTATATACAACCCTGTTCGCTAGACGAAAGGTCCGTACCTGAAGACTGCACAGGTCACACTAATACTCAAGAAAAGAAATAGGAGTAATCCGCTGTATTAGCCCATGTAACTGAAGCAGAATGCCAGAAGTAGTTTGGAACATGTATTGTTCATTATGAGTTACTTGGGTGAACTCGAGCTATTGACACATAGTTCGGATTCAGAAAGTATCATTCTTGTGCAGCACAACTGAATCTTCACTCTCATGAAGTAACGAGTGCTATCGACAGGAGATCTCAAACTGATTCCTTATTTCTAGATTTCGAGAAGGATTTTGATACCACTCATCACAAGCGGCATCTAATAAAATTCCGTGCCTGTGGAGTATCGTCTCAATTATGCAACTGGATTTGTGATTTCCTGTCAGAAAGATTAAAGTTCGTAATAATTCACAAGAAGTCATCGAGTAAAACAGATGTTTTTTCTGACGTTCCCCGACAAAAATGTTATAGGCCCTCTGCTGTTTCTAATCTATATAAACGATTTGGAGACAAGCTGATCAGCCATTTTAGATTGTTTGTAGATGATGATGCTGTCATTTAGTCTAGTAAAATCATCACAAGATCAAAGCAAATTGCAAAATGATTTAGACAAAGTATCTGTAGGGCGCGAAAAGTAGTGATGACCATAAATTATGAAAAGTGGGAGGTAATCCAGGTCAGTACTAAAATGAGTCCGCCAAATTTGGGTCACACAATGAATCACACAAATCTAAATGCTTTCAATACAGCTAAATACCTAGAGATAACGATTACGAACAACTTGAACTGGAACTGTCCACAGAAAGTGTTGTGAGGGAAGGTGAACCAGAAACTGAGTTTTATGGCAGGACACTTAAAAAATGCAAGAAATCCAGTAAAGAGACTGCCTACACTGTGCTTGTTCATCCCCTGGAAAATCAGTCGATAAGTTCAAAGTAGGTCGGCTCATTTCGTATTATCGCGAAGCAGGGCACACAGCGTTACGGATAACGGAACTGGGGTGGCGATCATTAAAACAAAGGCATTTTTGATCGCGGCGAGATACATTCGCGAAATTTCGTTCTACAACTTCCTCCACAGAAAGTGAAAACGTTTTTTTTTGGCGACCACCTACACACCATCGTAATAATACAACAGAAATCAGAGCTCCCATCGGAAGATTTAAGTGTTCATTCTTCCCGCTCGCTGTTCGAGAGTGGAACGGTAAAAAAATAGTGTGAAAGTACGCCGATGAACCCTCTACCAAGCGCTTACGCGTTAATTACCGAGTACTTATGTACATGTAGAAGTGTTCCATTCAATACAGACACTTCTTGAATAACTTTGGCATCGTTTCGTCAAGAATGCCACTGCTGATTATGAAAATTAAGTAATGAAATATACAAGAATTCCTTAAGTGGAAAAATCATTAACATGTGCGACGAGGCCTGTACATCTCGGTGTAAAGCAAAATACATTTTACACAGTTGTTATCCAAAAAACACGCACTGCCTGTAGAGCATCACTAGTTTTTAAGAAGGTGTAGACCATGTACGGCATGTATAAATAGTGTGGTTGCATATAGCATAGAAGTTCAAAACTATAAGCGCTTGCGGTAAATAACAGAATTAACAAAAACGGCACTCCAAATAATAACTAGTGTGGAGTTCTGGTGCTGCGACGATCGCAGCTATGAAATTATCGTCACTACCATTGTCGTGACCATCTACATCGATCAATGTTTAACCCTTTACGAACTTACCTACAGCTTACCGACTGCTGGTAGCATTAAGAAGAAGCAGTGTGCAAACGTTCCTGCAGTCATTCATATTTAATTTTTCCACGGTTTTGCTGAAGCGCTTAAGGAAAAAGCTGCGCCATTTCTGCTGCAACAGAGAATAGGAATTTTTTCCCTCAAACTTGTATGGTCCAACTTCGATTTCCGTCTCTAATGACCTTGTCGTCGACGGTGCATTTCGCCTTAACTTTCCTTCCCACCGATGGGATGTCCAACTTCTGTCTGATTCGTCAGTCATGCACAGGCTTCTACACAGGTATTTTCGTTCCCACTTACGTCCCCCTTAGTTGCATTTAAAGCTGACCGACGAAACAGTGTTTCCGAGAATTACAGATACATCCTACTTTATTCCTTATGCAAAAGTATCGATGATTCAAACCTACTTATGCTTCATTCTAACGCCACAGTATTTCTTCCACTTACGCAGCCTGCCGCAACTTCCTCTGCGGTGCCAGTCTCTTCATTTCGGTGTAGCAGACACAACGTCCTCAGTTATATGTAGGATGTATTCCCGTTTCTGTCGTACTACGTCGGTTTTGTCGTGGATGGCTCCCTATAGTAGTAACATGAATGTTATTCTCTGATGCTTTGACACTATCCTATCATCCTGTCCCTTCTACTAGTGAGTGTTTCCCATATTTCCAATTCTTCGCCAATCCTGGGGATAACCGCATTTTCTACCATATCAGTCTTCTTAATTTTCAGCATCCTTCTGTAACACCACATTTAAAACGCTTCAATACATTTCTTTTCTGCTTTCCCACAATCACCGATTCATTTCCACACAATGCTATGTTCAAGACGAACATTTCCAAACTCTTCTTTCTCAAATTAAGGCCTATATTTTGCTGATGACGCCGTGGTGTACGGTAAAGTGTCGAAATTGAGTGACTGTAGGAAGATACAAGATGGCTTAGACAAAATTTCCAGTTGGTGTGATGAATGGCAGCTACGCCTAAATGTGGATGAATGTAAGCTGATGTGGACTTGCAGGAAGATCAAACTGATAATGTTCCTGGTTGACGCAGTCAAACTGTTTAAATATCTGGGCGTAACGTTGCAAAGCGATATGCATGTTAGAACTGTGATAGGGAAGGTGTATAGTCGACTTCGGTTTATTGGGAGAATTTTAGAATTTTAGGAATGAGTGGTTCTCCTGTAAAGGAAGCCGCATATACGACGCTGGCGTGACCTCTTCTTGAGTGCTTCTTGAGTATTTGGGATCCGTACCAGATCGGATTGAAGGAAGATATCGAAGAAGTTCAGAGGGGGGCTGCTAGATTTATTATCAAGTAGGTACGAACAACACTTAAGTGTTAACGGAGATTGTTCGGGAACACAAATGGAAATACTCGGAGGGAAAGCGACGTTCTTTTCGAGAAACATTATTGACAAAATTTAGATAACCGGCAGTTGAAGCTGAGTGCCGAACGATTCTACTGCCGCGAACATACCATGCGCGTAAGGACAGCGAAGATAAGATAGATAAATGAGAGCTCATACGGCGGCATACAGACAATCGTTTTTCCCTCGCTTTGTTTGCCAGTGGAACAAGAAAGGGAATGACAAGTAGTGGTACGGGTTACCCTCCGACACGCACTATACGGTGGCTTGCGGAGTATCTATGTAGACGTCTTTTAGCCATGAGTTCTCCCTTTTCCTATGCTAATCTGATATAGTCTGATTCTTATATCGTCCTGGCCTTGTCCGTCATGCATGTACAATTACATCACTTCGTCTAATACGAGTTCTTCCATTTTGAAGTTAAGTTAAACGTTACTCTCATTCATGATCAGCGTAATAATCTGACTCCTGAGCGGTTCTTATATTTCCCACGTTTCGTTTTCGATATGCAGGTTGTTCGGTAGCGGATGGAGACTGTCTTCCGCTGTGTTCGATCCAAGTACCTATCTACTGGCTATCCATTCTTAGTGCTCCCACTTCACTAATATGCATCCATCTTTCCCTACAGCTCATACTAATTTTTACGATAATGTAGAACGTCTTTCACAGTATTACTTTATCAAATTTAGATTATCAAATCCTATGAAGCTGTATTGTTTTTCTTGAGACTTGCCTCTGCTATCAAGCACAACTTCAGAAATGCGTTTCCCAAAATAAAATTGTCATCTAGTAGACCCTCAGTTATTCTTTTCCATTCTTCTGTCGCATTTTTCTTGTCACCACCTTGGATGCATGAGCTAATTGTTGGGTAGTTCTTTATGCCTTTACTGTAATTGGGATTTTGTGAATGGTGTTCGTCCGGTTCCGAAAGTGTTGTAAGCAGCGTCATAGATCTGAAACATTAACCTGAATCATCTTTAGTTTGATATTTTCCTCAGTGATGTTAGAACTTCTTTGCATTCTGCCACATTTGACTGCAAGTCTTCCAAAGCTCTGTTAAACTCTTAGTACTGGATCTTGTACGTCTTACATAAAAACTCTAATTTTTCTTCTGTCACGTTATTAGACAGTTCCTCCCCCTCGTAGAGGCCTTCAAGTAATTTTTCCACCTACCCATTCTGTCATTTGCGTTTAACAATGGAATTCCTTTCGCCTTTAATTTCATAGAGAGTAATTTTCGTTTTCTGTGTGCTGAATCTCTTCTTCTGACGACCGTTCACACTTTTCCTGCAGCCATTTCGTTTTGGCTTGCTTGCGCTTCCCACTGATGTCATTACTCTGACTTGTATTGCTTTATTTTCCTGAAAATTTTTGTGTTTTCTTCGTTTACCGATTATCTGAAATATTTTTACCCAGATTTTTCCCCCGCTATCTTCTTTGTACCTATATTTGTCTGTCCAACTTGTATGAACGAATTTTTTTAGGGACGTCCACTCGGCTCTTAAACTGAACAATTTACTGATATATACCACTCTGCTCTTAAACTGAACAATTTACTGATATATACACTATTGCAGTATCCACAGCCTCAGGTAAGTTAAACGCACAGAATCATTTCTCAGTACTTCGTTATCTCAGTGCTACAGGTTTTCAAAAGTTCAGAATACTTTACTTTCCTTACATATTTCTTTGAGCTCTACTTACTATACTGTATGTTTTTATAATTTCTTTCTTTGTTTAGATGTTTAGTAGTAATTTTCTGAGTGCTGGGTGAGCAATCAAGGGGCCAAATATTTTAAGCTGTTTAATGCATTAACTGATCACGAGCAACTTTGATCTAATTGGAGACCAGCAGCTGTATTCCATGGATTGCATTTCATTCAGCGAAATCTCGAAATTTTATTAGTCGATTTTCTTGTCTATTTGAGAAAAACCTCGTTACATGAGTGCTCCAGCCGAAAATTGCTGTCGTTGTTAAGACTGTAAAACGAACAACATAGGAAAACTGATAATGTAGGACGTATTTACCCTATGCCCACGTTAATGCATTCCAAAATAGTTTCTGTTGGTATTTTCTTTTCATTACATGACTGACTCATGTAACAGAGCCTTCAGAATACTAGATATGACGATATCCCTGTTGTATTCGTGATCTCTCAGAACTTGGTTGTAAATACTCTATTAACTGTTCTGAGATTGAGCACGAGTGAAATTTTCTTCTGTTAGATTTTCTTATATATTTCCTTTTTGTTGAAAATGTTCGCGTCACAGGACCTTTATCTGTAGAATTAACTCTTCTCTTTGAGTGATCTAAAGCCACAACTCGGCGAGGAACGGCAGGCGGCTAAAATGTATAAAACTTCTTACCTGAGATAAGGCACCTTGATTCGTCCTTACTTTCTGGGACTTGCCATTCCTGTTTTTCTGATTTTGTAAACTGTAAGTTTTTGCTTTGCTTTCAGTAGCGGCTGAGAATTCCTTGCAGCCTTCTTCCTTCTTCAGGCACGAATTAGTTTATTTCATGGGCGTACCCAAGAAATGGTAGAGGACGCGATCTTTCCTTCTCCCCCCCCCTCCCCCTCCCACCCCAGGAGATAAATTAGGATCTTCACAAACCGGCAGAGAGCTCAGTTCACTATCTGTCTGGAAACACTACTAGTCGATATTGATTATATGTTCTACCGTTTTTTAGAGCCATTTGTTGCGAATGTCGTCTTTAGGTGCTATTCTTCTTTCAACTGAAAATCCCAGGTGATTCTAGGACCTAAAAGCTTCAAGTAAAGTTGTATCTTCAACTCGTAATGGTTCTTAATTTTTTTTTTGTAGTACATATCGATGCCAAAAACTATGTGCGAGTGTACTATTCCCATGACTGACATGAAAATATAAAAATATCATACAAATTATACTCTCTGTGTTAAATATATTTTACATACCTGTTATAAAATGGCGGTTTAGCACGTTAGGAGATTATTAAACACTGTTTTCCGGATGTTTCCTCCGTTTCTTTTCCTTTCACGAAACTAGCTTCAGCCGCCTCTTCCCATCCTCCTCCTCCATCATCTACACTAACTTTGATCCGGACAAGTACGGTCTTCGCCTATTTCCGATTTATATGCCGTAGAAGTTTTCTGTTATGATTGTTGTACACTGAAACAATGGCCCTATTTGCAATGCCTACCTTACTCTCTAGTTTAGGATACTGTGTAGGCAATTTTGCTCTGCCTACCATATCTTCTAGATTATAGACGAGTAATGTGTGATCTCTATGGGATTTCTACGCAATTACAGTGGCTCATAAAGGTATTTCATAACTTTAGTGGAATACTCGCTGTAAACACTCTGCGTATTAAATGTCTTAATGTTAAATGAAATACACTCCTGGAAATGGAAAAAAGAACACATTGACACCGGTGTGTCAGACCCACCATACTTGCTCCGGACACTGCGAGAGGGCTGTACAAGCAATGATCACACGCACGGCACAGCGGACACACCAGGAACCGCGGAGTTGGCCGTCGAATGGCGCTAGCTGCGCAGCATTTGTGCAGCGCCGCCGTCAGTGTCAGCCAGTTTGCCGTGGCATACGGAGCTCCATCGCAGTCTTTAACACTGGTAGCATGCCGCGACAGCGTGGACGTGAACCGTATGTGCAGTTGACGGACTTTGAGCGAGGGCGTATAGTGGGCATGCGGGAGGCCGGGTGGACGTACCGCCGAATTGCTCAACACGTGGGGCGTGAGGTCTCCACAGTACATCGATGTTGTCGCCAGTGGTCGGCGGAAGGTGCACGTGCCCGTCGACCTGGGACCGGACCGCAGCGACGCACAGATGCACGCCAAGACCGCAGGATCCTACGCAGTGCCGTAGGGGACCGCACCGCCACTTCCCAGCAAATTAGGGACACTGTTGCTCCTGGGGTATCGGCGAGGACCATTCGCAACCGTCTCCATGAAGCTGGGCTACGGTCCCGCACACCGTTAGGCCGTCTTCCGCTCACGCCCCAACATCGTGCAGCCCGCCTCCAGTGGTGTCGCGACAGGCGTGAATGGAGGGACGAATGGAGACGTGTCGTCTTCAGCGATGAGAGTCGCTTCTGTCTTGGTGCCAATGATGGTCGTATGCGTGTTTGGCGCCGTGCAGGTGAGCGCCACAATCAGGACTGCATACGACCGAGGCACACAGGGCCAACACCCGGCATCATGGTGTGGGGAGCGATCTCCTACACTGGCCGTACACCACTGGTGATCGTCGAGGGGACACTGAATAGTGCACGGTACATCCAAACCGTCATCGAACCCATCGTTCTACCATTCCTAGACCGGCAAGGGAACTTGCTGTTCCAACAGGACAATGCACGTCCGCATGTATCCCGTGCCACCCAACGTGCTCTAGAAGGTGTAAGTCAACTACCCTGGCCAGCAAGATCTCCGGATCTGTCGCCCATTGAGCATGTTTGGGACTGGATGAAGCGTCGTCTCACGCGGTCTGCACGTCCAGCACGAACGCTGGTCCAACTGAGGCGCCAGGTGGAAATGGCATGGCAAGCCGTTCCACAGGACTACATCCAGCATCTCTGCGATCGTCTCCATGGGAGAATAGCAGCCTGCATTGCTGCGAAAGGTGGATATACACTGTACTAGTGCCGACATTGTACATGCTCTGTTGCCTGTGTCTATGTGCCTGTGGTTCTGTCAGTGTGATCATGTGATGTATCTGACCCCAGGAATGTGTCAATAAAGTTTCCCCTTCCTGGGACAATGAATTCACGGTGTTCTTATTTCAATTTCCAGGAGTGTTTATAAAATGCTGCTCCAGATCAGTCACAGTACTTGGGAAACTTTAGCTTTTCTCGTATTATCTTCCGTTTGGTGTGAGTATGAACAACAGAGGACTTGTAGGTAGCTTTTCCTGTCAAAATTATCCATAACAGAAGTTTCGAGTTATGTTACATTCTGGCTTTGGAGTATTTCTTTTTCTTGATTGTAGGACAGTTTCTGGCCTAGACAGATCACCATTTAATCAAAGCTGCACGGAACATCACAGCGCAACGTTTAAAACTAATAATAGTGATGTGAACTACGCCGATACAAATAATTACATATGGAGCTACTGCGCATAGAAGTCGGGATAGTCGTATAATATGAAGCTGGCCATAGACAAATGGATTTTTTTAAAGTGGTGTGAAGGGATTATGTACTGACTGTATAGTTATTTTATTTGTATAGCAGTTAGGCTATGCTATGGATTTACAACTCCCTGCTGATGCGTGCTTAATAGATCAAAGCTGCTTTATTATCATTTTAGGTAACATGCGGACGGACTGTACTTACAGTACAAGACAATGCATTTGTACGAGTCTGGACTCTGATTCGCGAAGACAGCAGATCGTATCTCCATCTGATCATCCAGCGTTAGGGTTTCCGTGGTTTCCCTAAATCGCTTAAGGTAAATGCTGGGATGATCTGGGATGATTGCTTTGACAAAGACACGCCCGATTTCCTTCGCTATTGTTCCCTAGTCCGAGTTTGAGCTTTGTCCATGATGATCTCTTTGTTGACAGAATGTTAAACAGTAATCTTTTTTACGTCATTCAGAACTGGGTGATTCCAACGTATTCTTAGAAATAATTAATGTGCGGCTCGTAAATATTTTTCATAGATGGTGGGTGTTGAGGGATAATGTGTATTTTGTAAAGGCGAGAGAGATTCCATCCACTACTGCAGATGTCGCAAGTGTGACATACTTCTAAGAAACACTTGGCCAATTGTTATTCTCTCATGACTAACGCTTCTTTGGTCCGAAGACATCGATGAGATCAGGTGATGATAAGACGGTACACGTTTCCACTTCATCTATATTTCTGGAAGCCTCGGATGGTGTCACTTGTCATAATCTGAATAATTCTGCTGTACGAGGAAATGCCAGTTGTGGGCTTAAGTCAGGCTTTGAATCGATCTCTGTCACCATTCTCCTATTCATTAGAGCTGCCGTTGCATCAACACGTTTTGATAGGCGAGCCACGGAAACAAAGGATCGGCGGAGCTTTTGATGCACAATACGGTCGTCCGCTTGTGACGAGGTCACTCTTTGGTCCTCGAGCACAAATGGGGTGTAGCGGAACGTGCGACGCAGCTCTGCGAGTATCGGAGTGTGTCTAGCCTTCTCTTACCATGTAATCCTCTTCACAAATTTATATATTTCAAAGGGTAGCGTATACACTCATCACCGTATTATTACAAACTTTGTGGTCCTATATTCAGTCCGGGTATTAACGTAGAGAATTATCCCTATTTACATTGTGTTTTCTGTAATCGGTCCAATAAATTTGTTTTCACTTAACTTTGCTTCAGATTTGTCATGCATATTTGACATTCGATGCTCAGTGGATTACAGCTTATAATAATGAAGATCAGAGAATTCTCCCGAATTTCATAACGAATATTGTGTACACGAATAATAACAGTGCACACCGAGCCACAGGAGAAACAGTGAAATGTATGTAGTGTAAGTTGTTGTGTAAACGTTCCACAAAGAAGTACGCATGGATTTTCATTGTCACCCGAAAATACTTGAGGCAATGACATGGATGGTTTCTTCAGTGAATTCACAGTCCGGTCTCCCTACTTGCTGGTATACAGGAAAGGAACACTGTATTTTCGTCGATGGAAGGGCCTGCCTTTAGAAGCGGATATAATTCAACGGATCCTTGCAAGTCTCGAAGGAACGCTCAGAACGGAGCAATGAGTATGAATTATCACTAGGTTGAAACCATTTTGTATTAACATTTTAGATATATATCAGATATGTCTGTCGTTGTAAACCAGTATATGAAACATAAAAATCTTATAACGAAGATAGGCACACTCAATAGATGTAATGACGTAATATAACTATAGTAAATATAATCGATCCGTAGTGTAAGGTCACCTTGACAGTACGCTGATGGTCGATTATGTTAATTTATTATAATTGTATTATATCATTACAGCTGCTGAGGGTGCCTATCTTTTCTGTATTTTTTATGTTTTATTTATTACCCGATGATGATAGTAAAGACTGAAAAGAACGAGGCTGCAACCAAAGCGAGTTTTGACCACTGTGCCCTCCAGTGTGATGAAAGTAACATTACAGCGAATTACGTTAATGTGCAGAAGAGTATATGAGTTCAAGCTTCAGCTTCCATTGCTCATCAGTAAGTTAGAAACTTAGAATTAAAAGAGGAATGAGGGAGATTTAATGTGAGAAATCTATTCTCAGCATTTTTAGAGGACCTTTGAACTGGAAAATCTCAGAAGAACTACATATCAGTGACACATAACTAAGACGCATCCCGTTTTCTGGTAGAACTGTACTATTTGCCTCTACTGCAGAGACATTTCAACAACCAGTGGAGGACCTTAGGGATAGAACGAAAGTATGCTTGAAAATCAATTACAGTAAGACTAAAATAACGCACAGTGTGACCCAGAAACCTAACAGCAAATTTTGGAGGTTCTTCACGGGTCGTTTCTGAGTGTTTTGAAATAAGGTTCAAAAATGGCTCTGAGCATTATGGGACTCAACTGCTGAGGTTATTAGTCCCCTAGAACTTAGACCTAGTTAAACCTAACTAACCTAAGGACATCACACACATCCATGCCCGAGGCAGGATTCGAACCTGCGACCGTAGCGGTCTTTTGAAATAAGGGATCCGTGGAGACCCGTGGAGACCTGTGGTCTACGACGGCTCCTTCATTAGTAATAATATAATTACGATTTATTCGGTTTGTTATCCCGGTCACTTTTGATTCTGCGAAAATACCGTGGAAGGAGTGAGAGAGCCTACGACATGAAACATATAATAATGCAGCAGCCCTAGTATGCAAGAACAATGTGATGTGATGTAGTTGGTGTCGCTGTGGCAACAGCACCACATTACGTCGTTGTAGCGCTTTTTGGTGTTTTCAGTAAAGCGAGACACGATGTTCATATCGGCCAAATTCTTAATCAGTCATTGTCAACGAACAATCGACACTGTCGGAAAAACAGGCCCGAGAGAGAACTGACCCCTACTGAGCGCAAGTTCTATAATAGAGTGCAAGAAGTTTGTTACAAACAAGACGCAGAACATACCGTCAACTTTTGCACTGATGTTTAAACAGACACAAAGATGAATGGGGGTAGGGAATCAAACGAAACGCAATTTCTCTGTAGCGAGCCACTGGAGACCAACAGTCGCCTGTCCTTCTCAGTTCTTAAATGTGCAATGCTCAGAAAAATCGACGTCGAACACTTAAAAATTATTGAAATAATGCCACTGGAATGTGAAAATTGCGGGACAGCAGACCAAGTGCTACATCGAAACAAATGTATTGCTTATTGTTTCGATGAATTGAACAATCACTTATTCGATAGCGGAGTGTATTTGAAGTTCACCGGACACATACTGGATGTTTGGAGTATAAGTACTAATATTTTTATTTGCGACTGAGGGCTGTGTACTGAACAATATTACATCAGCATTTACGTCATATGTAGCTATTACAAGTCGTTCGTTTTTAGGTTGGGGAGTACCTCCAAGTATATCGCAAGAGCAAGCCGTTATTACTTACTTTCTCCTGGGCAGCAGGTCAGGTGTTGAAGTAAGGACACATGGACGCAAAATGGTTAGCTATATTGACAGGGCCGGCCGGAGTGGCCGTGCGGTTGTGGGCGCTACAGTCTGGAGCCGAGCGACCGGTACTGTCGCAGGTTCGAATCCTGTCTCGGGCATGGATGTGTGTGATGTCCTTAGGTTAGTTAGGTTTAATTAGTTCTAAGTTCTAGGCGACTGATGACCTCAGAAGTTAAGTCGCATAGTGCTCAGAGCCACTTATATTGACAGGCGTAGTCCCCTCAGAGGTACAGTTACGACCGTAGAGAAAACATTAGGTCTAAAAATTTGAAACATGTTCGTGGGAAGACTGTTAGAGGCACGGAGAAAACGACCAACACACTGATCTGTGTACGTATTAAGGTACCACGTATAAAAATATCTGCATGTATACCCATTGCACCTTGCATACTACGAGGGTCATTCTATAAGTCATGGCAACTATGGTATATCCTGCTATAATGACCACGATGCGCATTGAACAGTCACGGCAGTTGGTTTCTGACAGCCAACATAAAGCAGAAGTCCATGATAGTATGTTACGGGAAAGGTTGAAATGAATCACTAGCGTTGCAGCTCCGTGTAAAGTTATTGTGCACGAGTAAATATGGAACAGAAATGAATCAGACTCAACTACTATGCTTCAGAATAGTCCCCCAGTGCATACACATAGCGTTGCCAACGTTTGGGAAGGCATTGCCATCAAAGTGTGCCACCTGTCATCGAAACGCCTTAAGGACCGTCGCTCTGTTTGCAAAGCGCCACCCACGCAGCGGTTTCCTCAGTTGTGGAATGAGGTCGAAGTCACATAGACTAGGTCTTGTGAGTACATGGATGGAGACGGATCCATCTTGTGGCACAGCCGACTTCATACTGAATGTTCCACGCGCTGGTACCGAGCCATCAATACATGCGGTCGCAATCTGTCGGTTGATTTTGGTAATGTTTGCTATGGGCTTCCGAATGTGTTTACTGCTATTACAGTTTTGGCATAAGTTAGCTGCCATGCCGTATGGGATGTCATACTGTATATGGGGACTGAGGAGCTTATACAAAAACTCTTAGAAAACTGTATCAGTTGAGTTCGGTTTCACTCTGTACAGGGAAGACATCGACAAGAAAATAGTATTAAATTAAAAACGTAGTGACAGAGGTTCGTGATGAGTTTCTGTATTTATTGCAATTGAAGACAACGACTGGGTTAACAGAAGAAGAGATTAACAAGAGTCCTAATGAGCTACAGTGCTTCCGGTACACTAAATAGCGTTTTGCAAACAAAGCTTCCAATGAGGCTGAAAAGGGAAGGTTGTAACCATTATAATCAGTGTTGGTTGGTTGATTTGGGGTAGGGGACCAACCAGCGAGATCATCGGTCCCATCGAATTAGGGAAGGAGGAAGAAGGAAGTCGGCCGAGCCCTTTCAAAGGAACCATTCCGGTATTTACCTGAAGCGATTTAGGAAAATCACGGAGACCTAAATCAGGACAACCGGACGCGAGTTTGAACCGTCTAATTCCCCAGTGGGAGTCCAGTGTGCCAATCACTGCGCCACCTCGCTCGGTTATGATCAAGTTTGACTTACGGCAGACACAAATTTGAAACGCGAAAATTGTTCATAAATGAGGTTTTGCCAGCGTGTAATGGAGAGATAAAAGTTGGGAAGTACGGCGAGAGACAGGGAAACAAACAAATGAATAAAGTACCAGACTGGATTGGAAGACGTACCTGCGAATTTAATGGAAAAAATGGGAGTGGCTGAGCCGTGTAGCCAGGCGAATCGATGATAGATGGGCCTCGGAAGTTCTTTGCTGGATTCAGAGAGATAAAATTCAGAAGATGACCTAATGGAATGTAGACGTCATTAGAAAACCTTCAGAGGAATTAAGAATCGGATAGCTGAGAAACAAATTCAAAGAAGAGTCTCGATGAGGCCTTTATAGAACAAAGAATGTCATATGGCACCTGCTACTGATGCTATGATGACATGTGCCGTAGAATTAATGGTTTGTCCCCAGATGGATGTCGACAGGCTTCCTTTAGAAGTAACGGTGTACTTTCTAACTAAATAGCGCTTTACAAACAAAGCTTCCAATGAGGCTGAAAAGGGAAGGTTGTAAGCATTACTATCAGCGTTCGTTGGTTGGTTCGCTTGATCCACGTAGGTACAGATGATTTATTTCTCAAATACATACACTGTCTTACAAAAATGTGAAACACTCAGAAGACATGGATGGATATCAATGTGAGTTCGATTATGTACACACCATCAATAGATAGGTAAACGATTAGAGATGCAATTATCTGTGAATGGTAGAATGGCCACCAGAGTTCATTAGTGTTGTCCGCGTTTAATGTTGTGACCAGGCCTGGTAGGGTATATAAGGGACGTGAAAAGCGTGGGATGTTGAGTGAAAGACATGCCATGTACTCGTGTCAGACAGCGTTATCTGCACGCGAAAGTATTTTAAAGGGACCTCATTGTGAGTCCCCATTTGGCCAGCTGATTGACTGGTGCAATATCCAGATTTGTGGGGCATTTGGATATGACTGTGGTCCGATTCTAGACTGCAAAGGAACTTGAACCACGAAGGTTCTGGGCGAACACGTCTTGCCACCATACGTGACGATCGCCGCAGTACGCACCAAGACCATTGTAGTCCCTTCGTATCGGCAGCTGCCATCCGGGAACAGGTAACCGACTCCTTGGAACATTCTGTGCTGTCCCACACCATTGGTCGCAGACTAGCAGAAGACGGACTAGGGGGCCCCATGAGTAGGCTGCCATCAACACCGCAACCCAGACGGCTGCATTTGAAGTGGTGTCGTGACCAGGATGCACGGACTGTTGATGAATGACGTGACACTGGGTTCAGTGATGCATCACGGTTCTGCGCTATCCTGGATGACCATCGTCGACGAGTAGGGCTGCGACCTGGGGAGAGGTCCCATTCTTCCGATGTTTTAGAGAGGCTTGGCGGTGTTACTTCTGGCATGATGGTGTGGGGAACCAATGGGTATGACTTCAGGTCAGACTTGGTACTGATTCAAAGAACTCTAAAGCCACACCGGTGCGTCACAGACGTTTCGCCTCCTCGAGAGTTACCTCTCTTGCGACAGCATCATGGTGCAATTTTACAATAGGACAATGCTTATGTCTCTACTAACTGGCTGTGTGATGTTGAGGTATTCTCGTGGCCAAAGGGATCCACATATACGACCCAGAGAGAACAAGTCTGCGGCCAGCTCAGACGTGAACTCCGTCCTAGTGTCAGTATCTAGGAGATCAAGGAGCAGTTGATGAGCTGTGGGACAGCTTGCCTCACGCAGGGATCAAAGGTCTTTATGACACCCTTCCCAACCAAATCAGTACAGCCATCCAGGCCAGAGGTGCATACTGCCAAGATGTTTGTAAATTTTACTCGATTTTGTAATGACTGAAATAACATTACATACCCTCTGAGCCAGTAAAATTTCATTTGGTTCTCTCTTCACCTTATGGGTGCTTCACATTTTTTGTCATATAGTGGTTCAAAAATGGCTCTGAGCATTATGGGACTCAACACCTTAGGTCATAAGTCCCCTAGAACTTAGAACTACTTAAACCTAACCAACCTAAGGACATCACACACACCCATGCCCGAGGCAGGATTCGAACCTGCGACCGTAGCAGTCCCGCGGTTCCGGACTGCAGCGCCAGAACCGCTAGACCACCGCGGCCGGCATCTTCATATAGTGTATTTTAGAAGTACAGTATTCGTCGTAAATTGATTCAATAGCCGAGCGACGAAAACAGAAACACTATGAGGTGCGATAATAAACTACGGATGCTTAAAATTGAATTGTGTTCTTCGTTTGGCCGGCATCCGCCAGCCGATAGTTTATTCATTCCTCTCTAAGCTCCTATACACAGCGTTTATTTTGTTGGAGATCAGATGACTGTTTCCTGTTGTTGGTTTTTTCCTTTTTCCTGTCTGCTCGCAGCAATAATGGAATAGGCTAGTTAATATTGCGTGCCAGAGGGACGATCGCGGAATTGAATTTCAGACAGACAATGCGTCTAGTGGAGCTTCGGGTAAACAAAGTTAACGGCAGCTTTGTTTTGACGCAATGTTTTGATTAATTTCTGCGCTGCAGTGGGTTCTGCATGTGAATGCTTCAAGAAACTGACCACAACCATCTCTCTGCATTGTTTGGCAGCGGTAATTCGCATACTACTATAATCGTTGTGGAACAAACCGTTGAAACCGAGACGACGATATTATCTTCGCTTTACTATTTCTTTTTCCTTTTTAAAATTTCTCCCCCTTTTCGACGGAAGTCCAATCCAGTCAATGATTCCATACTTGAACATAACGTAACACAGTCATTACAGTACGGTATGCGATGTCTGGCAAATTTTCGGGTGGAATGCGGTTCAAACTCTCGTCCTGAAATCCAGATTTAGGTTTTATATCTTTAGCCTCAATCGATTATGAGCAATGCTAGGATGATTCCTTCGGAGCATTACGTCTGATTTCTTTTCCCCCACTTTTCCCATACTTTTCTGCTCGAATCTTCGATGACGGTATACCTTGTTCTTCCCTCCTTATTCATTTGTGATTTTAACTAACAACGATAAACTGGCAGAAGTTCGTACATATTCATCTGCTGGTATCAACTGACCGATGATCACTGGCGATGTCGACGAGAATAGAACGCTGTACTGTCGCGAAAACTCGTCCATCTGCGAGCACCGCCTCGGAAGAAAATTAAAAACCTCTACGACTGATTTGTACATTGAACGGATGTACGAGTAAATGTTGTTGTTGTTGTGGTCTTCAGTCCTGAGACTGGTTTGATGCAGCTCTCCATGCTACTCTATCCTGTGCAAGCTTCTTCATCTCCCAGTACTTACTGCAACCTACATCCTTCTGAATCTGCTTAGTGTATTCATCTCTTGGTCTCGCTCTACGATTTTTACCCTCCACGCTGCCCTACAATGCTAAATTTGTGATCCCTTGATGCATCAAAACATGTCCTACCAACCGGTCCCTTCTTTTTGTCAAGTTGTGCCACAAACTCCTCTTCTCCCCAATTCTATTCAATACCTCCTCATTAGTTATGTGATCTACCCATCTAATCTTCAGCATTCTTCTGTAGCACCACATTTCGAAAGCTTCTATTCTGTTCTTGTCCAAACTATTTATCGTCCATGTTTTACTTCCATACATGGCTACACTGCATACAAATACTTTCAGAAACGACTTCCTGACACTTAAATCTATACTCGATGTTAACAAATTTCTCTTCTTCAGAAACGCTTTCCTTCCCATTGCCAGTCTATATTTTATATCCTTTCTACTTCGACCATCATCAGTTATTTTACTCCCTAAATAGCAAAACTCCTTTACTACTTTAAGTGTCTCATTTCCTAATCTATTCCCTCCGCATCACCCGATTTAATTTGACTACATTCCATTATTCTCGTTTTGCTTTTGTTGATGTTCATCTTATATCCTCCTTTCAAGACACTGTCCATTCCGTACACCTGCTCTTCCAAGTCCTTTGCTGTCTCTGAAAGAATTCCAATGTCATCGACAAACCTCAAAGTTTTTACTTCTTCTCCATGGATTTTAATACCTACTCCGACTTTTTCTTTTGTTTCCTTTACTGCTTGCTCAATATACAGATCGAATAACATCGGGGAGAGGCTACAACCCTGTCTCACTCCCTTCCCAACCACTGCTTCCCTTTCATGCCCCTCAAGTCTTATAACTGGCATTTGGTTTCTATACAATTTGTAAATAGCCTTTCGCTCCCTGTATTTTACCCCTGCCACCTTCAGAATTTGAAAGAGAGTGTTCCAGTCAATTTTGTCAAAAGCCTTCTCTAAGTCTACAAAAATGCTAGAAACGTAGGTTTGCCTTTTCTTAATCTTTCTTCTAAGATAAGTCGTAAGGTTAGTATTGCCTCACGTGTTCCAACATTTCTACGGAATCCAAACTGATCTTCCCCGAGGTCCGCTTCTACCAGTTTTTCCATTCGTCTGTAAAGAATTCGCGTTAGTATTTTGCAGCTGTGACTTATTAAACTGATAGTTCGGTAATTTTCGCATCTGTCAACACCTGCTTTCTTTGGGATTGGAATTATTATATTCTTCTTGAAGTCTGAGGGTATTTCGCCTGTCTCATACATCTTGCTCACCAGATGTTAGAGTTTTGTCATGACTGGCTCTCCCAAGGCTGTCAGTAGTTCTAATGGAATGTTGTCTACTCCCGGGGCCTTGTTTCGACTCAGGTCTTTCAGTGCTCTGTCAAACACTTCACGCAGTATCTTATCTCCCATTTCTTCTTCATCTACATCCTCTTCCATTTCCATAATATTGTCCTCAAGTACATCGCCCTTGTATAAACCCTCTATATACGAGGTGTGGCTGGAAAAAAACCGGACTAGTACTGGTGAAACAATAAAACGAATGCAATAAGGCTGAAAGTCGCGTGGCTTGTCACGTGACTCTCGCTCCGCCTACTGCTCGAGTTTCATCTGCCTCCTGCACTCAGTCTGCCCGTGGCGTCTGTTTTAAGTAGTTGACGTTTTGTCTGTGCGTCGGAAAATGTTGAGTGTACAGGAAGAACAGCGTGTTAACATCAAAGTTTGTTTCAAACTAGGAAAATCTGCAAGTGAAATGTTTGTAATGTTACAACAAGTGTACGGCGATGATTGTTTATCGCGAACATAAGTGTTTGAGTGGTTTAAACGATTTAAAGATGGCCGCGAAGACACCAGTGATAACACTCGCACTGGCAGACCATTGTCAGCAAAAACTGATGCAAACATTGAAAAAATCGATAAACTTGTTCGACAAGATCGCCGTTTAACAATCAGAGCAGTGTCTGAGTTAACAGGAGTTGACAAGGAAAGTGTCGAACAAGTTTACCGGGCAGACTGAGTGCAGGAGGCAGATGAAACTCGAGCAGTAGGCGGAGCGAGAGTCACGTGACAGGCCACGCGACTTTCAGCCTTATTGCATTCGTTTTATTGTTTCACCAGTACTAGTCCGGTTTTTTTCTAGCCACACCTCGTACTCCTTCCACCTTTCTGCCTTCCCTTCTTTGCTTAGAACTGGGTTTCCATCTGAGCTCTTGATATTCATACAAGTGGTTCTCTTCTCTCCAAAGGTCTCTTTAATTTTCCTGTTGGCAGTATCTATCTTACCCCTCGTGAGATAAGCCTCTAGATCCTTACATTTGTCTTCTAGCCATCCCTGCTTAGCCATTTTGCACTTCCTGTCGATCTCATTTTTGAGACGTTTGTATTCCTTTTTGCCTGCTTAATTTACTGCATTTTTATATTTTCTCCTTTCATCAATTAAATTCAATATTTCTTCTGTTACCCAAGGATTTCTATTAGCCCTCGTCTTTTTACCTACTTTGCTTCCTTCACTAGTTCATCCCTCAGAGCTACCCATTCTTCTTCTACTGTATTTCTTTCCCCCATTCCTGTTAATTGTTCCCGTATGCTCTCCCTGAAACTCTGTACAACCTCTGGTTTAGTCAGTTTATCCAGGTCCCATCTCCTTAAATTAGCACATTTTTGCAGTTTCTTCAGGTTTAAGCTACAGTTCATAACGAATAGATTGTGGTCCGAGTCCACATCCGCCCCTGGAAATGTCTTACAATTTAAGACCTGGTTCCTAAATCTCTGTCTTATCATTATATAATCTATCTGATACCTTTTAGTATCTCCAGGATTCTTCCATGTATACAACCTTCTTTTATGATTCTTGAACCAAGTGTTAGCTATGATTAAGTTATGCTCTGTGCAAAATTCTACCAGACGGCTTCCTCTTTCATTTCTTCCCCCCAATCCATACTCACCTACTATGTTTCCTTTTCTCCCTTTTCCTACTCTTGAATTCCGGTCACCCATGACTATTAAATTTTCGTCTCCCTTCACTACCTGAATAATTTCTTTTATCTCATCATACATTTCATCTATTTCTTCATCATCTTCAGAGCTAGTTGGCATATAAACTTGTACTACTGTAGTAGGCGTGGGTTTCGTGTCTATCTTGGCCACAATAATGCGTTCACTATGCTGTTTGTAGTAGCTTACCCGCACTCCTATTTTTTTATTCATTATCAAACCGACTCCTGCATTATCCCTATTTGATTTTCTATTTATAACCCTGTATTCACCTGACCAAAAGTATTGTTCCTCGTGCCACCGAACTTCACTAATTCCCACTATATCTAACTTTAACCTATCCATTTCCCTTTTTAAATTTTCTAACCTACCTGCCCGATTAAGGGATCTGACATTCCACGCTCCGATCCGTAGAACGCCAGTTTTTTCTCCTGATAACGACGTCCTCTTGAGTAGTCCCCGCCCAGAGATCCGAATAGGGGACTATTTTACCTCCGGAATATTTTACCCAAGAGTACGTCATCATCATTTAATCATACAGTAATGCTGCATGCCCTCGGGAAAAATTACGGCTGTAGTTTCCCCTTGCTTTCAGCCGTTCGCAGTACCAGCACAGCAAGGCCGTTTTGGTTAATGTTACAAGGCCAGATCAGTCAATCATCCATACTGTTGCCCCTGCAACTACTGAAAAGGCTGCTGCCCCTCTTCAGGAACCACACGTTTGTCTGGCCTCTCAACAGATACCCCTCCGTTGTGGTTGCACCTACGGTACGGCTATCTGTAACGTTGAGGCACGCAAGCCTCCTCACCAACGGCAAGGTCCATGGTGCATGGGGGGGGGGGGGGGTGTACGAGTAAATACATTAGGTTAATCTACAGAAAAGTTGCATGCTGTCGAAAACAGCTTCTGTAGTTAATATCTGAGGAAATTTCTCAGGCAGGATTGGCATCGTGATAGGAGCGTCAGCTCACCAATGAGATTTCCGAGGGGACTGTAAAACACGAAAATTTAGTAACCTTCACCAAAGCTCACCTAGCTGGAGAGCAGATTGTCATTTTTTATCTTGCAGGACACATTGTCGCCATCTTAATGAAAAATAATAAGGGTTGTTCGGTACAGGAACTTCTACGCAACTGAGGTTAGTATTTCACAATCTACGAAGAACACCTACATGGTCCAGTCTCTAAAACGTCACTGTTCTATGTTGACGTGCAGTAACCACTCACAGACGGCACGTGGCAGCACTAGTGGTGGAAGGTATGTAAACAGCGTCGGGGGATGCGGAAAACAGTTCAGTAGTTGTCGTAATGTGAAAACAGAGCGATTTAGCTGATGTTTATTAAAAGTGAAACTCCTCCAGCTGTACTTAAGATTTCATATTTATTTGGCAACTAGTTTTAATAAAAATAATACCAGTTGATTTCCCACCATCATCCAATTTAAATACAAATGTACGACGATTTGTCTGATCCACCGAAACCACCTCCTCCCCAACACCCAATGTGGTTTTCGACCTTTCTTCTCTGCCAATGACCAACTCCTACGACTCACTCCTCTCCTCTCCCTCCAGCTTAACCCCCGTCGCTCCGCCATTTTTGTCTCTCTCGACCTCAAAAAGGCATACAACTGTGTCTGGCATCCCGGTCTCCTGTTTAAATTCCAGACCTACACCCTTCCTGTCAACTATGTCCGTCTGATTGCCTCCTTCCTCTCCCACCGCCCCTCCTATGTTACCATCCATAACGCTGATTCCCACACCTTCTACCCCTCTGCATGTGTGCCCCAGGGCTCTGTCCTCTCCCCTCTCCTTTACCTCCTGTACACTGCAGATATGCCCCAACCCCCCCCCCCCCCCCCCCAGTACATGTCCTGCAGTATGCTGATGACACCACATTCCTTGCTCTCACTCCTACCCTCCAACGGTCCCAACGCCTTCTCCAGGATCACCTTGACCTTTTCGCTTGATGGTGTAGCCAGTGGCTCCTGAAAATCAATCCTTCCAAGACCAAGGCAATCATCATAAGTCGTACCACTCGCTCCTTCCGGTTCCTGGATTTCTCCCTTACCATCTGCGCCCATCCTGTTCGCCTCTCCCCCACCCTCACCTACCTTGGCCTCACTATTGACCGTCACCTCACCTGGATCCCTCATCTCCTCTCCATCCAAAGCCCACAACCGCCTCAGACTCCTCAAACTCCGCTCTGGCCGGACATGGAGATTGAACCCCCCTACCACCCTCCACACCTACAAATCCTTAATCCGTCCCATCCTTTGCTATGCCAGTCCTGCCTGGATATCCGCCCCCCCCCCCAAATTCTATGAGTCCCTCCAGATCCTCGAGTGCCATGCACTGTGCCTCACCTTCTGTATACGCCTCCCGTCCCCCACGTGGATCTTCTATGACCTGATTTCTTTCCCCCATCTGCTCCTATTCCTCAAACATATCCACATACTCTACACCTCCCGTCGCCTTGATTCCCCTCATCCCCTGGTTGCTCCTCTCCTCTCCCACCCCCGCCCTCTGCCGCGCCTTCACTGTTGTGCCACCCCCGCTACCCTCCATCTCTACACCCTTCATCTCCTTTCCGAAGGTGGCTTCCGTCAACTCCCCCTCCCGGATGATACCCTCTCTCCATTTATCCTTCCTGTCAACTCTGATCCTCATCTCCCCCTCCTTTTCCTCTGTCCTTTCCCTGGGCTCCCTCTTCCCCCCCTCCCCCCTTTCCATCCTGTTTTTCCCCACCTAACCTCTCTCTCCCTTCTCCCCCCCCCAAGTCCTTTTGCATTCCCCTTCTATGCCTTTCTCCATTCCCTCTCGCGTCTGCCCAGCCCCCCCCCCTCCCCCCTTATGAGTCCTTGTCCTCCGTCAGCTCCTTCGCCCCTGCGCCCTCCCATTTCGTTTTTCCTCTCCTTCCCCCCTTTTCTTTCCCATCATCTGTCCAGGTTCCCCACGTCTGCCCTCGGATGTGATGTGTCATATTTGTGCAGACTTTTTAGTGCAGTGTTCAAGTGAGTGTTCAGTGTTGCGAACAGAAATCATGCTGTCGCTGGGTGTGATTTTTATATCTGTTTCGAACAGAAATCAGACTGTCGCCGTGTTTTTTAATTGTCAGTCTGTCTGCTTCCTGTGTATTTTATTAGCATCACCAGTCCTTTGTTTTACGTTATAAGTTCCACAATTTTCCGTAATTTTATCATTTAAGTCACCGATTTTATCGCCTGCTTTTATTATTTATTATCTTCACTTTCTTAAAACAAATTTTGTAGGCTGAAGAGCGGCGTAGTAAGCTGCTGCCAGCCCACCCCATTCGGGGGGAATCGAAACTCAATAAAGGAAAATAAAAAAAGAAGACTTATCTGACGTCTGAAAGGGCATCATCATCAGCTTTCAGGCCAAGGGTGGGAGCACTTTCGAAACGGCTAAGTTTCTAAACTGCTCGCGTGCCGCAGAGTTTAAAGTACAACGTGAATGGTAAAATGGAGCTATCGATAACCGGCGCCGAGGCAACAGTGGTACACCACGGGCCAGCAATGACACGAGAGCACGACAGCTCCGGGTATGTATACGGGCAAATACACGTGAAACTGTTAAGCAACCGACCGTCCAGATGAACTGAGGGGCTGCCAACAGTGTGTCCTCAACGACCGTCCAGCGAACGTTGCCCGGCATGGGACTCTGCAGGAGGCGCTTCGTTCATGCACCCATGCTGACAACTGTTCACTGGCGACGAATGCTGGAATTTGCACGCCGTTATCGCAACTGGACGTCCTCAGAGTGGCTAAGGTAACCTTTCCAGAAGAATCATGTTTTATGCTCCAACAGACAGATGCCTCTGGCGTGTACAGCCTGCAACAACCGTCTGAAGAGTCCATACCGAAATAGGGAGCATCATGATGTGGGAGACGTTTTCTTGGCATCTCTTGGGTGATCTCATCCTCAGTGATACAATTGATCAAGACAAACATGAATCTGTTTTGGGGCAGTCTGTCCTCCCTGTATGCAGTTTGTTTTCCCGGAAACTGTGGCATCTACCAGCAGGAAAATGCAACGCAGTTTCCTTGCGTGGTTCGAAGAGCAGCAGGATGCGTTTAGCGTACTCCCCTGGCCACCAGTCCCCCTGAAACTAAACCCAATCGAGAATCTGTGGGACCACTTCGATCGAGGTATCTGCGTCATGGATGCCCAACCGAGAAACCTAGCGCACCTGGCCATGACACTGAGTCAGCATGGCTCCAAATCCCTGTCGATACCTTCGAGAACATCACTGATTCTCTTCCTGGGCGTCCACTCTTCAAAAGGGTATACAGGCTTTTCACAGTGACAGTGATTGTGGCTGAACCGTGTAGGTGTGATGCGTTTTGCCTTTGAGAAACGAAACGGAAAGTGGATGATGGGCAACGTTTTATGTACTGAATTTTCAAAAAGGACAATCAAGTGTAAATCTTACATAAAATCATTTACTTTATTTGAAATCATATGTGCAACAATTTGTAAACGGTACAGAAACAAAGAGAGCAGATGTGGGTTGAAATTCTGAATTCTATCGCTGAAGAAATCTGTAGGAGAATTCACAACTGTTAATTGTGTTACAGAAACTATAATACTAAATAGGGTGGATAGTGTATGAAGAGTTTAAATTCCTTTCAAGTCATTCGACAACGGCAAATCCAACAGGCCTCACGGCGCATCTATTAGATTTTATATTCATTAGACTGTCTTACAAGTTAGCGTCGTACAAAAGCTCTCTGTTGTATGGGAGGATACCATGTAACTGTGAAGAGAAGCAGTTCATTGCAGTTAACAAGAAATGATTGAACAGAACTACAGAAATACGTCGCTGACGTCGATGTCATTTTTGAAGGTCTGTGTCTTGTTCCCGTTAATTTGGTTATTTCACAATCAGAAAAATGTTAATGTTATTCTCTGACTAGAAGAGAAAAATTTAAAAAAAAAATATGCGTTGTGTTTGCATTACATATTCAGAAAACATCGAAAGATTGGAAATGGTAGTTTTATAGTAGCCGTTTCCCGAGCTGTTTGCAAGAAAAGATAGAGGTAATCTGTAATTTTATTACTGTTCCATTAATTCTACGTGCTTCCAATTAATACTCACGATAACAAGGAATGGCATTCAAGATGTGTGTCTTCTACGATTATCCAGTACCTTTCCACTTCGGACGTAATCCTCGGTTGGCTAACGCTGAGTTGTTGATCTGTCCGGTATTGTAATAGGTCGGCAGGGATCGGGTGATTAATGTTCAACTGAGTACAGACTGGATCGCAAAGCAAGTTTGATAATAATTAGAAACCTTTCAGCGCGATGAAAATTATTTAAAAAGTTGTAGAATTGTCGTTTAGTCTATAATGAATGTATTTGTCCCTCACAACCTCATCTTACTATTCAAACGAATTTTTAATAAGGAAGTTGTAGGATATATACAGTAATGGATAAAAATGTTATTAGGTTTTCAGTACAGACTCACTGGTGTATGTAGGCAACTTGCAACGGCAATAAGTTAGAGATGAATGCAGAAAGAGCTGTACACGATGGACGATTTCTGCACTCGTTCGCAGTTGACCCTCAATATAAATAAGAGAAACATTTTACGAATAAATTTGCGGAGATACCCATTACTGTTCGACTGCACAATTCCAATCAGTTAGTGGAAACATAAGCAACCACAGACTTTCTAGGAATGTGCATGTGGCCGGCCAGAGTGGCCGAGCGGTTCTAGGCGCTACAGTCTGGAACCGCGAGACCGCTACGGTCGCAGGTTAGAATCCTGCCTCGGGCATGGATGTGTGTGATGTCCTTAGGTTAGTTAGGTTTAAGTAGTTCTAAGTTCTAGGGGACTTATGACCTCAGCAGTTGAGTCCCATAGTGCTCAGAGCCATTTGAACCATTTGAGCCACTATGCATGTGAAGGTACCTAAAAATGGGATTATCAGTTAAAACTAGTTACATGTGGAGTAAATTCCAAACTGGAATTCATTAGAAGTAGGAGCAGCTTAGAAAGCCCTCGTTTGACCGATTATTGAGTACTGCTCGTCATTCTGAGCTCCTTACAGGAAACTAACAATGGATTAAATACATCAGTTACAAAGAACAGCGGCACGCGAGCAAGAGTTTAATTTCTTTTAATGTAAAAAAAATATGCCGAAAAGTTATATACTCAGACAACACAGGTAAGCCATATAATGTTGATACATGTGCATGCCTCATATCTTCAAACTTTAACAATTGCTAAACCATCACATTTTTGTTGTGTTCTTCTTGGAAGTACCTAAAGCCCGAAATTGCGGTACTGAATTTTAAAAATATGTAATTTTTAACTTCGGCTGCGACTATGACGTCTGTTCAACAGCGAACCTCACCTAAAAAGATATTGCAAATTATATGTGGATATTTAACTAAGTTTACTAATTCATTTGACCTCTTTTGAGTACTGGATTGAATACACAAATATCGGAGCACGTCCATTTATGTTTGACCTCTTGTTGAAGTACACAATAAGTTACTTTGCGAGCTTTTTCGCCGGCATATGTTCGTTTGATTTAACAATAACAGTTTTATCTCATCACTAGGTACTAACGACCAATGTGATTCAATAGTCATAAAACATGATTGTCTCATAAGTAAGATTTAGAACACCTTGCGATACTGCGCTGTGTGGTCCACAGAGTTTTTCGCAGAATCTTTGTCACTGCTGCAGAAATAAGTGATTTTTAAACAAAGCGATTGGCTGTTAGTGGCTTCTTACCATTATCTATTTGTGTACAGCATTAGCTTTGTTTTCTGGGCTGCGTGATGAAATAAGTCATGAACGACTGTTGAACTACTTTTACTTGCGAACAATGATAAATCAATCAATTAAAAGACTGACATTTCAGATCAAGCCAAAGTTTTGGTAAAAACTGATAATTTCACGAAACCTGTGTTTTCAGTGATGGGCCATTGTCGTCCAGGCTCCATCAACTTAAGTGCTTGACTAAAAATATGACAAGAGGAAGTATTTCATTATTTAATATACTTCCAGACTACTAAATGTCTTGCAAACAAGCGACCGTAAAAGAGGTAATCTTTTGCAAGTGCAAGCTTCTGCTGGCGTGCTCAGAACCAATAAAACTTTCAGTATACGTGATCGCGTCGTCATGTTCTTATACAGGTTGAGGCGGCCAAGAAAGACCACCCCAAATATATCCAGCATGAATAAGCATATCGAGGTGCGGTTTTCGCCAAGTTACCCAAGTTACAGCGGACAATATGGCGTATTTATCGTCTTCCCCAAGTAACTTTTATCCTTTATCGTCGCCGAGTTACGACACCGACTTGATTTTTTTTCTAGAGGAATTAATATTTTTTCTGTGGGATTTAAAAAAATTACTAAGGAAAGTTCAGTGATATAACATGAGCGGGACTTGATCAAATAGTATCAAACAACAGCACTGCAAACCACTGTCCCTCCTTCAGGAGAAGAGGACAGACAAACGTCCGTCCTATTATACCAAACGCAAGAAAACACGAAACTCAGGTGCGATTTGTGTGTTTATTATCACGGCTGTCATACAAAGTGCCATAAATGTTGACCTTGAGCGATGGTACAATCTATAAAGTGATTCTGGAGATGCAATACCTCATGTCGAATTTCATATTGAGTTAACGGCAGCACAGACTCGTCTTAAAAGACATTTAATGCCTTCGGGAGTCGTCAGTGTTTCCTAACACACTTCTTGTTTTAATTTTCGACACAGGCAAAAGGACAGAAGTGTCAAGTTTAGCGAATGAGCAGACCATTTTGCATTTTCTATACGACCGTTCCGATGCTCTCCAAATATTCTCTTCAGAGGATCTGGCATTATTTATGCGGAATGGCAGGAATATCCTTCTTGTTGGTACCACACTGACTGCCTTATATCCAGTGAGGTCTTCCAATAACTGCGGCAGCGTCTTGCGAGTTCGAGATATTTGAGTGTATTTAGATTCTCATCAATAAAACAGAGACCAATGATCCGGGTCTTCAAAAATACGAACCAAACGTTGATAGACCAAGAGCGTTGATTTTACGCACTTCTTTGAGTCAGCGTGGCTTTTCAGTTGACGATTAGTGCATATTGCGAAGGTTGACTTCCTCATAGTTTATAAACGATGCTTCTTCCTTAATTTTTTTTTAATTTTTTTTATTTTTGCAGAGGTACTCCGCGTCGCTTTGCATTTTTCGTAGACAACACTTAGAGAACTGTAACCAATTTGGAAGTCATTGCCGGGAAGCTGTAGATGCAGCGAAACGTGATGAGGTCGAAATGCGATAGTTTGTAGTGTTGGCAGAACACTTGCTTGGTTGATCGCTGTAATACTTCCGAGATGCATCTTACAATTAATGACATCTACATTGTATGTTACTGTTCCTAAGATGTTAGTTTTCACTTCTTTCATCAGTTTTTCTCATTTTTCCTTGGCGTATTGTAGTCTCTTCACTTCCAGTTTGTAGAATCGTTTTTTTAATGTTTGCAAAGACAGATTGTGAGTGCTTGGCACGATATGGATACTCTTCAGCATACAACTGCACCACTGTTCTAACAGTTTGGCGACGTTCGCCATAAACGGTATTCACTTTTTCGACTGTCGTATATGGTGAAAGTTTAAGTAGCTTTACGAGCAAGTAATGTGATTACAACAGCAGAACACTGACTGATAGGCGACAAGTGCTCAGGTAAACACAAGTATCATACCTGAGTTACGTGTTTGCTTACATGCGGCTAACGGTGGGCCTGTGTTTTGCGGCGCTGTTATCTTGACACTGTTTGACCAAGTCCCATACATATTATATTGTTAAAGTTCTCTTAAAAGTTTATTTCAGCTGCTACAGGAAAAAGTATATAGTTCTAGCAGGAAAAAACAAAGTCGGTGACGTCATTCAGCGACTATAAACGATAAAAATTACGTGAGAACGTCAGAATATTCGTTATATTGTCCGCTGTAATTTCGCGAAAATGCCATCACGGTATTTTTTCATCAACGATATATCCGGGGAGGGCTGTCTTAACTGCCTCATCCCGTACAGGCCAACGGTTCGGCATCTGTTTACAAGTGACATTGGTTCAAATGGCTCTGAGCACTATGGGACTTAACATCTATGGTCATCAGTCCCCTAGAACTTAGAACTACTTAAACCTAACTAACCTAAGGACAGCACACTACACCCAGCCATCACGAGGCAGAGAAAATCCCTGACCCCGCCGGGAATCGAATCCGGGAACCCGGGCGTGGGAAGCGAGAACGCTACCGCACGACCACGAGATGCGGGCTTACAAGAGACATTCATCAGGTTAGTGTATTGAAGCAGTGACACTTCAGCGGTGATGTTTCATCCAGCTCCTACATTAGTTATCATGAACGTTATAAAAGCCGAATTTGGATTGATTGACAGGACTGAAGAAGGAGAATGACATCCTTTATTGACAGTGCTTTCATTATTCCAGGTCTGTATATGGGATAATGTACATATTCGATTTTTTGTGTAACTCAGAACTTACTTTGTTAGGAAGAACAGTTCTCTGACTGGTTTACGCGGCCCACCTTGATTTCCCCTCCCTTCAGCTCAGAGTATTAGTTAGGCCAAACGTCCTTAATTGTTTGTGTCAGTGATGTTAAATGGAAAGACAAGGATTTGTGGTCAGATGAATATAGGGTAACATCAACAACAGCAGAAAATGGTATAACGAGTGTAGGATTTATTATGAATGGGAAGGTAGGGCAGAGAGTGTGTTACAGTGAACAGTTCGGTGGTAGGGTTGTTCTTGTCAGAATCGACAGCAAGTTATAGAGAAAGTGTAGGAAGATATTGAATGGGTAACTCAGTACACAAGGGAAGATGAAAATCTAATAATAATGGCAGACTGGAATGCGGCTCTATGGGAAGCAATAGAAGAAAGGGTAACGGGACAATAAGGGTTGGGTAATATAAATGAAAAAGGAGAAAGACTAATTGAGTTTTACAATAAATTTAAGCAAGTAATAGCGAATACGCTGTTCATGAATCACAAGAGGTGAAGGTATATTGGAGACGGCCGAGAGATATGGGAAGATTGAGTTATGTTACATCATGGTCAGGAAGAGATTCCGGAAATAGATTCTGCATTGTAAGGCGTACCCAGGAGCAGATATAGACTCAGATCGCAATTTAATAATGATAAGGAGTAGGTTGAAGTTTAACAGACTAGTCAGAAGGAATCAATGTCCAAAGAAATGAGATATGGAAGAGTTAAAGAGTGAAGAGATGTGCTTGAAGTTCTCTGAAGCTATAGATACTACGATAAAGAATAGCAGTTCAGTTGAAGAGTTATGGACATATCTGAAAAGGGCAGTCGCACAAGTTGGAAAGAAAAACATAGTTACAAAGAAGGTAACTGCGAAGAAATGCGGGTAAGAGAAGTACTTCAGTTGATCGATGAAAGAAGGAAGTGCAAAAATATTCAGGGAAATTCACGGAATACAGAAACACAAGTCACTTAAGCATGAAATAGATATGAAGTACTGGGAAGCTAAGGTGGAATGGTTGCATGAACAATGTGAAGAAGTCTAAAAAGAAATGATTGTCGGAAGGACTGACTCAGCATATAGAAAAGTCAAAACAACCTTCGGTAAAATTAAAAGAAGGTAACATTAGGAGTGCAATAGGAATTTCACAGTTAAAATGCAGAGGAAAGAGCTGATAGCTGGAAAGATTACATTGAAGGCCTCTATGAGGGGGAAGATTTGTCTGATGTGATAGAAGAAGAAAGAGGATTCGATTTAGAAGAGATAGGAAATCCAGTATTAGAATTCAAGAGAGTTTTGGAGGAGTTAGAATCACATAGGGCAGAAAGTATAGATAACACTCCACATTTTTTAAAATCATTGGGGGAAACGGCAAAAAAAGAACAAACCCAGACTATTTAGGTTTGTGGGTAGAATACATGAGTCCGGCGATATACCATTTTGCTTTCCGAAAAACGTTGTCGACACAGTTCCGGAGATTGCAAGAGCCGACAAGTGCTAGAAGTGCACGATCAACTTAACAGCTCCGTATTCAAGGTCCTGTCAAGAATAATATGCAGAAGAGTGGAAAGGAAAATTGAGAGTGTGTCAGAGGACGTTCAGTTTGGCTTTAGGAAACGCTAAAGCACCAGAGAGGCAGTTCTGATATTGCGGTTGATAATGGAAGCAAGACTAAAGAAAAATCAAGGCACCTTCATAGGATTTTTCGACCTGGAAAATGCGTTCGACAATGTCAGATGGTGCAAGATGTTCGAAATTCCGATAAAAGTGGACGTAAGCAAGCATAACCTAAGCTAACCTAACCTAAAAAGAATAGTAATGTACAATATGTACAAGAGCCAAGAAGGAACAACAAGAGAGGAAGACTAAGAACGAAGTGCTTGGATTAACAGGGTGTAAGACAAGAATGTAATTTTCTGCCCCTTTGTTCAGTCTACACATCGAAGAACCAATGGCGGATATAAAAGGAAGGGATCATTAGTGGAATTAAAATTCAGGGTGAAAGGATATCAGTGATAATTTTCGGTGATGACCTTGCTATCCTCAGTGAAAGTGAACGAGAATTGCAGGATCTGCTGAATCAAATGAGCAGTCTATTTGCTACATGGTATGGATTGAGAGTAAACTGAAGAAAGACCAAAGTAATGAGACATAGCAGAAATCAGAAAAGCGAGAAACTTAACATCAGGATTGGTGATCACAAAGTAGACGTAGTTGAGGGATTGTGCTAGCTACGGAGCAAAATAACCAATGAAGGACGGTGTAAGGAGTACATGAAAAGCAGACTAGCACTGGCAAAGAGGGCATTCCTGACCAACACAAGTCTACTGGTATCAAACATAAACTTTGTTTAGAGTACAGCATTCTATGGTAGTGGTACATGGACTGTGAGCAAACCGGGACAAAAGAGAATCGAAGCATTTGAGATGTGGCGCTAGAGAACAATGTTGAAAATTAGACGGACTGGTAAGGTAAGGGATGAGCAGGTTCTCCAGGGAAATGGCGAGGAAAATAATATATGGAAAACACTGATAAGAAAAAATGTGTGTGAAATCTTATGGGACTTAACTGCTAAGGTCATCAGTCCCTAAGCTTACACACTAATTAACAGAAATTATACTAAGGACAAACACATACACCCATGCCCGAGGGAGGACTCGAACCTCCGCCGGGACCAGATGCACAGTCCATGACTGCAGCGCCTGAGACCGCTCGGCTAATCCAGCGCGGCTGATAAGAAGAAATGACAGGATGATACGACATCTGTTAAGACATGAGGGAATGACTTCCATGGTACCCGAGGGAACTGTAGCGGTTACAACCTAGAGAGGAAGACAGAGACTGGAATACATCCAGCAAACAACTGAAGACGTGGGTTGCAAGTGGTGCTCGGAGATGAAGAGGTTGGCACAGGTGTGGCATCCGTGACAGACCGCATCACATCAGTCGAAAGAGTGAGGACCCAAATGAAAAAAAACTTTGTCTGTTTTATAATTTGAAACGCAGAAGGAACAAGCTATAATTCCTGAGTTCCCTCCCTCCTAAATCCAAATGTTGCTCATCTACACCTGTCTGGATGTCTGTGAGCGAAGTTTCCACTTTTGTGCCAAATGGCGCCCGCACGTCCAGATTACCACATATTCAGCTTTATCTTCTCTCCCGACACCTTGTTAGAAAGCTCTTTCTTTCGGCTTGGACCGTATTGATAGTAGTAGTCGACTACCATCTGTGGCAATTACCCAGTAATGAGATCGGCCGCTTCCTGTGAGAGGGAGCCAACTGTGCGCCTGCAAGTGTCCTTCAGAACTCAGCACGCAGGCTGGGATTCATTTTCTTTTGGCGTTCGGACTGGAGCGGATGGGAAAGGGAGCGCCAGCGCTGTGCAGATTCCCCAGTGGAACCGGACGTGCTGGCGAGACTGTATTCTACGAAAATATGTGGTACTCCGAGCGCACCGATTAGTAGCCGGCAGGGCCTGAAGGGAATGAGGAACCTTCTGCTGCCTACTCCAACTCAAGCGTCGACTGCCGACACCAGGGCAGGAAAAATTGGTGAGCACGTTTCTGAACATTTACTTCCGACGTTGCTGCTTTTTTCAAACTGTGCCTGTTTACATCCTCGCCAGTCTGGTTTAGTAATCAAGCTTCGTCAATAGCTGTAGTGACTGTTTCTGATATTGTATGAGGTGCCTGACACTTTCGTTATAGCACAAGCCTGTCAATTTGGGTTAATTGAGATCTGTTCTGTGATTTGAAGCATGAGAAACGAATTAACTTTATCTTGTGTGTTCCTAGGGTTTAAAATTATTACTTCATTAATTTAGCTGCGTGTTCTTCAGCTTCACAAACCGATTGATCATAGTTTGTGTTTTCCCAAAACAGAAACTGTAACGTCATTTGTTTGGCTGGGTATTTCCTGCGGGTTAATCACTCTATAGATTACATTAATTAAGATAAAGCACTTTTATTAATTTTTATTGATGCTTCATTAATTTTTAAATACTTCATTGTCTTTAGAGTTCATGAAGGAGGTCGCACTGTTTGTTTTTTGTTAAACTATTAAGTCTAGGTTTTAAGGTTTTTTATTATTCTGATGTCACAGTACGTCCATCTTCTGTGGGGACTTAGCCAGGGAGTCGGGCATAGTGCACATCCAGTACCTGACAATGGGGTCGGCTCGTCTTGTGTGGATTATTCCACCTGTTGTCAAAGTATTTTATGTCTCTTTGTAACTATTAATTATTCTTATTTGGTTAATTCAGTGCTGGTACGAGAAAATAAAAATTTGGTCTCTTTCGGGGAATGATGTTTCTTTTTGGCCTCCCAACTTCCGCTCCTAGCTCCTCGCTTCCTAATTTTCATGCTCTGTCCCCCATTGTGTCATAAAAGCAACTTTCCACTCGTCAACGTGCTGAATTGTGTTGATATTGTGCAGATGAGGCAGTGAAGTCAGGAATGGCTCTGTGTCAAGATACCTGCCGTTAATCAGCCTGGGCAGATGTGAGGTCATTACTGAGTATCGTCTTGTGTCGGAAAAAAATGCTTAGTGAACGGCACCATCTCCCACTCGCAAGTGGATGCGGATGGAGGTGGAACCGGTCACAGAATTTGGGCGAGGTATCCGTTCTGGTGATCGAGTCGAGTGATTGGCTGGACTGCAAAACCTAATTCACACTTTTCTAAGTTCTCTTAAAAAAGAAGGGTCAAGTCAATAATGCGTTGGTCTACCCCTGCCCCCTGTGCAAGCATTGGTTGATATTGCTGGATATCCTCCTGAGGTATTTTATGCCAAATTATGAGCAGTTGGTGCGTTCGAGGGCACTTTCGGCAGTGCTCCAAACGTTCTCAGTTGGGGAGAGATTCGCTGACCTGGCTGGCAAAATTAGGATTTGGCAAACGCGAAGACAAGCAGTAGTAACTGTCGCCGTGTGTGAGCGGCCATTATGCTGAAATGTAAGCCCAGGATGGGTTGTTACGAAGGGCAACGAAATGGTGCATGGAATATCGCTGACTTACCGCTCTAAGGGTGTCGCTTATGACAATCAAAGGGGTCCCTGCTGTGAAATGGAAAGGCACCCTAGACCATAACTCCTGGTTGTCGGGTCGTATGGCGGGTGACAGTGAGTTTGGTATCCAAACACTGTCCAGGGAGTCTCCAGACATGTCTCCGCTGGTCATCAAGGATCAGTTCGATATAGGACTCATCACTGAAGACAATTACACTCCATTCAATGAGATTCCATGCACTGATGATTAGCGGAGACGTGTGTGGAGACGGCCTGGACAGTGGTGGGATACCAAACTGACTGTCGCCCATCATAAGGTGGTGATCCAGGGCGCCGTTTCATTTCATAGCAGGACCATTTTGGGTATCATCCATGGCACCCTTGCAGCACAGCAGTAAGTCGATGATATTTTATGCTCGTTTTTATTGCACTTCATGGCGAGCCATCCTGGGCGTATATTTCAGGAAGATATTGCCTGCCCGCACAAGATGAGAGTTTTTATGGCTCGTCTTCGTGCTTTCCAAACACTACCTTGGCCAACAAGGTCACGGATCTGTCCCCAATTGAGGTCCGTCTCCGTAGCTGAGTGGTAAGCGTGGCTGACTGCCATGCAGGGGGCCTTGGTTCATTTCCCTCAGGACATCCATCAGCTCTGTCTATCACTGCTAAGCTAATAACGGCTTGCATGAGGGCCAGAGGTGGACCAACTCGTTATTCACTTACTCACCTTGTGAAGCTCTCTTTCTCTTGAATAAATATTCCAATTTTTCTGAAATTGTAATCGTTTTCTGGTCGGTACATTTTCATCACATCTGCCGATTTTCGTCCCAGCCGGACAATTCCTTCGTGGTACGTCGCTTTTTTTGTTTGTTTTTTTATCAACTTACAGTCGCCTCTGAAATATAGAGGCGGAATGTTGAGAAAGATTACCGAATGAAAGATTACCGAATTCGTTACAAATAAAATCTTTGCCACCATTAAAAACTGGTTTTGACAATTAAATTGAATTTGATCGAGAGTCTGCGTGCTTGTAACCTTTTTTTTTTCTCTAAAGAAAAGAACAAAGAAAGCATAGCTGAGTAGTTACAATCGCAACTGACACCAGAGACCACGGTTTCATGACGAGAAAAGTGATTGATTGATTGAGGGAGTTTGGGAATAAACGGTGAGGTCATCAGTCTCGCGATTGCAGATTTACACACGGCAGAGAGAGGGTCCGCTAAAAGTGGAGAGCAGTCAAACTGTAAAACGAGGAAGTTAAAACACACACAGTAAAAGGTAGAAAAGGGTAGTCGAAATCTAAAAACTGAGAAAACAGAGGCATAAAAGAATGGTCTTTGCAAGGGGGAGTGGTCCCAGACCGAGAAAACATGAAGACAGGCCACAACCACAACCACTCTGCCGTGGCTACAGGAGTAAAGCAAAACCTTATATCTGAAAATAAAAACCACTTTCACGGAGGAAACTGAGAACCAGTTCAACCATCCATGCAGCATCTGCCAATATTAACTTTAAGGAATCTGGAAGACGATACTTAGGACGAAGGGCCAAAAGAGGGGGATACGACCGGCGTGGCTCCACAACGACATTGTGGAGGTGGTCCATTACGTAAGAGGAAATAATGAGTGAGCCTCGTATGACTAGTGCGGAGACAGTATAAGACATTAGTAGACTCCTTTATTTGCTGAGTTTATCACCGCAAGCAGCAGTGCATCACATGTCATTGTATTTTTGGGCAAAGAGAGATTTTGCGTATATCTGCATATCTGCAGCTGGAATCAAGAAAGGGAATGGGAGTAAGTATCTGTTTCTCTAGCCAAATGGTCAGCCAGTAGATTCCCTGGGATGCCCACATGATTGGGACCCACAGAAAGATAACTGAGCAGGCAGCACGGCCTAGGGTAGAGAAGAGGTCGTGTGTAGCAAAGACCAAAAGGTGACGTGAGTAGCATTGGTCTATAGCGTGCAGGCTGCTCATTCAGTCGGTACAAATTAAAACACTGTGGAAGGAGGCCTCTGAAACAAAATAGAGAACTCTGTGAATGGCTAGGAGCTCTGCTGTAAACATGATCCCGGCAATAAATGGTGTTCTAAGCCAGTAGGAGACATGAAAACATATCGCGCCTTATCTGTCGTCTTAGAACCATCAGTGTAGAAGATGGTGGTACCCTGGAACTGTAACTGCCCAAGGATGGAACGTACAGGACACCGAAAACCATAGGGGTGGCAGAGACCTTAAGACCATGGAATAGGTCGGTTCTAATCCGTGGTCTAGGCTCCATCAAATGGGGGGGTGGGGTGGGGGGTGGGGGGAGGAAATACATGGGGTGCATTCCAGTGAATGGAAATGGAAATTCTGACAGGGGGAAGTGAGATGCATTCCAACTGGCAATCCCACCCGTGGGCGGTTATTAGGAGGAAGACATCCCTCATTTCCACAGAGGACAGGGTACACAGAATGATCAGGGAATTGGCGAGTGGTGATTGCGTAAGAGACCAGGAGTTTGCTCCGCCGTATTTTTAGAGGGCGAATCTCCATTTCCGCGAGAAGATGGTCAATGGGACAGACACCCTTAGCCAGATGCACCCCACAACGGTGCAACCAGAGCATGGCAAAGATGGAGAAGATTGGCACGGTGTGCACCCCAAGATGTGTGGGCCATGAGGTGGACAGAATTAAGCTTCTGCATGCATGTAGTCTTTAGGTGGTGGATATGGGGTAGTCACATCAGCTTTTTATAAAAAATAAGGAATTGTTCTACAACACTGAGGAGCTGGTCGACTAAATAAAGTTCTCGATCACGGTGTACTGTGAGTCGATGATTCGAGCACCCAACGTAACTCTGAAGCAAACCATCCTCTCGACCTGATAACAAATTACATTCGTCAGGCTAATCGGGTGGTAGCTGTGGAGAGACGTTAGGGTCTTCCCAGGCTCAAGGACAGGGATAACTATACCGTCCCGCCAATGCATCGGGAAAGCACCTGTGAGCCAGATATGGTAAAGACCCTGAGGAGATGTTGCCCGTGGGTAATGTCCAAATGTTGGATCATATGCTTATGGATAGAATCTGGGCCTGGGGATGTGTCACATGAAGAGGTAAGAGCCTGCAAGAATACATTCAGTGAAGGGTTCATTATAGGATTCAGCGAGGTGTGGGTTGAAACAGAAGGGAGGTCTGTTCAACTCAGCTTTTCTGCTGGGGAAAGGTTGCGGGATAGGAAGAGGACTATGATGCCATCGAAAAGTGTGTCACGAGGTGTTCTGATAGGACCAATGGATCAGTGCACAGAGCATCTTGGAGGTTAAGACCCTGAACAGTTGACTGTCGCTGGCGGCCCAGAAGGCTACAGAGGTAGGGAAAAACCTGTGATGGAGAGGCATACGTCCCCAGGGAGGAAACATAGCGTTCCCAGCTCTGCTTCATATGGTAACTAGCCTTAACAAGGAGACACTTAAAAAGCGAGGAGGTTGGTCTGTGAAGGGTGTCGTTTAAATCACTGCAGCGCCTGTTGGTGGTCCTGGATAGCGACTGCTACATCCTTGCTTCACCACAGTACCAGCCAACGACGAGGGGGACCTGTGGATAGGGGGGACAGCAATTCCAGTAGCGTGAAGAATAATGGCAGAGATGCATGGCTCCATTAGTGCAATTGGAGAGGAGGTGTCGAAGTACACAGGAGATGTATATAAAGGCCAATTGTCTTGCAGAATGCTCACCGTGGGGGTCTGTCTGCCTGGCAGCAGCAGGGAAACGATATAATCACCGGAAAGTGCAATTTGGAGAGCACCACCTGCTAAAGTGGCATTCCCCTCACAGCTGGTGGTGGGCGTTGAAGGCTCCGAGGAGGAGAAACGAGGGCGGGAGTTGCTGTATTAAGGTAGACAATTCAACATAAGGAAGTGGCCTACCTGGAGGGACGTGGACATTGCCAGATTCGTTTGGCACTCTAACCACTATTGCTTCCAGGTTGGAACGCAGGGAGATTCAGCTACTAACGAGACACTGGAGCGAACCAAAGTGCAGACCCCGCCAGATGCTACACCATTGCTGGCACGGTTCTGACAGAACGCCTGATAACCACGGAACATTTGGAGAGTGGTCGTCACACAAGTGCGTTTCTTGAAGAGTAAGGCAGAACGCGGAATAGAAGGAAACAAGATGTATATCCGGTAGGTGATGATAGTATCCGTTGAAAGTCCTCTGGATGATCCTGTGGCGAGAGTCCATGTTAGACATAAAGGAGTTGAGAGGAGGTCATGTCACTCCGTCAGTGCTTGTCACAAATAAGATGTCAGGCTCAGGATTGCGAGGGGGGGGCAATGGCACCTCTGGGAGCACTGCAGGGTCACCTTTTCTTGGGACTTGAGTTTCTTCTTCTTCTCGTTTGAAGGTGGATGAGGGCAGGACACAGTTGTAGTACAGGCATTTGCAAGATGTAGAACTCGTGGCCGAGTTGTGGTAGCAGGCTTCCGGTCTGGGGACGCCAGGGAAAGGGGTCCCAGGGGGAGGGGAGGAGAGACCCATCAGGGTGGCAAGTGTCAAAGAAGGGAGGCGGCTCTTGGAGAGGAGGTCATGGGAGTTGAAGGGGAGTGGGAGGGGAGGGGACATGGTGCTGGACTGAGGAAGAGAGGTACGAGCGGGAAGGATGTAGTAGAGGCCAAAGTTGAAGAAAATAACACTAGATGGAGTCTCTCATATTTTTGGGGAGCCTAAGCATAAGACAGGCGATCCAGGGACTTGTACTCTTGGATGTTCTCTTCTCTCTTGTAAGCTGGGCAATCCGGCGAGCGAGGGGAGTGACAGTCATGACAACTCACACAAACAGGTGGCAAACACAGGAGCTTCCCTCATGAGGTGGGGTCCACAGTCACCACACAGAGGGTCTGCCATACAACGAGAAGACATATGCCCAAAACGCAAGCAACGAAAGCACCTCATGGGTGGTGGGACGTATGGCTTCATGTCTCATCTGTAGCACACAACCTTGACCTCTGTGATGGTATCCTCCACAAAACCCAGAATGTAGGCACCGGTATTGGTGCGGTTGTCTTTGTGACCCTTCTGCACATGTCGAAAAAAATGAACGCTGCGTCGCTCCAGATTAGCCTGGAGTTTCTAATCCGTTTGCAGCATGAGGGCCCTATGAAGGATCACTCTCCAGACCGTGTTCATTGGTGAGGGGTAACAGACACTTGGACATTGCCAAGACGATCAAAAGAACAAAGAGCTGCACATTGGGCGGCAGAAGAAGCTTTGCTCAACAGGGAGCTTGGCCGCATCTTACTGAGAGACTTCACTTCACCAAACTTGTTCTCGATATTCTCCACAAAAAACTGCTTTGTGATGGTGAATGTGTCTCCTTCCGTCCTAGTACAGACGAGGTAGTGGGGAAAGTGTTTCATCCCAAGTTGGCGAGCCAGGCCCTCCTTCCATCGCTGAGAACGGCCAGAGTTTTGCAGTGTGATACGCTTCATGCACCAAGCATTCGCCCTGATACCACCCACTCCTATCAGGGGCTCTTCCCACGGCACCGCCAGGCACGCCGAGAGCCACTTGGCACAGCGGCTGTTGCTGGGAGTTCCGATGCTCCAGGAAGACAACCAAACAAGTCAACCAAGCAATCCTCGGCATACATGGGGAGGGAACAGTTTAGGTAACACTAGTGTGATCCCTGTGTTGTCAGGGGTTCAGGCAGATGTATACGTCACAGCCCCGTCACAGGGATGGCTACACGTGCTGGTGACCTAGTAGGGTGGAGTGGGGCTACAGTGGGGAAGGAAGACGGGAAGGAAGGGGGGGATAGGAACCCACGCCTTAGGCGCTAAGGAGGGAGTTTTTCCCCAAATGGCTCACACTAAAAACAGAAAATTAGGAAGTGGAGGTCAAACCTCAAACAGGGACTTAAACTCAAAAAAGGATGAAAAAGAATAGGCAGATGGAAGAACACTTAAGCAGTATAAATCAGAACACCAAGAGAGGGAAAGGAGAGGGCAACACAGAAAGAGCGAGAAGAGGGAAGGAGGGGCAGGGTGAAGGAAATGCAGCCAGGGAAGAAAGAATGGGCTGCAATAGCTCGGGGCCATGTGTGAGCCACGCACAAACTCATGAAAGAATCATGACAACCATGAGAAAAGTGGAAGAATGGAAAAGAAACTGAAGTTCGGCCTTGAGAACAAAGTACATTTATTTGCAGACGATGAAGGGAAAACTATGGTTTCATAGGCGAATATCTTTGCGAATTAAAGAGTCTAGGATTTACGGAATGAAAGATGTATCAGAAAGACGTAAGACGTCGAGTTAATCAAGGACGAAGTGCAGCACAACTATTAAAAAGTGTTTGCTAGAGCAAATTACGCAGAGATAATAATAAGCATAGAGCAGATGATAATTAAGGGAGTTGTGCTGTATGACACTAAAATTTGCGTGGATAATTGAAAAAAAAATAGTTTTAGAGAGAGAGGTGGTATGAAGACTTGACAGAGTAGCGAAATTAGAACATATACTCAACATATTTAGAAGAGAAAAATATGGGGATTGTTGAAAGTGTCACAGAACTAGACAGGGTGACCATTTTGCAATCTTAAAATTTTGACTGACAAAATACTATCGTTAAAACGTGGAACTGGTTGCCCAAGGAAAGACTAAAAGGAAGACATGGAGAACATAGGAACAACCTGTCCACAGAGTTGCAGAGGACAGGCAAACCATTGACAATCTTATCCGAAACAGAGAACTCAAACGAGAAGAATGGCGAAGAACGTAAAACAAAAATGGTCCAAATGAAAAATGAAAAATAGTGTCGTAACATGTGACTCTAAATAACGCAGATTTTTTTTTCAGAAGAAATAATAATTTTAATTCAAAACCATTTTAGAGCGTCTCATGGTAACACGATTGACTTTAGAGTACTCTGATTCATTTCTTATTATATGCAAAAATGACCTTATATGTGGAGTTTGTATTAATTCGTGTCTTTTACTTCGATTACATAATCACTGCTGTTCTAGTAATTTCCTTGTGCATTTTAAGGACAGATTTCGGTCTTTAACATTTAGTATGGCATTAGCGACATTATGAATAGTTTTCTCTACGTTGGAGTCCACAGGATCTAGGAATTTGTTGAAGTTGTCCCAAAGTGACAGTTAACTGTTTGCCAAACTTAAAAAAAAATTATTAACATCGAGTACAGACATTTATGGGCTTTTAAGTTACTGTAATGTGATAGTAGAGTATAGATGTGCTTCAACAACATTTCTGTATCACCAGGTTTTCATTCTGGTATCAACAGCCATCTCAGGCACAGGTACATTGGTGGACATGTGTCACATATGGACATGTGTAACATATGGTCAATCTCTAACATCGTGTACCCTATGTATTCTAAATGAGGTGAAAAATGAACTAAATTAGATTTAAATTGAATTAATTGCAAAATCCAGAATTTATTGCAGATCTATATATCGGCTGTAGCATAGCCATCATCGGTGCTTAAATACAAAACTGGTAGAAACAAGAACAGGGGACAAAACATGTATACAACACAGTTACAGGAATCCATATAAGTGGGAACACAGCAAAGTCATACAGGTCCCAACGTGTCAGATCATAACATATGACAAAATTATAATAGCCTTTGGATGGCAGACACAAAACTAACGTCGTTGCTTAATTCCAGCGCAGATGGCATGAATTTACGTTATCTAAGACCGACAGTGCTCTCCAGTGGAGTATACAATCAAATAATATATTTTAGAAGAATGTTAATCGGTAAATGGAACTTATAATACGATGTGTCTGGGATATGGAAATTACGCAGAGACTATATAGTTTCATAAAAACTAGTAGCAGAATTTATATGTAAGTAAGTCCGCAGAGCGGGGCCCGCCCGGCTAGCCGTGCGCTCTAACGCACTGCTTTCCTGGCGGGAAGGCCTGCCGGTCCCCGGCACGAATCCGCCCGGCGGATTAGTGCAGAGGTCCGGTGTGCCGGCCAGTCTGTGGATGGTTTTTATGGCGGTTTTCCATATGCCTCGGCCAATGCGGGCTGGTTCCCCTTATTCTGCCTGAGTTACACTATGTCGGTGGTTGCTGCGCAAACACTGTCTCCACGCTCGCGTACACCATAATTACTCTACCATGCAAACATATGGGGCTACACTCGTCTGGTGTGAGACGTTCCCGGTGGGTGGGGGGGTGGGGGTGGGGGGGGGGGAGAGGGGTATCGGTGCACTGGGTGCTGAACCGCACAGTAACCCTGGGTTCGGTGTGAGCTGTGAACCACTGAGGGCTACGGCGGGACGAAGCCTCTCCGTCGTTTCTAGGTCCCCAGTTCAATACAAGATCGTAAAGGACATGTACGGTTATACTGCGACAAAAGCACAGAGAATTTAACATAAGACCATTGGATTAAACCCCGTTTACAAAGGCTTCATACAACATTCTTTGACTTAATGTCTGTCGAAAGGAACAAAACATTGTAAGACATAAGAAACGTAGTGTGAAGTAACACAGCATTAAAATCGTGCCATGAAGGTCATGAAGCGGCTTCTCTGGGTCAGCATTTAAGCGAAGAGGTAATCTGAAGAGCTTCATACTAGAGAACGAAAAATATTATGACAAATATACATTATAGCCTCTCACATTCCTGTCATGAAAGACACCATTATAAACATTGTAACAACTTTTTCATTTCTTTAAGAATATTTGAAGAAGAATATGGTAATGTGAGAATGTGCAAATCATTCTAGTCTCATTTTATTATGTGTTACGCTGTGCCACATTGGGACCTATATGACTCTTTGGTAATGGTACGTTATTGGTAAGTTCCCACTCTTACGGATTTCTGTTTCTGTGGAACATATATACACTCCTGGAAATTGAAATAAGAACACCGTGAATTCATTGTCCCAGGAAGGGGGAACTTTATTGACACATTCCTGGGGTCAGATACATCACATGATCACACTGACAGAACCACAGGCACATAGACACAGGCAACAGAGCATGCACAATGTCGGCACTAGTACAGTGTATATCCACCTTTCGCAGCAATGCAGGCTGCTATTCTCCCATGGAGACGATCGTAGAGATGCTGGATGTAGTCCTGTGGAACGGCTTGCCATGCCATTTCCACCTGGCGCCTCAGTTGGACCAGCGTTCGTGCTGGACGTGCAGACCGCGTGAGACGACGCTTCATCCAGTCCCAAACATGCTCAATGGGGTACAGATCCGGAGATCTTGCTGGCCAGGGTAGTTGACTTACACCTTCTAGAGCACGTTGGGTGGCACGGGATACATGCGGACGTGTATTGTCCTGTTCGAACAGCAAGTTCCCTTGCCGGTCTAGGAATGGTAGAACGATGGGTTCGATGACGGTTTGGATGTACCGTGCACTATTCAGTGTCCCCTCGACGATCACCAGTGGTGTACGGCCAGTGTAGGAGATCGCTCCCCACACCATGATGCCGGGTGTTGGCCCTGTGTGCCTCGGTCGTATGCAGTCCTGATTGTGGCGCTCACCTGCACGGCGCCAAACACGCATACGACCATCATTGGCACCAAGGCAGAAGCGACTCTCATCGCTGAAGACGACACGTCTCCATTCGTCCCTCCATTCACGCCTGTCGCGACACCACTGGAGGCGCGCTGCACGATGTTGGGGCGTGAGCGGAAGACGGCCTAACGGTGTGCGGGACCGTAGCCCAGCTTCATGGAGACGGTTGCGAATGGTCCTCGCCGATACCGCTGGAGCAACAGTGTCCCTAATTTGCTGGGAAGTGGCGGTGCGGTCCCCTACGGCACTGCGTAGGATCCTACGGTCTTGGCGTGCATCCGTGCGTCGCTGCGGTCCGGTCCCAGGTCGACGGGCACGTGCACCTTCCGCCGACCACTGGCGACAACATCGATGTACTGTGGAGACCTCACGCCCCACGTGTTGAGCAATTCGGCGGTACGTCCACCCGGCCTCCCGCATGCCCACTATACGCCCTCGCTCAAAGTCCGTCAACTGCACATACGGTTCACGTCCACGCTGTCGCGGCATGCTACTAGTGTTAAAGACTGCGATGGAGCTCCGTATGCCACGGCAAACTGGCTGACACTGACGGCGGCGGTGCACAAATGCTGCGCAGCTAGCGCCATTCGACGGCCAACACCGCGGGTACTGGTGTGTCCGCTGTGCCGTGCGTGTGATCATTGCTTGTACAGCCCTCTCGCAGTGTCCGGAGCAAGTATGGTGGGTCTGACACACCGGTGTCAATGTGTTCTTTTTTCCATTTCCAGGAGTGTATTAATGCAAGTATAGGTACAGTTTCTTAAAAGAACACGGCTGATACCACTCCTATCTTTGTTGTCTCTGAGGTTGTGCAAGATCTGCAATGACGTCATCGTTCACTGAAGACAACTCACTAATCTTCTTTCATTCCGCGTCTACGATAGCTGTTAGCACACCCTGGATACCAAGGTAATTTCACTGGGATTAACATCTGGCTTCAGCTAGGTTTCCATCGATAGTAGTATGTTAGCACTGTTATTGATTGTAAGAAATATTATTATTCTTTTTTTTCAAAAAAATGGCTCTGAGTACTATGGGACTCAACTGCTGAGGTCATTAGTCCCCTAGAACTTAGAACTAGTTAAACCTAACTAACCTAAGGACATCACAAACATCCATGCCCGAGGCAGGATTCGAACCTGCGACCGTAGCGGTCTTGCGGTTCCAGACTGCAGCGCCTTTAACCGCACGGCCACTTCGGCCGGCTCTCTTTTTTTTCACTAGATGATCCGCATACTGCTGATTTGGTGATAGAGTGAGCCAGGGCGGAAAACAGCACAATGTTCCTGTCTGAGGAAACGCCGTTTGAGGAACCGCAGTAGGGGAAAATGTTACAGCTCGGCGGATCTTGGTCTCACCGGTAACACCGGATATGGCATTCACGTATGTGATAGGGATAACCTCAAACAAGGTGACAAAGTGGAGCCGTGTGACGACTACTCTGGTTTACACGTATGCCTTTCGTGCTATCACTACCGTTATGAGATATGACGTTGCACTTACACATAAAGAGGAGCTGCTTTTGATGATTGTACCGTGTTTGCTTTTTGGTGCAGTTTTATACTGTTCAGATGAATTGTTTGCAAATTGTACGCTTCTGGCCATTAAAACCCCAACACCCTGTTTTTGAACATGACGTCAGCAGTGAAACACGTCATTAATTATTGATATCACTCTTATCACCTTTGATATACAGTGCTTTCATTTAATCTCTCAGAAAAAAGTCTCGTGATACACTACATTTTTCAGATAGGAATGTACTTCCTACGTGAGAACAGCTCTTTAGAATTTTGCTCGAAGTTCTACTGAGTCCGCATCTGATTATATTTTTGAGAGAGATTATGACTTTCCTCATTTTATTCGGGGAAGTGGATGGGATTACCATTTCACTAAATTTACCCGGTACGCCATCGAGCGAGGCCTGCGCATCTTGGACTCAGGAGAGTCTCTGTGAATTGTGCCTGTTAAGTGGCTCTACGATGTTTGAGGTGTCTCCTGGAATCCATCTGACGCGTCGTCAACGTAGTTATCTGTAAGACAGGGTGTGGTTCACGATAGTCAATACTCGTGTCTAATTTTATTGCTTGTCACTGCAAGTAAAACAGAAAGTGAGGACTGCCTACAAATGAGAAGTAATTGATAGAAAAAATAACCAAAGTGTTTTTGATAACAACGTTTATTCTCAATGAGAACTAATCTTATATGCGGCGTGCTACAGACTTTCTGACAACCGTTGTGTAATGGATAATCAGCAGAAACAAATTCGCTTACTGCAGAAAAAGCGTCACTTCAGAATTTAATGCGATTAATGGGCTCCTCGTAAGTTCGTGGAAGCAGAAAGCTGTGCTGTGAGTCAGAGCGACTGCTCGCTGGATGACGCACGCTTCATTGGGCGTTCGCCGTAAACCGTGGATAGCGGGTGGGCTTACGGCTCTCTGCTTACACCGCAGCTGTGGTTCACTGCTCGTGGCGCAGACTCCACCTTGCGTCTCAGCGACACAACTCCATTTCAAAATTTTTACAGCACCCTTCTTAGATTAATTAAGCGGGAGCACTGACAACCGCACTGTTGAACGTCTAAAACCCATCACCACCACTCATCATCGTCATCATCATTATCGTCATCATCACCTTCATCATCGTCATTTACATCACAATCGAGACAAAGTTCCCTAGACACGATAAATTTCTTGAGAATCGCTTTGCCCGTAAGAAGTCTGAATCTTGGGAACACAAAAGCTATTAAGTTTTGGCAGAACCTTTTTCTTCTTCATGGTAAAGTAGAAATTGTCGCCTAGTAACAGATTTGTACATATCGTCAACGAAAAGCTGATTCAGGACACTTTACTTCTACATAATTAGTGCTAAATATTCCAATCCTATTTATTCCATAATTATCACATCTTGTAAGTTAGGTCGCCATATTGACCAAGATAAGCTGCCAATTGAGTGCAAAAACGTACTAACAGTGTCAATCACACAGAAAATCGTAAGGTGTAAGATGTCAGTCGATAGAAAACCATACCGATACTGCCACAAAAGAGACTAAAGTGGAGAGCTACATCAAACCAGTCTTAGAACTGAAGATTATAACAACAAAAATACCGAGTTCAAATTTTAAAATATTGTACGTACGATTTTATTACGGTGGTAACAAAAAAAGTCAATGGCCCAGGTCATATGTTATGCACGCTGGAACTCATTCACAGTTTGTGACAGATGAAACTGGTAGCAATTTTTGTTGTTGTTCAATGAGTAGCTTATATTGGTGAACTTGACGTTCTACAAGCTTTTTCAAATGTTCAAATGTGTGTGAAATCTTATGGGACTTAACTGTTAAGGTCATCAGTCCCTAAGCTTACACACTACTTAACCTAAATTATCCTAAGGACAAACACACACACCCATGCCCAATGGAGGACCCGAACCTCCGCCGACAATCTACAAGCATGTACAATTATGGACTTCAGTGAGCGAGTCCCATTTCTTCCTCCGTCGGTACTGGCGTTCTGTTTTCCTTTTCTGCGCCGCTAAATTTAATGACATTAAAAGGGGGCCATCAGTCGCGTTGACTAAGACGGTTCGCCGGGGATTGCTTTCCTGCTTGCACTGCGAGATACGTGACGCACGTCTTCGAACTCAAAAGTATCTGCCTTAAATCTTTTAATCACGTCAGTTACGGCTACTGTCAAAACATCTGTCGAGATTAGACATAATTTGTTTCATCATCTTCAGATGGAATGTACTGTTCTAAAACGGGTTGTATGGGCACTGGATAATCATTGTATATTTATTAAGCTCTTTCCAATTTTAGCATACGTCAGCACAAAAACAAAATGCAATTCGTGAGTCTACCCTGAACTAAACACTTCGTTTTACTGGTACTTACGGTGATAAGTCCGCTTTCATCAGCGACTTCTTTTCTTAATCTTGTAAGTACATAAAATATGGGTATGCGCTGTTGTGATTAATTGCATGCTGATGTTTCAGTAGTATACCTGTCGCTGTTCCTTCATCTTACATGTCATAATTCTGTGTGAATTTACGACGTTATGCTACGACTACCTCTTCAACTCGCTGTTTCATAACACAAATTTTATTTCAGGTTAAAAATAAATTACGCCTACAATAGGAGATCGTGTTGCACACGACATGCTGCTCGAGGAGAAAAAGCAGGCTAATAACGATCCGAAGCGTAAGGAAGGGAAACAGAAAAGGTATCTAACTGGAACATGAGGATACAACTAATCGCAATAACATTTAAAATTTACAGAATTGCGCTGTGTAATAAACTACGTCTCGTTTTTTCTCTGGAATCAAGAGAAATCCACTGATGATGGCGAAATTATCACTGAAACTGTCTTGGGGATAAAACAGCAGAAAAACAAAATGCGATTTGTGAGTCTACCCTGATATAAACACTTTGCTATTACCAGTTACTTAGGGAGAAAAGTTCACTTTCATCACAAGTCGCATATCAGGCTCAACACTGCGTACGGCGAAAGACGAGACCCAACAGGTGGCAGAGCAAAACGCTACTGGCGATACCGAAACAGCGTGATTTAAAACAACTGAAAAGTGATAATGCCAAACGCATTAAGTGCCATTTTTCCGCAAAACGAGTTTTCAGTGCTATTGTGTTTTAGGCACTCTGTTGTATCTCCCTACGCTTGTTACGGTTGCTGTATCACGCAAAAAATGTTTCAGACAGTCATTGTTAGATGGCGCGTGGTGTTTGTGCTAAGCAACGTTTCCCATTGGAGTTCCAAGCGCCATGCGTCAAGGTCCCCTCCATTTAGATGATGCACAGTTTATGTAGTAAGCAGAGTGCATGTAAACCTTTGTTTGAATAAATAAAACATCTTTGAAATGGAAGGAGAAAATTTAGGTACCAAAAGCAGAAAAAAGTAAAAAAACGATATGATCAAAATGTCTCATACTCATCTATCTCAAATAGCTATTAAAGATTCAGGATAATGGAAAAAATCAATGTTGTAAAAAGAAGAAACACCACAGCTGACATACGCAACGCCTAACTTAATCTGAAGAGCTGTCATGTTTATAGGTTTCAAAACAGAAAGACTCGTTGATGATGCTGTCATTTTTGCCTCAACAACACAGCGAATTCTACAAATTTGCTACTTCTGATCTCAAGTATGTAATTATGGGAGGAACAGAAGTCAATAATGAAAGATTTTCCCCTTGAATTTAATTTTATTATTTTCTCGCAAAAGTTTAAAAATATGTGAGGAATGACTTTTGCTGACTGGAGTTCTGCTGCTCAAAATGTTATTGCTGTATTAGGGTGATTGCATTACCAAAAATTAAAAAGTAGTGCCTCAGTATTAATGACTCTTGAAAGAAAAACTTGCTAATTGGTGCTTAGAAACAGCCAGTTTCCTGGTGAGGCACTTAGAACGTTCTTAATAAATTACTTATTTTCTAATTTGTGTTACTTTTTTGCAGCGATGGGATGAGTAACACAATACTGTGGTATCAGAACACCTTCTAAATATGTGGATAGAAATAAGTTACGTGCAAAAACAGGTTGATTCTCCTAACACAGGTGAGCACAGGTGGCACCTACAAGGGGACCGTACGAAATTCCCGCCACCGATTGGATTCTTATTGACAGGCTGCGTTGGGCACTGCTAGGACTTCGACAGGTTTGTAAGTAGGAAGACACAACTCTCAAACGTTTTCGGGAAAATAAAGTGTGAATATTTTACACGTGTTTAGTATATTTCGTATTTCGCTTTAATCAAGGATTCCGCAGCCAACCGAGTAAGCCCTTAGTTTCATGAGCGCAAGGTCTGTGGCTCGAAACAGGCTTCAAGTACCATTTTTTTTAACTTCATTCATACGTATTACTAACAACAGATGTGCGTGGTACGCCGCGAAATCTTTTGATGACCGAGCGTCGCTTACGAATGTAATCCAAGTTTGTTTTGTAATAGACACACTGAAAAATTCATGCACAAGCAAAGGTGGCTCTTTCCGCCTTCCCGTGGTGCCAGATGTTAAGCTTGGCATTCTGCCTTGCGACAAAAGGGAGAGCTGCGACCCAACCCGATGCGAAAGCGAAGGGTGCGTGGCACAGGGGGAGCTGTGTCGAGGGACAGAACACCAGTCCCTTTCTGTTCGCAGGGCACAGACCAGCAGGTGCTCTGCATGCCGGCGACCTCGTTTGTCGGCGTGGGATCACGGCGCGAGTCGGCAAGGGTGCTTCGCCGCGCCCCTGGGTAACCGGGGCGTGTTCTGCCAAACCCAGGAGGTGGTGACATCGCCTGGGCTAGGTTAGATGGGCCCAGACCGCTGAACGACTGGGGGACCGACCCACCACCTGAGTAGGAGTGGGTCCTTGGCCTTCAGGTGGAAACTCGGGCAAGTAAGCGGCGAAGGGCGAGAGGTGCATCCGCCTCTCCGGAGTGCGGGGTGCAGTTGCCGAGGAGCGTCGTGTGAAATCGTCGACGACGAGGCCATCGATGGGGACCAGTGCGCTGGCGACGGCGTGCTGAACCCGGCAGCTCTGGAGTGCCCTTGACCTAGGGGCGAGGTCGGTGGGCGAGCTGCAGAAGTCCCCCCCCATGCCAGAGGAGCCGGTCCGGGGCAAGAGACGGGCTCCCACCTCTCTTTTTTATCACTCGTTAAATATGGAGACGCCAGAAACGAGTGATTTGAGTGCGCTATCGAGAGCTTCGCTGATGCCTGTACCTGCTCCCCAGGACGAGTCAGGGCAGGCAAATGAGGAAAATGTCTTGCAAAGGCATACTAGAATCACATTGTTCCTTGAACAAAACATTAAAAATGGTAAAATTAGCCAGTCGGCACTAACAACCATTAAAAATGAGCTGGCAGCGTGGGCCATAGCAAACGCCAAGCTCGAGGGCCGAGTTGAAGAACTCGAAAAGGAAAATGAAAGACTGAGGAAACAACCGGCCAAGACCTGGGCAGGGGTGGTCGCACAAGCGCCGCCAAAATCACATACAACTAGAGACACAATCGCTAAGATAACAAAGAGAACTGACACAACGGTCTTCCTAAGGACCCTACCCGGCCAGGACACTAGTGTAAGGAAAATACAGGAGCTACTTACTACCACCATTAACCCAATAAAAGACAAGATCAAGATAAATAGGGTTAAACCAAGTAGGAATTCAGTAATAGTAGAAGTGGCCTCTGAAGAGGACAAAGTCAAATTATTAAATAATACTAAGCTAAACTCGGTGGTAAAATGTGAGCCGCCAAGGAAAAGAAACCCGTTGGTCATCCTATATGATGTACCGACCGTATTAACTAATGAAGAGATACATGAAACCACACGGGCACAAAATTTTGAAGACATGACAGAGGACGAATTCAAAGAAAACTTTAAATTGAAATTTAAAACAGGACCTCGGGACCGTGACGTGGTTCACCACGTCGCAGAGGTGTCTGCTCAAATGTGGAAAAAGATAACTGCAATGGGCAAACTCTACATCGGCTTCCATGCCATAAACACACGTGACTTTCTTGTGGTACCGCGTTGCCACAATTGCGGAGATCTCGACCACGTTTTGAGGCACTGTACCAGGGGGTCGGCTTGCTCGAAATGTGGCGAGGACGGACATGTCCGTAAAGACTGTAAGTCTACAGCAGTCTGCATCCCATGTAAAAGAAGGGGCAAAAAACCTTGTGGCGCCACTGGGCGGAATTGCCCCACCTACAGATTCCTGGAGCAAAGGTTGATCTCGAGGATAGACTATGGCTGAACAAGCCAAAGAAAACAGGATGACCAAAAGAAAATCCCCGAGCAAAAGGAGGAGGGATGCCATGAGGGCAAGTGCCTTTAAGATGTTTTTGAGGTCGCTCACTGACGCCTCAGTTACTACAAAGGATGCGAGCACCCAAACAGAATCCAACACCACTGATAGAGGAACTCAAACTGAGCCTCTTATAGTCAAGTCTCCCTCCTCCCAAAGCCGGAGGACAACGCCGACTAAAGATCAGCGGCAATGGCATCCTGTAACAGAGACGGTGGCAGTCTCAACGAAAGAAAACAATAACATAAAACAACCACTACAGGAGAACAAAATAACTAGTTCCAGTGAACTAACCACGCAAGATTCAGTCGTGAGATTGCCACCTGTCGACCCAGTCAGGGTCTATCCTAATCTCGAATTTACCATGCAATTAGCGAGACTAGAGCAGCCGACTACCCTGACCACTGCCTTAAGACACGTGGTCCGGGTGGGACACGAAAATGGTAGAAGAGTCACCTTCTCGGTAATGGAGGCCGTAGACAGAATTCAGCTTAAGTCAGTGAATCTCCCCACCGACTTCGGAGCCCTGCGAGATTTACTAAAGAAACTGTTTGAAAGACGCGGGGAAAAATTTGACTTGAACGACATATACGAACAAGCAGTCCTAACAAATGGACGTATTATACTTGACCCGAATAAGACCTGGCCATACGACAGAATACACACATACTATTCATAAATTAAATGACAAAAATCACCATTGGACAACTAAATGCCCATAACAGCAGACTGGTGATGCAGGAGCTGCGCAAGGAAGTGGAGGAGAGGAGACTGGATCTGATCTGTCTGCAAGAGCCGTACTCCCTAAATGGGAAACTAACATTCACAGCTACAACATGGCAAGTTATAAGCAGAGGAGATAACCCAAAATCGGCTATAATAATAACCAATAAAATTCTGAGAGCCATAACTCTGACACAGTTTACAACCCGCCACTGCAACGTCGTGGAGTTGCAATCTCCATCTGGCACCATCGTTCTCATTAATATGTACTTCCAGTATGGAGACGACATCGAAATACACTTAGCACATCTCACCACAGTCATCACGGCGTTGCGGGGGCGGAAAGTAATCATAACTGCCGACATAAATGCTAAATCCCCCCTATGGTACAGCGGCACCAGGGACCCAAATGGAGAGAAGGCAGAAGAGGCCATCATGGCCTTGCAGCTGGTGGTGGTAAATAAACCTGGAAATCCTCCGACTTATACGGCGGGAGGTGGCCAAGGCACAAACATAGACGTGACCTTGGCTACGCCCAACACGGCGCACCTAATTCAGCAATGGAAAGTGATAGAGAACGCCACCACCAGTGACCACAATCTTATCATTTTCAGTGTGGGAAACAGGGAGAGCCGCTGGGCCATGGGGTGGGAGGTGCAATACAATTATAAAAGAGCCGACTGGGAGAAACTTGCCAGGGAGTGCGATATTCCTGCACTACCAGAAGGTGACGGACTTTTGGACATCGACATCGACAAAAGAGCTGAAGAACTGACTACAGCAATAACTCGAGCGGTGAAGGCTGCCGTACCTACTAGGAGGAAGGCCATAGCGGCCTCTCCGTCACCATGGTCAGCTGAACTGGAGGAGATGCGTCGGTCTGTCAGAAGGCTCAGGAGGCACTACCAGCGCAGTGTCGTCTGGCTTGAGAGGCAAAGATGGCTGCAACTATACCGGGAAGCTAAAGAAAATTTCCACAAACACTTACGTGAAGTACGATCAAAAAGTTGGGAACACTTTGTTTTAAATCAACTAGCTCTCGATCCTTGGGGAATTCCCTATAAGCTTGTCCGAGAAAAAATCCGCTCTCCGATGGAGCTCTCAACTGTCAGGCGGGGGAACGGGATGACAGAGTCCTGGCAGGAAACTGCCGAGGTTCTTCTCCAGTCCCTACTGCCTGATGATACAGCGGAAGAAGAGACAAATGAACAACGGCAGCTGCGAGAGCACTACAGAAGCAATGAATACGGAAATGATACGGCAGTCTACCCATTCTCTGAAGAGGAGGTAGCTGCCCACATAAAAACCCTGAAGATAGGGAAAGCTCCCGGGCCGGATGGCATTGTGGCGGAGGTGGTGCAATTCCTGGCTCCCCAGATAGTCGCTCCTCTAACTCATCTATATAATGAATGTCTGAGGCAGCAAAAGTTCCCTCAAATTTGGAAGAGGGCAAATGTAGTCATCATCAAAAAAGGAGCCGACAAAGACCCAGCAGAAACAAAATCTTACCGGCCAATCTGCCTGCTCGATCTGCTTGGGAAGGTTCTGGAGAAACTGCTGGCTGACAGACTGGCTGCGCACCGAGTGCTGTGCGGGATGAGCGACAGGCAATTCGGCTTTAGACCGGGGCGTTCGGCATCTGATGCAATCGCCCTGGCGGCTGAGGTCTGTGGCTCTACCCTGTACAAGTATGTTGTCGGCATCATGGTGGACATAAGTGGCGCCTTCGACAACCTATGGTGGCCTTCGCTCTTCTCCTGTTTACGGGAAAAGGAGTGTCCAGGGCCGCTGTATGGGTGTCTGAGGAGCTATTGTGAGGATCGGGAGGTCTGGTTGTCATCCCCTAGCACAAAAATAAGAAAAACAATCACTAAGGGATGTCCCCAGGGCTCCGTACTAGGTCCCCTGTTCTGGGACATCCACATGGAACCGTTACTGGATAACTTACAGCAAACTGATGAAGTGCTAGAGGTGATAGCCTACGCGGATGACCTCCTCCTACTGGTTGGCGGCCGAAGCCGTGAAGACATAGAGCCTAAAATAGAACGAGCAATAGAAAAACTACAACTTTGGTGCCGGAATACCAAGATGACAATTTCACCAACTAAATCAACGTATCTCCTTCTAAAGGGACAACTTATCAGAAATCCAACAGTTAGGATAGAGGGCGTACCTGTTCTTAGGCGACATGAGACTCGATACCTAGGCATCATCATTGATGAGAAGTGGTCATTTGGCAGACACATTGAAACCGTAACACAAAAAGCTTTACAAGTACTCAATAACCTCATCTCCATTGGTCATAAACGCTTTCACCTCCCTCCACATCTCATCAAATTATATCATAACAGCATACTCACTTCCATAGTGGGTTACGGTTCAGGAGTCTGGGCACACAGGCTCACGAGGGTGGTGCCCGCCATGACAGTGAGAAAAGTGCAGAGAAATATGATTATGAGATCAATGGGGGCTTACAGGACCACACCGGGTGGAGCCCTGTTAGTAATAATGGGACTCTCCCCACTGGATATCAAAATTCGGGAGCAGGCCGCCTGGTATTGGGCAAAAAAGGGGAACTTGGATAAAATAGAGGAAATTCTAGGGAGTAGAACTGAAAACAAAGTAGAGATCAGGTTAAGAGGGGAACAGCTGTGGCAACTTTCATGGGAAAGCGAAGAAACAGGGCGCAGGACTTTTGACTTACTACCAGATGTCAGGGAAAGAATAGAAATGAAATTTTTCGAACCAACCAGGGGACTCATCCATTTTCTCACTGGACATGGACCCTATTCGACATATCTATATCGATTTGGGAAAAAGGCAACACCTGCGTGTGACTGTGGTGCTCCGGAGGGCACTCCTGACCATGTGGTCTACGAGTGCCCACTCTTCAATGATGTGGCCTCAGACTTACGCGGACAACTACCTCATAATAACACATATAGACTGCTAAGACAACAAGACACCTTTCAGAGCATTAACAAACTGGCTAACGCGATATCACAAAAAGTCTTAAGGGACTACCTGAATGAACCAAATTAGCTCATGATTAGAGAATAATTGGAACACCGATAAAGACAGCACCCTATTCCCAATCCGCCCGGGTACGGAAAGGTCGACTCCTCAGTCTAGAATCCGCCGAGCCCCGGGATTAGGGGGAGTGGGGTGCAACCCCACCTATCTGGACAATGCACCCGATTGTGACTTTAGATTAAGTTTAGTTGTAGACCTAGAAATAGATACTTCTTTTAGGAACCTGCAGCGACCAACTCCATGGCCTGCCCAGTGTCAGGGGCACGCTCATTGGGGTTAGCTCAATGAGCAAGGCCAAACAGTAGGTTTATAATAGTAGCTGACACCTCTGTAACGCTGCAGGCTTAGTGACTAGTATAGTTAGTTAAATAGGTTACCACTTAGTCCAATAATTTAATATATAATTGCCCATTGTAGTTTCCATTTACTTTGCTAGATACTAATAACTAGTTACTGACTTATATCTAGAAAAGCTGCAACTGTATAAATGTATGAGATCTTTGGCCCACTAATTAAATAAGGTAGTGGGCTACATTGTATAATCATTATTAGATGGAAATAAAGATTTTTTTTAAAAAAAAAAAAAAAAAAAAAAAAAAAAAAAGGTTCGGCGTTTTTTACAAGTTTGTGTGTCGCAGTAATTATTGTTTCCCATGTTTCTATGATCAACATCATCGTTCATCGTACAGTGTTCCATGGGTTACGCATTATACTTGCCACATATGTTGACAAAATGACATAAATAAAATGACTATTCTGATTTGATTGAAGGTACTAATGTAATAATTTTTTTGCAGTCTCATTAGGAAATTGGTTTTATCTTTTTTTCAGGATAAAATAATAAATAAATCATTCAATAATGACAGTTTTTAAGGGGCTCCGGAAAGGCTCAAAATCATGAAAAGTTCAATTTTTACTGTTTTACGTTTTCTGAATCTGCAGACTATTACCTTTTAATAGATATATGATTCATTCAATTCCGAAGACTACAACTATTTTTAATTTTTTTTTGAAATGTGTTCTACATGGGCGTGACCCACTGTGGCGCTGTTAAACTGCTGTCAAATGGTGTTATTATTAACGTCCGTGTTCATCAGGTACATTTTAGTGATGTGAGATAAAGTATAAAACCTATTTTCAGAGACTTAGCAGCACCTGAACTGTTGAAAAAGTGTATTCACGGAAAAACTCAAAACCCCAATGAAAGTGTAAATAGTGTTATATGGTCGAGAATCCCCAAGACTGTATTTGTTGGAATAGAAACACTTCACTTTGGTGTGTATGATGCTGTTGCGACTTTCAATGATGGCAACATTGTAAGGTGCAAGGTATTTAGAAATATGGGAATGAAGATAGGTTCTAACATGGTACGAGCGATGCTTGCTTTAGACAAGGAACGCCTTCGGGCTGCAGACAGGGCTGTAAAGAGTCTAGAAATACAAGCAAGAGTAAACAGGAGGAGGAACAAGAGGAAGCTGGAGGAGGAGTTTGCAGAGGATGAAGATAATCCATCCTATGGACCTGGAATGCACTAAAAAGTTAATCCAATCTTTGTCGCTCGATTCCCAAAACTTTTATTTTCTCATACTAATTACATGTTTTCTAAGGATCTTCCAAACATATTTGTTTCAAACTTTCAGTAAATGTTACACAGTACCTTCTGCATGATTTAACACAGCCTTTTTCCAAAAAACTGTATATTTTTGAATATAGAAATAAAAAATTGCAAGAAAATGTTGTGAATTTTCATTACAATTGAAAAAAAATCATCTTTAATAACTGAACTAAAATTTTGTAAAATCCCTGTGTTAAGTTGTAGCCCATATTCCAATAAATAATCTGTAAAAAGTTCAACTTCCTACCTCAAATACTTTGTGAGGAAAGATGTAATTTATAAGCGTTATTTTAACATTGCAAGTATAGGGCGTTCCGGAGCCCCTTAAGGCAAGGTTATTAGATCCGTAGACCTCGCGCTCCTGTAACCAACCGTTAACACGCTGGACTGAGACGATGTCTGGTTTGCAGCGCGCTCAACTGCGCGGTCATCAGTGCCCGTACAAAGTCCCAATTTTTACACAGCCGAATTTATACTCAATCCAGTCCAGCCACCATAACGAATGCTAATGAAATGATGAGGAAAACACAAACACCGAGGCCCTGGGCAGAAAAAAATCCCCGACGCAGCCGGGAATCGAACCCGAGGCCCCGCGATCCAGAGGCAGCAACGCTAGCCACTAGACGACGAGCTGCGGACCGTATAAAATACATAAATACGTGTAAAACTTTCAAACTGTATTTCCTCGGAAATCTTCCAGTTGAAGTAGAAGTCGTGCCCTACACATCCAGTCAATAGTCAATATGAATCAAATCGGAGGGGGGGTGGGGAGGGGGTTGTACGGTCTCCCCGTTAGAACGTTTGACATTTCCACTCTTCAGTTGTAGACAGAGGTGGAAACAGTGAAGTGTTGTCATAGGAAGTATACAAAATTGCGTTCCCTGACTACAGACGCTCAAGTCCATTTTAACTGTCGCGACCCTTTCTTACCCGTATAGACTAGAGATGCTAATAAGGGCAAGCTTTACCTTTGAGTGTAGATGGTGTCTTGGGTGTCAAATAGTTCTCGATGCAGTATTGGTGAAGAGTGGGCGCACAGCAGTTGAACATACCTTTATAGACGGCAGCGGCCGCTGCAGCAGCTGCGGCAGCGGCAGCCGTTGGGTCCAACAGGTGGGCGGTGGCGGCGGCGGCGTACGGGAGGCAGTAGCTGTGCGCGGGGCCGTACACGTGCGGGGGCGGCGCCCCGGCGGCCGGCGGCGGCTGGGGATGGTGGTAGAGCGGCAGCGGCCTTTCCGGCCAGCAGCTGCCGTACCTCTGCAGCACGGAGGCGGGGACGGGAGGGGGCAGCGCCTGCCGCAGGTCGCACGGCGACGGGGACGGCGACGCCGACGCCGACGCGGACGCCGCCGAGCCGACGGAGACGACGTCGAGGCGCTCGGCGTCGGCGTCCGCGGAGTCGTCGTCGCCGCAGGAGTCGGCGGCGGGCGAGCGCGTCTGCAGGATGTCGTCGATGAGGAAGGAAGCCTTGGCCCGCGGGCCGCTGCACACGCCGCCCGCCATCGTCGCACTGCGAGATGAGGACGCGGCGTGGCGCGGTGCGGCGTTTCCCCGCCGCGGCGCAGACCGGCCGGCTGGCCGATAAGATACGCCAAAACATCATCGCCGCCTTTTGATAGCGCATTCCTCGCGGAGATGCGGACCGCCTCCCCGCCGCCGTGGTGGGGGAAGTCCCGCGGCTGCGAGCTGCTGCTGCCCGGCCGGTACCGCCGCCGCAGCGGCCGCTACTCGCTCCTCCCGCCGCCGCGTTGCCGGAACGCGGACGCAACAGGTGTTCGTCAGCGATCTAACCAGCTAGTGTCGGGCGGAACAGGGAACACTTTTTCAAACCAAAAGAAATCCCATAACTCACAGGGGTGCAATATTACTCGTTAATATACATGCCAACTGTGATTAGGTACGAGGTGTAGTCATAAAGAATTAACAGTCACACACGGTTGGAGAAGTCAAAACAATAGAGTAGCCTGCCTACAGTGGACCAACGGGTCATTTTACTGTGGCTCCGGTAGCGGTGTGCTAGGGTCTTCCGATGTGTACAGGACTGCAAAATGTATTTGTAAACAAACAAAAAATTAATTACGTAACTTTTTTTCGAGAGTGATAAATATACACTACTGGCGATTAAAATTGCTACACCACGAAGATGACGTGCTACAGACGCGAAATTCAACAGACAGGAAGAAGATGCTGTGATATGCAAATGATTAGCTTTTCAGAGCATTCACACAAGGTTGGCACCGGTGGCGACACCTACAATGTGCTGACATGAGGAAAGATTCCAACCGATTTCTCATACACAAAATGCAGATGACCGGCGTTGCCTGGTGAAACGTTGTTGTGATGCCTCGTGTAAGGAGGAGAAAAGCATACCATCACGTTTCCGACTTCGATAAAGGTCAGATTGTAGCCTATCGCGATTGCTGTTTATCGTATCGCGACGTTTCTGATCGCGTTGGTCGAGATCCAATGACTGTTAGCGGAATATGGAATCGGTGGGTTCAGGAGGGTAATACGGAACGCCGTGCTGGATCCCAAGGGCCTCATATCACTGGTAGTCGAGATGACAGGAATCTTATCCGCATGGCTGTAACGGATCGTGCAGCCACGTCTCGATCCCTGAGTCAACAGATGGGGACATTTGCAAGACAATAACCATCTGCACGAACAGTTCGACGACGTTTGCAGCAGCATGGACTATCAGCTCGGAGACCAGGGCTGCGGTTATCCTTGACGCTGCATCACAGACAGGAGCGCCTGCGATGGTATTCTCAACGATGAACCTGGCTGCACGCAATCCAAAACGTCATTTTTTCGTATGGATCCTGGTTCTGTTCACAGCACCTTGATGGTCGCATCCGTGTTTGGCAACATCGCGGTGAACACACATTGGAAGCATGTATTCGTCATCGCCATACTGGCGTATCACCTGGCGTGATGGTATGGGGTGCCATTGGTTACACGTCTCGGTCACCCCTTGTTCGCATTGACTGTACTTTGAAGAGTGCACGTTACATTTCAGATATGTTGCGACCCGTGGCTCTACCCTTCATTCGATCCCTGCGAAACCCTACATTTCAGCAGGATAATGCACGAGCGCATGTTGCAGGTCCTGTACGGGCTTTTCTGGATATAGAAAATGTTCGATTGCTGCCCTGGCCAGCTCATTCTCAAGATCTCTGACCAACTGAAAACGTCTGGTCAATGGTGGCCGAGCAACTGTCTCGTCACAATACGCCAGTCACTACTCTTGATGAACTGTGGTATCGTGTTGAAGCTGCATGGTCAGCTGTACCTGTACACGCCATCCAAGCTCTGTTTGACTCAATTCCCAGGCGTATCAAGGCCGTTATTATGGCCAGAGGTGGTTGTCCTGGGTACTGATTTCTCAGGATCTATGCACCCAAATTGTTTGAAAATGTAATCACATGTCAGTTCTAGTATAATATATTTGTCCAATGAATACCCGTTTATCATCTGCATTTATTCTTGAGGTAGCAATTTTAATGGCCAGTAGTGTAGTTGATGGTCATGAAGTAATGGAATTCTGCTAGTTAGCAGCAAAATTATGCATTACGGGCCGAGCAAGGAGGACGTAAAAAGCAGACTGCCACTGGCAAAAAGTACATTCCTGGCCAAGAAAAGTCGACTAGTATCAAATATAGGTTGTATTTCGAGGAAGAAATTTCTGAGAACGCACGTTTGGAGCACAGCATTGTATGATAATGGGATATGGACTGTGCTAAAATTGGAACAGAAGAGAATCGAATGTTGAAAATTAGGTGGACTAATCAAGTAATGAATAAAGAGGTTCACCGTAGAATGGGCGAGGAAAGAAAAATACTGACAAGGAGAAGGGACAGCATGTTAGGACACCTGTTAAGACGCCACGGAATATCTTCCATGATATTAGAGGGAATTGTAGAGGGTAAGAACTTTATAGGAAGATAGAGATTGGAACACATACAGCCAATAACTGAGGACGAACGTTTACAAGTACTACTTTGAGATGAAGAGGCTGGCACAGGAGGGCAATTCCTGGCGGGCCGCATCGAACCAGTCGAACCCGGGATATCTGTTGAGAGGCCAGACGGATGTGAGGTCCTTGTAGATGGGCAGCAGCCTTTTCAGTAGTTGCAGGGGTAATAGTCTAGATGATTGATGGGGGGCCAGAGTTTAGATGATTGACTGATCTGACCTTGTAATACCAACCAAAACGGCCTTACTGTGCTGGTACTGTGAACGGATGGAAACAGGGAAAAATTACAGCTGTAATTTTTCGCTAGGGCATGCGACTCTAAAAAAATGCTTCAAATGGCTCCGAGCGTTATGGGACTAAACATCTGTGGTCATCAGTCCCCTAGAACTTGGAACTACTTAAACCTAACTAACCTAAAAGGACATCACACACATCCATGCCCGAGGCAGGATTCGAACCTGCGAAGTAGTTGTCATGCGGTTCCAGACAGAAGCACCTAGAACCGCACGGCCACATCGGCCGGCGGCATGCGGCTCTACCGTATGGTTTAATTATGATGGTCTCCTCTTGGGTAAAGTGTTCAGGAGGTAAAATAGTCCTCTTTTTGGATCTACAGGGAAAGAGATAAGTTTAAATTAGATATAGTGAGAATTAGCGCAGTTCGGTGGCAGATTGAATAGAATTTCTGGTAATGTGAGTTGTTGTTGTGGTCTTCAGTCCTGAGATTGGTTTGATACAGCTCTCCATGCTGCTCTATCCTGTGCAAGCTTCTTCATCTCCCAGTACGCACTGCAACCTACATCCTTCTGTATCTGTTTAGTATATTCATCTCTTGGTCTCCCTCTACGATTTTTACCCTCCGCGCTGCCCTCCAATGTTAAATTGGTGATCCCTTGATGCTCTATAATATGTCCTACCAACCGATCCCTTCTTCTAGTCAAGTTGTGCCACAAACGTCTCTTCTCCCCAATCCTATTCAATACCTCGTCATTAGTTATATGATCTACCCATCTAATCTTCAGCATTCTTGTGTGGCACCACGTTTCGAAAGATTCTATTCTATTCTTGTCCATACATGGCTACACTGCATACAAATACTTTCAGAAACTACTTCCTGACACTTAAATCTATACTCAATGTTAACAAATTTCTCTTCTTCAGAAACGCTTTCCTTGCCACTGTCAGTCTACATTTTATATCCTCTCTACTTCGACCATCATCAGTTATTTTGCTCCTTGCTCCCCAAATAACAAAACTCCTTTACTACTTTAAGTGTCTCATTTCCTAATCTAATTCCCTCAGCATCAGCCGACTTAATTCGACTACATTCCATTATCCTCGTTTTGCTTTTGTTGATGTTCATCTTATATCCTCCTTTCAAGACACTATCCATTCCGTTCAACTGCTCTTCTAAGTTCTTTGCTGTCCCTGACAGAATTACAATGTCATCGGCGAATCTCAAAGTTTTTATTTCTTCTCCTTGGATTTTAATACCTACTCCAAACCTCAAAGTTTTTACTTCTTCTCCATGGATTTTAATACCTACTCCGAATTTTTCTTTTGTTTCCTTTACTGCTTGCTCAATATACAGATCGAATAACATCGGGGAGAGGCTACAACCCTGTCTCACTCCCTTCCCAACCACTGCTTCCCTTTCATGCCCCTCGACTCTTATAACTGCCATCTGGTTTCTGTACAAATTGTAAATAGCATTTCGCTCCCTGTATTTTACCCCTGCCACCTTCAGAATTTGAAAGAGTCAACATTGTCAAAAGCTTTCTCTAAGTCTACAAATGCTAGAAACATAGGTTTGCCTTTCCTATCTACATTCTAAGATACGGCGTAGCGTCAGTATTGCCTCTCGTGTTCCAATATTTCTACGGAATCCAATCTGATCTTCCCCGAGGTCGGCTTCTACCAGTTTTTCCATTCGTCTGTAAAGAATTCGCGTTAGTATTTTGCATCCGTGACTTATTAAACTGATTGTTCGGTAATTTTCATATCCGTCAGCATCTGCTTTCTTTGGGATTGGAATTATTATATTCTTCTTGAAGTCTGTGAGTATTTCGCCTGTCTCACACATCTTGCTCACCAGATGGTAGAGTTTTGTCAGGACTGGTTCTCCCAAGGCCGTCAGTAGTTCTAATGGAATGTTTTCTACTCCCTGAGACCTGTTTCGACTCAGGTCTTTCAGTGCTCTGTCAAACTCCTCACGCAGTATCGTATCTCCCATTTCATCTTCATCTACATCCTCTTCCATTTCCATAATATTGTCCTCAAGTACATCGCCCTTGTATAGACCCTCTATATACTCCTTGCACCTTTCTGCTTTTCCTTCTTTGCTTAGAACTGGGTTTCCATCTGAGCTCTTGATATTCATACGTGTGGTTCTCTTTTCTCCAAAGGTCTCTTTAATTTTCCTGTAGGCAGTATGTATCTTACCCCTAGTGAGATAAGCCTCTACATCCTTACACTTGTCCTTTAGCCATCCCTGCTTAGTCATTTTGCACTTCCTGTCGATCTCATTTTTGAGACGTTTGTACTCCTTTTTGCCTGCTTCATTTACTGCATTTTTATATTTTCTCCTTTCATCAATTAAATTCAACATTTCTTCTGTTACCCAAGGATTTTTCTAGCCCTGACTTTTCACCTACTTGATCCTCTGCTGCCTTCACTACTTCATTGCTCAAAGCTACCCATTCTTCTTCTATTGTTTTTCTTTCCCCCATTTCTGTCAATTGTTCCCTTATGCTCTACATGACACTCCGTACAACCTCTGGTTTAGTTAGTTTATCCAGGTCCCATCTCCATAAATTAGCACCTTTTTGCAGTTTCTTCAGTTTTAATCTACAGTTCATAATCAATAAATTATGGTCAGAGTCCACATCTGCCCCTTGAAATATCTTACAATTTAAAACCTGGTTGCTAAATCTCTGTCTTACCATTATATAATCTATCTGAAACCTGTCAGTATCTCGAGGTCTCTTCCATGTATACAACCTTCTTTTATGATTCTTGAACCAAGTGTTAGCTATGATTAAGTTGTGCTCTGTGCAAAATTCTACCAGGCGGCTTCCTCTTTCATTCCTTAGCCACAATCCATATTCACCTACTACGTTTCCTTCTCTCCCTTTTCCTACTACCGAATTCCAGTCACCCATGACTATTAAATTTTCGTCTCCCTTCACTATCTGAATAATTTCTTTTATTTCATCATACATTTATTCAATTTCTTCGTCATCTGCAGAGCTAGTTGGCATACGAACTTGTACTACTGTAGTAGGCGTGGGTTTCGTGTCTATCTTGGCCACAATAATGCGTTCACTATGCTGTTTGTAGTAGTTTACCTGCACTCCTATTTTTTTATTCATTATTAAACCGACTCCTGCACTATCCCTATTTGATTTTCTATTTATAACCCTGTATTCGCCTGACCAAAAGTCTTGTTCCTCCTGCCACCGAACTTCACTAATTCCTACTGTATCTAACTTTAACCTATCCATTTCCCTTTTTAAATTTTCTAACCTACCTGCTCGATTAAGGGATCTGACATTCCACGCTCCGATCCGTAGAACGCCAGTTTTCTTTCTCCTGATAACGACGTCCTCTTGAGTAGTCCCCGCCCGGAGATCCGAATAGGGGACTATTTTACCTCCGGAATATTTTACCCAAGAGGTAATCATACAGTAAAGCTGCACGCCCTCGGGAAAAATTACGGCTGTAGTTTCCCCTTGCTTTCAGCCGTTCGCAGTACCAGCTCAGCAAGGGCGTTTTGGTTAATGTTACAAGGCCAGATCAGTCAATCATCCAGACTGTTGCCCTTGCAACTACTGAAAAGGCTGCTGCCCCTCCTCAGGAACCACACGTTTGTCTGGCCTCTCTACAGATACCCCTCCGTTGTGGTTGCACCTACGGTACGGCTATCTGTATCGCTGAGGCACGCAAGCTTCCCCACCAACGGCAAGGTCCATGGTTCATGGGGGCGGGGTAATGTGAGTAAAGGGCTATAAGTACAAAATCCACTATGGGGAATACAGGAGTGTGTTTAATAATGAATAAGGAAACAGGAATTATGGTAAGCTGCTGTGAAGAGTATAGTGAATGCAGTATCGTATCCAAGACAGCCACGAAGCCGTGTCCCCCACTAATAAGCCAACTAGCTCCACAGATGATGGAGTGATTGACGAAATGTCTGATGAGATATAAGATGTTATTCAGATAGTTAAACAGCACTACAATTTAATTGTGTTGGGGGGGGGGGGGATCTAGTGGAATTTGGTAGTAACAAAAGGAAGAGAAGTAGAAATAGTAGGTGAATATCGACTGGGGGAAAGAAATGAAAGAGCAAGCCTGCTGGTAGAATTTTGGGGAGAGAATAACTTAATAACTGCTAACACTTCGTTTAAGAATCATAAAAGAAGGCTATATATGTGGAAGAGGCCTGGAGACACCGGAAGGCTCAAAATGGTTCTGAGCACTATGGGACTTAACATCTGAAGTCATCAATCCCCTAGAACGTAGAACTACTTAAACCTAACTAACCTAAGGACATCACACACACCCATGCCCGAGGAAGGATTCGAACCTGCGATGATAGCCGTCGCACGGTTCCAGACTGAAGCGCCTACAACCACTCGGCCACACCGACCGGCACCCCGGAAGGTTTAAGATTGATTACATAATGATCAGACGAGATTTCGGAACCAGATGTTAAATTGAAAGACGTTGCTGAGAGTAAATGCGGATTATGACCTCAGTTTTTGGGTTATGAACTAAGGATAAAAACTGAAGAAATTGTAAGAAGCTTGGAAAGTACGAAGATGGTACCTGGATAAGTTCAAAGAACCAGAGGTTGCTGACAGTTTCAGGGCATTAGCCAACAGAAAGGCAAGGTTACCGGAATCGGCTATTGCAGTGTTAACACAGCCCAGGGGTCTTCTCGCCAGAGGCTCCGTCGTTGTATTGTATGCAGTAAGAAGATGGACCTTCCGTACGGCATCAAAGATACAAGGTACGCTACAATTGTTGTAACTACATTCTTACTTCAGTAATATCAGAAGGTGCTTAGGATAACTATTTCAAACGTGCGTATGTACGCGCATTTAAGTGGGCAGTTTTTGTGGGAACAACAAAAGTGTCGAAAGCCGCGTATGAGAGCTCGACTCGACAGTGTCTACAACGCAGTAGCCGATTCCACGTACTTTTCCTTACAACTGTAGCTCATTTCACGGTTATCGTTTTGAAAAGTTCAACACCAACGCTAACAGTAGTTATATCACGGTTGGAGCGGACAAAGGCTCGGGTCACCGTTTTCCCTCTGGGTAGGGGACCACCCATAAATGCCAGCAGAATCAGGAACTATCAGTGCCATGAGCATGCAAAAGGCAATGGAAAGAAGTGCATTAAAGACACAAAATGTGTATCAACAGACATAAGCGGTGTAATTCAAAACGTTTCGTGATGACCTCTCCACTGCAAAAGATTGCGGGTTAATAAACAGTCAGATTTGAAGGGACTACCAAGTGGGAAACGGGGACGAGAAAGAGATTGTATACTCGATGAGTCGGAGAGTGGAATGTCGGAATTCTGAATGTAATAGGGAAACCAGAAAACTCGAGAAGGGTAACGCAAAGGCTGAGCGTAGATATAGTGTGTGTCATTTGAGTGAAATGGAAGGTAGATAAGGATTTCTGTTTAAAAGAATGTGGGATGATATGAACAGCAGCAGAAAATGGTGTAATGGGGAAGGATTCCACATGAATAGGAATGCAGAGCTGAAATTGATTTACATGATTATTTTCATCAGAATCGACATCGAACCAACGCCAACAACACAAGTCCATGCCAACGTAAGAAGGGAAGGATGAATAGATGAAGAAGGTATATGAGGATATTGAATGTGTAATTCAGTACATAAAGGGAGATGAAAACGTAATAATCACTTGTAATTTGAATGCTGTGTTAGGGGCAGGAATAGATGTCACACTTTCGAGATAATATGGTTTCTGTAGCAGGAATGAGAGAGTAAAAAGATTAATCGAGTTCTATAATAATTTTCAGATACTAGTAAAAAAAATAGGCAGTTGCGAACTAATAAGTGGAAGAGGAATAAATCGGAAAAGTTGAAAGATAAGGGCAGAGTCCAGATGGATTGTGTCATAGTAGACAGTGATAACGAAATCAATTATAGGATTGTAAGCCGTACGCAGGAGCGAGTACAGACTCAGATTAGAATTTAGTAATGAAGGGTAAACTGAAGTTTAAAAGAATTGCGCGGAAGAATTACGGTGTAAAGAAATCAGATACTGGCAGTGAGACACTGACGAGTGATGAGGTGCGTTTCGTGTTCCCTTAAGTCGTAGTTACTGAGATAATGAATACTGCAGTACGTAGTTCATTTGAAGAGAAAGGCGATCTCTGAAAAGGGCAATGACAGAAAACGGAAAGTTAAACGTAGCTACAAGGAATTAACTGCGATAAAACCCTGGGTAACAGGAGAAATACTCCATTTGAGCGACGAAAGTAAGAAACGCAAAAACTCTTAGGAAAAGAGAGGAGCACAGAATGCTGAGTAACTAAGGAATGAAGCAAACATGAAGTGTAAGGATGGCAAGGCAAAATTGCTGCAGGAAAAACGTGAAGAAATTGAAACAATAATGGTCGTCAGCAGGACTAGTTCAGCGTATAGAAAAGTCAGAATATCCTTCGCTGAAATCAAAAGCAAAGGCATCAACGGTAATCTATGGCGCTGCAGTCATGGACTGTGCGGCTGGTCCCGGCGGAGGTTCGAGTCCTCCCTCGGGCATGGGTGTGTGTGTTTGTCCTTAGGATAATTTAGGTTAAGTAGTGTGTAAGCTTAGGGACTGATGACCTTAGCAGTTAAGTCGCATAAGATTTCACACATTTGAACACATTTTTTTGCATCAACGGTAAGAGAACGATTTAGTCTTTCGCCTCTACTGTTCAATGTATACACTGAAGAAGCAATAATGCACATAAAAGAAAAACTCATAAGTGGGATCAGAAATCGATGTGAAAAAAAATGAATAATAAGATTCGCTCAAGGAAAAATGGTGCCTTCACTGAAAGTGAGGAAAAAATGAAGTAATGTTGTTGGGAAGAGCATTATAATGAACTCATGTTATGGACAGAGTACACTGAAAAACGGCAAGAGAAATGAGTAATAGCATAAATGAGATTAGTGACACACATAATCTCGAAACTAGGAACCAAAGAAGCAGACGAAGTGAAGGTATTTTGCTACCTCGGAAGCAAGTAACCAATAACGGACGTAGCAAGGAGAACATACATAGCAGACTTGCACTGGCAAATAGGCAAGCATTGGTCAAAAGATGTTTACTAGTATCAAACATTGGCCTAAATATCAGAAAGAAATTTCTGAGACTGTACCTTTGGAGCTCAGAGTTATACAGAAGTGAATCATGGATTGTTGGAAAACCGGAAAATAATAGAATGCAGTGCTGTAGAAGGATGTTCAAACCTACATGGATTGATAAGACAAGAAATAAGGTTTCCAGCAACTGGGAGAGGAACTTGTGAAAAACACTGACAAGAAGAAGGTGCAGGATGATAGGACATGAGTTAAGACATCAAGGAATAACTTCCCTATCACTGGAGGGAGAAGTAGAGCGTAAAAACTGTAAGAGGAGGCAGAGATTGGGGTACATCAAATAAATGACTCAGGGCGTTGGCTGCAAGAGACATGACGAGGTTGGCACAGGAGAGGAAATCGTGGCGGGCGTATAAAACCAATAAGAAAAAGAGGTTTCTAATGGCGTCAAAAAGTATAACGTTGCATTTATTTATTTACTTATCGTATGGCAATACATATAGAAAGATTACAAAACTACTATACGTCTACATTTAAGCACAGCTCTCCAGCATAAAATAAGACAAATAACAACAGCTATAGATGGATATCAAGATCTTTTATATATTTTATAACATAACTCGTCGCTGTAAGGAAATCTTCGGAAGCCGCGCGTGATTAGTCGAGCGGTCTCAGGCGCTGCAGTCATGGACTGTGCGGCTGGTCCCGGCGGAGGTTCGAGCTCTCCCTCGCGCATGGGTGTATGTGTTTGTCCTTAGGATAATTTAAGTTAATTAGTGCGTAAGCTTAGGGACTGATGACCTTAGCAGTTAAGTCCCATAAGATTTCACACACATTTGAACATTCTGAACAAATCTTCGGAAGGACAGTTGTAGGAACGTGTGGGACATGTCGATACAACATAGGCAACTGTCTGTCGTTCCGCAACACAGTCACATGATGGTGATGAAGATTTTCCTCACTTGTACAGGACGTCTGTATATCGGCCATGGCCCCTTCGGATGCGGTTCAGGGTAGTCCAAATTGCCCGAGGCTAGTCTAATCAAGGGGGTTTGTTCTGGATGCATGGCAGCTTCAGGCATTGTGGGGAACAGACTTGCTGCCAGCAGCGTTTCCATTCATCGATGGAATTGAATTCAGTTTCCTTGAGAGTCCTGGTTGTGATGAGAGTGGGATGTCTTGATCTTAGTCTTTTTTGCTCGGCAGGGAATATGTCGTCCATTACTGGAAGGTTGGTGTTATTAGCAATCTTGTGGTATTCACACAGCAGCGTGCACTTTCGTCTGATACCAGGAGTAACGTGGCTCAAGATAGGTAGCCAGTATGTAGGAGTACAACGTATTGAACACCTAATAATGCGCATGGCTTCGTTAAGTTGTTCGTCTATCCTTTTTCACGTGCCACCTATTAAGCCAGACAGGCTCACAGTAGTCTGCTGCTGAGTATACCAAACCGAGTGCTGATACCCATAGAGTGTCTGCTGACGAGCCTGAACGAGAGCCGCAGAGTTTATGGAAAATGATGTTTCTGGTTTTGAGATTATCGGATGTTCGTGTCATGTACTCCTTAAAAGAAAGTGTCCTGTATAACGTGATCTCAAGGTATTTTGGGTGCATATTATAATGAAGTCTGTCTTCTTCTAAACAGACATTGAGGGCTCTGTGTGTCAATCTGATGGACAGATGAATACATGAAACTTCTGTTTTATTTGAGTTTGGTTGTAACCTCCATTTGCGGAAATAGCCGCTTAAGATATGTAGATCAGAAGTTAGGATTTCTTCAGTTCTTTCAAAAGTTTTGTGATGGGTAGCTATTACCCAGTCGTCTGCATAGCCAAACTTTCTGGACTGAGTTGGAGGGATATCAGATATAATAGATTAAACAAGAGAGGAGCAAGGACATACCCTATGCCAAGCTGTTATTCAATACTTTTGGGCAGCTAGTGTCTTCTTCTGTAGCTACAGTAAAGTCCTTCCAGTTAACGTGTTGCCAATGTTTTGTTGTCCATTTGCAGGGGACAGGTCGCAATAATTTATAAAGCAGTCCGTGCCTCCAAACTGTGTCATACGCTGCACTTAGATCGAAGATAGCAACTGATGTTTCTGCTTCATTTGGCATTCTGCTTCAATAAACGTTATTAAAGATAAGACTTGATCAACGCAGCTCCGTCGTGGACGGAATCGAGCTTGCTCAAAAGGTGTATTCTGAAGCATTACTGGACTAATCCGATTGTATAGAATTCTTTCAAGGAATTATAAATATTGCGCAATACTGCGACTGTGCGGTAGTTATTAGGCTTGTCTGGTGCCTTCCCGGGCTTGAGTATTGCTATGATTTCTGACTCCGTCATTTTTCGTGGGACTGGACCAGATATCATAATGTCAGAGAAGAAATCCACCGCCATATTTTTGCGTAGTTCCCATTACGCAGAAGAAATTCTAGGTGGATTCCGTCACTCCCCGGTGCCTTTTCCGGTTTTAGAGTGCAGCTGTATACAAAATTATTGAAAAAGCAATGTATTCAAGAGCAGCATCACATATTTGTAAAAATGAAGTACTAACAAAATGTCAGTTTGGTATTCAGAAAGACTTTCCGACAGAAAATGGTATATGTGCTTTCACTGATCAAATATTAAATGTACTGAATAATTGAACATCACACATGGGGATATTTAGTGATTTCTCAAAAGCTTTTGATTGTGTGAATCATGAAATTCTTCTAGATAAGCTTAAGTATTATAGTATGAGTGGGACAATGCAAAAATGGTTTAATTCATACTTAACTGGAAGAATGCAGAAGGTTGACAGTCTGCAAAAACCAGCAGAGTCCTCTGACTGGGGAGGCATCAAGAATGGTGTCCTCCAGAGTTCAGTCTTGGGTCCCCTATTGTTCTTAATATATATTAACGCCCGTGTGGGGTTTCTAGTCCCCCATCGGGCGCCTCCCCAGGTGGCGGATAGGGGAAAGCCTCCCAGATATGGGTGGCACCGGGGAAATGAAATACCCGGGGTGGACCAAAACTAGCAGCGTGGTGGCGTCTGTACTCTAGTGGAGCGGCCTACCAAAGCCGTCTGTACCCCATGTCAGGGGCGGCCTGGAAATTATATCGCCAATCCGTTCTGAAGCAAGCGTGGCGATTATGCTTCTCACCTTCCAGTTATGTTGTGTGACATTAATATATTAACGACTTGCCACTCTATATTCATGAAGATGCAAAGCTAGTTCTTTTTTCTGATGATACAAGTATAGTTATCACACCCAAGAAGCAAGAATCAGCTGAGAAAATTGCAAATAAAATCTTTCAGAAAATTATTAAGTGGTTCTCTGCAAATGGACTCTCACTAAATTTTGAGAAAACACAATTTATACAATTCTGTACAGCAAACGGCATAACACCATCGATAAATATAGACTATGAACGGAAGTCTGTTGCTAAGGCAGAATACTCAAAATACCTGGGTGCGTGCGTTGATGAGAAATTGAATTGGAAGAAACACATCGATCATTTGCTGAAACGGTTAGGTTCAGCTACTTATGCTATTAGGGTTGTTGCAAATTTTGGTGATAAACGTATCAGAAATTAGCCTATTTTCATTCACTGCTTTCATATGATATCATATTTTGGGGCAATTCATCATTAAGGCAGAAATTATTCATTGCACAACATCACCTTGCAGACTTTTATTTAAGGAACTCGGTATATTCACAGTACCTTCGAATTACATATATTCCCTTATGAAATTTGTCGTTAATAACAAATCCCAATTCAAAAATAACAGCGAAGTGCATAGCTACAACACTAGAAGAAAGGATTATATTCACTATTCTGGATAAATTTCACTTTGGCACAGAAAGGGGTGAATTATGCAACCACAAAAATCGTTGATCATTTGCCAAACAGTATTAAAGGTCTGAGAGATAGCCAACCAATATTTAAAAGCAAATTAAAAGAATTTCTGAATGACAACTCCTTCTACTCAATAGATGAATTCTTAGATATGAAGTAGTAACTGTAAAAAAATTAATTAATGAATTAATTATTTTGTGTAAAGAAAACTTGTGTTAAAGTGACACATTCCACATCATTATGAAATGTCATATTCATGATCTACGGAACAAGGATTAATGTATGTATGTATGTACGTACGTAAGAGCAGCAAAAATTTCAGGTATAGAGAATGTTCTTAAGAAACCAGATTGTTCCTTCGTGTCCTGTTTGAGCAATATAATTTTGCGTCTAATGTATCTTGTATGGGTTTTATCCTTTGGTGCTCCTGATGTAGGCAGTAGATGTGATGCATATTCTGTTAGCTGGTATGAGTGTTGTTCCTTACGTTAACTTTGTTTCTATCCAACTTCCTTCGTAAAGACCACGCTTTTCTAATTGACTTTTGAAAATTGAGCGACTCAGCAGTTTCTTGTCACCTAACTCGTCTGGCTGTATTGAGGTTATGAAATAGATTATCCTCTATCTCCGGGTTCCCGCTTTTTAGAAATTGATCATATTGTTTCTCAGTAGTTCCAGTTCAACCTGGAATATATTGTTTCCGGTAGCCCCTAGGGATTGCCTTCTTTGCTGCACTTATCATAGCTCCAACATGCCTCTCACAGTTTTTTGAATCTGGGGAAACCCAAGCAAGACATAAGTTCAGATTTTTAGCAAATACATCCTACTTTGCTTTTTTGAAGTTCCGTCTGGGTCGCGGAAAGGATGAAACGAGTGGGATATTTGTCAGTATTTCAATTGAGATTGGACGGTGTTGGCTGTGTGGGAAGTCTTGTAATACGAACCACGAACTCGGAGAGGTAATTTATTTTCATTAGTTGTTACAAAACATAGATCGGGATTGTACTCCTGTCTTCAACCTGCTGATACGAACGTTCCTTTCTCCTTTGTGTCAAACAGAAAATATAAGCTTTTGTCCTTTGCACAGTAAACGGCTTCGTCATTTCCATCACTTTTCTTATACTTCCATTGCGTATGACGGCTGTTGAAAATCTCCCAAGTATGTGGCGGGGTGTTGTGATACCGGGATGACCTGTGGGGTTTGTGTACATTAATTATTGTTAGTTCTCCTATTTTTATGGTAACTTCGTGCATGTCATTGAGAGCAGATACGGAGCATATATGTGCACTCTTGATTGAAGATCGTACGTATGTTGCCACTCCCTTAGCACGGTGGTACATGAATCCTAGTGATTCAAAGCCAGGAATTTTTCCTCTTTGATACATTTGCTCTTCATTTTCGGTATGAGTTTCCTGAACAATAATAACGACATTGATGTTATAATTTGACAAAATCTTCTGTACGGCATGGCATTTGGATTTACTTATGACTTCAATGTTGGTTTGACATATCCTGATGATCGGTCTAAAGTTTATAGCTGGAGGTTCCTGAGAAGAACCGTGTGAGTCCATGTCTTGTGATAAATTCATTTTAGCCAGTAGGACTTTAAGATTATCTGGCTGCCTCTGCTTCTTGGCTTTAGATATTTGTCTTGAAGTGACTGTTGTTCACCACCACCCAGAAGATATGTGTGACTTGCGGAATATCACGAACGTAAACAGTCATTGCATTAAAAAAAGTACTTAATACTATACCGCAGTTTATGGGAAATTTAAGTCGTCTAAACGTGCAACAAAATTACTTACTCTTCTGCGTACTATCACATGCTGGAAATGTCATTCCTATTTTTTTAACGGCTTACGAAATATAAGGGGCGATCAAAAAGTTACCGTTTGAGGGCGTTGCTGCAGCGCACAGGCAACGTAGTGCGACTCTGGTGCGGGTGTATAACCACCGACATTTGGGGTTGAGTCTTTTGGGGGAGGAAACCAGAGAGCGAGGTCATCGATCTCATCGGATTAGGGAAGGATGAGGAAGGAAGTCAGCCGTGCCCTTTGAAAGGAACCATCCCGGCATTTGCCTGGAGCGATTTAGGGAATTCACAGAAAACATAAATCAGGATGGCCGTACGCGGGATTGAACCATCGTACTCCCGAATGCGAGTCTAGTGTGCTAACCGATATGTAGGCAAGGGATTAGTGTGGCATTCGTGGCTTCCCGACAGGTGGGCGGTAAATGCGAAAACGTGAACTATGGTGACGTTATTACCAAATGCGGCCAAACAGGACCAACGTGCTGTTCTTCCTTTCTTGGCTGCCGAAGGGCGAACACCGGTAAAAATCCATCGCGGAATAAAGAATGTGTATGGGGAAGCATGTCTACTGAAAACCGCCGTTGTACAATGGTGCTCCAAGGGGTGCTGCTGCTTCATGATAACGCACGTCCTCTTATTGCAGCGGTCCTAACGCAGAAGTTACAGCAACTCAAGTGGAAGACACTCGAGTACCCGCCCCATAGTCCTTCGACCGTTAAAAAAGGCCCTGAAGGGTCGACGATTCATGTCGGACGAGGATGTGCAGTGGGCAGCTACGGACTCCTTCACGCAGCAGCACACGGTGTTTTACAAAACGGGTGTCTTTAATCTGATACGTCGGTGGTATGATTGCCGCAACGCTCACGACGATTTTGTCTGAATGACATACCGATACTCGAATGTACGGCTTTCGAACGGAAACTTATTGATCGCCCTCCTATAAGGTGTCCAACTATACGATGATTCCCCCGGTAGTTTAGAAACTTTTATGAGCTCAGTCCGCTATAGGTGATTAAATCGTCACTCACTGAGTGACATACGAAAACAATATGGTTTCCATAATAAGCTGTTAGTTGTGTTGCCTAGTCTCTGAAGTAAGGCTTATGATTACCCAGTCCGCAGCTCGTGGTCGTGCGGTAGCGTTCTCGCTTCCCGCGCCCGGGTTCCCGGGTTCGATTCCCGGCGGGGTCAGGGATTTTCTCTGCCACGTGATGACTGGGTGTTGTGTGATGTCCTTAGGTTAGTTAGGTTTAAGTAGTTCTAAGTTCTAGGGGACTGATGACTATAGCTGTTAAGTCCATAGTGCTCAGAGCCATTTGAACCATTTGATTGCTCAACTCATCACGTGATGTTACAATTCAGCATCTCGTAGAATGATCATAAAGTTCGTGTGTCGAGGAACTACTTCCCAAACACTATCTCCAGTAGTATTCTTCTGGGTGACCTCTCTCCTCCGCTCAGAGTTGAAGAACAAACAACCTTATGTCATTCGATAATTTAATACCGATGATACTTCGAGAAGAATTCACCAGCTCTATTTTGTCTCAGCAGTGTCCTGCGCGCGTAATACTATAAGCGCGGTGGCATCTCGCGAGACAGGTTGGTGAGCCACAGTCGAGCCGGAGTCACATTCTGCGGCAGTGAGCACCCGACTGGCGCACGGGTCAGCCAGGATGTGGCTTTTGGCCGGTTTTCCACATCCGTTGAAGCTAGTGCCGAACGAGTTCCTCATATTCCTGTCAAACACGCAACACAAGAACGATTAAAATTTGATAGCATACGGCATACTAGATTCCCTGACGCAAATCTAAACGATTCTCGCTATCGTAATTTAGCATGAACACACAAATGTGAGGAATGTAACACACATATACCCTTTTCGGAATCATGTTGCCATCACCTGACTGTCTGCGTTCAACCCTTCGAACACATGCCCTTAAAAAGTAAGAAGTAGCAATAAAATTAGAACATAATAAAATATTCAGGCACAAATTGCACGTTTTACTTTAAAAATCGAGAACAAATGAGTCTCTATTTCGCCTCTCCGTTGTATCGCCGATTCACCGGAGCGTTCCTTTCCTGTACTGCGAAAATCTGCCACATCTGCTTCACGTGGACTGGCTATTTCCGTAAACAAGTACACGGCTCCAAATTATTGCACTGAGCCATCAACTGTTCCATAGCAATCCTAAGACGTTACAGAGGACACGAAGAAACAACACACCAGTAGTTGCATTTGCTAACTGCTCATATATATCGTACTACTGCTAACCTAAAAAAAAAATCCACAAACCCGCAGAAGAAAGCGTTACCACTCTCTCCAGTTTCTAAGTATGTTATGCACCTTATCGATCCGTCTCTGTGAATTGCTATTTCGAATTCTTCAGGTAGGTCAAGCTTTCTTTCTTTCTCCGCTACGTGCATTTCCTCTAAAGCTCCTTCTACCCCTTTTAGCGGCTGACCTGTCTCATATGTTTGTCTATCACCGTTTTACAGTAATTTTCCAGTCTAAAAGCGTCTGTGTGCTCTTTATACCTTGTCGAAAATTCTCTCCCGGTCTGTCCTATATATTTCGCTTCACGTGAAGCGCATTGTATCTTACATACACCACTTATTTCAGTTTATTTATCCTGTTCCCAACATCAGGCCTTAAACTGTATCTGCTTAAGGTTTTTGCCTTGAATGCCAGTAGGACATTATATGACTTAAATATGTTCTACATGAAATGTATTCGCAGTTGCAAATACGAACAACCACAAACTGCGCAACAAAATAACGACAATGAAAATTTGTGCCGTAATGAGTCTCGAGCTCGAATTTTCCACTTTACGCGAGCGATCACCTTAACTGCTTTGGCTATCCGTGCAGAACTCACGGCCACATCCAAACTTACATATGTTGTCGTTCCTGTGTTATAGCCTGTACTCGTAGCCACATAATATAATTTTCATGCATGGGAGAACATTTATAATTGAAAGTCGCTGCCTGGTATGGGTGGATAAATACGGTGTTTCACTGCCTTTGTTGTTTAAAAGAACAATGCATTGTTCCTTCGGACATGCGCGCATGCATGTCCAACGCAACATTTCATCGTTCTTCCTAACAATACAGGCACTGCAGTATCAAATAAAACATTCATGCCAGATATTTTCTCAAATACGGCATAGTAACGTTCTTTTTAACCTTAGCAAGTTCCTCTTTTGTTTTCTTTTCTCCCCTGTGGATTACTTTTTTTATGACTACCTCGTGCATTTTAAGTGCGTGAATATGAAGGATTGAATGCAGATAGTCATACTATAGGAGCTTGACTTCCGAAACGCACAGCTGTGGATGACACTGCTCACATTTCTATGTTTCATGCTAAAAAAAAATATAACCGTTATCTTCACATCCACTCCTCAAATCCTTAAAACTAATAGTATCGTAATTCACTTAAGCGTCGGTGAGAGTAAATCTTTTCTTTAGGTTATGCTTTCCCTAGCTATTCTTTTAACGATACCATGTCGAATGTCCTACGCTATATTTCTTTCTTTTCAGGTATTTTATGCTCACTATGTCACTAGAGTTTTAAGTTTTACTTTTCCAAAAAGTCTTCTTCAGTTCTGAAACACTTCTTTCCCATGCTCATCAAAGTAGTTTACTAGCTCTAGGTGTCGACTGTTGCAATATAAATCGCAACTTTTTTTAACTATTATGGTTATTACGGTCTGTCTTCATCGTGTGTTGAGGCTTTTGTTATTCTACCGTAACAGCTTTGTCGTATGTGCTTGTAGGGAAGCCCATGCGGGGATACTAGGGAATGGTTCTTTACATAGAGCTGACATGAATGATAGGGGTGTGTGGTGGAGACGAGGAAAAACACAGTACCTAATCCTGCTTTCGCATATATTTTTCTCTTTATGACAGATAACGACCTGGGTATTTATTTAATACGTCATGTTAGTCTTCTCGTAGTTCTCACTTACTGCAGAATTTAACAGTTATAGGCTGTTAATCAGTTGTGGTTGTGTAGCATATTGCCTTCTAATCTTATTCCTGGATAGTGTAGCCACAATTATATGTCTACACCTTTAGTCTTCAAACCACTGTGAAGTGCATGGTAAATTATTCTTCATACTGTACAGCTTATTAGAGCTTCTTCTCGTTACGAACGATTGTTTAAACGTCTCGGTGGGCGCTATAATTAGCCTAATCTTGTTCTCGCTATCCCTATGGGAGAAGTACATAAAGTGTTCTAGTTTATTCCTGAGTTCCTCACTTAAAGCTGGTTCCTGAAATTCTGTTTCATTCGCGGGACACTTTGCGTATACCTCCAGGCGTCTTTCTGTTCTGGTTTTGCAGCATCTGATTGATGGTTTCCACAAACTTGTGACCATTAGTGATGCCCATTATTAGATGCTTTCAGTATCCCGTGTTAAATCTATTTAGTGCGGCTCCTTAGCTACTGAGAAATATTGTAGAATGGGTTTCATGAGTGTTTTGTAAGGAGTGTCATTTGCGGACTGACTGCATTTTCCCAGTATCATACCAATGAACTGAGTTCTGCCAAGTGCCTTACCTGCGACTGTGCCTTTCTGTTTGTTTCATTTCGTATCTCTACAAACTGCTCCACTGAGGCATTGGTATTAGTTGATAGATTCCAGTTGTGAGATATTGATATTATAGTATTAGGATACTGTGGTTAACCATTTAATGATGTGCGTAATATTACGTTTATAAATACAGGATGTTCAAAAAAGGTGTCGAATACTTTGAGAGATGGTAGTACTCATCTAGATAAGAAAAATAAGACCAATAAACATGGATCCGGAAAAGCAAAATTTCCAAGATAAGCAGGTGTTTATAGGAAGAGCTGCACGACGCTTGGTTGCAGATATTAGTACAGTCGCTGCATTGGTTCAAAATGTGTGTGTGAAATCTTATGGGACTTAACTGCTAAGGTCATCAGTCGCTAAGCTTACACACTACTTAACCTAAATTATCCTAAGGACAAACCACACCAATGCCCGAGGGAGGACTCGAACCTACGCCGGGAGCTGCATTGGTGCTCCGTTAAATGTATCGGCAGCGTATTATGATATCTTACTCACAGTACTCCACCTACCAGTCGGTGGTCTGCAATCAGTTGTGCGGTTCGAGTCAAGTTGTACGCTACGTTAGTTTCCGACGTTTTGATGTGCGTTATTGTACAGTACTGTCAACCCTGGATATGTATCATGATGTTTTACTTTCTCCCAAACCCGGATTCAGTTATGTGTTTAATGCTATTGCACTGTTTGTACTTACAAATGGTGTAGTAGATTTACATTTTCTTTCTTCGACCACTTGTTAGGAATGGAAGCCTCCTACTCGACAAGTGAAATGGCGGATGTAATATACAGCTACGGTTTAGCAAAATGACGTAGCCTGCGAGCTCGTGCCCTCTGTGCTGAAAAATATCCACAGTGCAGAGTGGCCTTTGGTAAGCTGCCCGGCAGATTTTTCCTGCGTCTCAGGGAGACAGGTACCCTTGCACTTCGGAAGGCCGACACTGAAAGGCCCAGTACAGTGGGGAGGGGTACTTCATGCACTGTTGCTGTAGCCATGTTATCTGCTACACGTTCCGGCCCTAGCGCCACAGGAGTGGCCGAGCGGTTTCCAGGCGCTTCAGTCCGGAACCGCGCGACCGCTACGGTCGCAGGTTGGAATCCTGCCTCTGGCAGGGATGTGTGTGATGTTCTTAGGTTAGTTAGGTTTGAGTAGTTCTAAGTTCTAGAAATGGCTGCAGGAAAAATGTGAAGACATCGAAAAAGATATGATTGTCGGAATGACAGAGTCAGCATACAGGAAAGTCAAAACAACCTTTGGTGACATTTAAAGCAACGATGGTAACATTAAGAGTGCAACGGGAATTCCACTGTTAAATGCAGAGGAGAGAGCAGATAGGTGGAAAGAATACATTGAAAGCCTCTATGAGGGTGAAGATTTGTCTGATGTGATAGAAGAAGAAACAGGAGTCGATTTAGAAGAGATAGGGGACCCAGTATTAGAATCGGAATTTAAAACTGCTTTGGAGGACTTACGGTCAAATAAGGCAGAAGGGATAGATAACATTCCATCAGAATTTCTAAAATCATTGGGGGAAGTGGCAACAAAACGACTATTCACGTTGGTGTGTAGAATATGAGTCTGGCGACATACCATCTGACTTTCGGAAAAGCGTCATCCACACAATTCCGAAGACGGCAAGAGCTGACAAGTGCGAGAATTGTCGCACAATTAGCTTAACAACTCATGCATCGAAGCTGCTTACAAGAATAATATACAGAAGAATGGAAAAGAAAATTGAGAATGCGCTAGGTGACGATCAGTTTGGCTTCAGGAAAAGTAAAGGGACGAGAGAGGCAATTCTGACGTTACGGCTAATAATGGAAGCAAGGCTAAAGAAAAATCAAGACACTTTCATAGGATTTGTCGACCTGGAAAAAGCGTTCGACAATATAAAATGGTGCAAGCTGTTCGAGATTATGAAAAAAGTAGGGGTAAGCTATAGGGAGAGACGGGTCATATACAATATGTACAACAACCAAGAGGGAATAATAAGAGTGGACGATCAAGAACGAAGTGCTCGTATTAAGAAGGGTGTAAGACAAGGCTGTAGCCTTTCGCCCCTACTCTTCAATCTGTACATCGAGGAACTAATGATGGAAATAAAAGAAAGGTTCAGGAGTGGAATTAAAATTCAAGGTGAAAGAATATCAATGATACGATTCACGGATGACATTGCTATCCTGAGTGAAAGTGAAGAAGAATTAAATGATCTGCTGAACGGAATGAACAGTCTAATGAGTACGCAGTATGGTTTGAGAGTAAATCGGAGAAAAAAAATGGCTCTGAGCACTATGGGACTTAACAGCTATGGTCATCAGTCCCCTAGAACTTAGAACTACGTAAACCTAACTAACCTAAGGACATCACACAACACCCAGCCATCACGAGGCAGAGAAAATCCCTGACCCCGCCGGGAATCGAACCCGGGAACCCGGGCGTGGGAAGCGAGAACGCTACCGCACGACCACGAGATGCGGGCTAAATCGGAGAAAGACGAAGGTAATGAGAAGTAGTAGAAATGAGAACAGAGAGAAACTTAACATCAGGAGTGATGGTCACGAAGTCAATGAAGTTAAGGAATTCTCCTACCTAGGCAGTAAAATAACCAATGACGGACGGAGCAAGGAGGACATCAAAAGCAGACTCGCTATGGCAAAAAAGGCATTTCTGGCCAAGAGAAGTCTACTAATATCAAACACCGGCCTTAATTTGAGGAAGAAATTTCTGAGGATGTACGTCTGGAGTACAGCATTGTATGGTAGTGAAACATGGACTGTGGGAAAACCGGAACAGAAGAGAATCGAAGCATTTGAGATGTGGTGCTATAGACGAATGTTGAAAATTAGGTGGACTGATAAGGTAAGGAATGAGGAAGTTCTACGCAGAATCGGAGAGGAAAGTAATATGTGGAAAACACTGATAAGGAGAAGGGACAGGATGATAGGACATCTGCTAAGACATGAGGGAATGACTTCCATGGTACTAGAGGGAGCTGTAGAGGGCCAAAACTGTAGAGGAAGACAGAGATTGGAATACGTCAAGCAAATAATTGAGGACGTAGGTTGCAAGTGCTACTCTGAGATGAAGAGGTTAGCACAGGAAAGGAATTCGTGGCGGACCGCATCAAACCAGTCAGTAGACTGATGACAAAAAAAAAAAGTTCTAGGGGACTGATGACCTCAGAAGTTAAGTCCCATAGTGCTCAGAGCCATCATCGTGGCAGACGGCAGTTCAGCTCTGTCAATGGCTCTTGCGGAAGTGTGCCGCAGATCCACTGTCCACATCCAAGATTTTATTTACCTATGAGGCAAGGTTCACAAGAGACTGTGTTGTGAATTCCCATAACCAGCATGTGTGGGCAGTTGTAAATCCCCAAGCAGTTCAGAAAAGAGGGCATCAACAACGATTCTCAGTTAGCTTATGGGCAGGTGTACATGTCAATTGATTAATATGGCCATACGTGCTACCACAAGGGTTAACTGGGTGTCATTATCTGGACTTTCTCATTAATGTAAAGCTTACCTTGCTGGAGGCTGTGCCCCTGCAGCAACGAATACAAATGTGGTTCATGCATGATGGCGCAGAACATCTGACGCTGACATTTCAGGGCCACTGGATTGGTTTGGGGGGGGGGGGGGGGGGGCACACCTTGGCCTGCTCGTTCCCCATACCTCAATCCCCTACACTTTGGGTTATGGGGACACTTGAAGGAATTGGTGTACACCACGCCAATCAACGCCGTCCGGACAATACGGGGTCGCTCCTTCAGTGCATGCCAACAGGTACAACAACAAACAGATGTAGTTGAAAGGGAGCGTCATTCCTTACGCCGGAGGACAGAGGTGTCCATTGCCATAAATGGACGCCACTTTGAACACTTTCTGTAAACACGTGTCTAGCGCAAAAAGTATGCATTTCCGGACCCTTGTTTACTAGACTTATTTTTCTTGTTTCGATGAGTACTACCACCTCTCATAGTATTTTTTGAACTTAGTATATTTAATGCAAATTACATATGTTTGTGCAACAGTGATTACTCATCCAGGTCAACTTAATATTTGTGATAGTTTGATTCCAAGTGGAAAACTGTGAAACTTTTGTCAGACAGTATTTTGTTGAAATATTGCGGCATAGGCGCTTATGTATCCTATGTTACATGCTGGCTTATTCTGTCTACAGAGTAGCTTGTGTGGGAAGCTGTTGTATGTGTTCTCCAATACTACAGCGAGCGTAGTCAACAATGCATACTTAACAGGAATATTCGTTATTGCTCACCTTGGCGTCCCTGCTCGACCACTTCAGGTCTCGTTGAAATTTTATGTGAACATTTGCACATGTCGACAATGAACATTGGTTAAGTTTAATGTTCATGGAAGCAATACTGGCTGAAATATAGTCACTTGTTTGAGTCAATGAGCGTTAATTTCTAGCGGCTTTGAACTGTTGTATGTAGAACAATATGTTTGTGAAAGAAATGAACTTTGCCAGTCTTGCACAACTCTATACTTTCTCTAAAGAATAGTAATGAAAAGAGTTTTACTAGCGGTATTCAGCTGGGAAACGTAATACAAAATCGCTCGAGAAAATAAGCGACCGAAAAACTTTAATAGTTTGACTTCTTATATCTCAGAGACTAAAGGTATGACTATCGTGAAACTTAGAGTATAGTAACCGACTCTCAAATATGAAGTTTCATTTCCGTACCACTATCCAGTTCCGCTGAAAGCTGAAGAGTCTGTAAAAAGGTAAAAAATGCGGTATTTTCTACCTGATTTTGCAAATAAACTGTGTTCTATTGAATCGTCCAAACTGGACTCATTAGAAAGACCAAGGGATTAAAGGCGAAACTAAGTGTATTTGATTACCCAACGCGGGCTAACAATTCTAGATAATTTGTCGAAATTGGGGGCGAAAATCGCGGCATGAAAAAGATATAAACTTCGCACTCTTAGATCTCGTATAGAAAAAAACATGAAACCTAATATCCAATAGCTCGGTAGCATAATAGTGTGGAACATAACATTTTATTCACCTACTGCTTTCTATTAATCTACAAATTCGTAGAAAAAAATGATGATTTTTGTGGAAAGGCAAAAATAGGGCATGTTCACAGTTCATTTATAAATACTGTTTTCTATTAAAGCTTCAAAACCTGTCTCATTCGAAGCAACATGTTTTAAGCCGCCCCCGAAATAGTGGGTTTAATTTCCAACAAGGGCTAACAATGAAGCACAAACTGACGCAAAGTATCCGGAAAAATCGTGAATGAATAAAGTTTTAAGTTTTGTTTCTCGTATCTCGTGTTTAAAAGCATGACAGACATGAAACTTAAGAACACAACAACTTAGCAACACAAGGTTTTCCAATATAGCACATCATTCACAACTGCTTTCCGAGTGTCTACAGAATAAGTTCAGAAATGATTTTCGCAAAAATTTCAGAAAAGAACAACTAATTTGCTTTGAGAAAATTTTTTCCATACTTTATTTTGAACTAATCTCAGTTGGAAACAGCATGATTCCACATATCAAGAAAATTACGTTCGATTTTCCAATGCTCACTACCAATGTCGGACAAATCTGAGGGTGTGTATCACAGCAACAAACTACTACTCAGCAACCTGTAGTCCGCGTTTCGTTGCATTTGGTTTTTATTTTTAAATTGACGAGTGATAACTGACTATATTGCCTTGTCCATGGTGAAATTGTCGGTACCGGCATCCCCATCGCCATAGCGATCACGCAATACCAGGTACGGTGGGGTTCTTCATCCAGGTTATCTCGCCTTTAATTTGGTTTCTTAATTTAGGTTCCAAAGCCTTGTGGTGGTATTTGTGTGCTTACAGCGTCATTTGCGAAGTGACTTATCTGCGAGTCTCAAATATGTTTGAATATGTTACATAGGTGGCAAGCAAAAAGGAATATCAATATTTATTTTAAACTCCTCAACATTGCAATTTACATTTATCGAAATTTTTCAGCCACTTTCTACAGCTCATTTCCTATAAACTAATACTGTCGACCAGATTATGATATTGAAGGAATGGAGAGCGTGGTAATGAGGCGATTTTCTGGTACCCAACAGGCATCCTATCTATCGTCCCAATAAAATGGCTGGACATGGCCTTGAAGATGCATAAATTTTAGCAGAGCATCATTATTTTCCGTCGACATGCCAGTAATGTTGACGACCCGCTATTCAGTATCATACATACAGGCAATGTAACACCCAAGTAACAACTCCATCATTTCAGAATTAGCATGGCCGCGCTAGCTACTATGTCAGAAAAATTTATTGTGTCATTAGAAACTTTGCTAACGAATCGAACTCGAGTGGAATGGTACAAATTGATGATGTTGATCATTTCGGCAATCATGCTTTTTGCTTTCGTAGAGTTGGTTTCTTAGATTTCTTGTTTTGGAATGTACACTCATTTTTGGTGCCACGCATGTTTCGGTCCCAGGAACTGAACAGATCTTTCAGCGTCAGTATTTAATTTGTTGATGCCATCGCAGGTTTGCGTGAGCAGCCAGTCGCTTCGTTGTGCCACCGACGCATTATACGGAGATTCTCGGCGGCCGTTACCAAAAGAGTTCCATTTTGTGTCGATGGTGAAATCATTTATCTAGCTACACAGATTCATAAAATTATTATAATTTTTACATTGTGCAGCTAAGACGTCACTGAAATAACATCTTTTGCAGATCTTAGTTTGAGTTGATAAAAGTCGATCAATTTTCAAAATAAATACTTGTACAGCATCATGCTGCAAGTGATCTGGAATAATGCAACGACTAACAGTTTGCAACATGCCCTCGTTGGCAGAATAGCCTGCAAAGGGATGTAATGTACACACATCAAAAAAAGTTTTGCCTCGCCCCGGTTCCCAGAACTCCTGAAGACAGGCGTTGACTGTGGATATTGTATCACAGACACAGTCCCTTTGACTGTTCAGAGATATCACTAAACCAGACCAAAGATGTAAACAACCATGCATAAGCAACACCTGTTAGACGGAGGGGACCCGACAGCTGATCAGTTCCAGTTATTCCACCAGGAAGGAGGTACACGGCTCGTGTTGTCTGTAGTTCAACCATGCCTAGACGGCCAATACAGCGTTTCGATAGCGTCCGCATTGTTACTTTGCACCAGGAAGGGCTCTCAATAAGCGAAGTGTCCAGGCATCTCGGAGTGTACCAAAGCGATGTTATTCGGATATGGAGGAGATACAGAGAGACAGGAAGTGTCGATGACTTGCCTCGCTCAGGCCGCCGAAGGGCTACTACCGCAGTAGATGACCGCTACCTATGGACTATGGGTCGGAGGAACACTGACAGCAACGCCACCATGTTGAATAATGCTTTTCCTGCAGCCACAGGACGTCGTGTTACGACTCAAACTGTGCGCACTAGGCTGCATGATGCGCAACTTCACTCCCAACGTTCATGGCAAGGTCCATCTTTGCAATAACGACACCATGCAGCGCGGTACAGATGGGCCCAACAACATGCCGAATTGACCGCTCAGAATTGGCATCAAATTCTCTTCACCGATGAGTGTCGCATATGCCTTCAACCAGCCAATCGTCGGAGACGTGTTTGGAGTCAACCCGGTCAGGCCGAACGCCTTAGACACGCTGTCCAGCGAGTGCAGCAATGTGGAGGTCCCCTGCTGTTTTGGGGTGGCATTACGTGAGGCCGACGTACGCCTCTGGTGGTCATGGAAGGCGCCGTAACGGCTGTACGATACGTGAATGCCTTCTTCCGACCGATAGTGCAACCATATCGGCTGCATATCTGCGGGGCATTCGTCTTCATGGACGACAATTCGCACCCCCATCCCGCACATCTTATGAATGACTTCCTTCAGGATAATGACATCGCTCGACTAGAGTGGCCAGCATATTCCCCAGACATGAGCCCTATCGAACATACCAGGGATGGATTGAAAAGGGCTTTTTATGGACGACGTGACCCATCAATCACTCTGAGGGATCTACGCCGAATCGCCGTTGAGCGGTCGCGACAATTTGGACCAACAGTGTCTCGATGAACTTGTGGATAGTATGCCACGACAAATACAGGCACGCATCAACGCAAGAGGACGTGCTACTTGGCATTATAGGTACCGGTGAGTACAGCAAACTGGTGGTATAACATGCAGTTTGTGGTTTTCATAAGCAATAAAAATGGCGGAAATGATGTTTATGTTGATCTCTATGCCAATTTTCTGTTCAGGTTCCGGAACTCTCTCAACCGAGGTGATGCAAAACTTTTTTTGATGTGTGTAGTTTGCGAATTTCCCCAATGAAATCCCTGAGGTGCAACTTGAACGATAAACTAAAAATTTTCAGCAAAGTCTTCAGCACCTAAATTAAGAAACCAAATTACAGGCTTCGGAACCTGGATTAAGAAACCCACCAGTTCCTGGTATTGCATGAGCTACTTGCGCTAGCCTACAAAGGCCATCAACAGACCATACATTCATGCCGAAATATCTGTTCGACTTCTGCGACCAAAGTATACCCGGCATCAAATACAATTATTTCTAAACAAGAAATCTAAGAAAGAAAAAAGTATCGAGAAATAAAATGGCGAGAAAGATACAAGGTTGCTGGAATGAAACAACACCATCGTTTGTACCACTAGAGTCGAGCTCGTTTCATATGAGCAATGTTCCTAATGAGCAAATAAATTTTGCTGCCATAGTATCTAACGCGCCCAAGCTGAGCCTGAAACAATGGAGTGGTTACCTGGCCGTTTACCTGTGTGTATGATAATGAGTATGGGATCGTCAACATTACAGACATATCAACGGAAAATAATGAAGTCTGATGAAATTTATGCATCTTCAAGGCGCGGTTCAATCATTTTATTGGCTCGAAATGCAAGCAGCTTGTTGGGTATCGGAACACCACCTTATTTCCACGTTCTCTTTTACTTCAGTACCATCATCTGGCCGACAGTGTCAGTTTACAGAGAATGAACTGCAGAAAGTGGCTGAAAAATTCCGAAACGTGCAAGTTGCAACGTTGAGAAGTTCAAAATAAAATCTAATTCTCCTCTTTGCTTGCTATCTGTCGATCTATGTAAGATAGTCATACAGATTTGAGACTCGCTGATAAGGCACTTAGGAAATGGCTTAGTAAGCAGACAAGTACCACCACAAGGCTGTGGAACCTAAATTAAGAAACTAAATTACAGGCTGGATGAATAACCCCACCGTGACTGGTATTGTATGAGCCCTATGGTGATTGGAATGTGGGTTCATGTTCTTGAACCGGTAGTGGCAATGTGACCACGGACTAATGCGATTTTGGATGCGTGAAAACATGCTCATTCTAACTGTGATTAGTTCGTAATAAGTTACGGAGACAAATTTCCTAAAAGCAAATTGAAAGTGATCTTTCTTTGTAATTTTTACGATACTCAAGTCTGAATTGAATTTGTAGATATTTGGAAGGCAGTACGTAAATGATATGCTATATTGGAAAACTTTGTTGCTAAGTTTTTGTTCAAAATGGTTCAAATGGCTCTGAGCACTATGGGACTCAACTGCTGTGGTTATCAGTCCCCTAGAACTTAGAACTACTTAAACCTAACTAACCTAAGGACATCACACACATCCATGCCCGAGGCAGGATTCGAACCTGCGACCGTAGCAGTCGCACGGTTCCGGACTGCACGCCTAGAACCGCGAGACCACCGCGGCCGGCTAAGTTTTTGTATTCTTACTTTGCCTCAATTTATGCAACACTGTTAGCCCATGTTGGAGATGAAACCTACTGGTCTGGGGGGATTAAAATATATTGTTTCGAATGAGACTAGTTTTGAAGTTTTAATAGAAATCTGTATTTATAAACGAAGTGTCAAAATGCCCTATTTTCACCTTGTCACGAAAATTATCTTTCCGACAAAATTGTTGGTTACTGAAAAATAGTAGGTGAATGACATTTTGTGTTCCGTATCCTTGCACTAGCGGGCAAACAAAATATTTCCCGGATGTAACAGCTCTTAAGTCTCAGAAATGGAAACAAAACAAGTGACTATCTCATCTAGTATTGCTTCATTGAGTACATGTGCGAATATTTCCATAAAATGTCATCTAAATTCGGGATAGTCGGGCAGCAAAAGGTTCCGAAATTAGGCGATTTGACTTGTAATGACACATTCACTTCAGTGCCAGCAATTCAGAAGCGGGCTATAGCTAATAGGCAGCTCGTAACTTTGCGCCGTTGCTTACTTGTTGACACTACTTTTTGAGGGTGGAGCTGCTTAGCTGTGCAGCTGACCTGTGAGTGGCACAGACACTGAACCAGTCGAATGCAAGACGCTGAACAAATCTGCGACCGGTATTGCTGTGAGCATTTACATTGAGATGACAAAAGTCATCGCATACCTCCTACTATCGAGTCGGACATAGTTTTGCCCAGCGTTGTGCAAGACTCGACATGGCACGGACTCAACAAGTCGTTGAAAGTACCCTGCAGAAATGTTGACCTTTGCTGCTTCTACAGCATTGCGAAAGTGTTGCCGGTGCAGGTTCTTGTGCACGAAGTGACCTCTGGATTACGTCCCATAAATTTCAGATGGCATTCATGTCGGACGATCTGGGTGGCCAGATCATTCGGTCGAATTATCCCGAATGTTCTTCAAACCAATCCCGAGTATTTGTGGCCAAGTGCCATGTCGCATTGTCATCCATAAAAATTACATCGTTGTTTGGGAACATGAAGTCCTGATGAGGTCTCCAAGTAGGTAAACGTAACCATTTCAAGTCAATTATTTATTTAGTTGGACTAGAGGACCAAGCTCATGGCAACAAACACAGTCCACACCATTCTGTTCACCCTTTGGAGGATGATGCGATCGTCTTCATCCACCTGTTCATACATGTGCCTTGAACCACCGGCCAACACATTCTCAGGCCCTTAATACTGCAGACATCAAACTTTAATGTAAGAATCCTGGTAGCCACCTCACATTTCATCCTGTCTTAAGGGACCTAGTGAGTATCCAGCTCAGGGCTTGATTATTTCTTTCCAGGAAAATTTTCTGGTGTTCCAGGTATTATTTAAATTTACCCATCCCAAATAGAACACCAACTCATTAAACCCCCTTGAAACATAAGAAATAGCCCTCCGCTCCTCTTCCTTTTTGTAACAGATGAAACGTCCCCTTTTTGAACAATTATACACGACTGTCCTTAACCTGACACACAATATTTTTTTTTGCGCAACGCAATCTGACTTTCAAAAATCCCTACAAAAGAATGGCCCTGACTAACATTAAACTATACCTTTCACAAATCACTAAATCACTTACTTCACAATAATCTTCGTTTCTCCAACTACTGCAATATAGCAAGCGCCACTATTGCCAGCTAAATAAAACATTCAAACTATGGAAGGCACTAACTACTGATAGGGATAGTTAGCAAATGAAAGATATTAATAGAGAACAAACAATGTATTTACCTTGATATCATCATATATAAATATAGCAGTTCATGACAAATTTCAAAACTCCGCCATCTCTCTCCCCACATCCACCACTGCTGGCGGCTCACCTCCAACTGCGCAACGCTACGCGCTGTTCACAGCCAGCTGCCTAACACTACAATGGCGAGTATTACAACAATGCAAAGCAGCCACAGCCTGCACACAGCACAGCCAGTGATTTTCATACAGAGGTGGCGTTACCAATAAAAAACCTAAACAGCCTACTTACATAGCCCCCATGCTCCCCAAAAAAAATTTTTCAAATTGTTTTGGGCACTGGGCAATACATATTTGTTAAAATTTTTCATAATCGTAATTACAATAACAAAGAAATCAAATGCCCACACTTATTGATACAATGTTGGTCAAAAGCTAAAATTTTCTCACAGTGTTATTGTGTGTGTACATTCTTGCTTGTTAGTTGCACGATTACATAACGACTATAAGGCTCACATACTTAGAACATATACCGGCACTGCTAATGAGATTTTCATGTAACATTTTGGTTTACTTGAAAAGACATTCTTTATTTGAAGTACTTTCTGTGGGATTAAAGATGACTTAGCACTTGGTTTCTTTGACAGCTACACAATTATATCACGACGCTACTAATGTGTGACACAATTTACATTGTTGCTTTTGTGCTGTATCTGCTTTATATCTGCACAGTTTTTTTGAATTCTTCTGGAAAGTAAAATATGTTTTAGTAGTAACTTTTGTGGTATAGCAACAATGAGACAGCCTTTTTCGTGGCACAACATTACGTTACAGCACAGTACTTTCCTCATCATGGCAATAAGCGTAATAACTAAGATATCTATACGCAAAGCATTTCACTTTTGTGTATCATGAGGTAAGTACATTGACTTCTGCAGAACTTAGCTTTCGGAGGACGATAACTACGACACTTCCACAGAATTATCTTACAGCAAGACGCACATTTAGCGTTACAGGACACGCATTTGAGAGATTAATTTTGTACTTAAGCCATTTATTTTTCAAGATTTTTGAATTGCAAAGAAGGTTTTCCGTGATACATTTCATTCCATTGCAATAATCTATAACACCTGAGGGTATAATTACATTAATCCTCAGGGGGGTACACGCTTACTTTGTGTACCATGTGTGTGGCAACCACAAGGAACCCTAGCTAATGTGGTATTTGCTTATACAACTTTACACATCAATATAACATTTGGTACTGCAGTATTTTGCGAACAAAACCTTTTTTGTTCTTGGAGATCTCCCTTCATTCATCATTATTCCCAAAAAGTCCTATCTATACCTCCTTTTTGTATTCCAACCATATTTCTTTCAAAATAATTATGGCTCATTCTACAATACTCATTTTGGCCCAAAACGTTTTCATATACCTTCAATGCATTTCTTTCCATTCATCACAACTAGTTTCTTATATAGTCTACCCCCTCTTAAGCTAACTTAAATCTACTGAGCTCAGATGCTAAACTAAGGGACGAGGCAATGCAGCAGCACATAAAACAATTAACGCAAACAGCAATGACAAAAAAGTGCAGATTTGCAAAGGAAGCAGCATTTTAGAAATTAGCGAAGCAATTGCAATATTACAACTAATGTAAGGCAATGTGCAGCAAACAAGAAAAATAAATCTGACTTAGCAGAGTAACACAAATTAAAATTCAGTAGCACTATGCCTGGCAAACAGCATAACTTATACCTAAACATGGCAAAGTTCAAGCAGAAAAAGTATTACACTAAAAATGGCCATGTCTAATACCTATGTCACATCTTAACACTAGAGTGATGCATCACGAGAACTTACACTAGCAGATAAGTTACCAAATCGTAAAGAAATTATTTATGCAATTCCTGTGAAGGGAAATGTCTATTTATGTGCCCTCGTTTTCTTGGAAGTAGATCATAAATTTCTTATTGACTCGATCTGTAGGCATAAAATAACTATATTAGTACATATATTAAATTTTATTTTAACCAATGCTGCAGTGCAGATAGAAACTAGATATTAAACAAAATGAGTAAATATGTACAAAGGAAGGCATGAAACATCATTCATTAGCCATAGGGCATTTCATAAGGTAGTACAGAAAATCTCTCAACTCTCCTAGAAAGACGCTTGTCATAATCAGGTGTGCAGATGTAAAAATGTTTCCAAGTTATTATTAGCGTGTCGTATTTACGATGCTTTCTACAAAGGAATGTCAATAGCGAGGATAATGGCCTCCCCTTTTTTTTTTCTACCACCTAATGGCTTTTTCTCAAGGCGGCTGGCACACCTGGCCCCTCACAACGAATTACGTCACGGTCACTTACCTTTCATACCGAAATATTGACGACAGCAGTTTTCGCTACAGTGACAGTCTCATATAAAAAAATTCACAGGTTGAGAATTTGGTTACAAATGTGAAGAAACAATATCTTATGAATATAACAGTGTCCAAAAAATTTTCGCCGGCATTGTGATACATTCACGCATTTACACACATTTCCTACCTCTTAAAGTACGATTCTTGGTTTCCAACATCCTTTTTTACAAGTCAGAGTCCCTAATTCATTACTCCTTACCTTATTACACATATACAAATTCGTCGACGCTCCTTCAATATTTCCTGATAATAAATATGTAGCATAATTAGCATAATCAAATAACTCATATAGCATCAGCTTACTGATCATAAACATACCGCAACAGCATAATACACATAGTCATCGTAATAATAACATCATAACACCTCAGTCAATTCTCAAAATCGTCGTAGTTTCCTCCGATAATTTCAAAACCTAAAAAAAATTCTCTGCTCATGTCAGTAGTGTCATTTACCTCAAACGTACTTTAAAAATCATGCTCCCTTACCAAATACATCATTCAAAGCTCTCATAGTATCACAATGGTTCCAGAAAAATATGAGCATTTCACAAAGTACAGACAAAATACAATTTCGTAAGTGTGAAGTTATCCAACGGTATAATTACGTAAACATCTGTCACTGAGGTAGTAAAAAAAATGTTTGTTTCTTTGTTAAATAATCAGATAGCTGTGTAATTTATGTGTTAGAGAAATATGGTACCGATGTGTAAAGTTGTATAAGCAAATGCCATATTAGCTAGGGCCCCTTGTGCTTGCCAAACACATGGTACACAAAGTAAGCGTGTACCCCCCTGAGGATTAATGTAATTATACCCTCAGGTGTTACAGATTACAGCAATGAAATGAAATGTATCACGGAAAACTTTCTTTGCAATTCAAAAATCTTTAAAAATAAATGTTTTAAGTACAAAATTAATCACTCAAATACGTGTCCTGTAGCGCTAAACTGTGCGTCATGTTGTAAGATAATCTCTGTGGAAGTCTCGTAGTTATCGTCCTCCGAAAGCTAAGTTCTGCTGAGGTCAATGTACTTACCTCATCATAACGAAAGTGAAATGCTTTGCGTATAGATATCGTAGTTATTACGTACCTTACCGTGATCAAGAAGGTACTATAATGTAGCGTATTGTTGTGCTACGAAAAAGGCTGTCTCATTGTAGCTATACCACAAAAGTTACTACTAAAACATGTTTTACTTTCCAGAATAATACAGAAAAACTGTGCAGAAATAAAACAGAAACACTGCAAAAGCAACATTGTAAATTGTCACTCATTAGAAGCGTCGTGATAAAATCGTGTAGCTGTCACATAAACTAACCACTGTGTCATCTGGTATCTCACAGAAAGTACTTTAAATCCAGAATGTATCTTCAAGTAAACCAAAATGTTGCATTAAAATTTCATTAGCAGTACCAGTATGTGTCCTAAGTATGTAAGCCTGATAGTCGTTATGTAATCGTGCAACTAACAAGCAAGAATGTACAAATACAACACTGTTTCGTCTGTTCACTATAACAATGCATTCGTAATTTCTGTTTAAAAATGTTCCCTAGGTTCTAGACTGGATATTTGACTTCAAACATTGTTGCATGGTAACAGTTTCTAAGTCTGACAAAGCCTACTAGCAATGTAAAGTGAAAAGTTATATGGCAAAGACAAAGTTAAAAAGCAGATTATCTTTCAATAAACGGTTTTACATTTGAAATGTGGTACAACCTTTTACTCTTCAAAGTACTCAGAGTTTCAGCTTTAACGAAATTATCATGCATTATACGTCGGTAAAGAACACTGGAATTTTTCTCTAGGTTACCTTCTATGTTATTTTTCTCTGAGCCAGTCGGCGCACGTGGGTGCCTGCGGCGTGAGTCATTGTCTGTCTCTTTGTTGGCGCGCGTTGTTATTGGGATTAGGAGACCTAACTTCTACAAATTCGCCTTGCCGAGAGGGCCCAGCTCTGTTAGAATCCCGCCAGTTCTGATGAAATTCACGTCTGTCGTTATGATTATATCGTCTGTCGTCATGTCGGTAGTTTACATAGTTTCTTGTTTGTCGGTCATGTGGTGGAGAATTTCTCCCGGAATCGTAACTGCGCGCTGAACTGTTGCGTCTGAAGTTATTTTGACTCCCTTGATAATAATTGTTTTGGTTACCATATTGTCTGTTTCTACGGTTATCTGTGTCATATTCATAATTACGGAAGCGCGATCTTTCTCTGTAACTATTACTCTGCCAGTGGTTGTCATACGGGTGGTGTCTGTTTTGGTCACGATTTACGTTGTGAGAATAGCCTCGTCGTGTCCAGTTATTATTTCTGTCATCGCGGAATTGCGACGGATGTGACCTGTAATTGTTGTGTTCCTGTTTTCGCATCCCGCGACTGTCTGTGTCAATTTCTAATTCTTGTAAGAGTCCCTGAAAAGCTTCAATGTCGTCTTTGCAACGTCCTGCAAAAATAATATTTCTTAAATGTTCAGGCAATTTCATTAAGCAAATGCGGATGAGTTCTGAAGGGCTGTATGGGTTTGAAAGATACTGATTCTTATGCAACATGTCTTCAAAATATTTCATAATACTGGAAAATTCAGATTGTTCGAAACGTTTCATCATTATGATGCTATGTTTTACTCGGTCTTGTGTGGCTTGAGACCAATATGCTGAGAGGAAGGCATGGTAAAAATCTCCTTCACTGTGACAATCGTGAATGACCGATCGCATTCTTACAGCTGGTTCATTCTCTAAGTAGCCACACATAAATTCTAATCTGTGTTCTAACGACCAGTTGGGAGGAAAACAATGAGAGAATTGATGGAGCCATGCTTGTGGATGAATGTCGTTGGCAGAATTCTTAAATGTTTTATATTTACGTGTAGTAATGACAGCTTATAGTCAAAATCATCATGTCGGCGAGTCGCATAGCGGTCATTGTTACGTCGTGTCGGCGGTTCCATCTCAAAATTCGGTCTGCCTTGCCAATTTCTTTCATAATTTCCGAAGTGTCTTGTGTTATTATTTTGTGGTTGTTCCGTATTTCTATGTCCCTCTTCCCGTATTGGGGCGCGAGTGTCCTCTGAAATACGTAATTCTTGTATTACCTGTGTCAGCTGATCTTGTACTTCGCGGATTTCTCTTTTGTACTGTGTATTGATTTGATTTTGATTTTGTTTGAATTTTCTAATTTCTTCATACTCTTCAGTGTCAGTGAAGGCTACAGGTGTTGTGTCATTCAGATCATCATCTACCTTTGTAGATAAGTTAGTGAACTGATCCGAAAGTTCGGCTACTTTGTCCGATAGTGTACTTATTTCCTCAGTGTGTTTTTCTGAACCAAGTTTCAGAGTATGTACTGTGTCCTTTAAGTTTTCCTGAGTTTTTGCAAGTTGCGTAACCGAATCGGTAGATGCAACTGAGTCAAATTTAGCTTGCAAGGTCTCATGATTTTCATGAACAATAGTTTGCAGTTCTTTTATGGCTGCTTCGTGATTCTGTAGTGCATTTTCATGACGCGAAAAAATAGGTTGGAAATGCTCACAAATTTGGGTTTTTACGTCATTACAGACTTTTTGACATTTCGATTCAATGTGATGTAACTCAGTAGTTAAATCCTCACGTGTTTGTTCAAGAGTTTGCTCCAATGAGTCTAACTTTTGAAGCTGTTGCTGTGTTTGTCTCTGATTTTGTTCCACTGTGTCTAACTTTCGAAGATTTTGTCCCATTTGTTGCATTAATTGCAATAATAATGTATTAGTGTCTGGAATCTGTTTCTCTATGCTTTTTTGCAGTGCATTTTCACCGTCAACATTCACATTTTGACAAGCAGAAAATGTGTCTTGACTCATTTGAGAAAACGGTGAGGACCCAAAACCTGAGTCTACAATATTTGAAAAATTGTGTCCTGTCATTCCCGATTCCTGAGGCGAGCTGTTGCCGACCGATCGATCGATAATGCTTCCCTCTTCACTAATTGTTTCACTGTCCACGCCATTGTTTGCCGCCCGCTCCATTTCCCTATGCACAATTACCAAATTACTACTTTGAACATCAGTTAATTCATTACTCGGTGGCGCTAACACACTGCTTTCGTTTTCACTGTCATTTCTCAGTTTACTTTGGAGCCTAGTATTACGTTTTTCACACGCCATTATTTTCACAATATTTCACACGACAACACAGAAAAACACAATTTGAAGAGCAAAAATAGGGGAACACATTAACATAGCACTGAAAATAATATCTAGTTAATTGCAAGCGCAGCTGCGAAATACTTGCTGCAAATCTACATGCATGCCACAACTGCTTTACTGTACAACAATGAAAGACTGCAACTACAAAGGAGATTCTCTCTACAATTACGCGCTAGCAATAAACAAAATCTACACTAATTACACAAACTACAAGAAAAAATCAGAAGATTCCAGTGAGGTATCCTAAGCTAAGGGTCGACATATGAAACGTCCCCTTTTTGAAGAATTACACACGACTGTCCTTAACCTGACACACAATATTTTTTTTTTGCGCAACGCAATCTGACTTTCAAAAATCCCTACAAAAGAATGGCCCTGACTAACATTAAACTATACCTTTCACAAATCACTAAATCACTTACCTCACAATAATCTTCGTTTCTCCCACTACTGCAATACTGCAAGCGCCACTATTGCCAGCTAAATAAAAGATTCAAACTATGGAAGGCACTAACTACTGATAGGGATAGTTAGCAAATGAAAGATATTAATAGAGAACAAACAATGTATTTACCTTGATATCATCATATATAAATATAGCAGTTCATGACAAATTTCAAAACTCCGCCATCTCTCTCCCCACATCCACCACTGCTGGCGGCTCACCTCCAACTGCGCAACGCTACGCGCTGTTCACAGCCAGCTGCCTAACACTACAATGGCGAGTATTACAACAATGCAAAGCAGCCACAGACTGCACACAGCACAGCCAGTGATTTTCATACAGAGGTGGCGTTACCAATAAAAAACCTAAACAGCCTACTTACACAGAACCGCACCAAGTCCTTGTCCCGAGATATCAATTTGTAAAATAAATTCTTCGTTAAAATCCAGTAGAGTTAACACTGTAATGCCTGTTTAAGCGCTAAGAATGCAGTTTCTTGAAAAGGACCTCAAGCAAATTCACACCCCTTCCGGTGTAATTCATTCAGAGGACCGCTTTCTCAGCAAACCTCTCAGTGAATTTACGGAAGAAATTCGCCATCCCCACCAACCGAGGAATCTATTTTACATTACGTGGTCAGGATCGATGTGGATCCACCCTCTGGGGTCAATATGTCACACTAATTTCATCTAAGAAGAGACAAAAACCACTTTCTCAGAAATTACCATGAGGCCCGCCTTTCGTCACCCTCCAAACACTTCCTCCAAACGTAGCAGGCGCTCTCGAATCCGGTTACTGTATATCACTAAGTAGTCTAAATAGTTGTACACGAACTTGAACTTCGTATCAGAAAATTTAACCTCTATCAATTGTGACAGGACAGCAGTCTCTTTCTCCAGCCCAAAAGGAACTCTATTAAATTCAAATAAATTACAATCCGTGGCAAACGTAGTGACTGGCTTGGATTGTTAGTTTAAAGATATCTGGTTGTCAGCCTGGTTAAGATTTAATGTGGTAAAAACACGGACCTCTCTAAACCACCCAAAGCATTACTGAAGGTCCGACAAAGGTACGGCCTTACCACCACTTTTTTATTTAAGTCCAGATAAACCACTAACGGCCGATATTCCGCACTTGATTTAGGCATCAGAAATTTTGGTATCGCTTAAGGTGACATAGATGCACGAATGACACCTTGATCCTATATTTTCATAATTTTATGTCTTAATACCTACATCATAGGCAGAGATAACCTATACAGTGCCGCCTTAACTGGCACCTGGCCCACTAGCTTAATGCCATACTCGAGCATGTGGGTGACTCCCAGTTCCTCTGTTAGCGCATCCGGAAATTGGGAACAAAGAGCTTCGATTTTGTTCTTAACAAACGAATTCAAATGGTTTAATGAATTATTACATGTACCCGACTACCATGTAAGAGTCCTGCTTACCTAGGATTGATCCTTGCCGACTACACTGTCAACCTGAACAGAGTTTCCGATTTAATTTTGAAGTAAAAGCTCCTCGCAGCCCAATCGAGAATTAAGCGCACCTTCCAAATGAAGTCAGCTCCAAGTAAGCCCACCTTCTGAGCGAAGTCAGCTCCAAGTATGCAATTTTCCACGAAAAATCTTCCAAGGCCATCATGACCAGAAAGCTATTTTTAACCGTTAAACTTGTTTAGCCGCCATCATAAACAACTGTTTTTCCAAGAACAATCCTTCTCACTTACATTCACCTCGATGTTGAGTGAGCCAGTCATTAACAGTTGTGGTACTCCCTAAATCCAAGAGCGCACAAACTGGCCCGTTATTTACGACAGTTCATATAAACAGCAGTTGTTTATTCGACGCATCCCTAATCGCACATAATAGTTTATCCTGTCCGTGATACAATAATTGTCATAACTCAGGTTGCAAATGTTAAATCCAGCCTAGTCGTCAAATATGGGGTGTCTAGGAAACCTGCTTTCTCGGATCCCTAGACAACATTCAAACAAATCGGATTAATGAGTTTTATTAGAAAAGGAAAATATTACAATGCTTAACTTTGACAATTACGCAGAAAGTGTCGAAAGCAAAGGGCGACATTCAAAATAAGCACTGTCCTTCAGTATAAATAATCCTAAGTCCGTGTTACATAAACAGTACAAGCAAAATAACGAGCGTTGACGCTTCTATCGCAGCGCGGAGTGGCCGCGCGGTTAGAGGCGCTATGTCAATAATCGTGCGGCCCCTCCCGTCGGAGGTTCGAGTCCTCCCTCGGGAATGGGTGTGTGTGCTGTCCTTAGCTTTAAGTTAGTTTAAGTAGTGTCTAGGGAACGATGGCCTCAGCAGTTTCAACTCTTCTAACAAGTGTTTTAGGACCTATTCCTCCATGTGATCCAGATCAAGTGCCAATACGCTTTCATTAACTCTGGAAACATATTCCACTAATTGTTCATTAGAACTCTTCTCGTTTCCACACCGTTAGTTAACAATTTCTCTCAAAGTTCTTTAATTAATTAGTTAATTTAATTAACTAATACTTTGCCAAGTATCCTTATGCTGTATAGCTTGCGAAATCTCCTCGCATAACCTATCTTTCACAAGTTACGGCAAATAATATTAAGCCATCAGTTTCAATTTCCATGGACAAAGCCTTCTGCTGAAATTATAATGACAATTACAAAAACGTCGCAGTTGAATCCACCGACTCAAGTGCCATGTTAGCGCAGTGCTTTAAAATATCTTGCAACGGATTTTGCAACTTGGTAAATATAATATTCAGGACCGTCCCCTTCATGTCCGCACTGTGGGCCCCTAAATTACTGACACGGTACGCATCCTGCACATCTGTCCCCCTATAATTCCCGCACAACCACACCCGAATATTTCCACTATAATTCTGTAGCTCTTTGCCTGTCCCGGATCAACAGGGCAATTAAGTCTTTCATTGTATTGGGATAGTGATCGAACCGGGTGTGTAACCTGCGAACCTGACTTACCACACAACTCTCAGAGCCCTGGGTAATTTCTACGATCTCGACCTACACGTCACAAATAGCAGCAGCGGCCAAGCTTATTTCATTGAGTACGGTCACTTTACATACCACCGGCAGATGACTGTGCTGACATACTTGTTCAGTCAATTCTTGTACCGTACCCTTGGATTCAAGCCCCCGTCGCTCAGTGCGCCTCGGTCGAGCCACATCCTTAACACTGACAGGCATTCTGGAAAGTACAAAAAATGAGAATCCACAACTTTACATCACCCCCTCCCCTTCTACCGCTCAATCAATCGAGCTCGCTCTTCCACCAGGTCTGAAAGAGGAAGGAGGATGTAAAGGCTCAGAACGATAGACTGAGCGTGGGTTGGGATGCGATCTCGAAATAAATTTATTAATATATACCAAGTAAAGAAAATCTTACAAACACAGTAATAGAATACCTAATTTTCTAAATAAAGACTAGACTCGAACAGACTGATGAATACCGGAACACATATAAAAACATTTAAACTAATAGCCATTGATATAGCAGATCCAAGGTATCCGTCAATACATGAATCATAAGCTTTCTCAGAAACGCACCGATAACTGAACAAACACACATGCAGCAGAAAATTAATCACTAACTGACATTAACAAGAAATTAGCCAACAGGCCATAAAATTACTCAATGCTCATCTCTGAATTAATGTCAAAGCATGATAAATGAATTTAACGAACCCTTTGAAATCAGCAAACTGGAAAACTAATAATTAGCATCAGTGCATTAGAAAAACTGTTACGAAACTTATCATGTCCAGCACTCAGCAAATTAGTCTTAGCCAAATAATTGTACTTTACGACCGTCACTTCAAAATGCACCGCCTTCAAGATTCCATGAAAGGCAAATAATATGGTTGCACTAAATCGATTGCGTCAAATACATCCTCACCTTGAGTACTTCATGAATTAGACTTTTCAGAATAATCACACACTAAAAAAATACCCTAAACTTTAAAAGAGAGAACATATCTTCCCTTATTTTCGGCGTGGTTATAGGAGGCCAAGTTAAAGGTCAGAGTCACAACAAATCCACACCATTCGGGTCTCACGGAAGTTACATAGCTTTCGACATATCTTACTTTTCCAATATGACGTGCTTACACCTCTTACAAGTTTGCAGGACGACAGAGTGCCCTACCATCTAAACGACATCATTTCAGCCAGGTCTAGTGCATGCCTCTGAGTGCAGCCGTCACACACAGTCCTCGGAGGTGTTCCAACAAACCACAAGGACTGGTAGACAGCTTGGACACGTGATTCCTAAGACCAGCAGTACGGGCACACCGCATAACCCAGAGTCCTCCGAAGTTCGCTGTCGCAAAACTGTCTACCTCTGTCCTGATCTCACTCCATGCTACACCACCGCCACGTGACCTCGCCGCGGCATTGAGCGGCGTAGACCACTAACTCCGCTCTTACAGAAGGAAGAAGACAGAAAACAGGTGGCACCAGTGCCGACATGGCACATTGCGACGGCGACCCTGAAGCTCGTCCCACAGTATTTCCAACCCCCTTGTGAGAATTCGGTACCCAAATTTTCGGCTGCTGACGAGCCTGAATACTATTAAAACGTCATGGCAGCAGTGTGTCTACAGTTTTCCCCTGCCCACGTGGAGCACTCTTTCGCACACCACTCTTTATGTTACGAGGCCTGTTCAGAAAGTAAGCTCCGATTGATTGCCAAATTGAAACCACAGTGAACATCAGAAATGTTTTACTTGTAACAATTAGCTACATCTTTCAGCTACTTCTCTACGTAGTCGCCGTTCTGACTTAGACTTTTGTCATAGCGTTGTACCAACTTTTCAATAGCCTCATCATAGAAGGCAGCCGCCAGTGCTTTCCGCCAATTCTCCACGCTGGGCTACACCTCGTTGTCTGTGTCAAAATGTTGTCTTCAAAGACAGCGGTTCATGTGACCAGAGATGAAACTCAGGGGGAGACAATTGCGGACTGTATTGTGGGTAATCTCACATTTCCATTTGAAAACGATGCAGGAGCATCTTCATTGCCCCTGCAGAATGCGGCTGAGAATTGTCTTGAAGAAGAAACAGCACGACAGTTATGTAATGTTAGCTGCATAGCTTCAGGTGAAATTTCTCACCAGGCCCTCGTACTTGGCGGCAGACACTATTTTCTAGACATCTTTACGCACTCACTGCGAGCTCAGAAATGAGAAGAGCGACGTGATGCTAACTGGGGTTATACTAGAGACACTATCCAACACATCTGTGCAAAGCTTTATCGGATTTTCATAGTCGTTTCCATTTCGCGACCGATCGGAGCTTACTTTCTGAACGCCCCTCGTACGATGTGTGCCACTGGATACGCAATGAGAACATTGTCAAGGCAAACAATGTAGAATAGTTTCATGTGAATGCTAAAGAACGTGTCTCCTTCCTTGAGTTTTGAGTTAAGTTTTGAGTTACATACAAGGAAATCAAAGAAAGATTTAGTGACCAAAGCCGGCCAAAGTGGCCGTGCGGTTAAAGGCGCTGCAGTCTGGAACCGCAAGACCGCTACGGTCGCAGGTTCGAATCCTGCCTAGGGCATGGGTGTTTGTGATGTCCTTAGGTTAGTTAGGTTTAACTAGTTCTAAGTTCTAGGGGACTAATGACCTCAGCAGTTGAGTCCCATAGTGCTCAGAGCCATTTGAACCATTTAGTGACCAAAGGTCACAATAAGTAACAAATATTGAAATCTAGCAGTACTTAGCTGACGTAAGCCCAGAGTCTCATGAGAGGAATGTCACTTCCTGAAGCTAGGTAAAAGTTAGAAGACAAACGCTGCACGGTGAGTGTCTAACGATGACTGCTTAGACTGACTCTTGCGGATCCAGGCAGCACCCAGCCCAGAAAACTCGAAGGATTCACTGATTAAACAGCTGAGACCGAAATACCGATCCGTGGTGGAGCACTGGCCTAAATACTGTTGGTGCGCACAGAAACGTCACGAGTTGCTGAAGTCTATGTGAAATAAACACTAAAGAGCCAAAGAAACTGGTATACCTGCCTAATATCATGTAGGACCCCCTACAGCACGCAGAATTGCCGCAGCACGACGTGGCATGGACTCAAATAATATCTGAAGTAGTGCTGGAGGGAACTGAAACCATGAATTCTGCTGAGCTGTCCATAAATACGTAAGAGTATGAGGGTTGGAGATCTCTTCTGAACAGTGCGTTGTAAGGAATCCCACATATGCTCAATAATGTTCATGTAAGGGGAGTTCGGTGGCCCTCGGAAGTGTTTAAACTCAGAAGAGTGTTCCTCGAGCCACTCTGTAGCAATTCTGGACGCGTGGAGTGTCGCATTGTCCTGCTAGAATTTCCCAAGTCCGTCTGTATCAACAATGGACATGAACGGATGCAGGTGATCAGACAGGATGCTTACGTACGCGTGACCTCTCAGAGTCGTATCTAGAGGTATCAGGGCTCCCATATCAATCAAACAGCATACGCTCCCCACCATTACGGAGCCTCCACCAGCTTGAACGGTCACCTGCTGACCTGCAGGCTCCATGGGTTCATGAGGTTGTCTCCATAACCGTACACGTCCATCCGCTCAGTACAATGTGAAAAGAGACTCGTCCGACCAGGCAACATGTTTCCAGTCATCAACAGCCCATTGTCGGTGTTGACGGGCCCAGGCGAGGCGTAAAGCTTTGGGTCATGCAGTCATCAAGGGCACACGAGTGATGACATTTCGTTGAACCGTTCGCAAACTCACACTGTTGATGGCCCAGCATTGAAATTGGCAGTAATTTGCGGAAGAGTTGCACTTCTGTCACGTTGAACGATTCTCTTCAGCTCGTCACTGGTCCGGTTCTTGCAGGATGTTTTTGCGGCCGCAGAGATGTCGGAGATTTGATATTTTACGAGATTCCTGAGATTCACGGTACACTCGTGAAATGGTTGTACTGGAAAATTCCGACTTCATCGCTACTTCGGAGATGCTGGTCCCATCGCTCGTGCGCCGACTACAACACCACGTTCAAACTCACTTAAATCTTGATAACCTGCGATTGTAACAGCAGTAACCGATCTAACAACTGCGCCAGACACTCATCTTGCACAAGCATTGGCGACCGCAGTGCCGCTTCTGCCTGTTTACATATCTCTGTATTTAAATGTGCGTGCCTATACCAGTTTCTTTGGGGCTTTAGTGTAGTAGGTAAATAGTGATCGCGTTCGCAACGCTGTCGTTGTGGAAGCTTGCTGTGCTGGCAGTAGACTTGAGGCCTCTTGTAGTGGCTGCATGAGACTGTGGGTAAAACAAATCGGCTTGTTGTTGTTGTTGTTTTTAATGTTGTTCTCTGGAACGTTTTCTTATATATACACTGATAAGGCAAAACAGTGTGACCACTGCCCACCACGACGTGGATGTCTCCTGGTGGCACTGCGGGCACGTGACGGGGTAACAAAGGTATGCAAGTGGAACAGACACTTATGGGAGATCACCCTAGCGAAAATATGGGCTGCAAATGGGGAAATCCGTTGAGATAAGCGATTTTGACAAATGACGAAATATTGTTACAGAGCCCCTCTGAACAAGTATGTCGACAACGGCGAAGCTGGTCGAATGTTGACATGCTTGCTACTGTCGTGAACATATGGGAGGAAAGAGGTGGAAGGACTCTTCACAGAACGTGGGGTTCGGACACTTGTCTGCTCTGTAAAGTTGAGTAAATGGTGATCTGCGGTGTCTCTGCCGAAAGAGAACAACGATGGTATGCGCAGAAGTGTTTGGAACACACCGTTCATCGTACGTTGTTGAACATGGAGTTCAGCAGCAGACCACCCCTAGGTGTTCACATGTTGACCCAAGGACTTGGTCAATTACGATTGCAGTGGACACAGAACCATCTGGATTTGACTGTCGACCAATAGGAACGTGTCGGCTCCTCGGGTGAATCACATTTTTACTATACTGGGTCGATAGTCGTCTCCACAAACACCTTCTTAGAGGTGAACGGCGGCTCGAACCTGCAGCACGTTACGGACGCAGGCTGGTGGGGGCAGTAGTATGCTCTGAGAGATATTCTCCTGCTCTTGCGTGGGACCTACGTTAGTAATCGAAGACACTCTCGCAGCTGCGAGCGATGTGCATCCCTTCATGCTTGATGTCTTCCCCGACGGCCGTGTCTCGGAGCCAGAGCCGTGTTACAGTGGGTTGAGCAGCATTTTACTCACGTTGATGTCTCGGCGACCAAATTCGCTTAATGTAAATCCTATAGAACCAATCTGGATCGGTATCGGGAGCCATCAATACGTCCACAAATCAGCGGCCCGTTATTTACGCGAGTTACATGACCTGTGGGTAGACGTCTAATGCCACATACCTCCACAAACCTACCAACAAACTGTCAGATACCTGATACGCAGAATCAGTGATGTATTTCGTTCCAGAAACGGACAAACTAGCCATTAAGCAGGCGGTCATAATGTTTTGGGTCATCAGTGTATGGAAGGCAATGTTCTGGCTGACTGACTCATCATCGCCCAGCCTAAACCGTTAAGATTAGAAACTTGAAATTTGAAGAGGATGTTCATCTTGTAGGCGTCGTTTAAGGAAGGGTTTTTCGAAATTCCACTCTTCAGGGGGTGAAATAATGGATGACAAAGCTTTTCGAAAAAAGTCGTAATTTTATAGCTGGACCTACGAAAATTGGTATTTGATTTTTCCATCAGAAATAAAGAAACAATTATTTCAGAAATTTTAGAAATTTAACTCCTATAGGTGTGAAATAGGAGATATAATGCTTTAAGAACTTTTTCTATTATGAAAGCATTTTTAAAGCTAAATCTACGAAAATTTGAATTTGACTACTCTGTTAGAAATTAAACAAATACGGGTTTCAGTGTTTCTGGAAGTTCAGCCCCTATGAGGGTGAAGTAGGGGATGAAATTTTTTATGAAAATATTAAATAATTCAAGCTGTTTAGAAGTTAAATCTATGAACATTTGTTTCATTGTTTTTGGAAATTGAACCACTAGGAGGTGCAATAGCGGGTGAAATGTTATGAAATTATTACATTGTGAAAGCATTTTTATTAAAAATTAGTATTTGGCTCCTCAGAAATACAAAAAATACGTTCCACTGTTTTTGGAAAGTCAACCGTTAACGGGGTGAATTAAGGCCAGACTGAGTCACTGACTTAACATCTCCTAGCTCAAACCGTTTAAGGAATAGGAATTTGTAATTTGGAGATGGCGCGGCTCTTATAATGTACGCATCGTTTAAGAAATGGTTCTTCGAAATTCCACTGCAAAGGGTGTAAAACAGGGGATGAAATGTTCTTTGTAAATACGTCGCTATTAAGACAGTTTTGAAGCTAGAACTACGAAAACTGGTATTTGGTTTCTTAGTGAGAAATAAAAAAATACACGTTTCCGTATTTTTGGAAATTCAACCACCAAAGGATAAAATAATCAGCGGAAGCTTTTTTTGAAAGTAAATCATTATTTTTTAACCTACGTCAATGGAAATCGGTGTTTGATGTTCAGTTAGAAATAAAAAATACTTATTTCATTGTTTTTGGAAATTCAGTATCGTAAGGGACTGAAATAGGGGATGAAATGTTTTATGAAATTATATCATAGTGAAACATTTTGAACACTAAATCTATGAAAAAGTATATTTAGATTCTTTGTTGGAAATTAAAAAATATATGTTTCACCGGTTTTGGAAATTCAGCACCTAAGGAGGTGAAATAGGAGTTGAAAATTCTTAAGAAAATTTTTCGTTACATTAAAAAATATTAATTTATTAATTTAACACAAAATCTACGACAACCGGTATTTCAGATATCATTTATATATAAAGAAATATGTGTTAGTGATGAAAGTTTCTGTGGGGATATCACCACAAGAATGAAAAAGACATGATTAACAAAAACCTTTGCCTCTAATTACCAGAATCGCTGTTTGGTTAGAAGTACATTCGGAAAAGACCATACATCTATTGTCTTAATTATTCCGAAAAGTTTAGAAGGTGAAGAAATTTGTTAGCAACATGAAAATTCGATTTAAAAAAACAAAACAAAAAATAAAAATCTGTGCGGACCATGGAGTCTAGCCGCGCGGGATTAGCCGAGCGGTACTAGAGTTGCAGTTACTCACCCTCGCACTACGTGGTGCTAAGCTTCCTGTAATCCTGCTACTTTCATTTGAGCGTTTTTCAGACTGTCACTGATGGAGCGCAAAAATCACTTTAAGCTGTGTGTCAAACAACCTTAGTCTTCCTTCTACAGCACTCAAAACCTGATGCACAGTGTTGGATGCCTTTTAAAGTAGCTTGTCAGCACTGCAGTTGGCCCTCTTTGTAATCTAGTGTTATTTTACGCTCCCTGTTCTGAATTACCCAGCTGGCTCGTATAATGTTGTCCTCTGTTTCAGCTTACATATGCGTTAACCTGTCGTTCAGTTCCCTCATATCGAGTGTAAGCAATGAAAACCTGGTAACTATAACTGTCTGTGAAAACCTCGTAATTCCAGTAACTAGTAACTCCTTCACCAAAGAGAGATTTTAAAGTGCATGGAATTCGCTAGTCTGCCAATAACGAGGCTCCTGCCGTATAGTTACATATGTAGCAATATTATCCGTATCACTTTATACATTTTTAAGAACCATTTTTTCTTCTCCTGTGAAATTTAAGAACATGGAGTTACGAGGTTTTCTCCGCCTACCATCGATGTTATCGGCGCCAGCGCTTCCGAAGACAGTCTCTAACAGTCTTGCATTTATTTACACTTCCTCAAGATGTGTCGCACTGGACCCATGGTCAGATGTAATTATCCCACAGTAATTGGTGTTACTCAAGAACTTCGTTCAGCATGCTCTTCTCCTTAACTTTTTGGTTTTGATTTGTCTGCATGGTTGTAACCAGGAAATCCAATATTTGGTCTGGCTACAGAACCAGACAATCAAACACATTAGTGATGAATGTCCCTCGAGTTCCTATCAGGGGAGTTGGAGCGACCTCATTAAACCTGAAGATACAGCTTTTTTATGGATTAGGAACTTAGATACTGACATTTAGTTAGTTTATATGCAGTTTTGTCTTTCAGGATTCTTGTCATAAATATATACTAAAGTTACATACCTTTACTTTTACACTGCATGTGAGCCATACAAATAAATAAAACACCTTAACTCCCTGATGGATCACCATGAGGGTTACGTCTAGCCTCCGAACCTCGTTTCTTAAAGGCCACACGTAATCAGTCAGCTTCACTTCTCACCAGCGATTTGTCATAATGATGTCTTCTCGCCAGGTGAACAGGATCCAAGCGAGTAGTGGTCGCCCCTACAGGTCGTCCACTGCCCTGTGGCTGCAGAGGTGCTGCAGCACCCTTAGCGCGACCTCCCTCGGGCCATCCCCATTGGTGATATTCCTCTGATCACCCTCCTCCCTTTTCTATGTTGGCCTACCTCTTGCTCTTAGTGCATACGGCGAGGTATTCGCAGACATTTTGAGAGTGTCTTGGTCACTTTTTGTGCCACTTTTACATTCTTACTCGGGACTCGAATGGTCGAATACACTTACAGTAGTTGTATCGAGAGGGCAGCTGTGAAGTCATCTCAACCACTTGGTATGCACCTTGGTGAAGAGTATGATGTTTTATAATTTTTCCTTTCAGAGTGTGAGGGCATATTGTAACCATCTCAATACAACGTTATTTTTACGCAGTCTCAAAGGCAGTAGCACCACATTTCGAAAGCTTCTATTCCCTTCTTTTCTACAATGTTTATCGTCTACGTTTCACTTCTATACAAGTCTACACTCCATACAAATACTTCCAGTAAAGACTTACTGACTTTGAATCTATACTCGATGCTAACAAATTTCTCTTCTCTTCTTCAAAAACGCTTTCCTTGCCATAGCTTGACTACCTTTTACTTCCCCTCAACTTCGACCATCATCAGTTATTTTGCTCCCCAAATAGCACAACTCATTTACTACTTTAAGTGTCTCATTTCCTAGTCTAATTCCCTCATCATCACCTGATTTAATTCGACTACATTCCATTATCCTCGTTTTACTTTTGTTGATGTTCATTTTGTATCCTTCTTTCAAGACACTGCCCATTCCGTTCAGTGGCTCTTCCAGGTCCTTTGCTGTCTCTGACAGAATTAGAATGTCGTCGGCAAACCTCAAAGTTTTTATTTCTTCTCCATGGATTTTATAAATTTTGTTTCTTTTACTGATTGCTCAGTATACAGATTGAATAACTTTGGGGATAGGCTACAACCCTGTCTCACTCCCTTCTCAATCACTGTGTCCCTTTCATCCCTCTCGACTCTTCGAACTGCCATTTAGTTTACACATTGTAAATAGCCTTTCGCTCCCTATATTTTACCCCTGCCACCTTCAGAATTTGAAAGAGAATATTCCAGTCAACATTGCAAAAGCTTTTTCTAGGTCTGCAAATGCTAGAAACGTAGGTTGGTCTTTTCTTAACCTGTCTTCTAAGATAAGCCGTAAGGTCAGTATTGCCTCTCGTGTTCCAACATATCTACAGAATCCAAACAGATTTTCCCCGAGCTCGGCTTCTGCCAGTTTTCCCATTCGTTTGTAAAGAATTCGTGTTAGTTTTTTGCAACTATGACTTTCTGAACTAATAGTTCAGTAATTTTCACACACGCCAGGTCCTGCGTTTTTTTGGAATTGGAAATATTACATTCTTCCTGAAATCTGAAGGTATTTCGCCTGTCTGATTCATCTTGCTCATCAGATGGAAGAGTTTTGGCGTGGCTAGCCCTCCCAAGGCTATCAGTAGTTCCAGTGGGAGGTTGTCTACTCCTGTGGCCTTTTTTCGACTTAGATCTTTCAGTACTCTGTCAAATTCTTCACGCAGTATCATATCTCCCATTTCATCTTCATCTACATCCTCTTCCATTTCCATAATATTGCCCTCAAGTACATCGCCCTTGTATAGACCCTATATATAGTCCTTTCGCCTTTCTGCTTTCCCTTCTTTGCTTAGAACTGGTTTTCCATCTGAACTCTTGATATTCATACAGGTGGTTCTCTTTTGTCCAAAGGGCTGTTTAATTTTCCTGTATCTATGTTACTTCAAGTGATATATGCTTCTACATCCTTACATTTATCCTCTAGCCGTCCCTATTTAGCCATTTTGCACTTCCTGTCGATCTCAATTTCAGATGTCTGTATTCCTTTCCACCTGATTCATTTACTGCATTTTTATATTTTCTTCTTTCATCAATTAAATTCAATATCTCTTCTGTTACCCAAGGATTTCCACTAGCCCTCGTCGTTTTACCTACTTGACTGTCTGCCACCTTCACTATTTCATGTCTCAAAGCTACCCATTCTCCTTCTCTTGTACTTCTTTCCTCTGTTCTTGTCAACCGTTCCCTAGTGCTCTCTCTGAACTTCTTTACAACCACTGGTTCTTTCAGTTTATCCAGGTACCATCTCCTTAAATGCCTACCTTTTTGCAGTTTCTTCAGTTGTACTCTACAGTTATTAGCCTACAAATTATGGTCAGAGTTCACATCTGCCCTTGTAAATGTCTTACAATTTAAAACCTGGTTCCCAAATCTCTGTCTTACCATTATGTAATCTATCTTAAACCCTCTAGTGACCCTAGGCCTCTTCCACGTGTAAAACCTTCTTTTATGTTTCTTAAACCAAGTGTTAGCTATAATTAAGTTATACTGTGTGCAACACGCAACCAGGTGGCTTCCTCTTTCACTCCTTACCTCAGTGCATATTCACCTAATATTTTTCCTTCTCTTTGTTTTCCTGCAATCAAATTCCAGCCCTCCAAGACTATTAAATTTTCGTCTCCTTGAACTGTCTGAATAATTTCTTTTCTCACATCATACATTTCGTCATTCTCTTCATCATCTATGGAGCAAGTTGGCATATAAACTTGTACTACTGTGGTAGGCCTCAGCTAAAATATTGCTTTCACTAAGCTGCTCATAGTAGCTTATCTGTGTTCCTATTTTTTTATTCATTATGAAACCTACTCCTGCATGACTGTTATTTGATTTTGTATTTATAACCTGTATTCTCCTGACTTAAAGTCTTGTTCCTCCTGCCACCGAACTTCACTAATTCTCACTACATCTAACTTTTATCTATCCATTTCCCTTATGTGCTTATATGCTCATCTATCACAAATTCTGATTTACAGTTTTTCTTCATATAAACAAATATTTCATACAAGGAATAGTTTATGTAATGCGCTGGCACTATTTGTCTTAACAAATATTACTATTATTATAATATTATAATGTTATTATATTATAATATTATTATGTTATATTTTTATCATTATTAAACTCTAATTAAAACAGTAATCTTGAATATTTAAAATTACATTATGTGACCTTTCTACTTATTGCTCCTCTGGGTGTCTACTCATAATGTTCTCAGCTAAAAAGCTTCAATTTCATCGTACTGAGGCTGAATAAACATAACAATTTTAATGTTAAGTGTCCAATACCACACTGTATTATCACATGCTAACATATGGCAGTCCTAGATGCAGTCTGAGGGAAGTGTTAGTGTCACTATAAAAGTATCTCACGATGAAAGTACCTGGTCATCACTCATTGAATCAGAGTTCTGTGCCACAATGTAGCCAATATTTTTTATGTACCCATCGTGATATGTGCCAATTGCCTTCTATGGTAGGTTTTCTTGTCTTGATGAGTACTTCACTAGTGCATATTATTTGTGGTCTTTAAGAGGACTGTTGTAATAAGAGCTAACAAAAACACTATCACAAAACCCACTAAATTCGAAACAAACTCAATCCAAGTTATTTTAAAGTATTCTCTTTAGGGGAGTGAGAGAATATTAATATTTTTTGAGGAGTAAGTGATTTTGGAACAGGCATCTAACAAAGTTTTATATTTCAAAGCTTGTATCTCAAATGTAGGACACAGTAAGTAATCGAATCATTGTTCAGTTCTTTGGCACATATGAAACTGGTAATGATATACTTTCTTTAATGTTACACACTCAAATGTAAGCCCCAAGCCCAACAGTAATCCTTTTGTCCTTTTTTTCAGGATCACTATAATTCACTAAATTCGCAGTTTCGAAACCAGTCGTGTCTAGAAGGCAGATGCAGTACAAAGAATCATTAAGATTAAATTGAATAAGAGAAGATAAATGTTTAAGATGAGCTCATAAATTTTGACCTCACAGTAAAATTACATATATGCTCTAAAAAGAAGCTCAACTATTCGGCTTAATGGATCTGAATAAGACTTCTAAATTCTGTCAGACAATTCTTATTAAAATACAGAAGGACATGTATAATCCGAGAGGGATAAGTGGGTACGAAAATGCAAGAGTTTCCATTTGACAGGATAAGTGAGTGTATTTCTAAGGTAATTTTTCAGAGAATATAAGACTCAGTAATTTCGGTGGACTGCCGGTATGAAACTACAAACACCAGATGACGGAATGCACTGCTCTTTGTCCATGGACTAACAATTTAATTTGAGAAAATGACTATTTAAATTCTGATTTTACATTGTTTTTAATTTACCCAAATGAGACTGTCATTGCTGAAAGGATTTTAAATGGAGAGGAAAGGTTCCTATTTTGAGAGAATTAACCAGTGGGATACAGCTAGATTCCGACTCAAGTAATTTCTCATCTCAATTGGGAAGTATCAGAACTCATTTTTCACAGTGCCTGAGGTGCACAGCAGTGACAGAAAGACCATTAGGGAACTAGACACTGTCGAGAATCCTTGATTTTAAAAGTGTTGCAAGATGGCTTATTGCCTAATATGAGATACAGCAGGTATCCTAATACGTGACAGTACAGCATATTAGGATATGCAGTCTCATGTTAGGATAACTGCAGCTTGTCACCCTAATAGCTGGCTCACATTTTTGCGAAGTAGTGAACTGTGTGAAGACATCTAGTTATGGTAATACTTGATGAGCTTGATATTATGTTTCTGTGATAGACAAAGCAAGAGGAAACTGGGTTCACATCATTGGTTATCACCCAATTCCATGTTTAAAATGAAGACTCTGATGTGGAATTCATGGGACCGTTTAAAATACAATGTTCCCAAGAAATATGAATTTGGTGGGAAAATAATCCAGGTCAAGCAGTAACAACATTTTTGATTGGAGCAGCCTACTCGAGAGCAATAACAGTAGAAAACGCAATAAGTGGTCTCTGCAAAACAGGACTCTTCTCATGTAATAGGCATATACTTAGAGACAATGAGTTTGCAATACACCAGTAGTTTGACTAATAAAATGTAAACAAAGAAATAAATAGGAGTCAGTATGATATGCAGCCAGCTCCCACCATTAGCCAGCCTCATCAAGAACCACCAGCCCGAGTAAAATCAGCAAGTTCTGAATCTGTTAAGCAGCTAACATCGTCTGCATTCAGGGAATGTTTGAAACAGTTTAAAGAGAGGAATCTAAGGAAACAGAACCGAGAGTTCTGTTTTCGAAAAAGAAAAAGAGAAAAACGCAGGAAACATACTCCTCCAGTCATTTGAAGTCCGATACAAATGTAATTGAAGATATTGCTTCAGATATGCAATCTCAAGAAAAAGATACTGAATGCATATTCTGAAGTGATCGGTTATCTGAAGACTGACATAGAGAAGTGGGCACAGTCCAGGGACTGTTATCCTTGGGCTTCCGAAGAATGTTAACTTTGAAAAGAACCTGTTTATTCCCCGACAGCACTTGTTTTGCACCATTAACTGAGAAAATGTTGGAGCATCAGTAAATGAGAGGATATTATTATCTTAGGGCTTACCTCTTCTTATATTGGTCGATATTAAATTGAAAGTATGTAACCAAAACTGTTTCCTTTTTAATTAGTGATAAAATTGTTCCAAATTAATTATTCAACAAACCTGCATCTAACTGCGTCTGCGAACTTGTTTCTTGCACTCCCCCATTTTGCCAGTTGTGAAACATGTATTTGACTCAGCAATCAAGTTGAAGAGAATAATGCCGTTTCTACAATGGCATTAAGATGGTACTGAAAATTTAACTTTTGGCCCTGATGTTTACTTAATGAAATTATATCGTGCGTTGAATAATGCCAGTTGTGCAATGGCATAAAATTTGTTACTTGAAGTAACTTTGTTCTGATAACTTTAGTTACACCAAAATCGATTTCAAACCATGAACTGCACATATATATTGCATACAGGCCTCGTTTTCTGTACGTTCTTCCATCGGTGTTTAACATTACTTTTCTACTCATTTTCATATTCAATACAAGCAAACGATGTGGATTATGATTCAGGTTGTTAGATTTAAACACAATGTTGATCTCAATATATATATTGTTAAAATTTTAAGTCATACACAAACCGTACCATTTCCGGCATTTTTGTAGCACGTATCACTCCTATAAAAATTTTTACAAAACGCTTACTGTGTCAAACATTGGTCATACAAATCCTAACTCTGAACATTATGTAACAAAAACCATTTTTGAAATAATTATTTATCTACTCTCATTTTTGTGCTAAGGTGTGCTCAGTGTAACAGTGCAGTGAGCACGCGTCCTACTATAAAGCTGTCACCACACGTCTGCTTTCTCCAGACACCTAGCTGTGACTCTCTGAGTTTTTTACTGAGCGCGCCCAAATCTCTTAACCATCAAAGATACTCCTATTCAAAGATATTATACTCATTCCACCTTGCGGTTGGCAACTACTGACTTTATTTTCTGGATCTACCCTGATGGACCTTGCCGTTGGTGGGGAGGCTTGCGTGCCTCAGTGATACAGATAGCCGTACCGTAGGTACAACCACAACGGAGGGGTATCTGTTGAGAGGCCAGACAAACGTGTGGTTCCTGAAGAGGGGCAGCAGCCTTTTCAGTAGTTGCAAGGGCAAGAGTCTGGATGATTGATCTGGCCTTGTAACAATAACCAAAACGGCCTTGCTGTGCTGGTACTGCGAACGGCTGAAAGCAAGGGGAAACTACGGCCGTAATTTTTCCCAAAGGCATGCAGCTTTACTGTATGATTAAATGATGATGGCGTCCTCTTGGGTAAAATATTCCGGAGGTAAAATAGTCCCCCCTTTGGAACTCCGGGCGGGGACTACTCAAGAGGATGTCGTTATCAGGAGAAAGAAAAGTGGCGTTCTACGGATCGGAGTGTGGAATGTCAGGTCCCTTAATCGGGCAGGTAGGTTAGAAAATTTAAAAAGGGAAATGGATAGGTTAAAGTTAGATATAGTGGGAATTAGTGAAGTTCGGTGGCAGGAGGAACAAGACTTCTGGTCAGGTGACTGCAGGGTTATAATCACACAGTCAAATAGGGGTAATGCAGGAGTAGGTTTAATAATGAATAGGAAAATAGGAACGCAGGTAAGCTACTACAAACAGCTTAGTGAACGCATTATTGTGGCCAAGATAGACACGAAGCCCACACCTACTACAGTAGTACAAGTTTATATGCCAACTAGCTCTGCAGATGACGAAGAAATTGAAGAAATGTGTGCTAAAAAATAAGAAAAATAATCAGATAGTGAAGGGAGACGAAAATTTAATAGTCATGGGTGACTGGAATTCGAGTGTAGGAAAAGGGAGAGAAGGAAACATAGTAGGTGAATATGGATTGGGGCTAAGAAATGAAAGAGGAAGCCGCCTGGTAGAATTTTGCACAGAGCACAACTTAATCATAGGTAACACTTGGTTCAAGAATCATAAAAGAAGGTTGTATTCATGGAAGAATCCTGGAGGTACTAAAAGGTTTCAGATAGATTATATAATGGTAAGACAGAGATTTAGGAACCAGGTTTTAAATTGTAAGACATTTCCAGGGGCAGATGTGAACTCTGACCACAATCTATTGGTTATGACCTGTAGATTAAAACTGAAGAAACTGCAAAAAGGTGGCAATTTAAGGAGATGGGACCTGGATAAACTGAAAGAACCAGAGGTTGTACAGAGTTTCAGGGAGAGTATAAGGGAACAATTGACAGGAATGGGGGAAAGAAATACAGTAGAAGAAGAATGGGTAGCTTTGAGGGATGAAGTAGTGAAGGCAGCAGAGGATCAAATAGGTAAAAAGACGAGGGTTAGTAGAAATCCTTGGGTAACAGAAGAAATTTTGAATTTAATTGATGAAAGGAGAAAATATAAAAATGCAGTAAATTAAGCAGGCAAAAAGGAATACAAACGTCTCAAAAATGAGATCGACAGGAAGTGCAAAATGGCTAAGCAGGGATGGCTAGAGGACAAATGTAAGGATGTACAGGCTTATCTCACTAGGGGTAAGATAGATACTGCCTACAGGAAAATTAAAGAGACCTTTGGAGATAAGAGAACCACTTGTATTAACATCAAGAGCTCAGATGGAAACCCAGTTCTAAGCAAAGAAAGGAAAGCAGAAAGGTGGAAGGAGTATACAGAGGGTCTATACAAGGGCGATGCACTTGAGGACAATATTATGGAAATGGAAGAGGATGTAGATGAAGATGAAATGGGAGATACGATACTGCGTGAAGAGTTTGACAGAGCACTGAAAGACCTGAGTCGAAACAAGGCCCCCGGAGTAGACAACATTCCATTGGAACTACTGACGGCCTTGGGAGAGCCAGTCATGACAAGACTCTACCATCTGGTGAGCAAGATGTAGGAAACAGGCGAAATACCCTCAGACTTCAAAAAGAATATAATAATTCCAATCCCAAAGAAAGCAGGTGTTGATAGATGTGAGAATTACCGAACTATCAGTTTAATAAGCCACAGCTGCAAAATACTAACACGAAATCTTTACAGACGAATGGAAAAACTAGTAGAAGCCGACCTCGGGGAAGATCAGTTTGGATTCCGTAGAAATACTGGAACACGTGAGGCAATACTGACCTTACGACTTATCTTAGAAGAAAGATTAAGGAAAGGCAAACCTTTCTAAAGGTGGCAGGGGTAAAATACAGGGAGCGAAAGGCTATTTACAATTTGTACAGAAACCAGATGGCAGTTATAAGAGTCGAGGGACATGAAAGAGAAGCAGTGGTTGGGAAGGGAGTAAGACAGGGTTGTAGCCTCTCCCCGATGTTATTCAATCTGTATATTGAGCAAGCAGTAAAGGAAACAAAAGAAAAATTCGGAATAGGTATTAAAATCAAGGGAGAAGAAATAAAAACCTTGAGGTTCGCCGATGACATTGTAATTCTGTCAGAGACAGCAAAGGACTTGGAAGAGCAGTTGAACGGAATGGATGGTGTCTTGAAGGAAGGATATAAGATGAACATCAACAAAAGCAAAACGAGGATAATGGAATGTAGTCGAATTAAGTTGGGTGATGTTGAGGGTATTAGATTAGGAAATGAGACACTTAAAGTAGTAAAGGAGTTTTGCTATTTGGGGAGCAAAATAACTGATGATGGTAGGAGTAGAGAGGATATAAAATGTAGACTGGCAATGGCAAGGAAATCGTTTCTGAAGAAGAGAAATTTGTTAACATCGAATATAGATTTAAGTGTCAGGAAGTCATTTCTGAAAGTATTTGTATGGAGTGTAGCCATGTATGGAAGTGAAACATGGACGGTAAATAGTTTGGACAAGAAGAGAATGGAAGCTTTCGAAATGTGGTGCTACAGAAGAATGCTGAAGATTAGATGGATAGATCACATAACTAGTGAGGAGGTATTGAATAGGATTGGGGAGAAGAGGAGTTTGTGGCACAACTTGACCAGAAGAAGGGATCGGTTGGTAGGACATGTTCTGAGGCATCAAGGGCTCACCAATTTAGTATTGGAGGGCAGCGTGGAGGGAAAAAATCGTAGGGGGAGACCAAGAGATGAATACACTAAGCAGATTCAGAAGGATGTAGGTTGCAGTAGGTACTGGGAGATGAAGAAGCTTGCACAGGATAGAGTAGCATGGAGAGCTACATCAAACCAGTCTCAGGAATGAAGACCACAACAACAACAACAACCCTGATTAGACCTTAGCACATACCTTTCATATACCCCTGGTCCGCTGGACCAGAATTTTGTGGGGGGATCTGTGAAGTTAGCACAGGTTTCCGCACGAAATTCGGAAAAAAAAACAATGTAAGATACAATACAAAACATGCATAGTATTCCAGTTAAAAGAGTATTACACAGCAATAAAATTTACCAATAGAAACATAGAATGTGAAGTAAAATGCTTAATTTCATTAGACTGTCAAATTGCGGAGAATCAAAGAACACCAAAATGTACAAAACAGAATCACATAAATGTAGGGCAAAGATATAAGACATTTAGATTATTAAGAGAAGTGTATCAAATACCATCAAAATTTACAAAACAGAAGAAAACAATGTGAGGTAAAAACATAAGGTATTTAGATTTCGAAGTTGAATTGTATCAAATAACATTAAATGTTATAATACAGAAATGTAGAATGTGGGTCAAAATGCAGAATATACTTAGATTTCTAAAGAGAAGCGTATCAAATAGTATTAAAAGTTAGAAAATAGAAGCATAGAAATGTGAGGTAAAATACCTGAAATAACATCAAACTTTATCAAACAGAAATGTAGAATGTTAAGTAAAATACGTAAAATAGTTAAATATTCGCTAGACGTTAATCATATAAAATGAAATGTGGATAAATGTCTCATAAAGAACTCTTAATGCCAGTGAAATAATGTAATAAAATACTTTAAGAAATAGTAGGATTAAATACAAAATATGTGTCACATCAGGTGACAGCATATATTGACTTTCAGTTACAATAATTATCTTTTAGTAGACGCAGAGTACACGCCGAATTTCATTGACAGTAGTAAATTAAGAAGACATGTTATGTTTACATTGAGTCTAATTGTAAACTGCAGTAAAATCTGGAGCCTCAGGTGAAGAAACACACTGAGCCACAACTAGTGTCAATTGTACAATTCATGTCTCGTCAGGTGACAGTTTACACAGATTCTAATTGTAAACCATAGTAAAATTAGGGCCTCAGGTGATGAAACACACTGAGCCACAAATAATGTCGATTGTACAATAGATGTCACATCAGGTGATATGACACACTGACTTTAATAGTGATCAGTAGTACAATAAGATTGAAGAAGAATGGGCATCATGTGATGGGACACAATGAGCCATGGTAGTATCGATTGTAAAATATATGTCAAGTCAGGTGACAACACACACTGACATTCCGTTGCAATTATGATATTCTATCAGTCATAGAACACATGTTATGTCAGGTGGTAGCTCACACTGATGTACACTTCAAGTCGTGTTATTCAATTTTTTATAGGACACCTTTTATGTTGGAAGGTAGCTCACACTGACTTTCGTTATATTCTCGTAGACTCAGACCAGTTATTATGTCAGGAGACAGTTCATCTGAGTTTCATGTATATTTATGTAGACTCAGGCTACTTGTTATGTGAGGTGGTAGTCCACTCTGACTCTTATACACAATCATGAGATTCTCGCAGATGCAGAATGTATGTCCTGTTGGCGACAGCTTAGTCTGATGCTAAGTTAAAAACAATTACAAAAGTACGTTTGTCATAGTGACAGAAACGTACATTATTATTGTACAAGAAATTAATATTAAAAGTAATATACAATAACTGTATGCAATGGACATTTGCTGCAAAAATTTTTATATATCTTGAAGGTAACAATAATGTCACATACTCTGTAGCAATAACAGTGATTAGTTTTATATAATCTATGTACAAAAAAAATTCCTGCTAAGGTAGTATACCATAATAATAACACTATGGAGCGGATATTTGCTACAAAATAAATGTTTGTGTGTCTTTAAGGTGAATAGAACCTCACATAGTCAGCAACAATATTGTATTGATATCGTCATTAAGACTCTATTTACAAGTGATTCACAGTCATATATAATATTAATGCATACAATAACCTGCACTATTGCAGTAGTCATTTTAGTCTTAACTTTACATTAAGTATTGACAGGTAATGGCTTAACGAATTTTATACAACTTTCTTAAATTTCTTTTCACTACAATTATTAAAATAACCGATGAGGACAGTTACACACATATCTTAGAAAAATTTGAAAAATATTTAGAACAGAAATAAGAGTAGACTGAGAACTCAGAAAGGAAGAATGAGTTCTACAGAGGTCAAGGATACAGGGCATCAATGCCACATGGTGTGTCAGTTAAAGAGTAACCAACTTTCTACCCCATTAAGTTTTTGTGTAGACCACAAGGATAATCTGTTATCAAGTGTTGCAATAATGTCAATAATGGAAATTATTTGTGAGAAAAACATGAACCAAAGTTACTTAAAGAAATGATAAACATAGACAATAAAGAGGATACTAATTACTGTAGCTGAAAATAATGGTAGTTATAGTACACGAAAAACATTATTGTCATTGTAACAAATACACAATAATTTTAGATTAATGTAGAATGAAAATACTGTCACACTTAAGGAACAGGCATTAGGAATGGACAAAACCCTGAGCTCAGCTAAGGAGAGGTACTGTCATATCTCAGAAAATAATAGTGTGACAACAAAAGTGTGCATAAATATAACAATATATGTATAGTATGTGGCAAGATAATTAGCGTCACAAAGCACAAAGGCAAAAACATTGTTTAAAACATCCATAATCAGTACAGCACAAACAAAAAATAATAAGCATTCAGAGAAAGTCTGGAAATAACTGTAACAAAATGTAACATGTCAAATTCAGATAATAAAGCAAAAATAGCAGGTCAACACAAAACCAAAATTTTAACTGAAAGCATAGAACATAATATTATCTTAATCCTGAAATAGGTTACATTACCAGAAAATACAAGTGTAGAGCCACATAAAGCAAAGCATAGCACAAGTGATAAACAATGAGATAGTAATAGATGATTATATCATTACTTGAAAAACACGTGAAAAGAGAAAAAGGCAACACAGAAGGTAGCACAGAGATATCATAAAAGGTAATAATTATGATACTTGTGGTGCTGTAGGTAAAAAATGATTAAAGAATGTTTGTAGTATGTCATGAACTAAGTTCTGAGTGGACCCTCAACAGTGAGTCCGAAAACAATCCCAGATGGACTCTAGTAATCCCAAGTCATCATATTATTTCATTAATGGCATCTGAAAAATAGTTGAAAATTAATAAACACTATATAATCGGAGACAAATTGTTAAATTTCCAGAGAAGAGTATTTGCTTATTATAAAAAGGAAAGGGTCAGAAATGAAAGTTACATGGTACATCGTAAAATAGTTGATACTTGTTCTTAAAAGCTGTGGAGAAAATTAATTGTTAAATAGTCTTAAAGTTAATTATGAAACTCATCAGAAAATCACCATCGACATTTCTGGAAAATGTAGAACAACATTGCTCACACTCCATGTTGCTATAGTCGTAACTGCAGCACACCGTATTTGCTAATCATCACTTGTAATATCCAAGCTTCCAAAATCTCAAAACTTAAATCTAACAATATCTCATTCTGCTCATAAGTTTCAAATCTCATCTTAAAAACACGTATGAACACACCCTTTCTTCAAATATCTTAAAACAATCAAACTCATTAGTCTCATCTTCTTATATTCATTGTCAATACTCATATTACATCCTTTAGAACGAAAACCCTAAGTAAACTTCAGGAAAATTGGAACCACTAGCATAACATCAACATACAAAGTGGTCTTCGTTATCGCAAAATCTTGTTGCAGTTAGTGGCATTATGTAATATAAATATAGTTCAATGCAGTCATCGCAAAGTAACAGAGGTGATCAACCAACAAAAAATAGGAGCAAAGATATCATGTTGAAAGTATCAACATCAATTTGATGACTGAAATTCTCAACTGTAATGTCAACTTCAAACGCCAGTATGAAAAAGAGTTTCACAGAAAACGATAATGTAATTCATCAGCAATGTACTGAAATTATCCCAGGTTATTACAATACGTAACAAACCTATAATGCTACGGAACGAAAGAAGGTAACACTACTAAGCTGTCTCCAGAAAATATGTTTCTGAACTCATGTCTTTATCGTAATGCCAGAACAGACCACAGATGGTCTTATTTGGAGCTTTTACACGGAGAAATATTATGAATGTTTGCACGCTGGAAAAGAAATGCGCTCGACACAGGCCTAACGACGTGAAAGAGGTCTGTCCCGCCAGTGGTGTGTATTGTATCCACTGTGGCCTACCGCCAGCTGTGACAGGAACTTGTGCCACACAGGCCCGTAGGAGGGCTCCAGGCTGCCGCCGCAGAGGCGTTACACGTCCAAAAACCATGCCCGGGACAAGGAGAAATAATATAAATAAAATAGCTGGACATACGTAGCTGGAATTTACTATAATAAGCCGATGTAGTGAACCCTAAATGTTACCAACGAAAACTGTCTATTCAATGAAATGTTTTCAGTTTGTGATACGATGTACAACACGTGATTTTTTTGTACGTAATGTTTGGATTTCAACAGCATTAGGATGTGCTATACGGACTACTCGATATGGACCATTATATAAAAGAAAGAATTTGTGGCATAGATTGCGGGCTTTATGGGATAGCGTGTGGGAGCGGACCATAACTTTGTCTCCTACTTGAAAAGAAATATTCCTCTTTGGTGACTTCATTTGGCGCAGCCGTTGGTCAGCAGCTCGCTTAATATTGTGTAATGCAATTTGAATAATCTCGTGATGCCGTAGGCAGCGAGACTACGGGAAACGTATGCTTTCTTTAATCTTGTCAGGCGGGTGTTGATTCTCTAAAACAAGATGTGGAGACAACTGTGTGGAAGTATTTGGTAATGAATTTATTACATCCTGAAACATGTGAAGGTATTTGTCCCGATCATTGCGTTTGCATGACAAAAGATCTTAAATAATTTCACCAATTCCTTCATTAACCTTCTTACTGGATTCAATGAAACATGGTATCTGGAGATATAAATGGGGGAAATTTTGTGAGTCTGAAGAGTACATCGCCAAGTGCGCGAACGTAACTGCGGCCCGTTGTCGGAGATTATTGATGCTACATGACCCACTTCTTTCAGAAGATGTTTAGTAAAAGCACGTGAAACAGTGCAGGCCGTAGCTCGACGTAATGGGGTGAAAGTGACGAATTTTGAAGTTAATTCAACGCAGACAAAAACATAGGCGTAACCTCTGTTTGTAGTGGGAATTGCGCCAAATAAATCAGCGTCCGATAGCTGACGAAGACGTAAAGGGATGATGGGGAATGTCTGAGCAGCAAATGATGCAGTGGGTGGTTTTGCTTTTTGACAAAGTCTGCATTTTGAGAGGACTCGGCGAATACGTTTTTCCATGTTGAAAAAGTAAGATGTTTGTTTGAGCAACTGAAAACATTTGTGAGGTCCATAATGCGCGTAGCTAAGGTGAATATACCAAAAGAGTTTGTTAATTCGGTCTTCTGGGATACAAACCAGCCAAATTGTCGTATCAGGCTTGATACGGCGGAAAAGAATATTGTTATGTATTAAGTAATACTGTCACAGAGTAGTGTTATTAACATCGCACCATTGTTGTTTCACATCTTTCCAGATGGAATCCTTATACTGTTCTGAAGCAATGTTGTGCAGGGTATCGGAAACAAAGTTTTCAAATGCGACCTGGCGCATATATAGTAAACTGAAGTTGTTATGGCAAAAGATGTTGGCTGGATCAGTATTGTCGGTGTCTAAAGTGCGTGACAAAGCGTCAGCAACGACATTTTGAGGTTCTGGTACATACACAATGGAAAAGGAGAATTCTTGTAACAAGAGAGACCATCTCGCTAAACGACCATGAGATAGTTTAGCTGACATAAAAAATTCTAGTGCTCTATGATCTGTGTATACTGTGGTGTGTCTACCAAAAAGAAAAGGTCTAAATTTGGAAAATGCCCATACAACAGCCAAAGTTTCTAATTCCGTGATGGAATAGTTTCTTTCTGAAGAAGATAATACTCGGCTAGCAAATGCGATGTTTTTTTTTTTTTTTTTTTTTTTTTACCTTAGTTTCACCTTCAATGAGCTCTTGAAAGAGATGAATTCCAAGGGCTGTGTTTGAGGAGTCTGTTGAAATGCAAAAATCAGTAGTAAGATCGGGGTGAGATAACAGGGGTGCATCTATAAGAGACTGTTTTAGTGTCTCAAATTCCTTTTGAGCAGTATTATCCCAAGTCCAGGGAGAATTTTTTCCTGTTAATTTAGTTGGCGTATCAAAGCTTTGCTGGTATTAAGTCTGCGAAAAAAGTTTATCATTCCAAGAAAACTGCGAAGTTGCTTTTTAATGCGACGAACTTGGATGTCATGGATTGCTTGTAGCTTATCAGGGTCCGGTTGAATTCCGGATGATGAAATAAGATGGCCTAAAAATTTGATTTGAGCTTGTCCAAAATGAGACTTTTCTAAATTTACTGCTAGAGAACGAGTGAAGAAGTTGAGACAATATTTCATTATGCTGTTGCCAGGAAGAAACGGCAATGAGAATATCGTCCACGTAAGTGGTAATCCTGTCTTTCAAATGAGGTGGCAACACAGTATTTAATCCACGGATAAAGGCTGCAGATGAGATTGTTCACCCAAAGGGGAGTCTGCAAAATTGGTAGCACTGACCAAAACAGAGAAAAGCTGTGCATTTGCGGCAGTTGGGGTGTAATTCTATTTGGTAAAATCTGGAACGAAGACGTAAGGAAGAAAAAACAGATACGCCGTGAAACTGTTGTAAGATTTCATCCAAAGTTAGTGGCCTATCCGTCTCTGGTATGATGATCGTATTGATCTGTCTTAAATCCAAAACAAGACGAATTAAGGCACAACATGTATTGGGGAATTGTATGGACTGGTAGCAGTTTCAACAATATTGTGAGCTACCATAGCTTGAATTTCCTGTTTGACTTTTTCACGGTGAACTAGCGGTATTGGATAAGTGTAACAGCAAAAGGGGTATAGGGTTTTACTTGAAACTCATATAAAAATCTTTAATTGTGCCTGGAGCCGTGTCAAAAACATGGGAAAACTCAGTTAAAATGGCATGTAAATCTTCCTTTTCTTGAACTGAAGCTGAATCAACTAATTTGATTTTATCCTGAATAATGTTACTAATGTCTGGTGTCGTATCGTCATTGTCAATGTTTGGGGAAGGAACAAAAAATGACTTCAGTGTTACGTCCGACGGGAGCTGAGACTGAATAAAATTAATTTTGTTGAGGTCTTGTTTTGCTTGCGACAAATGTTTGTGAAAGTCCAAAAAGAAGCAAACTCCATCATCACAGAGACGAATCCAATGATCTTCAAAATCTAAAATTTCTTTATATTTGTTCAAAATATCGATCCCCAAAATGACGTCTGCAGTGAGAAGCGGAACTATTAAGAATGTAGCATATAAAAATGTGTATCGACTTGAAACTACAGATAACATTGCTGTTTAATATCTATATTTTTGCCAGGAACAGCGCCACTGACCTTAGTATGAGCAACCGGAAGTGTTGGAATGGTAGAAACAGTGGCGCATTTTTGGAAAGCGGCTTCACTAATAACAGAAATGGGAGAACCCAAATCAAGGACTGCAGACAATTTCTGTGTGCCTATCGAAATATTAATGAGGGGATGGTGAACAGTTGGTTGTAGTTCGATTTTTTCCAGCAGAAGGTCCTCTCTAATATCGTCACAACGGATAACGTGTGATGTAAAATTTTCAGAAGAATCATGGTAGCGGTCGCGCTGCAGCGAGCACGCGGTAGGCAGAGCAGTTAGTTGCTATTGTTGGTGTTCTGCCTGACGCCGATGGTCTCCACTGTTTCGTGGATTTGGTGGACGAACTTGTACTAACTGTGCTGTTCTACCTGATGAATTATTGAAATCATGTCTGGGGTGGAACCGGGAATCAGGTTGATGACATGGTACTCGTCTGTCATTGCCGTAATTCTGTTGGCTGTCATTGGTTTGTCTCTGGTCATGACTTGGATAATTATCATTACGATTTCGAAAATTCTGTTGACTGTACTGATGAGTGGGTTGGCGATCAAAGGTTTGTCGTCGTTGGTAGTAATCATTGGTTCCGTATGGTTGATGGCGGTTCTGGTGCCACATTTGGTTTCTTTGTACAAAAGAAGTGTTGGAATTATTCTGCTGATTCTCCAAGTTTCTCTGGTTGTTACTGTACCGCCGATTATTTTGTGGGGTATTGCCATATTGACCATTGCGAAACGACATTGATGGAAGGGGATGATAATTTTGATTCCTGGATGGGTAGGCATTCACAACATTCTGCTGATACTGGGGTTGTGGAAGAAAGCATCCTGCATTTCCATATTGAGGTCTATTATTCTGAAACTGCCTGCCGTTATTACGGAAACGGTTGTCTCTATTCTTTTGTGATTCCGGGAAAGAGTGTTGACTAGATCGTGGATTGTGTGTTTCATCCAGTTCTAGAACCTGTAAAACATCACGAAAAGTCTTCAAGTTTTCTGTGCGATTTCCTTCAGCAACGGAACTCTCAATGATCTAGGTAATTTTGAAATACAAAGCTGAATGAGACCTGAAGGGCTGTAAGGTTCAGTTACATGTTGATTCTGTTGAATCAGGTGGTCAAAATATTGTGTCAAAGTGCGAAATTGTGAATTATAAAAGGGTGGCATATTTAGCAACTGTAGGGGGCCCTACACGATATCAGGCAGGTATACCAGTTTCTTTGGCTCTTCAGTGTTTATTTCACATACACTTCAGCAACTCGTGACGTTTCTGTGCGCACCAACAATATTTAGGCCAGTACTCCACCACTACTCCATACCTGAGCCAACCCAAGCAGCCAGTGGTTTTGATACTGCTACCAATATTTACTATATTCCATTTTCTTAATAACAACAATGGACTGATTCATCTGTAAAACATTTATGCGGATATGATAATCTACTTTTATTTTTATGTTTTTATTCTCAATATTGGACTAAGTTTAAAATGTCTATCTATTTTTCCTTTTCTTTATTGTTCAATTGCTAACATTTAGGTTATTGTTCAATTGCTAACATTTAGGTGGCTGCCAATATACTACTCTACGTCACACACATCCGTAATTTCTCTCTATTTTGAATAGTTTTGTTAGCAATACTAAGACACTAAAGAGCCAAAGTAACTATTAAAGAAACTGTCACACCTGCCTAATATCGTGTAGGTCCCTGCGAACACGCAGAAGTGACGCAACACGACATGGCATGGACTCGACTAATGTCTGAAGTAGTGCTGGAGGGAATTGACACCATGAGTCCTGCAGATCTGTCCATAAATCCGTAAAAGTAAGAGGGGGTGGAGCTCTCTTCTGAACAGCACGTTGCATCCCAGTTGTGAACAATAATGTTCACGTCTGGGGAGTCTGGTGGCCAGCGCCGCGCGGGGAAGCTACGCGGTCTCAGGCGTCTGGCGACGGTTCGTACGGCTCCCTTTGTCTGAAGTTCGAGTCCTCTCTCGGGCATGGTTGTGTGTGTTGTCCTTAGCGTAAGTTTAAATTAGATAAAGTAGTGTGTAAGCCTGGGGACCCATTACCTTAGCAGTTTGGTCCCAAAGGACCTTACCACAAATTTCCGAAATTTAGTGGCCAGCGGAAGTGCTTAAACTCAAAAGAGTGTTCCTGGAGCCACTCTGTAGTAATTCTGGACATCTGGGGTGTAGTTAATATTAAGATAACTGTTCAACGAGTTATGTAGTGGGATCTAGTGTGGGAACACTTCGAAGAAGTATGGATGTGGACAAAGGGGATTTTTGTAGAATAGATTTGTAAAGTAAGTTTATAGTAAAGGGAAAGTTAATTCAGGTATAAATAACAATAGTAAATAACTTTATGCTTAAGCAAAACTTCAGCATATTAGATAATTATGTCGGTAAAAAGTGCATCGTTAGGTTTACTAATTTGCGAATGGTTACGCGGATTGACGTGGGAGAGTGTTGTTTTGCTATTGGCTGTTGAGTAAACTGACTAATGGTAAAGCAATATTCTTCGCGCGCCTTTCTCTGCTAGTAGAGAAGACTTACAGTATTCTAGAGAGGAGTGGGAGCCTAGCCATGAAACAGTTCGGACGTGTGTAGTAGTAGTTCCGATGGAAACGATAAGTTGCCGGATCTAGGAGTGTGTCATACATCGAAAGTGTGGTAAAGTAACGGCATAATTATTCCGATGGGCGTGTAGATATTTCGGAGCAGGTCGGTGGCTAAAATCTGTGACTGCATTAGGTACCGACATACTTAATATTTGGCCAGCATTCTCAATCAAAAACAATCAGTATTTTTGTAGCTATTACGTTTTCGGGAAATGCAACACCATAAACTTGCTACCGTGAGTGAAAGGGTTTGTGAGTGACTGTGTTAAAACTAGCACGGGCTTGGCAGTGATACTTGTTCTCCTAAGTTTCAGAATATATTAAGGCCAATATTTCCAACATTTCATTTCGTGTGAAAACTTTCTCCCGAAACGTAGATTAGTGACTTTAATCGCAGCCTGGTTTACTTCGAAGTACAGTAGGTTTCGCTCGGCTTCCGTACTGATGATCTGCTGAGACAATGTTCACAGGTAGGTGCAGGTTCGTCGTAAAGGGACGGAAAGAACCGCGCCGCTGCAACTTGTTGTCTTAGATACGCGTTGCCGACTGCAGCGCCGTCTTCTGCCTATTTACATATCTCTGTATTTGACTACGAATGCCCATACCAGTTTCTGTGATGCTTCGGTTTACTTCTACTACAATTATATTTGATAGTGTTAGAATCACTGCCTGTCGATAAACTAAGTATCATACTGCCTTGTGTAGATCCCACTGTTTCTCTTCCCTGAAGCGAGCACACACACACACACACACACACACACACACACACACACACACACACACAGTTTACTGCTGTCATAATGGTGTACGTTTTACACACACTGTCATATCCATACAGCATGGCGACAGATCAGAACGTATCACTTATCTTCCACTGCTGCTCCTCGTTCTTTAAAGGTATCCTTGCGGCCACCTCTCTGGTGGCCCTTTGTCCCATACTGACAGGTTTACCCATTATACAACCACCTTTCTTGCTGCATATTCTGCATGGAGATCGAAGGTCCAAAGTTCGTCCAAGTACATACCTAAATTTCCTTTGATGATATGACTTCGAATAGTGCCGTGCTGGTGTTAGAAATCAGTTTGTGGGATGGAGTTCTATGCCTGTTGCACTTGTGCTGGCCGGAGGGGCCGAGCGGTTCTAGGCGCTACGTCGGGGATTCGAATCCATCCTCGGGCATGGATGAGTGTGATGTCCTTAGGTTAGTTAGGTTTAAGTAGTTGTAAGCTGTAGGGCACTGATGACTCCCATAGTGCTCAGAGCCATTTGTTGCACTTGGTGTTCAATAAAGGGGCGGTTAACGCAGTTTGTGGATGACACTTGAGTTGTTGTCCGTTGATGTCCCATATGTGATCGATTGGACACACATCTAGTGATCGAGCCAGTCAAGGCAACGTGTTGACAATCTGTAGAGCATGTTGGGTTACAAAAGCGGTATGTGAGCGACCGTTGTACTGTTGAAAAACAGCCCCTGGAATACCGTTCATGAATGGCAGCACAACAGGTCGAATCACCAAGCTGACGTACAAATCTGCAGTCAGGGTGCGTGGGATAGCCACGAGAGTGCTCCTGCTGCCATACGAAATCGCACCACAGACCATAAATCCAGATGTAGGTCCAATGTATCTAGGACCGGTGACGGTAACAACCGAATGGAAACAAACGATTCATTCTGTTGTTGGAAAGCAATCTACTCATTCTGGTATAGTTACATGTATCGGTTGAATTATTCAGTCAATCTTTTGAGTGAAACTAATCGGTGGTAGTAACGAAATGAAAACAGTTGATTCAGTCGGTTGGACTACTCATTCATTCTTCTGAGTGAAACCAATCTTTGGAAGCAACCAAATGAAAACATTCGTCAGTTGGCCTGACTTCTCATTCATTCTTTTGAATGAGACCGTAATGTGGGAGCAACCGAATGAAGACAATCGGCTGTAGTTTTACCTGTCGGTTGGATTGTTATTCATTTACTTTTTTCGAACTAAAGCGGTGCTACATTATACCAAGAGGGAGGTTCTAAGGGAAGACGTATCTCAGGGGTATGCCAGAGTTAAAATAAGCAGTGTGCATTTTCATTTAATGATGTACTGAGTGGACTAACTTTCCTTTTCATCATGTAACACTGATTCATGTATTATTGTGGATTAAATTGTTCTAGGTGCCATTAACGCGTGGCTAATTAACACGACGTTTCGCTGTGGGACGTCTGCCAGCACATAAATTGCCGACCCCAGACAAAATCTTCTAAAAGCCCGGAGGTCTGAGTCACATCGGATTATTTTTCTGGACACAAACAGTATCTAGGCGATAAGCAGGTTGATGGCCACGATGTTGCGCGGGGAGCGGGTACATGAGAGGGGAGAATGATTTCTCGCTTGCGTTTCAGTGCCAACAACATCAGCGAGAGCATGCCTCCACCCGACCAGTAGATATAAATTGCACGTGAGAGTGACAAGGACTTTTGAAAGCGAACTATAGAGACACTCATGTTGGGCGGGGCGGCATCGCGGTGTATGCGATCGCCCATTGTCGGCTGCTTCCCATTGTCTCATTAAAGAAGTATGGAAAATACAGCGTGTTCCAAAATTGTCTTTAGAACTTATATCACATAATTTCAGAAATAGGGATAGGTAGGAAAGCGCTGTTTGCAGCATAATGTTCATACATACCCAAGGTTCTAGTAGCCTCTTAACACAGTTCAGTGTGTTACGATGACCATATTTTCTAGAGCCAAATTCGGGACACATTAAGAAAATCTGATATTGCAAAAAATATCTTCATTGAATGTAACGAATACAAAACATCACTTTAATTTGTTACAAAATGTACATTAATTTATAGTTTATTAATGTCTTCTAAGATGGAGTGTGAGCAGACATACAGTATTCATCAGTGCTGTAAATTTTCTTCAGCCTATCTGTATTCTTCAACAGCATTATGATAACGTTCAACTCAAGTTTCATCATAATTCACTTTAGTCACTAACATTGCTTTAGTAGTTTCTTCAATAAATTGTGTTTTCTCACTGCTTCATACATTACTCGTGTGGGAAAATGACCTTTCAATAACCTCATACCGGTACAGGTGAAATGAATACATAATTCGGGATAAATCGTTTCATAGTTGTTAAATCTAGGACAAATAGGTGTCCTGAATTAATTTCGAAAACATTCGGGACAGAGCTAGGGAAATAGTGACTGTCACGACAAAAGAGGGGAAGGAGGGACGGATGGTCACCTCAAATGTGTGCGCCGTCTGTAGCACACATGTTATCAAAGCAATATTCCAGTTGCACGTGCGGCCTGGGATGTCCTCATTAAAGTCCGCTTCTGCTGCTCTGATGTTAGCTCACAGTTCGTGCAAGCCCCGCCCGAAGAGAAAAAGTAATGGTGTTCCGCAAGACCTGGGTGTCGGGTCTGTTCTGCACCAACCATTCCACGCACTGTGCCAATTGCTAGAAGGTCGCCAGTCAATTACTATCACTGGAAAATAATAAAAAAAATCAGCTTTAGGTGTGCGTGAACATTACACCATAAACCACACTTTTCTATCTATTCCTATTTCTAAAATATACGTGATCACAGCTGTAAAGATCATTTTGGAGCATAGTGTATGTGTATAGGGGAGCGCCTAAGCGTGGCTCAAATAGTTCAAATGGCTCTGAGCACTATGGGACTGTACTTCTGAGGTCATCAGTCCCCTAGAACTTAGAACTACTTAAACATAACTAATCTAAGTACATCACACACTGTAGACTGTAGCGCCTAGAACCGCTCGGCCACTACAGCCGGCTGTCAAAGCGTGCTTGTCGCTGTATTTTTAAAAGACTACGGAAACTATCTATAGTTCGGTCCTCCTTTAATGAATTTTAACAAAGGTATGGTTCAAATGGCTCTGAGCACTATGGGACTCAACTGCTGGGGTCATAAGTCCCCTAGAACTTAGAACTACTTAAACCTAACAAACCTAAGGACAGCACACAACACCCAGCCATCACGAGGCAGAGAAAATCCCTGACCCCGCCGGGAATCGAACCCGTGAACCCGGGCGTGGGAAGCGAGAACGCTACCGCACGACCACGAGATGCGGGCTAACAAAGGTTTATTACAATGTTATTCACTTCCGATAAATCAGATTTACATAGAAATCAAGAAAGGTCCCGGTTTACCCCGGACAGGATTAGCCGAGCGGTCTAAGGCTGCTGATCCCGGTGGAGGTTCGAGTCCTACCTCGGGCATTGGTGTGTGTGTTTGTCCTTAGGATAATTTAGGTTAACTAGTGTGTACGCTTAGGGACTGATGACCTTAACAGTTAAGTCCCATAAGATTTCACATACATTTGAACATTTTTTACCCCGGACAGATGTACAAAAATCCCTCCAGCACGCCTGTGGACGCTCTCAAAATTAGGACCAATCCGGGGAAATTAGGACGCACTGCAACCCTAATTTGGGATGCAGAGATGAGCGCAATGGTTGCCTTAATGACACATGAAAAAGAAAGGAATCCTGTCTCGTTTTAGCGACTGTTTGTATTTCGTTTTACAGGCAATGTGTGATGATGTACACTAATGCAAAATCATTTGAATAATCAGCCATTTATTTGTGTGGAAGTTAAATATTTTGTACAGAAAATTACGTCACCAGCTACATATGTGTCCCGGGCGTTTTCTGTTTTACAGGTAGTCTCATTGTTATTAAAAATTCACAAGCAAAAATTTTCAGGACTGTGTGTATGCCAGGAACCGGTATGTGGCTAGGAGAGATTATTTAATATTTATTAGACCGTTTTAAAACTGTTTTTTACTAAAAGGTTTCTATATTGAAATATTTATATTCTGTTTTTCAGTATTGTGTGTGTGAAATTTATCAACGTGATTATATCGCGGCTAAATAGTCTACAAACTTGGCTACCAGACTATCCTTTGGGATCTCCTGGTAATTCAAACATGCAACGAAGTGATGTTGCATGTATAGCCATACGCTAAATAAATAAAATCAACTGATTTAAAACATTTTGATGAGATTACTACAGAGAGACGTGGTAAACTTCAGGTAAATTTCAGTTTCTCTTCATCTGAATCAACCAACTTATTGCTTCCTCATAGGCGAAAAGACCACGAATGTAAAAATGACAGAGAATCTAGCTCACAGGGAATCTGAGCAGCAATCGTTCTTAACTGCGAAACAAGAAAACAGGGTGTTGTCTACCAACACAAGTACAAGGATAGCGTACCAATAGGGACAAAAAAGGAGGCATGAAGGGCGCCAAAACAGAAATAACAATCATCCATTTATTGCACCATTACACACGCACATCATGATATATGAGACATCATAATTGCCATATTTAATCAATAAACAATATGTATCACAAATGGCACATAATGGAGTTCAATAAATTTCAATGGCACATCATCTCCGCTATGACAAACGGTGTGCATAATGAAGGCCGAACAATTTTACCAATGTAAGAAATAAAAAAACTAGCATAAAATTAACTAAAATGTCTTGAAGGAAATGTTTATGAGAAGAACACGACGGGTCCGCAAGGGAGGAGGCAACACAATACTTAACTCAGGTGCACCAAAACAAACAACGGACACCAGGCCGCGCCAACAACGGACACGTAAGGCACGCAACTACTCTCTCCGTTGCGGTTCCGCGCGTTCCACCCGAGTAATAGCTGCCTGAAACATTTTAATACTTGGAACAGTACACCAGTGATCAGCAAATTAACAAAAACAATAACATGACATAAAAACACAATAATTTAAGAAAATCACATCATACGGCTATGAGCTTAAGGTCTTCCGGTAATTAACAGATTAAATTTCTCAGTACCCAAGTTGCAATTAACGCAACAAGAATTAAATAATTTAAGTCATAATGTTACTTTAAAATAATATACAGCAGAGGACCAAGAATGGCCCGATCAGTACTCCCCAGTGTAACAGATTAAATTTCTCAGTACCCAAGTTGCAATTAACGCAACAAGAATTAAATAATTTAAGTGATAATGTTACTTTAAAATAATATACAGCAGAGGACCAAGAATGGCCCGATCAGTACTCCCCAGTGAAGCAGTTCACACAAATGGTACTCCACGGCTTCGAGCACACAGCCCCATACAAAATGCAACACAACCACAATGACCCGGCGTACTACCAGAACCACCAGGCAATAAACCAAAATCGTACTAAGCCAAAACAAGGACCGACCTTTAAAATAACGAGACCTAGTCCGGGCTGGACTACAGACCACATCCCGGGAAATCCATAAGAAACCTCAGCCAACTTAATACCAAAACAACAATTCATGACCACTATGCAAAACACAAGACCTCTCAGTCCAAATTCTTCCGTTTAGTCGCGAAGGTGGCTCCGACCCGCCTGCTGAGGTGCCAAGCGTCGTACGGAGTGCCGAATCAAGCTTAACCTTCGTTGACGGAAAGAGGAAGCACCACAAGACAAAATAAACTCCAATCTAACTGCGCAAGGCAAACTCTAAGGAGTGCCACTTGAAGACTATGCACTTGAAGATCAAACATAAAGCACCCAGACTAACGTGCCGCTGAACGACGCACTTCCATCACCAGCGTCTAGTAGAATACAGAGAGCAACGTAGCCCATCGATATACATCCATAGGACGGTAAACGAGGATAGCAATCCCAGCGACGGAGAGACAGGAGGACGAAATGGGATCCCACCGCACATAGAAGTTATTTCAAACTCAGGCTCGACAAACTACAACAGGCGAGATTTTGCTTCCCTTGAGAATCAACTTAAACGGCACACCACGCCGCTCACGGTCCGGTCTTCCCATCTGGCCCCACTCGGCGTCCAACTCCAGCCGAGCCGAACTGTCGTCACGCCAAGGCAGCCACCTCTTACCTCCTCACACGCCTCCAGCTAAACCCCGGCCAGCGATCACACACGGAAACAACCGCCTAACGCCAAAGCGCCATCTGGGTGAAAACTCAGCACTAGGATCGATACGGACTTGGAAATAAGCGAGCACCGTAACACAGAGAAATGGCAGTGGTATACCAAGTACCAAGTTCCAACTCTCTGCCACAAACCAAAAGAAAAGTGGAGTTAATGTTGCTTTGTCATGCAGTTCTAAGTTGAAAGTGACAAATCTACAGTTTATCGGAAAGTTAGTTTGAAACCTGTTGCAAAATTTGTACTGAACAGACAGACCGAAAACCAAAGTACCCTTTGCCACACGCCAGACTCGAAAGCGAGTCAATATTACAGCGTCATCCAGTTCTCAGCTATGTTAAAATTTCTAGTCTCCAGCTTGTTTAAAATCAATTGCAGATATGTACCGAAAAAACAAACAAGAATCCAACCTAATAAAAACATATTAAATAGTGAGTGTTCGTTTATATCAACACAAATCTACAGTTCAGCTTCAGACATTAAACTTTTGAAACCAACAAAAAAGTGATATTTAATGCGACAAGTACGAAAACTCGTATTTCATTAATTAAATACATACATTTTCAATATACTCTGTTTAAAGAAATATACTTTTCATTTACATCTCCTTGAATGAAGATACTTTATTTGTCTCTAAGTAAGTTACACCCTAGTCATGGTTCATGTATTACATGAAAGGCTGAAAAAGATGTAAGTAAAATCAGTCAAATACGGTGAGTGAGTGAAAATATTCATATAACGGCCGAAACTGACGTAGACTAGTTTCAGTCTGTTCTCTCGCGTTTAGTAAAACCACTCAGGCCCGATTAGTAAGTGAAAATGTTCATACAACGGCCGGAACCGGCGAAGACATGTTTCAATCGGTTGTCTCACACTGAGTAAAACCACTCAAACACGATGAGTGAGTGAAAACATTTGTGTATCTAACATGGCCGAAGAGACTACTTTCATTCGGTTGTGTAATTCGACTGAAAAAAAAAAAAACCAGACTAAACGAAAAAACAATCGACAGACCAATCGATTGTTAAAAGTAGTCGATTGTTCCATCACTATGATTTGCACGTTGACAGGTTGTGTGTAAGCCCTCAACTGGCCTTCTTCTAATCAACACAAGGCCACTACTAGCATTGAAACAGAACCAACTTTCATCAGAGAATACAAATATCCTCCATCCTGCCTTCAAATTGGTTCCCGTTTGACACAACTGAAGCTTCAAATGGCGATGGTTCGGAGTCAGTGGAATGCAAGCTACAGTACGTCAGGCTCGGTGCTGTCCTCGAAGTCGATTTCTAACAGTTCGTTCGATGTGTCATCGTGGTGCCAACTGCTGCTAAAATTACCGCAGCAGGTGCAGTACGATGCGCCAGAGCCATACGCCGAACACGATGGTGTTCCCTCTCAGAGTAGTGTCACATGGCCATCCGCAGTCCGATCTTCTTGCAACTGTACGTTCTCGTGACCATCGCAGCCAAACAATCATGTACAGTGGCTACATTCCTGTCGTTGCTGCAGTATCGCCACTCTTATGCGACTGGGGCAACATTTGAATAAACTTTAAGATAAAGAAACACGCCTACCAACTATTTTTTAAGCCGCGCAACTCCTTCTTTCCTGCATTTTTTTCTCTACTGAATGACTTGATGAGATCCTTGCATAATGTTCTTTTAGCAACCTTTGTGTTAACCATATCTTTCGTTTTTGAAGTTTTTCAACTGTTGCAGCTATTCTCCAGAAGACTGTATCATAGGACATTACAGCCTGGAAATACTCAAAATGTAACAATAGCATTATCATTCTATAAAAAGGGTAAAAAAGGGCTCTCAGTGCAAAGCATACTGAGCTAAGTTTCTTGAGCAGCTGATCACCTTGCTGTTTCCATCCAATGGTTGTCTGTCCGGATACATAATAATTTTCCATGTGGGTTTCGATAATTTTCTGATTGTTAATTGCCATTTCACGAACTTGAAGTTTATTTGTTGTCTGAACTGCGTAATACTAGTTTCTGAAAAGCTTTCTCTATTTACTGTGAATCATGGGTATACGAGGGTACTTCGGAACGTAAAGATACACCGTACGCCAGAGGAACAGAAGGGTTTTGGCGAGCAAGTTCGCAACACTGGAGTTAACCTTGAACCGTTAGCTTTCTCCTCGCAGTCGTTCGGCAGTTGAACGTTGCTTCTGGTTGGAGTAGGTCGTATTTAAAATGGCTGCGCCGATTCAGAATCCAGCCAAATGCGAAGTGCGCTCCGTCATACGTTTCTTCATGCAAAAGGTCAGCGACCAGCGGATATTCACAAAGAAATTGTTTCTGTTTATGGGAACATGATGAATCGACAAAATGTAACGAAATAGTGTCGTCATTTCTCTGAAGGTAGGACCGATGTTCATGACGAACAAAGAACAGGTCGGCCATCTGTGATCTCTGATGCCCTTCTTCGGAGAACGGAGGAAGCAATTGGTGCGAATAGACGTCCCACATTGAAAGAATTGCTTCAGATCATACCGGACACGTCAATGACTACTCTTTATGACGTTGTAACTGTCAAGTTAGGGTACAGGAAATTGTGTGCGCGCTGGCTTCCAAAACTGTTAACGGAAGAACACAAAAAGAAAAGGATGGGCTTTGCACTCGACTTTCTCACACGCTATGCTGAAGCAGGTGATGAGTTCAAATGGTTCAAATGGCTCTGAGCACTATGGGACTAAACTGCTGTGGTCATCAGTCCCCGAGAACTTAGAACTACTTAAACCTAACTAACCTAAGGACATGACACACATCCATGCCCGAGGCAGGATTCGAACCTGCGACTGTAGCGGTCGCGCGGTTCCAGACTGTAACGCCTAGAACCGCTCGGCCACTCCGGCCGGCCGGGTGATGAGTTCCTTGATCACATTGTGGCAGGTGACGAGACGTGGGTTTATCACCGTACACCTGAATCCAAGCAACAATCAATGCAATGGCGCCATTCGAATTCACCAAAAGCCAAGAAATACAAAACGTCGATTTCAGCGTAGAAAATCATGGGTTCTGTTTATTGGGACAGACAAGGCATTCTTTTGTTGGAATTTACGCCTCCTGGAACGACAGTTAATGCTGCTGCATATTGCCAGACTTTGAAAGGTCTTCGAAGGCAATTCAAAACAAACGCAGGGGAATGCTGACAAGTGGAGTCCGCTTGCTTCATGACAACGCTCGGCCTCACACAGCGCTCGTAACCAAAGCACTACTCAAATAATTCAAATGGGACGTATTGGACCATCCGCCATACAGCCCGAACCTTGCGCCCACCGACTTCCGTGTCTTCCGTTACCTGAAGTCCCATCTTGGTGGAAAATCATTCCACGACGATGAATAGATCAAAGATGAAGCTGAAATGTGGTTTCGACAACAGGCGGCAACCTTCTATGACTGTGGGATACAAAAGCTTGTGCGCCGACTTAACAAATGTTTGGATAACGGGGGTGATTATGTCGAAAAATAACAAATAATCCAGTTAATAAGATGTAACCAACGTTTTCTCAATAAATGTTCTATTTAAGGACTGCGAGCCATTGTATCTTTACTTTTCGAAATGCCGTCGTACTTCGTTACTGACTGTTTGGGCTGTATCTTGCATTGTGGATTTGGGCCTTTTGATCACAACACTTCTATCTTCAGCAAACATAATTATTTTTGGCATGTTATTAATTGCATTCGGTAGGAGACTCAAGTAGCTCGAAAAGATCAATGGTTCAAAGTTCGAGTCCTGGTGGGATTGGTAGCTCATATTTTCCCAGTGAGAGTGTGCTGTTACTGCCTCCTTTAGGAGAACTGTTTGTTTCACCATGTGTAATGAAGATTTTAACGAAACCAGCGGCTTGTTTTCAAATCCATAGTATAATAGCTTTTTAAGTAAAGTATGAATGCCTTAACAATCTAGAATTTCATGTGCTGGACTACGTATGGAAAAGCTATTACGAAAGTACAACTGTGAAGATGCAAGTGAGCAGTTTTATGTAGTGGGACGATAAACCCTATCATATGCAGTTATTTGACATTCCATATCATATAGTGTCAGTGTATCCACAATAATTAGCATTTAACTGTGTGTAAACTTTTCATTTCAATAAAACACCGGCCGCATGAATTCCGACGTTTCATCTTTCCGTAAAAGTGTAATGTCAACTCTCTACACGACTGTGAGCTGTCCTCTGCAAACGACCGCTAGTTTAGTTTGGGATATTGTAAAACCATATCCTGAAGATAGAACTCTTTTTCTCAAAGCTAGATCAGTTCCGTTCAACATAAGATAAGAAAGTTTCTCAGAGCAAAGATTTATCTTCATTGTTCAAAGTGTGGAAGGAACTGCTGCTTAGTAGTACATTGATAGACATTTTCAACGAAATAATTACTGTGAGCACTACCCGTGTCTGATTCCCCCGAGCACCGTTTCCCTCCCACCGTATTTTGTACCTTACTAGCTTAATTTCCTGTAATATTTTGGACGAACGTCGTCTCTCCTCCATACGAAATGTCACCCATTTCTGCTTGTCGTCACCAATGAATTAATAGTGTTAATGGTATGACGTCACGCCTGACCGCGAAAATGTTTTCCGACACCACTATCTACTTTTGCACTACGACGTAACTATGCGAACTTGAGCGTGGCGACATATACTCACGACAGCAGATTACTTACCACTGTGATACCGTTAGCAGTGCTGACATGAGAAATTCTTGTATCAAGCGAATTATGACCGTGTCGGAGATACACGTATGAAGGCCCTCAGAACGTTGGCTCAATGTCTGTCTTGTTTACTGGGCGCAGATAACGCTAAGTCAAATATTTGTGTTCTCCAAAGAATCGTTGCTCATATGTTTGCACTTCCATCCTCACCTATCAGATACGGTCTTGGAGAAGAGATTTGGCGTAAAAAGGGCTCTACGATCAAACTGCGAATGTAGGAATTGTACGTGATGAACATGCAGTCCACTGAGAAAATATCTGAGATTGTTCAGAATATTTTCTGATGTTTTGGTATAATGGATCAGCAGCCTCCAGTGGCTTGTTACCGAGTAAAAATTTAATTATGATTTTGTAATCCCAAATATCTAAGGTTGCGTGAAAATACTTTCAAAGCAGCGAAAAATAATGTAATATGACATCGCCAAAACACACGATACAAGACACAGACGGACGAAACGCGTACACTTTATAAAATGTTCAAGTGGCTTAGGGGAATGGAGCCGAGTCTTTGACAACCGCCGATATTTGTGCCTTGAAAATGACAGGGTGTGCACCTGCCGAAATATCGGCACTGGCGAAAATGTAGCCGCATTCCCGTAAGTTATTTGAACATACACGTTGAGGTTGCCATCACTGCCGAAAAAGTTCAGCATTACGTTGTTGTGCCGTTTTTCCATTGCATTCAGTGAACCCATACACGAGGTGCATGCAGGCCATCTCTTCGTCAGTAAACTATGCTGCAATGTATCTTTATTAACATACAATTAACAATGGCGGAGAAACAAAACCAAGACTGAACCGAGCATTCGCTTGCAAAATTGGGGGATGAGTAATAAGCGGCCGTTACTTTCGTCAACTGCAAGTAGCGTAACAGAATGCAAAAAGTTTGTTTCCAAACGACACACACAGCTCACGCCGCAGAAATTTGCACTGATGTGCAGTTGTTTCCAGCGAGATTCCATTTCAATGATAGATGTGGGTAAGTTCAGGAATGTTTTGAGGGACTTATTTTCAGCCACTAAATGCCTAAATACAGTCTATCCGCCATTATTCTAATCGGTTCTGACACGTATCGAGCATAGACTGTATTTAGGCATAAAGCGAGTGAAACTAAGTTTCACCAAAATTTCGGTGTTTACTAACACTTATCATTGAATCTGAACGAAAAACGAGACTAATGTTGTGTTAGACACAGTTCAGAACGTGGTCGCCAAAAGTGGATTGGAATGAACATTTGTTATTGCACATCTTTTGTGTACTAGGTACAACAGCGAAAAATTTTTTTTAAAGGAGAATGCCATTTGTCCACTTATGCGTAATATTCGTTATAATCTTTTCATAGATTCACTAGTTTGGTCTTACACAGACATATTTTTCAAGTGTTTATCTGTGTAAACGGCACACTACCTTATCGATGGGAAATAGGAACAGGGTAGTACGACCGTTATATGATGGAAAAATAGTTTCCCAGAGCAAGGAGCCAAAGACACGAAAATAACAGCGAACTCACAATATGTAATAATGTTCATGACAGCTTGCAGACTACAGCAGAAATTCGTCTGTGCCCTACCGGCAATATGAATAACGTGGATTGCGTGAGGCGACCCGCCACCAATTCCTCTCCTGTGCAGAACTCTTCATCTCAGAGCAGCACTTGCAACCTAGATCCTCAATTATTTGCTGGCTGTGTTCCAGTCTCTGTCTTCCTCTACAGTTTTTGCCCTCTACAGGTCCCTCTAGCACCAAGGAAGTCATTCCATGATGTCTTAACAGATGTCCTGTTGTCCCATCCCTTCTTCTTGTCAGTGTTTTCCACATTCTCCTTTCCTCTCCGATTCTTCGCAGAAGCTCCTCATTCCTTACCTTCTCAGTCCACCTAATTTTCAGCATTCGTCTGTAGCAACACTTCTCAAATGCTTCAATTCTCTTCTGTTCCGGTTTCTCACAGTTCTTGTTTCACTACCGTACAATGCTGTGTTTCAGACGTACATTCTCAGAAATTACTTCCTGAAATTAAGGCCTATGTTTGATACTAGTAGACTCCTCTTGCCCAGGAATACCCTTTGCCAGTCCTAGTTTGTTTTGATGTCCTTCTTGCTCCGTCCGTCATTGGTTATTTTGCTGCCTAGGTAGCATCAATCCTAACGTTAAGTTTCTTGGTGTTCTTACATCTACAACTTCTCATTACTTTCGTCTTCGTTCGATTTACTCTCAGTCCATATCCTGAACTCATAGACTGTTCATTCCACTCAGCAGATCCTGTGATTCTTTCTCACTTTAACTGAGGATAGCAATGGTATCAGTAGATCTTATCATTGGAATTGTTTCACCTTGAATTATAATTCCACTGTTGAATCTTTCTGTTATTTCCGTCATTGCTTCCTCGACGTATAGATTGAATAGTAGGGGCGAAAGACTATATCCCTGTGCTACATCCTTTTTAATCCGAGCACTTCTCTCTTGGTCTTCCGCTCTTATCACTCCCCCTTGGCTCTGGTGCTAACTGTATATTACTCATGTCTTCCTGTTGCTTACCCGTATATTTCTCAGAATTTCCAACATCTTTCACAATTTTACATTGTCGAACGTTTTTTGCAGATCAACAAATCCTATGAACGTGTCTTGCTTTTCCTTAAGTCTCGTTTCCATTATCAACAACAACGTCAGAACGCCTCTCTACTGCCTTTACCTTTCCTGAAGCTAAATTGACAGTCATCTAAGACATTCCCAATTTTATTTTCCTTCCTCTGTATATTATTCTTGTCTGAAAATTGGATGCATGAGTTGTTAAGCAAAACGTGCGAAAATTCACACACTTATCCACTCTTGCAGTCTTCGAAATTGTGTGGATGATATTTTTCCGGAAGTCAGATGGTGTATTGCCAGTCTCATACTTTCTACGCACTAACGTGAATAGTTGTTTTGTTGCCACTTTCCCCACTGATTTTAGAAATTCTGAAGTTATCTTATCCATCCCTTCTGCATGATTGGGTGTATAGTCTTCCAAAGCTCTTTTACATTCTGATTGTAATATTGGATCCCCTATCTCTTGTGTATCGACTCCTGTAACTTCTTATGTCACATTAGTCAAACCTCCCCTTCATAGAAGGCTTCAGTGTACACTTCCCACCTATCCGCACTCTGCTCTACATTTAATAGTGGAATTCCCATTGCACTCTTTATGTTACCATCTTTGCTTTTAATTACATCAAAAGTTGTTTTGACTTTTCTATATGCTGAGTCAGTCCTTCTGAAAATCATTTCTCTTTCGATTTCTTCACGCTTTTCATGGAGCCATTTCGTCTTAGCTTCCTTAAACATTGTTGTACTCTCTTCTCTCATCAATCAACTGATGCATTTCTTCTGTTACACATAGTTTCTTTCCAGTTACCTTCTTTGCATCTATGTTTTTCTTTCCAAATTCTGTGATTGCTCTTTTTAGAGACATCAATTCCCCCTCAACCGAAATGCCTACTGAGCTGTTCTTAACTGCAGTATAACAGTCTTAGAGAACTTTAAACGCATCTCTTCATTCCTTAATACTTCCGTACCCCTCTTCTTTGCATATTGATCCTTTCCGACTAATTTCTTATACTTAGCTTATTCTTCAACACTACTAAATTGTGATCTGACTCTAAATCTGCTCCTGGATACACCTTACAAGCAGTATCTGATTTCGGAATCTCTGTCCGACCATGATGCAACCTAACTGAAATCTTCCCGTTATCTCTCGAATTTTTCCCTCCTCCTCTTGTGATCTTTGAACAGAGTATTCGTAATTACTAGCTGAAATTTATTACAGAACTCAATCAGCCTTTCCCCTCACTCTTTCCTAGTACCAAGCCGATATTCGCCCGTGACCGTTCTTCTACTCCTTCCCCTATAATTCCATTCCAGTCCCCCATCACTATTAGATTTTCGTCTCCATTCACATAATTAATTACCTGTTAAATATCCTGATATACCTCCTTTATCTCTTCATCTTAAGCTAGCGAAGTCGGCTTGTGTAAATCGGCATGTACATCTGAAATGTCGTTGTCAGTGTTGATTTACTGTCGATTCTAATGAGAACAACCTTTTCACTGAATTGTTCAGAATAACTCACTCTTTGCCCTTTCTTACGATTCATAAAAATTCCTATTTCCATTATACCATTCTCTGCTGCTGTCGATATTACCCCATAGTCACCTGACCAGAATGCCTTGTCTTCTTTTCATTTCGCTTCACTGATCGTCACTATATCTAGATTGAGCCTCTACATTTCCATTTTGAGATTTTATAACTTCCCTATCACGTTCAACCTTCTGACATTCCACGACCCAGCTCGTAGAGCGTTATCCTTTCGCTGGTTATTCAGTCTTATTCTCATGGTCACCTCCTCCTTGGCAGTCCCCTCCCGGAGATCCGAATGGGGCACAATTCCAGAATATTTTGAGAATGGAGAGATCATCATGACACTTGTTCAATTACAGGCCACATTTCCTGTGGATACACGTTAAGTGTCTTTAATGCAGTAGTTTGCATTGCCTTCTGCATCCTTACTCCGTTGATCATTCTTGATTTTTCCACCGTTAGGGGCAGTTTTTCACCCCAAAGTCAAGAGTGGTGCGATGCGCTGTTCGAACTCGTAACTTGACGTTTTTATTACTAACCAAAGACGCCACTTTCTTTTATTGTAATCTTACCACGACACCCCTTTTTGTATTTTTTTTTCCACGAAGGAGAGTGGTCAACTATGAGCCGGTGCAGACAGGTTGGGGAGGGGGCGAATCTCGAGGCCTGGCCACGATGCCTCCTCCTCCGTCCCGTTCCTGGACCGCTCCCCTCCAATTTTTAAATTTTTAAAATTATTTATGTATTTATTTTTTGAACAGGAAACGGTTTAACTAAACCAGAGCCGGCCAGAGATTCTGCACGCATGCGGTGCTCTTGCACATGTGCAACTTGCGTGTCACAGCGTGCACGCCGCAGCCGTCAGCGTTCATGTAGTGCATGTTTCTACGCACAGATGTCGCTCCTCTGTTACACAAAGTGCGTTAGCGACAGCTCGTATGTATATCACAACCTGGGCTGTATCTGTAAGATCTGTTGCTTCATGGAGCGCAACAGAGAAAGCAACAAAGTATTTAGCCTTATTTATTAGCTGCCTGTGCAGATCACCGGCCATAGCACTGATACGTCTTGTTACTGTTTGTTTGGATAGACTTATTTCTTGAAACCTGCTAACGTTCGTGGGACACACAAGTTGTGCAGCATCAATCAGACACCCTTTCACAAACTCCCCTTCGGAAAAAGGGTTTCCCAGATTGTGCAATTCTTAATGCGATTTTAAAACTTGCACGCAGTGAAGATTTAGTGTGGTTGTCATTCTGTAAAATTGAAAACAGTACATTGTACAGCGTACAGTAAGACGGACATAAATATAACACAAGAAACTAAGAGTTCAAGAAGTATCAGTTACTCTGACGTACAGTAAAATCGAGTTGATGTGTCTCATCCATTTTCTGAAGGACATTTAATTTTGCTTGCCGTTCTTCACTGTTGAGTACACTACACTCGTCTTTGTGATATGTATTGTGATGAGTTACGCTGGACGCCTATTATTCGGCGGGACAGCAAACACTGTGCGTTTTCACCAATGGCTACAAAAAAGAATTGCAGTTCCCAGTCATTTTTAAACGACTGAGAACATAGATCTCCCGTCCTTTGCTTTTTCACAGTACTCGCCATTTCTCAGTACTTCTCTGTTAAGGTTACGGTCACCAGGGGTAAACGAGACTGGATATGCGATCTTGCTTTTACCACAGGGAAGTGGAGCCGCCGCCGTTCATTTAGGACACATGTCGAATAACAGATGTCGCTGTCGCTCGCTGTCGCTCGCTGTCGCATACGTGCGCCCATGTGTAGCACTTCTGCACGTCTGCACACTGTGCAGCGTTTGGCCGGCCCTGAACTAAACAAAACATCTTTATTTGTATAAGCATAAATATAACAGAAAAGCCATCCTTCCCGCTGAACCAATATGAGACATTACACTTGAAGAAGGCTTGCAAATGTCTTTATTAACAAGGTATGGGAAAAAAATAACAATAATACTGAAACTGAGCTAAGAGGTGTGGGCCGTAGACGATGGGTGAAGAAGGGACAGGGATATGGTCAGACTGACAGGCATTCTTCTGCTCGGCATATGGGCCGTGGAGGAAGAGTGGGGAGGGTTCAACATGTAAGGCCTGGCCACGATGTCAAGGGCCCCACTACCGCGTAGAAGCACCCGAAATGAGGGCAGAAGCCAAGGATGAGGGGACAGTAGAATTGGGGGAATGACTAGCATGTTATAGTATAGAGCATAAAAGAAAGGGGCGAGTGTCAATGCGCCTGTCCCACTGAGGGGTACGATATAGAAGTGTAGGGAGGTTAGTCTCAGATGTCAGAAGGGGCGGGAGGGGAGGAGGGGCAGCGGGAGTGCCGTCCGTGTGTAACATCATCCAGAGATCGCGCGAAGGTAATTGGCCAAGAAGGTGCGGTAGCCTCTGAGTTATCACCATCAGTACACAGGTAAGTGATCGTCCATCCCTTGACCCATACAATCGTATGATTTTTGGTGGCGGGAAAATAAGTATCCTCAGGACTGATAAAAGTCCATGGGTCAGTCGAGTCCGACAGAAAGTTGAGGTAGCAGGCAACAAACAGTCGAGCCAGTTTCCAGACGTCACTGGAGCAGCCAAAATAATGTAGTGGGCATCGTCATATAAGAGGTGGAAAACTGAACAAAGCGGAGTTTCCGACAGTCCGACTGCGTGAAGATGTTGATTTGTGCCGAATTTTCTACATGCGATGTGGTAACATGTCGCCCGAACGTTGGATATGACGTCAAACTGTGGGCAACAGCGTCGATGAATGTTTGAGATCGACGCTGTTACTGTATATGTAACGAAGCAGTGGGGTGTAGAAATCTTTGGTTCGAGAATGGCGCGTGCACGGTAAGTGAGTGTGAGCATAACTGAAGTCTACGATGAAATCAGAAATTTGCGTCAGATGGTACGTGACGTGGCCTACTGGTTGTGGGGTGGATGTAGTCGGAGGCATAAGAATGTCCAGGAAGCTGCAAGTAAGGGAGGCGTGCACATTCCATAGCTTGTGCATGGTGGGCATGTACAAAAACGCCAAACGCCGCTCGGAGTCGCACATTGATAAGGCCGACGCCCGCTACTCGCGAGGGGGGGGGGGGGGGGGTAAGCGTTTCGTAACGGATCTTAAAGACCAATAGTTGATGGCAGTGGGAGCACCTGTGCGAGATGGACTATCCTGGACGACACATGTTGATTGCGGTACTCGACATGTTGTAATGAATGGAGTCAGCGGAGGAGATTTTGTCTCACTGCCGTGCGGATAATTTGAAGAGTACGCCGAAAATTGATGGCAGCGGAGCTGCGCACGGTGGAGGTGAAACGGATACCAAAATATCGTAGTTTCTATGAGCACAGGAGAGGTGCTAAGTCGTCGTCCAGTGGTCATCGCTTAGTATTTAGCCACATTCATGTTACTGTCCGCTGCAGTTCCGTGCTTTGATATCAAATGATGTATCATCTGTGTTTCAATCCGTGAGCGGACTAAGATGAGGATGTCGTCCACATACGCACGACACCGAAAAATGTGCTGTCGTAGAGTGAGACCAGAAAGACGGGTCGTCAGGCTCCAGATGAGTGGCTCCAGCGCTATGGTATAGAGTAGTGTCGAAAGTGGGCAACCCTGCTTATGGAGTGGCGGATGGTCACTGGTTCCCCCACACGGCCATTAACCTGAATCAGGGATTCGGGGCTGCCGTACAGGTGACGGTGATTCGTGGTACTTACTGGAATTAAGAAAACGTGTAAGGGAGGACTCAATAATATAACTTCCTTTTCACACAACCTGTTTATTTAACAATATACAACGATAAAATTTTCCTTAACAAAATGAACGAATTTACAAAATTATTTGACCTTAAGCATTAAGTTGAATAAGCTTTTGCAAAAGAAATTTGAAGTGCTGTATTGCAAAACAGCAAACAATATGACAACAATTACAAGACGGTCGAACCTGCAGCCAGCCCGTTATCGGGTGAAACAGAGGTGTTTACTACCGTGCCGGACACAATCTGTCGTGTTAAATGCCTCGTGCGGTAGCGTTCTCGCTTCCCACGCCCGGGTTCCCGGGTTCGATTCCCGGCGGGGTCAGGGATTTTCTCTGCCTCGTGATGGCTGGGTGTTGTGTGCTGTCCTTAGGTTGGTTAGGTTTAAGTAGTTCTAAGTTCTAGGGGACTTATGACCACAGCAGTTGAGTCCCATAGTGCTCAGAGCCATTTGAACCATTTTTTTTTTTTGTTAAATGCCCTTCTGTAACACATGAAAACTACATAAGCACCATTGATGACAGGAGTGATTAAATTACTCAAAACAGATGACGTAACTTTTAATTTGAAAGCTGTATGTCGAAAGGTTCGGGGTTAAGATGCGCACCTATGCTTAAAGATTAAATAGATTAGGAGACAATATGACAATGATAAGGCTTACTTCAAAGCAACCAACCTCATAATTTCAATCGGCAACCAAGGTATGACTGGATCCCAACCTGTCCCTTCTGACAATTTTATTTTGACTACAGCCCTGATGACAGTTGGCTGTTAATATTTTCAAAGTTAAACTGATTGTCCGTTATTAAGACCGCTTTGAAGGAACGTCTTAAAACACTACTTGTGAACACTATCACAAGAGAACTCACCCGGAAGAACCACAAGATCCAGCTAAAGTACACAAATAATGGCCCAGTCATTCAAACACAGCCACAAACAGCCTAGTACAACATGTTGTTCATGTTATAACTAATTACTGAGAAATGCAATTACAATCAAAGAACTGAACGAGTTAACATCTAAATCTAACCACAAGGTCCATCTTGTTTAACGGCAACTTGTGCCTTAGTACAATTGTTCCGGCTGTACTTACTACCATGAGGTGATTCATTAGAACATTAATGATCGGGTACACCAGAAACTAAAGGAAATATAATAGTGGGACAAATTTTCAGATGACATCTAGTGTCTTAGTACAATACTACTGCCTATATTTACGACCAAAGAGCCGACCGAGTACACCTCTGAGGGTCGGGTACAAACCAGAACACAATATGGAGGGCAAGTAGACAATGACACAAATCACCATGAGAATTACAGAATGTTACTCCCGTTTACCAGCAAGTCGTTCCATGGATCCATGGTGCATCGCACTGGTTACTGAGTTGTGCCGATGAAAGCCAGGTAGAACAGGGCAGCCAGGCAACGAGCGGTCGTGTGACAAGAATGTTGCCAACCAACCGACGGGATGTCGGCCTGCTGCTTGTAGTTAACCCTAATCCCGGTGAAGTACTCCGGTATCTATGCTCTGCACAGGCCCTCCTTACGCAGCTCATGGCTTCAGCAGCTCGGACCTCGTGACCACCTCTTGTCGCGTTGCTACCACCAGTCACTAAACTTCGTGCCTCTGTCTAGGGCCAGGGAACCCCATATATAGATCAGCAAGCAGAGACCTTCTAAGGCAGCCAATCATCATAGGCCGCCTCACCCACTTCTTCTGTCTCCATGATTTCTACCTCACCATTTATGGTTGCCTTATCCAGTTCACCCCCAACCTGAGATACCTTGACTTCACCCCTGACCGTCACCTCACCTGGACTCCTCAGCTCCTGACCATCCAGCAGAAAGCCCACTCCCACCTCCAACTAATGAAACTCTTATCTGGCTGGACATGGGTTTTGCATCCTTCCACCATCGTCTAGACCTACAAATCCCCCATCCTCCCCTATCTTCTGTTATGCCAGCATTGCCTGGATCTCCGCCCCCCCCCCCCTTGCTTTTATAAGGCTCTCCAAATCCTCGGACGCCACGTGCTACGCCTTGCCTTCTGTATCTGCTTTCCTTCCCCCACACGACTACTTTATGACCTCATCCCCTTCCCCCACCTCCTCCTTTTTCTCCTGCATCCTTTACACTGTTCGCTGGCTTCACACCCCCCCCCCGGTTTCCTCCTTCCTCTCCACCCCTCCCCCCCAGCCATTGCTGCGCCTCTATCGCTGTATCCTTCCCTCTCTCCACCTCCACACCCTCCATCTCCTTCATGAGGGCAATTTCCAGCACCTTCCCCCTCCCAGGTGTTGAACTTCACTGTGGCATCTACCCTTCCTACCTACTATAGCCTGTACTTGTTCCCTGCCCCCTCCCCAGGGCTCCCCTTTTTCCTCTCTCCTCTTTCTCCCAGAGCAGATTTCCCTCCTTACCCCTGAGACCCTGCACCCCCTCCTCAGCTGTTTTCCTTTCCCATCCCTTGCCTCCCCAGCCCTCCTTCAGCGCCCCCCCACCTCTTCCCCCTTTCTCCCCCCTTGTTCTCTCCTCCTTTTCTCTTCTCTCCCCCCCCCCCCCCCCACCCAGGAGATCCTCACAGGTTTTCATTCATTATCAACTATGCTGCGTTTGTGTTGTGATTGGAGCCATTATACAGTCTCATCAAGTAATGTGGTTTTAATTGTTTGCTCCACCAGTATACAGTCCATGATTGTTCGTGCGCTTTTTATACTATGGCCGACTTTTAACTTGTTTTTGCCTCCAATGTTTTTAAGTGCGTTACACATTGCCAGCTGTGTTCTTTTTAACTTTGTGTCGACTTTTTAACTGTCCCCGGTGCAAGTCCCCGTATTAGTGTCTATTTTAACTCCCATCATCTCCATTTACAGTATTTTGTACGTTCCCCTTTTTTATCCCCCCTTTATGTAAGCATTCGCCTTCTGTATTAGTAAAACCCTTTGGCTGAAGAGTGGTGGACTGTGCTGCTGCCAGCCCTCCCCTGTCGGTGTGTGGAAGGGGAATGAAAGAAAATGAAAGAAAAGAGGCCTTCTAAGGACACAACCCACAGATACCAACTCTTCCTCATAGATATTGTGGCAATGGGGCCAGTGGCGCGAAAAACAACAGTCTACTAACTCAATGGTGCCACAGCTCAGCTGGAAAACCCGTTGGGCCCATTTCTGAGAACAGAAAACGATGTCTCGCCTTGTAGAAAGCGCTGTCAAAATCAGTGGTAACCACTACGGCGAAGATTCTGCACATCACTGCCAGTGCGATTAAATCACGACATTCCTCTGTGGCCGTTTGTACATTAACTGAGCCACCTGGAGTCGTCTGCTCCAGGGATAGAATGCTAGGCATTATCTTGCGGAAACACGTTGCCAGGAGACGTGGAAAAATTTGTTTGGCTGCGTTACGCAGAGTTATAAAGGGAGACTCTGCAGTCATCACTTCTGGTGTCGGTTTGTGGATGAATATAATAATACCTGTGACAAAGTATTGCGGTACGGCGTTGCCCCCCATCGACAGTTCATGAAACATTTTAGTTCACTGTGACGCCGTTAGTGCAAGGAAGACACGATAAAATTTCATCAGCAATCCGTCGACGCTAGGTGACTTACTCAAATCACATTTGCTAACTGCATCGTGGACTTAGTCGGACGTTACGTGCTTCGTCAGGTTGTCTGCCTCGTCGCCAGCGAGGGCATTAGTGACGTGTGGTAATACAAACTCCTCAGCGCTGTATTTGCGTATTGTGCGGTAGTGATCTAGAAAGGCACTGACGATTTCGGCCTGGCAAGTGACGTGTTGGGTGCCATGACTCGTTGTCGTCGAGGTTTCCTTTCAGAGGCGATATGAAGCATGGTGGGCTGTTCCAGTTCCGCCGAATTGTGACGCCGAGTCGTCACCACCACCCTCTGCAGTCTATGGCATGTATACGTTACGATCTGTGTCTTAATCCTGCTGCGTTCCTTCTGGGTTCCAGGGGCGGGTGGCTGGGCGTACATGTCGATGAGAACGGCTTAGAAATAGTCGGTAGTGTGCCGGCGCCACGCAGCCACTTCCGTACTGAATCAAAGTTTGTCGAATGGCAAGTTTGGCACATTACAGCCACCAAACCAAAGTTGTGCAGTACTTAGGTAAGGGACATTCGCAGGTGGCCCATGTCTCGCTAACGCGTTGAGACAGTCGGGATCGTGGAGGTGGGAGGTATTCAGCTCCCACAGTTCACGCGCACTCCAGGTGTCTGTGTCTTAATCCTGCTGCGTTCCTTCTGGGTTCCAGGGGTGGGTGTCTGGGCGTACATGTCGATGAGAATGGCTTAGAAATAGTCGGTAGTGTGCCGGCGCCATGCAGCCACTGCCATACTGAATCAAAGTTTGTCGAATGGCAAGTTTGGCACATTACAGCCACCAAACCAAAGTTGTGCAGTATTTAGGTAAGGGACATTCGCAGGTGGCCCATGTCTCGCTAACGCGTTGAGACAGTCGGGATCGTGGAGGTGGGAGGTATTCAGCTCCCACAGTTCACGCGCACTCCAGGTGTCTGTGTCTTAATCCTGCTGCGTTCATTCTGGGTTCCAGGGGTGGGTGGCTGGGCGTTCATGTCGATGAGAACGGCTTAGAAATAGTCGGTAGTGTGCCGGCGCCATGCAGCCACTGCCGTACTGAATCAAAGATTGTCGAATGGCAAGTTTGGCACATTACAGCCACCAAACCAAAGTTGTGCAGTACTTAGGTAAGGGACATTCGCAGGTGGCCCATGTCTCGCTAACGCGTTGAGACAGTCGGGATCGTGGAGGTGGGAGGTATTCAGCTCCCACAGTTCACGCGCACTCCAGGTGTCTGTGTCTTAATCCTGCTGCGTTCCTTCTGGGTTCCAGGGGTGGGTGTCTGGGCGTACATGTCGATGAGAATGGCTTAGAAATAGTCGGTAGTGTGCCGGCGCCATGCAGCCACTGCCATACTGAATCAAAGTTTGTCGAATGGCAAGTTTGGCACATTACAGCCACCAAACCAAAGTTGTGCAGTATTTAGGTAAGGGACATTCGCAGGTGGCCCATGTCTCGCTAACGCGTTGAGACAGTCGGGATCGTGGAGGTGGGAGGTATTCAGCTCCCACAGTTCACGCGCACTCCAGGTGTCTGTGTCTTAATCCTGCTGCGTTCCTTCTGGGTTCCAGGGGCGGGTGGCTGGGCGTACATGTCGATGAGAACGGCTTAGAAATAGTCGGTAGTGTGCCGGCGCCACGCAGCCACTTCCGTACTGAATCAAAGTTTGTCGAATGGCAAGTTTGGCACATTACAGCCACCAAACCAAAGTTGTGCAGTACTTAGGTAAGGGACATTCGCAGGTGGCCCATGTCTCGCTAACGCGTTGAGACAGTCGGGATCGTGGAGGTGGGAGGTATTCAGCTCCCACAGTTCACGCGCACTCCAGGTGTCTGTGTCTTAATCCTGCTGCGTTCATTCTGGGTTCCAGGGGTGGGTGTCTGGGCGTACATGTCGATGAGAATGGCTTAGAAATAGTCGGTAGTGTGCCGGCGCCATGCAGCCACTGCCGTACTGAATCAAAGTTTGTCGAATGGCAAGTTTGGCACATTACAGCCACCAAACCAAAGTTGTGCAGTACTTAGGTAAGGGACATTCGCAGGTGGCCCATGTCTCGCTAACGCGTTGAGACAGTCGCGTTGATCCCAGCCGCGGTATGGTACATTTCATCACAGGACATGGCCCTTATCCCACGCACCTGTACCGCGTGAGTCTGCAGCAGACTAATAGATGCACATGCGGGGAAGAAGGTTCCCCTGAACATACTGTCTTCTTCTGCGGACAACGCACGAACATAAGACACACAGTACACATAAATCGCCTGAACACACAGAACGAACTACATGCCATAATACGCGACCCGGAAAGGTGGACTGAACTCAACAAACTAACGGACGAAATCTCGAAGATCCAACAAATAGAATACTTGCGCAACAGACCCTACCGAAGGCAAGTCGGTCCAAACAGACGTCACGATGCCCAGGGGGATACAGATATGATTAGCACCACGAGTGATGAAGAAGAAACAGATACAGACCAAGGCACCAACACAGATATTGAAGCGTCCAGTGCGGATGATCCATAGTGTCAACCAAGTCAAATTCAAAGAACAGAGTGGAACAACCGACAAGAGGTGCACAAGTCACACACAATCCTAAAAACAGATTGCACCGTATATATAGTTAACAGCATCTCCATGTCCAATAAGAGCTTAAAGCTAGGTACCTCTACAAGGGACCTACACCTTCCGTTAAGAGGCAGCGCACAGTCTGTATGGAAGGATCTTAATTGTGGTCCCTCTCTTTTGAGCCCAACCCGACGGATACCTATGGTAGATCGGGGAAAACCACCGCTCAGGCTGTGTTGCTGGCGGGGCCGGAAGGTGCTAACTGCCACACCATGTATCATTGTAAGTCTCATTGGCTCAGTGTGAACTGTTTGTACAACCAACCTACACAGCCTATACCTCAACCTCCACTATACTAAGAACTTCTCATCTGAAGCTTAAAGTTGGGCACCTCTTCAAGGGACCCACGCCCCCCTGGTAGGAGGCGGCGCACGTCCTGGATGGAAGGATCTTAATTGTGGTTCCTCTCTTTTGAGCCCAACCCGACGGATACCTATGGTAGATCGGGGAAAACCACCGTTCAGGTCGTGTTGTCGGCGGGGCCGGGAGGTGCTCGCGCCTGATGTACTCTACTAGGAGCCTTGCAGGCTCAACACAAACCGTTAGCGTCATTACCTTATTACTTTTACCACGAGTACCCTTTCATTAGCAACTTTGAGCCAAGCACAAAATCAGTTACCTCTCTATTGTATATCGCAAATAGTTTAGCCGGCTGGACATGGAGGTCTTAGTCTTAGTTTCTAGCTTTAACGTACCCTAATCTCTTCTAGTTAAGGTAGTTTTTAGGATGGTAGATGTTAAAAGCATGGTGAGCAACGGCCAGCATCTTGAGGGTCATTCCAAGACCCGGGCCGCCGCCCACAACCAGGTGACGGGCCATATTATACCTATAACTTCTCTATTCAGTTCTCTTCCTTCCTTCTTTCCAAATATTTAATTTCGTTTTGTTTATTAATATCTTACTTGATTTTGTATTAGTTATAAGTTTTTCTAATGCTGCACAAAAAAATCAAATGGATCTAAACAGAGCCCGCCTCCACGTGGCGGGACACGGGCAACGGTGTGAGTGGGGACGGGAGCCGGTGTGGTGTTACTTTCAGTCACTGCGGACCCCGGACCCAGTCACAGCGGCTAAGTGGCAATATACGACCCACCATAAGAAATTAGACGGTGGGTCATAAAATATAAGCAGCTAGTGAAAAAAAAAAAAAAAAAAAAAAAAAAAAAAAAAAAAAAAAAAAAAAAAAAAAAAAAAAAGTCGGGATCGTGGAGGTGGGAGGTATTCAGCTCCCACAGTTCACGCGCACTCCAGGTGTCTGTGTCTTAATCCTGCTGCGTTCCTTCTGGGTTCCAGGGGTGGGTGTCTGGGCGTACATGTCGATGAGAATGGCTTAGAAATAGTCGGTAGTGTGCCGGCGCCATGCAGCCACTGCCGTACTGAATCAAAGATTGTCGAATGGCAAGTTTGGCACATTACAGCCACCAAACCAAAGTTGTGCAGTACTTAGGTAAGGGACATTCGCAGGTGGCCCATGTCTCGCTAACGCGTTGAGACAGTCGGGATCGTGGAGGTGGGAGGTATTCAGCTCCCACAGTTCACGCGCACTCCAGGTGTCTGTGTCTTAATCCTGCTGCGTTCCTTCTGGGTTCCAGGGGTGGGTGTCTGGGCGTACATGTCGATGAGAATGGCTTAGAAATAGTCGGTAGTGTGCCGGCGCCATGCAGCCACTGCCATACTGAATCAAAGTTTGTCGAATGGCAAGTTTGGCACATTACAGCCACCAAACCAAAGTTGTGCAGTATTTAGGTAAGGGACATTCGCAGGTGGCCCATGTCTCGCTAACGCGTTGAGACAGTCGGGATCGTGGAGGTGGGAGGTATTCAGCTCCCACAGTTCACGCGCACTCCAGGTGTCTGTGTCTTAATCCTGCTGCGTTCATTCTGGGTTCCAGGGGTGGGTGGCTGGGCGTTCATGTCGATGAGAACGGCTTAGAAATAGTCGGTAGTGTGCCGGCGCCATGCAGCCACTGCCGTACTGAATCAAAGATTGTCGAATGGCAAGTTTGGCACATTACAGCCACCAAACCAAAGTTGTGCAGTACTTAGGTAAGGGACATTCGCAGGTGGCCCATGTCTCGCTAACGCGTTGAGACAGTCGGGATCGTGGAGGTGGGAGGTATTCAGCTCCCACAGTTCACGCGCACTCCAGGTGTCTGTGTCTTAATCCTGCTGCGTTCCTTCTGGGTTCCAGGGGTGGGTGTCTGGGCGTACATGTCGATGAGAATGGCTTAGAAATAGTCGGTAGTGTGCCGGCGCCATGCAGCCACTGCCATACTGAATCAAAGTTTGTCGAATGGCAAGTTTGGCACATTACAGCCACCAAACCAAAGTTGTGCAGTATTTAGGTAAGGGACATTCGCAGGTGGCCCATGTCTCGCTAACGCGTTGAGACAGTCGGGATCGTGGAGGTGGGAGGTATTCAGCTCCCACAGTTCACGCGCACTCCAGCTGTCTGTGTCTTAATCCTGCTGCGTTCCTTCTGGGTTCCAGGGGCGGGTGGCTGGGCGTACATGTCGATGAGAACGGCTTAGAAATAGTCGGTAGTGTGCCGGCGCCACGCAGCCACTTCCGTACTGAATCAAAGTTTGTCGAATGGCAAGTTTGGCACATTACAGCCACCAAACCAAAGTTGTGCAGTATTTAGGTAAGGGACATTCGCAGGTGGCCCATGTCTCGCTAACGCGTTGAGACAGTCGGGATCGTGGAGGTGGGAGGTATTCAGCTCCCACAGTTCACGCGCACTCCAGGTGTCTGTGTCTTAATCCTGCTGCGTTCCTTCTGGGTTCCAGGGGTGGGTGTCTGGGCGTACATGTCGATGAGAATGGCTTAGAAATAGTCGGTAGTGTGCCGGCGCCATGCAGCCACTGCCGTACTGAATCAAAGTTTGTCGAATGGCAAGTTTGGCACATTACAGCCACCAAACCAAAGTTGTGCAGTACTTAGGTAAGGGACATTCGCAGGTGGCCCATGTCTCGCTAACGCGTTGAGACAGTCGGGATCGTGGAGGTGGGAGGTATTCAGCTCCCACAGTTCACGCGCACTCCAGGTGTCTGTGTCTTAATCCTGCTGCGTTCCTTCTGGGTTCCAGGGGTGGGTGTCTGGGCGTACATGTCGATGAGAATGGCTTAGAAATAGTCGGTAGTGTGCCGGCGCCATGCAGCCACTGCCGTACTGAATCAAAGTTTGTCGAATGGCAGGTTTGGCACATTACAGCCACCAAACCAAAGTTGTGCAGTACTTAGGTAAGGGACATTCGCAGGTGGCCCATGTCTCGCTAACGCGTTGAGACAGTCGGGATCGTGGAGGTGGGAGGTATTCAGCTCCCACAGTTCACGCGCACTCCAGGTGTCTGTGTCTTAATCCTGCTGCGTTCCTTCTGGGTTCCAGGGGTGGGTGTCTGGGCGTACATGTCGATGAGAATGGCTTAGAAATAGTCGGTAGTGTGCCGGCGCCATGCAGCCACTGCCATACTGAATCAAAGTTTGTCGAATGGCAAGTTTGGCACATTACAGCCACCAAACCAAAGTTGTGCAGTACTTAGGTAAGGGACATTCGCAGGTGGCCCATGTCTCGCTAACGCGTTGAGACAGTCGGGATCGTGGAGGTGGGAGGTATTCAGCTCCCACAGTTCACGCGCACTCCAGCTGTCTGTGTCTTAATCCTGCTGCGTTCCTTCTGGGTTCCAGGGGTGGGTGTCTGGGCGTACATGTCGATGAGAATGGCTTAGAAATAGTCGGTAGTGTGCCGGCGCCACGCAGCCACTTCCGTACTGAATCAAAGTTTGTCGAATGGCAAGTTTGGCACATTACAGCCACCAAACCAAAGTTGTGCAGTACTTAGGTAAGGGACATTCGCAGGTGGCCCATGTCTCGCTAACGCGTTGAGACAGTCGGGATCGTGGAGGTGGGAGGTATTCAGCTCCCACAGTTCACGCGCACTCCAGGTGTCTGTGTCTTAATCCTGCTGCGTTCCTTCTGGGTTCCAGGGGTGGGTGTCTGGGCGTACATGTCGATGAGAATGGCTTAGAAATAGTCGGTAGTGTGCCGGCGCCATGCAGCCACTGCCATACTGAATCAAAGTTTGTCGAATGGCAAGTTTGGCACATTACAGCCACCAAACCAAAGTTGTGCAGTATTTAGGTAAGGGACATTCGCAGGTGGCCCATGTCTCGCTAACGCGTTGAGACAGTCGGGATCGTGGAGGTGGGAGGTATTCAGCTCCCACAGTTCACGCGCACTCCAGCTGTCTGTGTCTTAATCCTGCTGCGTTCCTTCTGGGTTCCAGGGGCGGGTGGCTGGGCGTACATGTCGATGAGAACGGCTTAGAAATAGTCGGTAGTGTGCCGGCGCCACGCAGCCACTTCCGTACTGAATCAAAGTTTGTCGAATGGCAAGTTTGGCACATTACAGCCACCAAACCAAAGTTGTGCAGTATTTAGGTAAGGGACATTCGCAGGTGGCCCATGTCTCGCTAACGCGTTGAGACAGTCGGGATCGTGGAGGTGGGAGGTATTCAGCTCCCACAGTTCACGCGCACTCCAGGTGTCTGTGTCTTAATCCTGCTGCGTTCCTTCTGGGTTCCAGGGGTGGGTGTCTGGGCGTACATGTCGATGAGAATGGCTTAGAAATAGTCGGTAGTGTGCCGGCGCCATGCAGCCACTGCCGTACTGAATCAAAGTTTGTCGAATGGCAAGTTTGGCACATTACAGCCACCAAACCAAAGTTGTGCAGTACTTAGGTAAGGGACATTCGCAGGTGGCCCATGTCTCGCTAACGCGTTGAGACAGTCGGGATCGTGGAGGTGGGAGGTATTCAGCTCCCACAGTTCACGCACACTCCAGGTGTCTGTGTCTTAATCCTGCTGCGTTCCTTCTGGGTTCCAGGGGTGGGTGTCTGGGCGTACATGTCGATGAGAATGGCTTAGAAATAGTCGGTAGTGTGCCGGCGCCATGCAGCCACTGCCGTACTGAATCAAAGTTTGTCGAATGGCAGGTTTGGCACATTACAGCCACCAAACCAAAGTTGTGCAGTACTTAGGTAAGGGACATTCGCAGGTGGCCCATGTCTCGCTAACGCGTTGAGACAGTCGGGATCGTGGAGGTGGGAGGTATTCAGCTCCCACAGTTCACGCGCACTCCAGGTGTCTGTGTCTTAATCCTGCTGCGTTCCTTCTGGGTTCCAGGGGTGGGTGTCTGGGCGTACATGTCGATGAGAATGGCTTAGAAATAGTCGGTAGTGTGCCGGCGCCATGCAGCCACTGCCATACTGAATCAAAGTTTGTCGAATGGCAAGTTTGGCACATTACAGCCACCAAACCAAAGTTGTGCAGTATTTAGGTAAGGGACATTCGCAGGTGGCCCATGTCTCGCTAACGCGTTGAGACAGTCGGGATCGTGGAGGTGGGAGGTATTCAGCTCCCACAGTTCACGCGCACTCCAGGTGTCTGTGTCTTAATCCTGCTGCGTTCCTTCTGGGTTCCAGGGGTGGGTGGCTGGGCGTACATGTCGATGAGAACGGCTTAGAAATAGTCGGTAGTGTGCCGGCGCCATGCAGCCACTGCCGTACTGAATCAAAGTTTGTCGAATGGCAAGTTTGGCACATTACAGCCACCAAACCAAAGTTGTGCAGTACTTAGGTAAGGGACATTCGCAGGTGGCCCATGTCTCGCTAACGCGTTGAGACAGTCGGGATCGTGGAGGTGGGAGGTATTCAGCTCCCACAGTTCACGCGCACTCCAGGTGTCTGTGTCTTAATCCTGCTGCGTTCCTTCTGGGTTCCAGGGGTGGGTGTCTGGGCGTACATGTCGATGAGAATGGCTTAGAAATAGTCGGTAGTGTGCCGGCGCCATGCAGCCACTGCCGTACTGAATCAAAGTTTGTCGAATGGCAAGTTTGGCACATTACAGCCACCAAACCAAAGTTGTGCAGTACTTAGGTAAGGGACATTCGCAGGTGGCCCATGTCTCGCTAACGCGTTGAGACAGTCGGGATCGTGGAGGTGGGAGGTATTCAGCTCCCACAGTTCACGCGCACTCCAGGTGTCTGTGTCTTAATCCTGCTGCGTTCCTTCTGGGTTCCAGGGGTGGGTGGCTGGGCGTACATGTCGATGAGAACGGCTTAGAAATAGTCGGTAGTGTGCCGGCGCCATGCAGCCACTGCCGTACTGAATCAAAGTTTGTCGAATGGCAAGTTTGGCACATTACAGCCACCAAACCAAAGTTGTGCAGTACTTAGGTAAGGGACATTCGCAGGTGGCCCATGTCTCGCTAACGCGTTGAGACAGTCGGGATCGTGGAGGTGGGAGGTATTCAGCTCCCACAGTTCACGCGCACTCCAGGTGTCTGTGTCTTAATCCTGCTGCGTTCCTTCTGGGTTCCAGGGGTGGGTATCTGGGCGTACATGTCGATGAGAATGGCTTAGAAATAGTCGGTAGTGTGCCGGCGCCATGCAGCCACTGCCGTACTGAATCAAAGTTTGTCGAATGGCAAGTTTGGCACATTACAGCCACCAAACCAAAGTTGTGCAGTACTTAGGTAAGGGACATTCGCAGGTGGCCCATGTCTCGCTAACGCGTTGAGACAGTCGGGATCGTGGAGGTGGGAGGTATTCAGCTCCCACAGTTGACGCGCACTCCGGGTGTAGATCTAGTGTGTCTAGCATACAGATAGGTTTCGTGCAGGCCCTACCCTAGCCTCCTCCTAATCAACACTCGGCCATCACTGGTACCGAGCAGAAGTAACTTTCTTCAGGAAACACAACAGACCTCCACCCTGCCCTCCAGTGAGCTGTCATTTGACACCACTGAAGTTGCAGACTGCAGGGGTTTAGGGTCAGTGGAATGCACGCTACAGGACGTCTGGCTTTGGACTGACCTTTAAGTAACCGATTGCAACAGCTTCTTGTGTCACTGTGGTGCCAACCGCAGCAGATGCAGTTCGATGTGTCAGAACCATACACCGAACACGTTGGTCTTCCCTCTTAGTAGTGTCATGGGGCCACCCGGACTTTGGTCGTCTTGTGAGCGTGTATTGCTGTGACGACCGCTGCCAGCAGTCATGAACCGCACTGCTGCTATGGTCACAGATTCGAATCCTGCCTCAGGCATGGATGTGTGTAATGTTCTTGGGTTAGGTATGTTTAAGTAGTTCTCAGTCTATGGGACTGATGACCTCAGACGTTAAGTCCCATAGTGCTTAGAGCCTTTTGAACCAGCAGTCACGTATAGGGACCACATTCCTGCCAAGTCTTCCTGCAATATCGCAGAAGGAAATCCAGCTTCTCGTAACCGTATTACACGACCTCGTTAAAACACAGTGAGGTGTTGATAATAGCGTCATTGTCGCTTTAAATGCATTCTTGACTAACATCAACTCACCTAGTCCAATCTCAAAAGTAAATAACGCCCACGACCGTTACAGCGCGTATTTAAAGCAAACGCGAAATGCATCCTGATAGTGGCACTACTAGCGCCACTCTTATGCGGACTGTCATAAAATTTGAATAGACGTTTATCTTTCAGTTGTAGAAACATGCCTACCAACTTTCACTTATGTCGCAGAACTCCTTCCCAGTGCTGCATTTTTTTACCGTCAGTGTATATTTCACATGCACTCATATTTCACGTGTATGTCTAACGAATTTCACCTTACAGTTTCATTTTCACGCAGCTTCATGTTTATGACGTCGTATCTCCTGAACTATACGCTGTACAATGATACAATTTTGCAGGTACATCCCGTAGTATATGTTCCTATTGTATGCGAAATGTGTTGTGAATAGAGGTAATAAGTTAAAACGTCAAGCTTGATGAGGCAGTTCCTGACGCATTTCAGTGTTTACGATGTCATATTTCCTGAAGTAATTGTTGTAAAATGATATATTTTCTAGATACATTCAGCGGCAGATGTGGATATTGTATGAAAAAAGTGTTCTGCATAAAGTTAACAACAACGAGGTAATAAATTTAGACGTCTTACATGACGTAGTGGTTTTTCATGCATTCAGTGCTTTATGGCATAGTATCTCCTGAACTAAGTGTCGCACAATGATACAATTCTTCTGGTACGTTCAGTGGTATATGTGAGTACTGTCTGCAGAATGTGTCACCAATAGAGTTAGCAGTAAAGAAGTCATAAACTAAAACGTCATGCATGATGTGGCAGTTTTACTGCATGAACAGCAAAAATGTATTAAGCGCCAAACTCTTTTACTTTCATCATTTTGTGGGGGTTGTTAGCGAGAAAAAGTCCCTTAAAGGTTAGAAATTACATATGGAGTTTGTTGAAAGCCTGTAAGTGCTCTCATTTTCAAATACTGGATGACTAAACTATGGGTATTCTCACTTTGTAGGCTATGCTGCTTTTTCGATCTTCTTTTTTGTCTTTATTGTCATTTCATTCCCTTGCACCACATGGACAGAGGAGGACTGGCAGTGGCACAGTCCACCGCTCTTCAACCAGTTTTTCAATATTTTTTTTCCTTTATTGTCATTTTACACCTTATACAAGGTAGGCCAGCAGCGGCAAAACTACGCCGCTCTTCAGCCACAGACATTACAATTAGGACAGATGAAGATTTAGAAAAGCAAAACAGAATGATGGGGAACAAACAGTAGACACACAAAGTAAAACACAGGTGTAGCGAAAATAATAAGCGTTCAGCACTGATACATGCATATAGATGACAGAGACAACACACGTGAATGAGGAGCATGGACGGTGAAACACTAAGGCACTAACACAATGCCACACAAAAAACCAATGGCGATAATCTCTGGTGCGCGAATGTTCACTGGTCGTGTACGAGTCTGGGAACTGGCCAAAGGGGAAACGGTGTGGGAGGAGGGAGTGGGGAGGGTGTAGATGCCAGTGGCAGAGGAGAGGGGAGGGGGAAGAAAGAAGGTAGGGGGTGTAGGGGAAGCCTGGGGGAGAGGAGGGAGGGAGGAAGGGAGAAGGGAGAGAAGGGATGCTGTTGGGAAAAAACACAGGGGGTGGAAGGGGAGGATAAAAGTTGGTAGGAGGGGTAGATGGAGGGGATGAGGGTATCATCAGGGAGGGGGAATTGGCGGAAGCCACCGTGGGCAAGGGTATGGAGAGTGGAGAGATGGAGAGCAGGTGAGTCGTGGGAATACAGGTGTGGCAGCGGATGGGGGTGGGAGAGGATGGGAGAGACAAGTGGGTGAGGGGAATCAAGTTTGTGGGAGGTGTAGAGGACATGTATCCATTTGAGGAAAAGGAGGAGGTGCGGGAACAGAGTGTGGTCATACAGGATCTGCATGGGGGAGGGAAGGCAGATGCAATAGGTGAGGCGAAGCACATGGCGTTCTAGGATTTGAAGGGATTGTAAAGGGAGGAGGGGTGGAGATCCAGGCCGGATGGGGGTAGCAGACGATAGGGCAGATGAGGGAATTATAGGTGTGGAGCATGGTGGAGGGGTCCACACCCCATGTGCGGCCAGAAAGAAGCTTGAGGAGACAGTCGGGAGCAGGCCTTGGCTTGGATAGTCAGGAGATGGGGAGAGGTGACGGTCAAGGGTGATACCAAGGTACTTGAGGGTGGGAGTAAGGGTTATAGGATGGCCATAAATGGTGATATAGAAGTCGAGGAGATGGAAGGAAGGGGTGGTTTTGCCTACAATGATAGCCTAGGTCTTGGAAGGATTGTCCTTGAGCAACCACTGCTCACACCAAGTGATGAACCGGTCAAGATGGGATTGGAGAAGGTGTTGGGAGCGTTGCAGGGTGGGGGCGAGGGTAAGGTAGGCAGTGTCATCGGCATACTGGAGAAGGTGGACGGGGGGGGGGGTGAAGGCGGTGGCATGTCCGCTGTATACAGAAGGTAGAGAAGAGGGGAGAGGACGGAACCTTGGCGGAGGGGTAGAAGAAAGGACCCATTCAGACGGACATAGCTGATAGGAAGGGCGAAGGTTTGGAGCTTGAAGAGGAGACCGGAATGCCATACACGGTCGTAGGCACATTCAAGGTCGAGGGAGAGGAAGATGGCTTATCGACGGTAGTTGAGCTGTTCAGAGAGGAGATGAGTGAGTTGAAGGAGGAGGAGGAGATTAGTGTTTAACGTCCCATCGACAACGAGGTCATTAGAGACGGAGCGCAAGCTCGGGTGAGGGAAGGATGGGGAAGGAAATCGGCCATACCCTTTCAAAGGAACCATCCCGGTATTTACCTGAAGCGATTTAGAGAAATCACGGAAAACCTAAATCAGGATGGCCGGAGATGGGATTGAACTGTCGTCCTCCCTCGCTCGGTGAGGTGAAGGAGAAGGTTATCGGCAGAGAAGGACGGTCGAAAGCCACATTGGGTAGTGGGCTTTTTCAATACAACTGTCACCCCTTTTGCAGATGGGTGGCTCTTACCCCCACAGTGATTTTATCTAGACAGCAAATGTTTGAAATCGATCCAGAGGTTTAGGATTTGTGGAACATGCATACATACATATGTAGGAGGGGAGTTCAATAAGTAATGCAACACATTTCTTTTCCTTGGCTAGTTTCTGTTGACAAAGTGAGAAATTTGTTGTGAGACGCAGTGGAATATTCCTGATTCAGTCTCTATAGTTTTATAAGTTCCAATACGAGATGGCGCTGCTATACGTAGCCTTCAGAATGGCGCCTGTAACAGGAGTGCCTTCAAGCAGAGAGCTGTCATTGAGTTTGTTTTGGCGGAAAACCATATCATAGATATTCATAGGCACTTGTCTACAGAGATCGGGATGTCGACAAAGGCACGGTGAGGCAGTGGTCGAGGCTCCTGTCATCTTCCTCAACCATGCTATTACAGCCCAGATCTCTCACCTTCCGACTTCCATCTGTTTGGCCCAATGATGGTTGCACTCAACGGAAAGCATTACGTGGATGATGGGGAGGTTACTGATGCAACAAGACGTTGGCTCCAAAGTCGACCAGTAGAGTGCTGCTATGTGGACATTCAGGTCCTCCCACCAAGGTGGCATAAGGTCGCTGCATTGAACGGAGATTATGCTGAAAAATAGTGTTTTGTATCTAAAAAGGTGGGAAATAATATGGTGTATTGCAATACTGAATAAAACTAATCCGCTTACAGAAACAATAAAATATGTTGCATCACTTATTGAACGCCCCTCGTACATACATACATACATGAATACGTACGTGTATCCGTTTTTATAATTTCCTATGGATGTATAGATTCAACGAGGCTGACAAGGCGATGAATGAGTTAACATACAAACAGAGAAAATTACTACAAATGTGGAAATATAAAAATTTAACAGAATGTGGCTGATATTGTATCAAACGATTGTACTTGATTCATAGATTACAGATCTGGAATCGGATATTGTCTGTAGTGTTACTATGCATTTCGATGTTTTAACTATGCAATACTAATTCAGATGAAACAAGTTACCTGTATCGAGGTATTTTTATCTCGCACTTCGAATGAGTTACTTGAATAGCTTCGAACCACTTTTGAAAGAAAGTGTTTTAATTTGAGCAGTAGTCACGTATCAGGTTTGGTGGGATTTGTTTATGGAAGGTAAGTTGTGATTTTCAATAAATGTTCATAATGTTGCGGGTAATTTCTGAAAGGGAAATCAAATACAAAAACTTGAAACACTCAATGAGAGCCGATAAATTAAATATAAATTTAAATATAGAGATGAATGCAGATGGTTAATTTCGAGTATATTCATTTCGTAGCCAAATTTGTTTGTTACGTTACAACAGAAGCAAATTTTATTGCGAGAAAATGTAGGCTACTCCGAACAAAGAGTTTTCCGTCTGAAGCAATCGGTTAGATAAAGATCTTCGATTGCGGAATTTTCCAAGGACATTATGTAATTTTTTTGCTACCACTGGTGGTAAAAGAGATTTTTGTTACCTGTCTTGATTGCTATAATCTTTTGAAATGATGCAATGCGGACTGGCTGTTGTTTCCGCCTGCAAAGCGCTAGCGCTCGCTGCTGTTTACTTTCAGCGGCCGTCACTAAGTTTCGCTGACGTATACTAGGACCATGGCCAACCGTTTTCGAAAATACACTCAACTGATTGACCTTATGCAGTGACGGCGCCCGATCAAAGGCCTTGGAAGTGGAACGCTTCCTACACCACATTGCTAAGATCCTAGCTTCCTATATTTTGTTCATCCATTTGTCCATCTTAAGCAGTACTGTATACTTCAAAGCCGTCAATGATGCCGTGTGTGAAAGATTACTTCGTGACACCAAACATGAACTACGCTTTTGCCACGCCGACGGCAATATCGCTTCGATCATTGTCGACCACTCAGTCTTGAGCATGCGCACCATACGATTTTTCGAACTACCATTCGAGCTCCCGGCGGAAGACGTTATCACCGCCCTCCCCCCACCCCCTATGGCACTGTACATGGCCACATTACCGAACGCTGGATGCGATTCCAAACGTACCTCCATCTTCAGCGACGCATCATCCAATCACCGGCGGCTACCGTGGCGCCTCCGACTCCAAAAAATGGCTCTAAGCACTATGGGACTTAACATCTGAGGTCATCAGTGCCCTAGACATAGAACTACTTAAACCTAACTAACCTAAGGACATCACACACATCCATGCCCGAGGCAGGATTCGAACCTGCGACCGTAACAGCAGTGTGGTTCCGGACTGAAGCTCCTACAACCACTCGGCCACAGTGGCCGGCCCTCCGACGACGGTTTTACCAATCACCTACGAGTCGGCGCTCTCGTCTCCCGCCGACCATCGTCGGTCGGACCACCTACCGGTGTCCCTTTGAGCTGCTATGGATATCGTCGGGATCGACGCGTCACGCTCGCAACCTGACGCTACTCCGGCGCCACCATCAACAGCGACGCTCCCCCCCCCCCCCCCCCCAGGGGGTCCACAACTCTTTTGTGGATATGTGCGTAGCGAGCACAGGACCCCGAGCTAGTGTGGCCCTCTTTCCTTCATCCTTCCCCATCTTCCCCCAACCCCCTCAACTCCGCCTCTTCCCTTCCCTTTCTCCCCCTCTGGGAGTATGTTTAGTGCCTATGTCTGGAGACGGACGCTTGAAACTGTAAAACAGTCTCTCTTCTTCGCTTTGTCTGCTGGCAAGTGTCTGTCCTTCCTTTGTCCTTCTCTTTTTCTTACCTATTCTCTTTACCCTCTTCTCTGCTGCGGCGTTTGCGACCTCTCTTCTTTCCTTTCCTTTTCTTTGTTTCTCCCTTTCTCTGTTCTCCTCCCTGTGCGTGTCTGTAGGCTGACCCACCCATTCCCACGCTTAGCCGGTGACGGGGTAACGCGCAACTCCCCGCCCCAGGTAGACAGGTAGGACACGTACGTACCCCCTGGTAATGGCCAGACCCAGGGAGGGGTGATTACTCGAGCTGGTACATTCCGAAAGTGAAGATTGGTCCCTCCGTCCGTTTCTCGGGATGTGTGACCTGAGTTGTGAACAATCACCTAAGGCGAGAGTGCCCTCAGAGAGGGCCCCCACAAGGAAGGAGCACGCCCTTGGAGACGCCGGTAATCATGGGGGATACTTCCGCAATGGTTTCCTCATCATCTACTATGTATGCTCACAAGCGAAAGTTAAATGAGTCTCAGCCACGGACAATTCTTGCATCAGTGCCAAAGTTCCTTGTTGTTTCTCGGTCGGACGAAGGTCAAGACTTCTCCACAGTCAACCCTTTCATTATTCAGAAAGGTGTCGACACAATTGCAGGTCCTGTAAAGTCTTGTTCCCGATTACAAAATGGCACCTTGTTGTTAGAAACAGTCAGTGCCCTCCAGGCACAAAAATTGCTGCGTACTTCACTGCTGCACACTTTCCCTGTCTGGGTGGAAGCGCACCACACTTTAAATTCATCATGTGGGGTGGTTTATACACGCTCCCTCGACGGATTGTCCGACGAAGAAATTCAAAACTACCTGTCTGACCAGGGCGTAACAGCTGTTCACCGACTCATGAAAAGGGTAGACAAGGACTTGGCCCCAACCCGTACTCTCTTCTTGACATTTGACAGAGTTCAACTTCCATCGACCATAAAAGTGGGCTATGAGATAATTTCCGTTCGCCTTTATATCCCAAACCCTACACGTTGCTATCGGTGTCAGCAGTTCAATTACACCAGCCAGTCATGTTCCAATACGGCCAAATGTGTTACATGTGACAAGGATGCCCGTGAGGGTGCTTGTCCACCTCCATCCCCTCGTTGCATCAACTGTATGGGTGACCACACTGCTTCCTCTAGAGATTGCCCCGTTTCCAAAGACGAATGGCTCATTCAGGAAATCAGAGTGAAGGAAAGGGTGTCGACCTTTGCTGCACGAAAGTTATTCGCTAGTCGAAAGCCCACTGTGCCTCAAGCAGGTAAATACAGCACTGTCCTCGGCCTACAAAGGAGGCAGCCACAGAGACTTGTGATCTCACCTTTAGTGCCACGGTCGTCAGATAGGCCAGTGCAAAGATCGCCCGTTCAACCTCCCCACTCTCACCTGCTCACTCTGTGGCTCACCCTTCATCGGGTTCTGCTAAATCACGAGATCCCAAAATCAGACACCCGGACTCCCAAAAAAGAGCCTAAACGTGAAGATTTTTTACGTACCCTGACTTCACACCCATCGATTCCTCCCTCATCTCAACGTCCTGTTTCCAAAAAGGCTAATAAGAAACCCAGTTCCTCTCCTTCTCCGCCATGGCGTATCTCATCTACAGCACCACCTGGTGGTAACCACCCTCGGCCATCTTCTGTGTCACCAAGGCACCCTGCTCGCGGCCGATCAGCCGACTGATCACTGGTGGCAGGAGTTGCTCCCGAACAACCTATGGATCAGGATCTTCTGCCGTCAGCTGAATATCGTTCCACGCTGTCGGCCGCCGGCTCTGAGCAGTCGTTGCGTTGAGAGCAACCTTGGTCACATTCTTCCCTTTTCTGTCCACCCTATGTCCATTATCCATTGGAATATCCATGGCATTTCAACCAATCGGTATGAATTGTCGATCCTCTTACGATCCTATTCGCCAGTTGTAAGGTGTCAGGCAAATCCAATACCTTCCATGAAAACCCTGACATGATAGCAAATCTGGTAGTATGTCACATAGCTCCGAATAAATCCTGACATTAAATTAACCAAAGTAATATGATCAACGAGTGAGCAAATGGAATACCACAGACTAACACAAGAACGCCTAAATGCACGTCATACCTTCCCACCACAGTTCCGAGGGGAGAAACGAGAACAGAAGCCGAGAGCAGATTTGTGTAGGCTAGGAGGTCGTACGATAAGGGACGGACACCCACATCGCCAAGAGCAGCCCCCAGCCCATGTTAAAAGATGGAGCCCTCCAGAAGACCAGTATAGATCTTACGATAACACTAAAAGGGCCACACCAGCTGCAAGTTTTAGCGTGAGGCTATACGCGTCTCTGTTACGTAGCAAACATTGAAAACATTGCCCCACCACGAAAAGTATAACGTTTCTCATTGGATAGACAGAATTTTTGTAGGCGGAGCTTAAGGTTAACATTGAGACCCTGATTGGTCAGTTGAAAATACAGCCAGATACCTTTTTCTTAAACCAACTTCAGTAAATTGTAGTAAAAAAGAGAAATTCGTGAGAGTTGCTACCGAGACGGCGAGGTGTGTGGAGCTGCGCCGCCCACCGCCCCCTGACTCTGCCTAACCACCGACAAGGAAATGAACACATGTGATGCCACATGAGAGCGCATAAGGCTTCACTCAGAACTGCAGAAGTCTCATCTGTTACATCCCCTTTTTACGTAATACTAGTGTCGATCGTCAATTAAACTTCATGGTATTCACATTTGCTACTTGAAGTTAAAATCTGAAACGTGATGATTTTTCTGTTATATAATTATTGAGAAGCTACATCAGCCACTGTAATTTATGACAAGCTAAATAAGTAGTTAAAGATAATTGAGGGTCACTGTAGACCATTTTTGATAGTTTTCTCTTTTAAGAAACTTAATTTAAACCTACATTATAGATGTGATATGGCATAGGTCATCCTTCGATCCATTATAGAACTCGGAAACCCATTCAGGGAATATTCGTTCACATTTTTGTTGAACGCAGTTGGTTTTTATCATCCTGTATTAAAATATTTCCTTTCATCAACAGCGCAATTTATAAACAATGATTTGTGAGTAGAATAAAAATTCCAATGGTAAACTTAACTGCTTTTTCGACGTTATTTTACCAGCTAACTAAAACCCCTTCCACTAAATTTAGTTAGTATTAAGGTTCTTTTACATGGAGTGCAGTGGAGCTGACGCTGAAATCATTAAGTATTTGATTATATCATCGCTAGTCTCACTGAACTCTTCTGAACTCTACTTGTCATGTGTGGTCTGGCGTCTCCTTACCAGCAAAAGGTCCCAGGTTCAAACTAGTCAATTCACTAAAAAACACGCTCAGAGCGTCGTTGAGCTAAAGTGGTAGGGAGACACTACTTAGAAGAAACAGACGCCCTGCAGAATGTTAGACAGTCATCTTCTGTCTTCAGGAAACAAAGTTGCGTTCCCACGATCGCTTTGTTTTCCCTCATTTTCAGTCAGTCCGAATTGATCTCCCCTCCGTTGAAGGCAATCCAACACATGGAGGACTCATGATTCTTCTCCATGACACTGTCAATTATCAGCCTATCCCCTTAAACAGTTCCTTCCAAGCTGTTGTTGTCCGTCTTTCCCTTTCTGGATACACCTTCTCTCTTTGTACTGTATACACTCCCATCATCCACACCGATGGCAAAGGCTGATCTCCATCTTCTTGGTCAGCTTCGCCCCCTATTTGCTCGTTGGGGACTTCAATGCCCACCACCCACTTTGGGGATCTCCGCATCGTTGTCCGCGCGGCTCACTATTGATAGATGTCTTCCACCAAGCGGATCTTGTTTGCCTCAACACTGGGGACCCTACATTTTTGTCTGCCTCCACGACAAATTTCTCTCATATGGACCTTTCGGTCGGTACTGTCCCGCTAGCTCGGCGCTTTGAATGGTTCACTCTTGCTGATACGCACTCGAGTGACCACTTTCCATGTGTCCTTAGATTGCAGCCACAACTGCCATATATGCGCCCGAGACGCTGGAAGTTTGCCCTAGCCGATTGGTCACTTTTTTTCATCACTAGCGACATTCGATGACCGTCACTTTCCCAGCGTCGACGATGAAATCACTCATATTACAGACGTTATTCTTACAGCTGTGGAACGTTCAATACCTCGCACCTCCGAATTGCCCGGCGCCCTCCAGAGCCTTGGTGAAACGAGGCATGCCGTGACGCAATACGTGAGCGGCGATTTGTTCTTCGCGTTTTCCGACACCATCCTACTTTGGCCAACTGTATCCGCTATAAGCAGTTCCGTGCGCGATGCCGTCGCGTCATCCGCAATAGCAAGAAGGCAAGCTGGGACTTCTTGGCTAGCTCATTTAACACCTTCACTCCCTCCTTGAAAGTTTGGAGTCGGATTCGACAGTTATCTGGCGCGCCTAGTTTCTCCCCGGTCTCTGGGCTCACTGTCGCGCACGATACCTTAGTGGACCTCGTCGCAATTTATAACTCATTGGGTCAACACATTGCTGAGATTTTGAGCTCTTCAAATTACCCGCCAGATTTTCTCCCGAAGCAACGTGCAGCGGAAGTGAGACCTCTTGCTTTCTCCTCTCAAAATCGCGAAAGCTATAATACTGTTTTCTCCATGTGGGAACTCCAACAAGCACTCTCTTCTTCTCGCTCTTCCGCCCCAGGACCGAATGGTATCCACATCCAAATGTTGCTGCATTTATCGTACCATAGTCTGCGCTATCTCCTTCGCATTTATAATCGAATTTGGGCCGACAGTACTTTTCCCCGATGATGGCGGGAAGCTATCGTCGTTCCTGTTCCAAAACCTGGAAAGGACAAACATCTCCCCTCTAGCTACAGCCCCATTTCTCTCACAAGTAGTGTATGTAAGGTTTTGGAGCATATGGTGAATTGCTATTTAGCCTGGTGGCTGGAGTCCCGAAGTCTTTTAACAGCTGCCCAATGCGGTTTCCGAAAGCATCGTTCTGCCGTTGACCATATTGTTGCTCTCTCCACTTATATCATGAACAATTTTCTCAGGAAACGCCAAACAGTAGCAATATTTTTTGATCTGGAGAGGGCATAGATACCTGTTGGAGGACAGGCATCCTCCGCACACTGTTCTCTTGGGGCTTTCGAGGTCGGCTGCCCTTTTTCTTCGTGAATTTATGGCAGAGCGCACATTTAAAGTGCGGGTGAACACTACTTTCTCCCGTACTTTCTCCCAAGAAAACGGGGTACCCCAGGCCTCTGTGCTAAGTGTTGCACTGTTTGCCATTGTCATAAATCCAATTATGGATTGTCTCCTTCCCGATGTCTCGGGATTCCTCTTTGTGGACGATTTTGCGATCTACTACAGCTCTCAACGGACCAGCCTTCTTGAACGACGTCTTCAAGGATGTCTTGATCGCCTCCACTCTTGGAGCATCGAAACCGACTTCCGCTTTTCTCCCAGTAAGAACGTTTGTGTCAGTTTTTGGCGCCGTACGGAGCTTCTTCCGCCTTCCTTACATCTAGGCCCTGTCATCCTTCCGTTCGCGGACGACGCTAAATTCTTGGGTCTTATGTATGACAGAAAACTGTGCTGGTCCTCCCACATTTCCTATCTTTCAGCTCGATGTCTGCGATCCCTCAACACTGTCCGTGTCCTGAATGGTACCTCCTGGGGAACGGAGCGAGTGGTCCTTCTCCGCCTCTATCGCGCCTTAGTGCGCTCGAAATTAGAGATGGGCAAAACTGTTCTTTTCAGAGATTGGATCAGAACTGTTCACTCCCTGAAATGAATTAGCTGTTTTTCATGACTCACCACTCATTTACAAAAGAAAATAAATGAAAGGCACATTGCCCTTTAAACTTGGTTTACTCCAGTACTATACCTGTATTTTGATCTTATTTGATCCTATTTTGAAGTAACATAGATAATGAGTAAGAATTTTGTATTGTTTATTGAAATTTCCACGATATGACAAAGTTTTTGATTATTGATTTATTTTGCACTAGCGTGGTTTTTTGGGTGATCGGAAAATGTTGTAACTTGAGATTTACATTAACAATATATTTGGCTATAATGTATTAAAATTTCATTAACCTCATACAAATACATCGCAAGCCATATATTTTTCCTTTCGAAGACGCCTAAAATCGCAAAATCCGTACCAGAATAAGAAAAAAATATATAAATTTGACTGTAAAACGAAAGTGCTGCATATAGCCTTACGCAGAATAAAACAAGGAAAATATTGGTGTATCACATTTTGCGATACGTTTATCGGTTCGCTCGTAATTAAAGCGTAAATTCGAGTGTCCATAATAAAAATCCTATAGTAAGAGTAGTCATCAGGAACCTAATCTAATCAGTTTAAACAAATAAAAATAAAATAAAAACAATTGATGTATACATAACATAATAATGTAATATACATAGCGGTATTACTATGAAGAACAATATCCAGTGGGGACAAACTCCGATGCAGAGGCGCTGAGTCGAGCAGGTCGAGCCGCGAGCTGTATTACTGCGTGAGCTGAGACCGCAGAGACCAGAGTGACACCAGAGTCGCTTTGCTCGACGCTCTGGCTAGAGTCGAGACGGTGGGGTGAGCGTTGAGCGGGCGAGTTCCGAGGGTGGGGGGAGCTCACCCGCTCCGAGACAAATCGTCCGCTCCCTTGCGAGCAGGTTTTTGCAAGTAGTTCCTATGTTATCCGCTAGGTGGCTCTCTGTCCTGTTGCTGGCATCAACTGCCCAGAGGGCAGGACGTGCGACTGAAACGATCGCCGACAGAGTGCGATGCGAAGTTAAGCTGCGCCAGACACTGCACAGTGCACACGGCAGACGACGCACAGAGACGGCCCGGCATATGTGAAACACAAAATCCAATGGGGCACTGCACAATGCAGGCAGCCAAGGTAGAAGCAGGGCAGAGGCCGGCGCTGGCTGTGTTGTGAGGCGTGCACTGTGCTCTGACCAGCAGAGGCGCTGCTGATATGCTCCGTCTCTCTCTCTCTCTCTCTCTCTCTCTCTCTGCCTGGGAAACGTTTGGAGCTACCGTTCTTTTTTTCTGAATCACTGATTGTTCACTCCTTTGAAAGATTGAACTCTATGAATTAGTTCAAGAGCGGATCCCCCATCTCTACTCGAAATTGGACTATGGAAGCATATCCTCTATCGGCCGTCTATTCTTCGGCGTATCGACTCTGTCCACCACCATGGATTACATTTAGCGTCTGGAGCGTTTTACACCAGCCCTGTGGAGAGCCTTTACGCTGAGACTGCTGAACCTCCATTGTCCAATCGGCGAGCTGTCCTTCTCAGTCGTTATGCTAGCCATCTGTCTTCCATGCCTGCTAATCCGGCCCATGACATTTTTTTCGACGCCTCCTTGGATTTAGGGTATGCAGGCCGCCCTTCCTCTCTGCTACCACCGGGAGTCCGCTTCCGTCAACTGCTGCATTCTCTTTCCTTTCACTTTCCTAAAACTTTCTTGAAAACTTGGGGTACAGCTCCTCCTTGGCTCCGGCTCCGGACCTGCCCGCTCCGTGACCTTTGTCAGTTACCCAAGGATGGTACCCCTTCTCTTGTTTATCGTCGGGCATTTGCTGCTCTATGCGCACAAGTGAAGGATGCCATATTTATTTACACTGATGGCTCAAAAACATCATTGGGTGTTGGGAGTGCCTATATTGTTAACGACACCCCTAATCTATTTCGGCTTTCCGACCAGTGTTCGTTTTTTACTGCGGAGCTTTACGCTGTTCTCCAGGCTGTCCAATACATCCGTCGCCATCAGCAGATACAGTACATTACATGCTCAGATTCACTCAGCTCTCTCCTCAGTCTCCGAGCTCTCTACCCTGTCCACCCTCTGGTCCACCGGATTCAGGACTGCCTCAACTTACTCCACTTGGGGAGCGTCTCTGTGGCGTTCCTCTGGATCCCAGGAAATGCTGGTATCTGTGGAAACGAGGCGGCCGATATAGCGGCCAAGGCTGCAGTCTCTCTTCTTCAGCCTGCTGTTCGCCTGGTTCCCTTCGCCGATCTATGGAGGGTATAATGTCGTCGTGTTGCTCTTTTATGGCAAGCACATTGGTCGACACTTCCCAATAATAAATTGCGGGACGTGAAAGCTCTTCCCTGTGCTTGGACCTCTTCCTCCCGAACTCGTCGTCGAGAGGAGGTAATTTTAACTAGACTTCGGATAGGGCACTGTCTTTTTAGCCATCGACATCTTTTAAGTGGCGATCCTCCCCCGCCATGTCCCCACTGCTCTCAAATGTGGACGGTGAGACACCTTTTACTTGTGTGCCCCTATTTTACTCCGTTACGCGCCCGTCTACAGCTGTCGCCTGATATATCTTCCATTTTAGCAGATGACACGCACTCAGCCGATCGCGTTCTCGAGATTATTAGTGTCAGTGAGATGACGTCAGTCATTTGAAGCTCTTTTTGGGAACAAACAACCCCCCTTTTATAGTGATTTTTTAAGCTTTCCTTCTGGTTTTAGTTTCCCCACTTTTTTGAGTTTCGCCCCCATTGCTGCTGGTTTCCAGTTTGGTTTTTTACCTTTTCCTAAGTCACTGACAGGGCGCTAATGACCGTAGCAGTTTTGCGCCCTAAAACCATAACAAAAAAAAAAACAACAGCGACGACTTCCGGTCAGCTCCTGGCTGATGGTAAATCGTCCCGTCACTTAACGTCCCCGCGACGGGCGGAAACCTAGTTACGCCGACCATAACGGCGTCTGGTGGTGTACTGCATGGCTCGCCGCTGCCTCGACCCTCTTCACCCGCCGCTAGTGGAGTTGCCCTCTGCGTCGGGGCATGAGTCCAAACGTACCGAACAGCAACGATCACCACTAAAAACAGTAGCTCCCGCGTGAAAATTCTACCTCTGCGAGAAATGATTTGGTCATCGGCGTCGGCGTGGCACTACTAAAAGGAAGTACACTTGGCCACACTTCCGGACGTCGTGGGGTATAATCCTTATCCTTCTCCGGTGACCAACTTAGACGTGGTGTAACCATCTACGCCGGAGAGGACATCCCAGTGGTTGGTATCACATACCTTCCGTGCGCCAGCGGCATGGATATCACCGTCATGGGGACGTATATTGTCAACATTTACACTCCGACAGGCTCCATCCGCAGAGGCGACAGAGCATACTTCTATTCAAAAGAAATCGTCCCTTTATTTTTTTGGTGCTGTGACCATTACTTGCTTGGGGGTGATTTTAATGGTGTCCTCTACCCTAAGGATCAAATTCCCTACTACAACACTGTTCAAGAACTGCGCCGTGTCGTTCGTGATCTGTTGCTCCACGAGACTTGGAAAGTTGGCCACATCGACGCTATTGGACGTACTTACCTGATGGGTCACTGCGAGCCGCCTTGACAGCATTTCCGTCTCTCTGGAACTCACACCTGCACTCCAAGGTGCAGAGCTTTGGCCCCGGCCCTTTGTAGACCACTGTACCTACATCTGCAATATTCTCCTCCTGCAACAAGTGGTCCAGCGCGATTTCACATAACAGCAGGAGGACCCTCGACATTATCCCATGCACGCTGACGGCTAAATTGTATGTCAGTAACCGCGAGGGGTAGCCCCGCGGTCTAAGGCGTCTTGTCACTGCCCGGGTTGCTCCCTCCGTCGGAGGTTCGAGTCCTCCCTCGGGCATGGGTGTGTGTGCTGTTGATAGCATAAGTTAGTTTAAGTTAGATTAAGTAGTATGTAAGCTTAGGGACTGATGACCTAAGCAGTTAGGTCCCGTAAGATCTTACCACAAATTTACAAATTTTTTGTACGTCAGTCTGTGAATGTTTTCCATTAGGATAACGCTCGCCGACATACCGTTGTTGAAACCCAACATGCTCTACAAAGAGTAGATATGTAACTTGCCTGCTCGATCAACAGATCTGTCTCCAGTGGAGCACATATGCAACATCATCGGGCGACAACTCCAGCGTCATTCGTAAACAGCATTCACTACCCTGTACTGACCAACCAAGTGCAACAGACTTGTAACTCAAGCCCACAAACTGACATCCGGCACCTGAACGACACAGTGCATGCACGTTTGCATGCTTGCATTCAACTTTCTGGCTATTACACCGGGGAATCAGTCTTCTGACTGCTTTGAATCGGCCCGCAACGAATTCCTCCCCTGCATCAATTTCTTCATTTCTGAGTAGCACTTGCAACCAATGTCCGCGATTATTTACTGGATGTATTCCAATTTCTGTCTTACTCGACAGTTTTTACCATCTGCCGCTTCGTCTGGTACTATGCGAGTCATTCCCTGATGTCCTGTCACCCTGTTCCTTCTTGTTGTCAGTGTTTTCCGCGTATTATTTTTCTCTCCAATTATGCTTAGAACCTCCTCATTCCTTCTGCGTCTACATCTACGTCATTACTCTACTATTCACAGTAAAGTGCCTCGCGGAGGGTTTAGTAAACCACCTTCAACCTGTCTACCGTTCCATTCTCGAAAGGTGCGAGGGGAAAAACGAGCACTTAAATTTTTCTGTGCAAGCCCTGATATCTCTTATTTTGTCGTGATGACCATTTCTCCCTATGTAGGTAGGTGCCAACAGAATGTTTTTCCAATCGGAGGAGAAAACTCGTGATTGAAATTTCGTGAGAAGATCCCATTGCAACGAAAAACGCCTTTGTTTTAATGATCGCCACGCCAATTCACGTATCGTGTCTGTGGCACTATCTCCACTATTTTATGATAATACAAAACGAGCTGTCCTTCTTTGAACTTTTTCGGTGTCATCCGTCAGTCCCACCTGACGCGGATCCCACACTGCACAGCAATACTCCAGAATAGGCCAGACAAGAGTGGTGTAAGCAGTCTGTTTAGTAGACCTGTTGCACCTTCTAAATGGTCTGCCAATGAATCGCAGTCTTTGGTTTGCTCTACCCACAACATTATTATGTGGTCGTTCCAATTTAGGTTATTTGTAATTATAATCCCTAGGTAATAAGTTGAATTTACAGCCTTCAGATTGGTGTGACTTACAGTGTCATCGAAATTTAGCGGATTTTTTCAGTACTCATGTGAATAACTTCACACTTTCCTTAATTCAGGGTCAATTGCCACTTTTCGCCGCATACAGATATCTTATTTAAATCATTTTGCAATTTGTTTTGGTCATCTGATGACTTTACAAGACGGTAAATGACAGCATTATCTGCAAACAATCTAAGACGAATACTGAGATTGTCTCCTATGTCGTTAATATAGATCAGGAACAATAGAGGGCCTATAACACTTCCTTGGGGAACGCCGGATATTACTTCTCTTTTACTCGACGACTCCGTCTATTACTACGAACTCTGGCCTTTCCGACAGGAAATCACGAATCTAGTCGCTCAACTGAAGCGACATTCCGTAGGCACGCTGTTTGGTTAGAAGACGCTTGTGAGAAACGGTTTCGAAAGCCTACTGGAAATCTAAAAATATGGAATCAGTTTTACATCCCCTGTAGATAACGCTCATTACTTCAAGTGTATAAAGAGCTAGTTGTGTTTCGCAAAAACGATATTTTCCGAATCCGTGCTATGTGTCAATAAATCGTTTTCTTCGAGGTTCTTTATAATGTTCGAATAGAGTATACGTTCCAAAACCCTACTGCAAATCGATGTCAGTGATATGGGTCTGTAATTCAACGGATTACTCCTACTTCCCTTTTTGGGGAATTGGTGTGACTTGAGCAATTTTCTAGTCTTTAGGTACGGAACTTTCTGTGAGCGAGCGGTTGTATATAATTGCTAAATATGGAGCTATTGTATCAGCATACTCTGAGAGGAACCTGACTGGTATACAATCTGGACCAGAAGCCTTGCCTTTATTAAGTGATTTAAGCTGCTTTGCGACACTGAGGACATCTATTTCTACGTTTCTCATCTTGGCAGTTGTTCTTGATTGGAATTCAGGAATATTTACTTCGTCTTCTTTGGTGAAGGAGTTTCGGAAAACCGTGTTTAATAACTCTGCTTTAGTGGCACTGTCATCAGTGACTTCACTGTTGTTATCGCGCAGTGAAGGTATTGACTGCGTCTTCTTGCCACTGGTGTGCTTTATGTCTGGCCAGAATCCCTTTGGGTTTTCTGTCAGCTTTCGAGACAGAGTTTCATTATAGAAGTTTTTAAAAGCATCTCGCATTGAAGAAAGCGCTATTTTTTGAACCTCTGTAAAACTTTGCCAGTATTGGGGATTTTGCGTTCTTTTAAATTTGGTATGCTTTTGTCGCTGCTTCTGAAATACCAATCTGGCCCTTTTTGTGTACCATGGGGGATCAGTACCATCACTTATTAATTTATGTGGTATATATCTCTCAATTTCTGTAGATACTATCTCTTTGAAATCATTCCACAACGTTTCTACGCTTATATGATCAGGTTGGAAGGAATGAAGACTGTCTCTTAAAACTGCGTTAAGAGCATTTTTATCAGTTTTTCTTTAAATAGATATACTTCGCGTTTCTTTTTGATGGTTGTAGGTGTTACGGCATTCAGCCTATCAGCAACGGCCTTGTGGCCGCTAATCCCTGTATTCGTCACGATACTTACTATTTGTCCAGGATTATTTGTTGCTAAGAGGTCAAGTACGCTTTCGCAACCATTTACGCTTCGAGTGGCCTCTTGAAATAATTGTTCAAAATAATTTTCTGAGAAAGCTTTCAGTACAATTTCGGACGACGTTTTATGCCTGCCGCCGGCTTTAAACGTATAATTTTTCCAGCATATCGAGGGTAGATTGAAGTCACCATCGGCTATAACTGTATGAGTGGGGCTCAAGCTTTCTTTTAACTGTTCTGCAACTATATCTTCTGAGCCCGAGGGTCGGTAAAACGACCCAATTAATGGTTTAGCCCGACTGTCAAGTATAACCTCTACCCATCCGATTTCGCAGGAACTATCTACTTCAATTTCACTAGAAGGCAAACTATTTCTAACAGCAATAAATACTCCACCACCAACTCCATTTACTCCATATTTTCTGCACACTGTTCGATCGTTTGCAGAAATTTCGGCTGAACTTATTTCCGGCTTTAGCTAGTTTTCTGTACCTATAACTATTTGAGCTTCAGTGCTTTCTATTAGGGCTTTGAGCTCTGGTTCTTTCCCAACACAGCTAGGACAATTTACAACTACAATACCGATCGTTTCTACAACTAACGTACAGTGTTTTACCTGTCCCCTTTTAGACGGACGCCCTTTCTGTGGTCCCCTGGGGCCCTCTAACCTAAAAAACCGCCCAGTCCCTTCCACACAACCCCCGCTACCCGTGTAGCCGCCTCCTGTGTGTAGTTGACTCCTGACCTATTAAGCGGAACCCGGAAACCCACCAACCGATGGCGCAAGTCGAGGAATCTGCAGCCTACACGTCACAGAATCACCTGAGCCTCTGATGCAGAATCTCCACTCGGCTCTTTACCAAAGAACCACAGTCGATTCTATCGACGACGCCTTAATCTCGCAAGCAAGACTGGCAGTCTTTACCATTTCCGTTAGCCGCCCAAAACCAGAGAGAATCTCCTCCGATCCAAAGCGACACACGTCATTGGTACCGCCATGAGCCACCACCTGCAGTTGGCTGCATCCTGTACTCTTCATGGTATCCGGAAGCACCCTTTCCACATCCGCAATGATTCCCCCAGTATGCACACAGAGTGCACACTGGCTTCCTTCCCCTTCTTGGCAGCCATGTTCCTAAGGTGCCCCATCACGCTTAACGTTGGGATTCCCAACTACCAACAAACCCACCTTCTGTGAATGCCCAGACCTTGCAGGCAGAGAAGCTTTCTCTGGAACAGGGTGGACGACTGCATCCGGCTCAGTTACATCGTCAGCCACAGATAACGCCCTAAACCTGTTCGTCAAACGAACTGCGAAGGCCCTACCATTGACCCCTTGGAAAGCTTTTCGCTGCCTGCGAGACTTTGGAATGATCTCCCACTCGACCACGGGTGAGGGGTTAACCTCAGTGCAGCAGTGGACCGACCAGGGGACATGTGGGACGCGCTCAATGTTCCTCGCATCTCCGCGTCCGACCTCACACACTGAAGCCCCTTGGCAGCAGCCTCAAGCTATGTGACGGAAGCCAATGCAGCTTGGAGCTGTGAGCGAAGGGTGGCCAACTTAGCAATCACAGTTCCTATCCATTACTGCAGTCGCTCCTGTTTGAAACTCATAAAAATATGTAACAAACGAACGGTGTACTCGGCTTATTAGCAGCAGGAATTCGAAGTGCTCTCTCACTAACGGTCTAAACGACACTGAGCTACACTAACCAAACAAACAAAAGCCTATACGATACAAGGGTCGATAACAACGGCGGTACTGTACGCTACGCTGGTATTGAAATAAAAGCTTGTGCCTAGTAAGCACTAGAACAAGCAAGAAATCACAAAAATAATCTACTAACTATACGGGTATCTGTAAATAAGACGCTCCTGTTGGGAGCTCGTAAGAATATATAACAAACGAACGATGTACTCGCTTTATTGGCAGCAGGAACACGAGGTGCTCTGTCTCTGATGGTCAATCTCATACTGAGCTATACTAACCAAAACAAACAAAAGCCTCCAAAGTCCACCTAATTTTCAACATTGTCTGTAGCAAATGCTTCGATTCTCTGATGTTCCGGATATTTTGATGCTAGGTAGCAGAATTCCTTAACTTCATCTGCTTTATGGAAATCAACCCTGACATTAAGATTTAAGCTGTTGTAACGTCTGCTACTTCTCACTACTTTTGCCTTCGTTCGATTTACTCTCAACCTATATTCTGTACTCAACAGTCTCTTTGTTCCATTCAGTAAATTCTGTAATTCTTCTTTACTTTCAATGAGAAGAACAATGTCATCAGGGAATGTTATCATTGATTTTCTCTCACCTTGAATTTTAATTTCACTCTACATTAATTATTTTTAGTATTGCAATTTTTTTTCCATCTGCGTATTTGACAACTGCGTATGCTATTAAAGCCATGGGTAAAATGCTCATCGTAGGCACCTCGAACGATTTCACTTGACCTTGATAGACGTATTAGTTACAACCCGGAAAGAAATACTGTAGGGGCAAGAACCACTAGGAGAAGGAAATGGGCAGTGGCAGGGGAAGGGGGAGGTGTCATGTTTAAATGGATCTACAACCAAATGAATCTACAACCAGTAATAGAGGAATTTATCAATCAGCAGCTCCATGGCGAGATTACGGAAGAAATCTCTAGTTCTTGGGATACACCTCTGGCCATCTTTCCCAAAAATTCCTCGGATGGTAGTAGAGGTTGCAGGTTTCCCTGCAATTAAAGACATTCAAATCAATGGAGAGTTAAGGACGGTTACCCAGTGCCTTACAATAAAGAAACCTTGGATAATCTGAGGCAATGCCGTTATTTTACCACCATGGCTTTGCGAGGTGGGAATCATGGAGTTAGTTACAGGCAGCACTGGGTGATCGACTACAGACGCCGTTTTCACCTCCATTTCCTCACTAGCAGTACCAATGCTGCCATTTAGTTGGAAAAATACAACAGCTACTTTCAAACTCCAGTTAGATGGGGTGTACAAGGTCTGAAACTGAAACACTGTCTGGTATGTCTATATGACATCAATGCATTTACCAAGGGTATCCAAGAAATGTCTTTGATCGATTTCATACAGCGCAACTAACTTTCAGTTTAGAAAAGTGCCATTTTGTATTACAAGAGATTCACTGTATAACCCATGTGAGTGGCCAGGGTAGTGTTTGAACCTAGCCACACCTGTACAGGCCATAAAGGATTGCCCAGTGTCTATTGCAGAAAAAGAATTACTACTATTTCTCTGTGTTGTTAAACTGTATAGGAAATTCATTGAAAAATTAGCAGAAGTAGCAAGACTCCAGCCCTGTTTGCTGAAGAAGGGAATAAAATTTCTCTGGACTCCGAATTGCAAAGTAGCCCTCGTTCAATATAAGGATTTATTCACCACTGGTCCCGTCTTTGCTTTCCTGGACTGTCAGCAACAGCTTATGTTATTGTGTGGTGCTAGCAAAAATGTTCTCAGACTTGTGTTGAGCCAAGACGTAGATGGGACAAAATAGTGGATGTTGTGCCACATATCATCGGATTGCAAAAATGTATTGGTGTAAGATGAGGAACCAAGATGTAGGAATTTACTCGAGGAACTTCATTCCTTGCACTCGTCGCAGCTCAGTCGTCAGCGAATGCCATTAAAAGGTTACCTGAGGCAGACAGACCATTTCAAATAACAAATATGGGCATTCTGAGCCTGTTTGCACAAATACCATGGCGAGTCACTGTGTATTGAGCATAACTGATCACTTCTGTTATTGTGGCCATGCCAGCTATAGTAAATCGACGGGTAGAAATTGTGATACAGGCTATGGTAAACTAGTAGATATTGAAGTTCGGAACACCAGAGTTCATGATGACTGACCAAGATAATAACTTCACTTCCGCGTTATTGAAGGAGTTGTGTCAGTTTTTACAAATAAAACTGTGCACTACACACGCAAACAGATGGGGGACTGATATGGTACAAAGGACAATAGTAAAAATGCTGAGTTGTTACATAAATAGTCGCCGTAATAATTGGGATGCTCTGCTAACATATTTAGTAGGAGTGCATAAATCGATGGTTCATGAGAATATGGGGTTATTGCCATATGAGGTTGTGTCTGGCCAAAAAATGCGTTACCCTTGCGAATTATACACACCCAGGAGAAGATGATCGAAATTTTGGTTCAAATGGCTCTAAGCACTATGGGACTTAACATCTGAGGTCATCAGTCACCTAAATTTAGAACTACTTAAACCTAACTAACCTAAGGACTTCACACACATCCATGCCCGAGGCAGGATTCGAACCTGCGACCGTAGCAGCAACGTGGTTCCGGATTGAAGCGCCTAGAACCGCTCGACCACAGCGGCCGGCTGATCGAAATTTTGCCAAGGACTTAGTCAGGTAGTCAAGATGACATCTGCAGATACATCAAACTGCAATTTCTGACCCGGAGCACAGTTGTGTGTATAGGATGAATTCACCCCTTTCAGGGCATATCAAAGGGAGAAAGGAAGTGGTTGGAAAAAAGGGAAAGGAAAGTAATACCAGGCTAGTGAAACAGGATGGTTATTCTAACCTGCCCATCCATACCCCTTGAGGTTATGAGATGACCTAGGGAACTAAGGGAGGACACAGTAATATATGTGAATTCTGTGTGTTTCTTTATCCGTTGTTAAGGATATGTGTGCTTGTACGTTATAGTAGCGTCTATGTTTTAAACAGTATCAAATCATAGAGGAAGTTGTTTTTACGGTAGAGGCTTATGAGTGAGAGTAAAGGACACATTCTGTTTAGGTGACAGGATAAAGGAATTTTTGGGTGAAATTTTTATTTAAAATTATGCTGCAATATTAATTCCATTTAGTCTGACAGAAAAATGATTTTGTATAGTGCACCCTTCATTGTTTTGTTAAGTATCATGGAATTACTGCTGTACTAAGTTGGGCATGTCAACAAGTCACCGTGTGCCTCACAAAACGGATTCAAACAGTCCTTGGATCATGCGTGTTCACGCTGTTCCATTCCGAAAAGCTCATGAATAATTGCTCTTGGAACCGTATTTTTTCGGAAGACAGTAACACACTGGCTATTCTCGGTGGCAAACATGGTAGCTGTCATTTGCAGCTGTCATGAACAAACTTTCAGCCGGGTAGCGTCTTTCATTGGTAACCAAAACGTCGTCTGTCCCAGGCTGGAAACATAATAGCGCTTAAATTTTGATTAATAATCATAATTGGCGGCAGAAGACTTCCGGCATAAAAAGTCACCCTCATTCTGCCAACGGCTTTGTCAAAGAGGGCGGAGGAGCGGACAGAGATTAAGGGCTCTCTTTTGTCCTTGGGGTGGGAAACTGCCCCTAACGGAGGAAAAATCAGCAATGATCAACGGCGTGAGGATGCAGAAGGCAGTAGAAACCACTGAATTGAAGACACACAACGTGTATCCACAGGACACGAGGCATGTAGTATCGTTCCCAGAACCGATCGCGGTCCTCTGGTTTGGAGCCGAGTGGAAGGCTTAAACCAGAGGCTCAGACGATTCTGCGGAGATCTGGGGTGCAAATTTCTCGACCTCCGCTATCGGGTGGAGAAATGTAGGGTCCCCCTGAATAGGTCAGGCGTGCACTACACGCCGGAAGCGGCTACAAGGGTAGCGGAGTACGTGTGGAGTGCACATGGGGGTTTTTTAGGTTAGAGAATTCCCTCCCTAGGCCCGACAAGACGCCTCCTGAGACGCGGCAAGGTAGGAGTAAGCAAAATGCAACAGGGAAGAACAACATTAATGTGCTAATAGTAAACTGCAGGAGCGTCTATAGAAAGGTCCCAGAACTGCTCTCATTAATAAACGGTCACAACGCCCATATAGTACTAGGGACAGAAAGTTGGCTGAAACTAGATGTAAACAGTAATGAAATCCTAAATGTATACCGCAGAGACAGGCTGGACAGTGAAGGGGGAGGCGTGTTTATAGCGATAAGAAGTGCAATAGTATCGAAGGAAATTGACGGAGATCCGAAATGTGAAATGATTTGGGTGAAGGTCCGGTTAAAGCAGGCTCAGACATGGTAATTGAATGTCTCTATAGGCCCCCTGGCTCAGCAGCTGTTGTGGCTGAGCAGCTGAAGGATAATTTGGAAAATATTTCGAGTAGATTTCCCCACCATGTTATAGTTCTGGGTGGAGATTTTAATTTGCCGGATACAGACTGGGAGGCTCAAACGTTCATAACGGGTGGCAGGGACAAAGAATCCAGTGAAATTTTTTTAAGTGCTTTATCTGAAAACTACCTTGAGCAGTTAAACAGAGAACCGACTCGTGGCGATAACATATTAGACCTTCTGGTGACAAACAGACCCGAACTATTTGAAACAGTTAACGCAGAACAGAGAATCAGCGATCATAAAGCGGTTACGGCATCGATGATTTCAGCCGTAAATAGAAATATTAAAAAAGGTAGGAAGATTTTTCTGTTTAGCAAAAGTGACAAAAAGCAGATTACAGAGTACCTGACGGCTCAACACAAAAGTTTTGTCTCAAGTATAGATAGTGTTGAGGATCAGTGGACAAAGTTCAAAACCATCGTACAATATGCGTTAGATGAGTAAGTGCCAAGCAAGATCGTAAGAGATGGAAAAGAGCCACCGTAGTACAACAACCGAGTTACAAAACTGCTGCGGAAGCAAAGGGAACTTCACAGCAAACATAAACATAGCCTAAGCCTTGCAGACAAACAAAAATTACGCGAAGCGAAATGTAGTGTGAGGAGGGCTATGCGAGAGGTGTTCAATGACTTCGAAAGTAAAGTTCTATGTACTGACTTGGCAGAAAATCCTAAGAAATTTTGGTCTTATGTCAAAGAGGTAGGTGGATCAAAACAAAGTGTCCAGACACTCTGTGACCAAAATGGTACTGAAACAGAGGATGACAGACTAAAGGCCGAAATACTAAATGTCTTTTTTCCAAAGCTGTTTCACAGAGGAAGGCTGCATTGTAGTTCCTTCTCTAGATTGTCGCACAGATGACAAAATGGTAGATATCGAAATAGACGACAGAGGGATAGAGAAACAATTAAAATCGTTCAAAAGAGGAAAGGCCGCTGGACCTGATGGGATACCAGTTCGATTTTACACAGAGTACGTGAAGGAACTCGCCCCCCTTCTTGCAGTGGTGTACCGTAGGTCTCTAGAAGAGCGTAGCGTTCCAAAGGATTGGAAAAGGGCACAGGTCATCCCCGTTTTCAAGAAGAGACGTCGAACAGATGTGCAGAACTATAGACCTATATCTCTAACGTCGATCAGTTGTAGAATTTTGGAACACGTATTATGTTCTAGTATAATGAATTTTCTGGAGACTAGAAATCTACTTTGTAGGAATCAGCATGGGTTTCGAAAAAGACGGTCGTGCGAAACCCAGCTCGCGCTATTCGTCGACGAGACTAGAGGGCCATTGACACGGGTTCACAGGTAGATGCTGCGTTTCTTGACTTCCGCAACGCGTTCGATACAATTCCCCACAGTCGTTTAATGAACAAAGTAAGAGCATATGGACTATCAGACCAATTGTGTGATTGGATTGAAGAGTTCCTAGATAACAGAACGCAGCATGTCATTCTCAATGGAGAGAAGTCTTCCGAAGTAAGAGTGATTTCAGGTGTGCCGCAGGGTAGTGTCATAGAACCGTTGCTATTCACAATATACATAAATGACCTTGTGGATGACATCGGAAGTTCACTGAGGCTTTTTGCAGATGACGCTGTGGTGTATCGAGAGGTTGTAACAATGGAAAATTGTATTGAAATGCAGGAGGATCTGCAGCGAATTGACGCATGGTGCAGGGAATGGCAATTGAATCTCAATGTAGACAAGTGTAATGTGCTGCGAATACATAGAAAGATAGATCCCTTATCATTTAGCTACAAAATAGCAGGTCAGCAACTGGAATCAGTTAATTCCATAAATTATCTGGGAGTACGCATTAGAAGTGATTTAAAATGGAATGATCATATAAAGTTGATCGTCGGTAAAACAGATGCCAGACTGAGATTCATTGGAAGAATCTTAAGGAATGCAATCCGAAAACAAAGGCAGTAGGTTACAGTACGCTTGTTCGCCCACTGCTTGAATACTGCTCAGCAGTGTGGGATCCGTACCAGATAGGGTTTATAGAAGAGATAGAGAAGATCCAACGGAGAGCAGCGCGCTTCGTTACAGGATCATTTAGTAATCGCGAAAGCGTTACGGAGATGATAGATAAACTCCAGTGGAAGACTCTGCGGGAGAGACGCTCAGTAGCTCGGTACGGGCTCTTGTTAAAGTTTCGAGAACATACCTTCACCGAAGAGTCAAGCAGTATATTGCTCCCTCCTACGTATATCTCGCGAAGAGACCATGAGGATAAAATCAGAGAGATTAGAGCCCACACAGAAGCATACCGACAATCCCTCTTTCCACGAACGATACGAGACTGGAACAGAAGGGAGAACCGATAGAGGTACTCAGGGTACCCTCCGCCACACACCGTCAGGTGGCTTGCGGAGTATGGATGTAGATGTAGAGTGACTGAAAAAGTATCATGATGGTCTCTCCATTGGCAAAGGATTCCGGAATAATCCCCCATTTGGATCTCCAGGAGGGGACTGCCAAGGGGAAGATGAAGATGAGAAAAAAATTGAACACCCAACGAAAGGATAACTTTCGACGAGTAGGGGCGTGGAATGTCAGAAGCTCGAACGTGTTAGGGAAGCTAGAAAATCTGAAAAGAGAAATTCAAAGGCTCAATCTTGATATAGAAGGGGTCAGTGAAGTGAAATGGAAAGAAGACAAGGGTTTCTGGTCAGATGAGTGTAGGGTAATATCAACAGCAGCAGCAAATGGTATAACAGGTGTAGGATTCTTTATGAATAGGAAGGTACGGCAGTGAGTGTGTTACTGTGAACAGTTCAGTTATACTGTTGTTCTTATTAGAATCAACATCAAACCGACACCGACAACGATAGTTGAGGTATATACACTGACGTCACAAGCTGAAGATGATAGAGAAAGTATATGAGGCTATTGAAAGGATAATAGTACATAAAGGGAGACGAAAATCTAATAGTCATGGGAGACTGGAATGCAGTTGTATGTGATGGAGTAGAAGAAAAGGTTAAAGTGGAATATGTGCTTAGGAATAGGAATGAGGGAGGAAAAAGATTAATTGAGTTTTGCAATAAATTTCAGCTAGTAATAGCGAATACTCTGTTCATGAATCACAAGAGGAGGAGGTATACTTGGAAAACGCCAGTTGAGGGGGAGGATTTCAGTTAGATTACAGCATGTTCAGACAGTGACTCCGAAATCAGATTCTGGATTGTAAGGCACACCCAGGAGCATATATAGACTCAGATCACAGTTTAGTAGCGATGAAGAGCTGGCTGAAGTTTAAGACATTAAGAGAGCGGGTAGGTGGAAAGAGCACATTGAGGGCCTCTATGAGGAGGAAGATTTAATTGATGTGATAGAAGAATGTACATGAGTCGATATAGAAGAGATAGGGGATACAGAATTACATTCAAAATGTAAAACAGCGTTGGAAGACTATAGACCCAATCATGCAGAACGGATAGATAAGCTTACATCACAACTCCTAAAATCATTGGGGAAAGAATCAACAAACGACTATTCACGCTAGTGCGTAGAATCTACGCGACTGGCAGTGCACCATCAGACTTCCGGAAAAATAACTTCCACACAATTTCGAAGACTGCAAGAGCCGATACGTGTAGGCATTTTCGCAGGTTTTGCTTACCAACTCATGCATCCAATTTGGTGACAAGAATAATATGCGAAAAAATGAAAAAGAAAATTTAAGATGTTTTAAGATGACGATCAGTTTGGCTTTAGGTAAAGACACTTCAGTTCTGACGTTGCGGTTGATAATGAAGGCAAGACCAAAAAAAAAAAAAAAATCAAGATACATTGATAGGATCTATCGACCTGGAAAAAGAGTTCGACAACGTAAAATAGTGCAAGATGTTCGAAATTCTGAGAAAAATAGGGGAAGCTGTAGGGAGAGAGGAGTAATATACAATATTTAATAGTGCCAAGAAGGAATTGTAAGAGTGGACGACCACCAACGAAGTGCTCAGATTAAAAATGGTGTAAGACAGAGATATAGTCTTTCGCTCCTGCTGTTCAATCGGTACATCGAAGAAGCAATGATGGAAGTAAAAGAAAGGTTCAGGGGTGGGATTAAAATTCAACGTGAAAGGGTATCAATGATACATTCCGCTGATGGTATTTCTATCCCGAGTGAAACTGAAGAAGACTTACATGATCTGCTGAATGGAACGAACAGTCTGGTGAGTACAGAATAGGGATTGGTAGTAAATCGAAGAAAGACGAAACTAATGAGAAGTAGCAGGAATAAGAACAGCGAGAAACTCAAAATCAGGGTTGACTGTCACATGAAGTTAAGTTCTGCTACCTAGGCACCAAAATAACCAATGGTGGATGAAGCGAGGTGGACATCAAAATCAGACTAGAACTGGTAAAAAGGGCATTCCTGGTCAAGAGAAGTCTACTAGTATCAAACATAGGCCTTAATTTGAGGAAGAAATTTCTGAGAATGTACATTTGGAACACAGCTTTGTATGGTAATGAAACATGGACTGTGGGAAAACCGGAACAGAAGAGAATCGAAGCATTTGAGATCTGTTGCTACAGACGAATGCTGAAAATTACGTGGACTGAGAAGGTAAGGAATGATGAAGTTCTACGCAGAATCGGAAAGGAAAGGAATATTTGGAAAACACTGACAAGGAGAAGGGACAAGATGGCAGGACATATGTTACGATCGAATGACTTCCATGGTACTAGTTGGTGCTGTAGAGGGTAAAAACTGCAGAGGAAGACAGAGACTGGATTATATGAAGTAAATAATTGAGGACAGAGGTTGCATGTGCTACTCTGAGATGCAGAGGTGGGCACAGGGAAGGAATTTGTGGCGGGCCGCATCAAACGAGCCAGATGACTGATGACAAAAAAAAGTGAACAACGTCGTTTTGGTGGCTCACAGTGGCGAGAACTGCAGGGGCAAGCTTTGTTGATTAATGACACACAATGAGACAACTCAGGACCTACCTTTTGGTTATTTTGCCCTGTCGATAGAACCACAACGCTATACATCACCTACTCGGTGACGTAACTACCAACCTTATCCTTCGAGATCCTACTGAAGGAAAACCTAATTTACTTGAATGAATCGCAAGACTCAATCCCTCTGACCTTCGTGGGCCATGTAAGAGCCGCGGGAAACGTCATGTGATGATGGAACACTCGCTCGACAATGTGAAAAAATATCAGAGCGAACATTATCACCGAATCATCATCTAGGAGCTACCACGTCAACTGCCTGCGTAATTTTAGTGATGAAAGGTACTGTTTACTACCCTCTCAAGCATAGAAATGGCAAGTATCACCCTTATCATCCCTTAATCTGCAGGTCCATACCAATCATGAGAACGAAATATGCAGTTTCTGGGCACAACCTCACAGACAAACATATATTACTATTTGACGAAACAAAAGTTTTGTCCCATGCTTCTGTATACTCGGATTGTGTAATTAAAGAGGCTGTAGAAATAAGAATGTGTGAGAAGACCTTCAACCATGACAGCAGGTGTAATCATAGCGGTGCGTGGAAGTAAGCTCTCGATGCAGAGAAGAGCCAGAGATATTCGTCGCGCCGGCCGGTGTGGCCGTGTGGTTCTAAGCGCTTCAGTTTGGAACCGCGTGACCGCTACGGTCGCAGGTTCGAATCCTGCCTAGGGCGTGGATGTGTGTGATGTCCTTAGGTTAGTTAGGTTTAAGTAGCTGTAAGTTCTAGGGGACTGATGACCTCTGATGTTGAGTCTCATAGCGCTCAGAGCCATTTGAACCATATTCGTCGCAATGTTTACGCTACGGCCGGAGCGGTGGTGCCACCAGCTCAGGCGTTGACACTATCTGCGATGGTATTACGCAATTACCGGCCAATCATAAGCCGCCTATGGGCTACATAAGGCCACCACAGCAGAAATTTGATGGTAAGTTGCTCCTGGCGAATACGAAAGCTCGAGGCTTTACCATGATGTGACTCGGCAAGAAGTCCGAGAACGTTTAATACATGCCATAATAATTACGTCGGCACCATTGGAGAGGTGACACAGCCTCAAAGAGCAGAATTGAAGTAATGCAAAACAGTATGTAGAAATTCCGCGTTTATCATAGGTGTGAGATAGTGAAAACAGTGTGATACAGAAATGATGAAGGTGACTCAAGAAGTGTTTACTCTCGACTCATACAGGAATGGGCAAAAAAGTTATAAATGTGTCATCGATTCTGTTGAAGCTGGAACCTCTAACAGCAATCTGGTGGGGCACATTTACCATAGTTGGTAAAAACGTAACAACATTGTCCACGGTAATGGCCCTGTCTCATAACTAGGGTGTTAGCCACTGCTGGTAGCTGTAGTCAACGACCTGCCGACGCAGCACCCCAGCAGCTGCAGTGGCTTCCACACACCAACCTCCTTCCGCAAGGCAAAGACCACCCAAGACACCGACCAGCCCTATGGTAAAACATTTGTGCTAGCCAAGAGGGTTCATCGACATGGGGGATTGGTGTGGTGTGTCTTCCGCATCGTCAACTTCATACAGCCGTATTTGTACCCCTGAGGGCCAGCCAGTCGACATCACTACAGCCGGGGTATGCTATGACTCTCATCCTCTGGTAATTGATGCTGCACTTATGACACAGCGACCACTACCGTCACCAGGCGCTGAACCTCCATTTGTTGTCTGACCACCCAGGCACTTGTCAGCCTGCTCTCTACGGCCGCCTGATGGTCCAGGGCATGAACTGACATCCTCTCACCTCTGCACAGTGGGCGTCCGCCCCACCCACCGTAGCTCTGCAGCCTGCCGTTCTGTGTTCATCACCCTGGCAGTTCCGCGATCTTCCACTAAGCTGGCCTGCTGTCTCTCCAGCTACTGATCGCTGAACTGTCCAGCCATCCTGACCAAGCAGCAGTGAAATGTCACAACGCAGAGGTAGTAAAGCAGTGCGATACTACTGGTATCCACAAGAATCGCTTGTGTCGGCGTATAAGCACGGGCGCGCTTGGGAACGAGGTGCAACACCCTTCGCCGCCTGCCATTTGCCTGCTGCTGATCCTCTGCTCTAAAATTTCTTAATTACTGGAAATAAAGAAACTGCCAGCCATTAGCGCCTGCATCTCCACCCACCTCCAGCATAGATCCATTCACCCACTCCATTAACTCCGACATCCGTTATACCTCGATAATCTACATCTAGATTTATACTCCGCAAGCTACCCAACGGTGTGTGGCGGAGGGCACTTTACGTGCCACTGTCATTACCTCCCTTTCCTGTTCCACTCGCGTGTGGTTCGCGGGAAGAACGAGTGCCGGAAAGCCTCCGTGCGCGCTCGAATCCTTCTAATTTTACATTTGTGATCTACTCGGGAGGTATAAGAAGGGGGAAGCATTATATTCGATACCTCATCCAGAAACGCACCCTCTCGAAACCTAGACAGCAAGCTACACCACGATGCAGAGCGCCTCTCTTGAAGAGTCTGCCACTTGAGTTTGCTAAACATCTCCGTAACGCTATCGCGCTTACCAAATAACCCTGTGACGAAACGCGCCGCTCTTCTTTGGATCTTCTCTATCTCCTCTGTCAACCCGACCTGGTACGGATCCCACACTGATGAGCAATAACAAGTATAGGCCGAACGAGTGTACTTATGTAAAAGTCCTACTGAAGATACTGGTGACTGAAAACTGTTTTACAAGGTGTACGCGCTTGAAGCTTTCACCGAGGCTGAGCATCATGAGACTCAGACCTGGTACAAAGCGCTGCCCTGCCGGACCTACTGCTCTGCACAACCAAGTTTCCCACTTATGGCGACACGCTAGTGGCTTACGGTCTTTACCGCGGTCCGCTGATTGCTGTACTGTTCACTGACTGTGTATCTCGCACCTGTCTGATAATTGCTGTGTTGTCAAACACGTCACATGTGATGGATGTTTTATTTGCATGCAGCACAATCTCGCTGATGATCGCCCGACAAGCCCCATCACTCATCAAAACTGGGGCGATGTTACATTATCTTTAGTACACATTTAATGACATTGGTGTTTTTTTGTAATACACTTCACACTGAGCCGCCATGTGTGGAACGGTCACAGTGTAATTATCAATACGAGCATGTAACCTCCCCCTCACTTATCGATCTCAATGACAGTGAAAAATTAAACCGCAAGTACCTAATGGAAATTTGGGAAAAGCAATCGTCACCGAAGTTAATTTGTCGGTAAAGAGGGAGGAAAGGGTTACATCTTAATGAAAGGAAAAATGCAAATGAAGCTGGTGGAAATTAATTTTGAAAAGGGGAAATGTTAATAAAGAAAGTAAATGTGCAGCCGTTACGTTAACAATTAACTAGCGGTAATTAGATATTTGAGATTTGGGGAATATTACGGTCGCTAGTCCTGTGGACAATTACTATAGTAACTGAAAAAGAAAGGTTATTACACATATAATTAGCACTAGAAGCGTGGCAACTGAAGGTTGACAAGTGTAATGTGAAAACTGAATGTTTGTCAGAAGTAATAAATTTCGCTACACTCTGACTTAATTTAGCAAAGGAATTAATAAAACCGGAAAATTGAAAGTTAATTTAGTGACTGAAATTAATAGTGAGCTTTGTTTCTGAAGCACTACGAAATTCAGTAAAACAAGGTTAGTCTTGGGCTAGCTCAACAATCATTTCAAAAGCTACTTGAATCTACGCTATTTAGAAATAAGAGATTTAACTTTGAACTTGAATTAAATGATTCGGAACAATTAACAATAGTAACATTTAGTGCGTACCAAGCCGAGCTGCAGTCACAGATAAGCTAAAATATGGTAACAAAACTCGCACTCTTAATTTGTGCTTGCGTGATCTAAATACTGTAGCCAGCTATGAATACATTAACTGAACTTTGAAATTAAAGCAGTGAAATGGAATGATATTACTTCAAAGCTGGCGTCTGAATTTCAAGGACACTCGGGTTCATTTCGGAAAAGGAAGGAACCCTGCTTGGTAATGCAATTGGGACAATGAGCAACAAAGGTTCATGCTAAGTTTCTGTAATTTTGTGATGCAACAATTTTAAAAGCTGAGGTCTGCCATACAGTGCTAAAACTTTACGTGCTTCCAGTCTTCCTTGTTGGTTGATTGAAGGTTTGCATTCGTCGGTCGAGCAGGTGACGACAGTCACTCATTGTCGGCCGTCGCTGTTGCAGAAGCTGGATGTTGGCGCGCCTTCTTCTCGACACGGTTACCCGGCGAAACGGGCTCTTGATGTGCGCCAGCTAATGCTTCCCGTCCGCGACACCGTGTCAGAAACTATCATAGCAATTCGAGCGCAATTACATGCTGCCAAACCCCGAAATCGCGGTAACTCGCGGGAGCGTCACACAACACACCTGCTCCACTGCACTTTTCGAGACAGACTCTCCTCTGCCCGCGCCCCACGCGGCAGAGTTAACACTACCAAAGATCCTAAACACTTTCTTTCCTCACACGACCTATCGATGTATTCGTTCGATAGCATAGGTTTCCCAAGGCAAGACCCAGCGTAAAATACAAATAATATTTACAAAACAAACCAATTATACATCGACATAAATGCATATATATATATATATATATATATATATATATATATATATATATATATATATATATAGTAAAACAATTACAATATATAAAGACACAGAAATGTCATATCTTGTGGTAACAAAACGAGGAAAAAAATTATGGAACAATAGATGGAAATAGGAGGATATGCATTTCCGGCGTTACACGTGCCCCATATTGTCTGAGGATGTTCGTGTAACCTAAACAGACTCAGAAAATGTCCCAAAAAGGTAAAAAAGCAACGGAAATGCATATGCCCAAAATATCAAGAAAATTTAGCATTAGGCTAATTAACCATAAACCAATTTTTAGACCATAGTAATTGAGTGGAGACACTCCTAACCTTATTCCACTCTGTCGCCTACACTAAAGAAAACAGGTTGACAACATATTAAAATTCATAGAAAACACAGAAAATGGTTTAGCTGATCTAAAATCATCAAAATTCCTAACAGTATCAAGAAATGGAATGCTATTTACAAAATTAATCAGAGTGCATGGTCATAAAAACAGGTGGATCAAAATACGCAAATTAATAATTAATTACATAGAATACACATTTTATATAACCTCTTCATAATTAATATTCTCGTCATGAGAGTCCACTTAACGCTAAACAAGAAAACAATATACAGCAGATCGGCAAAAACATAAATATTAACAGCAGAATTCTTTCATATCAGCTGTCCGGGAAGAAAAACAACTCCGCATTCCGTACCCGAAAGTACAAAGAATGCCGACCGGCACAAGAGCCAACAGCGGCACAAGAGCCGACAGCGACTCCGCCTCGCCAATATTGTTGCGCCCGCCTGTGCGGCACGCTTGATCTCAGTCGCTCTTGTAACGGCACTTCCAGAACGTCCGTTTCACTGAATTCTTTCGGGAAAACTCACTCCAGAGTAATCTCAAGGAGTCCATTAACACTATCACAGTGGATAACTCAACACTGTCCATCATCATACGCATGTACTAGTCTGAAACTTAAAACAGCATCTAAGTACATCGGCAATGACTAGTAAATCACATACTTATGAAATCTTACAGCTAGTTACAAAATCATATTTACATTCCTTAGTCTACTATGACTCAGCTGAAAACTTAAACTACCAGCTTGGATTTTTCAATTGGTTACTAATCAGTTAGTCTTACATCATTTAATCAAAATTAATAGCTTATTAATTACAACTTATTTCATGTCCTCTTGGTCAGGGAAATGCATGGCAATCTAGCAAATCGTTAAATATTACACTTTATATTTACATACTGTACAAATTACCCATTATGTGGTATTAATCAATCCTAGGTTGGTACAATTTCAAGTCTACAATGTTCCGTATACCTAATAGTTTTCCAGAGCTTGGATACTCTAAGCAATAAGCATTTGTGTGAGGTATACCAATGAGTTTATATGATCCATTATAAGCAAACTTACATTTAGGGATTTCATTGTCTTTCTCGCTCGATTTCTCATGAGTATTTACAAGTACTGAGTCTCCGATTGCAAACTTAGCAAAACGCGCTTTGGCGTCATGACGACGTATGCGACCATCGGTTTTTAGCTTCATTATTTCTGGCAAGCGATCTTTTTTCATACCAATACTCGGTTTGTCTGGAAACACACTCTAATTCCTCATTATTACTTCATACAGGCCTCGTCTTTGTTCGTGTGTTACGTTTGACACACCGTCTATAATACTTTCCAATTCACTTTCTACACTATTGTCAATGCCGAGATTCCTCACATTACAGTTGTTCAAATTCATTCCTACGTCAATAGCATCCGGCCAGTTAACAATGTGTATAGGGTGGTATTGCCTATGCACACCATCTCCTGCCTCGTCAAAACTAACTACTATTGTTTTATCTTGCGACGTACATGTCAAAGTTTTGCTTTCGCAATTAATCACTGCACGGTACTTTAATAGCCAATCTAACCCGATAATTACTTCCGTAGTCAAGTCTGGCACGACGAAAAACTCTTGTTCAAATCGTGCCCCACATATCTCGAAGTTGACAAAAATCTGTTTTGTGACTAGTTTACTGGCCTTCCCAGTGGCACCGATAATTTTCACTCCTGTTACTGGCATAACTACGATGCCAGGTCTGTCTTTCAGTAACTCAAATATTTTCCCAGACACAGCACTCAATTCTGCACCGGTGTCAATCAACACGTTTACTTGTAGGTCGTGCATATTACAGATACTACTATCTGTCTACACTTGTCCTCTACTGTTTCTTTATTTTCCCACAGTAAATCCTCGTCTATATCCAGGTCATTCCAGAAGAAACCGTCCGGCTTTGATCCTAAATCCGGCTTATCTGGCGGCTTTTTCAGTCTCTGTTCACATACAGTTTTAATTTCAACACGTTTGTGCTGAGGCTTAGTCTGTAGCTTCGCCTCCAATACCGAAACCTTTTCCTGTAACTCGTCAACTAGTGAGTGTTGCTTTGCTATCAATTCACTAATTGTCACCTTCGTTGATTCCTCTTTGGACAGATTGATCTCATCTGCCAATCTACCTGGAGGAATGTGCCCAGTAGTATCTGCAATTACTTCCTCTGGATCTGCGCAACCCACACTGCTACCGTCTGACCGTATAAAGTCAGCTCTAACCTCATACACGCTGTAATCTACGTGCTTTCCTACCAATCGTGTCCGGCTATCACTAAAAGTTTCGTAATCTTTCTCCTTAATACTCTCGCAATGTTTAAACTGGAGTTTTGCGTCGGATGGGTCGGCTACTTCTACCACTACAACTTTCGGTAAGGTCTGCCGGTTAGGGCCAGAACTTTCCGTTACTACTTCAACATCTAACTCCTGCGGGACGAAACACGACGAATCTTGCTCGTGCTCCCCATTAACATCAACTATTTCTGGTAAAGTCTGCCGGTTAGGGCCAGAACTTTCTATCACTTGACAAACACTATCTTCCTGCGGGACGAGAAGCGGCAAATCTTGCCCACGCTCTCTATAAACACTTCTCCCGCACAGGCCCCCATAATCTCTTAGTTCGTCGTATAAGCGACCGAACTGCCTTAACCAGACCTCATCCCTCTCTGCACCCCCTCGCTCGATGACGGACTTGTTATCCGACATCTGATCTTCTCTCAACACTTGCGAATCATTCTTAAACTCAATTTCCCGTTCCGCTGTGGGTGTTACAGCTGCCACTTTATAATCGTTTTCCGGAACACTATTTAAATTGTTCTAACTGACAGTGAATGTATTTTCTACTGCCGTGTCTACAGCTGATCTACTACTTGTGGGCGCACTCATTTCTCTTAACACTGGCACCTCTCCCACCGTTGAATATTCCATATGGAATTTTCATAACGACGACACCTGGGTTTTCTCCTGTTATTGGGCCGCCAAAATTTCTCCACGCCCGGTCGGCCCCTCACCGGCGCGGCTAATGGTTTCCCTGTCTCGTCCCAGCAGATACGCTCCCCGGATGCTGCTGAGGCGGCTGATCACACCCTCTGGCGTTATTACTATTCTGCGAAGCCCGTATCACGCTAGTATGATACTGGTTTCCGTCATTCCTGTTATTATTTGCATTGTACCGATTGTCATTACGGACCGAACCACTATTGTTATCGCTGCCATGGTTGCGGTATGCATTATTCCCATGGTTATCGTTGTTGTGGTACCCGTTGTTGTTACCACGGCCTCTACCACTGTCGCGATTTTTGCGCCAATTGTCCTCGTCCTCAACTGTTTCCAGGAACTCATTGATTGTCTTGTAATTCGTTCCTACGTAGCGTTTTGTATCATCTGGAAGCTTCTTGTAGAGTTCCCAGACTATTTCAGATTTCGTGCGGCGATCACGCAAATATTCCAACTTGCGGATCCAGCCCTCACAAAACTCCTTCACCGAACCGCGTGAATTCGCATCGAAAGGCCTCGATACGACAAATTCGCGCCAGAACATTTGTTGTTTTTGCTCTGACCAGTATTCAGCCAGAAACAAATTTTTAAACTCGTCAAAAATTAGGTTCATGATGTTGAGGTTTAAGCCCCAACGCTTGGCGTCACCAGCCAACACGTCAATAACCGCATTAATTTTTCTCTCATTAGTCCATGATCTGGGTAAAACTCTTTCACAATTTTTAATGAAATCCGTCGCGTGTATGCCGCCTTTTTTCAAGGGGTCGAACCGCTCCTCTTTCATCGACAATTCCGAACTATGTGCACAGATTGGCACATAGCTCTTTTTTCGTCAAGTTTCTTTTCTAATTCCGACACTCCTGTAATTACTTGGCAAGTGGTTGTCGCAAGCGTTTCCACTTCCCTCTTTTTCTCATTGCAGGTATTAGCCTCCTTCCTCACTTTAATATCTACTTCGGACACTAAAGCCTTTAAAGTTTCCACCTTCTCTTGATCCTCTTGTTTCACTAATTGAATTTGTTCCGTCACCTTATTCTCGATGATCGGAGCAACTGCTTCTCCTACACTTTTCTCGATTCTGCTAATTTCGGAATTAAAACGAGTATTTATGCTCGCAATTTCCGCCTGAACGCCTATCATTTCCTGTTTAAGATTACCGATTTCGGTATTAATTACAACAATATCTTCTCTGATTTTATCAACTTTTGTGTTAACAACTCCAACATTGTTGATAACAACATTAATAGCTTTGTTCTGATTGTCTAGCTTCCGTTCAATTTTTTCAGACTGAGCTTCTTGCTTGGCAGACTGAGCTTCTTTCTTGGCAGTCTGAGCTTTAATTTCTGCCGATTGACTCTTGATTTCGTTAGTCAAAACATTCAATAAATCAGTTAAATTCCCGGAAACTACCAGTTTTACTTCCGTAGCGGCTTCCTCTTTAATTGTCCCCCCGTATTCGTCATCAAGGTGTTCAGATTTGATTTTCACTTCCGATTCCGAAACATTTTCTAAAGTTTGGAATTCCATTTCTGCTCTTTGTTGCGTTTCGGCGGTCGCGTCTTTCATGCTAGCCGCCTGCCCCTGAACAATGGGTACCGCGGTGCGCGTTTCCTACTGTTCGACCGATTGTTCCGTATCCAAGTCTACCAAATTTTGGTAATTGTTGCCTTCACTCATTTTAATAATTTTCAATATAAATGCCAAATCTAAAATCTAGTTAGGATTCCTCACACTACGTAATCTCGCTGACGTAACGACCTGTTCGTAACCAATACTTTCTTACGAGATTTGCACAATGCAAAATTCGTGTCCAGAACAACCACAAATCTGAAGATTGTCCTGTCACCAGGTCGCCACGTGTAACCTCCCCCTCACTTATCGACCTCAATGACAGTGAAAAATTAAACCGCATGTACCTAATGGAAATTTGGGAAAAGCAATCGTCACCGAAGTTAATTTGTCGGTAAAGAGGGGGGAAAGGGTTACATCTTAATGAAAGGAAAAATGCAAATGAAACTGGTGCAAATTAATTTTGAAAAGGGGTAAAGTTAATAAAGAAAGTAAATGTGCAGCCGTTACGTTAACAATTAACTAGCGGTAATTAGATATTTGAGATTTGGGGAATATTACAGTCGCCAGTCCTATGGACAATTACTATAGTAACTTAAAAAGAATGGTTATTGCACATATAATTAGCACTAGAAGCGTGGCAACTGAAGGTTGACACGTGTAGTGTGAAAACTGAATGTTTGTCAGAAGTAATAAATTTCGCTACACTCTGACTTAATTTAGCAAAGGAATTAATAAAACCGGAAAATTGAAAGTTAATTTAGTGACTGAAATTAATAGTGAGCTTTGTTTCTGAAGCACTACGAAATTCAGTAAAACAAGGTTAGTCTTGGGCTAGCTCAACAATCATTTTAAAAGCTACTTGAATCTACGCAATTTAGAAATAAGAGATTTAACTTTGAACTTGAATTAAATGATTCGGAACAATTAACAATAGTAACATTTAGTGCGTACCAAGCCGAGCTGCAGTCACAGGTAAGCTAAAATGTGGTAACAAAACTCGCACTCTTAATTTGTGCTTGCGTAATCTAAATACTGTAGCCAGCTATGAATACATTAACTGAACTTTGAAATTAAAGCAGTGAAATGGAATGATATTACTTCAACGCTGGCGTCTGAATTTCAAGGACACTCGGGTTCATTTCGGAAAAGGAAGGAACCCTGCTTGGTAATGCAATAGGGACAATGAGCAACAAAGGTTCATGCTAAGTTTCTGTAATTTTGTGATGCAACAATTTTAAAAGCTGAGGTCTGCCATACAGTGCTAAAACTTTACGTGCTTCCAGTCTTCCTTGTTGGTTGATTGAAGGTTTGCATTCGTCGGTCGAGCAGGTGACGACAGTCACTCATTGTCGGCCGTCGCTGTTGCAGAAGCTGGATGTTGGCGCGCCTTCTTCTCGACACGGTTACCCGGCGAAACGGGCTCTTGATGTGCGCCAGCTAATGCTTCCCGTCCGCGACACCGTGTCAGAAACTATCACAGCAATTCGAGCGCAATTACGTGCTGCCAAACCCCGAAATCGCGGTAACTCGCGGGAGCGTCACACAACACACCTGCTCCACTGCACTACTCCAGACAGACTCTCCTCTGCCCGCGCTCCACGCGGCAGAGTTAACACTACCAAAGATCCTAAACACTATCGTTCTTCACACGACCTATCGATGTATTCGTTCGATAGCATAGTTTTCCCTAGGCAAGACCCAGCGTAAAATACAAATAATATATACAAAACAAACCAATTATACATCGACATACAAATAGTAAAACAATTACAATATATAAAGACACAGAAATGTCATATCTTGAGGTAACAAAACGAGGAAAAACAATTGTGGTACAATAGATGGAAATAGGAGGATATGCATTTCCGGCGTTACAAGCAGACAAGTCCGAACTGCAGTGAGGCAGTAGTATCAGACACTTAATAGCTGTTACGAATCTCTATCTGATGATTAAAAAATGCGTTGCTAGGACTTCATCATTGGAGGAGAGGAAGCGGTGAACAATTTAAATCGTCCATCAGCTCGAATAAAACAAATTGGTTTCCCTAGAGCGCCAGAAGCAGGGGCATTAGGTTCTGTGAGATTGGATAGAGATCTTAATCTCATGTGCCCTTTAGCAGTCTGATTTAAGATATTTGGCATCTGATTTTAACGTCCGAAGTTGCGACTTAGTCATCAGGCAGCCACTGCAATGCACAGCTTCCCGCTAAGACGAAAAATTGCATTCTAATTTAAATCTCCCCCAAAAACCGTTTAAATGTCTCTACGCACATCAGAAACCCATTTTTTTTAATTTTTTAGGACCAAATTTTTCTATGTTTACCAAAATACCTCGTGTGGCACGGATCTCTCCGAATGGGCGAATCGAAAAGCATTTGATAACAGGGGATTTTACGAGGAACAGTAAGTATTTTAGGAGTGGTAGTAGACTATTTCGACTAAAACATTTTATACAAGATGCATCCATTTGTTATCAGTTACTAAGATACAACTGGCTATTACATATGCGTGGCCTCTATCCTTACCATTTACAGTGGATTCAACACGTTCAAGAAGGAATAAAAAGGGAGAAAGAGATGAAAGGCGAAAGAGATGAAGCTAAATGAGTGGAATTTTGTTGTTGGATAATTGCAAATCGCCAACAAATCCCGTTAATACTCTTTACTGATGAAGTCATTTTCATTTGTGTTGGTATAAATAACATCCGTAACTCACGTCGGTGGTCGACGAAAACGCACATGAGTTTCTGGAGACACATTTCGAAGAACGATTGTCTGAAATGTGTGGTGTATTTTGATTGGGCGTATTGTGTTAACGCATCGTCTTATGTGACTCCTTTATCTGGAAATTCTTGAAGACGCGCTCCCAGGACTATTTGGCTATAAAGGTGGGCAGTTTCTTCCGCTCCGAAAAGGCTGTTGCACATTCTAGCTTTCAGGTGACACACCTAAACCTAACATTCTTCTTTCAACAGATCAGCAGAAATGGTCACGTTTCTTGCTCAGCAAGGTTCCATAGACCTTACCCACTTAGGTTTTTGCCATGACCATAGTTGAAAGGCGGTGCTTACATGAAAAATTTAAGAAACGTATTGATCGTTCGAGTTTTAGACAGTGCTGTCCTCATAAAAGAGCGCCAACACGACCTCTGAAACGCTATACTTCGTTCTGAAACGAGAATTTGAAAGAGCGTTGAAGCTTGGGGTGAAATTTATGAAAATCAACTTTAAACTTAAAGAGTTGCTGTTCCCGCTGAAACACCCTGTAAATAAATTTCGGAAAACATGGTTTTTTAAATTTAACCAATGTTTGTTAATGTTTAACACTTATCAAGTGCGGTTTAAAGTCTACATCTACTAAAAAAATTACGTAACAATTTCGAAACTTACGAATGGTAGATCAATTGCTTTTCCTACCTTAAAGGAGATTTTTACCAGATACATTTTGCTTTTAATTAAAAATTTAGATTTATTATTTTTCCGTCTTAAGTTTACTCTAATTTTAAAAAATTTTCACCAGAAGCATTTCTCATATATTTGTGAAGCCTCTTCTGATGTCGTTTGTGTTTTTTCCTTTTGTTTACATTTTATAAAACCCGTTGTATTTCCATTGGTTGCTAGTGGAGGCTGGAGCCGGAAAAACAAACCATGTTTACATAAGTGCTGAGTGTGAAACCAGTGAGACTACAGTTCTATCAAAACAGCTTTGTCAAGTTTTCAAAACTGAAGTGTGAAATATTGCAAATGTTTCAAAAGAAAAATCGAGACTGTGAAAGCTGAGAAATCGTTAAAGGTAAATGTGCAACCACGTTTCTTCGACAGTAACTTTCGTAACAACGCAGGAGAAAAGCGGTGGACTTCAAAACAAGTAAACGAGGGGGAAGGACGCCCGTGAATGCAGAAGTTGCTTTGTATATACAGGTAAAACGCATCTGGCGAAAAACTCGTTTTTTTAAATGCAGTACTTATAAGGCGGAAAAACACAATAATAACTGTAAATGATGAAGTGATTGTTCTTCTTCGTTCATATGGCCTCTCCGTTCAAATGTCGCACTTGTTTAAGATGAGTAGTTCACTCTTGCCAGAAATTTATGACAGGCCTAATTTTAAATTTCGTGCAATTCACTGCAAATGATGAAGTGATTGTTCTTCTTCGTTCATATGGCCTCTCCGTTTAAATGTCGCACTTGCTTAAGATGAGTAGTTCATTGTTGCCAGAATTTTATGACATGCCTAATTTTAAATTTCGTGCAATTCACTTTATTCTGTGAGCTAACTGTGTTTCAGTCAATATCTTCCAATGTTGTCACGCATAAAATTAGGGGTTATCCATAAAAATTTCGCTGCTCAAACTCGAATGGTTATGAAAAGAGAATGTTGTCTTTTCTTAAACCTCACATTGTCAAAGAAAAGAGGAATGAGTGGACTTAGGTTGTCCTAATTTTAGTTTTATGAATATCTGGATCAAAAAATGTGCATTCAGTATCTTCTTCATTATTGTAACACTTTTCGCCCTAGAGGTGGACGACATATCACGTATCTATTAGAAATCACAGTTTCGGTTTCCACAATAACAATTTTACAGCATCTGGCTGCGATTTCAGTCACAACTAGGTCAGAAATAGCAAATAAAAGTAGTCCTGAAGCATTATGATATTCAACGACGTGTGTCATCTGTTGACCGACATTCGTACTTCATTCTAAGATATTCGTGTGTCTCAAGCTATGAATGTGTAACCTACCTACGGTCGAAGAAATGAGCCAAGAAGCTAATTTGCTCTGAAAAAAAAATACATGCCATGTTGTACTTTGTAACAGGATATGTTTGGCTAGAATGTGAAGTGTGATGTCGGGACCTGATATTACAATCCTCCATGGAAAACTTCGTAATGCAGCATAGCCCGAGGTCTATGTTAGGTTGGAAGTTGGAAGATAATAATTCGGGCACGAGCCTATGCTGCAATAAGTCCAGATGGAATTCAGCGTGCGCTGTTGTCCGTCCAGAAACGGTTTACTGTATGCATCATCGCTCAGCATCAGTCCCTTGAGTCCTTTGAGCATCTGATACGAAAGTGATAATAATGCGCACACGAACCGTATTTGAGATACGTGTTTGTTAGCATTTGGTAAGGGGGGGGGAGGGGGGCCGAAGTTTGGGGTACTACTTCTCCTGACAGCGAAACAAAGGGTTGTGGTGGTGTTGCCCTGTTACTATTTCATCAAATTCCCACATCTCATATCGTTGACTCCTCTTTCCAAATCCACACAATAAAGTAGGCGGTTGTATTTAAAAAACTTGGATTTATAATTCTGCGGCTGTAAACGATATAATTCGCCACATTATCTGCTAAAACCTAGCGGTATAGAGTGTTCCACACTTCCCGTTTAAGACTTCTAGACGCTGTAGATGAGACTTCGTGGATAAATCTATGACGTTATTAACCTGTCAGTCCTTAGATCCCTGGTTTTTAGAGTTATGTTTGCGTGCAACTGAATAAGCGTAGCTGCCGCGCGAGATTAGCTGAACGGTCTCGGGCGCTGCAGTCATGGACTCTGCGGCTGGTCCCGGCGGAGGTTCGAGTCCTCCCTCGGGCATCGGTGTGTGTGAGTGTGTTTGTCCTTAGGATAATTTAGGTTAAGTAATGGGTAAGCTTAGGGACTGATGACCTCAGCAGTTAAGTCCCATAAGATATCAGACACAATAAACGTAGCTTTTTTTCCAATACGCGATTCGGTTCAGAATGCAGATGGATCTCCAGTGCCCTGGATAATAAGCGCATATTTACTTACATGCGTCAGTTTTGCTTGGGCCAAGAATAGTCGTAAAACTTTAATTATCACCTCGAAAAAATCAGTGAGAGATCAGAGCTCCTAAACGGTTTTATTTTGGTGAAGTGAAAACTAAACGGACAAACTACATGTCTGGGTTGTTGGTAGGCCGGCCGTTCACTGTTGTTTCTATAATTCTGCGTTCTTTGTATTACATTAACTCGATTGATCTTGCCAATTCTGTTTTTCGACCAGTGAGGTTTTATTAATGGTGTGTTCTGCCGGACCGGTGACCGGCGAAACAACGGAGCGTCGGCACGAGAAATATGGCAGCAGTCATCTTAGGTAGGAAGCTGCCGAACGCACAGCTCTGCAAACATACTATCGACTTTCAACCGACATTTCGTTGCTGCGGAGTGTCTACACTCCTGGAAATTGAAATAAGAACACCGTGAATTCATTGTCCCAGGAAGGGGAAACTTTATTGACACATTCCTGGGGTCAGATACATCACATGATCACACTGACAGAACCACAGGCACATAGACACAGGCAACAGAGCATGCACAATGTCGGCACTAGTACAGTGTATATCCACCTTTCGCAGCAATGCAGGCTGCTATTCTCCCATGGAGACGATCGTAGAGATGCTGGATGTAGTCCTGTGGAACGGCTTGCCATGCCATTTCCACCTGGCGCCTCAGTTGGACCAGCGTTCGTGCTGGACGTGCAGACCGCGTGAGACGACGCTTCATCCAGTCCCAAACATGCTCAATGGGGGACAGATCCGGAGATCTTGCTGGCCAGGGTAGTTGACTTACACCTTCTAGAGCACGTTGGGTGGCACGGGATACATGCGGTCGTGCATTGTCCTGTTGGAACAGCAAGTTCCCTTGCCGGTCTAGGAATGGTAGAACGATGGGTTCGATGACGGTTTGGATGTACCGTGCACTATTCAGTGTCCCCTCGACGATCACCAGTGGTGTACGGCCAGTGTAGGAGATCGCTGATCGCTCCCCACACCATGATGCCGGGTGTTGGCCCTGTGTGCCTCGGTCGTATGCAGTCCTGATTGTGGCGCTCACCTGCACGGCGCCAAACACGGATACGACCATCATTGGCACCAAGGCAGAAGCGACTCTCATCGCTGAAGACGACACGTCTCCATTCGTCCCTCCATTCACGCCTGTCGCGACACCACTGGAGGCGGGCTGCACGATGTTGGGGCGTGAGCGGAAGACGGCCTAACGGTGTGCGGGACCGTAGCCCAGCTTCATGGAGACGGTTGCGAATGGTCCTCGCCGATACCCCAGGAGCAACAGTGTCCCTAATTTGCTGGGAAGTGGCGGTGCGGTCCCCTACGGCACTGCGTAGGATCCTACGGTCTTGGCGTGCATCCGTGCGTCGCTGCGGTCCGGTCCCAGGTCGACGGGCACGTGCACCTTCCGCCGACCACTGGCGACAACAACGATGTACTGTGGAGACCTCACGCCCCACGTGTTGAGCAATTCGGCGGTACGTCCACCCGGCCTCCCGCATGCCCACTATACGCCCTCGCTCAAAGTCCGTCAACTGCACATACGGTTCACGTCCACGCTGTCGCGGCATGCTACCAGTGTTAAAGACTGCGATGGAGCTCCGTATGCCATGGCAAACTGGCTGACACTGACGGCGGCGGTGCACAAATGCTGCGCAGCTAGCGCCATTCGACGGCCAACACCGCGGTTCCTGGTGTGTCCGCTGTGCCGTGCGTGTGATCATTGCTTGTACAGCCCTCTCGCAGTGTCCGGAGCAAGTATGGTGGGTCTGACACACTGGTGTCAATGTGTTCTTTTTTCCATTTCCAGGAGTGTATATAGATAAAATCCCGTAGGCACATATTTCTAAAGTGCGTTACATAGGTGTAAGTCAATTTTCAGTTTAATTTTTAACATTTCTCTTTCAGTAACACCTCAAACTAAAATAACATTTCTGTTGTTAAGGGACGAAATGGTTCAAATGGCTCTGAGTACTATGGGACTTAACATCTGAGGTCATCAGTCCCCTAGACTTAGAACTACTTAAACCTAACTAACCTAAGGACATCACACACATCCATGCCCGAGTCAGGATTTTAACCTGCGACCGTAGCAGCAGCGCGGTTCCGGACTGAAGCGCCTAGAACCACTCGGCCACAACGGCCGTCTTGTTAAGGGACGTTTCAATGTCAGAACTTCACGTAGTTGTCACGTACAGTGTGTGTTTACCTAACGGTTATAGTTTAACTAACGCTAATTTTAGGGCAGTAGGAGTAAAGCTTTAAAACTTTGTTCTGTTGTCACTGTGAACTCACGTTATTAAAGATAATTCTCGTGAAACAATAAAGGCATTTATGATCATTTAACAACGATTTGCAGTCGAAACTGTTTACATTGAACCACTTCAAGTCAGCTCATCATTCATTCTTCAGTGCTGACATTACTTTTGTTCCAATCAAAAGTTATTTACTTGTTTTCTCAGTCCAACGGTTAGTACTTAGTTTCCCACTAAGGACATTCTTGTATCTAATAGACCTAAATTTCTATCAATAAAAAGCGAAAGTACATCAAATATACTAGTTTTGATTAGTTTTGTTAAAGACGTTTCCGTGAAAAGGTTGCACTGCCTACCCACACATCCATCTTTAGCAGCAAACAGAAACCCAGATTTATTTATTGCTAAGTAACTCTTGCTAAACAATATTTGGAGATATTTTATCTGTTTATATGTCTCACTTACATGCATTTATTTTGTATGTGATTGAAGTCTGCTTGTGTCCCACCTCTGCGATCTCACTCATTCTTTCTTACAGATAGACGCTATCTACCAGATAATGTCAAAGACGTATTAGTTCAGGATGGAAACAGACTGTCTACGGGCAGGATAAGCGGACAGGTGTGCGGTGCTCGAATTCCTACAGTTTACGACATGTTTTGGGAACGTTTGGTTACAGAATCTTATTGTGTTACGTGCTGTAAGGCACCGTCAAATTTTACAAGTTGACAAGGTGTGGGAAGGTGTCAGCTGCGTATTTACTTGTACGACACTGCAGAAACCATTATAGAACACATAGCCGAATGACAGTCATGCAACTTTTCTATAAATAGTCTTAAACGAACAGCAGTAGTAAATTGCAATCAATCAAAGAAAAGAAGAAGAAGTTAGGACCATTGTATGAGGCTTCAGTGACGTTTGCCATTTATGATCGTAATCTGTTAGCACCACACGATGGCAGTCACATTTCCATCACGTTGTACGATGACATTTGAGCCTTCGCTGTTTCCTACGTATGTGAATAGGTGAATCCACATATTTACACTTTTTGCTTTGTTCCTTCTTCTTGGGGTGATATTGATTAGACGGCTAAAGAAATCTATATTCGCCCAACACTGCTGCCTCATTTTAACTTCTGTCTCGAGTCGATGGGCTTTTCGGATGGATGTGGGCGGTCATGGAACACAGCATGCGGAGACCTTTCTCACGGCCAAAACGTCGCGCAAGGTCGAGCGATTTCAACATTTTACACTATCTCCTCTATTGTGTAATACGCCGGTCTTTCCACTTGTTTTGGGACTCCTGTTTTCTTATAAATAGACGATCTGGCACTTCACTCTACGACATTCATGCTCGTTTGATAATAGTGGAAACGACGGTGCCACCTTCCCGTTGTGTAATATGACAGTGTATTGTTGTCGCAACATCCAACAGCAGAGTTGGATTGTTGCCTTTTTGTCCTCCTTCAAATGTATTAAAACTGTTGAGTGGTACTTAAGTAAATAAATTAGTGAAATCAAAGTGAACTAGAAATTAGGATATAAATGAAAAACTTGGTTTAGTTTAGGGAGTTACATACTCGCAAACAGCGGGCCGAACAGCAGAACAGAAGAAACAATGACCATGAAGTCAGCAACTTCCACATAAGCGGGCGCTGTCGATTCAGCCGTCAGGGCATCGCCCGACCGGCTCACGTGTTTCTCAGTTGTCGTATGTGAGCAAAGGCCCTCGCCTACATCCCAAGAGCCAATGACCGACGTTAAGAAGATTCTTCGAGAAGCTTTTCAACGTGACAGAAGAGGCAATGACCGGCTCACGTGTTTCTCAGCCGTCACGTGTGATCAAAGGCCCTCGCCTACATTCCAAGAGCCAATGACCGACGTTAAGAAGATTCTTCGAGAAGCTTTTCAACGTGACAGACGAGGCAATGACCGTGAAGTCGTTCACCTCCAGTAAACTGAAGTGAATAAATACGCGAGACGCAGTGGGCCAGACAGATGAAGTCAGAGGAAGTCAGATGTAGACGGAGACGGAGACGAAGACGAAGACGAGAGACGAAGGAAGAAAAGAAGAGTAGCAGTAGTTTTCAGTCAGTTTCGGTGCTGAAGACCGTCATGCAAGAAGAGTCTGCATCATGCACAGACGAACCAAGTCCGCCGCTGTAATGGAATAGCAAGCAGCCGCCGTAGCGCCAGAAGACAGAAGTTAAAAGGTATTTGAAGTCTGGTTTTTACATACCCGGGTGACTCGTGAGGACGGGAAGGAGACGGCCTCACATCAGTAGTCACCTGTGAGCTGGGATGAAGACCTGACAGCCGAAGACTGGCAAGCGGGAGTCCGTGGTTCGAGTCCGGGACACTGGCCTTCCCCCGCCGCGCCGCTCCGCTGGTCGACGCACAACACACGCGGCCGCTTAGAGAAGAGAAACACTGGGACGCGACACCCAAGGTATCATCCGATGCACGATTTCGCTCGCAATAATTAAACGGGCCACCTCGCGCTGTGCGTCTCCCGTCAGCTGGGCGAGACGCGACACGAGATACACACCGCTACGCGTAATCAGACGCCGCCGCCGCCGCCGCCGCCGCCGCTGCCGCAGCAGAAGACTTCACAAACGACACAGCTGCCGCTCTCCGAATCAGAATATCCCGTAAGATACAGTTGTACAAATCTTCAATAAAAGTTATCTTATGTAAAAATGATGTTTCATTCGACCTCATACCCGAGCCAAGGAAGAACCCACCCTGCCCACATGTTGTTAAGAGAGAAAAGTTAATTTATTTAATATTTTCACCCTGGCAGAATGCTTTAGGATGCTCATCCTGACAATTGACTTGCATCAAAAGAGAAAACCCAGTTACATTTAGTGACAGAAGTGCCACATTTAGTAACACAACTGTTACATTTGGTATCAGAAGCCGTTATAGTTGTTACATTTGGTGTCAGAGAAAAAAACCCTTGGCTCAATATGAGGTGTGAATGACAGTCACTAAAGGTCCACAGTTAGTATTGTTTAATGTGTGAAAGGATAGAGGTTTGCATAGCAGTCGTAATATTTTCTTTATTTAGAAGTGTATTTTCTCTCATGATTTTAAGGGTTTGTCGAAAATATTTAAACATCTTTTTTATTCAGTGTGGTAATATTGTGTAACTACTAGTTTGTAAAATGATGACACGAAATCGTACAAAGTCAGAGTCAGCACCACAAGCGGTTTCTACTGAGGAAGCTATTCAGAGCTTAGTTAATCAGATAGCACAGCTTAAAAGTGATAATAATGCATTATTTAAGCAGTTGAGTGAGGTTAGGCAAACCAGTTCAATCCCTCCCACCCTAGATTCCTCAGCAGCAGCCTTAGTAACTCCTTTTTCAGGTAAACCTGGCGAGGACATAACAGCCTGTTTTGATGATTTAGTAGCAGCTGCAAAGTTAGGATCATGGTCAGATGAACAGCTCTTACAAATGACAAAGTTACGATTGACAGGAGAGGCTAAAGCACACGTCTTATACCATGAAGAATTACGGAATGCTCCAACATTTGAGGAATTGAAGAAAGGATTGCTTAAACGTTTTCAAAAACAGAACAGCTGTAGATTTTATAGGGAACAGTTAAACACTATCACTCAGAGGCAAAACGAGTCGTTAGAAAGCTTTGTAGATAGGATTAGAAAAGTTAATATTAACACCTATCAGTTGACAACTAGTGATGAAGCAAATAAAGTTATTTTACAAGAGGCAGAAAATAGAGCTCTGGATACATTTTTACGTGGGTTGCCTCCTGAAACGTCCCGTCGTGTCAGGGCAGAGTTTCCTAAAAATTTAGCAGAAGCTGTATCTGTGGCGACAGCTTTCGAAGAAATAGACATTGCCACCAGATACAAGGAGAAGCGAAATGTATTTTCAGCAGGAGTGCGATGTTTTAGGTGCGATCGACAGGGACATATAGCAAAAAATTGCAGACAACCTCAATGCACTAATTGTCAAAGAATAGGTCACACATTCAAGGAATGCAGGTCTAAGAAAGTTTTTGGAAATAGAAATCAGTTAAACTCAAACGGGAATGTCGGAGCCGCCGCCAGGCGTTCCCAATAAAATTTCATGCCATTAAGGCGAATGTGAAGGCGGAATGCTGGTTATCTGCTACCATACAGGATAAAGAGGCAAGGATACTAGTGGATACAGGCGCAAACGTATCAATAGTAAGTAATGAATGTATGGGAGAAAAGAAATATGACCCTCCAAGGTATAGATTGAGTGGAGTAGGAGGAGGTACAGTGAAGTCATTAGGATGTACATCATTGATTTTCTATATTCACGGTGTACAATTTAAGGAAGATGTAGAAGTAGTAACAAAAGTAACTGACGGGTACGACGCGATCCTAGGACTGGATTTCCTGAATAAACATCACGCTAAAATTGACCTCAGACAGCAAACTGTAGAACTTAGCGGAATAGTGTTTCAGCTAGGTGACACCGCTGCAAAGGGCCCGCTGCCGCAAGATTTCCCTAACCGGAAGGCGAAATCAACTACACTGCGTGCAACGTCCTTGAAGGTTGATTCGCGGGATCAGATACCATCTGGCTCAGGAAAACTTTTCTGGATGGCCGTTGACCCCGAAGTACCTACAGATACAGTGTGTCTAATAGAGCCTTTAGAGGAAAATGAGGAATTAGATGTATCACATTGTTTTGTACGAAGAAGTGTTGTACGGGTTCAAGACGTTGAGGGTGAAAGAAAAGTACCGGTACATATTGACAATTTCGGAGTGGAGGACAAAGAGTTGCATAAGGGAATATTAGTAGCTACAGTCAGTACTTTTGAAGAAGAAGATTTCATTTGGTCAGATATTAATGATGGTCAGAAACCAGACGCCTATAAAACCGCATTACGCCAGAAGATTGAGCATTTGCAAGGAAAGGATAGAGACACGATAGAAGCAGTTTTAGTTGAGTTTCAAGATTTATTTAATGCAGAAGGTCCACTGCCAGCAACAGATATCACACAGCATAGGATCCCAACAGGAAATAGCCCCCCAGTTTATAGGAAGCCTTATAGAGTTGCGCATCACTTACAGCCAGTACTGGATGAATTTATAGAACAGCATCTAAAAGATGGAATTATAGAATTTTCTGATTCTCCTTATAATTCAAATATCGTAATTATTCCAAAGAAGTCTCCCGACGGTACGAAACGATATAGATTCTGTTGTGACTACAGACACCTTAACAAACAAACTATCTCAGATGTTTATCCTCTTCCAAACATTACAGATATCATTGACAGTTTGGGTAACAGTAAATACTTTTCAACAATCGATCTACGTAGCGGATATCATCAATTGGAAGTTGCACCTGAAGATAGGCATAAAACAGCATTTTCTACCCCTGGAGGCCATTGGCAATTTAAAAGAATGCCTTTCGGTTTGAAAAATGCACCAGCAACTTTTCAAAGACTACTCGATGGAGTATTGCGAGGACTCAAAACTCAGCAATGCTGTGTATATCTAGACGATATTATTGAATTCTCCAAAGACATTAATGAACATGCTGTGCGTCTGCGTAATGTTTTTCAGAGACTTAGAAAAGCTAAATTAACATTAAATATGGAAAAATGTACTTTTGCATTGACAGAGGTTACATACCTAGGGCATGTCATTAGTGAAAAAGGAATTAAAACAGATCCTCGATTAATTTCGGCAGTTAAGGACTTCCCAACACCACAACGCGTTAAGGAAGTACAAAGTTTCATTGGTCTCGCATCGTATTACCGAAAATATGTTCAAAATTTTGCTGAAATTGCCCGACCCTTAACCCAATTATTGAAAAAGGGTGCAAAATTTCATTGGTCTGAAGATTGTGAATCAGCATTTCAAACCCTTAAAGATAAGTTAACACACAGTCCAGTATTAGCCTACCCAGATTATAATAAAGAATTTATTTTATCCTGTGACGCAAGTGGTCATTCAGTAGGAGTTGTTTTGAGTCAGAATATTAATGGCGCGGAACACCCCATAGCCTACGCTTCGAGACAACTAACAACGGCAGAAAGAAATTATTCCACAACGGAGAAAGAATTGTTAAGTGTTATTTATGGTATCAAATACTTTAAATGCTACTTGTACGGTAGGAAATTCAAGGTCATTACAGACCACGCAGCTTTAAAATGGTTGCTTGGATTAAAGGATCCATCTAGTCGTCTCACGCGTTGGGCCCTATGTCTTTCCGAAATGGATTTCGAAGTTATCCATAAACCAGGCAAAAAACACACGAATGCAGATTGTCTAAGTCGGAAAATAGCACTTTTGGAAGCAACAGGCCGAGATACTGAGGACTGGAGAAGGGCACAAGATGAGGATACAGAATGCAAAAAATACGCAACTCAAAAACAATTTTGCTTTGAAGATGGTGTATTATGCCGTAAAACAAAACTTGGACCGCGAATTGTTGTTCCCCAACACCTTAGACAAGAAATAATGGCAGAGGCCCACGATCATATCCTTGCAGGACACGGTGGACAGCGGACAACCGAAAGACGTGTAGCAGAGCGATTTTGGTGGCAAACCAGAAAGCAGGATGTTGCGCAGTACGTTCGTAATTGCATTGCGTGCGCACAACGAGCTGAACTTTCTCGTTCAAAAATACCCTTACAGAGGCTCCCCGAGGCTTCATGTCCATTTCAAATCTGTGGACTAGATCTCTACGGGCCATATCATAGAACACCTGCTGGTAATAAGTATGTTCTTACAATTATAGATCACTTTTCACGCTATCTAGCTATGGTGAGTCTCCCAGATCAGCAAGCAAATACAGTTGCCCAAGCTTTAGTTAACAACTGGATACTTAAATTTGGCGTACCTGAAGCTATTATCACAGATCAGGGATCTAATTTTATGTCGGAATTAATGAAACAGCTATGCCACTTACTAAAAATACGTAAATTACGCACAACTCCGTTACACCCTCAGTGCAACGGGCGCACAGAAAGAGTTCATCGGACAATTGGCAAGATGCTTAGTTATTATATTAACGAACAACATTCTAATTGGGATACGTATTTACCAATAATCGTGTCGGTATACAACGCCAAAACGCATGAAGCAACTGGCATGTCACCTTATGAAGTGGTCTATGGGAGAAAAATGCCGTCCCCTTTTGATGTAATCAGGCAGAAAAACGGAAAAGTCGGAGAAACAGTAAGAGATTTCAGTCGAATGATGAAGGATGTATGGAAGAAGGTTCAAAAATCTAATACAAAGGCTTTGGAACGACAGGAAAGATTAGGTAATACCCAAGCTAAATATCCAAATTACAAAATAGGTCAGTGGGTTATGCTTTCAACTCCTTACGTTGCAAAAGGAAAAACGAAGAAATTTGTAACAAACTACAGAGGTCCTTATCAAATTATTGAGATCACGTCACCAGTCAACGTCAAACTGCAACTGCCCACCCGAACTACTATTGTCCATGCAAGTCGTTTAAAACCTTTTAAGGGCGCTCCAGATGTAATTCCTTCAACAATAGTGTCTGCTTTTCCGAAGGGTGGAGGAAGTTCCCGTAAAGGAAAAAGAGTGGCCACGCCAGCACAGCATACAGACATGGCACCATACAATCTTCGACCAAGAGTACGAATGTCCTAGTGGAATCTTAGTAGACTGTGGATAATATACAAATGTAAATAATTAATACATGATAATGGTTTATTTTTTAAGAAAAGAAAATTTGAACGTAGAAACATGTAGATCTTGTAGTTAACAATGTATTCCTTCTTTTCTTTGTTTTTGTTTTTACGAGATTGGTAGGTCCATAACCATGTTGTTTGCTTTTTTTCAGAAAACGCCATGCAAAGCATTTCCTACACAAAACCTATCCTACCTCAATTACTCCCTTGGCAGTTCCCTTCTGAAGTCATTAGATATGTTCATAAATTCGCAGCAAGGCAAAATTGATGCCAATTTTATGATGAAACATGTCTTAAAATTAATAAGTGAACACAAAACTAAAATTATAATGCTAGGAACGGGTATATCTGGAACCTTTGTGTTGGTGTTTCTACTTTGTACAGTTTTCTTTTATCTAAGACGAAAAAATAAGCCAAATAATAATATACCACTTCATCAAATCCCTGTTAACTGGATACCACACTCTTAACTGGTGTACTTCAGTAGTTACTTTTGAGCATTAGTGTATTAATTTTGTTTATTGTACTTCAGTCTTTACTACACAGTCTTATGTTAAAGTAAACAATACTGTAGAATATATATTCTTGCATTCATATAGGGTTGATTAAACAGGTGTTGCTATGTAACTTTCTGAGTGAATAATCTTTTTTTTGTTTATTCATTGTCACCAAGATTTGTTACACTTATTACAACCATTTATGTAAGAACTATGTGATTCATGACCGTACAGTGCTTTTGTAAAGTGATAAAGTGTTTTCCACATACTTAATGTGAAGCGTGTGTAATTTTCTAAGTCGAGAGTTTTCATTGTTTATGTTAGTGCTTTTGCCGTGTGAAGAGTGGAGGAATGTTGAGTGGTAAATTCGAGGGCGAATTTCTCCGAAGGGTGGAGGAATGTTGAGTGGTACTTAAGTAAATAAATTAGTGAAATCAAAGTGAACTAGAAATTAGGATATAAATGAAAAACTTGGTTTAGTTTAGGGAGTTACATACTCGCAAACAGCGGGCCGAACAGCAGAACAGAAGAAACAATGACCATGAAGTCAGCAACTTCCACATAAGCGGGCGCTGTCGATTCAGCCGTCAGGGCATCGCCCGACCGGCTCACGTGTTTCTCAGTTGTCGTATGTGAGCAAAGGCCCTCGCCTACATCCCAAGAGCCAATGACCGACGTTAAGAAGATTCTTCGAGAAGCTTTTCAACGTGACAGAAGAGGCAATGACCGGCTCACGTGTTTCTCAGCCGTCACGTGTGATCAAAGGCCCTCGCCTACATTCCAAGAGCCAATGACCGACGTTAAGAAGATTCTTCGAGAAGCTTTTCAACGTGACAGACGAGGCAATGACCGTGAAGTCGTTCACCTCCAGTAAACTGAAGTGAATAAATACGCGAGACGCAGTGGGCCAGACAGATGAAGTCAGAGGAAGTCAGATGTAGACGGAGACGGAGACGAAGACGAAGACGAGAGACGAAGGAAGAAAAGAAGAGTAGCAGTAGTTTTCAGTCAGTTTCGGTGCTGAAGACCGTCATGCAAGAAGAGTCTGCATCATGCACAGACGAACCAAGTCCGCCGCTGTAATGGAATAGCAAGCAGCCGCCGTAGCGCCAGAAGACAGAAGTTAAAAGGTATTTGAAGTCTGGTTTTTACATACCCGGGTGACTCGTGAGGACGGGAAGGAGACGGCCTCACATCAGTAGTCACCTGTGAGCTGGGATGAAGACCTGACAGCCGAAGACTGGCAAGCGGGAGTCCGTGGTTCGAGTCCGGGACACTGGCCTTCCCCCGCCGCGCCGCTCCGCTGGTCGACGCACAACACACGCGGCCGCTTAGAGAAGAGAAACACTGGGACGCGACACCCAAGGTATCATCCGATGCACGATTTCGCTCGCAATAATTAAACGGGCCACCTCGCGCTGTGCGTCTCCCGTCAGCTGGGCGAGACGCGACACGAGATACACACCGCTACGCGTAATCAGACGCCGCCGCCGCCGCCGCCGCCGCCGCTGCCGCAGCAGAAGACTTCACAAACGACACAGCTGCCGCTCTCCGAATCAGAATATCCCGTAAGATACAGTTGTACAAATCTTCAATAAAAGTTATCTTATGTAAAAATGATGTTTCATTCGACCTCATACCCGAGCCAAGGAAGAACCCACCCTGCCCACATGTTGTTAAGAGAGAAAAGTTAATTTATTTAATATTTTCACCCTGGCAGAATGCTTTAGGATGCTCATCCTGACAATTGACTTGCATCAAAAGAGAAAACCCAGTTACATTTAGTGACAGAAGTGCCACATTTAATAACACAACTGTTACATTTGGTATCAGAAGCCGTTATAGTTGTTACCTTGGGAGTGGCGTCCCAGTGTTTCTCTTCTCTATGCGGCCGCGTGTGTTGTGCGTCGACCAGCGGAGCGGCGCGGCGGGGGAAGGCCGCATTAACAGTGGTTAACTGGTTTTGACTCCTCTAGCGGCGTGCAGCAGTACTATGGTGCGGATATTTGAAGGTGTACCAAGACTGTAAACTAACAGAATATCAATTACGTTATTCATTTTTACAAAGTAATAAGTTAAAAATATATGACTATCCTTCTGAGCCGTGCTGTGGCTCGCGTTCGTGCTGTTTGTAGGTTTCCGCCCTCTGTTGGAGGCCAGACGGTATCGTTTAGTTGGCATGGTTGCGGTTGTTTGTCTGCTTCTCTCGTTGACTGGCGCCATTCGGTTTCGCAAGCGTTGCCTGTCCGCGAGTGGCAGCAGTGGCGGTTATCGATATTTAGTAACTGTTGCCCTCTCTTTGGGGCAACGTCGTTCTTTTTCCGGGTTGTGTGAGTGGGCCAGTTCGGTTGAGGAATGAGGAGGAGCCAAGTTCGCGCATTGCCAGAACACGCCGGGACCGCTGGCGGCACGGATGGACTGCCGGATGGAAGGGCTGTGGTCACGAGGGTGCAGCTGTGAATGTGGTCACTTGCCTTAAAATTCTAATTTGGTATTTGTAGTTACGCAGTAAGCCTTTAAAACCTTATTTACTGCCATTCCTGGCGTTTGATGCCTTCTGCTGTGTTTGTGGCGACTTGCCTTTAATATTTCAATACCTGATTTGTAAGTTGCAGCGAGTTTTAAACAATTCTTAATTTATTGCCATTGCTGGCGTGTGAGGCCTTCTGCCCAGATCATAGTGGCTTGCTTTTAAAACATTAACTGTTGCATCTGTATTTAATGGTGATTTGCTAAATTGTAACTGTGTGGTATTTTTTTTAATTTATTGTTGAGTCTGGAATTAGTGGTTTAAAATAAATTGTGTGTAACTGTCAAAGGCAACCAATAGTAACTGATTACCGCCCCGTCCACAATCGTAACCAAATCCTGCTTTCTCTCGACTATCAGATCTCAACTGGTAGCATAGCGTGGTAACGATTGTACTATCGCCATTTCAGTTACTGTTGGTTTGATTTGTTAAAGTCTGTTAGTGTTGTACTATTTCTGCCTTTGGTATTGTGTTCTGTTTTAGGTCATCAACTCTGTAATGGCGGTCAGGCAGTGCCCCGGGATCGGCATACTGAGGGAGGACCACCTCACTTATGAGCTGGTGACAAGATGCCAGCCTATTGAGTGTGGTGTTCCGGACTTCGCAGCCCGCTTGCGTGCTACCATTCTTCAGCAGGTTGACATCACGCCGGATGTTGTGGGCGAGACAAAGGCAGCCACTGAATTTTTGTTTAAAGCTGTTAGGAGTCTTGAGGACAACATCGGCTTTTTAGAGGGCACTCAACCTAATGGCAGTCAGTTAGACAGGGTGCGGGTAGAGTTGATACATTTAACGAACCGGATATCTGATTTAATAGCATTAAGGTTAGAGGATCGTGATAAGAAATCAACCGATGAACTGGTGTCCTTGGTTAATAAATTGCAGTTTACATGTTTAGAGTTTGATGGGAAGAGGACGGAGGAGCAGGATTTGTTATCTTCCGAGTGGTGCGCTAGCGAGCCTGGGAATAACGCCCTTATGTCTTCTGAGGGGTTAGCCGGGGCGTATGCTAAACTGCCTAATCCCCTGGTTCATCCGTTTCGAAACATCACAGAATTAGCTATAGACCGACTCGAGCAAATTGAAAGGTTGTTATGGTTGTTGGTTCGCTTTGAGCAACACGCTGATGCGTTCGGTGTTTCGCATCAGCTAATTTTGTCTCTATTGTATCCTTTAACTAGAGGCGAATTGAGGACTCTGGTATCCAGTGCCTTAGCAGAAGGGTTTTAATTGCAGCAGTTGAGGGAGCGTGATTTCAGCGAAAGATTGACCACGGTAGTTCGTAAACAGCTCGAGTGTCGCTGTATTTGGCAGATGCAGCAAGATAGGGAGGAGTTGTATCAATATGTGGAAAGAGTTAAGACGGCCATTTTGGCCTTGTTAGTCGACTTGCCCGAACAGGAGTTAGTTTCAATTCTCCTGAGGGACTGCGAGCGGCGGATAAGTCACATTTTGTTTTTCGTGATCGTCCTTCCCCTTGGGAAGAACTTCGTGCCGCCGTTTAAGCGATATCCGCGTTGCCGCTCTCGGACGATGGACACCGTGAAGTTAAAGTTCAGCCCATGGGCGTCACCGAGGGGAACTCCGGATTACCAACATCAGCTGAGTCTGCTATAGGGGAATCGCGGCGTTGTTTCAGGTGCGATCGAACAGGGCATTTAGTTCGCACTTGCGTTCAGCCACGGACACCAAGAGTCAATAAACGGCGCCCGGCTGAGCAGCGACCCAAGGGTCGAGCCTTTAAACCCTGGTGTGCCCGTGTCACTGCTCGATCATCACTCCCACTGTCTTTTATTTGTTTTAGAGTAGGTGGCGAACCTATTTGTGCCCTTTCGGATTCTGGTAGTTCTTTTCCTTGTTGATCTTGGAATGGTTTCTTGAATTTGGTCATCTTGTGAGACTTAGGCCGGTCCCTTCTTCGCTGCAGAGATGTAGGGTTGCCAACGGGCCGGTGTTGTCTCAGCATGGTTGGGTCTGAGGGAATATCTCGGTTGGGGATTTCTCGTGGCCCTTGTCTTTGGCCTTAGTTAAGGAGCTGCTGGTCGATTTGATTTTGGGATGTCATTTTATCGGTTAAACTGGTCTTGTCTTGGATTATTCGGGGTACGACTTTTCCTTTAAGTTCGCTTCTGGTCAGAAATTTGGGTTCTGTGAGTGTACTAAACGTAAGGTGCATCCAGATGTAGGAATGCTGGCTGTTGATGCTAAGGTTAGTGAGTTTGATCTCACCCATCTTTCTTCCGAGAAGGCCTCTGAACTAGAGGGTTTGTTGGAGAGGTTCCCAGAGCTTCTCTGTGGTAGACTAAGGGTTACTAATGTTCTTGATTACCATATTCGTCTGTCTGACCATATTCCCATCAGGCAGTCCCCATATCGTCTCTTACCGCCTAAGATGAAGATACTAAGGGGAAAGATCTCCAAAATGCTTGAGCAGGGAGCTATCAGGCCTTCTACATCCGCTTATGCCTCTCCTATATTCCTTGTCCCTAAGAATAAGGGGCCCATTGTTGACTACCATCACCTAAATAAGAATGTTGTCCTGGAATCTGTTCCTTTACCTGATCTTCATAACTCTTTTACTTGGTTTGCTGGGGCTAATTGGATTAGTGTGCTCGACCTGAATCAAGCCTATTATCAGATTCCCTCAGTCAAAGAATGTAAACACGTTACAGCATTTTGTACTGAGTGGAATCTGAGTTTAATAGGGTCCCCTTTGGTTTGGCTACTGGCGCAGCCGTCCTTACTCGTTTGCTGGATAATATTCTTGGAGACTTGAAATTAGTCTGTGTTTACAATTACCTGGACGATTTGGTAATTTATTGTCGTTCGTTTCGAGAGCATTTGGAATATGACCAGCAAGTTTTTGCTAGGTTGCAGTGGGCCGGTTTGACTGTTAAACCCAATAAGGTGACATTAGCCAGGCATCAGGTATCCTTCGTAGGTCACCTAGTATCAGGCGAAAGTATTCGCATTGATCAGGAGCGGACTAAGGCCGTGAGAGCCCTTCCGCCGCCCACTGATAAGCGAGGGATTGCCAAGTTCATAGGGATGGCGAAGTATTTTAGGCGTTATGTCCCTAATTTTGCTCAGCTGGCGGCTCCTTTAAATGAACTGCGCCGAAAAGTGGGTGCGTTTGGAGTGGGGACCTGCTCAAAAGGCCGCGTTTGAGCACATTAAGGCGGCTATAGCCAATCCTCCGGTTCTCGGAGTGCTTGATTTTAAAAAGAAATTTATCGTCCAAACCGACGCATCTAATGCGGAAATTTCGGCAATCCTCCAGGAGCTCGAGGGTCAACGGCAGCCATTAGCATAGGAATTTCGTCGGTTAACCAGCGCCGAGCTTAAATATTCCGTTTACGGATGTGAGGCATTGGCCGTCTTGTCCGCGATGGAGAAGTACCCGTTTTATCTCGAACATAGAGTACTTCAGCTAGAGACTGACAATCAAGCCTTAAGATGGGTGCTAGCCAGACTGCATAAAACTGGCCGTATCGCGAGGTGGGCGGTAATCGTTAGGCGTTTCAGTTCGATGTTATGCACATTAGAGGCACTGAGAATGTGCTCGCGGACGTCCTCAGCCGTATGTTTACTGAACAGCCATCCAGTGAGGGTGCACAAGAAGCTTGGGAAGGCAATCTTAGTTGTGTCGTGTTGGGCGGTATTCCTCATTTGTTTAGTAACATTGCCGATCATCACGATCAGGGCCCCCTTGGGGACCGGTTAAGAAACGACTTTCAGCGGGGGAGCGTTAGGATGAATAAGGAAAGGCATTTTGTGTAAAAGGGTGGGACGTACCAAGGAGATTAAGATCTGTCTACCATGCACCCTAGTACGCCCCGTTTTCCATTATTTTCACAACTCGTTGATTGGCGTGCATTTAGGAACCTACAAGACCTTGCACAAGATTAAGGAGCATCTGACTTGGCCGTCTATTGACCGAGACGTCACAGAAATAGTTTCTCGGTGTCAGTTGTGTCGTGTGGCCAAACCGAATAACGCTCTTCAACAGGGTTTCCTTAGTTCTGAGCGTGAATCTTGCCCCATGGACAAACTTTACATCGATTATTGGGGCCCTTACCTCGCACCAAAAGAGGCCATCAGTATGTATCAGTTATTATTGACACGTTTTCGAGGTTTACCTGGCTTCTTCCGAGTCGCAATGTGACTACTGCCACCACCATTGCGCATTTAACTGACGTATTTAGTGTTTTTGGAGCTCCTAAGCAAATCGTTAGTGATAATGAGCCGGCCTTTCTTTCGGCTCCCTTCAAGGCATTCTGTTTTCAAAGTGGAGTTAAGCATGTAACTACCACTCTGTATTATCTGCAGAAATCCTTTGCGGAATGGGTCAATGAGTAGCCTTAAAACGGCACTGATTATCTTTTATCAGAAATCTCCCAGTTAGTGGGATTCTAGTCTGCCTTGGCTTAGCTTTACCTTCAATACCGCGAGCCATGAGGCTTTGAAGGCTACTCTGGTTCCCTTGATGTTTGCTTATCCTGTTAATTCCCCCTTTCGAGCTTCTGCGGAATTGAAGACCTAATTCCTGTGGAGATCACCCTCAGGTCGTCAAAGAAAACTGGAATCGTGTGAGGCGCAGTATTAATAGGGCCCACAACAGACAAGCTGGTCGTTGTAACCCTAATCGAAGAGCCTTCACGGGTAAGCCGGGAGATCAGGTGTATGTCCGTAATTTTCCCGGGAGGGAGGTACGTATTGGCAACCTTGGTAAGTTTACTCCCCGTTTCCTGGGTCCGTGTACGATTATGCGGATTTTAGGCCCAGTTAATCTTCTGGTTAAGGACAACCGTACTGGTAAGTAATACTTTGTCCACCTTAGTCAAATTAAGTTTGGTTAGGCCGCTAGCTGGGTTTGTCCTTGAGAGGGGGAGGTAGAGCCGTCTGCGGCTCGCGTTGATGCTGTTTGTAGGTTTCTGCCCTCTGTTGGAGGCCAGACGGTATCGTTTAGTTGGCATGGTAGCTGTTGTTTGTCTACTTCTCGTGTTGGGGGCCGGCCGGAGTGGCCGTGCGGTTCTGGGCGCTACAGTCTGGAACCGAGCGACCGCTACGGTCGCAGGTTCGAATCCTGCCTCGGGCATGGATGTGTGTGATCTCCTTAGGTTAGTTAGGTTTAAGTAGTTCTAAGTTCTAGGGGACTGATGACCTCAGAAGTTAAGTCGCATAGTGCTCAGAGCCATTTGAACCTTCTCGTGTTGACTGGCGCCATTCGGTTTCGCAAGCGTTGCCAGTCCGCCAGTGGTAGCAGCGGCTGTTATCGATATGTAGTAACTGTTGCCCTATATTTGGGGCGACGTCGTTGTTTTTGCGGGCCGTGAGAGTGGGCCAGTTCGGTTGGGGACTGAGGAGGAGCCAGGTCCGCATAATGACAGAACACGCCGGGACCGCTGGCGGCACGCATGGAAGGGCTGTGGTCATGAGGGTGCACGACCTCGTCGAAAATCGGATCCAGCAAGCTTTAAGGTGAATGAATTGCAATCCAAGTAGAGAAACCTCCACCACTGTGCAGATTTCAGAGTACTTGATGGCTCAACACAAAAGTTTTGTCTCAAGTACAGATAGTGTTGAGGATCAGTGGACAACGTTCAAAACCATCGTACAATATGCGTTAGATGAGTATGTGGCAAGCAAGATCGTAAGAGATGGAAAAGAGCCACCGTGGTACAACAACCAAGTTAGAAAACTGCTGCGGAAGCAAAGGGAACTTCACAGCAAACATAAACATAGCCAAAGCCTTGCATACAAACAAAAATTACGCGAAGCGAAATGTAATGTGAGGAGGGCTATGCGAGAGGTGTTCAATGAATTCGAAAGTATAGTTCTATGTGCTGACTTGGCAGAAAATCCTAAGAAATTTTGGTCTTATGTCAAAGCGGCAGGTGGATCAAAACAGTGTCCAGACACTGTGACCAAAATGGTACTGAAACAGAGGATGACAGACTAAAGGCCGAAATACTAAATGTCTTCTTCCAAAGCTGTTTCAAAGAGGAAGACTGCACTGTAGTTCTTTCTCTAGACTGTCGCACAGATGAAAAAATGGTAGATATCGAACTAGACGACAGAGAGATAGAGAAACAATTAAAATCGCTCAAAAGAGGAAATTCCGCTGGACCTGATGGGATACCAGTTCGATTTTACACAGAGTACGCGAAGGAAATTGCCCCCCTTCTTGCAGCGGTGTACCGTAGGTCTCAAGAAGAGCGTAGCATTCCAAAGGATTGGAAAAGAGCACAGATCATCCCCGTTTTCAAGAAGGGACGTCGAACAGGTGTGCAGAATTACAGACCTATATGTCTAAAGTCAATTAGTTGTAGAATTTTGGAACACGTATTATGTTAGAGTATAATGAGTTTTCTGGAGACTAGAAATCTACTCTGTACGAATCAGCATGGGTTTCGAAAAAGACGATCGTGTGAAACCCAGCTCGCGCTATTCGTCCACGAGACTCAGAGGGCCACAGACACGGGTCCACAGGTAGATGCCGTGTTTCTTGACTTCCGCAAGGCGTTCGATACAGTTCCCCACAGTCGTTTAATGAACAAAGTAAGAGCATATGGACTATCAGACCAATTGTGTGATTGGATTGAAGAGTTCCTAGGTAACAGAACGCAGCATGTCATTCTCAATGGAGAGAAGTCTCGGAAGTAAGAGTGATTTCAGGTGTACCGCAGGGGAGTGTCGTAGGACCGTTGCTATTCACAATATACATAAATGACCTTGTGGATAACATCGGAAGTTCACTGAGGCTTTTTGCGGATGATGCTGGATGTCGAGAGGTTGTAACAATGGAAAATTGTACTGAAATGCAGGAGGATCTGCAGCGAATTAAAGCATGGTGCAGGGAATGGCAATTGAATCTCAATGTAGACAAGTGTAATGTACTGCGAATCCATAGAAAGAAAGATCCCTTATCATTTAGCTACAATATAGCAGGTCAGCAACTGGAAGCAGTTAATTCCATAAATTATCTGGGAGTACTCATTAGGAGTGATTTAAAATGGAATGATCATATAAAGTTGATCGTCGGTAAAGCAGATGCCAGACTAAGATTCATTGGAAGAATCCTAAGGAAATGCAATCCGAAAACAAAGGAAGTAGGTTACAGTACACTTGTTCGCCCACTGCTTGAATACTGCTCAGCAGTGTGGGATCCGTACCAGATAGGGTTGATAGAAGAGATAGAGAAGATCCAACGGAGAACAGTGCGCTTCGTTACAGGATCATTTAGAAATCGCGAAAGAGTTACAGATATGATAGATAAACTCCAGTGGAAGACTCTGCAGGAGAGACGCTCAGTAGCTCGGTACGGGCTTTTGTTGAAGTTTCGAGAACATACCTTCACCGAGGAGTCAAGCAGTATGTTGCTCCCTCCTACGTATATCTCGCGAAGAGACCATGAGGATAATATCATAGAGATTAGAGCCCACACAGAGGCATACCGACAATCCTTCTTTCCACGAACAATACGAGACTGGAATAGAAGAGAGAACCGATAGAGGTACTCAAGGTTCCCTCCGCCACACACCGTCAGGTGGCTTGCGAAGTATGGATGTAGATGTAGATGTAGATATCTAGCGATTCTCCAGTGACGGCTTCGTGCTGCTGCTCGTAGTGTCGCCGGGGCGAAGAGCAGCGAGTGGAGTGCTTTCTACTCTGGTGGTAGTGGTTCCTTTCTCGTTCTGGGCTCTATGAACACAGTATTCTGGGGTTTTAGTGCAGATCGCCGGTTCCGGCTTTGGCGTATTGTTCAATCGTTGCATTTGGTTTGTCAGATGTCAGGTAGCTTCAGCAAGATTACCATTAGTCATTCGTTAGATTGCCACTGGTTTCAGTTACTATCTTGTGAAGTGAATGCAACTCTTGGCTGCCTATCTCATCGCTCACGAAAGTGTTTGTTACCGGACCTTCTCAGCGGTCGATTCCTGTAGCATTGTCTGTGGCCCCTTAGTCCTTGTAAGACATTTCACCTGTTTAGTGATCAGTTGCTTGTTTTTTAACTAACCTTGGCTATTGCATTTGCTGTTTTATAGCAGGTTTCTAAATTTTTATATTATTACCGTTCCTGGCGTGTAAGGCCTTCAGCCATAATTGTGGTCATTTGCCTTAAAATTCTAATTTGGTTTTTGTATTTTAGCAGTAATCCTTAAAACCTTATTTACTGTCATTCCGGGTGACTGATGCTTTCTGCTCTGTTTGTGGCGACTTACCTTTAATATTTGAATACCTGTCAGTTGTAAAATGCAGCGATTATCTGCTGTATCTGTATTTAATGGTGATTTGCTAAATTGTAACTCACTGAAAACACTATTATTTACACAGTTGTTTATTCCTTCATTAATAACGTGTGGTATTTTTTAATTTATTTTTGAGTCTGGAATTACTGGTTTAAAATAAATTGTAACTGTCAAAGGCAACCAATAGTAACTGATTACGGCCCCGTCCACAATCGTAACCGAATCCTGCCTGCCCTTGACTACCAGCTCTCACCTTCGTAAGTTATAAATAGTTTGCTCCCTGCTACTTTCGTATACAACATGTGTGTTAACGTAACGCTTCATACGTCTTCTCATATCTGTTGGTGAAATTGTTCTTCCCCCTATAGCAGAATAACCACCTGTGATAGCAGAGCAAGCACTGTAACTTCGCTGAAGTTCCACTGTGAGCTGTTCATGTATATTTCTTTTTGTGTGGTGTGTCTATATGATATTCTTGTTTGCGATATGTTGATTTATTTATATTGATGCATCGTGATTGTGTATAATAGGCATCGTTCACTGCTAATTCTTTTACTTTTTATCTCCTCATAACTACAGTTAGATCTTATTTACTGCCTGCTATATGTGTGCCATTACAATTTTTTTGTTTTTCTGTTTCACGGGTCATAGAGAGTGAGTATGCAGTGCCAGTTCTGGATACCCAAACACACCAACAATAGTCAAGAAAGGTTTACTGATAAAAAATTCAGTAACTGATAAGTGGCACATGAGCAGTAGCAGCACGAGATGACTTTGACGTTGAGTATGAGGTTTCAGATATAAGGTAAATACTTGCGGCGTATCTGGTTACATACTGAGACAATTGGACTAGTTATATTCAAGGTAACGTTCCCCCCCCCCTCCCCTTCTACCTAGGGAATCACGACAGTTCTTAGGCATGTCTGTCAATTATATGCAAGATCACACAGGAGAACTCCCTTCCTACCCACGCCAATGACGCAAATGCACAAGATATATTCAATGTCATAATTTAACTTAATACCAGTCACGTGGAAATAGGGTAATTGCGTGATTTATAATTAGAAGAAACCTCTCCCCGCCAATGGAAGTGCATTAAAATGGCGGGCAACTTCTCCGGCTCAACCTGGAACTGATAAGATCCAAGTTGCCCTACCACCTATCATTCTTTACAGCTAGAGAAACTGTGCAGAACACGTCACTAAAGGTCTTTGCATCATAGGAAGAGGTTCCGTTTTCTTTGGGGCCAAGGTGTTGTGTTTATGTTATAAATAAATAATAATGAATTAGTTACGATATTCGAATTGCAAGAGATTCGTCATGTTGGGTCTGGGCTCCACAGGAAGAGGACCAGGTTGAGGGTGTGTGTTATAAATAACAACAAATTAAACTTAATGCCATTCAAAAAGGGAGAGTTTTGTAATTCGAAGTATGTGTTCGCAGGACGAGAGTGTGGGTGATTGTCATAAATAAAAAACATTAATTTTCCTGTTATTATTCCAATTAAGCGAATTTTGTCATTCGATCTATCAACAGAGACCGTCCACCACCCACAGACAGAATAGGGAAACATGGACGTAATTTCTCCCCCTGCGGGTCCGGGGTAAGAATAGGCCTGAGGTATTCCTGCCTGTCGTAAGAGGCGACTAAAAGGAGTTTCAACCGTTTCGGCCTTTCATGTGATGGTCCCCCTTGGGGTTTGACCTCCATTTTTCAAAATTCTACAGAAGTACGAGCCTTTTGGGGAAGGACGCCATACGTGGTGTCTCACTGGTCCTCAGTGCACTAAGACCTTGGCACTCAGCATTGTAACGGCGTTGTAACCACACCCACTATTCCTCAAATTGGGCCTAAACGCCTGATAGGTTGCACAAGATACGCCCATAGTGCGTCCCCATCTGCACCTACGATCATGATGGACTTTCCATGGCACCCTAAATCCAGCACGGTAGCCAGCCCGTTATGGTGGGGTCGTCATGTACCCTCTAGGTTGTAGCCCCCTGACAACACAGGGATCGTACTGCCGATACCTGAGCTGCACCCTCCCCACGTCGGCCAAGGAGTAGATGCCGGTCTCCTTGGGGCATCAGGACTCCCGGCAACGGTCATCCTGCCAGGTGGCCCTTGCTGAGGCTGGGTGGCGCCCGTGAGGAGAGCCCCTGGTCGGAGTGGGTGGTATCGGGGCGGACGTTTCGCAGATGAAACGTCAACATGTATCGGGTCGCTCTGCGGCCGAGTCTTTTAAAAAGAAAGGTACTGTCTCTGGTTCTGGTTCTCCTGCCCTTTCCCCCTTGGCCACTCCCTGGGAGGAAGGACAGGCCCGCCGGCTTATGGCGAAGTACTTCCACCGCTATTTAGTCTGTTCTCGGACCGATGGGGGGACGTTCGCCACCTCCAAGCCCATGTTCTTTGTCCAGCACATCGAGGACATCTTCGGGACAATCGAGGCTCTCAGTAAAATGCGTTCGGGGTCCGTTCTTATAAAGACCACCTCCGCCACTCAGTCGGCGGCGCTCCAGGCGTGCGACCGACTAGGGGACATCCCAGTGTCCATTGTCCCGCATCTGGCACTGAATAGGATGCAGGGGGTTATTTTTCATCGGGAACTCCTGCTGCAATCTGATGAGGAGCTCAGGGCCAACCTGGAGCGCCGAGGCGTGCATCTCATCCGGCGAGTCCAGCGCGGCCCCAAAGACCGTCGCATCGACACCGGGGCATTTATCCTCGCCTTCGAGGGGGACGTTCTCCCGGAGAAGGTAAAGGTGATGTGCTACCGGTGCGACGTGCGACCTTATGTCCCGCCTCCTATGCGCTGCTTTCGGTGTTTGCGCTTTGGGCACATGTCGTCACGGTGTGAGGCTGAGCCCCTTTGTGGCGATTGTGGACGTCCTCTTCGTGAAGAACATACATGCACCCCACCACCTCGGTGCGTCAATTGTCCTGGCATCCACTCGCCTAGATCTTTAGACTGCCCCGCATATCAGATGGAGAAGAAGATTCAAGAATTAAAAACTTTGGATCGCCTCTCTTATTCTGAGGCCAGGAAGAAGTATGACCGCCTCCATCCCATGACGTTGACAACTTCGTTTGCCTCAGTTGTGTCCACTCCTTCCACAGTATCCTCACCCCTCTCCTGTCCCCCCTCCACCTCTTCACCCCATCCGGGGTCTATTCCTCCGCCTCCCAAATCCCTCCCTTCCAAATCCTCCTCCCTCGCGGCCCCTGCCCCCTCTGCCCCGGGGGCCACCCTTCCTCCTCCTCCCCCTCCGCCGCCTGAGAAGCGATCCTCTTCTCAGGCGTCCATCGGGGAAACGTTCCGGACCCCAGCTTCCGAGGTCCGGCGTTCCAACACGGACCCCGAGCGTGAGGACCTTCTTCGGGTCCAGCCCACCATCCCCGTGCCTCATCGGACTTCCAAGAAGGCCACCAAGAAGAAATCTTTATCCCCCTCTCCACCCCAGCGTGTTTCGTCTGACGTTCCATCCGTGAGTCGCTGCTCCCGGCCGTCCTCAGTTTCGCCAGGACGCTCTGCTGCCAGGCGTTCAGCTGGCCTCTCGTCGGCGAATGATGCTGCCCCTCCTACGCAACCCGGGAAAGCGGCCGCTGCTGGCGACGACTCGATGGAACAGGATCCGCCTCCCGCTGGTTGTAGCATTGTTCCCTCGACACCTGGCCCTCTGCGGCCGTCGAGGTAACCAGCTCTTCACCCGTTTCGTTCCCCCTCTTTTCTGACTAGCGATGGCTTTGTTACATTGGAACATAAGAGGTGTTCGATCTAATCGGGAGGAATTACAACTGCTCCTCCGCCTGCACTGTCCGCTCGTCCTTGGTCTCCAGGAAACCAAGTTGCTCCCAACTGACCGTATTGCTTTTACCCACAATACCTCGGAGCGGTCTGACCTCCCCCCTGTGGACGGTATTCCAGCTCATGGTGGGGTCATGTTGCTCGTTCGGGACGATGTCTATTACCGTCCCCTCCCATTGACCACCCCACTCCAAGCAATAGCTGTCTGTATTACTCTTTCTGCCTTTACTTTTTCTGTTTGTACCATCTACACTCCATCGTCATCCGCATTTAGTCGGGCTGACATGATGCACCTGATGGTTCAGCTTCCACCGCCGTTTCTATTGTTTGGCGACTTCAATGCCCATCATCCCCTTTGGGGCTCTCCTGCATCCTGTCAGAGAGGCTCCCTCTTGGCGGAAGTCTTCAACCATCTCAATCTTGTCTGCCTCAATACTGGCGCCCCGACTTTCCTCTCGGACTCTACTCATACCTACTCCCACTTGGACCTCTTGATCTGCTCTACCACTCTTGCCTGTCGGTTCGAGTGGTATGTCCTTTCTGACACCTATTCGAGCGACCACTTCCCCTGTGTCGTTCGTCTCCTGCACCACACCCCATCCCCACGTTCTTCGAGCTGGAACATACCGAAAGCTGACTGGGGACTTTACTCCTCCCTGGCGACCTTTCCGGACCACGATTTTCTCAGTTGTGACAGTCAGGTCGAATTCCTCATGGCTGTTATCATCAATGCTGACAAACGTTCCATTCCTCGTACTGCCTCTTCTTCACGTCGCGTTTCCGTCCCCTGGTGGAATGAGGCTTGTCGAGACGCTATCCGTGCTCGACGACGTGCTTTGCGCACCTTTCGCCGCCATCCTACGTTGGCGAATTGTATTGGATACAAACGACTCCGAGCGCAATGCCGTAGAGTCATCAAAGGCAGCAAAAAAGCTTGTTGGGCCTCTTTCACCAGCTCCTTTAACAGTTTTACTCCCTCTTCTGTCGTCTGGGGTGGCCTGCGCCGGCTGTCGGGCATTAAGGCCCACTCCTCGGTATCTGGCCTGACTTCAGGTGATGAGGTCCTTGTTGATCCTGTGGATATCTCCAACGCCTTTGGCCGCTTTTTCGCGGAGGTTTCAAGCTCCGCCCATTACCACCCTGCCTTCCTTCCCAGGAAAGAGGCAGAAGAGGCTCGGCGACCTTCCTTCCACTCGCTGAATCTGGAAACTTATAATGCCCCCTTTACTATGCGGGAACTCGAATGTGCACTTGCACTGTCCCGGTCCTCTGCTCCAGGGCCAGATGCCATTCACGTTCAGATGCTGGCACACCTTTCTCCGGCAGGCAAAAGCTTCCTTCTTCGTACCTACAATCGCGTCTGGACCGAAGGTCAAGTCCCCATGCGTTGGCGTGACGCCGTCGTTGTTCCTATACCCAAACCCGGGAAGGATAGATACCTTCCTTCTAGTTACCGCCATATTTCTCTTACAAGCTGTGTCTGTAAAGTGATGGAGCGCATGGTTAACGCTCGGTTACTTTGGATTCTTGAATCTCGACTGCTACTTACCAATGTTCAATGCGGCTTTCGTCGCCGCCGCTCCGCTGTTGACCACCTTGTGACCTTGGCGACATTCATCATGAACAACTTTTTGCGAAAGCGCCAAACGGTCGCCGTGTTCTTCGATTTGGAGAAGGCTTATGATACCTGTTGGAGAGGAGGTATCCTCCGCACTATGCACGGGTGGGGTCTACGCGGTCGCCTGCCCCTTTTTATTGATTCCTTTTTAACAGATCGACAGTTTAGGGTCCGTGTGGGTTCCGTATTGTCCGACGTCTTCCTCCAGGAGAACGGAGTGCCTCAGGGCTCCTTCTTGAGCGTAGCCCTTTTTGCCACAGCGATCAATCCAATTATGGATTGCATTCCACCTAATGTCTCAGGCTCTCTTTTTGTCGATGACTTCGCGATCTACTGCAGTGCCCAGCGAACATGCCTCCTGGAGCGCTGCCTTCAGCGTTGTCTAGACAGCCTATACTCAATGGAGTGTGGCAAATGGCTTCCGGTTCTCTGAAGAGAAGACGGTTTGCATCAACTTTTGGCGATATAAAGCGTTCCTTCCGCCATCCTTACATCTCGGTCCCGTTGTTCTCCCATTCGTGGAAACAACTAAGTTTCTAGGGCTCACACTGGACAGGAAACTTTGTTGGTCTCCGCACGTCTCTTATTTGGCTGCCCGTTGTACACGTTCCCTTATTGTCCTCAGAGTTCTTAGTGGTTCATCTTGGGGAGCGGCTCGCACTGTCCTGCTTCGCTTGTATCGGTCCATAGTCCGATCAAAGCTGGATTATGGGAGCCTCGTCTACTCGTCTGCTCGGCCATCCCACTTACGCCGCCTCAGCTCCATCCACCATAGGGGGTTACGTCTTGCGACAGGAGCTTTCTACACTAGTCCCGTCGAGAGTCTTTATGCTGAAGCTGCCGAGTTACCATTGACCTACCGGCGCGACGTACTGCTTTGTCGGTATGCCTGCCGGCTGTTGTCAATGCCCGACCACCCCTCTTATCAGTCCTTCTTCGCCGATTCTCTCGACCGTCAGTATGGGTTGTATGTGTCTGCCCTGCTGCCCCATGGAGTCCGCTTTCGTCGCCTGCTTCGACAATTGGATTTTGCCCTCCCTACCACCTTCAGAGAGGGTAAGAGCCCGACACCACCTTGGCTCCAGGCTCCGGTTCATGTTTATCTCGACCTCAGCTCGCTCCCGAAGGAGGGTACTCCGGCTGCAGTGTATTGCTCACGGTTTGTCGAACTTCGTGCGCGACTTGCCAGTCACACCTTTATTTACACTGATGGCTCCAAAACTGACGATGGTGTTGGCTGTGCCTTTGTCGTCGGGGCCGTCACCTTTAAATACCGGCTCCTCGACCAGTGTTCCAGCTTTACGGCCGAGGTTTTTGCTCTCCGTCAGGCCGTTCAGTATGCCCGCCGCCACCGCCATTCATCGTATGTACTCTGCTCTGATTCACTCAGTGCTCTTCAGAGCCTTGGAGCTCCATATCCGGTCCATCCCTTGGTGCAACGGATCCAGGAGTCCCTCCATTCTTTCGCTGAGGGCGGCTCTCCTGTCAGCTTTCTGTGGGTTCCCGGACATGTAGGAGTGCCTGGGAATGAGGCTGCTGATGCTGCAGCCAAGGCTGCAGTCCTCCTGCCTCGGCCAGCCTCCCATTGTGTCCCGTCATCTGACGTTAGTGGGGTTGTTTGTAAGAGGCTTGTGTCCTTGTGGTGGGATACTTGGTCCTCACTTCAAGGAAACAAGCTCCGGGCAGTAAAACCGTTCCCAACTGCTTGGACAACCTCCTCCCGACCATCTCGGCGAGAAGAGGTCCTTCTGACCAGATTGCGGATTGGGCATTGCCGGTTTAGCCACCGCTACCTGCTCTCCGGTGACCCAGCCCCGCAGTGTTCTTGCGGTCATGCATTAACAGTGCGCCACGTTTTATTGTCGTGTCCCCGTTTTAGTCAATCTCGTGTTGTCCTGTCTCTACCATCTACTTCACAGGATATTTTAGCGGATGACGCTCGAGCAGCTGCTCGTGTTCTTCGTTTCATTACTTTGACTGGATTGTCCAACGACATCTAACTCTCTCACTTATTTTATCTGCATCTTTGTAAGAACTTTCTGGTGTCCCCCCCCCTTGTGTTTTACTAGATTCTATGTGCTCTAACAATTGTGACTGGGCGCTAATGACCTCAGTAGTTGAGCGCCCTTAAACCCCAAACAAAAAAAATTGACGTAATTTCATAATTAATAGCTATTCTGAGATAATTTTTGCAATTTTTACCGACCTTTTATCGATATCCATATCTCTATCTAAATACGATGTTAAAAAATTATGGCATCACATAATTTAAGAACAAATACGCTCTTACGAACTCTTTAAATCTTAAAGAAATACTGCAGTACGACATACACTGAGTTTACAAAGGTCATAAGATAGCTCCTAGTATCTTATCTTACATCCTTCTTCCCTGCATAATGCAGCAACCCGACGTGGCAGGGGCTCAACAAGTCGTCTGAAGTCCCCTGCAGAAATATTGGGCCACGCTGCCTCTACAGCCATCCATATTCGCCAAAGTGTTGCTGCTCCTAGATTTCGAGCACGAAATGACCTCTCGATTGCGTCCCATACATGTTCTATGGGATTTACGTCCGGCGGCCAAATGATTCCGTCAAATTTTCTACAGAGTTCTTCAAACCAATTACGAACAACTGTTGCGCAGTGACATGGCGCATTGTGATCCATAAAAATTCCGTCGTTGTTTGGGTACATGTAGTCCATGATTAGCTGCAAATGGTGTCCAAGTAGCCGAACATAACCGTTTCCAGTCAATGATTGGTTCATACCACACCACACCATTACGGAGCCACAACCAGTACGCACAGCCCCTTGTAGACAACTTGGATCCGTGGCTTCATGGGGCCTGCACCACACTTGAACTCTGTCAAAAATGGTTCAAATGGCTCTGAGCACTATGGGACTTAACGTCTGAGGTCATCAGAACTACTTAAACCTAACTAACCTAAGGACATTACACACATCCATGCCCGAGGCAGGATTCGAACCTGCGACCGTAGCGGTCACGCGGTTCCAGACTATAGCGCCTAGAACCGCTCGGCCATTCCGGCCGGCCTCGAACTCTGTCATCAGCTCTTACCAACTGAAATCGGAACTCTTCTGCCAGGGCCACGGTTTTCCATTAGGCAAGGATCCAACTAATACGGTCAAGAGTCCAGGAGAGGCGCTACAGACGATGTCGTACATCCCACATTGATTTCTGCAGTTATTTTAATCAGTGCTTTGTGCTGTCAGTACTGGCAACTCTATCCTAACTCTGCTGATCTCGGTCGTTAATTGAAGGCCGTCAACCGCTGCGTTATCCGTGGTGATAGGTTATATTTAAAATCTGGTATTCTCGGAGCACTCTTAACACTGCGGACCTTGGAATATTGAATTCCCTAAGGATTTCCGAAATGGAATGTCCCATGTGTCTAGCTCCAACTACCATTCCGCGTTCAAAGTCTCGTAAGTCCGGCCGTGCCGCCATAATCACACCGGAAACCTTTTCATATGAATAACCTGATGAGAAACGACGGCTTTACCAATCTACTGCCCTTAAATACCTTGTGTACGCGATACTACCCCCATCTGTATATGAGCATATCGCTGTCCCATGACATTTGTCATCTCAGTTCATAAACAAATAAACTCTTGCTAAGTCAACCCTACATTACTAGTATATGTAACATGTCACAGTGTATGTACTGAAATGATGCGTTCTCTTATTAGTAGAAATAATGAAATCATGACATATTCCGGAAAATTTCGGTAAATATTAACAAAACGCTTGACGGAAGACACTAATGTGCGATGTCAGACCAAAGTTCTGTAAGCACTACAGTCATACCGATGTCCAGAATCGTCAGCCAAAGACATGTATAAATTCTGTAATTATAAGAATTGGTAGAGTGCTACAAAATAGTACAGCAGATGCCAGCAACAAGTGAAATGCCTAAAGGGTAGGCTGCACTGTATTCGCCGCTTAAAAGTGGTTGATTCCCGTTGCAGCAACCAAATGAAATCCAGCAGCTGGAACGACGCCAGCCAACCCCCCCCCCCCATCCCCTCCCCATAAGAGTAGGGAAATTTGTATTATTTAAAGAATATATTTGTAATGGTTTCCGACGCGACCGACCTGATTGCCGGGAGAAAAGACGTTGCTACTAAATCAGGCATTCAGGGAGGGCCACCCACACCACTTTAATAAAAGCAACAGTTTAACCGTGAAGCACTCCTCACCTTTCTCCCGGAACCAATAAGAAACATGCTCACCATCCTCCTCCAAGAATTGCACTTTTAATACTGGGGCTTTTGCGTGGGTAACGTTATTTTTGGTCAGTCAGATCTCCCAGGCAGAACAAAAAGAAGTGTAATTACAATTAACCTACCACAAAACAATTTAACAAATGAAATATCCCTACATACAAATCGTATATCATTATTAATGTGTGACGTCACAGTGTGTGTTATAAAACGACATTTACTGTAATTTAACGATGTCACTATGTTTTCTATACGTACTACTAAGCATAACCCAAACCAACGTTCCAAAACAGATGCTTACATCATCTCTAGCAATGATATAAGCAATCAAATGTATGGCCACCTGTTACTATTTATATTATTTTGTCGGACTATCTCCCACTTCCACAAAAAACGTACATACATATGTACTCGGTTAAACAAACAGCACTGCAATAAATTGAAAATTGAGGCTACCTACCAAGAGCTTATACTAACATGACGCCACGGGTCCAAACAGCCACTGGTGTTTCGCACACATGCTCATGCTCACCACCACAATCTTTCCTGATTGAGAGGGAAGCCTAGCTAGCATAAATGTTGTCCAGCTCGTGGGTGGTGGAGGGGGGGGGGAGGCCAGAACTACCCTTAGCACACATACAATGGCTGCTAAAAACTGACACGAAAACGTGCCACATGAAAAATATATAATTACCGTCATTGGATGGGAATGTCAAAGAAGTATACTTTATTTAAATAAGTAAAAGGGTTCCTAAGGACAATACATGCTTCAGCTATCACTGTAGCTGACTGGAGAAGGAATGACGAACTATGAAGCTGCCCGTGGAACGTAAATCTATGTTCGCAATAGGCAGTGCTCAGAACACAGGCACTTGCCTTGTGAACATTAAACGGTACATTAGGAGGGGAATACCCTTTGCGCCCACCCACCTCCGGCACCTGTGATCGCTGGAAGCAGGAGTTTGATGAGGCGTCGCCACCTGAAGCGGCCTGCAGCAAAGCAGTATTAAAAACGCTCTAATATTCCTCATTACATATCTCCCTAATTCTCGAAAAAATACCACACCAGTGTTATAGACTAGGAGGCTGTAAACATTTATTTCCTCAATATTTACTTCGATAACACTTGCTTATTTAAACATTAAGTAATTATATTACTTTGTTTTTTAAGGTTGCTGGCTGCACTGTGGAAAGTATTTGGTAGCAGTAAATCTTTTGGTGCTTATGGAGATCTGAAAAAAAAAATACTGTAACACACTCCTTAGTCACCGATGGCTAACGGTGTGGAAGGCTTTCTCTAGATCATTCACACAATGCTATGTCAGGTAGATTTGTTACCGGTAAGTTCGGTCAACGCATGTTACATAGACGCTTTGTGAACTCAAATTTCTTACACACAAGTTAAACTTTCAAACCGCTGCAGAAATAACACCGCTGGTCAGAGTGACGTCAAATTGCAACGGAATATTATCAAAGAAGGGGGAAAACGTATGGCAGAAGAAAAATAGGTAATTACAAAATGTAGCAATAGATGGCGCTGCAAGCATCGTAATTTAATAGTGGACGACTACAAATGAATCAAACAATGTGTGCGGTATACAAACTGTACTGAGCAGTGTGCATGGGTTGCATGGGTGTACAGGTGTGATACTGTTAGTTACGTAAGCCCATCCACCACGGCAAGGTCATATTATATCGGATGGAAAAAATCGGTTTTTAATTGTCCTGAGACCAAAAACCCCATGAAAATCATCAATAACATGGGTTTTTAATTGCCCTGAGGCCAAAAACCGCATGAAAAGCATCAATCAAAATCAAATAGGATTATTAATTTCCGTGTGACTGGCGCAAAACATGATCAGCAAGCTGTCTACCGCTTTCTTCAACAAGTTGAAATCGAGAAATAGCATGTTCCACAACTGTTCGATATGTTTCCGGGGCCACGTTCAGCAGGTGTTGCGCAATGCGTGCCTTCAAGCAGCTAAGTTTGCAATCGGAACACTGAACACATCTTTCAGGTGCGCACCTGATTATGGCAACGTGGTCGATTGCCGAAATATTGAGTCCTATGCACACTCATACCAGGCTTTTCACCCGAGATTTATTTCGTCATAAAATACGCCTGGAGAAATTGAAGAATCACATGGAAACATGTTGCCTGGTCTGACGAGTCTCATTTCAAATTTTATCGAGCGGATGGATGTGTACGGGTATGGGAACAACCTCATGAATCCAGGGACCCTGCATATCAGGAGGGAACTGTTCAAGCTGGTGGAGGCTCTGTAATGGCGCGGTGCATGTTCATTTGGGTTGATATGGGACGGGTGATACGTCTGGATGCGGCTCTGACACGTGACGTGTTCGTAAGCATCCTGTCTGATCACCTGCATCCGTTCATGTCCATTGTGGATTCCGACGGACTTGGGCAATTCCAGCAGGACAATGCGACACCCCACACATCCAGAATAGATACAGAGTGGCTCCAGTAACACTCTTCTGAGTTTAAACACTTCTGCTGGCCACCACTCCCCATACATGAACATTATTGAACATATCTGGGATGCCTTCCGACGTGTTGTTCTGAAGAGATCTTCACCCCCTCGCACTCTTACGGATTTATGGACAGCCCTCCATGATTCATGGTGTCAATTCCCTCCAGTACTGCTTCAGATATCAGACATTAGTCGAGTGCATGCGCCGTCGTGTTGTGGCACTTGTGCGTGCTCCTCTGGGGGCGCTACTCGATATTAGGCAGGTGTTCAAAATGGCTCTGAGCACTATGGGACTTAACCAGGCGAAAAAGGTGAAGCAAATGAGCGATAGTTATTAACGAAAAGGATGGATATAAGCTGACAGAGAAGGCCAGGCGGAGAGAATATTCTGAAGAGCTGTTGAATACTGAAGATCTCCAGAATGTCTTCCTGGAAGGAAGAACTGCAGAGCGTGTTGAGGCAGAAGTAATTAAAGTGACTTAACAGTACTTAGAAAAGACAATTACGAAACTGAAAAATAATAACCCCCTAGGAGCAGGTAGGATAAGAACAGAGATGTTGAAGGCAGAAGGTGAAGCCAGAAAGAGATACACAGTCTGATAAGGGAAATATAGAGGAAGGGAGAGATCCCAAAGGAGTGCAAGCCGGTTACCATTATCCCACTGTACAAACACGGATGTAACGAGAATTGTAGAACTACAGGGGTGCGGCATACTGTGCTAAGTGTACCATACAATTTTTTAGTTTCATTTATTGATTTTCGATACCCCTCCTCCCCCCTTCCCACGCCACCTGGGCAGGGGTGGGCTGACAGCAGCTTAATACGCTGCTCTACAGCCGAGAGAAAAGTTAAACAAACAATGGTGCGAGAACAAATAATATAAGAAGGTGATAAAACGGTGACTTTTTTAATTACAGTAAAATGGCGGAAAGTTGCGGAACTTAAAATACAAAAACATGGCGTTGACGATGCGGATGAAGACACAGGGAGGAGACATGCACAATTAAAAAACACGGTGACACTCTGGTTTCTGTTCTCATGAGATAAAAATAGAACAACCGACAGTACGATGGCTGTTCGCAACACTGACAGAGGACGCACAACACTGAATACTCACTTAAAACAGCACTGTAGAGGCGACACGGAGGCAGCTGGGGGCGGGGATGTACCATACAAAGTGCTATCCATCCATATATATCTATACTAATAATAAAACTGTAAGACTATCGTGTCTGTGTGTTTGAACACTTATCTGCAACACTGGAAGACGAATATTTGTGGGGTTTTCACAGGAAATTTGAGAATAGTTTTGGGCGAGGTGAAGACTGTTGTTCATCAAAAGCGGAACACAAAAAAGATATTGTAATTTAAAATTTTGTCTAAAATTGTCTCTTCAGCTTTGTAGTCCAGTTATTTAATCATCTTGGCGTGGTCTACAAAGAAAAAAAAAAAACACACACACACAAATAGATGGCGTTGTTAGTTGCGGAATGCACCAAACAGCACCACAATTTTATCTTCACGAATGGATACTAACGCTGAATTTACTTGGCTAGGATATATGGAGTTATTGATTTCACTTTACGTACGAGAAGTACAAACGTAACGATATTCATTTGTTTCTTTCCATAGGTTTTATTCATTTTCTGAATTCAATAAGTTTGCTTTGTTATTTGGGTGCCTATTCATTAAATTTTGATTGCGTATGGTTTAGGAATATAAATGCCTAGAAAACGGTTGATTATGAACTGAGGACTGAGGCCTATGCGATCTCAAGAATCCGACGTAGATCGTAAGGCGAGAACTGCTGCGGTCTGAGAACACCAGGTGTCAACTTATCCGTGGAAACTCCTTCTGAAGGCAGGGCGCGAAGTAGCTCTGATCGAAAGCGTCATGCGCGGTTCCTGCTCCTCACAAGGGAACCTCCCCATCGCACCCCCCTCAGATGTAGTTATAAGTTGGCACAGGGATAGGCCTTGAAAAACTGAACACAGATCAATCGAGAAAACAGGAAGAAGTTGTGTGGAACGATGACAAAAATAAGCAAAATATACAAACTGAATAGTCCATGGGCAAGGTAGGCAACATCAAGGAGAGTGTCAGCTTACGAGCGCCGTGGTCCCGTGGTTAGCGTGAGCAGCTGCGGAATGAGAGGTCCTTGGTTCAAATCTTCTCTCGGGTGAAAAGTTTAATTTTTTATTTTCAGATAATTATCAAAATTCAAGCACTCACACATAATCAACTTCGCTCTCCAAAATTCCAGGACATGTTCAGATTTGCTTGGACATACACAGTATTTGACGGTCTACGCATGGAAACATTTGAAAACGTAAAAAACATATGTTTTGACAGAGCACAGGGAAAACTGTGCGATTGTGGAACTGTTGCATTCATTTGTTGCAGTTTATGTGAAAAACTCTTATGTTTTCATCACTTTTTTGGGAGTGATCATCACATCCACAAGAAAACCTAAATCGGGCAAGGTAGAAGAATCTTTTTACCCATTCGCCAAGTGTGCAAGTTAGGTGGGTCGACAACATATTCCTGTCATGTGACGCACATGCCGTCGCCAGTGTCGTAAAGAATATATCAGACGTGTTTTCCTGTGGAGGAATCGGTTGACCTATGACCTTGCGATCAAATGTTTTCGGTTCCTATTGCAGAGGCACGTCCTTTCGTCGACTAATCGCACGGTTTTGCGGTGCGGTCGAAAAACACAGACACTAAACTTATTACAGTGAACAGAGACGTCAATGAATGAACGGACAGATCGTAACTTTGCGAAAATAGAGAAATTAAAATTTTCACTTGAGGGAGGACTCGAACCAAGGACCTCTCGTTCCGCAGCTGTTCACTCTAACCACGGGACCACTGCGCTCATTTGATAAAAGTGTCCTTAATGTTGTATATGTTGCACACGGACTACTCAGTTTGTATATTTTGCTTATTTTTTCATAGTTCCACACAACTTCTTCCTGTTTTCTCGATTGATCTGTGTTCAGTTTTTCAAGGCCTATCCACTGTGTCAATTTATAACTAAATCTGAGGGGGGTGCGATGGGGAGGTTCCCTTGTCAGAATCCTTCGCTCACAGAGGCTTGAAGTTACTTATCTCCTACGTAAGATAAAAGATGCGGAAATTTTGACAGGGAGTGGCGCAGGTAAGAGAGTTTTTATACCCCGGATCCAGCTTATTCCTAATAACTTAGCGTTTCAGTTTAAACGTGTATAATTCCCTATGAGCTTATGTTATGATCATAAACAGAGCACAAGGCCAGATGCTGCGCGTTGTGGGCGTAGACCTTAGTGTCAGCTGCTTTTCGCACGGCTATGTGTCACTCTCCTGTATCGATTATAGCGCTACCGGATAGTATTAAAACAGTAATGTGCCAATAATGATACGCCTCTAAAAGAATTTTTAATTTTGTGACCATGACGATAATGCTACGGTATTGGGCTGATTTTGTTCCCCTAAAGATTTCTATTGAGAGGAAGCAGTGGCAAGATTAAGCGGGAATAGAACCAAGGTTCTTTTAGTAATCAGGTAAACTGTAATTACGTAAAAATAAACGGTCGCCAACCTAATTAGGCAAAGATGTACCCAGTACTAGCATGATTCATAGAGAAAGTTAACGAAGTGGGTTGACTTGGTACTAAACTTCTTTTTTGCTGGTAAGATACAACGCAGTAGCACAATTTAGCAAGTAATGTACCAGTGAATTGAGTTGCAATACACAGGAGAACTATTAATGTGTGGAGACAACAACTGGCTCTCAGTAACACTTACTGTCTGTACATTACGGTAGGAAGATAATGGTAATTATAGGTAAATGATTACCAACGGTGGAGCACTACTGACATGGAGAAGACGTTCTTTCGTCAGTTCAGTTTTAGGTAATTACAACTACTGAAATAGTTTGTACTGATTATTATTTTCATTCTCCAGGAATATTCACTACCTTATATTATTTAGCTCAAATGGAATATGGGGCACGTGGGTCTATTACAGTTTGAATAATTGTAGTCAGTTGCTTATGTTTGCTTGCTTTTATTGTAATATGACATTAAATTTTGCTCAACAATTAGCGTGGGGACCCAGAAACCAATTTATCGGTAGAATCAAAAGGTGGCTGAACACTTTAGTCACAACACAATATGGGAAACACTGTTAACTACTCAACACATGAAATTGTAAACACTATTATTTCTATAAAAAGAATCCTTGAACTGAATACTTTAAGTGTCCATACGTGAAAACTGCGAGGAGTATTTCAAAACTTTTGCTCACTAAATAATTATGTACTTTACAACTCCAGAAAGTCTAATAACTTTTCTTAAGGTAAATAATCGTTTTACAGGTCAGTAAAGTACAAGCATTCAAGGTAGCACTTAGGACAGGATCCCGTCTACGTAAATGACTAAGAATAAAAACCGGTGGCTCAACACAGAGTTTACAGAAAACAGAATTAATATTGAAAACGAAACCATGTAACTGGTCCATGCAATTACACAGTACTCAGTAGACGGAGGTGGCGGCAGTGTCGATCTCCTGTACTATTCACAAAAGGCGGCGAAAGCATGCATGGCTCTTTGTGTGCAACAAGCTCTGAAAAGTTTCTTCTTAGAGTCGGATTTTCATAGTAAAGAGCTAACCAAAGTATGCCATGAATAACAAGTCGCATTACTTCCGCATCCGAGGGTACGTTATACTGTATACCCTTGAAGTTCTTCTCACGTCTTTCAGTTCACAAGATGGGCACCCACTGCTTCCTAGCCACCGACTGACTCATGCCGCAAAGGAGCTGTGCAGTGCGACCCCCAGATCCACCTTTTCTTTTCCCGCCTAGACAGTTCCGTTGCGGAGGACCCTCCCTCCTACGTCCACTATGCATGAAGCAGTAAAATACAACATTTTCATTGTTTTCCAGCACATTACTCTCGACATTACAGTCTTAGATTACCTACAGTTACATAAATATCATAAATAATCGATAAAACATTTACATGAATGTTGCATCAAAGAGCATAGTTATACAGAAATCACATTAAGTACAAACAGACAAAGAAGTTAGATAAGACCATTGTAGGTAATATCGATAAACAGTGTTACACAGTGAAGTAAACAAGCTCATCGCTTATGCCAACAGTCATATTACTTCACACATTGTATAGAAAGGAGCTTTATAAGTCAAAAATAAACCCTACACATACTTGGTCTCACGTGCAGCTATAAATAAATACCCACGTACTACCGGCCTTCTCAGCTAGTCGGTAATAATTATTGAGAAGCTGAATTCTTTTTCTGAAGATTTTGTTGGTCAGTACTAGGCACCTCTTCGGGCAGGAATATCAACCATGGATCAAATTTTCACCATGAGCCCAATTCTGTGAGAACTGCTTGAAATTCAACCACTGGTTTCTGACACATTTGTAGATTTTCAAATGGCTTATGACACTACACACAAATAAAATATATACAACATCCTGAGGGAGCTTGGTTACCAAAGAATTCGATTAACTTGGTAAGTTGTGCACAGCGGAGACAAACGCCAAGATGAAATACCTGGCGGAGCTGCTCTAGGAATTCAGCAGCACGATAGGTATGCGACATGGTGATGTCATTTCACCACTGCATTTTAATTTTGGTCCTCGGGAAATTTATTACGTAAATGATATGAGAAGGCAAAGGGTTGAAGCTAAATTGAAGTTCGGGGGTATGCAGACAACATTGCAGCCATAGGGGAATGAGAAGAAGAGATGGCAGAAATGAGAAGGCAAAGAGGTGAAGCTAAATGGAAGTTGTCGCATATGCAGACAACATTTCAGCCGAGAGGAGTCAAAAGAAGAGATGGCAAACACCGCAAGAGCATTAGCAAAAAATACCAGTAACGTTAGACTGTGGGTTAATGCGGAGAAGTCTGAAATATCAGCCAGATAATCTCCTGATAATGTCCCATTACAGGAAGAAATATGGAACACAGAGTGGAATAATTTAAATACATTGGCACCTGATTCAAAAGGCATGATAACTTTAAACAAGAAATTTTGTTTTCATGTTTTGTTTACTCAAATGGTTCAAATGGCTCTGAACACTATGTGACTCAACTTCTGAGGTCATCAGTCGCCTAGAACTTAGAACTAATTAAATCTATCTAACCTAAGGACATCACACACGTCCATGCCCGAGGCAGGATTCGAACCTGCCACCGGAGCGGTCGCTCGGTTCCAGACTGTAGCGCCTAGAACCGCGCGGCCACTCCGGCCGGCCTTTTGTTTACTCATTACTCAAGTTTATGCGAACTGGGTCGTCTTGCAGCACTTATATTGTGTGGTAAAACCGGATTAAAAATTCAAGTCACAATACCTCAGTAACCTGGTCTGAAACATATCCTCGATGTTATTCAGTCTGTAAATCGATCAAGCAGTCAAGGAAACCAATGCTGATTTTTGGAAAAGAATTGAAGTGCAGGAAGGAGGTTTAAGAACTTTGAAGCTTGCTGATTATACTGCAGTTGCTTCAGTCTGGAACCGCGTGACCGCTACGGTCGCAGGTTCGAATCCTGCCTCGGGCATGGATGTGTGTGATGTCCTTAGGTTAGTTAGGTTTAAGTAGTTCTAAGTTCTAGGGGACTGATGACCACAGATGTTAAGTCCCATAGTGCTCAGAGCCATACTGCAGTTCCGTCAGAGAGTGCAAAGTAATTTGAAGAGCAGTTGAATGATTGAACGAATGAATATCTTTAAAAGAGGTTATAAGATGACCGTGAAAAAAAAAAAACTGGTAATGGAATGCAGCCAAATTAAATCAGGCATATTTCAATTATATACGTAGATCTGAGGATTAATTTTAACATTAGCTGAGTGAATTAGATTAGGAAATGACATATGAAATGTAGTAGATGAGTTTTGCTATTTGAGCAGCAAAATAACTGGCTCTGAGAACTATGCGACTTAACTTGTGAGGTCATCAGTCGCCTAGAACTTAGAACTAATTAAACCTAACTAACCTAAGGACATCACACACATCCATGCCCGAGGCAGGATTCGAACCTGCGACCGTAGCGGTCGCTTGGTTCCAGACTGTAGCGCCTAGAACCGCACGGCCACTCCGGCCGGCAACAAAATAACTGATATTGGCCAAAGTAGAAACTGCAGACTGGCTGTAGCACGAAAAACGTTTCCGAAAAAGAGGAATTATTTAATGTTTGATATAAATTTAAGTGTTGCAAAATCTTTTCTCATGATATGTGTCTAGAGTGAAGCCTTGTACTGGAGTGAAACGTGGATGATGCGCATTCAGATGGTTTCAAAATTTGGTGTGACAGAAGACGCTGGAGACTGAATGGGTAGATCGAGTAACTAATGAAGGGGTACTGAATCGAACTGACGGCAAAAGAAATTTATGGCACCACGTGACAAAAAGAAAGAATCGATTACAGGGCATGTTCTGAGGCATAAGCGGGGGCCACTTTGTTAATGAAGGGAAGTGGTGGAGGGGGTAAAAATTGCAGAGGGGAAGCAAGTTACAAATATAGAAAGCAAGTTAAAATGGATCGGCATTGCAGTAGTTATTTAGAGATGAAGTGGTTTGCGGAGCATAGACTATCTTACAGAGCGGTATAAGACCAGTCTTCGCACTGAAGGGCACAACAATAACAACAGCAACAAGCAAGTCTGGATTTAGGAACTGCGCTAACCACTTACAGGAAGTTTGTGCAGAGCCGGTTGTTGACTGTGGCGTCACCTTCCTCCTATCTGTGCGTCTTTGTCCCTGTCAGTCCGGCTTTCTTCAGAGCGGGAGAAGCGAGCGGGGCAGTGCAGGAACGACAGATGTATAGGTGGTAGTTAATTGCGTTTCCCGGTAGCTGCACGCTTCTTCAGCAGCCTATTAAATTTAGCACCTCCTGGTAGGTAGGACGGTGGCGCAGTAACCGGCGAGAGACAAAGCTTAATTAGACGCCGGGGACTAAATAACAAATAAGAGAGTGGCTTACGCCCCTGGCCGGAACAATGCGGCCGCGTCTGCCGGCTCGTGAACGAGCAATGAGGACGCAAACAAAAATCCAATCAACGCCGCCCTTTGTGCTCGCCCCCTGCTCAGATAAGGCGGCGCGTATGAGCGCTTCCGTTTTATAGCGCGGGCGTGGGGTGGACGCGGGAAGTGTCTGTACCGAAGAGACATCAAGAGCCTCCAGTGTGCCCCCCGAGGTAGTACCTCTTGTTAGTTCAGCAGGCCGGGTCTGACGATTCTCGGGCTCTGATGCTCCAACATGTGGGTACTGTTGCTGCTGCTGGAACTGAACAACTCCAAATACGGAGACTTGGGTGGATAATAGAAACTTACAGCTTTCGATCAGCACGCCCAGATTTTTGTTCTCGTTTGTGGCTTCGTCTGTTACCAGAGTATGCTGGGTGAACTCCAGTTCCACCGAAAATGACTGGTTTATTCAAGAACGCTAGCTAAGTGTTTCTATATAAGGCGACCCTGGCCTTCATTTAATCATTACAGAGTAATAATGCAATTACGATTCATTCGGTTTGCTACTCTAATTATTTTCGTTTCTGTGAAAGTATTTACACAACAGCGAGGAAGCCTGTAAAATTCAGTCACCGAAACGTACATACCTAAAAGTCATAATAATACAATAAACATCTAATGTGATGTGGTAACCTCATTGCGTGAACAGCTTTTCCATACGCGAGGTACATATCGGGCAACTTTTGCGATATTTCCAGATAAAATTTGTTAAAGTGCCTTTCGTGACTTTGTAGTGGGCTCCTCTCTATGAGTTAAACAGCCATGCAGCAAATAGAAACACCATAAAAGCGGCATCTCATTCAGGAACACCACCACCATAATACAAAGAAACTGCTCGCTGATTGTCACACACTCTTTTCCTGTTCTTTATACTGCTACTTATTGTGGGGCCAGCCCCATTTGGCGCTGTGGTCACGTTGACCTCATGCTATATGACGTCCAACTTCGTATGTATGACTGGAAAACTTCTGGTAACATGTTCCCACACTTTTATTCATATCCATCGATTAATTGATATGTAATCTTACTTTATTTGCCTCGTCTTATGTTTTCCAGAGTATTTTATTTATTTGTTTGCAGGTTCTCCCATTCCAGTAAAATGAGAACACAGAAAACCATAACGTGTATTTTTTCTTTTCGTACTGAAGATAAAGAATGTCAATTATTGAACTATATGAAGAAAAAACGTAACTTAGTTACAAACTACGGCCTGAACACAGATATTCTGATTTACGTTATGACGTGTTTGATATGCCTACCATCATTGGTGATGATATGGCGTAGATGTATCATGAAATTCAGGATGAACCGCTAAAATGTCCGAACGCCAATGCTATCGATGACCTCCTGAATGGCTGTTTTCAACCCAGCAATGGCTTTGGCGTCATTGCCGTACACCTTGTCTTTCATATAGCCGTAGCGGCCAGTCGCAGCCCCTGCCAAAGGCCTCTGGGTACCCCAGAGCCAGAATGCCGTCCGCAAAGTGTTCCTCCAGGACATCACCCTCCTGCTTCAATTGGGTCGAGCTCCGTCTTGCATGAACCACATGTTGTCGAAATGAAGGTCACTTTGGATAGTAGGGATGAAATCATCTTCCAAAAACTTCACGAGCGGTTCGTTAGTCACAGTGCCATCAAGGAATATCGCACAGATTTTTCCGTGACTGGACATTGTAAATCATACAATCACCCTTTGAGGGCGAAGAGACTTCTCGAGGGCAAAATGCGGAATCTCCGTCCCCTAAATGCGCCAGTTTTGCCTATTGACGAACCCGTAGAAATGAAAATGGGCTTCGTTGCTAAACTAAACCATACTAATTCCCATCGTGCCCCACGGCCAACTTTGCAGCTTGAACTTCCTAACGCAACCTGTTCGAAAGTTATGATAATTTGACTTCATATAGTTCAGTAATTGTCAACCTGCAAGTAAACTTTTTGTCATTATGTATTTCATAAGGAGTTACTGGGTAAAGTAAATATTCCAATTTCAGATATACTTCCAATTATTTTTCATCACTCGATTTTATTTCAAACCGTACAACTGCAGCAATGTACAATATCGGACACATTCGAGATCAGTACATCTAGCAAGGCCAGTCTCATGATAACACGTGATTTACTATATATTTCCATACACTCGTGATAGTAATGTGCAACGAGCCTCTTGAAAATACAGTCTGCATCTTGACCTGGGCGCCGGCCGGCGGCAGAAACACAATAATGAACAGTACCGCACCGTCTGCAGAGAAACACTGAGCCACCCTGTCATGAACAGAAAAACACACGAATTCTTTTAAAAGTTTGATCCTTATTCACTGAAATACATTGCAAACAAACTTACATACATTCTCCTGACGTCATTCATGTGCAAAATCATCGGTGTTTCAGGGAATCTATCCATACTGCTGTGTATCTCCCTTCACCTACGACTAACAATGCTAGTGAAACTAGCCACTGACCAACACAGAAATTCGGAATGTAAGCTTGGGGACGATATGTACAGCCATTAGTGTAAATACTTTGAGTGTCTAGAACAAATTACTTTTCGAGCAAGACACACAGGACATCTAGTCGACCTCTACACTGTTGTGCAAATATTTTCAGTGCAAGACAAACATAAAAATAAATCTGGTTAAGAAATAAAACGAACCATTGGAGACCACGGGTCGCTTACTGTACACCAAAACGGAGAGCATCTACGAACAACCTCAGAATTTTTTTTTCTGAACTTTACGTTTATCCTGGACGCTGATAACCTTGCCGTTGGCAGCCAATAAAGTCAAAACACACACACATGAGTTCATCCGATAACTGTGTAAATGTAGGTTGGCATCTGATGCAAAAGCTGGCACGCAATAAGAGGGATCTGGATGAAGTAGACACAGTTACATTAATATTTATATGTTATGACTGTTTCTCCACGAGTGTGAGCACTCCAATAAAAACAACTGTTTAATTGTCATTGTGTATTTTATTCAAATTTAACTAACATCTTCAACAGAAAATTAGAACAGCATTACAAACGTTGTCAGGTTTCATACGATGCTGGTAACATCACGCCGAGCGGTTTTAGGCGCTAGTCTGGAACCGCGCCGACCGCTACGGTCGCAGGTTCGAATCCTGCCTCGGGCATGGATGTGTGTGACCTCCTTAGGTTAGTTAGGTTTAAGTAGTTCTTAGTTCGAGGGGACTGACGACCTCAGCAGTTAAGTCCCGTAGTGCTCAGAGCCATTTGAAGCTTATCTACAAACATCTCAGACCCGTAACTGAAATATAAACTCGGTTTAAAACTTCGCAGGCAGAAATGAGTTCCAGACCGCTATCAGTTTCCGAGAAGATTTCCTATCGATCTCACCTGCAGTCTACCAACTCACCACTAGCAGTGAACACCATTAAGCCTTCATGAGAAGTGGCATTAACCGCGTACGCACAGCTTGGCGTGCAGTGGGTATATCGGTGGTGTGCAATTTTTGATCAGGACTACTACAAAACCAATTACTTATTATTTTTAGCGTAACATGAGGTTTTATTCAATCGCTGCTTCTCCCTATGTAGGTCGGTGTCAACAAAATATTTTCATATTCGGAGGACAATGTTGGTGATTGGAATTTCGTGAGAAGATTCCGTCACAACGAAAAATGCCTTTCTTTTAATTACGTCCACCCCAAATCCTGTAACATTTCAGTGACACTCTCTCCCATATTTCGCGACAATACAGAACGTGCTGCCCTTCTTTGAAGTTTTTCGATGTATTCCATCAGTCCTATCTGGTAAGGAACCCACTCTGCGCAACAGTATTCTAAAACACGACGGGCAAGCATAGTGTAGGCAGTCTCCTTAGTAGATCTGTTACATTTTCAAGTGTCCTGAAAATAAAACGCAGTCTTTGGTTAGCCTTCCCCACAACATTTTCTGTGTGTTGCTTCCGATCTAAGTTATTCGTAATTGTAATTCCTAGGTATGTAGTTGAATTTGCAGCCCTTAGATTATACTGATTTATCGTGTATCCGAAGTTTAACTCATTTGGATGATCTCACACTTTTCGTCAACTGCCAATTTTCGCACCCTTCAGATATCTTTTCTAAATATTTTTACAATTTGTTTTAAATAGGACGAGAATCATACCAAAATAAAAATTCAAACACACGTATTGATTTCAGTGACACAGAAACTGTATTTTTCAACTATTATTTAACAACATAATACAGTTTTTACAAACCCAGACAAGACATCACACCCGATCAGTACAACAGTTCGAACAAGATAAAGAATTATTCTAGAAGGATCATGGATAACAAAAGATGAGATTGTCATTGTCTTTTCCCATAGGTATTGTCTGAGATACAGGTTTTTACATAATATTAAATTATGTTACTGACAATAATTATTTATTACTTTAGTAACAATGAAGTTGCCGGCCGAAGTGGCCGTGCGGTTAAAGGCGCTGCAGTCTTGAACCGCAAGACCGCTACGGTCGCAGGTTCGAATCCTGCCTCGGGCATGGATGTTTGTGATGTCCTTAGGTTAGTTAGGTTTAACTAGTTCTAAGTTCTAGGGGACTAATGACCTCAGCAGTTGAGTCCCATAGTGCTCAGAGCCATTTGAACCATTTTTGAACAATGAAGTTCTTTTTTAGTAATATCATGAGAATGTTCGTTCAGCCTCCACTCACAGTGATGTCGTAAATATTTTTCTGAATAAAATATATGCGTGGATACTATAACAGGAAGTGAGAGTGAGCCCCGTGCATATGGCTCGTTGTGCTGAGTAACCACTTCTTGAGAGGAGCCAGATGGTTACAGGGTCGCCATCGTACTACGCTGTTTACGTTTGATACTACCCTTCACAACTCTTACGAGTGATCACGTCTGTCTTAAATGAAATTAGTTTCCCGGTTTTCTCAATTAGGTCTATTTCAAATACATCGCAAGACAGAAGTTACGTATATCTGTACAAGAGTGTAGAGTTCGTTCCTTACAAGTAAGAGCGACGATGTGCCAAGTTGTCGTTTCAAGACAGTTGCATGAGACTTCAGAAGTAGCAGACAGTGAGATTAATTATTCATTCACTAAGTTTTTCACTTTCTGTTTCTGTTTAATATTTCCTGGCACATCTTATGCGTCTGTCTTTTGCGCTTATTTTTCAGTCTGTATTTTTGTGTTGCATAATTTTATGTACCTTTCTTTTCACCATTTTATTGAAGTCTTCCTTAATCCAACTTGAACTTGAATAATTGTAATCTCCAGTAAAACTTGTAAGTGCAAACACTTTGTTGCCCCTCAAATGAAGGCTCCGATATGGGAACGTTCCACTGGCGCCAGTTATTTATAGAACGTCTACGGTCAGTACCGCTCACCCGTACCTCCAGCTTTGCCCAGTATACAGAGAATCGAAACTCAAGGATATTTTTAATAACTGCATTGTGGCAGTCTACAAATGCATTTTGCTGAAGTCATATAATCGATAAGTGCTTTCGATATATTTACGAAGTACCTACTCAAACATGACGACACCACCATCTTCTTGGTGCACATTCCATCGTCCATTATTGTGAACAGTCAATTCTTAACTCTTTCCCAGCCATGTCGCTGGTGTGTAATGTTTCCCTTGTTGTATAAAGCTTGTCTTCGACCTGAGTCATGAGACAGTCCCTGTAAATACGTCGGGAAGGCAGCTATGAAACAATGGTACCATAATGTTCCTTCCCACATACTTTATCATTTCTCCGAATTTCTTATAACAAGGATAGCCCGCTGCATATCTTGTCCTCTTAAAATTGCCTTTAGTGATTCGGTTTCATTAGGATACGAAGTGGGTGCGATACAACTAGAGTACAATCCGGACGCATCCCATATTTCCTGTACAGTAATAGTTTCCATCTTGATCAAATTACAAAGCTGGTAATAAATTAAAGGTTTAGCCATTCTTGATATCACACATGACGTGAGGTTGTTAAAGTTTTAGTATTGGATGACGTAATAGTTTTCGTTGTAAAGTGTATTTAAGATAAAGCCTCCAAGTATTTAGTACCACAAGAAAATTATTCCACCTCTGAGAAAATGCTGAATTTACAAATGATACAGCGAAAAAGCACTTTAAGATGGTCAGTGACAACGCAACGAAGACTGGCTGAACAAGTTCGTTTCAATGAAAGTTCATACTCTCGAATTATCACTTGATCCTGCAATTCTTACACCAAAACGGAGTAATGCCGAACTTCCACTTAGGGTAATAATGTGGCTGTCTCATGCTAGTGTACTTTGTTGGGCCTTCACTCCTTTGACTGTGGGGTAAACATTAGCAGAAGGATGAAATACGTAGGTCTGGCGCAGAGACGAAAACGAGATGGCAACGATATCAATGATCTTTCTCTTATGCCAGAACAAGTTGCACTCACAAATATTTTTAATCTTCTATTTATTAATTTTCTATTGATTTATTTTTCTGTCCATCCAGTGTGTGTTTGTAACTACCCTCAATACAGACGCTCACTGCTTGGTTCTACGACTCCATTGCCTCACTGTGCCACATAGCACTGTACAAACTCGTGGAAGTAGTTCTGTATTAGACTGCACTCGGGAGACAATTATCTTGCATACTCTGAGAATTACTCGAATCAGCCGAATGGCAACACAAGCTGTAACATATCTTTACCACGTGGAATTAGAGAAAATTGATAAAATGCTAGGAATGAAGGTAACTCACTAGCAGATCAATATAAATGTTGATCACGGAGTACAACCAAGGTGCTTGAGGGAAAGTGCATTGCTGTTCCATGATTTTTGACTCTGCCCTGGTAATAACTTGAAGACGGAACACCTGCTCTAAAATAAGCTGTAATCTAAGTTTCAGGAGGAGAAATAATCGCTCCCTCCTTTCCATCTATTGTCCCAGTATGAAGGCTTAATTCCAAGATAACAAAAATTTACGTGCGTCGTACTGCGAAAGTAGCACTCCAACGTTGCCAACCTCACTGGAGTAAACGATAACGCTGCTTCATCGAGTTTACCGTTGCCTATTACATGAAATGTATTGTCAGACCTATAAAAATGCTATAATACGTGAGCATTATACTTTTGTACTGCAAATTAAAAAGATAACATATATCTAACGCAGGGAATGATAAAAGAACAACTTCACTGAGGAAATACTGTATGTTTCGAAAGTCAGTTTTATGAGCCTACAACTGAAGAAAGTAGGTTGTCAGTGTTCTAAACGTCGTCAGTCAAGAATAGTGCTGACTGCAATTAATAAGAGTAATACAGGTCAAATTTCATAGACATTGCTTGAAAATGGCTTGTTTAGACCATGACTCATGAACAACAATAAAAAACTCCGATAAATATACAAGTGTAGTCAACAAAGTGAGTAGTTTTGAAAACACTCGTTAGTCTTCGGAGAACAATATATTTCATTTTCTTCTTGATACATGTAAGCACTGTATATTGCTCGACTTTCCCCATAACATATGTCTATTTTTCCGAGAATTTCAAACATCGGACATCTGGAACGACTTTACATGGCTGAACGCTTTTTCTAAGCCGACGGCCTACGAAAATATCTTTCTCTGTTAAGTATTCCTTTTATCACCAAGTGTAAATTTTGAACTACCTGTTTTCTAAATTTACCTTTCCTAACGTGGAAAAGATCAGTAATTAATCGTAAATTTTCTCTTCCATTCTTCTGTACGCTATTCAGGTCAGGACCGTGGATGCATGGGTTGTAAAGAAGAACGTACGATTGTTCTCACGCTTGTCTGCCCGTGCTATATTCTCTGTGAGGTGGGTGACATTCTTCCAAAAGTATGACGGTGTGCCTGCAGCCTCATAGGTTCTACGTAGAATTTCAGTCACCGTCACTTACGCCAATGATTTTAGAAACTCTGTAGGAGTACTATCTATCACTTCTGCTTTGTTTGATCGACTGTCTTCCAAATTTCTCTACAAATATGACTCTAGTACTGCATCTCCTGTGTTCTCTCCATTTCAATATGAGAAGGGCCGATGATAACGGCAAGCCAAGAGCGTAGTACTACGATATAAAAAAAAAGCTAAAGAAAGGGTATAGTTTCTCCTCACTCTTCAACCCGTGTATCCAATAACCGACGAAGGAATTTAAGAAACGTTTATAAGCGCGACTAAATTTCAGGATAAGAAAATATCGCCGTCCGCGGTGGTCTAGCGGTTCTAGGCGCTCAGTCCGGAACCGCGGGACTGCTACGGTCGCAGGTTCGAATCCTGCCTCGGGCATGGATGTGTGTGATGTCCTTAGGTTAGTTAGGTTTAAGTAGTTCTAAGTTCTAGGGGACTGATGACCACAGATGTTAAGTCCCATAGTGCTCAGAGCCATTTGAACCAGCCAAGAAAATATCAGTAATAAGAATTGCTGATTACACTGCTATTCTCTGTGTAAATAAGAAAGAGTTAGTGGACCTCTTGAATGGTCTAAACAGTTTTCTGAGCTAACGGTTTAGAGTCACAGTAAACCCAAAATATGAAAGTACTTGAGACCAGTAGATATGACAAATAGAGTCTTGCTTAATAAAAATTGATGACCACGCATTGGATGAAGTAATCAGCTACCTCGGATGCAAGATAATGTGTGACGGACGAATAAGCGATGGTATAAGAAGCATACTATCACAGACAAAGAAAGCATTTCACGCCAAAATACGACTACTAGTATCAGACTTAGAACTTTGCTTGAGAAATAAATTTCAGAGAATGTACGTGTCGAGCACATAATCGTGTGTGACTGAGCATGAATGATGAGAAAACCGATAAAGACGAAATCGAAGTTTGAGATATGGCACTAGAGAATAATACTGAAAATTAAGTATGCTCATAAGAAATGAGCAGTGAGAACGTTCTCCGCAGCATCGTCTAGCAAATGAATATGCGGAAAATGGTAATAGGTTGATAGGACATGTTAAGACATCAGAGGAAAATGTCCATATTAGACGAGGTTTGGGGGGGGGGGGGGCAGAGAGATTGAGATTGGAATACAACACCTAACTGAAAAAGCTGTGTGAAGTTATAGGGTGAACAGAAGTGTACAGGAGAGTGAGATGTAGTGGGACGGGTAAAACTCACTACAAAATAAAAAAATTACTCGATGTCATTAGTTCCGAATTGAGGCGTTGAAGTAGTCATAGTCGTTAACCGTAACCAGCAGAGGAAGGTTTCTTAGCCTTAGGAATTGTTTTGGTTAGGAAGTTACAGAAAAAATGGCGGAAATGAGTAAGAGGTTGAAGTGGAAAGGCATGACTTTCTACTGCAACCGTCCTGATGTAGATTTTATTTTTTGTTAATATAACTGCTCCAAGCGAATATCAAGCTGGTTTGTTTACTGACTGAGTCCCTCGTCTATCACCAACATCGATTGAAATGGCTTATCGATTCCTAACCTTTCAGCTGTCTTCTTTTAGGTCACAGTTGTCACTAGAGGAGGCCTGATGAACGACTCAAACATTCAATTGGCCTCCTTCAGTTTGAATCTTCGTGTACTGTCCGGGTGCAGTAATTTATGTTATCGACCCAGTCAAGCGAACACATTTAAACTGTCGATTAACAAAGGAAGAAAATAGGCTGTAATGTTACAGCAGGCCAAATAACCTAGTAACTAGAAAACTGATGATACAAAAAATCGGTGACGAACCACTCTTTCTTTCTTAGTTACTTTTTAAGGCGGGAGTTGAATCACGTTAGGTCTTTTCATCCAATCAGAACTCTACTTAGCGTATAAGGATCTAAGATGTATTGTACAATGCGTTTGATTTTTTCTTTTTTTCATTTTTGCTGTATGTCCGTCTTTGGAGCTGAATATTTGATGTTGAATACCCGGATGCTCTGCAGTTTCATCCCACTCACTGTTGATCAACAAAAGTGTTCTTCTACCTTTCTCATTCCTTTTAACACCTGTGGTCGTTGGTGATATAACGGCCTATGATCACTGATATCTTCCTCTATGTTAACGAGTTCGAGAAGCGCGTGCCTGTTAGTCACTAGAAGGCCTGAAACATTGTTCTTGCGATTAGAGTTTCTAACTATCCTCTCTTTCAAGGAGAGTACACGACAATCGCATTTTTGTATTCTTTTATACACACATCAAAAAAACTTTTGCATCTCCTCAGTTCCCAGAACTCCTGAAGATAGACGTTGGCTGTAGACATTGTATTACAGACACAGTCCCTTTGACTGTTCAGAAATGTCACTAAACACCCCCAAAGAAACAAACACGCATGAGAAGCGCCTATTAGACGGAGGGGGTCCGACAGCCGGTCAGTTCTACATCTAAATCTACATCTACATTCCAGTCATTCCACCAGAAAGGAGGTACACGGCTCGTGTTGTCTGTAGTTCTACCACGCCTAGACGGTCAATACCGTGGTTCGATCGCGTCCGCATTGTTACTTTGTGCCAAGAAAGACTCTCAACAAGGGAAGTGTCCAGGCGTTCAAATGGTTCAAATGGCTCTGAGCACTATGCGACTTAATTTCTGGGGTCATCAGTCGCCTAGAACTTAGAACTAATTAAACCTAACCTAAGGACATCACACACATCCATGCCCGAGGCTGGATTCGATCCTACGACCGTAGCGGTCACGCGGTTCCAGACTGAAGCGCCTAGAACCGCAGGGCCACATAGGCCGGCTGTCCAGACGTGTCGGGGTGAACCAGACCATGTTGTTCGAACATGTAGCAGAAACAGAGAGACAGGAACAGTCGATGACAAGCCTCGTTCAGGCCATCCAGGAACTACTACTGCAGTGGACGCCCTCTACCTACGGATTATGGATCGGAGGAACCCTGACAGCAACGCCACCATGATTAATAATGCTTTTCGTGCAGCCACAGGACGTCGTGTTACGACTCAAACTGTGCGCAATAGGCTGCATGATCCGCCACTTCACTCCCGACGTCTAAGGATTTCCATCTTTGCAACCACGACACCATGCAGCGCGGTAGAGATGGGCCCAACAACATGCCGAGTGGACCGCTCAGGATTGTTATCACGTACTCTTTACCGATGAGTGTCGCATATGTCTTCGACCAGACAATCGTCGGAGACGTGTTTGGAGGCAACCCAGTCAGGCTGAACGCCCTAGACACACTGTCCAGCGAGTGCAGTAAGGTGGAGGTTCCCTGCTCTTTTGGGATGGCATTATGTGGGGCCGACGTTCGCCGCTGGTGGTCATGGAAGGTGCCGTAACGGCTGTACGTGAATGCCATCCTCTGACCGATAGTGGAACCATATCGGCAGCATATTGCGAGGCAATCGTCTTCATGGACGACAATTCGCGCCCCATCGTACACATATTGGATAACGACATCGCTCGACTAGAGTGGCCAGCATGTTCTCCAAACATGAACCCTATCGAACATGCCTGGGATGGATTGAAAGGGCTGTTTATGGACGAAGTGACCCATCAACCACTCTAAGGGAGCTACGCCGAATCGCCATTGAGGAGTGGGACAATCTGGACCAACAGTGCCTTGATGAACTTGTGAATAGTATGCCACGACGAATACAGGCATGCAAGAGGACATGCTGCTGAGTATTAGAGGTGTGGTTTTCATGAGCAATAAAAAGGTCGGAAATGATGTTTATGTTGATCTTTATTCCAATTTTCTGTACAGGTTCCGGAACTCTCGGAACCGAGGTGATGCAAAACTTTTTTTGATGTGTGTATTTGAAGAATGCGAAGTTCACAATTCAAATATCAAATTCGCAAAGTAGTTCAATAAAAATCTCAAAAATTCTCGAGAAAATCAAGTTTGAAAAATTTTTCGCGAAGTCTTGATACCCCAAAGTAGGGGTGTACTGACCTGCTAGTACAGTGGACCGCAAACAAAGAAAAGTATATAGTTCCCTTCATTTGCTTCACAAATAAGCATTTGATTTATTTTATAAATGTCATTTTATTTTATTTCTTAAGCACTATAGTGTATTTTAAGGGCACAATTATTTACATAATTTAATTTGATACATGGCATTCCATTGATGTCACATTCCTTTGATGCTTGGCTCAGTCTTTGATGTAGACAAGCAAGCGCAAAATTGATTCTAAGGATCTCCCTGGCATGACTGAAAAGAAATAATGGGTCCAAGGTTCCGCGCTCCCCTTTCTGCGAGGGAATGGAAGATAAGTAAATCATAAAATAAAACAGAACGAACAGTGAGGGGCATGCCACCAAAGGACTCCCTGTCCTATAGGAAGGGCGTTTCTTCGCTGGGCTGTGTTGTCGTATGGTAGAATACTCCCCTAGTATGTGCGCAGCCTGTGTTTGCTTCCTAGCTGTGGTACATTTATAAAGAAGAGTGCATGTTCTACGATAATTTCCGTGAAGATCAAATGACATAAAATGAAATAAGTTTGTACTTTAAAAACGTTTAAACGAGCTTTATTAACAATATTTTACGAAATATCGGCAGTTAGGAGGAGGAAGATTAGCGTTTAAGATCCCGTCGAATCTAATACGTTACAGACGGAGAACAAGCTCGAATTAGGAAGGATAGCGGCAGTGCCGTTTCGAAGGAACGTCCCTGCATTTTCCTTAAGCGATTTAGGGGTTAGGGGGTTGTTTGGGGGAAGAGACCAAACACTGAGGTCATCGGTCTCATTGGATTAGGTAAGGGCGGGGAAGGAAGTCGGCCGTGCCCTTTCAAAGGAACCATCCTGGCATTTGTCTGGAGCGATTTAGGGAAATCACGGAAAAGCTAAACCAGGATGTCCGGACGCGGGATTGAAACGTCGTCCTCCCGAACGCGAGTCCAGTTAGCGATTTAGGGAAATCACATAAAACCTAAATCTGGATGGTCGGACGCGGGTTTGAACCGTCATCCTCCAGAATGCGAGTCCAGTGAGCTAACCAGTGCGCCACCTCGCTCGGTGGTAATCGGGAATATTTGTAATGAAAACTGGATTTTTGTGTGTGCTTTGTAATTATAAATAAGATTATGTGGATTTTTTCATATAATTTACAATTTCGTATGTATTATTAGCACATATATTGATGAATTTTGTATTTAAATGACGCAGGTATTCGAACGTAACGGGAAAAAGAAAAAATTACCGAAACGAGACTGGAACCAGCGGGCCAGTGATTACCAATCTGGAGCCCTAACGACAGATTTCAATCTTTATGTGTTACACACTTCACTAAAATGTTCGTAGACCATGCACCTTTGCTCGAACATTTTCACCGACCAGGAATAGAACCCAGATCTCCCAGATGTCAGTGGAGCATACTACCAAAGAGTCACACCGCCTGTCGAAAATAGGGCCTTTTTTGGGGAATTGGGTGTTGGAAATCTTCGCAGCCGAGAGAGTTGCATCGACCTACTTTGGAAAATTGATGTTTGAGTTCTGAACTTCACGTACCATAAATATAAAAAATTATAAAAATCCGATTGCCGTGTCGTCTGTCTGTTAGTAATTTTCAAGCAAGACACTCAGAAGACTCTCGCACAAATCACTCTCTGTGACATTATTGTTAACTCCGTGACTCTTTCCTTCCAGGCCGGCCGGTGTGGCCGTGCGGTTCTGGCGCTTCAGTTTGGAAGCGCGTGACTGCTACGGTCGCAGGTTCGAATCCTGCCTCGGGCATGGATGTGTGTGATGTCCTTAGGTTAGTTAGGTTTAAGTAGTTCTAAGTTCTAGGGGACTGATGACCATAGATGTTAAGTCCCATAGTGCTCAGAGCCATTTGAACCATTTTTTTCTTTCCTTCCATAATTAGTGAACTGGAGTTTCGCCCCAGTCATAACACCAGAATTAGGTGTGCCAAGGGTGGCACGATTTTGGTTTGGTAACAAGGTTGGCACATCTGGCTCATTCAGTCGCTGGGCAGAGATGATGTTTGCTCCCTCGAGAGAAATCCGTGATATCTGGCGGCTCCGGCCGCCGAGAGGGGACTTTGCTCAGAGCTTGCGATAGGATTGTTGACTTCGGAATGCGAGCTCCAATGGGCATCATCAGTGGAAGCATACCGGTGTGCTATAAATCGGAATACACATTTTAAATTTTGGAAGATGTGGCTCACTGCTGTTGTGTGGACAGATGTGGCTGCGATTATGACATTTAATTGCGTTACCTGCAAACATACGGGTTAGCATATGCTGTGGAAGACTGATTTTCGAGCATGTACAGAAAGCTGGTGTCTGTTTATTCTGCCCTCGCCTACCTGGAGTGACTGAACTGTTGATACTGTGACTAGATTAACTGACCGTTATTTATCAGGTTACATGTGGCATTGCTTGTCAATACGACGGTTCGAACTTTCATAGTGGCAACTATTTATTCACAGCTCGTACAAAATAGATAAGTGTTTCGAAGTTTTACTGACCTTCAAATTAGTCACCAGTATTGTATATAACCCGTTGCCAGCGATGTGGAAGTCGTAGGATACTCTTAGCAGTGCCAGTTGTGTTGACAGTTCGAGAGGCGCGGTCTATTGCCCGACGAATTTGTAGCAGTTCCGAGGCGAATGCCATGAAGTGTTTCCTTTTGTTTAGAAATCGAGTTGAACTCGCGAGGGCCTATGTCAGGGGAGTGCAGTAGATGGTATAGCACTTAGCAGCCCCATCAGTCAAACAAATCAGTAACAGCTTGCACTGTACGTGCTTGAGCTGTAATGTTTCGCCGCGTGTAGTCCCTGGTACAACAAATAGTAACGCACGGCAGCAAAGAAATAACTACGTACAGACAACACACTATTTCAACTCCTATCGCACTGCACCGTATAGAAATGACTATTACGACAGACGTAAAAATAATGAGGAGAATTTTCAGCGTACATATTGTTGTGGCGTAACAAGACAGCCACGCCATTCGGAAGTATCCGAAAGGCACGCGTTAAAACTCACGCAGGCTAGAGAGGTCTGAAACAGGATACGTAATGAATGCTATAAAGAAAAGTACGTAGCTTCTGGAATACTTAACTTTGTCCGTACAACTGGGGCGAGTGCTAGTCCGTCTCTCGAGACCTGCCGTGTGGTGGCGCTCGGTCTGCGATCACTGACAGTGGGGACACGCGGGTCCGACATGTACTAATGGACCGCGGCCGATTTAAAGCTACCACCTAGCAAGTGTGGTGTCTGGCGGTGACACCACACATATAATAACAGTCGATCTTACCAACAGCAAAATCATCCGCAAGAACATATTCTCATGAATGAATCCGACAGTAGGTATCATCCAGAGCGTAATACGTCTGGAAGAAGTAATAGAACAGTTCAAATAGTAGAAATGCCACAACATCCTCCTGATAATAATAACACGTCAGATAGAATTTGACTAGATACTGTACAGGTCGTATCTTCCAGTAACACACGCACTATTTGTGACACGCAAAATGTTGTTCACGAAAATGTTATTACTTTTGACGATATCAGAGACACTCGTTTACAGGAAAGACCAGTTGTTCAGAAAACCATTTCACATCCTGTCATCGAAATTAAAATTGGATCTTCGAAATTTTCAGCAGTAATCGATTCCGGATCACCTATGTCAGTAATAAATGAAGAAACTTTTAACGAGTGTAACAAAGAGAATACCTATCCCACATTACCATTAGGCAAAACGAAAGTGAAAGGAGCAGTATCGAGTAAAGTAGTAGACGTTAAATTACAGACACATTTATCATTTTGTATTGCAGGTCATACTTTTCACTCAAATTTTTGGATTGTTCCTTTATTGACAACATACGTTATTTTAGGTACTAATTTTCTCGTACAACACGACGCAGTTATTGATTTTCAAAATTCCTATTTAATGTTGAAGGACGAAAATGTACAATTGGCTTTAGAATTTCAGCACACATTATCTGCAGAAGAACAAACAATTAATCGCACAGAGGTCATTTCCGTATCACGTAACATAGATTGTAATTTCACATTGTTCACAGATACGTACGTACATAACTATAATACTCCATACGAAGCTGACTACGACGTAATGCAGATGATTTCTGACAAAGTTAAACAAAGCAGTGCAAATACAGACGACGAACGCACGCAACTACACAAAATTCTTTTTCAGCAAGCTCCAGTTTTTGACAATGTTCCTGGTACTATGTCCGGATTTATGTATGAATTTCAAGTCAAACAGCACGACACATTTAAAGCGAAGCATTATCCCATTCCGTATATTCATAGAGAACAAGTTAAGAAAGAATCGCAGGATATGCTCGACCAATGAATTATTGAACCAGCAGTAGATGAGATTCTTATCGCTGAAGCTAACCGGACTGAACACAATCTGATTCTTGAACAACTGTTACAAACTTTTGATGCACAAGGACTTACAGTTAATCTTAGTAAATCGCACTACATATTGTTAAGAAAAAAGATGGCTCACTTCGCCTTGTACTTGATTCGCGTCACATTAATGACATTATTATTAATGAAACAGATCGACCACAGACACTAGAGGAACTTCTACAGAAATTTCATGGTACTGCTATTTATTCCACACTAGATTTGAAATCGGGATTTTGGCAAATTCAACTTCATCCGAATTGCAGAAAGTATACAGCTTTTCTCTGTTTTGGTGACTGTTATCAATTTTGCAAACTACCATTCAGCTTAACTATTTCTTCTGCAGCTTTTATTCGCGGTTTAAACACAATACTTCCGACAGAACTTAAAGACAGAATCACGACGTACGTAGATGAGATTCTTATCGCAGAAGCTAACCGGACTGAACACAATCTGATTCTTGAACAACTGTTACAAACTTTTGATGCACAAGGACTTACAGTTAATCTTAGTAAATCGCACTTTGGCAAAACTTCTATAAAATTTCTTGGACACGTAATTTCAGCAGAGGGCATTGCGCCTGATCCGGAAAAACTTCAAGCTCTACGTGACATTACTGTTCCTACGACGAAGAAGCAACTACGCAGTTTTTTGGGCTTAATTAACTTTTTTCGTAAATTTATTCATCACTCTGCTTTAGACACACCTAGATTATGCCATTTAACAGGTAAAAACAGTATTTGGTCCTGGGATAAGCAAGCACATTCTGAATTCATGAACCTGAAACATGCTTTGTTGAATGCACCACTTTTATCGCACCCAGATCTTACCAGAAATTTTTCTATTGCCACCGACAGTTCTAACACCGCTTTAGGCGTACATATTTTCCAGGAAATTGAAGAAGATGGCTCTACAGTAATTAAAAACATCGCATTTACAAGCCGCATCTTGTCGCCTGCTGAACGAAATTATTCCGTTACAGAACTGGAAACATTATGTGTTGTATGGGCTTTTACGAGATTTCGGCACTTTCTTTATGGCAGACATACCACCGTTTACACAGATCACAGAGCGATACAATTTTTACTTTCGGCTAAATTCACTCACGACAGATTAAGCAGATGGAAACTTTATTTACGGGAATTTAATTTTACAATAGTTCACATTCCCGGCACACAAAATGTTATAGCAGACGCACTATCCCGTTCTCTCAGCAACAATCAGCAAGACATCGCAACCAACTTCTGCAAAGCAAATTTCAGCGTTATGTACATTCAGCAAGTTGCATTTGAAAATTTTATTTCATCGTCATTACAGGACATAGCAAAAGAGCAAAGTAAAGAAAATGTATGGAAAGAAATTAAACACCTTTGGCAAGATAAGAATAATGTTACGATTAGAAACCATTACACTGTGCGCAATGACATTCTGTTTCGCCGCTCTCATCCTGACAGCAACAATTGGTTATTATGCATTCCTGACGAACTGGTTAACAAATTAAATTGGTACACTCATTTAAGTTATGCACATTACGGAGCCAGAAAATGTTTTCTTATACTGAGACAGAACTGTTATTTTACCAACATGGAAAAACGTATACGACGAGTTTTAGCGTCATGTAAAATTTGCCAGAAAGCTAAGTCAGACTCCACTTCACATATTCCTCCATTATATCCCATTATACCTGATAAATTAAGACATATGGCCGCAGTAGATATTTTTGGTCCAATTCCGAGAACTAACAGAGGTTTTTGCTACATCTTTGTCGCTGTTGAACTCACTTCAAAATTTGTTACTTTCACTCCGTTACGCAAAGCTACTGCTAAAACCGTTTCGAGAGCATTTGTAAAACATTTTCTATTTCATGCAGGGCATGTGTTGAAAGTAATTTCTGACAATGGATCGCAATTTCGTTCTGCTACATGGACACGTATGTTACGAGCTAGAAACATTTCTCCGATCTATATATCCAAGTACCATGCTTCTTCGAACCCTTGTGAACGATTAATGAAAGAAATTGGTAAACTGTGTAGAATATACTGCCACAAAAGACATATTGATTGGGACACACTCATATTCTCATTCCAAGATGTAATTAATTCCATAGCAAATGAATCCACTATGCTATCTCCGTCTGTTATACTGAAAAATGCTGAACCACCTAACAAAATTAAAGAATTAGTATACTTTCCTACATCTCGTCGATTACGACACCATGAAATAATTATCATTGCGCTGAACAACATCAAACGTGCCGCAGAGCGCCGAAGAAGACAGCAAAAACAGGTTTGTACACGCCGTGACTTTCACATTGGACAGAAGATATTAGTACGTACACACTATTTATCCAGCAGAATAAAAGGTAAGTGCAGTAAATTTGAACTTCTATACGCAGTTCCATATCGGATTCGCAGCATTCCTCATCCCAATGTTGTACACGTCGAAACTTTGAGAACCAGGAAAAGTAAGGGCAACCACCATGTGTCGAACATTAAACCCTTTATTTAATGAAACCACTTTATGATTTAACATGCTATGATGCCATTTACTAATTTTTATGACCACTTATGCAATTATATTTATGTGACTAATTATTGATGACTATTGTATTTTTTGCTTGGCAAGTGCCCGGCAAGGTAAGGTTAGCAGGTCGCTCTTCTTGTCGTTACACATCAGACCGTGCATATTTTTCCAGACAAACTTACGTATTTTATGAATAATTATGCAATTCTATGTAGTGACGTATTAATTTTATCAAATTCTCTCTCCATTAAAGTCTTTAATTCTCGCCTCTATTAACTACACCACATACAAGCTGAACACAACGAACGTCACATTTTGTCTTTCTTATGGATATACGACTGTTTCATGTTTTGTTTGTATGCAATATGAAATGGTTAAGACATAGCAAACACCAGCTGACTTTAACATTTTTGCCTTATGATATCTCAACATCGTGACTGTTTTACATTTTTTTTTTTTTTTGCTGCTGCATTGTGATATATTGTGTACATTTTTGCCTCTGAACACTATCTATGTTTTTCACATGTTACGTTTTGTGTCATGTTATGCTGTATACTTAATTATGTCACCATAAACCAGTCATTATTTAATGAGTATATGATGTAAATGCAAGACATTAATCTTTGTTCATCATTTTCAGAAAGAAATAACGTGTAAAGGAAATAAATTAAACAGAAATGGGAATTTCAACTGCGGAATGATCGAAAGAAGATGCAAACCTCGTGAGGAAGAGTAAATGGATCAGAATTAACAAGCATTAACAAGAATATACTATACACATCGTAGAATAGCAGTCTTAACTAATTTTTTCTTTCAGAATACAAGGCGATTGATGCAGGCTGTCAGACAGAACTACACATCTTAGTTTTAGTGATGAAATATGCTAGAGATAAGGAATAGTTGTGTAATGAATAATGAAGTGATTTTTTGCAGATGATAATGAATGCCGATGAAGAGTAATGATGAAGAATATGCTACTATGGATAATGAAGTTTTTCTTTACAGGTGATGATAATAATGAAGTTATGATAATATGGATAATGAAGTGATGGATAATAAAGTTATTTTCTTTACAGATGAGGATGATGTTGAAGTTTATGTATTTATGCTATGTAGTTATTTAAGTATTTGTTGCAGTTTGTTTTGACAGTATGTTTTATATCGTATGGTATGATGACTGAAGGTTTTGGAAAGGACAGCTATGGAACACATTTTTTATACACATTTCACTACCTGTTAATTCGAAGTTCACTACTTTTCAGTACAAAATGCACATCTTCTTTCAGCTTAATAATCCATTTTTTATATATTTTTGCAGGAGAAATTCTTTATGAAATTAATGTGCTATAAGCAGTTGTTCATTAAATCTATGTCATTACATATACTCTACTCGTTTCATAACCTTGCTACAGCTGACTCATGACGAATGACGTTACACATTTTCATTTACAGGAACAACCCAGAAGCAATTTTTTTATCTTTTCTTGCTTTCTCTTACAATTACCCAAAGCAATGCATTGCTAACAAAAAAAAATTTATCACCAGTTCCAAATAATGCTACCTATTTAAGAGAGTTCTGAATAATACTGAATGATGAACAATGTTTTGTACTATTCAATACTTGCTGGCCAATGAGTGCCAATAATTAGTATAACTAAATGAATTTTCTTAATACTATGCCATTCATTAGCTCCTGTTTTCAATGATGACTTCTGATGTTTTGTAACTGGCCAATGACTGCCAATAAGTAAAAATGTTGTACTATTCAATACTTGCTGGCCAATGAGTGCCAATAATTAGTATAACTAAATGAATTTTCTTAATACTATGCCATTCATTAGCTCCTGTTTTCAATGATGACTTCTGATGTTTTGTAACTGGCCAATGACTGCCAATAATTAAAAATGGTGTACTATTCAATACTTGTTGGCCAATGAGTGCCAATAATTAGTATAACTAAATGAATTATGTTAATACTATGCTATTCATTAGCTCCTGTTTTCAATGATGACTTCTGATGTTTTGTAGCTGGCCAATGAGTGCCAATAATTAGTATAACTAAATGAATTATGTTAATGCTATGCCAATAATTGACTCTCCTTTTCAATGATGACTTCTGATGGTTTATAACCGGCCAATAAGTGCCAATGGTCACTATAATCAGTTAATTTTATGAACATTATTCTGTCATACAAAATATGCTGTGTAACTGGCCAAGGAATGCCACTGTTTATTGTAATACGATTACCCATGATGCCAATAATTACTATATTCAGTTAATTTTATGAACATTATTCTGTAATACTAAATACATGGTACAGAAATGTTCAATAACTGGGTTATGAATGCCGCAAACTACTAATGTAATTCTCAATGAAGACTGCTATGTGACTTGATGTCCTTCATCTTCTGACCTAACTACCTGGAATTTCTGTAATATCCATTTGTCCTGTCTATCCTCATGATCATGGAGCACTATATTTGGTTTTTGCACTAATTCTACGTTGGTGTGCCTTGTAAGAGCGTGGTGTTGACACGACATGCTGTCCACCACCGTGAGCGATGAAGACGTTATTATGGTTCCACTGTTTGGTGTACCTGATGTACTGCCAAAATGATAACATGGAATATTACTACGACATTTCAGTGTCTTGGCTACGCTGATAAACACTTCTGGAAAAAGAACTTCCGTTTGTCTCACTTGATGTTGTACTTCTGTGGAAAGATATGGACTTTCAGTGCAGCTGCGTGCAACCTAAGTCCTACAACCATGACCCAATCCTTCCTATTCCTTTCCTAATTCTTGTAAAATGAAAAGTCATATACAATGCGTGTGCACTTCCTTTCATTTGTTAATAAGATCAGTTGTCGTGAAATTACTAAAGATTTCTATAGTGCATGTGCACTTTATTACACTCCTTGATTTGTTTGTTTGTTGTAGAAAAATACTAGAGAGTATTACAGTGCGTGTGCACTCTATACCACTTGTTAATATGATTTGTACTCATTTTGTGATTTGCTGATATGTTCTGAACTACAGTGCGTGTGCACTTTTGCCATTTGTTAATATGTTTTGTACTTAACTTCAGTGCGTGTGCACTTTATGCCATTTGTACTCATTACGTATACATTTTGTGGTTTTCTGATATGTTCTGTACTACATTGCGTGTGCACTTTTGTCATTTATTAATACATTTTGTGATTTGATGATATATTCTGTACTACAGTGCGTGTGCACTTTTGTCATTTATCAATATGATTTGTAATCATTGTATATACATTTTGTAATTTGATGATATATTCTGAACTACAGTGCATGTCCATTTTTGTCATTTTGTTAACATGATTTCTACTCATTGTATATATATTTTGTCATTCCCTGATATGTTCTGTACTACAGTGCGTGTGCACTTTTGTCATTTATTGTTACATTTTGTAATTTGATGATATATTCTGAACTACAGTGCATGTCCATTTTTGTCATTTTGTTAACATGATTTCTACTCATTGTATACATATTTTGTCATTCCCTGATATGTTCTGTACTACTGTGCGTGTGTACTTTTGTCAATTGTGAATATGTTTTGTATATATTTTGTCTTTGCCTGATATGTTCTGTACTCGGTGCATGTGCACCACATTTAATTCATGTTCCAATTAATTAATTAAGAAAAAATTTGTTGCTCATGTCAAGTCCAAATGACTCACCATCGCTGCCAAATTTTTGCCCCCCCCAGTGGAGGGTTATGAAACGCGTATGTATTCAGTACAGCGATGGCGAGGCATGACAGAATCTCTGACCAGAGAGTTATTTATCGTTGCTAGTCTGCGCTTGACCGCGCGAGAGTTCAGTGCAGTTGCGGTCGAGTTGCGAGAGAGTTCAGTTGCATGTAGGGAGTCGGTAGTTGCCGGCCGAAGTGGCCGTGCGGTTAAAGGCGCTGCAGTCTGGAACCGCAAGACCGCTACGGTCGCAGGTTCGAATCCTGCCTCGGGCATGGATGTTTGTGGTGTCCTTAGGTTAGTTAGGTTTAACTAGTTCTAAGTTCTAGGGGACTAATGACCTCAGCAGTTGAGTCCCATAGTGCTCAGAGCCATTTTTGAGTCGGTAGTTGTAGTTGCTAGTTGCACTCAGTCAGTGCTAGTACCGCGCGAGAGACAGTCGGAGTTGTGTGTGAGGAGTCGGCGGGCGTCGACATGGCGCTCTGGTCAAGATTCAGGACGAGGTATATTTTTTAAATAAGGTAATGAAGCAGCATTGCGCACATCAGATAATGTAATGTATCTTAACTGTAATTAATTTGTCCAAGAATCGCCCCAATAATAATTTTGTTTTCAAAGCAATTTTTTAAGAAAACAATCATTTGAATTGAATGAAAGTTTCCCATGCATTTCCTTAAAGAAAAGTTTCACTTAAATTCAAAGAATATTTGCGATGCATTTCCTCCAAGCTATGGCGAAAAATAAGAGCAGATACAGTTTTACTGAGGTAAGAATTTGAGTTTAATTTGTGAACAGGGCCTAAGATCGACATTTCGGTCTATTTGCGTTTTCATTGTCACTGAGATTTCATTTTCATTGAATTGACTTACATTTTTGTGGGAGCTCAACAACATTTGGGTCATTATTATCCAGTAATCTTGTGGGGAAATAACTTTTGGCACGTTTTCATTATCATAGGCTCTTCTTTTATTTTTTGCTGGGAGGTTGCGTTTAACATTATTTCCATTCACATTTAAATTATTGATTTTTCAATTTATTTTTGCTGGGAAGTTCCATGTTGTTAAGTGTCTTGTGTCTGATATTGAACTGCTTCAGGGGCGCAGGTACTGATGATTGTTGAGCCAAAATTATGAAGCACGTCTACAGAAACCAGGAGGATATTTAAATGCAGCAAGCTTGAACAAGATGGGTTGGAATGTAAACCCTGAACCACTGACCTCCATTAAGGGAAACTACCTTTTCTGTCAGCTTGTGTAATTATTTTCATTTTCTGTTTACATACTGAATTTGGTAACTACAATCATGTTCAGGAAAACAAAACAAAAAGAGTACACTTTAAACGAATAGAGATAGGTGGTTCATATTCACAGGACATGTACATTAGTATGTTCTGCAGAAATGATTAGCATTTCAGTCACCTCGTTTCAGCATGTGTCCTGTTGCTTGGTAGGCACAGGTTCCGCCATGTGCCCAGATAATTCCATGCGTGATGGCATCGACGCGTATAAGGCGCGAATGGCGTCCTGCGGAATAGCCATTCATGCTGCATTCACCTGGTCCCAAAGTCTACTTTGGTGATTGGCTTTGGGTGACAGCGCTGACCCGTCGTTCCACCAGGTACATTTTCGATTTGCGATAAGTCTGTTAATCTGGCGGGTCAGGGCAAAAGGGTGACATGCTGTGACACCAAGAAGGCACGTGTCTGTGCAACAACAAGTGGTCGTTCATTATGTTGCAGAAAAATGGCAGAAATAGTATGACTATGGGTCGCAGGATATCATTCACATAAGTCACATTGGTCACAGAGTGCTGGACACGCACCAACTATGATTTGCAGTTGTACCCAATAGCACCCCACAGCATAAGGTTTTGAGCTGGCTCTGTAAGTCTTACAGGAATACAGTCACTTTGATGCCGCTCCCCTTGTCTACAGGGAACCAAAATGCTGCCATCATTTTCAGACGAACAGAACCCTATCTGATGCCATTCCTGTACCCAGGGACGTCGTCCTCTAACCTGACTTAACCTAACCTAACCTAACCATTGCCCTCTAGCATGGCTCGTCATATACGTCAGAGGCAGGCGGAGAAGTGGACGACGTGCACGTAACCCATGCCGTAATAACCCTGTCAGTGTACCATGTGTTACACGGTTCCACTGTTGCGCCAGAGCCGTCGTGCCATGCCACTCCGTGAAGTGTCGATCTTCTCAGGGGGTGGTCTCGACGGTGCAAACTGACCCATCTCGACGTGCTCTACGGCCTTCCGTGAACCATTCGGCATACACCCGTTGCGCTGCCGAAACACTTTGTCTCACACGAGCAGGAATTTTCCGGATGGATGCATCACATTCTTTCATGCCAATAATACGCCCTCTTTTGAACTCTCTGATTTGACTGTAAGTTCGCGCATACCTCTGTGAGGCATCCTGCATGTCTGCTCAAGCAGCACTGATCCATTACCTTCGGTTTATAGCGACAACAAGAGCCGCAGTGTAACGTTCCCTGGCAGCACACACACTGTTAATAAACTGAAATGTACGCCGCTATGAAGCAATTCGTATGTACTGTAATTGTTTAAGAAAAAATATTATTTAATTTTGTATAAAGGACGTTGGTTATTATTGTAATATTTTCTGTAATAATATTCTCGATGTATTTATGATTGTAATATTTCTGTACTCATAATGTAATTATGAAATATGTTAATAGCTGCGATGAAAAAATGTAAAATATAGCCACAGAGGAAAATAATATTGTCAGATTACAAAAAGATATTAATAATCAGCAATAGTATAAATAGCACTACATAATGTGCATTCTTTGTCGTCTTCCTCGAGAGCTGAGAGAGAGAGATAGAAATCAAGGAGGAGGAAGGAAGGGGTGGTTTTGCCTACAATGATCGCCTGGGTTTTGGAGGGATTGACTTTGAGCAACCACTGGTTGCACCAAGGGGTGAACCGGTCAAGATGGGACTGGAGAAGGTGTTGGGAGCGCTGCAGGGTGGGGGCAAGGGCAAGGAAGGCAGTGTCATCAGCAATCTGGAGAAGGTGGCAGGGGGTGACGGCGGCGGCATGTTCGCCGTGTACAAAAGGTACAGAAGGGGGGAGAGGACGGAGCCTTGGGGCACACCGGCGAAGGGAAAAAAGGTGTAGGAATCCGTGTTACGGATGGTTCAAAAATCCCATGGAGTGCAATATTTGACATCTGTTGATATGAAAAGTTCATTCTGGCAAATCCTGCTCACACTCGAATCGAGGAAATATACTGCATTTATATTTGGGGGAAGGAGCTACCAATTTAGGGTACTACCTTTTGGCCTAAATGTAAGTGCAGGAGTTTTCATAACAGCCCTCGACGCGGTTTTGGGTCCTGATTTGCTGCAAAGGGTAACAGTGTATGTAGACGATCTGGTGATTGCTATTGCCACCTGGGAGGAGCACGTAGAACAACTGGGTAGTGTCTTAGAAAGGTTTAAGCAAGCGGGAGTAACAGCGAATCTTGAGAAATCCAAATTTGGACGTAATCAGATTAAATTTCTAGGTCGCATAATAACACCACAAGGCATCAAACCTGCCAGCAAAAAACTTGACGCAATTCGTGGGTTTCCGAGCCCGAGAACTAAGAGACAACTCAAAGCGTTTATAGGTCTTGCATCCTTTTTTAGACGGTTTGTTCCAAACCAATTAATGAATAAAGAGCCGTTATTGAGCCTGTTGCGTAAAAATGCGCACTGGGTGTGGACAGAAGAATGTCAACGCGCATTTGACGCTATCAAAAACGCCTTGGTGAATGCAAACATACTGCGACACCCAGACATGACAAAAGATTTTTGCATAGCGACAGATTCGTGTTCATACGGTCTTGGCGTTTGTTTCAGTGGGACAGGAGCAACGACCACACAACAATCAATGTAATCGGTTTTGCCAGCCGCACACTAAACAGCTGTGAGAGAGCATATTCTGCTACCGAGTTACAGGCTCTTGCAGTGGATTGGGCGGTAAATAAATTCAACTATTACATCCATGGCAAAGAAATCAAAGTATTCAGTGACCACCAGGCTCTGAGCTATTTAATGTCTTGCAAATTATACCATACCCACTTGCTAAGATGGAGGTTAGCACTGCAGGAATATAAAATTAAGATTATGTACATAAAAGGACAAGATCATGTTGTAGCTGACGCCTTGTCGAGGCTCCCACTAGGGCTATCCTGAGTGTAAAAGATTTTGGAATAATCTGAGGAATATCGAATACTCTTAGTACAAGATAAGTTACATAGGAGGGACTTTTTACATATGTGTAAGAATATGTCTACATTTCAGGAAACTGATCCGATTTGGCGGGATGTCATTAGCAAAATTAAAGAAGGTACCAATCTTAAAAGTGTGCAGAACTTCAAAATAGTAGATAATATTCTGTATTATAAAACAGGTGTGTCAAATGACCATGAAGTCGTGTGTATACCGCAACAGGCTATCCCACCTGTAGTGTGGCACACGCACTTAGCATGGGGTCACGTTGGGATAGGCAAAACAATAAGAATTTTATCCAGGTACTGCTACTTTAAGGGAATAAGCCAGCAGACTCGCACCATTGTCAGGACTTGTCCTCTGTGCCAAAAAGCTAAGTTTTAAAATAAATCCACAAGGTTTGAACTGCTCCCTATAGTGCCTCAGCGGCCACTTCACTTAGTATCTATAGTCATAGCAGAACCCTACCCTCGAGCCAGGGCTGGATTAACGTACATTTTAGCGGTATATGACTTTTTCTCTAAATACTTAAAAATATACTGCCTTAAATCAGCCACCGCTTGTGGAATAGTTAAATGGTTAGGGAAAGAATATTTTACACAGGTGGGTAAGCCTGAAGCGATAATATCAGATAATGCTTCCTATTTTACAGGCCATACCTGGAAGAACTATTTACATGAACATGATATAAAGCACATACTTATATCCCATTTTCATCCACAGGCAAGTTTAGTAGAAATAACATTTCGAGAGTTAAATAAAATTTTCAGGTTATATATCGCATATAAGCACACAAGATGGCCAGATCTGATATCTAAATTTTTGGAAATTCACAAAGCAACCCCGCATGCCTCTACGGGGTATCCACCAACCGAGATTATAATGAATAATAATAGAGTACTGAATGAGTGGCTAGCAACTTTGCCTAAGGTCCCAGTCATTCCTGAGCCTAAGGAAGAGAGGATAAGGAAAGCAGGGTGCAACCTTACCAGGTGCGCTCAGAAAAGGAAAGAAAAATATAATCGACATGTGACGAATAATCAAAAACTTAGTTTTGGGGACTTGGTGGTCTTAAGCAATCATCCTAAGTCTTCGGCATCCTTGAACCAGAATAGCTAGTGGCAATTGGTGTACAATGGACCTTTTAGAATAGTAAGTGTGCCACATGAGTGTAGCTATCTCTTAGCAGATCCCCAATCAGGGAGAGTACGGGGACTGTATCCGCATAAGGATGTGAAAATATTCCTACAGTAAATGACTAATAGTCGTATGTGTTATCTGTAAAAAGGTACACCATTCTTTTGGAAATGAATGAACATTAATGATGTGTGATCTGTAGAGATAATGTACCAGTGTAGAAGTATTTAGTTATAAGAATATGATTGACTTTCTCTTTTGTTTAAGATTATTTGTGTTATGTGTTCTTTTTAATTAGTGTTAGCTTAAACATGCTCTAAATGTCTGCACAGATAACCTGATTAGTGCAATTATTTGTAGTGTTAAATTGTGACAGAGATCAGTCAGGAGGAACATTTTAGTAGTGATTAGTTTGTGTACTGCATGATATTCTATATGTGTGTCAAACTTGAAATATTTCTTGGTGCAGTCTTTTCTATTACATGTATATATGTATATATGTGTGTAGCTGTCAGATTGACAGGTTCGAACCCAGAATAATATTAATAATATGAGACCCTGAGAACTTTATTTTCAAACCAGTGTTATCAAAGAGAGTAATGCACCCAGTAGTGACCCGAGGGCACGATGGGAGGCAAACTTACTGCAAATTTAAATAACGCAAAGTTACGCACAAAAAAGCTTCAATTGAAGCATGTGCAGATCGAATCAGTAAAAAAGAGCTGGCCTGATACAGTCCAAGTCAGTGTTAGCCTACAGAGACTACACTGTAGTTACGTAGGACCTTGCAAGTAAAGTGAGACATAATTTCAAAGGAGTTATTGAACAATATGCCTGAATCCGGCTGGAGTGCACAAATAAAATCTACTCGAACACAAATATAGATGATTTTTGGGCAAACTAATACGAAATTTCAATATTGGTTACCATGTACGCAATTATCACGCACCTTCGTAAAGAGCGAACAAAGAAGTTACGAATGTGCTGTTACAAAAAATTGCACAACTGACATTGTAACTGAAAAAACTTAAACAAAAGTGCAGTATTGTGTGGCAGAGACAGACAGTGACTGTTAAAACTGCAGCAATACGTCACGAGGTTGTTTTGAACAAGCAATAAGAAACTGTATCATTGCCGTGTGTGTAAGTGGACAAGGAACTAACACGACACGAACAGTGAGCCGATAATAGACGGTGGACCAAGCTAGTGTCAAACTATAACTTGTACTGTGCGTGTGTAAAAAAAAAAAATATTCTTTGTGTGTCAAGGGACGCCAGGAAAGCGCATTGACTACAGAGATACATTTTGTTCTAAGGTGAAAACTTGCGTGTGACTAATGACAAGTCATGACATGGTGAAAAAATATTGTGTGCCCATAAAACGCGTTACTGTGACAACGAAACATTGTGCAAACCAGACTAGTGAAGGCCTACTGAATAATAACTGCCAATAACTGTGTGCGTTCTTTCCCACAGCAGGAAAAATGCCCATAAGGCTAGTACACTGTTTGTGAACTTGTCGCATGTTTGCTGGAGCACTGCAAGAAGATGTCACACGGGCGAGCTGATATACAACGCGCATCCGGCTACTTCAGCCATGCAGCGGCCGCAGCAGCCCGTAGCAGACCAGACAGCCACACGCCTCTCCGCGCCGTACATGTCAACACCGGGGGCGGTGACCTACACGGAGCCGACGCGCCGAGCCGAGCGCCGCTCAACAATCACTCCGCACCGCTCACCAACTACAGCATTATTGACATATTCCAAAATATTTACACAAACTGCATAACATGTCAATGAACTCGATTTTTGACAAACATTGAACACTTATTATGTATACCCGTAAATTGACGAGAGAAAATGAACACTAACAAGTGTAGGAGATGGATTTGTAACACGTAAGTAGTGAGAACATTATGAAAGTGACGTTGTACTAAATGATTTCAAAAAACTAAGTGATATATCCTAGGACAAGTGACCTTGCAGTATATTGCAAAATGATAATTACGAGTTGTTAAACTCACACAACAAGCTATCGTTGAACTGTATGTGACTGTGATATTATGTAACCGTTGATGACAAACTGCTAAATCATTTCAAAACAATTACTGATAAAGAGACAAGATTAATTATGAACCAACTGGGACGGCTGGGCTCCGGCACACTTTTGCCCACGTTTCCTGTCTGCCTTCACCCAAATGGGGGAGCCATGAACATATATAACCCTGGGACTAATTAAAAGAGCCATTCCATAAAAAAAATTGTAAAGAACGTTACTGGCACCATTGTGTCAAAGTACAGAAACTCTGTGCCAAATGCTGCCAGGGGGCAATGTAACGTTCCCTGGCAGCACACACACTGTTAATATACTGAAATGACGTTTAATTGTACTATGTACGCCGCTATGAAGCAATTCGTATGTACTGTAATTGTTTAACAAAAAATGTTATTTAATTTTGTATAAAGGACGTTGGTTATTATTGTAATATTTTCTGTAATACTATTCTCGATGTGTTTGTAATATTTCTATACTCATAATGTAATTATGAAATATGTTAATAGCTGCGATGAAAAAATGTAAAATATAGCCACAGAGGAAAATACTGTTGTAAGATTACAAAGAGATATTATTAATCAGCAATAGTATAAATAGCACTACATAATGTGCATTCTTTGTCGTCTTCCTCGAGAGCTGAGAGAGAGAGGAACCTGTGACGTAGCATTATATGCATGAATAGACTTCTTTTGTCTGTATCTGTCTTTAGCCGCCATTAGAGGAGAAATTATAAAGGTGTGAAATTTTAATTATTGTTGTGGTCAAAATACATTATAATTTATCAAAATTTTGTATTACTAATGTAAATTAGCTTGCCCATGTCATCTATAATATTTCAGTAAAGAATTTTCAGCACGTTTAGCGATTATCGTTGGTGTTGCTGGGCTGTGCCGCGACCGAACCATTTGCAGCGGCGGCACATTTAAAAAATTTTTCCGCTATAAAATTAACCAAACCCGTAAATCGGGAGCAGGTAAAATTAGCAGTGAATTAAGAAATATTTTTCTTTTACAGCGATCCTGAGGCTGGCTGAATTTATTACTGGTTTTACATTTGTGCATTCATAGGTAGGTGGTGTTGCGCCGCGATATCGACATTGACCTTAAACACGCGGGCTGGCGTGGTTCAAACGCCAATCTTTTCTGCAGAACATACTAATGTACGTATTCTCTGAATATGAACGTCCTGTCTCTAGTCATTCAAGGTGTTCTGTATTTTTGGGAACATGAGCGTATTTAGCTGTATTTTAGAAAGCTCTGGTTTTTGTTCAGCTCTTGAACTCCTTTTGTTCTCTCAAGAGGTTCGAGAAAAATTATTTGCGAGCCTTTTTTTACTGTAGACTTTTAAGATATTGCAGCTAAAATTATGTATTTGTTATCTGAATGAATGTGTAAGATTTGCAATCGGTAGCTAAACTCAGTTAGTCAGTCCTATCCTCTTTCTTTCAGCCCATTTTCACCACACAGGAAACTCAGTGGTGCTATTCCACATTTTTCATCTGAAGTGCTCTGCCACTACGAATGCTGTGGCGCTTGATCTGTAAATGTTCCCGATTACCATGTCTGAGCCACCAAAATAAGTCTAAAATACCAGAGGTAATGACAAAGCGAAGAATAATCCACTTCGTACACAGATAATTGACGTTCGGTACAAGCGCTACTCTGAGATGAAGAGACTGGCACAGAAGAAGACTGCGTGGCAGGCCGCATCAGACCAGAAGGGATCAGACTGATGGGGAAAAAAAAGGTATAAGAGATAGAGAAACGAGAGAGAAACTTTCATATTAGGTTACATGTGTTCCCATATATCGAAGTGGTGTAGTATCTAACTCAAAGTTTAATGTTTTTCGTTGTAGTTGAAGTTCGATGTCTGACTTCTCCCCTGTAGAACACAGTTAAGACCTCTGCCATGAAAGAGAGATTGTGCATTATTAATCGATACACCTCGGTTCCGTAAAAATCTCGCTGCTTTTCCATTGGGCCTTGATGGGCCGTACGTATTTATGAATACTAGATAAAGAAATTTGCTTAAATACACCGTCCGGTACGTAATACTGCTACGGGTAGGCATGTTCATAACTAGAGGAACGTTTGTACTCGCAGTATTGTTCTGGTAGGCGCCTGGTCGCACACAGAGAGAAACAGATCTCCAGCAATTCCACCACGTACGTACCCGACTGCAGATGAAAATGAAACCCCAGCTGAGAAATGTGGCCAAGTCCCATATCCTGCCCATGCAGCTTCGTGGTGCCTGCACCTCTGACTGTTGCACCGTCAACGTAACAGCTTCCAAGTTAGCAAAAACCATAAAACTTCTTACGGAGACTCCAGTGTAGACATTTCTGAGTCAATAGTGGGGAGCAAATCTGAGTCTATCGTAAATGTGAAGGGAATCGCTCATGTTTTTGGGATTTACAAACGACAACACATTAGGCTGTGGCTACGCTAATATTAGTCACATCCTAGATCTCAGTAAATTTAGCCCATTAAAGAATGCAGAAGGATCTCCGTTGAGTTCAGAGAGATGCTGAAAGATTGAAGTTTTGATTATGACGTTAAAAGCTAGGATGCCAACTTGATTGAAGTGTTTCCTGTGAAACGGGTACGGGGTTTTAACCTGTTAGGAAGTATAAGAGCAAATGTAGAAGTCCCAAAGGAAATTAACAGAAAAGCCGGGATTAAACATTTTTAGAAGTTTTTGAACGAACCCTATACACGAGTAGTATTTACATTAGATGGGGCGGGGGGGGGGGGGGCATCCCTGGTTGTTACAGTTAAAACCATAGAAGCTGCCGATGAACTGCACCGTGATTTAGGCACGTTGCTTTCCCGCCCGTTACGAGGGGCGTGTCCAGCGTTGACTTATCGGCTGGTCGCTAGTGGTCGTCTCAAGCGCAGCGGTCGGTTACCAGCGCCGCCATGCTCTAGCTGCGAGGAACTTCAGTGGAGTTGTAGACAGTCTGCAGAGAACCAACGAGCAACCGAGACAGGGTCAGCTGTAAGCTTTAGACGAGGGGCAGGAATTTTACCGTGTTGGTGTGCTATGTTACATTTTAAGTTACGTGTGTTTGGTGAATTCAGTGCTGGTCATTTTTCTTGTATTTCAACTTTGCTCATGTGCTCTGGTTTGTAGAACTGTGGTATTGGTAACTGTGCACGTGAAGATGATGAGCAGCTGTTTCGTTGAAATCTTGTGCAACTCTCACAACATTACCCTACGCGACGCCTGTGAACCATTGAAGCCGTTAATAAATGTGTTTAAAACTTCTTAAGTATTTACGGTAACAGACCCCCTCCCCCATCCATTTTCAACTTACACCGTTTCCTCCGCCACAAAACTAAAAATCGTTAGCTGCCACTTGCAGAAAAAACAGCATGCACTTCTTTACCCATAAAGGTACAGTGGACCGTTGGTTTTCTGATCCATTGTGGAATCAGAGACGCTTAAGCCAAATTCTATTATAGCTGGCAGCATGGCAGAGGGCGTCCTAATTGAGAATATTTGGCTTGCAACAATAGAAAATATCACAATAAACTTGGTCAGAACCGAGGATAGGAACTATTTCCAATTTTATTTTGGGTTAATATGACCCGGATATAAAAATGAAAGCTTAGTGTATGTCGAAGAGTTTTGTTTATGTGTATGCAGATTAAGTTCGATGACTTGCTCGACACGTTAAGTGTACACGTGCCGCTACCGATCGCAAGCGATGCGATCGACTTTGGCTGTCTGGTGCCGCCAGCTGCGTATGTAAGAGAATGCGATAGAAGCATACACGGAAAACTGAGGGATAACTTCTGCCTTGACAACAAGCTGATAGCAGGTAGGACTGTAACACTCAAGTACGAGGGGCGAATGTCGACCGCGAAGCGAGGATTACTCGGATCTGGCCTGTCACTTCCCAATGCCACCTGTCATGTTGATTCGCCTTCAAACGGTATCTATACTGTCCAACACATACAATCAGTATTCATAGTATTACTGCAAAAGAGCGAATAAAGCTTTTCACGGCAGTTTCGAAATATCAGAAATAAGTATTTGTGTTGTATGTATGCTTCTCCTACAAACTGACGTTTACAGCATAGCCCAGGATAAACGGAGCAAGAAACGATTATCTCACTCTTAGTAACCAAAGAAAAGACTACGAAAACCGATAACATTTCTTAACATTCGTGGATTTACAGAAAACCTGCAACAAAGCGAAACATAAAGGGTGTGATTTACAGGGACGTGTAATATATTGGAGAATCATACAATGCCAGGTAGTCGGTCTTGAACTAGACTATGCTGGGCGGCGGCTTGTGTTTCTCGATTCTTTAGCATCAATGTCTCAAACTGGAAGTCATTAGAGACTTCTGCAGGGGCGCGGTCGAAAGTTCGGTCCGGGGTGTCGTCCTAGCATCCTGTAAAAACTATAGTAGTGGGTACAGGCGTGTTTTTAGGTTTCTTCCCTTTCGGCGAGCCACGATGGCTGGAAGTACCTTCCTTGGCGGCAGTACACAGAATCGACCTTTTCGACGTGGACTCCTCCTCAGATTCGGTTACTGGCACCTGAATCGGATGAAGTTCGAAAGATTTTAGCGTCTCGCCGTTCATCGCCGAAGCCATCATAGTGAGTCTGTCGACTGCAACAAAAGGACGAGCCGAAAACCGCTGCATGCCGACCCGCCGTTCCACGAGCTTGCGGGGCCGGAACTCCGTCTACAGCGCTGGCACTCGGGTCCATTCACAGCGATGTTGATTCCTTACTTGTCTCTGCTCCGTTTATACAATAGTGAATGACGTTTTCAGAGGTGGTTTCCCTCAGTTCTAACGTAAATACAGGAATATGGAATTCCACCGGACAAGGAAATGTAAAGAAAGAAACAAATCAAAGGACTAAGAGCATCCACATCTACATCAGCACTGCGCAAGCGACCTTACAGTGCCTAACGGAGGGAACTACGTGTAGCACTGTCACATTCCCCCTATCCCTGTTCCAGTTCGCGGGAACAACGATTACGGGTAAGCCTTCGTATGAGCTCGAATCTCCCTAATCATACTTTCATAGCCTGATCGAGGGATACGCTTAGGAGGCAGCAGTGTATTGGCTAGCTCTCCTAGGAACGTACGATCCCGGAACATTAACAGTAACCCATACTGAGAGGCAAAGCGCCTCTCTTGCAGTGTTTCCCACTGCAGCTGGTTGAGCATCTCAGTGGCGCATCTGCGCTTGCTAAATAAACCTCTTACGAAATATGCTCTTCTTTTTTGGATCTTCTCTAGTTCCTCTGTCATTCCTCTCATCACTGACGAGTAACATTCAGGGCTTTTTAAACTACATCATTTGTGTATGGATTACATTTCCTGAGGCCGGCCACTGTGGCCGAGAGGTTCTAGGCGCTTCAGTCTGGAACCGCGCGACCGCTACGGTCGCAGCTTCGAATCCTGCCTCGGGCATGGATGTGTGTCATATCCTTAGGTTAGTTAGGTTTAATTACACTACTGGCCATTAAAATTGCTACACCAAGAAGAAATGCAGATGATAAACGGGTATTCATTGGACAAACATATTATACTAGAACTGACATGTGATTACATTTTCACGCAATTTGGGAGCATAGATCCTGAGAAATCAGTACCCAGAACAACCACCTCTGGCCGTAATAACGGTCTTGATACGCCTGGGCATTGTGTCGAACAGAGATTGGATAGCGTGTACGGGTACAGCTGCCCATGCAACTTCAACACGTACCACAGTTCATCAAGAGTAGTGACTGGCGTATTGTGACGAGACAGTTGCTCGGCCACCATTGACGTTTTCAATTGGTGAGGGATGTGGAGAATGTGCTGGCCAGGGCAGCAGTTGAACATTTTCTGTATCCAGAAAGGCCCGTACAGGACCTGCAATATGTGGTCGTGCATTATCCTGCTGAAATGTAGGGTTTCGCAGGGATCGAATGAAGGGTAGAGCCACGGGTCGTAACACATCTGAAATGTAAAGTCCACTGTTCAAAGTGCAGTCAATGGGAACAAGAGGTGACCGAGACGTGTAACCTATGGCACCCCATACCATCACGCTGGGTGATAGCCAGTATGGCGATGAAGAATACACGCTTCCAATGTGTGTTCACCCTGATGTCGCCAAACACGGATGCGATCATCATGATGCTGTAAACAGAACCTGGATTCACCCGAAAAAATGACGTTTTGCCATTCGTGCACCCAGGTTTGTCGTTGAGTACACCATCATAGGGGCTCATGTCTGTGATGCAGCGTCAAGCGTAACCGCAGACATGATCTCCGAGCTGATAGTCCACGCTGCTGGAAACGTCGTCGAACTGTTCGTGCAGATGGTTGTTGTCTTGCAAACGCCCCCATCTGTCGACTCAGGGATCGAGACGTGGCTGCACGATCCGTTACAGCCATGCGGATAAGATACCTGTCATCTCGACTGCAACTGATGCGAGGCCGGTGGGGATCCAGCACGTCGTTCCGTATCACCCTCCTGAACCCTCCGATTCCATATTCTGCTAACAGTCATTGGATCTCGACCAACGGGAGCTGCAATGTCACGATACGATAGACCGCAATCACGATAGGCTACAATCCGACCTTTATCGAAGTCGGAAACGTGATGGTACGCATTACTCCTCCTTATACGAGGCATCACAACAACGTTTCACCAGGCAACGTTGGTCAACTGCTGTTTGTGTATGAGAAATCGGTTGGAAACTTCCCTCATGTCAGCGCGTTGTATGTGTCGCCACCGGCGCCAACCTTGTGTGAATGCTCTGAAAAGCTAATCATTTGCATGTCACAGCATCTTCTTCCTGTCGGTTAAATTTCGCGTCTGTAGCACGTCATCTTCGTGGTGTAGCAATTTTAATGGCTAGTAGTGTAGTTCTATGTTCTAGGGGACTGATGACCACAGATGTTAAGTCCCATAGTGCTCAGAGCCATTTTAACCATTTTGAACATTTCCTAGGGATTCTCCTAGTGAATCTCAGAGTGGGATCTGTCTTACCCGCGATTAGTTTCACCTGGTCGTTACACTTTAAAATGCTTCGTACACATATCCCTAGGTATTCTGTGAATCTGACTGCTTCCAGTTATTATTCCGCAATCGTGTAATCATGCAGTAGTGGGTCTCTCTGCATATTTATGCACGGAACGTTTCGTTTGTTTATGTTGAGGTTCAGTTACCGATCCATGCACCGAACGTCGTTACTCTGCAGGTCTTCCTTCATTTCGCTACAATTTCTGTCGTTGTACCTTCTCTGTCTACAACAGCGTCATCTTCGAGAACCGTCATGTAACTTGAGACGTTACGCACTAGATCATTTGCACTATCTGATCAAAAGTATCTGGACACCTGTTAGTAGACACCTCTCGTCTGTGCTGACTGCTACCACCATGCAACAGTGCTCCAGCTCAATCACTCCAGTTCAATCGCTGGTGGAGTACTGGTTATTCTTCGGGTTTTATTGTCCCTGTCAATACATAAAACGAATATCGCACTAGACTAGTTTGGGAGCACTCTGTCACTGGCCGTCGTATAACAGACGTGATTAGCTACACACTGCAGAAACAAAACTGCAAATATCTGCGGAAACACCAGAGAAAATGCGCCCAACGACGAGAGAGAGACAGCCGGTATATACTGTTGGAAGTAATGGTACAATAGTACTTCCTTGGGGCACGCTCGAAGTCACTTTTACGTCTGAATGTTTCTCTCTGTTAAGATTGATATCCCATTTGATAAAAACTCTTCAGTCACAAACCTAATCTCATAGTCCTTACGCTCATGTTTTGTTCAGTTGGTGGCAGTGCGGAACTTTATCGAACGCGTTCTGGAAGTCACGAAACACGGAATCAATCAGCGTGCTGGTATCGACTGTTTTCTGGGTCTCGCGGACGGACTAAGCGAAATGGGTTTCACGCGATCGTTATTTTCAGAATCCATGTTGATTCTTATAGAGAAGACATTCATTCTGTAGAATAATCAATATGCAGGGAATCCGCACAAATATTAAAATATTTAGATTAAGGGAATAAATTCCCGAACCAAAATCGATGAGGGCAGCAGTGTCCTAACCAGCCGCCACCACCTACGAAGGCGGGGCAGAATTACAAAAAGAAAAAAAATGAAAGTGGCTTTCGTTACCTACGCACAGTACAAGACGCTACAACGTGGCATTCAATCTCGCGATGAGCAGTGATCATAATGGTTCGGTCCTTCCGTATAATTTTGTACGATTTGCTTTTCATTTGTTTATGTATACATTGAATACTCCCACATTCGTGAAAGCTTATCGTTAAATGTGGGAGGGGATGCAAGTGTGAAGACACTGACAGGGATCGGGCACAGCTGATAGACTACGTCTAAACTGCTGAACAATCTAGAACATTAAGAAATCGACAATATGCAATACACTTGAAATGACAAATGTAGTTAAACAATGTACTTATCACACTGGGAGCACTACATTATCCAGCCCATACGTGAATCATTTCTGCGCCGTTGTGATAACCTCCTGATAATCACAAGCCGGGCAACGATAAAAGAGATTGTTTTGTGTACAAGGATTAGCACGAATTGAGTCTTCACCTTCGAGCTAATACCCGCTTCAGCATTGTCATTGGAGTTCGGAAAAATGAGATTCTGTAGAGTGTTATTAACAGATCCATCTTGCTTAAGATTTCTTTGACTCACAGCGCGGCGCCGAACTTATTTTGGAAATTCGCTCACGGATATAAGCGCCAAGTACACATACTTATACCGTCAACAAATCTATGGAATAACTGAGCGGCCAGGAAACTTGTGGGGCAGGTATAAATGTATATTCAACGAGTAAGGCGACTTTGAGTCGTTTTTGCAATATTATATACTTAGATCCTTCGTGTGTGTTGTCCGAAGTTTTATGCGCCTTCTTTTTAATCCATGTTAACCTATTGTTACTCGTTACAAAAACATCGCTGAGGCACGAAATCGTGCGTAGGACATTTCTTGACTAGAGTTGCTTAGCATTTTACGTATTTATTGTTCAGTATGAATTTCCGCTAACCAAATTAGACCACATTAGGTTTCCTTGTCCCTCAAGCCTCTCCAGAAACCACTGACCTTGCTGAGGTGAGATGACTTGGATGCGCCAGCGACACAGATCCGTGCCGTACATGCAACGACGAAGGACTGGTATCTGTAGAGAGGCCAGGTAAACCTGTGATTTCTGAAGAGGGCAGCGGTCTTGGCAGTAGATACAGGGGCAACACTCTGGATGATTAACTGCTTTGGCGTTGTAACATGCCTCGCTGTGCTGGTGCTGTGAAAGTCTGCAAGGGAATACTACAGCCGGTAATTTAGTAGCTAGCAGCTCTACTGTCTGGTGATGTCATCCTTTTGGGTAAAATATTCAGGAGGTAAAACAGTCCCTCATTCGCACAGGGCTATTCAAGAAGATATTATCATCAGGAAAAACTAAACTTGCATCAACAGATAGGAGCGTGAAATGTTAGATCCGTTAATCGGAGAGGTAGCTTAGAAAATTTAAAAAGAAAAATAGATTGCTTGAAAGTGGATATATTAGGAACTAGTGAGTTCATTGGCAAGATGAACAGGACATGTGGTCGGGTGAGTAGTGAGTTATAAATAAAAAATAGTGGTAATGCAGTAGTGTGCCTAATACCGAATAAGAAAGTGGGAATGAGGGTAAGCTACTATGAAAAGCATAGTAAAACCATTATTTTAGCCATAATGACACGAAAACTGCACCTAGCACAGTTGTACATGTTTGTTTCGAACCAGCTCAGCAGATAACGAGATTAAAGGAATGTATGAAGAAATAATCTAAATTAGGGCAAGGGAGGGAAAAATTAAACTTTGCTGAGGGATTGAAATTTCGTAATAGGAAAAGGAAAAGAAGGAAAAAATGGTAGAAGAACACGGACTGGTTGGAAGGAATGAAAGACGAAACCGTCTGGTAGAACTTTGCACAGAGCACTTGCACTTTAATAAACATCGCTAACGATTCGTTTAAGATTGATTGTATACCAGAAAGAAACCTGAATACAGTGAAAAGTTTCAGATTGATTAAATGATGGTGAGACAGAGGTTTCGGAAACAAGTTTTACCTTATGACACTTCCAGGGTCAGCTGTGGACTCGTATCATAAATTATTGATTATGAAATGTAGATTAAAACTAAACAAACAGCAAAAAGGTAGGAAGGATGTTGGACCTGCATAAGTTAAAACAACAAGAGGTTGTTGCACGTTTCAAAGGGAGCATTGGGCAACAATTCACTGAGACAGGAAAAAGCAGTACAATAAATATCGAATAGGTTTAGAGAATAAACAAGTAAAAAGACCAGACCTAATATAAAGACATGGATATCAGGGGAGAAACTGAATTTAATTAAGGGAAAAAGTATAAAAATGCAGCAAACTAAGATAGCGAAATGGAATAGAGACGTCTAAAAAGTTAAATTGCAGGAAGTGCAAATTTTCTGAGCAGGAAAGACTAGAAAATTAGAGAGACCCTTGGAGAAAAGAGAAGCATCTGTATGAATTTCAAGAGCTCAGGTCGAAAGTCACATTCATCCCAGCAAAAGCTCAGGAAATATAACTACAAAATTCTCCGAATTCCACAAAACACTCAGGTTCATAGTGTTTTCACAGACATCCGTCAGGTCAGAACACACACAGACACACACACACACACACACACACACACACACACACACACACAAATCTGTGCACTACATCTTGTACCGTGATTCATATTTCGACAAACGTATTTCCACAGCGCTATTTATCAACGATGGAGTGAACGTAATCCCACATAAAGAGGCAAGCGCGTGTTTCAATGTATTTCCGGTATGCTAAAAATCTACTTTAATTTTGAAAAAGAGTCACTGTGATCTTATAAAACAGCAAACAACAGGAATCAAATTCGCATTTTCAAGTGAAACTTTTCTTTCTGTTCCAGAATAGTAGTTGTAGCTAGGTCCTACCACTCATTACGTAAGCTTCATAAGATATTCGTAGTTAAGGGTCAGCAAATTCTTCATAACTATTTCAACTCTTTGTAGACGTAAAAAAGTTTGCAATTTCATAATTCTACAATACTAAATACACTCCTGGAAGTTGAAATAAGAACACCGTGAATTCATTGTCCCAGGAAGGGGAAACTTTATTGACACATTCCTGGGGTCAGATACATCACATGATCACACTGACAGAACCACAGGCACATAGACACAGGCAACAGAGCATGCACAATGTCGGCACTAGTACAGTGTATATCCACCTTTCGCAGCAATGCAGGCTGCTATTCTCCCATGGAGACGATCGTAGAGATGCTGGATGTAGTCCTGTGGAACGGCTTGCCATGCCATTTCCACCTGGCGCCTCAGTTGGACCAGCGTTCGTGCTGGACGTGCAGACCGCGTGAGACGACGCTTCATCCAGTCCCAAACATGCTCAATGGGGGACAGATCCGGAGATCTTGCTGGCCAGGGTAGTTGACTTACACCTTCTAGAGCACGTTGGGTGGCACGGGATACATGCGGACGTGCATTGTCCTGTTGGAACAGCAAGTTCCCTTGCCGGTCTAGGAATGGTAGAACGATGGGTTCGATGACGGTTTGGATGTACCGTGCACTATTCAGTGTCCCCTCGACGATCACCAGTGGTGTACGGCCAGTGTAGGAGATCGCTCCCCACACCATGATGCCGGGTGTTGGCCCTGTGTGCCTCGGTCGTATGCAGTCCTGATTGTGGCGCTCACCTGCACGGCGCCAAACACGCATACGACCATCATTGGCACCAAGGCAGAAGCGACTCTCATCGCTGAAGACGACACGTCTCCATTCGTCCCTCCATTCACGCCTGTCGTGACACCACTGGAGGCGGGCTGCACGATGTTGGGGCGTGAGCGGAAGACGGCCTAACGGTGTGCGGGACCGTAGCCCAGCTTCATGGAGACGGTTGCGATTGGTCCTCGCCGATACCCCAGGAGCAACAGTGTCCCTAATTTGCTGGGAAGTGGCGGTGCGGTCCCCTACGGCACTGCGTAGGATCCTACGGTCTTGGCGTGCATCCGTGCGTCGCTGCGGTCCGGTCCCAGGTCGACGGGCACGTGCACCTTCCGCCGACCACTGGCGACAACATCGATGTACTGTGGAGACCTCACGCCCCACGTGTTGAGCAATTCGGCGGTACGTCCACCCGGCCTGCCGCATGCCCACTATACGCCCTCGCTCAAAGTCCGTCAACTGCACATACGGTTCACGTGCACGCTGTCGCGGCATGCTACCAGTGTTAAAGACTGCGATGGAGCTCCGTATGCCACGGCAAACTGGCTGACACTGACGGCGGCGGTGCACAAATGCTGCGCAGCTAGCGCCATTCGACGGCCAACACCGCGGTTCCTGGTGTGTCCGCTGTGCCGTGCGTGTGATCATTGCTTGTACAGCCCTCTCGCAGTGTCCGGAGCAAGTATGGTGGGTCTGACACACCGGTGTCAATGTGTTCTTTTTTCCATTTCCAGGAGTGTATTTTAAAGAAGCACAAATAAAATGAACATCGATACAAACCATTACGTCTAATCTCTTCAGTCTCGCATTACACTCTGCTTCATTGAACTCTTCAGATGGGATGAACACAATAGATTATCTCCAATCCCTGTGAAGCATGTTATTGTTGGTAGGGTGATGTTATTCGATACACCACAAGAAAATCAGAATAATTGCATGGGGGCTTAATTAAATAAAATTCACATAATTTTAGTAGATGCATGTCCGGTTACGAAGTCTCGTAACCGGTTGGCCCTGAGTAGTATTAGTACGCAATCTGACTCTACAGAATATCAATAAAGAATGAAGGGAAATTTCCGTTAACACAATTGATTAATTAAGTCCCCAGCAACTATAAAAGCTACGAAACAACAAAGCACAAGTTCAACTGTTCTGTGTGTGGAAGTGTGATTCAACGTACACATCTGGCACGGTTCTTCATCAATACGACAAGATATTTTAAACACCATTTACAATGAAGCTATTAAAAAACCAGAAATACTATAATTTCACATAGAAACCAGAATCACAGTCTAATACATGAACACAAGCCAGATGCGTTGTTGACTGAACCTGTGACCAAGAGGCATTGTTATTTAGGAAATTTGAAATAAAAAAATTTGGTTACCTTCATATATATTGACGAAAAATACACTGTGATCATTGCAACATCCACAAGCGAACAGCATCTGCTGTGTCGCCCAACATAACAACTGCACACGACATACCCTCAACTAGTACCGCTATCGACATCTTCTCAACAAGCACTGCCCACGGCAACCTCTGAACTACAACTGCCCAAGTGGAGGCGGCGGAATAAAACTCTTTGGCGCAATCTCTGGCGCTGTGACAAAAGTGTAGCCACCTTTCATATGCCCGTCCTCCACGGGCTAGAATTAGATCGTATTTTTGCCAGCATTGGTGGTGAAAATACCACCAAATTCGTCCAAATAATACAGACAAAATAAAAGATAATATTAATAAGTAAATATCACACAACTAAATAAATTTTGGCTTTGCACTGACCCTTCAATAATCTAATATATAAAATACAGTAAGGAATACAAATGCTTTCATACATGTGATTTTACATAATAGTTTACACAAGTATCATTCAATCAATGGCCCCAGCAATGACGAATAGGTATAGGTAAGAGTCTCATAACATTTCATAAACAGTAAATACACAAAAATTTATTTTATACAAATATTCACATAAAATCTTTTCAATTGTTCAATAAATAAGTAGCACTTCTGAGAGTAGTTGACAGTTCCAACAGTAGCACCCAGCAATAGTCAACAGGTGCAAATAGCAGACTCATAACATTTCATCAGCAGTATTTAAACAGCTCCAACAGTGGCACCCAGAAATGGCGAGCAGGCGCCAACACCAACAAGTGACATTATCTCAGTAGTAGCAGTTCCATCAGTGGCACCCAGTAATGTTGAACAGGTGCAGGTAACAGTCCATAATATTCACTATCACTAATCAGACAGTTCATCAGAGTTTATCAGCAGAAATTAAACATTTCCAAGTGGCACCCATCAATGTTGAACAAGTGCAGGTAACAGTCCATAATATTCATTATCACTAATCAGACAGTTCATCAGAGTTTATCAGCAGAAATTAAACATTTCCTAGTGGCACCCATCAACGATGATAGGTGCAAGCACGAACAACAGTTTGAATGCACACACAATTGCTTTTAAAAAATTATTATCAATGCTCTTACACTAAACACACAAATTATAAAAAAACACACAAATGATATCAGATAATTGTCATATTAACTATTATAAATACACAAATATCAGTAAACCTATAATATTTATGGGTGTCAGTGCAAGCCACGACAAACAAGTAAAATAATATTTAGGAGGTAGGTCGGTACCAATTATTTGGGATTAGGAAAGGAAAACACACAAAACACACTCACTCATCTTTCTAATTGAATAGTGTTAACTGTGTAAATTCAGTTCTGTCAAAAATGTGATGTTCAGCATGTGTATCAAGTAGTAGTGGCAGCAGTGTATAACAGTCAATAATAGTTAGTCAACGTCATAGTCATCATGTCAAGACCAATGTTTGCCAAGCCAAATCAAATGTATGGTTGCTGAACAACTGTCAGTGTGCCAAGATATGCAAATACTTCCTCTCTCCAAAAAAGTATATACTGCTTATTGATTTAACAAAGTGTGTGTGTAGCCAATCTTCCTTCTACTTGTGTGTTCTAGTCTTCCATCTTCATCCTCCTTGTTCCATATAAACCAACAAAAAAAATATGCTCCTACTTACTTTACCTATTATCCACCAAAACTCCAATAATCATCAGCATCACATATCTTAATATATCAATAATACCTCTTACGTCGATACATACAAACCTTATTATCAATATCATTTACCTTACCTCTTGTCCACCAAAACTCCAATAATCATCAACTTCACACAGTCTCTATACCTCAATAATACCTCCTCAATACGTCGATACATATAAACCTTATCGCCAATATCACTTCACTTCCATAACAACTCTTTCCTCTAGTCAGTCTCCTCGAACAAGTACAGATAAAATTCTAGTGCAAACTTCAATTCATCATCCCATACAATCCGAAGACACAATGTCCACACACAACCTCTGTGTAATCCATCTGACCGAAATCTTCTACTCATTATGAATTATAAAATACATTTTGGTTACCTTGTCCATTATTAAATAAAAGAAATGCATACATGACCTCTAACAGCCTTTAGTTTGAATAAATTGCCGTAAGAAAGTACGAGTACGGAGTGTGAATGATCGTAATATTTCACAGTGTGTACACCACTTTAAGAATCATGGCAAAACAGAAGCAAACATGTGGAGTATTTCTTGTGTCAAGTGTCACTTGCTATTTCAATTGCTCACGAAGAATGCAGTGTAATAACTGTCAATGGTCTCAACCTAGTGTTGTAGTGTTGGTGTGTCATGTCGTTAACTTCCTTCCTATTAGCATAAATTTATACAGCTTCCATAAAGTCTCCAGCTCATGTGACTTCAATGAAGTTTCTTGTACCAATGTCGTTCGTAGAATTATAGCAGTTCATTTTATTATCTTAAAATATAAGACACTGAGCGTAATCAAAACATGCAATAGCGAGTAAATATACCAGTAGAGAACAGAATGTTAACAAGTGGATGTAGCACAATCCCTATAACGAGGCTCTGCCAAGCGAACAATCTATAATTAATACCATAGTGTGACCTAAACTCCATGTTCATACACCATATATCAGCATTTCTATATACCAAATGAAAGATAAGTTATGTCAAGAAAACAGAAATGTGTAAATATGCAATCCATACGCAAAGCAGCAAATATATATCTTATATAATAAACAGGTCATTAGCATCATATCAGCATAAGCAAATAAATGTTCATATGTAATCTTAATAAGTAAACATGAAGGCGCAAGCAGATAAATCACAAAGTATAACCTACATACATAACTATATCAGCACAACTAGGTGACAATTATAATTTAAATAAATAAGCACAGCAGGCACATAAAAGAAATGTGACATCAGTGAAAAAGCAGTGCAGCCAAGCGATGCGTAACATACATGAGTGACAACCCTGTTCATTAATCAATCATTGTCAAAATCAGTTAACACAAAGTGTAAATCACGTAATCGCGAGCAGCAAATTACGTCTAAAGTACGTACCTAAGTGGAAATATGTTACCTGAAAAATAAACTCAATTAATAGTTACCTTTTTAGTTTATTACTTTCTTCTTCAAAATTACATTCTTCCTGAAATTTTTCTCGATAGCAAGTCCTCTTAACGTCGGACACACACAGAATTTACCTGAAGTTCTTAAATATTTTATAAAATTGTATCCTGAAAAAAACTGAACGTTAATAACATAATTTATCAAGTCACTAAACCTTTATACTGAATTTAATTAGAGAAATTAGACTGTACTTGTTTACGACTGTCAGTGCATTCGCACTGAGCGCTAGATCAGCTGCAGGTGCGCGTGGCGTGGGAAGTAATTGTTTGCGGTCAACGACTGCCTTGTGCGGCGCGCAGACTTGACTGTTGCTTTGAGTATGTGCCGCCGCCAGAACACGGCGCCGTATCCTTGTATTCTCTGCGTGTTTACGTATAACAGTTAGTTTCTCAAAAGTTTGTCATTCCACAAAAATTTTAACGTTCGATATATGATGTATTCCCTTAGAGCGCCATTTAAGAGTTTCTACTTCCGACAGTGTTGTTGTTGTTGTTGTGGTCTTCAGTCCTGAGACTGGTTTGATGCAGCTCTCCATGCTACTCTATCCTGTGCAAGCTTCTTCATCTCCCAGTACCTACTGCAACCTACATCATTCTGAATCTGCTTAGTGTATTGATCTCTTGGTCTCCCTCTACGATTTTTACCCTCCACGCTGCCCTCCAATGCTAAATTTGTGATCCCTTGATGCCGCAAAACATGTCCTACCAACCGATCCCTTCTTCTAGTCAAGTTGTGCCACAAACTTCTCTTCTCCCCAATCCTATTCAATACCTCCTCATTAGTTACGTGATCTACCCACCTTATCTTCAGCATTCTTCTGTAGCACCACATTTCGAAAGCTTCTATTCGATTCTTGTCCAAACTGGTTATCGTCCATGTTTCACTTCCATACATGGCTACACTCCATACAAATACTTTCAGAAACGACTTCCTGACACCTAAATCTATACTCGATGTTAACAAATTTCTCTTCTTGAGAAACGCTTTCCTTGCCATTGCCAGTCTACATTTTATATCCTCTCTACTTCGCCCATCATCGGTTATTTTACTCCCTAAATAGCAAAACTCCTTTACTACTTTAAGTGTCTCATTTCCTAATCTAATTCCCTCAGCATCACCCGACTTAATTTGACTACATTCCATTATCCTCGTTTTGCTTTTGTTGATGTTCATCTTATATCCTCCTTTCAAGACACTGTCCATTCCGTTCAACTGCTCTTCCAAGTCCTTTGCTGTCTCTGACAGAATTACAATGTCATCGGCAAACCTCAAAATTTTTACTTCTTCTCCATGAATTTTAATACCTACTCCGAATTTTTCTTTTGTTTCCTTTACTGCTTGCTCAATATACAGATTGAATAACATCGGGGAGAGGCTACAACCCTGTCTCACTCCCTTCCCAACCACTGCTTCCCTTTCATGCCCCTCGACTCTTATAACTGCCATCTGGTTTCTGTACAAATTGTAAATAGCCTTTCGCTCCCTGTATTTTACCCCTGCCACCTTCAGAATTTGAAAGAGAGTATTCCAGTCAACATTGTCAAAAGCTTTCTCTAAGTCTACAAATGCTAGAAACGTAGGTTTGCCTTTTCTTAATCTTTCTTCCAAGACAAGTCGTAAGGTCAGTATTGCCTCGCGTGTTCCAACATTTCTACGGAATCCAAACTGATCATCCCCGAGGTCGGCTTCTACCAGTTTTTCCATTCGTCTGTAAAGAATTCGCGTTAGTATTTTGCAGCTGTGACTTATTAAACTGATAGTTCGGTAATTTTCACATCTGTCAACACCTGCTTTCTTTGGGATTGGAATTATTATATTCTTCTTGAAGTCTGAGGGTATTTCGCCTGTCTCATACATCTTGCTCACCAGATGGTAGAGTTTTGTCAGGACTGGCTCTCCCAAGGCTGTCAGTAGTTCTAATGGAATGTTGTCTACTCCCGGGGCCTTGTTTCGACTCAGGTCTTTCAGTGCTCTGTCAAACTCTTCACGCAGTATTGTATCTCCCATTTCATCTTCATCTACATCCTCTTCCATTTCCATAATATTTTCCTCAAGTACATCTCCCTTGTATAAACCCTCTATATACTCCTTCCACCTTTCTGCCTTCCCTTCTTTGCTTAGAACTGGGTTTCCATCTGAGCTCTTGATATTCATACAAGTGGTTCTCTTCTCTCCAAAGGTCTCTTTAATTTTCCTGTAGGCAGTATCTATCTTACCCCTAGTGAGACAAGCCTCTACATCCTTACATTTGTCCTCTAGCCATCCCTGCTTAGCCATTTTGCACTTCCTGTCGATTTCATTTTTGAGACGTTTGTATTCCTTTTTGCCTGCTTCATTTACTGCATTTTTATATTTTCTCCTTTCATCAATTAAATTCAATATTTCTTCTGTTACCCAAGGATTTCTATTAGCCCTCGTCTTTTTACCTACTTGATCGTCTGCTGCCTTCACCACTTCATCCCTCAGAGCTACCCATTCTTCTTCTACTGTATTTCTTTCCCCCATTCCTGTCAATTGTTCCCTTATGCTCTCCCTGAAACTCTCTACAACCTCTGGTTCTTTCAGTTTATCCAGATCCCATCTCCTTAAATTCCCACCTTTTTGCAGTTTCTTCAGTTTCAATCTGCAGTTCATAACCAATAGATTGTGGTCAGAATCCACATCTGCCCCTGGAAATGTCTTACAATTTAAAACCTGGTTCCTAAATCTCTGTCTTACCATTATATAATCTATCTGAAACCTGTCAGTATCTCCAGGCTTCTTCCATGTATACAGCCTCCTTTCATGATTCTTGAACCAAGTGTTAGCTATGATTAAGTTATGCTCTGTGCAAAATTCTACAAGGCGGCTTCCTCTTTCATTCCTTCCCCCCAATCCATATTCACCTACTATGTTTCCTTCTCTCCCTTTTCCTACTGACGAATTCCAGTCACCCATGACTATTAAATTTTCGTCTCCCTTCACTACCTGAATAATTTCTTTTATCTCGTCATACATTTCATCTATTTCTTCATCATCTGCAGAGCTAGTTGGCATATAAACTTGTACTACTGTAGTAGGCATGGGCTTTGTGTCTATCTTGGCCACAATAATGCGTTCACTATGCTGTTTGTAGTAGCTAACCCGCACTCCTATTCTTTTATTCATTATTAAACCTACTCCTGCATTACCCCTATTTGATTTTGTATTTATAACCCTGTAATCACCTGACCAAAAGTCTTGTTCCTCCTGCCACCGAACTTCACTAATTCCCACTATATCTAACTTTAACCTATCCATTTCCCTTTTTAAATTTTCTAACCTACCTGCCCGATTAAGTGATCTGACATTCCACGCTCCGATCCGTAGAACGCCAGTTTTCTTTCTCCTGATAACGACGTCCTCATGAGTAGTCCCCGCCCGGAGATCCGAATGGGGGACTATTTTACCTCCGGAATATTTTACCCAAGAGGACGCCATCATCATTTAATCATACAGTAGAGCTGCATGTCCTCGGGAAAAATTACGGCTGTAGTTTCCCCTTGCTTTCAGCCGTTCGCAGTACCAGCACAGCAAGGCCGTTTTGGTTAATGTTACAAGGCCAGATCAGTCAATCATCCAGACTGTTGCCCCTGCAACTACTGAAAAGGCTGCTGCCCCTCTTCAGGAACCACATGTTTGTCTGGCCTCTCAACAGATACCCCTCCGTTGTGGTTGCACCTACGGTACGGCCATCTGTATCGCTGAGGCACGCAAGCCTCCCCACCAACGGCAAGGTCCATGGTTCATGGGGGGCCGACAGTGTTATCATGAATAATTTTGCGAACTCTATATGGACCGTTATAAAGCAGAAAAAATTTGCGACACAAGCCCTTTCCTTTGTGAGACAAACGGTGAGACTTAATTAACACCTTTTGACCAACTGACAAGGTTTTTAAACGACCAGGACGTTTAGCTGATTTCTCTCTTCTAGCAGCCGCAGATGCAATATTTTGTAGAGCCAGGTTGACAACTTCAGAATGCCGCAGTTTCCGTGAAGGCGGAAAAGGAACGATTTCAGAAATGCGATTTCTCGGTGCTTTATTTTTTAATATCAATATAGGCGGTTTCATTCATTCATGTGGTCTTCAGTCCTGAGACTGGTTTGATGCAGCTCTCCATGCTACTCTATCCTGTGCAAGCTTCTTCATCTCCCAGTACCTACTGCAACCTACATCCTTCTGAATCTGCTTAGCATACAGGGTGTCCCAGCTATCTTGTCCACCCAAAACATCTCTGGAACAATAACAGCTATTGGAAAACGACTTTCACCGGTATCAATGTAGGGCTGGGGCCCATGAATGTACATATTTGGAAACATTCTAAAACGAAAGTATATGTGTTTTTTAACACAAACTTATGTTTTTTTAAATGGACCTCCTACATTTTTTCTTCGGCAATCCATAGCACGACAAAGCACATACACAATGGCGTTGATTGCATCGCAATATTCCCATTACATCCCGAGATATTAAGACGCGAAGTTGACGCTTGAAACGCTGCTAGCGCACGTCCTGCGGCTAAAGCGTGAACCCCATGCTGCCCGTAATCGCGATGTGATTGACATGCGTAATCACACTTCCATATTTATCAAGAGGTCCGAAACGAATAATACGTTTTTCCAATAGCTGTTATTGTTCCAGAGATATTTTGGGTGGACAAGATTGCTGGGACACCCTGTATAGGCGGTAAAGAAGTTGAATCATTAGGAAGTTCATTCAGAATGTTTTGAAAAATATGAAGATGCTGATCCCACGTTCTGTGATTCTGATGACAATAAAGACGACACAATTTGTTGATTTCCTTCATCCATCTCTCTGAAGCTTTAGATTGAGGGTGAAAAAGTGAAATGAATATTGGTTTCATCTTACGACGCCGTAGAATACGAAGCCAAATTTTAGAGCGAAACGTTGATCCATTATCTGATATAACCTTATCAACATGACCCACTTCTTTAAGAAAATGTTTGGTGAAAACATTAGGTACTGAACGAGGATTTGCTTTGCGTAAAGGTGTAAAACACACATATTTTGATGTCAATTCCACTGCTACCAAAATATACGCAAAACCATTAGTAGAACGAACCACTGGACCGAACAAATCGACTGCGGCTATGTCCTTTAATTTCGTTGGAATGATAGGAAACAACGGTGCTCTGTGAGAAATAGTTGGCGGCTTAGCCTTTTGACATAATTTGCATTTGGCAAGAACAAATCGAATACGTTTTTCCATATTACTGAAGTAGCAATTTTCTCGTAATTTATGAAAGCATTGTCTGGGACCAAAGTGTGCATAACTGAAATATGTATACTGTAGGGAAGCAGCCTACTCACGCCGTAGTAAATTCACATCACTCTTTCCATTGTGTGCCAGCCAGTCCGCTGTAACTAGCTCTGACGTCATAAATGTTGCGCAGTACTTTAAAAATCAAGTGAATAACCTGAAACGGTTCTAGCATGTCAGGAGTAATACTAAATTAATATGTGTTGAATATCAGTTCGATAACTTTAACCATTTTCGAAATTTGGGCGTTTTTCTGTAAAAATCATTGGCGCAACAGAAAACAGCTAGAGACTTAAAAATTTATATTTAGATTCCTTTTCCATAATAATTTTAATAGAAACAGTACTTTGGATCTCACAAATTAAGATTTTAGTTGAAATTCATAATTTTCTGGTTCTTGTTTTAAAAATTAAAGAAGCAAGATAGATTAAGTAGACTAATAAATAAGGCTAGGGAGTTTATATTTAAGTAGAATGGAGATCCGCTATAATCATACGGATGTGAGAAATTTCAACTGAATAACTATAAAACTATAGCGATAGCGTATCTCCAAAGGGCAAGTTCAGAGCTCGTCTACTGCGTGCAGTGTAATTAAATTAATTCTCTCGCCCAAAATATTTAACTTAGCCATGTCAAACTTTTATTATGATTACTTACCTGTGTGTTGAATGCACATTTAAATTGAGAGTTTCATCGGCCATCAGCAAAAGAAGCTATGATTTATTCAGTAACTTAAAGTGGTGCATTACTAGCCCAGCGGCTAGTCGGGAGAGCCGATTTGATCAGGCGTTCCCTTAGCCGTCCGCACCGCGGCTTTATGGACACTACGCAGCCCTCTAGAAAGAGGCCTGCAGCGGCGGAGGAGGACGAGTCCTCCGCAAACTCTGATTCTTCTTTCAGGCGGAGTCAGAAGAAGAAGATGCCGGAAGCTCCTGCCCCCTCTGAGGCAGAACAGGTGACCGACGATGGCTTCGTTGTCCCGAAGCGGCGGCACACTGCTCGGGCCAAACGGCTTGAGACTGTGCAGCCGCTGCCGACAGCGAACGCATTCGTCGACGTACCCGAAGAGCAAGAGGCCATGGATGCTGCTGAGGCACCCAAGAGGCGGGCACCCGCTCCGCCACCGATCACTGTGTCGTGGAAGGACACGTACGAGTCCTTCCTCGAGAAGTTCAAGGCGGTGTCCTCCGCCAAGATCAAATGCGCTGGTCGGGACTTGTACAAAGTCTCGATCAGCTCAATGGAGGAGTACCGAGCTGCCATGCGGCTCATTGAGGAGGAGAAACTTCACTGTTTCACCCACAATGCTCAGCCAGTGAAGCAGCTGAAGGTGGTTTTCCGCCGCCTTCCGCTGAAAATGGAGACTGAGCACCTAAAGGGAGAACTAGCCGGGCTGGGCTACATGGCCAGCTCGGTCACGCTCATGAAGTCTCCCAGGACGAGGAGACCCATGCCACTGTTCTTAGTTGTCCTTCCGGACAACTTCGAAAACCGAAAGATTTTTCAGGTACAGATGGTGGCCAGGATTGGTGTGGAAGTGGAGCCGCTCAAGGCCAAGGGGAGGCGCGCCCAGTGCTTCTCCTGCCAAGGCCTTGACCACGTGGCGCGCTACTGCACGATGCCGGCCCGCTGCGTGAAGTGCGCCGACTCCCACCAGAGTCGGGACTGCACGAAGAAGAGGGAGGAGGCGCCCAAGTACTGCAACTGTAGCGAGCCACATGTGGCGAGCTACAGAGGCTGCGCCGCCTTCAAGCGCCGCCCACAGCAGCAAGGACGTGCGGCACCCGCACGAAAGGTGCAACCAGGCACCAGCTTCGCCTCTGACACCAAGGGGGAGTCTTCGGGCGCCCCCAGGGGGCGGCAGGTGGACTTCCCGGCCATCACGGCGTCTAACCAGGCAGCCGGCACCCAGGAGGACCAACATCAGGGTGGACGACAATCCCGTCCCCCCACAACAGCCACGCCGCAAGCCGCAACTGCGGCACCTCCAGCTGCAACACCAGGAGCTGTAGCAGCAGACCTGGGAGCTTTGATGAGCTCCCTCTCTGCCCTGCTACAGCAACTGCCGGTGCCTGTCACCGCCGTAACGGGGGCCCTCCAGGCCGCTACCGTCCCCACGAAGCCACACCATGGATAACGTCCTTATCCATGGCCTGACCATCTGTGGCTTCAACGCCAACAGCCTGTTCCCGCAACAAGGTGAGTTTCGTCAGTTCATGCAGGACGAGTCCATCGACCTGTGTCTGATCTGCGAAACTCACCTCAAGCCAGGAGTTCAAGTGAAGGTAGCAAACTATGTTTGCTACCGGAACGACAGGCCGACGGCAGGCGGGGGGACCGCTATCTACGTCCGCACCTCACTCCGGCACCACCAGGTACTGCTCCCAGCCATGGCCACCCTGGAAGCCACAGGGGTGAACGTCACCACGGCTGCGGGGCAAATAACCTTCGTGGCCGCATATAGGCGGCCGCGGGGACACCTCCAGGAGGCGGACGTCGACGCGCTGTTGACGTTTGGGGGAAGGGCCTTCTTTGCGGGTGACTTCAATGCGAAGCACCCGGAATGGAACTCCCGCCTCACGAACGTCAGTGGCCGCCGACTTCTACGCGCTGCCCAGAGGAATGGCGAGCTGGTCCTGGGCCCACGGGAACACACCATCTTCTCGACCAGAGGGCGGTCCGACGTGCTCGACGTCGCCGTCATCAAAGGCATCGGGCACCATACGACCGCCTCCACGCGGTGTGCGATGTCGTCCGACCACCTGCCGGTGGTCTACGAGATCGACATTGCTGGAGCCACGCTCCCGCCACGTCGGCAGACGTACCGGCGATTGGACTGCGAGCGATTTCAGGACAATGTCCTGGCATCACTGGCGGACCCACCTGACCCCGCAGCAGTGGGGGCGGATGCAGCCCTTCAATACTTCACCCGCCGGCTGCTGCAAGCAGCGGACGCGGCCTCCCCTCCCCCTCCACAGGGTACCAGGGACTTCTCCCGTAACCTGCCGCCCCACACCCGGGACGCAATACGGGAGAAGAACCGCCTCTTCCGGGAGTGGCAGCTCACCCGCCAACCCGCGACGAAACGGCGCCTCAACCGCATGCGGAGAGACATCAAAGCGGCGGCTGAGGCGCACAGGAATAACGTCTGGGCGGACTTCGTCGCCTCCCTCAACCCTGAGGACGGCAGCGCGTGGCGGACTGTGAAGTCCCTTCTACGCAGAAGGCAGCGTGTCCCGCCTCTGCTCGTCGGACAAGACGTCGTCTGCAGCCCGGACGGCAAGGCAGGCGCCCTGGCGGACCACTTCGAGCTGTCATTCACCCCGGTGGATGACAACCTAGACGAAGAACACCTCCACCGGGTCGAAGAGCAGCTCCCTGTGTTCCTGGAAGCCAGGGACGACGCGGACGAGATTGACCCCATCTCCGACGAGGAGGTGGGCGCGCAGATAATGGCGCTCAACACCAGGAAGGCTGGCGGCGCTGACGGCGTCACCAACCATCTGCTGAAGAGCCTGCCGGCGGGTGCACACCCGTTCCTGGCGGGCATCTTCAATCAGGTCCTTCGCTCTGGGATCTACCCCTCCGTATGGAAACATGCAGAGGTGGTGGCAATCCCCAAGGCGAACAAGGACCCACGGGACGCCGCCAACTACAGGCCCATCAGCCTGCTGCCGGCACTCTCGAAGGTGTTTGAGCGCCTGTACGCCAGACGCCTGCTCCGCCACGTAACAGCGGAAGGCATCATACCCGACGAGCAGTTCGGCTTTAGGAGGGGCCATTCCACTGTACACCAGCTGATGCGGCTGGTAGAAGAAGCCATGCGCGCCCTGGAGACTCGGGGATACCTTGGGGCGGTGTTCCTGGACGTCTCCAGGGCATTCGACTCCGTGTGGCACGACGGCCTCGTGTACAAACATTTTGTGCACGGTGTCCCGACGTCGCACGGGGTCCTACTCCAGTCGTATCTGGCCGACAGGACTTTCCACGTCCGCCTGGACGAGGGGACGTCCACGCAGCGACCCATCCGTGCTGGAGTGCCGCAGGGGTCCGTTCTCGGTCCCCTGCTCTACTCCTTATTCACGGCCGATGCTCCGCGCGTGGCGCCAGTGAAGTTGGCAGGCACTCTATGCCGACGACACGGCGCTATTCGTGCGGAGTATGAAGGCAGTCGAGATGCGCCGCCTGCTCCAGCGTGGATGTGAGGCCCTTTGAGCGTGGTCGACGAAGTGGCGCCTGAAGCAGAATGCGGCGAAGAGCCAGGCAGTGGTGTTCACACGAAGACCACTGCCACCAGATCTTCCGCCAGTCACCGTCATGGGAAGCCCCGTCCCATGGAGCAGGACTGGCCGCTACCTGGGAGTCACTCTCGACCAGAAACTGACGTGGAAAGCCCACATCGAGGACGTCAGGGGCAGAGCAATAGGGTGCCTACGCGTCCTGTACCCTCTGCTCAACCCGTCGTCTGCCTTGCCTCCCCACCACGGCATCACGCTGTACCTGGCGCTGGTTCGTCCAGTGTTGGAATACGCGGCCGTGGTGTGGGGCAACGCAGCCGACACACACATCAACAAGCTGCAGAGGGTGCAGAACAGGGCGCTCAAGCTCGCTCTGCGCCTACCGAGGCTATATTCGACCGCTCGGCTACACGAGCAAACCGGAATCCCCCTCCTCCGCGACCGCTTCAAGCAATCGGCGCGGACCTTCTATGAGCGGACCGAACGGTCCGATAACAGTCTCATCAGGTATCTGGGCCACCCTGCACATCACAGGCCAACAACACGCTGGCCTGACCTGCTGCGGGAGTGAAAACTTCCGCAACAGACACAGGACACCCACCCAGGAAAACCTTGAAGACAATCCATCAAGAGAGGCAGTCCTTCCGATACGTTAGGTTTTGCAGGAATAGCAGCAGACTGCTTAGCCTGCTCCTGCATGGGTCAGGGCAGACCCGTAAGGTATAACAGTGAGTGAGTGAGGAAGAAAGGCCCCAGTTCTCTCCAGACGCTGAATAGCACACCATCTGTGTCAGGAGTCGCGTCGCGTCGGTATCATTGCTATAAACAGCCTCGGATGCCTTATTAAGTTACTCGGGATACGCGTAACCATGAAATCATTTTCGAGTGAAGTGTTAATTCTGGGATGACTTTAATAATCTATCTTCAGTTTGCGTATGTCGTATTTTCACGTGCCGCCGCGGGACAGACATTCTACCATTATTTAGCGTGGCGTTTGATGAGCATTATCGTCAAATTATGGCGAGCATTCACTTAAACATTTAATTTGGACAGTTATAATTGCATCAACGCATTAGACTATGAACTGCTCTGTTAGTCAGATTGTGTGGATTCCTTCTTTTTTTTTTTTTTTCCTCATCTGTGACTTTCAGAAAATAGAGAACTTTTTTTTCACGATCGTTTTTGATTATGAATCCCAAACAATTTCCTAATTCCTCAGAGCTTTAAGCTGTAGCTCTAAGTGTATTTCTCAGATGAAGTGGGCACTAGGAATTCTAATTACAGGCTTCACGTTTTGCTAATCACTTTCTGGTTGCCAATATTGTAGTTAGAGAGCCAGTGTTGAGAACGGCAAAAGACAGCATAAATAATAGGAACATTTAAACAGCAATTAAATTCCACCCGCCGCCCCATATATGGTGCATCGGCCAGGAAGTGTTTCTACATTCTACAAAATTTTATACCACCACAAAAATTCCACCAGCCGCCCCACATATGGTGCATCGGCCGGGAAATGCATCGTTTCTACATTAAATTCAACATAAACAAGAAATAAATTCCACCCGCCGCCCCACAATACCAAATCAATTTATTAACCCACTCATCAGGAATGCAAACTAACCAAACAGAGTTGTCGACCGATTTTCGTTTAAAAAGAATATTGCGAACTAAATAATACTGTCTAATCGCTACGCTTTCCTTTCTCCTCCACTTAATGTCCTTCCAGATTGGATCCTTGTTTTGCTCCTTAGTGATGTCCTGGAGCGAAGACGAAATAAAATTTTCAAACGCAACACCTTGAATATACATCAAACAATAATTGTTTTCTTTGCAGTCTTCCTCAGCACTTTGTTTCAAACCCATAGGTGCACGTGATAAAGCATCAGCAATAATATTTGAAGAACCCTGTATGTAAACAATACTAAAATCAAATTCCTGTAGATACAGCGCCCATCGTGACAATCTTCCATGAGTTAATTTTGTTGACATAAGAAATTCCACAGCTCGATGATCGGTGTAAACCTTAGTATGTCTGCCATACAAAAATATGCGAAATTTTGTGAAAGCCCAAACAACAGCCAAGGCTTCAAGTTCCGTAATCGAATAATTCTTTTCCGATTTAGAGAGAACACGACTTCCAAATGCAATAGTTTTCTGTACTACAACGCCGTTTTCTTCTATCTCTTGAAATAATTGTGCACCTAGGCCTTTGTACGATGAGTCCGTCGCCAAATAAAAATCTTTAGATAAATCCGGATGTGAAAGAAGTGGAGCAACAACTAAAGCATCACGAAGTCGTTCAAATTCTGATTGAGCTTCCTCATCCCAACACCAATTAGAATTCTTTCCAGATAGTTCACATAAACGAGGTGTGGCCAAATTGTCCAATCTAACAAAGCGTCTAAGAAAATTACAGACACCAAGGAAACTATGAACATCACGTTTTGTAGTAGGAACAGCATAATTATGAATAGCGTCTAGTTTCTCTGGATCAGGATGAATACCTTCTGTAGAAATAATATGACCAAGAAATTTCACCTGAGAACGACCAAATTCAGATTTTTCCAAGTTCACTGTAATGCCAAATCTTGCAAAAATACGTAATTATGAATCCAAAATTTTGTTATGCTCACTCCAAGAACGTTTAGCAATAAGAATGTCGTCAACATATCAAGTAATATTGTCACGAAGATAAACAGGTAAAATTTCGTTTAAACTAGGAATCAATGCTGCAGAAGATATAGTAAGTTCAAATGGCTCTGAGCACTATGGGACTTAACTGCTGTGGTCATGAGTCCCCTAGAACTTAGAACTACTTAAACCTAACTAACCTAAGGACATCACACACATCCATGCCCGAGGCAGGATTCGAACCTGCGACCGTGGCGGTCGCGCGGTTCCAGACTGTAGCGCCAAGAACCGCTCGGCCACTTCGGCCGGATAGATATAGTAAGTCCAAACGGTAATTTCCGAAATCACTTTTGGGTAAAATAGTCATATCCGGTTATTCTTTACTGACTATCTAGAAAGATTGATAGTTGAAGAGTTGTTTTGATAGATACAAAGATTAGTAAAAGAGTAGGCAGCAGCGCAGAAAACTAAAAGGGAAATAGCACCACTACAGCTCGGGGCCCTGTGCACGCTACGGCACATATTCACTTAGTGCAGCGTATCCCCTGAGGACTTAAATAGCCGCACATAAATTCCAGTTTGTGACTTAGTGGCCAATTTGGTGGAAGTGCGTGCATAAATTGATCTAACCACGAACATGGATGTATGTCATTCTTAGAATTGCGAAAGTTCTTAAATTTCCGAACAGTTAAAAAGTGTTTATAGTAAAAGCTTTCACCTTGTGGCGACAAAGACCTACCGCGTCCGTTCCAGTCCGAATGTCGAAATGTAAAGTTCGCGTGCCTGGCGCTCTCTTGTTGCATCTCGCAAATGAAATAAATTATTTTCTTCAAAACCTGATGCTATCTGTGATTCTAAATTTCTTCTACTGTCTTTTCCTACGATTTCGCTTTCAATTTGTTTGACTTGTTTTCGTAACGCCTCAAATTCCCTTTTAACGCGTTCATTAAATTTTCCCTGATTTTCAACATGTTTATTTATGTTCTGGTACTGTCGGGGAATGAAGACTCCTACGCCATCTGTTGGTGTTCTGTTAAGTCTGTACATTGTGCTGCCCTCTGCAGCGGATATATTTCGAGTAACTGTAAAATGGACGTGTGAGAATAGAGGTGTGTGTCAGCAGAAGTTTTACTGTGTCCTTGATTTCACTAGTGTGTAGCAACATTTTGGTGCCGAAACCCGGGAGAACATGAAGAGATAGAGTGCTACTACACATTAAAGAGGACTCGACGCTGGCGGAGAAGGTTTTGAGCGACTTCAATCTCAAAATCCGGTCACGTCACGCCACGTTCAGCTCACACAGATAAGTTGCGGCATTGTTCTGAAACTGTAGCAAAGGACATCGCGGGGCGATTGATTTGTATGTGATGTTACTTGGTGCATGTTTGTTGGTGGCAGAGCAATAGAGGGCAGTTGGCGTATTATTTGCAAGGCACAAAGGGGACTTGCTAAAGTATTGGTAGACTGCAGCGCCATCTGTTAGCAACAGCGACCACTACTAAAGGTCGCGGGAAGTTGAAAACTGCACGGTCGCGCCATCTGTTGAGAACTACAAACACCACTAGGGGGCTGCTAACGGTTCACACTCCTGGACAGCGCCATCCCTTAGCGATAGCATCCAACTGACGGGGTGTCTTGACCTTGAACGCACTCTCGCGACAGAAAGCAAAACCACCAACTCACCATGGCAGAAGCAGTAACTACGAACTTGGGGAGGCTGCGCCGGAAGCGGACGACCTTGCGATCGAATGCGACGCGTTTCGTCAGCCAAATAAACGCCTTCGATGGTTCTACAGCTGCAGAAGAAGTAGAACACTTCCAGGAACGCCTACAGGAAACATTAGAAGAGTTGAGCCGACTCAACGATACAATACAGGACTTGCTGGATGACTCTGAATACGAAGCCGACACGGAAGCTTGTGAGGAATATACTGATAAATGCAAACGCGCCCTCCGAAAGGCGAAAGGCCTTCTAGGAGGAGCGCGCTCAGGGGACAGGAATGCGACGTCAGCGGCTCAACAACACGCCTGTATGGACATAAAATTGCCTACTATCAAACTGCACGCATTCTCAGGGGATATAGAAGCTTGGCCTCGATTTTGGGAGCAATTCACAGCTTCCATAGACGAGAATCCGATGGTGTCAACAATGAACAAGCATGTATTCCTCCGTGGTTACCTTGATGGGGAACCTAAGGACTTGGTCGATGGCATTGCTGTTACAGCTGATACATATGAGCAGACTAAGCAAATTTTGAAATCCAAATATGGGGATAGGAACAGAATTATCCAAAGTCACCTGGATTTCTTGGAGAATCTTAACACTTCGACTTCAGGCAGTCCAGAGGCTCTCAACTCCACCTACATTGAGTGCCATAAGCGCATCCAAGCACTACGAGCTCTAGGAGAAAATGTGGACTCTTATGGGAGAGTGCTTGCACCCAAACTTCTTCGAGCCTTTCCTGAAGAAATTTGCAAAAATTGGCTTGTTCATGACCAAAGGCAAAAGATTGAAGAAGGGAACCTCACCCACCTTATGGAGTTCTTAAATGAAGAGGTGGAAGGAGCTATCAACACACGCAAAATTCGTGGAGATACTGTACCACACGAAAATTACGTACCAACAGCATCTGCCTTCCATGTAAAGGTTAAAACGAAGAGGGACAAGAAGAAACAACAGAATTCAGAGCCCTTCTGTGTGTATTGCGGCGAAAGAGGGCACTGGGGCCAAGACTGCCAAAAGATTGCAAGCTTGCAGGCAAGAATCGACACCCTCAAGACAATGAACCGTTGCTTTCTATGCCTGAGACGTGGCCACAACAGAAATCAGTGTTTCAAACGGGGAAAGGCGTCCTGTGCGAAATGTAAGGGGGAGCATCACATTTCTATCTGCAGTAGCCATACCACAACAGTAAATAAAATTGAAACTATGACTTCTATCTTCACATACCTGCAGACTGCTCGTGTGAGTATCACAGGACCCACTGGTAAGAGCAAACAGACACGTGCCATCCTGGACACAGGGAGTCAATCGAGTTTCATTCACCATTCACTGATCGAATCTATCCAACTAAGTGTCATTGGAAGCACTACTCTCGAGATAACTACTTTCGAATCCAGTTACAGTTCATCACTCTCAAGGAAGAAGGTGCAGTTTAATATGATGGGATGCTCCACTAATTCCCACATATCAGTAACAGCCTTTGAAACCACAAATAATTTTTCACAGCAACCAACAGTGCCACAAGATGTAGGAGATATGGTCTTGAGGGGTGGTACACCACTCGCAGATCCTAAAGGAGACACTGAAGATCTACCTATTGAGATCCTGATTGGAGCTGATTATTACTGGAGAATCGTGACTTTGGAACAACCAATCAAGGTATCACCATCATTGGTTCTTCTCCCAACAATCTTTGGATATGTTCTCAGTGGAAACAGATCTAGCACCACCATCAACAGAGCAACTGTCAACTTTATTCAGGGCAGCTGCAGTGATATATCTGATGAGTCAGTGCGCCGATTTTGGGACCTGGAGACAATCGGGATAACAGAACATCAAGAGCGAGCATTAAAACCCATGGACCACCCTATTTATCAGGAATTCCGAGAATCATACTGTGTGGAATATGGTCGCAGAGTTGTATCTCTGCCTCGAAAGAAGGATATGCCTCTCTCCTGCAACCGCACAACTGCTGAAGCGCGTCTTCGCGCCTTACGACAAGCTGTTAGGAGAGTTCTTCACTCTTGCCTACCATGCGAGATAATACACAGTCGCCGGTATGAAGAGATGGAGGCCCCACTACCACTGGACAGAGTTCAGCCTTCAAGACCATTTGCAGTAACAGGCATCGATTTTGCCGGACCATTATATATCAAATCTGGACATCAAACAAAAAAGTCCTACATGGTCCTATTCACATGTGCAACAACACGGGCCATTCATATTGAACTTGCAACTGACATGTCCACTGGCAGATTTTTTATGGCCATGCAACACTTTGCAGGACGTAGGAGCCTACCAGTCACTGTCTACTCAGACAATGCTACAACATTCCATGCAGCCAACTCAGAACTGGCAGAGCTTTTCAAAACCATGCAGCATACTGACGTACAGCTTTACTGTGCCCACCATGGAATCACTTGGAAATTCATACCACCACGTGCGGCTTGGTGGGGAGGCTGGTGGGAACGCATGATAGGCTCAGTCAAGCACTGCCTGAGGAAAGTTCTTGGTCGCTCCCAGGTGGATGAAGAGAGCTTAAACACCACCTTGATCAGCATAGAAGCCGCAATAAACTCACGACCCATCACTCAAGGAGAGAGTGACACTGCACTGACGCCAGCTCACTTTCTAAATGGTGGGAAATTAGTAACAATTCCATGTGGGCCAGAGCCAGCAACTAGAAAGGACCTTGCCAAGGAGTTCCGACTCAGACAAAAGGTCAATGACGACATCTGGCGCAGGTGGAAGACAGAATACCTCCTGCTGCTAAGACAATATCATGAGGTGAAGGGATACCCTTCGCAGAGGAAACCGAGAATTGGAGAGGTTGTTCTGCTCCAAGAAGACAGCAAACCACGGCACTTGTGGAAGAGGGCTGTGGTAGAAGAAGTGCGGCATGGCAGAGACAGTAAAATACGGTGCATCATCCTTCGCCAGCCAGATGGTATGAAGATCTGTCGACCGGTCCAGCTGGTCATCCCCCTCGAGATGGACCAGGGTGGGGAGGATGTCGGGGAATGAAGACTCCTACGCCATCTGTTGGTGTTCTGTTAAGTCTGTACATTGTGCTGCCCTCTGCAGCGGATATATTTCGAGTAACTGTAAAATGGACGTGTGAGAATAAAGGTGTGTGTCAGCAGAAGTTTTACTGTGTCCTTGATTTCACTAGTGTGTAGCAACAGGTACTCTTCTGTTTCTGCAAATGGCAATGGAGCTGTATCATCTAAATCTCTGTCCCCATTTAAACTAAGACTTGTCAATTTATCTGAAATCTCCTCAACTATTTCCGATAAGTCACCTATTTGTTCTTTCTGTTTATTTACGTCTTCCGTAAGTGTCGCGACTCGGGTTTCAGTATTGACACATTTAGTAGTTAACTGTTCATATTGTTGTGTTAGGTTATTTATTCTTACATTTGGTACGGATTCCTCAATTCTTTCAAATATTTCTTCCTCATCATGTGCATGTTGTAAATTTAACTCTGAAAAATTTTGTACTATCACGCGATCTTTTTCTTCCTGTTCTCTATCCTGTTCCTTTTGTCTAATTTCTATTGAAATTAATCTATTATTGTGAGCATTTAAAATCGGTTGTACTTCTTCTCTAATGTCTTTCATTAATTCATGTTTCATGTTTTTGAAACTTGTCCCTATTCGTGAGTCTAACTGCGTTTCCATTGTTTCCATCTCTGTTTTAATTGTTCCTATTTGTGAGTCTAACTGTGTTGCCACTGTTTTTAATTCAGATCCTAACTGTGATCCCAGTGAGTCTAACTGTGTTTCCATTGTTCCCATCTCGGTTTTAATTGTTCCTATTTGTGAGTCTAACGTGTTTCCATTGTTCCCATCTGTGGTCCCAAATTTAATATAGCACTCATTAACTGCTCCATATTAACTGGTTCAAAATTCTTTTCGCCCCTAACATTTCCGGTAAAACTAAGTTCCTTCGTCATAGCCGTAAAGCTATCTGTGTTCGATACTATTTCAGAATCTTCTATCGTTAATCTCGTATTCTGTGAATTTTTTGATTGCAAAAATTTTGAACTGGTTCCGGACTGGTTTCCCTGCTTATTAAATTATTTTCTACTTCATTATTCATCATACTGTTCTCCTGTGTTGGCGAATTCGCCATGTTAACAATTTCGTCATTCTGACTATCCATCATTTTTGCCCCTTTCATCGATCGCATAATCATTTACAAAACATACAAAACTCGTCACTATACGAAAATTACACACAATATAAAACTTTATCACCAAAAATACCATTCACACGGAATGCTTCCTGACAAACACGACTAACGAACAAATAGAACCTTCATAATTGCACAAAATTGTCAAACCCATATACGAGGCATCAAAAATTAAATTCCACAAAAATACCATCAGAAGAATGACAAGACAACTACAAATGTTCAATTACAAAATCTATACATGGAATATAGACTACAATTACTAAACTACAAATTACTACAACAATACTACTGTCTGCTATTTTTACTATCAAAAGAATTCCAAGGGACGATCCTGGCAGGGTCGCCACGTGCGTGGGGTCTTAATTAAATAAAATGCAAATAATTTTAGTAGCCGTATGTCCGGTTACGAAGTCTCGTAACCGGTTGGCCCTGAGTAGTATTAGTACACAATCTGACTCCATAGAATATCAATAAAGAATGAAGGGAAATTTCCGTTAACACAATTGATTAATTAAGTCCCCAGCAACTATAAAAGCTACGAAACAACAAAGCACAAGTGTAACTGTTCTGTGTGTGGAAGTGTGATTCAATGTACACATCTGGCATGGTTCTTCATCAATACGACAAGATATTTTAAACACCATTTACAATGAAGTAATTAAAAAAATGGAAATACTATAATTGCACATAGAAACCAGAATCACAGTCTAATACATGAACACAAGCCAGATGCGTTGTTGACTGAACCTGTGACCAATAGGCATTGTTATTTAGGAAATTTGAAATAAAAAAAATTTGGTTACCTTCATATATATTGACGAAAAATACACTGTGATCATTGCAACATCCACAATCGAACAGCATCTGCTGTGTCGCCCAACATAACAACTGCACACGACATACCCTTAACTAGTACTGCTATCGACATTCTCTCAACAAGCACTGCCCACAGCAACCTCTGAACTACAACTGCCCAAGTGGAGGCGGCGGAATAAAACTCTTTGGCGCAATCTCTGGCGCTGTGATTCAGTGTAGCCACCTTTCAAAATCTAGCTTTAAACGGCCTTTTGCGACACATTGTCTTTCCAGATCTAAGCAGTTGTTATATCATTTAGTTGTACACACACACACACACACACACACACACACACACACACACATCGAGAAAAGTGAACAACACTAAGACTTGGTCTAAAGGCGTACACTTTGAATCTCCTAATATGATTATAGATTGTGAAATATTGAGGAGAATCGGAAGGATTACAAAATTTAAATACCATGAAGATAAGGATACATTGCCATGCGATCAGACATTCTGACAGATACAGGCTCACATATTGACACTAAAGGTTTCTTGAAATTACTGCAGTCAGTCACCTTTTGTTTTGTTCTTCAGTTCTTTTATATCCCATGAACGTTTTCGAATCGCTTTCAACTTACGAAATACATTGCTCCAGTTGTACGAAATTCTGTGGTCATGTATTAAACATTATTCACATCCTACCCGTTAGGCACATTCCTTCCACTATGTTATTAATAAATTCGTCCTCGGAAAAAGAAAGGGGCATGCACTGAGTGCCATTTTAATTATACAGACTTAGTCCTCCAGTGCCTCTCGGGAATTTTGCACCCAAAAGTATAATTTACCTACTGACTCATGTCGAACTTTATTGGACAGATATGCTTCACGGATTAACTCGCGAAAATGCGTAAAATGCAATCTTTTCTCAGTAGCTTCCAATAGAGACTGTCTGTGTGACCAGAATCCATTGGTACCAACAACTGATAAAATTGAAAGTTTTAATCCCAACACTTCTCCTTTATAGCGTAATTTGAGAAGGAACTGCAATGTATATTCAAAATACCCACTACTTTTAACTGATAGGTCACCTCTTTTCCCGTTATAATCCTACCAAGGGGTTGGAAAAGTTTGTACGTAATTCGGACATATACTCAGAACATCCGGATGCCACTCATTACAATCTTCCTAGCTCGTTCCCATGACACCTACCACTGCCCATAATACGTTCTGTTGCAATTCCTTCACTAGGTTATGTAGTATGGTGATAGATTTCTCAAATTATTCAATTTTCATGAAGCTCCGCAAGTCGTCGAGCGTATTCATGATGGGGTTGTGGGACCACCTTGATACAAAACACTTTCGTTTTATCTTTATTTTCTCCTCCAAAGTGCTTTCAGTGACAATATCGCCATCATTAACATGTTTTCCTTTTTCTCTAAAACACGCAAAATTAGCATCATTACAAAAATTACAAAACATTACGGAACATTACATGCAAACTTAGCATCGTTACAAACATTACAAAACGTTATAACGATGCTTATTTTGCATGTTTTCAAGTAACGAAAAACCCACTGATGGTGGCGATAGTGTCGCTGAAAGATATTTGGGGAAGCAAATAAAAATAAATCAAAAGTGTATTTCATCAAGGTGGACCCACAATCAGATATTGTTTTTCTGCAAACAGAAATCAAACGTAAGAGTTTCAAAATGTTCAAATGTGTGTGAAATCTTATGGGACTTAACTGCTAAGGTCATCAGTTCCTAAGCTTACACACTACTTAACCTAAATTATCCTAGGGACAAATACACACACCCATGCCCGAGGGAGGACTCGAACCTCCGCCGGGACCAGCCTCACAGTCCATGACTGCAGCGCCTAAGACCGCTCGGCTAATCCCGAGCGGCGAAAAGTTTCAAGATTAGTCAAATAACACTTGTGATCAAACTCGGCCAGTCTGAAAATCTGATGACGCACTGAATTCTAGCAGTACGGTTACCGAAGTTAACTTTGTCGAAGCCAACTGTACAAGGGAGTTGGTGCACCCTCCTCTACCAGCCGCATGTCCGGTGGGGCAGTCGTGCCGCTGAATATCTCAGTGCGTCATTGTGCAATTTCGTCTTTGATTCATTCTCATTCCGCGCCATCGCCTACCATCAACGTTTGAAGATCTGAGAAAGTCAAAAACTGACCGAAACTGGTTACCATAGAAATACACGTTTTTTGCGGTCGAGACTGTTTGTGCTCATTTTAAAGTACTTTTAGTCAGACCGCTGTCCTTCACGAGAAATTTTCTCAAAAATTAATAATTTTCTGCAAGACTATATTCAAAAAGTTTCTGTTTTCTACTTGTCTGTACTGCTTATGGTCTACGTTTCACTTCCATATAATACTTCACTCTTACCAAGGCTTTGATAAAAAAGTTTCTAAACTGATCTCATGTTAACATGTTTCTCTTTTACAGAAAATTTCGATTGCTTAGTTTACATTTTGTAATGATTTACATAATAAAGAAATAGTTGTTCGTCTAGCCCCTAGGGAGATATAATTAGTAAAACGTGTGAAACCATCTCGAGAGGGAGATGAGAGACATTTTTCACCGTCAGAGAAACGACCTCTTACCCAAACAGCATCAGTGTATGGTGTACTGTCAGCTTGCAGAGCAGTCTGTAGGCCTGCGTGATTTTGGCGATAGTGACAGTCACGTGGATCCTCTCGTGAGATCAACAGATTCTTACCACTGTGACTGTAATGTAATGTAGGTTAGTAAATGCTAAGTAAAAATGGAGGCAACTTCCATGCTAATTCTTGCGAGCGATCTCAAAACCAAACTGAACTGATGAGGATGGAGGTGGTTTCTCCTTAGTTTTATTGCGTCGGTGGAGACATGGTTGAGTGCCTCCACTGATAAAAGATAGTTACTTCCTGAAGCCAACTATACCAGGGACGGTACACTGATCCCTCCTGCAGCTTTTTAGTTGATAGAGCAGGGTAGGAGACACCACGGCCCTTAGGTTGGCCATTCACAGTGACGCCACTCAAACATTACTGTTGAAAAAAGTCTCCCTTCGTGACAGCGTGACTGCGAAGACAGTTTCACCGAAATGATTCTTTTATTCAAATATTTATGCATCTGTAGACTTTCTTAAACAATAAGTTTAGCGCATATCAAAATTATTTTGACCTCACCATCCGACGGTAGTGCACCTAAGCAACACACCGGCAGGTACAGAATACCAAGAAAAAATTTGTATTATTTTGGAAATGCCGCGCGGGATTAGGCGAGCGGTCTAAGGCGCTGCAGTCACGGACTGTGCGGCTGTTCCCAGCGGAGGTTCGAGTCCTTCCTCGGGCATGGGTGTGTGTGTTTGTCCTTAGGATAATTTAAGTCAAGTAGTGTGTAAGCTTAGGGACTGATGACCTTAGCAGTTAAGTCCCATAGGATTTCACACACATTTGAAATTTTTTTTATTTTGGAAATTTGGATACTAAGCTTTTCTACTTAGTAAACATTCATGCAATCGACCTGTGATTGTGGTCATCAGATTTGTAATTTACCCTCCTGCATGAATCTGTGATGAGATTTATTATTAAATTAATTATTAGGTACACTTTCTTCGTAAGGGCTGGACGAAATATTCGCTGCGGGCTGTACAAGTGTGTGAGGTACATCGAGAAAAAGTATCAGATTTGCGCGCTAGTACCTGTTAAAAGAAGTGCTGCACGTGTCGTCCTCGTATTTGGATGTAAGACGCTCGTCTCTGCAGCTGGTCACGAATTCTTTCAAACACCCCGGATCGTCTTTCAGATCTTGATAAGACTGTTCAACATATTCTTCAGTTTTTCAGCCGTTTCAACGGGAGTGATTCAGACTTCACCTTTGAGATGATCCCTGACAGAAAAATTCAAAGGGTTAAGTTCAGGTGTGCATGTAAGACCCTGTGTGCCATTTATTAGGGTTTCTCTCGGTTCCTTTCCCGCAGGAGCGCAGGAAGAGTCATTGCTTAAATGAAGCTGTGCGCGCTGTGATTAGCCTAATCATATCTTTACTCTCTCTGTGGGAACGGATCACAAGGGGTTGTAATGTAGTCATCATTTAAACTTGGTTGTAGGAAGTTTCTAAGCAGTTTTTCTCGGAACGGTTTGCGTCTATCTTCAAGCGCCTGCCAGTTCGATTCTTACACCATCATCGTGACACTCTCCCAAGAGTAAAAACAAACCTGTGACCATTCGTGCTATCCTCCTTTGCATCTGTACAGTATCCCCTGTTAGTCCTTTTGGTTCACATTCCACAAACTTGGGCGTTATTCTAGGATGAATCGCAGGAAAGTTTTGAATGCAATTTCCTTAGTAGACTGATTGCATTTCCCTAGTATCCCATCAGTGAATCGCAGTCTCTTACGTGCTTTACGAACAACTGATACTATGTGAACTTTCCATTTAATAACACTACAAATGATATAACATCAGCTACAAAATATTCCGGTGCCTCCTCGTGCGCCTACCACATTTCCCAAACATGCACTATAGATGAAACTGCAGCCCAACGAGATGTGGACTTAATCCAAATGAGTTCCAAATACATTGTTAGCAACTAGAACAATATTTCAAATGGAAGTCAGTAGCAACAAGCAGTTAGATGTTTGTAATTATCTCGTTAACGGCTCATTTTAGGTGCCGTGTACACCTGTACATTTTTGTTTACATTGTCGTACACTTACACCCATGTCAGTTTTCGTCTGTATATGTAGACAGAAATTCAGTATCCTGAATTAAGTTTGGAATATGAAGAAGCGGAGAATGCGATGAATGGTGGCGTTAATCAGACCAAAACTGTTCGATGACTCTTGAAAATCGTGTTTGAAAACGTTAAGTATGGCGTCTGCATGACTATATACGAAAGATGCATCAGCCATTTCATCGCGCTGTGTTGTTGCAAAAGAAAGAGCAATGAATAAAAGTCAAAATCATTTTATTTGATGAAAAATAAAGCAGATATTTTTTGTCTCTTCAAACTCTGAGCGACCAATTTTAACTCAAAAGTTGCAAACAGTTATTGAATTCAGAGTTTCTTATGCAATCCTTCTATTGTTCTCTAAGTACTTACTTCTAAAATTTGGAAAGGTCTGAATGCGTTTGAGTCAGTTCCGGAAACAACTTTTCCACTCCGATGTTGGCAGCTACAAAACGTGGTTCTTCGATTTAACGGCTTCTTGAGGTGATAAAAATCGCTTTCCATGGGGAAGAAAAATCCTTACTGACTTGCCTTGATATACAGACGCCCTTAATCACACCGAAGACTGCATTAAACTCGACTTGCGTGACCAATTATGTTGAAAATAAAACAATTTTAGATCCATCACGCACAGTTTCATCGAAACTCAAACACAAGCTCGCGTCAGCTGGCGTAAGAAATTGAACGTAAAAAACGATCGAAGAAATGGAAAATCCGTTCATCGAACCACCTCCAAGCTATTTCTCTACCGTTTCACTGTCCAAAAGGGCGCGCGAAGAGCGAACAGTTAAATCTTTCCAGCGAGCTCTGATTTCTCTTCTTTTATTATGACGATCATTTCTCCCTATGTAAGTGTTGTAGATTGTACCAACAAAATATTCTCGCATTCGGTGGGGAAAGCTGGTGTTTGAAATTCCATGAGAAGGTCCTGCTGCAACGAAAAATGCTTTTGTTTTACTGATAGCCACCTCAATTTGCGTATTGTATCCGTGGCATTCTCTCCCCATTTCGTGATAATACAAAACGAGCTACCCTTCTTTGAACTTTTTCGATGTACTCCATTAGTCCTATCTGACTCGGATCACATACCAAACAACAATACCCCACAAGACGACGGACAAGTTTAGTGTAGGCAATCTCTTTAGTAGACTTGTTCCGTTTTCTAAGTGTTCTGCCGGTAAATGGCAGTCTTTGGCTCGCTTTCTCAACAACATTATCCAATTTAAGTTATTCGTAGCTGTAATCCGTAAGTTGCAACCGTCGTCTGGATGGCCACTGCTTGAATTTTGATTAAAAATCATCAGCAATGACGGCCGATGACTTCCAGCGCCCTCGTTCTGCCAACGGACTTGTCAAGGAGAGCGGAGAAACAGACTGACGTTCAGGGCACTCTATTGTCCTTTCGGTGGGAAACAGCTGTTAAAAGGCGGAAGAATCAGCAATGATCAACAGTATGAGAAGGCAGAAGGCATTGGAAACCAGTGCATTAAAGACAGATAACGCGTAGACACAGGACATGTGGCCAGTAATTGAAAACGTTGTCGTCATGATCTCACCATTGGCGAAAGATTCTGAACTAGACCCTCACTCGGATCCCTGGGAGGAGACTGCCAAGACAGAGGTGACCATGAGAAATAGATCGAATAAACAACGAAAGTATAACGTTCTACGAATCGGGACGTGAAATTTTAGAAGTTTGTACGTGGTAGGCAAGCGAGATAATTTGAAAAGGGAAATGCAAAGGCTGAATCTAGATATAGTGGGGGACAGTGAAGTGCAATGGAAAGAAGATTTATAGTGAGACGAGTATAGGAAAATACCAACAGCAACAAGAACTCTATAATGTGAGTAGGATTGGTTATGAATAGGAACGTAGAAGTGAGAGTAGGTTACTGTGAACAGTTCAGTGGTACGGTAGTTCTCATCAGAATCGACAGCAAACAAACATCGACAACAATAGGTCAGGTATACATGCCGACATGCCGTCGTCGCAGTCAGAAGATGAAACGATAGAGAAAGTCTGTGCGGATACTGAACGGGTAATTTTGTACGTACAGGGTGATGAAAATCTAATAGTTGTAGGAGGAGCTGAGGAAAGGGTTACGGGGTAATATGGGCTTGGTAGTAGGTGTGAGAGAGGAGAGACACTGATTGAGTTCTGCAGTAAATTTTAGTTACTAACAGCGAATACTCTCTTCAAGAATCACAAACGGGAAGATTCCAGGTATATTATGTCACGGTCAGGCAGAGAATCTAAAATCGGCTATTGGATTGTAAAGTGTACCAAGGAGCATATATCAACTTTGACCACAATTTACTAATGAGTAAGGGCAGGCTGAAGTTTAAGAGACTAATCAGGAAGAATCAATGAGCAAGGAAGTGCAATATGGAAGTATCAAAGAATGAGGAGAGACAGTTGAATTTATCTAAGGCTATAGATACTGCGATAATGAATAGCTCAGTGAGCAGGTCAATTGGACGTAACTAAAAACGACCGCCGGCCGGGGTGGCTGAGCGGTTCTAGGCGCTACACTCTGGAACCGCGCGACCGCTACGGTCGCAGTTTCGAATCCTACCTCGGGCATGGATGTGTGTGATGTCCTTAGGTTAGTTAGGTTTAAGTAGTTCTAAGTTCTATGGGACTGATGACCTCAGAAATTAAGTCCCATAGTACTCAGAGCCATTTGAACCATTTTTTAAAAACGACCACCACAGAAGTTGGAAAGAAAAATATAGGTACAAGGAAGTAAGTGCGAAGAAACAATGGGTAACAGAAGGAGTACTTCAGCTAATTGACGAAAGAAGGAAGGACAAAAATATTCGGGGAAGTTCAGTGATATAAGAATACAGATCTTAGAAGATTGAAATCAACAGAAAATGCAGGGAAGCTAAGGCAAAATGGCTGCATGAGAAATTTGAAGTAATTGAAAAAGAAATGATTGTCGGAAGGACTGACTCAATATACAGAGAAGTCAAAATAACCTTTGTTGAAATTAAGAGCAAGGACGGTAACATTAAGTGTGCAATGGGAATTCCATTGTTAAATGCAGAGGAGAGAGCCGGGAAGGTGCAAAGAGTACAAAGAAGACCCCTATGAGGGGGAGGATTGTCTTATGATGTGTTGGAAGGAGAAACAGAGGCAGGGAATCCAGTATTAAAATCATACTTTAAAAGAACTTTGGAAGACTTGCCATCAAGTAAGGCAGAAGATAACATTCCATCGGAATTTCTAAAATCATTGTGGAAAGTAACAACAAAACGACAATTCACGTTGTTATGTAGAAAGTATGAAATTGGCGATATGTCATCAGACGTTCCACACAATTCCGAAAACTGCAAGAGCCGACAAGTCCGAGAATTATCACACAGTCAACTTAACGGCCCATGCATCCAAGTTGCTGACAAGAATAACATACAGAGAAATGAAAAACAGAATTGAGGTTCTGTTAGACGACGATCAGTTTTTCTTTAGGAAAGGTAAATTCACTACAGAGGCAATTCCGAAGTTGCGGTTGATAACGGAAGCAAGGATAAAGAAACAGCAAGCACATTGTTAAGGAGTTGTCTAAGTGGAAAAAGCTTTCGATGGCATCGAATGAAGTGAAATGTCCGAAATTCTGAGCAAAATGGGGGTATGATAAAGGGGCGAATAATATACAATATGTACAAGAACCAAGAGGGAACAATAAGTCTGGAAGACCACGGACAAAATTCTCGGATTAGAAAGGGTGTAACACGATGATGTAGTTTTTCGCCCCCACCTTTCAATCTGTACATCGAAGAAGCAATGTCGTAATAGAAGAAACGTTAGAGAGTGAGATTAAAATTCATAGTGAAAAGATTTCAATGGTAAGATTCGCTGACGCCATTGGTGTCTTGGGTGAAAGGGAATAACAATTACAGGAGCTGTTGAATGTAATGAACAGTCTAATGAGTACAGATTATGGATTGAGAGTAAATAGAAGAAACAAGGAAGTACTGAGAAGTAACAGAAATGAGAACAGCCAAAAACGTAACATCAGAACCGATGATCACGAAGTAGACGGACTTAAGGAATTCTGCTACCTCGGAAGAAAAATTATCCATGATGGACGGAGCAAGGAGGACCTAAAAAGCAGTCTAGCACTGGCAAAGAGGGCATTGCTGGGCAAGAGAAGTTTATTAGTATCCATCATATTTCTTGATTTGAGGATGAAATTTCTTAGAATGTACGGTAAAGTACAGCACTGTATGGTAGTGAAACATGGACTGTATGAAAACCGGAACAGAAAAGGATCGAAGCATTTGAGATGTGGTGTCACAAACGAATGTTGAAAATTAGGTTGACTGATAAGGTAAGGAATGAGGAAATTCTCTGGAGAATAGGCGAGGAAGGAATGTACACAAAACACTGACAAGAAGAAGGGACATGATTGTAGTACATCTTTCAAAACGTCAGGGAATAACTTCCAGTGTACTAGAGGGAGCTGTAGAGGGTAAAAACTGTTGAGAAAGAGAGCTATTGGAATACATCCAAGAAGTAATTGAAGACGCATGTTGCAAGTGCTACTCTGAGATGAAGAGGTTGACTCAGGAGAAGAATTCGTGACGGGCCGCATCACACCTGTCAGGAGACTGATGACTGAAAGAAAGGAAATTTAGTTGATTCCTTTTAATACTGATGTGTCTGACTTCACACTTTTTTTATTTAGAGTCAATTACCACTTTCCGACCACACAACATCTGATGACTTTACAAAACGTTAAATGATGGCATCATCTACAAAAAATCTAAGAGGGCCGCTAAGATTGTCTCCTAAATCGTTTATGTAGATCAGGAACAGCAGAGGGCCTATAACTCTTCCTTGGGGAATGCCAGATATTACTTTTATTTTATTGGGTGTCTTTCCGTCAGTTACTACGAAATGTGATGTTTCTGACATGAAATCACGAATGCATTCGCACAACAGAAACGTTATTCCGTAGGCACGCAATCTGATTGCTTGTGAGGAACCGTGTCAAAAGCAATCTCAAAATCTAAAGATATGTACGGTAATCAGTTTGACATCCGCTGTCGATAGCACTCATTACTTCGTGAAAATAAAGAATTAGTAGTATCTGAGAAGGACAATATTTTCTGTGTTCTTGTTGGCTATTTGACTATAAATCATTTTCATCGAGGTAATAAAAATGTTTGAACACAGTGGGGACGTTAGTGATATGGATGTATAATTCCTTTCTTGGATATTGGTGTGACTTGTGCAGCTTTCCAGTCTTTAAGTATGGATCTTTCGATGGGTGAGTGGTTCTCTATGATTGCTAAGTATGGAACTATTATATGACCTTACTCTGAAAGGAACCTGTATGAGGGTTGCAGCATCTATGATGCGAAATGTCGTTAATTTAGGTATCTGTCTTTTTACCTCCTAACTTCCTTCATATAACCTCATAAACGAAAAGTGAATTGTAGTTCAAGAGCTATTCATCGTCAGATTAGGCCACTGTACTCACATTCGGAAGGCTTGGTTTAGGTTTTGCGTGCTTTCAATAAATTTACTAACGCATAATTCCGGACTCTTCCTCAGCAAAGCCAGCCGCCGTTGCCGAGCAGTTCTAGGCGCTTCAGTCTGGAACGGCGCGACCGTTACGGTCGCAGTTTCGAATCCTGCCTCTGGCATGGATGTGTGTGATGTCCTTTGGTTAGTTAGGTTTAAGTAGTTCTAAGTTCTAAGGGACTGATGACCTCAGATGTTAAGTCCCACAGTGCTCAGAGCCATTTTTTTTCCTCAGTAAAGGTCGCACCCTATGTCATTGTTCTTGCTTCTCCAAGCTGTTGCTCTGTCTGCAAATAACTCGTCGCCTATGAAGCCAAAACCAGACGACAATGCGCTGAGCTGTACCCGCAGCGACGGCAACCACAAAGTACACGTGTATCGTCGGCGATACGGTGCGTAAACATTACCCTGTATCCTCTTTTGTACGCTTTGATGATTTCATGTTACAGCCTTTTTCAGATTTGTGAAAAATATGGGAACGCCAAAAACACTTTACCTTGCCTAGTATGGTGTAGGAGACTGACTGGCACTCCAAACCGCTTCCAGTTTTCTCGGAATGGATAAATACAGGTCCTGTATAATTTGAAGGGAATGTTGTACCATTCTTCCTGCAAAACAGTGGCAAGTTCGGGTAAGGCTGATGGAGATGGACTGCGATCAGGCACCCTTCTCTCCAAAGCGCACCACAGATGCTCAATAATATTGAGATCTGTTGATTTTGGTGGCCAGGGAAGATGCTAAAATTCAATCTCGTACTGACGAAACCAGTTGTGGACTATGCGAGCCGTGTAAACAGGGGTCTTGTCGCCTTGGAACACAGCATCACCACTGGGCAACAACATTGCACCATGGGTTGAACCAGACATGTTAAAATTGTCACATAAGCCTTGGTACTAATATGGCCTTGCAGAGTAACCATGGCGCCCAATGGAATACCACGATATAGCTGCCCAAATTATCAGTAAACCACAGTCATATTTCGCTCGTGGGATGACAACTGGTCCAGAAATTGGAAACAGTGTGAAATAAGTCTGATCCGACCAAATACCTCTCTTCAATTGCTCCATAGCTCAGGTTCTGTGGTTTCGGCACAGTGTTTTCCTGTTACGAGCATTCACATCACTGACGATTGGTTTTGGAATTCTTGCAATTACCTACATATGGAGCTTGCAAGATCCCCTCGCTTCTAAACTGATACTGTTATTACTCAGCTTAGCCGCGAGTCCGTAGAGGGTGGTATATGTGACGTACAGTATAACTGATCAGCATTACCACCCGGAATTTGCGAGTGTAAGTCAGACCTTACCTGATCCGCCTTGGTGGGTCGTGTCGTCGGATTTCCTCCTACCAGTGCGCGTTGCAGCTCTCGTAAATGTCGTCCCGTGCAGATTCTTCATTGGCGCACTGGATGTCTCTGTCGGTGGAAGCTAATCATCTGAAATTGCGGTCGATGAACTTAAGGGTATCTATTCTCGAAATTAACATTGAGAATGCCGTAATATCACTTTTATTCCTGTTAGATCAATAATGAAACACTCATGTCACAAACTACTCGTAACCGAGAGCATGGCTACCATCGCACAAGACAGGAAGAGCTCTTAACGCCGACTGCCGACTTTGGCGCGCAGTCCGATCTCTTACTAGTTTCGTCACAGTTCGTGGATTTCCGATCAAGTTCGTACTTACTAAGATATGCATTTGTTAATGAACGGGTGTGAATTTTAACGAGGCAAAATTATGATAAATAGTTTTGAACATCCAGAGGTTCCTCCTAGTATTCATATTGTCATAAATGATTTTAATTATTAAATGTCAATAAACAAAATCGGTTACTTTGGCGCCAAGATGGCGTTACTTTCCGTCACGTATATTTCTCAGGCTGAAGCTTGTTGCTACGGTTCAGCGCCGAGCCCCATCCCACTACGCGCGACATATGCTCGCTTCGTCACTTAGGCAGCCAGCGTGGGAAATGCTCTCCGACTCATGGCCGGCTACGGACTACAGCACATCCTGACTATCGTGAATACATCAATAAGAGATAATAATTCATTAAAACTGGTAAAAATTAGTTCCTCACGTAAGAGGCACCTTACAAGCTCCCATCGTGTTGCTTTTGTGCTGACAGGGTTCGCGAATGCGCCATTCGGTTCTGCAGTGATTTCTACAGCTGTTTACTCTTATTTTTCGTCACAGTCCTCTTCAATGACCGTCTGTCACGATCACTCAAAACACGTGTTATCACGCAATGTGACTTAAGGTACGTTGTCCAAGACGCGACGCACACTAGCGACTGCGACGGGTCGCTACGTGACGTCAGAAGTTGCCTGCTGGCGCATGCGCAGTTCGAGTTTGGTATGCGACGCGCGACTGTTGCGGCAGCTGTCGCAGCACTGCACCAGTGAGCAGTGTTGCGACGGAAGTCGCACGACAGAAAGACGTACGGCTGCCAGAAAGCCACTCAAGGAAAACTGAAATGAGCCACTCACAGGATGTGATGCTCTGTGAGCTGGTTTCGCTACATCCTTGCCTTAACGATTTGAAGAACCCTAAATATAGAGACACTATGTTCAGAGACAGAATTTGGGAAGAAATTGGTGCACAGTTGAAACTGGCAGGTGAGTGAAATATATAATATTTTCCCATTAATGCAAATTTTTCAGGCCTGTTATGAAAATCATATAATCCATGCAGATGTAGAATTAGAATGATGAAAATGAAGTTGAAGGTCAATTTTCGCATTACTCTTTTTTGTGACGATAAAAATTGAAAACGGCAAGTACATTATAAAATGAACAATCTAAAGTATAACGAGAAAGTTACATTTTACAATACCTTCACTTCGAAAGTAAACGGTAGATTGGTGTCTTGATGATACCTTCTAGTTGTGAAAAGCCACCACCAGATTGTTGTACAGCTTTCTGTAATCAATAGATGTTCGTTTTTGAGGAAGGCATTTCTCAACAGATTGCGCAAACAGTTTGCTGCAATAAGTAATTTGTCACATTCACTTCAATTCATTGGTAGAAGGTGGTGCTCAAAAAACTTGTGCCAAAAGTGCACTACTGTTTTACAAGGCCCTTCTGGTCTGACACAGTTCACAATTGAAATTCGTCTTTTGTAAATCCTGGAGTCATCTTTTGAGTGCAGCTTGGCAAGATTAAATGTTCGTGTCATCCATAACGATGTATGCTGTCAGAATATAAGAATATGGAAGTTCATTTGGATGGGAATAAAGATTCAGTCGGCTATGAAAGTTGCCTTAGCTTGTTCCAAAAGTTTCTGCATGGGAGAAACTGACAAGTATAATTTGGGGAAATTTTGTAAACAAGCACGGACATTATTTCTTCCACATTTCTGCTAGTGTATACTGTAGACGTTCAGAATGAAAATTCTACAGATGTTCAAGGTGAAACCCTATCTTGTTGTCAAGAACTTGAAACAATGCAATGACGCTAGCGTGCGCTTATTGTTAATAAACTTATCTTTCATTGGAATTTTAGGTGAAATGTGCAAAAACACATGAAGGAATATTCGGGACTCGTATCAGAGAAATAAACGAGAAAGAAAGCTTGGAACAGGTTCAGATGCCTCAGCAAAACCAAGAAAATGGGTTCTGCTTGATCACTTGGCTTTAAGAAACCTACATTTCGTGGCATTTTAAATGAAATTGTCAAGAGCATATGGAGAAATATTAGTAACTCATACCGGAGAAATATATGACATAAAATGGTTTCATTGGGTCCAAACGTGTCAGCGAAACAAAACAAATGCATTCTCTATCGTGTGATGACCACACGATTCTCGTTGCGCGTCGACAGAACTGGCGGCTAGTCGCGACGCTCCCGGAGATATATGAGCCCAAATCTCGGAAACGGAGATCGATATCATTCTGATCTCAACTTTAAAAATAATTTCGATATGTTAGCTTCTTTTCATCGGCAACGATGTATGACCTAACGTGAACCATACGCAAAGTAGCCAGCGACCACATTTTTCACTGTACGCAATTCAAATTTTATGCAGTAGGTTACTTGTAAATTAAGTATCGGAATAACTGTGACGAATATCGGAAAAATAGACACCTCATTATCAAGCTGTGATGTGAAACTGTAAGATACGCAAACATCAATTTTTTGTGCCTTTTACTTTCCTCACAATTGATAGAGAAGTAATATACAGCGAAAAAAATACGCAAAACCGGAAGAGATACTTTTCAATTTTTTAAAGTAAAAGGAGAATCTGTATCGAAAAACTAACTCTGGGAGCCGATGTAACTTTGTTGCATTAACATACAGTATTTTTTACAGCAAGAAAATCGGAATTCTTATTTTTCTTATGTATTTGAATCCGCCGCCGCCGCAGACCGGAGCTTGGGAAACAGCGACGACTCCTGTCGTGTTGCGGCCGTGTCGCCGTCTGCCAGGGTGGGAAAAGAGGAGGGGGCAGCGTCGCAGTCGCAGCCAACTGTCGCGTCTTGCACAACGTAACTTTAGAGGATGATGTTTTTCCTCTTTCCCTGCGTGAAGTATAAATCTTCGATACGGTGCCTCTTGAAACATCAGACACTTCGATACCTTGCTTACGAAAGCATCCACCATAGGAGCATCAATAATTTGCCAAAATTAGAATTCACTCAGTTCGGACATAATTTACTCACAACTACGCTGTTATGACCACGATGGACACTTGCAATGTATTGAGGACACTGCTCAGCTGCCGTACGTGGTCAGACATAACAGTGCAACCTGCAGGGTTGGCTGGCATCTGCATTTACTCACATGTTCAAGCATGCATTTCTCCTTCTTTTTATATTTTCCATATTTTCCTTCAACATCTGCAAGTTTCCTCTTAATTTAATTGTGACTGTGATGTCACATTCGTTCTGTTTCTGTTATCATTTCCAAATGAGCTTATTGTGACCACAAGATTTCTGGTACACGCTATAAGTCAAAGTGGCCACCCGCCAACAGCCTTTTCGTACGATTCGAAGTCGGGAGCTGTCTATGAGAAGATAATTAGAGTAAGCTGTCAATTGCTTCTGTAATTTCTGCAACTTTCAACACTTAGTGATACTCCTTTGTTTATTAGAGACTAATTGCGGTATGCAAACTGATGAAAAAGCTGAGTTCCAAAGAAATACAAGTCTTCGACTTTCGCAGAAAATAAGCAACTTTTGAGGCTGTGGAATGTGTAGTAATATTTTTAAAAAATTGTAGGAAAACGTTAGAGATTCCTCTATATACAAGCCCACCATATTTTCCTCATGAAAATACGGGACACCTGAAAAGGCTGTGATCAGCTGATCAATAATTTCTGTAATACTGCGTTAATAGAATTTTAGGATGACGGAAACAAGATATTGAACAGATATACTTTTCATCAGAACAATGTTTTTTAATACCCTAAGTAAAGTGCACTTACAAACCCTTCGTATTACTATAATCTTGTTTGTATTTTTCACCTGAGTGAATTCACTTACACAACCGCTTATTGCATAACAATTTATCGTAAAACATGAAATGCTTAGATTCCACTTAACCATCTACTGCGTTGGACGTTATATTATCTAAAATATTTGTTTTATCACGTGACGAATATGATTCATTTTTGAAACCAAAGACTGAAATCGCCCACTGGATGCGAAGAGCTAGTTCTACAATTTTAGGCGGACTTTTATTTTTATCCATTTTACCTTAACACTGTAAATATTCCAAACCATTTGTTAAGCCTACTTTCCTGGAATCGTTTCAGTAATTTAATTTTTCAGCTACAGTCGTTTTCACCCTACAATATTCATCCGACAGTTCTGCACTATCATTTCAACACTGCTTACTTCTGAATCAATGGTACACTAGGTCGTGTTTCACTCCGTTGTGGCTCCTTTTTCAAACTGATCCAAAAACGTGAACTACGATCTGAAAAGTGCTTCCCCCATGAAATGAAATATTCAGGAGCTACATCATGTAACGAATGAACATAGGAATAAAACCTACTGTGGGCAGTTTGATCAATATCAAACAAAACCTTCAATATAGATTTAACCTTAAAACTTACAACATTATTTTCTTCCCGGTGTTTTTACATCTTGTCATGAGTAATTCATAATAACATATTGTCTTCGCAAGTCAGGCATTTTGCTAGTCGATTTCTCGAATGCTTGTTTCAAAAAGTTTGATCTGATTATGCACGAACCACAACCATAAATCAAATTCCTCGTTCTTGAAACATGGTTTCAAAGATAAGACTACCTGATGCAAAAAGTAAAAATTATTTTAGAGCAGGATATACGTACATCAAGAATTCTTTCTAGAGCAGGATGCAATGTCAACCATTTGATACTGCTGTAACCTAAGAAGTAACGGTAACTGCCACTTACAAAATCACAATTCTTTTAGTCGTTCCACCCTTACATTATAAATATGAAAATACTTGTAAATTTTACAAATTATATTCTTCATATCAATTGGCAGCTTCCAACGGCTGTTTCAAGTCTGTTATGTATTACATGTGTCATGTAAACCACGCCTATAAGATAATTCCTGCCAAGTCTTGCTGTAAATTAGCAAAAAGGTTTTCTCTGTCATTTCTGTTTACTTCACCAAAGGTATTGCTCGCATTGTCAGCAGATAAACATAAAAACTGACTGTAGATAGTAATCATGCAGAACCGATATGACATTCTTAATGTTAGATTAGAAGTTTCATTTTCAATAGAAATGAATTCTAATATTTTTATGCATCACACATTCTGAACTGAAGTATGTAACTAATACTGGAAGAGACTTTATTGGTTTTTGATTACTGGTATCAATAGGTAAACTTACGAAGTTAAAATGGTCAAGATTTTCTTTAAGAAGTTGTTTGTACCAGAAAGTTAGAACATTAACAGTGGTTTCAAATTAAAGCTCGTAACTATAACATGTGTGGTTCTCACTATATAGTGAGAAACCAGAATCACTCATGTTGCTTCTTACCTTTCATTTTCATTGATGAATGGAAATTCTTTTTACAATTGTTCAATGAAGAGGAAAATAACTAAACTTAACTAATGCAATGTAGCTTAGAAGTACATAGCGCACAATAGTATTATAAAATTTCGCGCGTACAGATGACGTGTGGTGCAAAAACCAGCTTTGTGACTTGTGTTCAACAAGTAAGTGTGTAAGAGCAAAATCTCTTTGTCAAACAGTGTTGTCAATTGAAATAAAATAAATAACAAAATGTACCGCTATAGATGAAATTAATATCTAACTCGAGAGAAACCATATCATGATTGTAAAGAAAGACGAGTCCGTAGTAATCTTTGAGAAAATACGGGACAGAGCTACAAAAATCGCGGCTGCCCGAAAAAAACCCTGACTGATTTTCACCTTACTAATTGCCGGCAATATTGACGCCATTTACGTGATTCCCTTGGTGGCTTGCTGTGAGCGCTGCGACTTCTGCCATCTAGCGTCAGAAGTCCGAAGCTAAGTCTGCCTCAACTGCTGCTAGATGTCAGTGTCGCGGCAAATTTCGTTGCTCGTTGTTAGCACTTGGCGTCATTAAGGCGTCTTTTGTTCCGCCCGCGGGCTCTTTTTATATTCAATGTGACACGAATAAAGTTAGGAGTGAAGCGAGTGGTGTGAGGGCAGGGAAAGAGGAAAGAGGATTTCAAATAGCGACCGTTTCCTCGCAACAGCGTGCTAGATTATCTCTGCCAGGAAATGAATTATGCAGCAGCAGGGAGGGGATAGGGAGCACCGAGCGCTACAGAATTTTGCATCAGAGAGCGCTGGTGTCAGACGCTTCCACGTTTATGCATTTCGTCGCGCTAAGTTGTCAGTCGGTGCGGGATTTGGCGCCGAGTTGGAATGACAGCATTTGATTATGGCGGCCGAGCGGGACTTGGAGGAGAGTTTAATAAACCGGCTCAGGCTGAAGGCTTTGTTAATGCAGCCGCCGGGCTGCGGGCGGCCAGAAGTTTACCCGAGGCGATAAATCAGCGTAATGAGCTGAGGCCGGAAACCTGCCTCGGCGCGCTCAGCAACTAATCTCATTCGTGCGGCGAGCAGGTCATTTGGGCCGTCTTCCGAGTAATCGCGGCGACAGGGCCCGTCTTACAAAGATGCAAAATCATTCTGCTGAATGGCGTGTTACTTTCGACTTGCCTCAATGTCTCAGCAACTTCACTAACGAATTACGGTAGACAATCGAGAGGTTGTGGTGCGGGTGTGTGAAACGTAAGTGAAGCTAGTAACACGTCTGTCTATGTGTGTCTGGCTAACGAGCCGTAAGTAGAACAGAAGGCACAAGAAAAATCAAGGCACATTCATTGGATTTCTTGTCCTTGAAACAGAGTTCGGCAGTTTAAAATGGCTCAAGATGTTCGAAATTCTGTGACTTACAGACAAGCCTTATGGAAAGACGGGTAATCTCAATGTGTATAATAATCAAAAGGGACTAATTAAACAGGAAGATCAAGAACGTCTCGGATAATAAAGGAGGTAAGACAGAAATGTGGTTCTTGGCCTCTACTGTTCAACCCGTAAATCGAAGAAGTCATGACAGAAATGAAAGGAAGTGTCATGAGTGGTAGTAAAATTCAGGGTGAAATAATATCAACGATAACATTCATTGATGACATTACTATCTATAGGAGACCGTAGAAGGGATGGTGGTGAGTGGGGAGGGCAAGAGGATGCACTAGCCCCCCTCCACCCCTGGAGTCTGGAGTACAGAGTTTTTATTCATTACAGAATTCTCATCAACTTCTAGAAGTTATTTTCTCTATTCCACAAAACCTCTCATTTAGCCAATTATAGCTTTAATATGGCTGATCGCAGTGATATAATACTATGGCAGTATAACACCAGACTCTCGATTATGGAGTGGGGATTCATTTGTACATTAGTAATGTACAATGAGCAGGCTGCCGTTCAGTGTATCAAAAGGAGGCAGGGAAAAGACGGTCTCGTAAGCCGTACCGCCTGCCTTTATTGGCTTCTTCGAAGTATTGTTATGAAATTGACTGCGATGTAAATGTAGATTTAGATGTAGAGTCACATCAAACATTCGAAATCAGCGACGCATTGGACGAAAGCAACTTGGCGGACAACTGAACAATGACATAAGCATCAGTGCTCTAGACATATTAACTGCAGTGTGGTAATTATGTCCACTGATCAGTGGTATCACAGCAGGGATTACTCAGATATGTATTAGAAAATGTAAGAATGTCATTCCATAGTTTTGTGAACATCGGATTACCTTTCGCCCCCCCTCCCCCCCCCCCCCCGTACCCGCCATCGCGCATACATCTAATTTTTATAACTATTCCTTTTTCTCCACCCCACCATTCCAACTTCCCTCCAACCTCCCATTTCTTTGTTTTGTCTCTTTTAGATTTCCATTTACCCTCCCCTCCTTCCTCCCTCTACCCCACTCTCGCTTCTACTCTTTTAAATTATTATACACTATTCTTTCCTTACGGACATTACTTAGCACCCATAGAAATACTCTGTGTTGTTCCCCAGTATAACTTGTGTCATATACTACCACCCAAAAAATAATAAGATAATTTTTTTCCTTATTTAACCACAGAGTTGTATCTTCAAAACATGGGTGGCCACCAACATAGTTATATAAAACGTTTTTTTGGATGTTGTGCCATCTTCCCTAATTAACTTTGCAGTACTGTTCCCAGATTTTTAGCCTATTTTTCTAAAATAATGGAGCAATTACTTCTGTATGAAACTTCATTTGAAAAGTGATAATTGTCTTTTATACTTTATTATTTCTTTAAGATAATGGAATAAGTGGTCGTTCATACTGCACTACTATATTCATAAATGAAGAATTGTTCGATTTATTAACCATTAATAGGCTTACTTATTATCTTAAACATGTGCTTAAGTAATATTGTAATATCGATTATATATATGGGTAATACTGTGTAGATCATGTACATTGGTTTCCTCCTTCTCGCTTTCTCGTCCCCTTTTTCTCCAACTACTTTATCAGACTTAAATGTCTTCCTGAATACTTCGTATTCTATGGAAATCTTTGAAGCTATTGTGTAAAGGGGCGTGTAACCTTTTAACGTTGTTTATTACGATATATTTCATACAACGTATAATGGACCATGTGTCAAACATGCTGTTGCCTAAGGTGGTTGTAATACTTAAAGATGTTTATGACTATTTATTTTTATAATGGACAGTGTATCAAATATTTAACGATCTTGGAAGGTAGAACCGCTGTGGCTCTTAAAATAGGATGGTGTACGTCGTGATCTTTAGATACACGCTGTGAAGTTGGTTCTCCGTGTCATATATTGTGAACACTGGAATCCTGTACCTGTTGCAAAGATAATGTAATCAGCTTGTTGAATAAACAGTTCTACTACCTGGTTCCATGACGTACCATACATCACATGGTGCAGACTGTGATATCTCTGTGTTGATCTTTGACGATCGTTTTACTCATGTTTATATTGTTTGCTGACTAGATGCAGTGAAAGGAAGTGTAAACCTGTGATTTGGTCATTCATTTTATTTCACAGCCTTATCCTGTTAATAAGTCATGCAAACCATCAGCTGATTAACAGATGCTCTCTCTTTCACCCAGGAAACACTAGATTCATGTATAGCCGGAGACAGATGATTTTTGACTTGTAATTAAGAAAACAGACCATGTAACCTATGCTTTAAATATATTTTTTCCCTGTCTCTGTGCTATTTGTACTTTTATTGCGTATTCTTTTATTCCAGTATAAGACTTGATTAAGGAAAGTATGAAATCTAGATCGTAGGGCGCCTTGTCACGGTCCGCGCGGCTCTCGCCGTCGGAGATCGAGTCCTCACTCGGGCGTGTGTGTGTGTGTGTGTGTGTGTGTTGTCCTTAGCGTAAGTTAGTTTAAGTTGGATTAAGTAGTGTGTAAGCTTAGGGACCGATGACTTCCGCAGTTTGGTCCCATAAGACCTTACCACAAATTTTGCAAAATTTTCTGTAAGTAGTAACTTCTGTAAGTAGTAACTTCTAGCGCTCTTTTTCCTGTCTCTCTCTCATACATTCAGTAGCACTCCACATCCCTTACCCTTCCCTGACCTAAAACTGATCTTTCTCCCATTCTTCAAAGAGTCCATGTAGCATTTAATTACGGCAGGGATAACGGGGCAGAAGATCTGTAGCTGAATATCCAGTATGAAACCGATTACAGAAACTCGATAACTTTGTCGCAGAGTAGCTGGGATATCAGGAAAGATGTTGGTGTTGAGCTGCAATTTAGACTGAACAAGGAATGAACACATCTAAGTAAATGGATCTACACACTGCCATTTAAGATTAAGGTGTCCTGATAAGTGGTCTATGTGCTACCATGATGCAGTCAGCATCATATATCAACTTCCACGTAATCTTTGGGGGTAATCTGTTATTGCGAAAAAGGAGTAGCTTCATCTGTAGTATATGAACCAGATCTGTTGTAGCAAACGGGATGACAAACGGCTCATAGAACAATATTCCTCGTTCCAGCAGTGAATGTTAGCAAGTTTCATAGTTTGGGTGTCATTCGTGCCGCGCTAACTTCTTGCTGCTGATGGTGAGAGGTTCGCAGGTTACTTCCTCGTCACTGTGTTATAGTTTATGAAGGATGGATAGGAGGCCGGCCAGGATGGCCGAACGGTTCTAGGCGCTACAGTCTGGAACAGCGAGACCGCTACGGTCGCAGGTTAGAATCCTGCCGCTGGCATGGATGTGTGTGATGTCCTTAGGTTAGGTAGGTTTAAGTAGTTCTAAGTTCTATGGGACTGATGACCTCAGAAGTTAAGTCCCATAGTGCTCAGAGCCATTTCAACCATTTGATGGATAGGACATTCAGGAAATGAAAACATTTTCCGAATCTTCTTTGAAGTCTGACGGCAACGTACGGTTCTTCGCGACAGTCCTCTGCATTGGTGACGTTCTTGGTTAGTGAAGAAAGTTTTTGATTCACTTTTCACCTCCGATGCCTTAGTGCGAGTCGTGTATGCCATCAGTTCATAAACTGTTGTTGTTCATACGTTATACACACAGGAGCCATTGAACAGACTTCCGGCACTGTGTTAAAACAATCAACGCTCACTGGAAGTCAGAGATGTCTTCTACTTTGCCCTTACTTAATTTTGCCCGGCAAATTGCACGGATATAAGCGAAACATATCCCCTTCTGCATCATAGATTAAATTTCCTTACTGCAAAAAGAAACTACAGTTAATGTACACATATCACTACTGTTAACCCACACGTTCCTAAATATACAGAGCTCATTTCATATGTCACGTGATTAGCGATTTATGAAGCACGAAAAATCCCATGTTTGTACAAGGCAACTCAGTGAAGAGATGCGTACTTGGCTTGTATCATGGAAATCACATTAAAATCTTCATAAAATCAAGTGCTTTTCTATTTCATTAAGCCGTGTGGCAGTAACACTTTTCTCACAGCGCGAAGCAAAAAACACAAAGCGGAAACGATCAGTTATATCTGTTATTTGCTGGACTAAGCTCTGTTATTTAACATCCAGTTTTAGAAGCGTGTCTGTAATTCAAGAGGTAAGTGCCTCTCAATTTGATCACTTGTGCGTGGAGGAACGATAAATAATTCCCTTTGCATGTCACCCGTAATTTCTCTCTGACCGTAACCACCTGACTGTGCTATGAGGACGATAATACGACGAAGTAGTAAATGCATAGATAACAGTGCAAGAGCCTCTGACCGAAAGCATGTCTCATCGCGTTACTGCCAAAAACGCATAAATCGTTAGATTAGATAATACACATATCGACTAAGTTGGCAGTAACGGTCGAAACTTCACAGCTTCCTGGGGATCTATTTCTGCTATGTAACAGCCTGATAGTATTATTACAAAACCTCCGATGTTAAATTTTTACTTAGATTTGGTCATTTTATTTCGAAAATATTTATTTTCAGATATTAAGCATGTAGCATTTCGACTGATCGTGTTTTCGAAAACGTCAACAGATTAGACTGAACTATATTGAGGCCACCCGGCTCAGTTTTTTTAAACCTTTTGGATCACTATGGGGATTATCAAACTACTGTTTTCAGATATTTACCGAAGAAAAATCATGAAACATCGGTTGTTTTCAGAAGATGTTATTTTATTTACACGACTAGCTTCGGCATCACATTAATGTCGTCTTCGGGCCCTACGCACTCCATGTATAGAAATCAGATACATCGATGCATGCATCGACGCATGTGAAGTTCACATTCCACAAAAAATTCATGAAATCCATGTACTGATGGCTCCAGCTATGCATGCATCTTATTCGCTATACATGGAGTGCATAGAGGCCTAAAGATGGCGTTAAGCCGAAAGTAGTCGTCTAAATAAAGGAACAGCTTCCGAAATCAAACGCTGTTTCACGATATTTCTTTGGTAAATATCTGACCGGCCACTGTCCCGTTTCCACGGTGGATCAACAGAGACTGTTTTCAAACGTTTTCGATGTCACTTCCAAACGCGAAAAGAATGTTCCGGCGCTTGTTACGCTCTAAGGTTGAGAACTACTATTGACCTGTTACGCCCTTGTCCATCGATTCACTTCAGGGCATGAGGTAGCATGCTGGTTTGAGCGTTGTAACGACGCTCACTTAGACTGTCCGTAGATTATAGCCTGTCTAAGGACAGAAGATATTCGACGACAATGGCTCGTCGGTGGGAAGAAATCAGGAAGTGAAATACGTGTTTGTTACTTTACATGTCTTGTTGAGTGAGTGGCTATAAGATATCGAACCAAGTTGTGTATTCTGCAAAGAAGCAAAGAATAGGAAACAAAAAGAATTTTCACTTGGAATCTTGATGTTGGCGATGATGATGATTATTCTGGCAGTCATTAAACACGTTTAATTTTTTCACATAAGTAAGTTGTATTTTTTGCAGTTTATTTAAAAAAATCATTGAACTTCAGTACGACGGTTTCGTGTAAGTTCATTATTAATCACCTCAGAGGGTTGCAACTTATTCATTGGACTGTAACATAGAATTTCATACTACTCAACACGATTTCTGGGTATCTAAAAGGTGTCTGATTAGTAATGTGCTGCACTATATTTGTGTGACATCAACATTTTTTCTACATCTGGGCAACTTACTTAATCTTGCCCAACAGTTTTCAAAACGGTCTCAAAATTGAAGCTGCTTTTTCTTCTGAAAAAGCATATTTCTCGCATTTCTTGGCACAAATGTAGACGAAAAAAAGATATTTAAGAGATTTTCCATTATTTGTTATTTTGGTTTCATTTTCTGTTATTTTAAATCATTTCCCGGATTTGCGCTACACTACAAGCCTCTGAAAAGTGTTTTCGGTCTCTTGGAACTATCATTAATTAAATTCGAAAATTCAGGCGTATTGCTATTGTACAGCACGGTAATATTTTTTGATATTTTTGAAAACGTGGTCAGATTAGGCATGACCGGAAAAATTTCTGAAATTAGTATTTTTTTCGTTTAGAGTTGTCGAGTCTATCGATTTTATATGGTTTTGGCCGTGTTGCTGTAAATAAAAAATTGTTGTAGTATAATGTACTGACGTACCTGTCAGAAACTCCGACATCTGTTGAACCTGGTGGTTGCTGTATCATCTGAGCGTTAGGCAACACCTTAGACAGCCCCTTAGGTGGAGTTTGCCTACCTTCAAGCGCTAGAGACCCCGCAAGGCCGAACCGACGTGGTTTCGAATGTCCCTAGTGGGTCTGCCGTGTATACCAGAGCAAACATTGCGGTCCCACGACGCTCCAAAGGGGCCAGATCGTGTTCAGTGGGATTGCATCACTTTTATGTCCTTAAGGCAGGCTCGAAAAGGCCTGGGGGTTGCAGTAGGGTCGAACCTTGTCAAGTATGTTGTACTGTTGCTCATCATACATCGAAATGTGTTCAAGTCAACGCTCCAAGAGATAGGGTGGTTTCTTTGACAGTATTTATACCATACGCAGAGGCGTTTTGACTCGATTCTGAGCGGCGGTGTGTCCGAAATGTTCTGTCGGCCGCACATACGAAAGCCTCGCGATTTCAGTCGCTGAGGTGACACGTCCCCAGTGACGTTAGACAGAATTGTGATCAAATTTCATGCTAGTGTGAAATCTTTAACCAACCTTACAACTCACATGGACTTCTGAGCTGTGGCCTTTTCTCCGCATGTGTCTACCCTTGCTGTTTGATGCGTCGTCGAGCCAGAGGGTTACATCGCAGGGCGCCATGCTTTTGCATCTTACAGAGGAAGGCTGTAGGCATCTTTGAGTCAAATCTCGAACTTATGCGGCGCAATGGGAGACAATCAGGGGGTACCGAAAAAGTGATCCTATAATTATGTTGAGCGGTTTTTTGGACGGCTACATACATAGACAGCGGTCTCATGCCCTACAGACCACGCGCTGGTTCCACAAACTACCTCCATTCGTTGATTCTTCCAAGTGTTTCCAATCCCCAGGTCTGCCAGGTCCCTCGACAGGTCGTCAATCCAGCCTTTGTCGTTCTATGAGGCGTTTGGTGTTTGGTTTCCCTTCAAATACTATTTTCATCTGTCTTCCACTGGCATAAGGGCTACAACGCCCGCCCAGTGGATTCTTTTTCTGTTCAGCTTCTGTAGTATTATTGGTTGAAGCATCAAGAGGTAGATTTTCTCATTCTTTCTCCTTTTCCATTCTCCTTTACGCTTCTCATATCTTCCCCATTACTCTTGTTTCAAATATTAATAGTTCTTTTTTCTTTTCTTGTTTATTCGTGCTCCAGGTTTCTGAGCCCACACATGATTGCTGAGTATATCACTATATTATATATCCTCATTTTAGTATTCACTGAGGTTAATTTTGAACTGAACTTCTCTTTGAGGGAACGCATGCATTTCATTCCCATTGATTTTGTCCCTCTTGATGTCCATTTCTACGTTGTTGTTGCAGGTAAACCAAGATCGCAAGTATCTGAAGTGGTGAACACTCTTCATCCTCACCCCATCCATTTCAAGAAATTCTTCCTGCTCTTATCTTCTTCCCAACTGCGTAAACTCCATTTTGTCTTGCTTCACCTTTAGACTAACCTTCTGTGTGTAATTGTCAATTTCCTGACAAATTTCTTTCGCCTTATGGATTGATTCGCTTAGCAGTACTATATCGTCTACATATATACCGTCCGTCTGTACTCCAGCCCGTTTCTGTGGCCAACATTCTCTTATTACTTTCTCTAAGACGACATTGAACAAGTTCGCACCATTCCCACTGGCTTCTCGGGGATTCTGAAGTCACGCGATCGAGCGAGGTGGCACAGTGGTTATCAACCGCACTTGCATTCGAGAGGATGACGGTTCAAACCCACATCTGGCCATCCAGATTTAGATTTCCTGTGAATTCCCTAAATCAGTCCAGCCAAATGCCGGCATGGTTCCTTTTAAAGGGCACGGCCGATTTTCTTCCCCATCCTTGATACAACCCGAGCTTGTGCTCCGTTTCTAATGACCTCGATCGACGAGACGTTAAACCCAATCTTCCTTCCTTTCTGAAGTCACGCAGTGCTTTGTATAGATTATTTATGTGGATGTTATGGTATGCACGTTGAAAATCGACGAACAGACTATAGATATCTTCAACATACCCCCAGAGTTTTCCCAACATTTGTCTTAGGGTGAAAATGTGATCGGTTGTGAATCGGTTTGGTTGAAAGCCATCTTGGCATTCCTGTATGTTGTTCTCTTTGAGTCATTGGAATTTTCTGAGGGTAATGATGGAAGGTACCTCGTAGGTTAAATTCAGTAAGGTGAAGTCTCTGCAGTTACCACATTCCATTTTGCTTCCCTTCTTGTATATAGGGCATATTACAGCCAGTTTCAATTCTTCTGGCAATGTTTCGTGCTTCCATATCAGCTAGATCAATTTATATATCTCTAAGCGCAAACTCTCACCTCCCTGTGGTTAGCACACTGGACTCGCATTCGGGAGGACGACGGTTCAATCCCGGGTCCGGCAATCCTGATTTAGGTTTTCCGTGATTTCCCTAAATCGCTTCAGGCAAATGCCGGGATGGTTCCTTAGAAAGGGCACGGACGATTTCCTTCCCCATTCTTCCCTAATCCGAGCTAGTGCTCCGTCTCTAATGACCTCGTTGTTGACGGGACGTTAAACAGTAACCTCCTCCTCCTCCTCACCTCCCTCTTTGATTAATTCTTCTGTTATTCTGTCGTCCCCTGGGGCCTTGTCGTTTCTGAACCTTTTGATTGTAGTCTTCACATAATCTTCAGTCTCTTACCGAGAATGTCCGAGAATCTTTCCATGACATTAGTACACTACGTGTACAGCATCATATGAAGTCAATTGTTTTTACTGAAAACGTAGTTACCACGCTCTGATAGAGACATAAAAAAAGGAAAACAGGGTGTTTCAGGAAGACTAATGCAATATTTCAAGACTATATGTTCTACGTGACTGAAAATAAAAATTTGGAATAAATGTTAACCTGTGTATTAAAACTAAAACTTTACCTAGTTGGCAGTTGTAAGTTTCTGGTTCATGTGGCTGCTGGTTCATGCGGTGGCCGGTAGGATTCTGCTGGCGATAGCACATCAACATAAGCCTTTTAAGTTCTGCTGTCTAAAGGTGTAATTCAGTTACAACTGTTCGAGAGGCACGTAGAAGCGTATCTCGACAACCAGCTGCTTCAACAATGGATCGGCCGTAAGGGGCGTACGGATCTTACATTGCAAGATTTGTCTCCAAAGTCACGCAGCATGTGAGAGACTCTGGGTACCTACCCTTCCAACAACTTCTGATGAACGGCAGCGACTTAGCATAACAATAACAGTGAACACTGTAATTCCAGACTTGCTCGCAAAAGTATGTGACCAGTTTAATTATAGTCTGGATGTTTGTCGTTTGCCCTGTGTAGGCACATAGAAGATGTGTGAAACGTAAGTGGAAACGTTTTTCCTAAATGTAATACAGAGCTATTAAGTAAGAAGCACCTTTTCAGCTGTTTGCGAAAACTTTATTAACGCAGTTCTTTGTGATTTACAAATGCAGACGTCTATGGGCGTCATGTGGTAAAAAGTATTCACTTCATAAAGATCATATCACTCAGGTGAGCATCGCTTTCATCGTACCGCTCATGTAGACGAGCTATGATGACACTACGCAAAGTATTCTCCAATAAAGAAACAGGAATAACAGCGAATTCTCTATGGATGTTGACCTCCAGCGCCTGAAGGTTTACAGGACAATTTCCAACCTCTGCACCTAAGGTACCACAGAGGAAGAAATTTGGAGCTGTCAGATCGGATGAACGTGACGGCCAAGTTCACATCACCAAATCGGGAGATTAGACGTACAAAAAAATCGTTCACGCATTTCGTTCGCGACAGACAGCCGGGCGGTGTGTACAGTTACACTGTCCTGTTAATGCCACGTGATTGGACGGGGATGCTGTTGTGGCACAGGGAAGGCAAAACTCCGAATCATGGACACATAGTGCTGGGAAGTCACAATATATGTTGCACCACTGTCGATCCGATAGAAATACGGACCGTCGATCCCAGCTGTAATGAATCCGCACCAGACAGTTACTTTCGGGCTGTGTAGCGTCTGTTCATCGACTTTCTGTGGGTTCTCAGTGCCCAGAAACGGCGGTTTTGATTGTTAAGTGCCCCTCATAGTAAGAAGTGTGTCTCGTCAGTCATCATCAAGCTGCCAACAGTTCATGCATTAGCCGTCCAAATTTTCAGCAACGTATTGCAAAACCGACCATGTGCGACCTTGTCTGTGGGCCTTAAGCGTTGCACTATCTGTATCTTGTAGGGTTCAAATGGCTCTGAGCACTATGGGACTTAACATCTGAGGTCATGAGTCCCCTAGCACTTAGAACTACTTAAACCTAACTAACCTAAGGATATGACACACATCCGTGCCCGAGGCAGCATTCGAACCTGCGACCGTAGACTGAAGCGCCTAGAACCGCTCGGCCACACCGGCCGGCTATCTTGTAGGGTCGTGCATGCAAACCTGGGAGTAAAATGCGCCGTACAGAGCCGCAGCTAATGTTTAGAGCCTGCAATGTGAGGTGGAGCGATCGTCGAAGACTTTCTTGAATTGGTGCCCGTACACTGTCGACGTTTTCCCGTGTCGTCACATTTCGGGGTTGGCTGGGAGACTTGCTATCACGCACTGACCCTTAACTGCGCCACTTAGCTATCCTATGCCGTCTGGTATGGCCATTCGGGACGTGTCTGCGATCGTTTAATATGCGGAAAGCTCGTTGGGTCGCTACTACTGACTTCGTTTCAATGTAAAGCACTACCACAGGGACACGGTTTTGCACACTCCATTCTTCTTTGTAACAGAATTTCCCGCTCCATTCAATGCAGCCAGCGTGTGACCGATTGCCTGCGCGCGCAGGTGCAGAAAAAATTGCCAACTGGAAAGGGGGCGTCCTTTTTGGCTCGCCCTTTATAAGAAGTATCTCAAGAGTTCACGTTCAGGTAGGTAAGGAAACACCAACCTTGAAAACTCGGACTTATTTCTAAAAGGAAAACTCCTGCATGTGAGTTAAAACTGACGCCAGCTCTCTACATTCAGGTGAAACATATAGTTTTGCGAAACTATATGAATCTTTTTGAAACACCTTGTATTTGGTAACTGCATGACAGAGTTGCTCTCTACCAAAACTATGGTTCGGTCGTTTTGGTGCGCTACATAAATGGCGCAGTAAATGGTAGGATTATCGGTAGTGTTGGCAGCAGTGGTAGGAGTAGGAATATAAATGAAAGTGTAAGAGAGAAATTGGAAGCCAACGACTCCTCTCTCTCTTTTTATCCCATATAATTAGAATCGCATATGATTCAGTGGTAGTCTATTGCGTATTTTATATCCTTACAGTATACAAATTGCATTTTATCAGTAACAAAAAATTAGTTGATCACTTAACTTGTGCACTTTCATGTAATCGATGCATTTACTTTTGACACAAATACAGTTCACATGCACAAACATAAAAAATGTATATAATTATTATTGTTATTTTGTATTCAATAGAACTTTCTTCATCATGATCAAAGACAAGAATTTCCTTTTCATTATTGATACATGCGAAAGTTATTTATGAATAATAGGATCATGTTTTATATAAGTTTGACGACGCGTTAAAGCGATGTTTGATACACTTTTATTTCGCGTTTTTTTTATTTTATATTTTTATTGAGGTAATGGCGTTTTATAGCGCTATATTTAATATGTACTGTTTTCCTTCTTTTTACTACAACGTTCTTCTTTCTCATGTTGCAAATCAACAATTTTTTAAAAGAAACCTGACTTGAACATTAATAATTTCAGTTTTGCTACAAATTCTACACTCCTGGAAATTGAAATAAGAACACCGTGAATTCATTGTCCCAGGAAGGGGAAACTTTATTGACACATTCCTGGGGTCAGATATATCACATGATCACACTGACAGAACCACAGGCACATAGACACAGGCAACAGAGCATGCACAATGTCGGCACTAGTACAGTGTATATCCACCTTTCGCAGCAATGCAGGCTGCTATTCTCCCATGGAGACGATCGTAGAGATGCTGGATGTAGTCCTGTGGAACGGCTTGCCATGCCATTTCCACCTGGCGCCTCAGTTGGACCAGCGTTCGTGCTGGACATGCAGACCGCGTGAGACGACGCTTCATCCAGTCCCAAACATGCTCAATGGGGGACAGATCCGGAGATCTTGCTGGCCAGGGTAGTTGACTTAGACCTTATAGAGCACGTTGGGTGGCACGGGATACATGCGGACGTGCATTGTCCTGTTGGAACAGCAGGTTCCCTTGCCGGTCTAGGAATGGTAGAACGATGGGTTCGATGACGGTTTGGATGTACCGTGCACTATTCAGTGTCCCCTCGACGATCACCAGTGGTGTACGGCCAGTGTAGGAGATCGCTCCCCACACCATGATGCCGGGTGTTGGCCCTGTGTGCCTCGGTCGTATGCAGTCCTGATTGTGGCGCTCACCTGCACGGCGCCAAACACGCATACGACCATCATTGGCACCAAGGCAGAAGCGACTCTCATCGCTGAAGACGACACGTCTCCATTCGTCCCTCCATTCACGCCTGTCGCGACACCACTGGAGGCGGGCTGCACGATGTTGGGGCGTGAGCGGAAGACGGCCTAACGGTGTGCGGGACCGTAGCCCAGCTTCATGGAGACGGTTGCGAATGGTCCTCGCCGATACCCCAGGAGCAACAGTGTCCCTAATTTGCTGGGAAGTGGCGGTGCGGTCCCCTACGGCACTGCGTAGGATCCTACGGTCTTGGCGTGCATCCGTGCGTCGCTGCGGTCCGGTCCCAGGTCGACGGGCACGTGCACCTTCCGCCGACCACTGGCGACAACATCGATGTACTGTGGAGACCTCACGCCCCACGTGTTGAGCAATTCGGCGGTACGTCCACCCGGCCTCCCGCATGCCCACTATACGCCCTCGCTCAAAGTCCGTCAACTGCACATACGGTTCACGTCCACGCTGTCGCGGCATGCTACCAGTGTTAAAGACTGCGATGGAGCTCCGTATGCCACGGCAAACTGGCTGCCACTGACGGCGGCGGTGCACAAATGCTGCGCAGCTAGCGCCATTCGACGGCCAACACCGCGGTTCCTGGTGTGTCCGCTGTGCCGTGCGTGTGATCATTGCTTGTACAGCCCTCTCGCATTGTCCAGAGCAAGTATGATGGGTCTGACACACCGGTGTCAATGTGTTATTTTTTCCATTTCAAGGAGTGTATTTATTCTTAAGCAACAAAGAGGACAACTATGTAGCACAAAAATGTTCTGTAAGTTATTCGGCTCTTTATATATCCTCGCTCAGTTTCTAGACGGTTCCGCTTCTGGTTTCTAAAGGAGTCTTACTGACACTGATAGCAAATGTGAAGAAAGTGATCGTTATGAGGTAACGCCCGATAGGATGCAACACACCTGAAGTACAGGTAATGCGGGTATGACCTTAACTGACCAAAGACTACAGTAGTCTACACTTATTTACGAGAGTCTACGGTAGCATGCGGTAGTTTCATAGCTCTAGCGCATATTGAAATTTCTTTTGTTATACAGTGGCGATTGGAGACAATAGCCGAATTTTGTGAAAAAGCTCCAAGTGTGGGGAAGACAGGCTAAGAGCGTAACGTCCCGTCACCGACGGGTTCCTTGAGGACGGAGTTGAAATGGTCCAAATGGCTCTAAGCACTATGGGACTTAACATCTGAGATATGGTATGGTCGTGTGACTAGGGCCTCCCGTTGGGTAGACCGTTCGCCAAGTCTTTCTATTTGACGCCACTTCGGCGACTTGCGCGTCGATGGGGATGAAATGATGATGATTAGGACAACACAACACCCAGTCCCAGAGCGCAGAAAATCTCCGACCCAGCCGGGAATCGAACCCGGGTCCTTAGGATTGATAGTCTGTCGCGCTGACAACTCAGCTACCGGGGACGGACAACATCTGAGGTCAGATGTCCCCTAGACTTAGAACTACGTAAACCTAACTAACCTAAGGACGTCACACACATCCATGCCCGAGGCAGGATTCGAACCTGCGACCGCAGCAGCAGCCCGGTTCCGGACTGAAGCGGCTTGAACCGCGCGGACACAGCGGCCGGCACGGAGTTGAAGATTGTGTTGGAGAATGATGGGCGCGGAAACTGGCCCCGTCCTTTTCCAAAGAGACCGTAAAGGTATTTGCTTGTAGCTATTTAGGGAAACTACGGAGTTTTTAGTGGCCAGACGGAGATATGAACGGGTGTTCTCCAGAATGCGCCCAGCCCCACCGCACTCTGCGCTGGCAACTTTAGGTGCGTGCAGGCTAGCACTGGAGCGGAAACAGAACACGAGCTCTTAACGCGAGCACAAGGCTCATGGAGGAGGGTGAAACGAAATTGGGAGATAGCAGCAAGTGTTTCTTGAGGGGTCAGCGCCCGGGCCGCGGCGGTAATGATCCCATTAGAGGGAGATAGGGGGGGGGGGAGGGGTAAGATCGCGCGTGACAAGTCTATCCGCGGCGCCGCCTAATAGCCGGCGTACAACGCCCCAATTAAAGTTCCAGCCGGTCTGGCCGCGCTGGCGTGTTCTCGCATGCTAATGGCCGGCCCACCTGCGAGTGCTCTCGCCTAATGACGCGTCAGGCGCAGATACAAGGCAGGCCCTACACGCCACGCCGCGGCTACCGCGCCGCCCCGACTCCCACCTGCTTTCTTTCCTCCGCCTACACACCAGCCATTTCCCGCAGACTCTATGTGCCTTCGCCGTTTCTGACACCCGGATCTAAATCTGCTACGTCTGGCAGTATAGAGCCGTGGGTCATTTTGTGTAACTGTGGAATTGCAGTAAGATCTCAGAAAAATGTAGCACCCACAAAGAGTGGCCTGGTCGTGAAGTAGATAGTTGAGCCCATAGACATCCGCAAAGGAGGGATGATGGCGGAGGAAGGAAGGGGGGGAGGCAAAAATAGGCATTTGCTCCCTTCTAATCTGGGAAGCGGGCTTCTTACATAATTCTGATTTCCAAACAACGATTAATTATGTATGATCCTACTAATATTAAATTTGGCATTGTCGAATGCCGTGGAAAGTAATTTGACGTTAACAAGCACTATACAGGGTGGTCCATTGATAGTGACCGGGCCAAATATCTCACGAAATAAGCATCAAACGAAAAAACTACAAAGAACGAAATTCGTCTAGCTTGAAGGGGGAAACCAGATGGCGCTATGGTTGGCCCGCTAGATGGCGCTGCCATATGTCAAACGGATATCAACTGCTTTTTTCTTAAATAGGAACCCCCATTTTTTATTACATATTCGTGTAGTACGTAAAGAAATATGAATGTTTTAGTTGGACCACTTTATTCGCTTTGTGACAGATGGCGCTGTAATAGTCACAAACGTATAAGTACGTGGTATCACGTAACATTCCGCCAGTGCGGACGGTATTTGCTTCGTGATACATTACCCGTGTTAAAATGGACAGTTTACCAATTGCGGAAAAGGTCGATATCGTGTTGATGTATGGCTATTGTGATGAAAATGCCCAACAGGCGTGTGCTATGTATGCTGCTCGGTATCCTGGACGACATCATCCAACTGTCCGGACCGTTCGCCAGATAGTTACGCTATTTAAGGAAACAGGAAGTGTTCAGGAATATGTGAAACGTCAACCACGACCTGCAACAAATGATGATGCCCAAGTAGGTGTTTTAGCTAATCCACACATCAGTAGCAGACAAATTGCGCGAGAATTGAGAATCTCAAAAACGTCGGTGCTGAGAATGCTACATCAACATCGATTGCACCCGTACCATGTTTCTATGCACCAGGAATTGCATGGCGACGACTTTGAACGTCATGTACGGTTCTGCATCTGGGCACAAGAGAAATTATGGGACGATGACAGATTTTTTTGCACGCGTTCTATTTAGCGACGAATCGTCATTCACCAACAGAGGTAACGTTAACCGACATAATATGCACTATTGGGCAACGGAAAATCCACGATGGCTGCGACAAGTGGAACATTAGCGACCTTGGCGGATTAATGTATGGTGCGGCATTATGGGAGGAAGGATAACTGGCCCCCATTTTATCGATGGCAATCTAAATGGTGTAATGTATGCTGATTTCCTACGTAATGTTCTACCGATGTTACTACAAGAAGTTTCACTGCACGACAGAATGGCGATGTATTTCCAACATGATGAATGTCCGGCACATAGCTCGAGTGCGATTGAAGCAGTATTGAATAGCATATTTCATGACACGGACATCATTTTGAGCATTTATTGCATTAATGTGGTATTTACAGGTAATCACGCTGTAACAGCATGCGTTCTCAGAAAAGATAAGTTCACAAAGGTATATGTATCACATTGGAACAACCGAAATAAAATGTTCAAACGTACCAACGTTCTGCATTTTAATTTAAAAAACCTACCTGTTACCAACTGTTCGTCTAAAATTGTGAGCCATTTGTATGTGACTATTACAGCGCCATCTATCAGAAAGGGAAAAAATGGTCCAACTAAAACATTCATATTTGTTTATTTACTACACGAAAATGTAATAAAATTGGGGATTCCTATTTAAAAAACGCAGTTGATATCCGTTTGACCTATGGCAGCGCCATCTAGCGCGCCAACCTAACGCCGTCTGGTTTCCACCTTCAAGCTAGACAAGTTTTGTTCTTTGTAGTTTTTTCGTTTGACGCTTATTTCGTGAGATATTTGGCCCGATCAATGGACCATCCTGTATATCTCAGGTTTGTATAGTTGTGACTCCATTCACGGTAAACTATGCTGTTCCCTTGGCATGATAGCTGTTTTACAGATGTTTGCCAGTCGTAGCACATGCGAACCCTTACAGAATATGGCTGTTGTACACTGAAGTGATGAAAGGCGTGGGACAGCGACAAGCACATATATAGATGGCAGTAGTATCGCTACCCTAGGTGTAAAGGGTAGTGCATTGGGGGAGCAGTTACTTGTAGTCAGGCGATTCATGAGAAAAGGCTTCCGACGTGATTGTGGGCACACAACGGAAATTAACAGACTTTGAACGTGTAATGGTAGCCGCAGCTAGACGCATGGGACATTCCATTTCGGAAATCGTTAGGGAATTCAGTATTCTGAGATTCACAGTGTCGATAGTGTGCCGAGAATACCCAATTTCAGCCAATACCTCCCACCACGCACAACGGAGTGGCAGACGGCCTTCATTAAACCACCGAGGGCAACGGCGTTTGCGTAGAGCTGTCAGTGCTAATAGACAACCGCAGAAATCATGTGGCATGTACGACTAGAACATCCGACAGGACAGTGCGGCGAAATTTAGCGCTAATGGGCTGTGGCAGCAGACGAACAACGCGCGTGCCTTTGAAAATACCACGACATCGCACTAAGAGCCTTTCTTGGGCTGGTGACCGTGTCGGCTGGACCCTAGGTGACTGGAAAACCGTGCCCTGGTGAAACGAGATCCGATTTCAGTTGGTAGGAGCTGATGGTATGGTTCGAGGGAGGCGCAGACCCCACGAAGCCATTGATCCAGTTTGTCAACAAGGCACTTTGCAAGCTGGTACTGGCTCCACATTGATGTGGGCTGTGTTTGCATGGAACAGACTGGGTCTCCTGGGTGTTCGGCTATTTGGAGGCCATTTGCAGCCATTCACGGACTTCATGTTCCAATACAGCGACGGAATTTTTATGGATGACAATGCACCATGTGAACGGGTCACAATTATTCGCGATCGGGTTGAAGAACATTCCGAGCAACTCGAGCGAATGATTTTGCCACTGATGTTGCCCGATATGAATCCCATCGAACATTTATGGGACACAATGGAGAGGTCAGTTCGTCTGCAAAATCCTACACCGACAACATTTTCGCAGTTATGGATATCTATAGAGACAGCATGGATCAATATTTCTGCAGGGGACTTGTTGAATACGTGCCACGTCGAGCTACAGCAGTACGCCAGGCAAAAGGATGTCCGACACGAAGTTCCGAGGTCCCATGACTTTTATCACATCAGTGTATAGTTCCCCATCTCTCCTTTGTCTCTCTCTCGTACGACATTCAGCGTTTGTCGAGCTGCATGAAGGAAACATTCCGACACTGCTCAGAAACTAAACATGATTGCCGTAGACCTGCATCTCAATTCGATGGTTGTCTTGCAGGGTTTCTTTATCTCCTCTGGTTTCTACCTTACCTAGACAATTCAGAAATGTAGCTTCCAAACACATTCTGTTCAACTTTTATAACGCTAGTCAACCGAGAAAAATAGAAAACGTGGAACTAACGAAATTTTTTCATTATCAATCCAAGATTATTTGTATGTAAATAAAAATAGCCTTTGTGAACATTGTCTAGAATTTATTCGTTATCCTGCATTTAACCAAGTGGTTATCTAAATACAAATCGTATGTGAAAGGTGGCATAAATATTCATATTGATACGAGGGTTGTTCAATAATTAACGCGATGTATTTTTTCTTGACCACTTATGATTGAAAAAAATCCGGAATTTGTTGCGGGGCATCGTGAAATATTCCCGCTTCAGCCGCTGTAGTTTAATGAAGTTCCGATAGGTGACGGCGCTATAAGTAGCCCCTTAAAGTGGCTTCTGTAACTGTTATAACCAGGAATAACACAATAACCTCTTCAGTCTGGTTTATTAAATCACAAATCACTTTTTAACAATTATGTTAGCCAAGCGTCTACCCAGGCTCACACTCAGAAGTAATGCAGTATTAAAGTTTGGTTATACCAATGTCCGAATGTGCATGGTGGGGTGCACGTCCCGTAACTATTCCCAAGTCCCGTGAAGTTCAGTCTCTCCAAGTGAAGTCGCAAGATTTTCCGCCGAGCAGCCAGGTAACCTCCAGTGGTGCGGCGAGTCATCCACAAGCAGCTGGAACACGGCGTACTGCACTTCCCGATGAGAACTGTCGTTTGCGGCGGCGGCCGGGTTTATATAAGGCTTGCTAGTTAATGGAGCCGTCGGCTGGGGTCGCTGTTTTCCAGGGAAAACCAATCGCAATGTTTCCTGGCGTAGCCAATTACTGTGTGCTGACAAACGCGCGCGAGCGAAGGCGGCCAGCGATGGTAGCCGCGAGCCGTCCGTAGAAGTGGTGCCAGCGATGTATTTCTCGGCCACGTAAGGGAGCGTGCGTGTGAAGACGGCCAGCGATGGAAGCAGCGGGCTGCCCAGAGAAGTGCGGCCAGCGATGTATTTGGCGGCCGCGTACTGGAGCGCGTTGTTCGGTGTTTGTTAGAAGTGGTGCATACCACAGTAACGAAGGTGCGTTCCAAGCCGAGACCTATCATTGAGTTTCTTTTGGTGCAAAACCAGTGCATCGCAGATATTCGTAAGCGCTTGTAGATTCTCTACGGAGATCGGACAGTGAACAAAGGCACGATGAGTCGTAGAGCGAGGCGTCTGTAATCATCGCAACAAGATCCATCGCTCAAACCTGTTCGTTCTCCCGCGTGCCAGCCGACCGCACACAGCCTCAGGAAATTGAAGAAATTAGTTCAGCGTGTTCGTTGTCACAAAAGCCCAAACTAACTTCACCGAGTAGTTCACAAAACTGTTTTGGATTGTTTCTCCTCATTCATCGTACAGCTCGGATTTCACACCGTCCGACTTCCATCTGTTTATCCCGATGAAGGATGCATTTCGCTGGAATCAGTACGTGGATGATAGGGAGGTTATTGGTGCAGCGAGACATTTGCTCCGACGTCGATCAGTAGACTGGTACCATGCAGGCCCTCCCAGCAAGGCGGACTAAGGCCGTCACATTAAATGGAGCTTATGTTAAAAAATAGGAATTTGTAGCCAAAATACTAGGAACAATATGTTGTATTGAAATCATGAATAAAACCAACCTGATATCAGAAAAAATGTGGCACTCCTTACTGAAGGCCCCTCGTAATTTCAAATGATGTACTTTGCATCATTGTTTAAATTTAGGAATCAGAGTATTCTACTTTCAAAAAATATTGATAAGCTGACGTTCGAGATATCGTAAGTGATGTGTAATTCGTCTTATATTATCTCCTGAGGACACGACATTCCTCTGACTCATCGAACAAGTCAGTGGTAGTTTTAGAACTCTACTCCATCTTGCATAATTTTCTGCAAATACTCATAACTGCGTCCCTGATAGATTTGGAATTGTCTGCCTGTCGGTTGTATCAAGATTTTAGTACATTGGTACGGAAACAGCGTCCAGCGGGACTGCGTGCTGCCCATGAAACCATTCCAAGCTGACCGCAAGGCAGCTCTAGCAATGGCACACGAAACACAAACACCAGTGGTTATACATGTTTTTCACACAGGGTGGTATATTTTGAAACAACCATTTACAAATAGGTTACAGTAGCTCCAGTGCGTGCAGATTGATTCATTGTTAACAGTTAAACCGAATTGACATGGTCGATCAGAGAGCAGAGCGGGTACAACAGTTTTGTCGTAACGTGCGCAGTGATACGATTACATAAAAGCTCTAGAACGGCTCTTTGTTCGTCGTCTTTTGTTAAGCACACGTTGTTCGGCCATGGCTGGCTAGAGAACATTTTTCCACACAAGCTACATACACAGGTATTCCAAGATTTTCGAGCACGTTTTAATTTCAGTAATACAAATGTGATATACACACATCAAAAAAAGTTTTGCATCACCTCGGTTCCGAGAGTTCCGGCACCTGTACAGAAAATTGGAATAGAGATCAACATAAACATCATTTCCCCCTTTTTATTGCTCATGAAAACTACACATTGCTTGTTGTACTACCATACAGCGAGGCCTTCAGAGGTGGTGGTCCAGATTGCTGTACACACCGGTATCTCTAATACCCAGTAGCAAGTACTCTTGCATTGATGCATCCCTGTATTCGTTCAAAAATGGTTCAAATGGCTCTGAGCACTATGGGACTCAACTGCTCAGGTCTTTAGTCCCCTAGAACTTAGAACTAGTTAAACCTAACTAACCTAAGGACATCACAAATATCCATGCCCGAGGCAGGATTCGAACCTGCGACCGTAGCGGTCTTGCGGTTCCAGACTGCAGCGCCTTTAACCGCACGGCCACTTCGGCCGGCTCCTGTATTCGTCGTGGCATACTGTCCACAAGTTCATTAATGCACTGTTGGTCCAGATCGTCCCACTCCTCAACGGCGATTCGACGTAGATCCCTCAGACTGGTTGATGGGTAACGTTATCCATAAACAGCCCTTTCCGATATATCCCATTCATGTTCGATAGGGTTCATGTCTGGAGAACATGCTGGCCACTCTAGTCGAGCGATGTCGTTATCCTGAAGGAAATCGTTCACAAGATGTGCACGATAGGAGCGCGAATTGTCGTCCATGAAAACTAATGCCTCGCCGATATGCTGCTGATATGGTTGCGCTATCTGTCGGAGGATGGTATTCACGTATGGTACAGCCGTTACGGAGCCTTCCATGACCATGTGTCTAAGGTGTTTAGCCTGACCGGGTTGCCTCCAAACACGTCTCCGACGATTGTCTGATTGAAGCCATATCAGACACTGATCGGCGAAGAGAACGTGATACAATCCTGAGCGGTACATTCGGCATTTTTATGGGCACATCTGTACCGCGCTGCATGGTGTCATGGTTGCAATGATGGACCTCGCCACGGACGTCTGTAGTGATGTGCGCATCATGCAGATTGTTGCACACAGTTTGAGTCATAACACGACGTTCTGTGGCTGCACGAAAAGCATTATTCAACATGGTGGCGTTGTTGTCAAGGTTCCTCTGAACCATAATCTGTAGGTAGCGGCCCTCGCTGAGAGCCGTTCCTGGCAGAAAGTAACAATACGGACGCGATCAAACCGCGGTATTGACCTTCTAGGCATGGTTGAACTACAGGCAACACGAGCCGTGTACCTCCTTCCTGGTGGAATGACTGGAAGTGATCGGCTGTTGGACCCCCTCCGTCTAATAGGCGCTGCTCATGCATGGTTGTTTACATCTTTGGGTGGGTTCAGTGACATCTCTGAACAGTCAATGGTACTGTGTCTGTGATACAATATCCACAGTCAACGTCTGTCTTCAGGAGTTCTGGGATCCGGGGTGATGCAAAACTTTTGTTGATTTGTGTATAAGGCGTACGTTGGTGTCCCCACCCTCTCACTGCGCTCCTTCGGGTATTAGTTACCTTTCCTTGATTTCTCTGCTCAGTCTACACATGTCAAAAACATAATAATCCCCGTAGAGAAATGGCAGCGTTGGCATTTTTCACGCTATGGACCTGGGTTCGTGTATGAGTTACAAGACCAATTTGAACTGACCAACGCGTCCCTGGAATAGCGACACATGAAAATACCAGCGTGAATCAATAAGCCACACCGGGATCGGTTATTTACGTAGAAACATTATAGTAAAAATTTTGTTACTACACACAGGATGATTCAACCGCTCCCACCACTGGGTCTTATGCAGGCCGTAAATCCTTAAGATACCACATGATAGAATTTAATATTCTCTCACTTGCTAAGCGCAAACTGTTAGTCCTACAGAAAAAAAAATTGAACAGGACCTTTTTATAGGAAATTTAATGTGGTTAAATTTTGTACTGGGATACGTTTTCGCTAGAGGCCACGGTTTTTGAGTTATTCAAGAAAAATCCATTTGAAGATCAGTCTTGTTCCTTTTTCTTGAATAATTCGAAAACTACGGCGTCTGTGGAAAATCTATCCCAGTACAAGACTTAATATTAAATTTTACACAAAAAATCCTTCCTCTTTCCTGTAGCAGTAATAGTGCGCACATAGCAAGCGAAAGAATATAAAAATCTAGCGTGTAGTGTTTGAAGGTATTGTGAGTTGCATAAAACACAGCAGCAGGGTCAGCTGAATCACCCTCTATACAAGATGGATCACAATTAACAGCGAAAAAAAAAATCCAACAGAAGAAAATACATTCCGAAAACATGGGTTCATAAACGAGTCATTTGCGACATAACCGCAAAATGTGGTTATGAACTGGCACTGATTCCAGTCTCAAATACTGTCCTAATTTACGTGTAAACTTTTCGATTAAGTTTACATCTAGTTGGGGGCCTGTTCCTCCGTAACCGATATTTTGCTGTCTTACACTTCTTATTCTCTCTACTAATATACTGACTCACCTAGGCATTCAGTAATAGTGTCAACGGTTTGGACAGCAATGTGTATTCTACAACGACTGTTCATCCGTCCTTTTTTTGTACTGACCCTCAATAACAGTACTAACAATAACAAGTGTTAAAACGAACTATCCAACAATGAAACATTACCATAGCTCTTGTAGCTGAGCTAAGTGGCTACAGCTTCCTGAGACTTGTGAGGATATAAGCGCATGAGGATGTGTCCGCAATAATACCCACAGGTAGCATAATATTTACCATACTGTGGAACATATTTTAAAAGATTTTGATCCGCTAATTAATATTGTGCAATGTTTATAACTAGCGTACTGAGCGAGATGAAGCAGTAAGCATTTGCAGGGAGCAGGTTTCAAATACCAGTTAAGGTAAATGCTGGGATGGTTCCTTGGAAAAGAACACGACTGATTTCCTTCCTCATTCTTGCCCATTCCTAGCAAGACGGAATTTTAAGCCCAAATCTTCATTTCTTCAATCTAACTTACATAAGTTGAATTATATTACGCAACCAGAAATGTGCAATTTTACTGACAATGTAGCAGCCACTGCAACTACATGATAGCCGGCCGCGGTGGTCTCGCGGTTCTAGGCGCGCAGTCCGGAACCTTGCGACTGCTACGGTCGCAGGTTCGAATCCTGCCTCGGGCATGGATGTGTGTGATGTCCTTAGGTTAGTTAGGTTTAAGTAGTTCTAAGTTCTAGGGGACTGATGACCACAGCAGTTGAGTCCCATAGTGCTCAGACCCATTTTGGACCAACTACATGATACTCGTAAAGGTGGTAGAATGCTGTGATATGTGTGACGAAAAGTAGATTTAAGTGATAGCATGTTTGTGTAACAGTGACTGCTTCACTACTGCTGATACTACAAAACTGCTTAACACATTTGATAAAATTAAACGCTGTACAGATGAGAAACATGTATTAAAAATTCGATTCTGGATACGAGGTCATGAACCAAATATGTACTCGTTAAAACTTTCTTAACATACAAGTAGCCTTGAAACGTAATTGAAAAAAAAATTGGCATAGGCATACACACTATTGGAATGTGAGAAAGATATAGACACAAACATTTTTAATCTCAGCATGTTGTGGAACTCGGCAACCTTTTTTCAATATGGCGACTAGATGTAAGTAAGAACTGGATGTGATACAGTTTTCGAGTCGTGTTGTTCGTCGATGGTCGGTCGAGTAACGATTTACACTTTCACGTTAACTGAGCAGGTGATGTGAAACAATAACCGGTGAATAATCATGAATTCCTTTGTCTTTGTGGTCACGGAGCAGCCGAGACCAGGAAATATTAACATGATGTGCGTGCCGCTCCACAAGCAGGCTTTCTCGTCCTCTAATATCTGTCTTGAATGTACAAATGGAATTTTCTCTATCAGACGAAGGCGTGTTATTATTTTTCGAGCTCTATTATCAACACTTCAATTTAAAAGTTGTTTGACATGCTACCCTTTTTATACGAAAACTACATAGCGGCCACAACTTTTATCGATAAATTCCAGTCACATTTACAGGAAGTGGGTAAATTGATAATGTCATACTTGCAGCTATCTTACAAATAGAGCGAAATTTTTGTATCATGTTTGGCGAAAAATAATATTAGTAACAAAACAGGGTTGCCATAAATCCCAGAAAACCGGGATTATCGGGGATTTTAGTAGAGTACATAATGCCCATCAGGTGAGTAGAAGTCCGGGGCTTTTTTGTAAGATAGCTGCAAGAATTTCACAGTTTTCGGTGTTGGTATGAGCAATTTCCCCATGGTCATTTTTGAACTGGAGTGATGGAGGAGAGTACTTTGTTAATTTTTGTTTTAATACTCTGTAGAAATTTCGGGAATTGTTTTTTTTTAATCATTTTCTATGTCTTGCAATTTTATATACTGTAATTTACGAACAGTCCGTAAACAACACGAAGACAAAAAATTGCAAGACATAGAAAATGATTAAAAAAAAACAATTCACGAAATTTCTACAGAGTATTCAAACAAAAATTAACAAAGTACTCTCCTCCATCACTCCAGTTCAAAAATGACCATGGGGAAATTGCTCATACCAACACCGAAAACTGTGAAATTCTTGCCAAATACTTTTCTAAATTACTGAATTGTGAAAAGCCTGCAGAAAAATTTTGAGTTCCATCCTACACAAAGAAACCCAGACTCAAAGCCACCAAGTTTACAAGAGATTAAAGAGATAATTCAGTCACTGAAAAATAACAAAACATCAGGAGAAGACCAAATCATCGCAGAATTATGGAAAAATGCAGGAGAAAATCTAATTGCAAAACTCAAAGAAATTATACATGAAATCTGGAAAACTGAAAAAATCCCCACAGATTGGCAGACTGCAATCATACACATCCTCTGTACAAAAAAGGAAGTAGAACAGACCCCAACAACTATCGTGGAATCTCTTTATTGTCAATAAAATACAAAATTCTGTCTAAAGCCCTACGAAACCGCGCAGAACCTCAGCTGGATTCAAAACTAGGCGAATACCAAGGTGGGTTCACAAAAGGTCGATCATGCGTAGAACAAATCCTTAACTTGAAAAACTCAATGAAATATTTACACAGTACTTCAAACAAAAGTTATGTCATTGTCGACTTCAAAAAAGCATATGACAGTATAGACCGAGAATCCCTTTTTGAAGTATTAGCAGAATTTGGACTAGATCAAAAGACAATATACATCATAAAAGAAACACTCACGGAGACCAAATCCAAAGTAAAATTTATGGGAGAATTGAGCGCAGAATTTGAAATAGACACAGGAGTACGACAAGGGGATGTACTGTCCCCAGTGCTCTTCAATTGTGCTCTTGAAAAAGTTGTTACAGAATGGAAAAAAGCAGGTGCACCAGCACACAGACTGGGACCAAGACATAAGGGCTTAGAATTAGACTGTTTAGCATTTGCTGATGACATGGCACTGATCGCACAAGACATTACCGATGCACAGAAACAGCTAGAATTATTACAAGAGCAGGCAGCTAAAATAGGATTACAAATTTCATTTGAAAAAACAAAATTTATGACTGACGTCAAAGATGCACCTTCTGATCTCAAAATTGGTAATAACTACATCTCTCGAGTAAAAGAATTTAAATATTTAGGTGAATGGATTGTAGAAAATTGTAATTAAAAGAAATATGTCAGATCAAGTCCAGAAAATGGAGACGGCGTTCAGTTAACAAAAAACATTTACAACAAAAAGAGTCTCTCGTGGAACTGCAAAATACGACACTATACAACAGTAATTAGACCCGAAGCTCTCTACGCATCTGAGACACTAAATCTTCAACACAGAACACTAAAAGAGGAATTAGAAGTGAAAGAACGTAAGACAATGAGGAAAATCCTAGGACCAAGAACTAAAGATGGGGTACATTATCCAAAACCCAATGCAGAAATATATAAAAATATCTCCAAAATAACAGACACAATGCGCATGAGAAGAATCCAATTCATGGGGCACTTAGAAAGAATGGACTCGAACAGGTTAACGCACAAAATCCATACATTTTTAAAGAGCAAAACTACAAGACCGAACTGGTACAAACAGACGGAAAAAGACGTGAGAGAATTAGGGTCTCCAAATCTACGTGATAAAAATGAAATCAGAAAAATCACAAACACACGGGGTTTTGAGGAAGAAGAGAGGAAAACTAACCGACATACATGGTCTACGCAACGAAAGCTAGCCCATTCGTTGTTTATGAAGGAATACTGGGCGAAAAGGAAGGCCAACAAATGTTGATTACGCGTGGTCCTAAGTGATCCATCCACGAAGAAGAAGAAGATGGTATTTTAGGCCAATAGACATAACTGGTTTTGAATACCTTTACTCGTCAAGAATTTTACGCTGACTGTGTGCGGCTGTTTTTTTTAATTTTTTTCATTTTTTATTTTTTTATTTTTTAAAATCGTGTGATCAGTCGGAAATTGCTTTGCAGAGGAGGGTAAATGATTATTGAATATATAATTGTTTTTGGATAGCTCAACATGAATTTCCTGAGGGACCGAAGTTTATCATGCATTTACCAGTAGAATAAGGTGCGGGGAATATATTTCACCGTATGCAACTTCCGTCCGATTTCGACGAAACAATTCGTGACTGTGAACCATCAGACTTTGCAGAAACATGAAAGAAAATTAAATACGTATGGTCATGAAGTAGTGAGACATAGGTTCTGTACTAAATAATTAGTCCATACACAAGTTCCATTTAACTTTGAATTTATGGCGATCAATAGATAACGAACTTACATCCTTCGACATTTCCAGATACACGTCGCACAACATAGATTCTCACATAAATTTACTGCAGTGCATTATGGCCCTTTCACATTACACTAAAATAATATTTTTTAAACACTAATAATACGGTGACAAGACATGCGTGTCCGACACAAATTACAAGCGACAGAAGTATAGCTGTTCACTGAGAATATCTCGTACATCAAAAGAATGTGTAAAAGTGTTCTTTTGTCCGCCTTTCGCGCAGCGGCTTTCAAAGTCAATAGCTCACAGCATCTCTGACGGCGTTTCCACAATAAACACGTCACGTCACAGGGCGTTCGCTTTTTACATTCTCGCAACGTTATTTGTTAACTGTAGCTGTTGCCAAGCGACTGCTCGTTTAGTGATTGATTGAAAATGGTAGGGCAATCACATAATGTTACATCCTGTAACAAAAGGATTGCTGGTACTACTTTTGTAAAATTAATAGTTTTTGGAATTTTGGTACTGGCAGTTTGGTCAACAGGTAAGTAACTTTTAATGTAGTACTGAAACTGTTTTTGTACAGTACATTAGCAAGATTGAAGTGTATTCAGTATACTTTCGTAATCTAATATTGCTTCATTTATGATAATTATGGCGTTCTTTTTGGAACATTTGAGTATGCTTCCACGGAGATAAGGAAGATGTAGTTAGATTGTAGTAATGGAGGAAATAAATACAGCTCATTTCATTTTTAGATTGAATTGTAGAAGTAACACTATAACAGTGTAACAACCAACACCTGTTCAGATAATTCACAGGGCGATGGGAAGAAGTTTCAATAACTACTTTGGAGCATAAAGTAGCAAAATCACTTTTCGTTTCTCAGATCTGACTGTACGAGAAAAGAGTTGATATTATGAGGCTAAGAACATGTCACGTGAGTACTACTGAAACAGTGGTTCCCAACAGGGGTGTAATTACCCGCTTGGTGGCAAAATGTTATTTTCTGAGGGTAAAAACAGAAGGGTTCAACTGCATTATTTTCAAAAGATCATTACTGTTATCACTATTTCATTAGACCGTGATACTAATTACAAAAGCTGCCAATAATTACATTTTTTCCCGACACTGACATTAACGTGCGACGCAGTGTGGTGGAGATAACAGGTTGAGAAAAAATGAACAGCTTCCTCACAATGTCCACCCCCTATTACACATACTTTGTACCATACATCTCTGACAGTTACATTTGAGACTTATAGAGCACATATGCTGAAATATATCATGAAAGTCCCTTCTCCAAGATGTACGTGGTTCTCGCAATAGAACAGAAATTGTTTCATTATCAGCTCGCAACAATAAAGGAACTAATGACAAAACGGGACAATAGTGTCTAGGCACTGGCTATTACGCTGCTGCAGGGCCTGCCCTGAATTTATATTGTCATTAATGCCAGTCGCCAGACACAAGGTATTGGCAACTTGCAGTCTTGCAATTTCTGCCAGTTAAGAAGTAAGGTATCCGACAGTCAAGTGATTTCCAGTGTGCTTACTCATAGTGCACACATTTTGATCTGGTCGATTTTAAATGGGGGTGCAGGATGTGGTCGAAGTAAATGTCGGGATGGTGGTGTGTTCAAAAATGTTCAAATGTGTGTGAAATCATATGGGACTTAACTGCTAAGGTCATCAGACCCTAAGCTTACACGCTACTTAACCTAAAGTACCCTAAGGACAAACACACACACACACACACACCCATGCTCGAAGGAGGAATCGAACCTCCGCCGGAACCAGCCGATGGTGGTGTGGAGGAAGCCTGTTTTGTAACAAGTGCCTGCCTTATGGGTGGTTAGTTAACTTTCCTTGTTTCAGACGGAGTTCTAGGCAGTACTCATGATGCATTGCTAACTGCTTCATTATTCTAAAAAGATGGTTATTAGAAATAAACAGTACCAGCTGTCGCGATGAGTCATTAGTTCATGGTTTAACAAAACATCTACAAAAACTAAATATCACTCATCTTTCGTCATTTAAAAAAAATAGCCAGGTGCGAGTAAGAGTTGCGCACTGAGAGTTCTGCACAAACTTAAGTATAAGTATAGATGGTTCATACATTCTGGGAATAGAGGATCTCAACCATGTATAAAATGCGTGTTTGAACGTCAACCGCTTTTATTTTGAACCCAAAAATCGACCGGTTCCAGTCATGGATCATCTTCATGGATAAGGGTTAAAACGGTTTAAGCCACAACATTACATTTGTGATTTCTTAATAATGTGTAGAGCATTCCATGAATATCAATATAGCGCACAAGACTTTTGAAAGCAAACATACCAATAACTAGTATATACAGAGTAGTACTGCACTGAGTAGACGGTCCATGACTAAAACCGGTATATAATTGGGTTTAAAATAAAAAATGGCTGATGGTCAAACATGCATTTTATACATTACTTGACGGCTGTTGATAGTCACCTTCCAAAAATGTTTTAATCTCAAGCATATTTGCCTGTTACCGACACTGATAGTGCAAAGATATCAATCTACATCTACATATACATAGATACCCCGAAAGCCACCGTTGGGTGCTTGACGGAAGGTACAGGGATTTCCATTTGATTTCCCGAAGCACCTCCGTAATAGTCCTAAGTATTCCAAAATTATCGAGCATGTTTTAATATCAGTAATACAAATGTGATATACACACATCAAAAAAAGTTTTGCACCTGTACAGAAAACTGGAATAGAGATCAACATAAATATCATTTTCGCCCTGTTTATTGCTCATGAAAACCACACATTGCATGTAGTACCACCATACAGCGAGACCGTCAGAGGTGGTGGTCCAGATAGCTGTACACACCGGTACCTCTAATAACCAGTAGTACGTCCTCTTGCATTGATGCTCGCCTGTGTTCGTTGTGACATAGTGTCCACAAGTTCAGCAAGGCACTGTTGGTCCAGATTGTCCCACTTCTCAAAGGCGTTTCGCCCTAGATCCCTCAGAGTGGTTGGTCGGTCACGTCATCCATAAACAGCGCTTTTCAATCTATCCCAGGCGTGTTCGATACGGTTCATGTCTGGAGAACATGTTCGCCACTCTAGTCGAGCGAAGTCGTTGTCCTGAAGGAAGTCATTCACAAGATGTGCACGATGGGGGCGCGAATTGTCGTCCATGAAAATTAACGCCTCGCCAATATGCTGCCTATATGGTTGCACTGTCTGTCGGAGGATGGGATTCACGTATCGTACAGCCGTTACGGCGCCTTCCATGATCACCAGCGGTGTGCGTCGACCCCACATAATGCTGCCCCAGAACAGCAGCAAACCTCCACCTTGCTGCAGTCGCTGGACAGTGTGTCTAAGGTCTTCAGCCTGAACGGGTTGCCTCCAAACGCGTCTCCGACGATTGTCTGGTTGAAGGTTTACGCGACAGTCATCGGTGAAGATAACGTGATGCCAATCCTGAGCGGTCCTTTTGGCAAGTTGTTGGGTGCATTTGTACAGCGCTGCATGGTGTCGTGGTTGCAAAGATGGACCTCGCCGTTGACGGCGGGAATGAAATTGTGCATCATGCAGCCTATTGCGCTTAGTTTCAGTCGTAACATGACGTCCTGTGGCTGCACGAAAAGCATTAGTCTACATGGTGGCGTCGCTTTCACGGTTCCTCCGAACCATAGGCAGCCGTCATCCACTGCAGTAGTAGCCCTTGGACGGCCTGAGCGAGGCAAGTCATCGACAGTTCCTGTCTCTCTGTATCTCCTCCATGTTCGAACAACGTCGCTTTGCTTCACTCCGAGAGCTGGCCTATGTGGCCGAGCGTTTCTAGGCGCTTCAGTCTGGAACCGCGCGACCGCTACGGTCGCAGGTCCGAATCCCGCCTCGGGCATGGATGTGTGTGATGTCCTTAGGTTAGTTAGGTTTAAGTAATTCTAAATTCTAGGAGACTGATGACCTCAGACGTTTTATGTCCCATAGTGCTCAGAGCCATTTGAACCATTTCACTCCGAGACGCCTGGACACTTCCCTTGTTGAGAGCCCTTCCTGGCAGAAAGTAACAATGCGGACGCGATCGAACCGCGGTGTTGACCGTCTAGGCATTTTTGAACCAGAGATGAGCCGTGAACCTCCTTCCGGGTGGAATGACTGGAACTGATCGGCTGTCGGACCCCTTCATCTAATAGGCGCTGCTCATGCATGGTTGTTTACATCTTTAGGTTCAGTGGCATCTCTGAACAGTCAAGGGGACTGTGCCTGCGATTCAATATCTTCAGGAGCACTGGGAACCGGGGTGATGCTAAGCCTTTTTTGATGTGTGTATGATCATGCAGGATGTAGGAGACCATTATTATAATAATAAGCAGAATTCAGACTGACTGAGTTGCAATAAAAAAAAGTCAAATATAAGGCAAGGAATTACTTTCTTGCTCATATGACGATTTTCGGAATTTATATGTCACCAAAGATCCAGGAGCGATTACTGCTCATACTGCGGGAAAAAGTGCCAGTGGGCTCTCAATCTAGTTGCCTGGAGCAGGTCTCGTCCGAGACGTGGGGGAGGCCCTGTCGGCAGCTGTAAAGCGCGCTAGGTGCAACCGGCTGACAGTAGTGACACTTGTCGAGTCGAATGGCGCCTACCATTTGGATTCTGAACTCAGCTTTAGTTCCTACAGGCAGATGGTTGATTTGGTGAAGGCAGATAGCAGTGCACGCGAGGAGTCGGCTGAGCTCGCTATTTGTAGCATCGTAGCCACGGTCGATCGCTGTCCGCTTGTTTTGAGCAGAAGGGCTGGCAGGAAAATCAGCCGCTGGCCTAACAGGAGAGGCATCTCATGCTGACGCGGAAGTATTGTCAACAGTGGTAACACCTTGCACCTGTTGCTACGGCGTAGGGAGCCAGCCAGCCGTGCAGCCTATTCCACCTTTCGCCCCGTGACGCGCGAACCCCACTGTTCGCCACTCACTGAAGACAAATCGGTCAAATATTGCCTTTCTAAAGATGCAGCGACAGTCAGATCAGTATAGGATTACTATAGCAACAAAGCTGTCGCAGGTCTCGTCACTGGTGCTCCGATGTTGCTGCAACTTTGACCAGTAGCCAGAGGCCTGTCGACCATGGGCAACGCAGTTTCAAGCTGTTTACGGGCAGCGGCCAATTCTGATTGTGTCCGCTCATAAGAAGCAAAATCCCTATGCATATCGTACCGTGAACGAAACCTGAATAAGATCTCAAAAAATGTGAACGAAGCAGCCAAGAGTAACTGAGAAAGTGCAAACGGGTCCTCCCAAAAGAAAAAATTACCCTATTATGACGCTACTGAAGTTGGTATGTAAGCAAAATATACATGATGAGAATAAAAAAATACTAAATAAGCCTTGCGGAGATTTCTATACAGCCGAGGATTGTAAGATAAAGAAACTCTTAAAACTGAACTAAATTTCTCTATTGAAAATGGATGTATCACAGTCACTTTTTACTAGAAACTATGCTTACACAACATCTACAGCAAGAAGTATATACGCAAACTCTACAACACTGACATAAACCGTATACTATGTCCTAACACCACATTTAAACGGAGTTAGGTGACGTGGCTCTTGTGTCGGCAAGAAGTTACCTAAGAAAGTTACCTCGCACCAATATATGCACTAAAATTTAGGACAAAAACTTAGGATAACTTTTTAAGCACTACTCTAATGACAAGTAAGCTAGAATACCGCTAGACGAAACGATGTTTAATAACTGTGGACAACCGATAAGCCGCTGCTAGTCTTCCTGATCTCCGTTCGGCTAGATGGCTGGAGCTCTACTGATTATTGACTGTGTGCAGCAGTAACCTTGAGGCGTGAGAGCTTGTAATACCAAGTTTAAATCTGTATGTCAGCTTCTTTCAACTATTCTGCTTTTTTTTTCTTTATTGTATTTCAATTCCCCATCGGGGCGGGCTGGCAGCAGCATACGCGCTGCTCTTCAGCCGCTATTCTGCTATCAACTTGTACCTATTTATCGGTTGAGTAGAGAGGTAATACTTGTAGGTAGGGGAAAACAGCTTGCAACCACTTTCCTGCACAGTACTTCTCGCGCTTCCTTTTTTTAGCGCATCCCAGTATAACATGAATCAGATCTGCCACGACAGATTGATTCTTATCACAATGTCCAGAAACTACAATTTTAATCGATATAAATGTGCAGGTTAACCTCCTTGCCCCAGCTTCATTCGAATGATGCCGCTGACTTAGGTATGTATGCATGGCCGCTAGATGTCTGTCTTTACGTCGCTGTGATACATGCCATTTGCGGTTCTAGTCATGACGAACACCTTTCTTGATTGTAGGTTTGAGTCAGAAAAAAAATGGTTCAAATGGCTCTGAGCACTATGGGACTTAACATCTTAGGTCATCAGTCCCCTAGAACTACTTAAACCTAACTAACCTAAGGACATCACACACATCCATGCCCGAGGCAGGATTCGAACCTGCGACCGTAGCGGTCACGCGGTTCCAGACTGTAGCGTCTAGAACCGCTCGGCCACCCCGGCCGGCCCTCGCGATAACGATTGAGGAGCTACTCGATCGAATAGTAGCGGCTCCGGTCAAAGAAAACCATCATAACGACCGGGAGAGCGGCGTGCTGACTACACGCCCCTCCTATCCGCATCCTCAGCTGAGGATGACACGGCGCCGGATGGTCCCGATGGGCCACTTGTAGCCTGAAGATGGAGTGCTTTTGATTGATCCTGTCGTATAAGGATTTATGTATGTTTGCAGGTAGGGATATTCAGCCGCCAAATAATTGTTAAAATTCATGGTGAAACCTTTAGCTGTCATTTATTTCGCACAATGCACTACTAGTTTCGTTCAATGATAACTATATAGATTAACTGGTGTAAACGGCAGGAAAGTTATACCATAATTTGAACAGAAGTAATTTGTTCCTTTAAGCCCACCACAAAACTTAAAAAATTTCTCACAATAATGATTGTGTACGACAATATTCGCCAAGAAGCAAGTCTACATCACCAGCCAGTAACACTCTGACCAAGTGTGCGACCGAAACTAGTAGCGAATTGTGGAAAATAAATGACAGCTGAGGGCTTCACAATGAAAGTTAACAAGTATAAGATTCTCACTGCCCTGCCTGTCTCCTTCCCGATGCCTCTGTAAACCGAAGAGGAACCGAGTTGAGTCGTAAATTTCTGGCTGTTTAGATTTCTTCGTCCATGCAAGCACCCACAGTGCCGAAGTCTGTAACTGCGGCAGTGGTGGACCGGACGTAGACAAGCCTTCAGTCTGATCCAGCGTCACGGCCTGCACAATCTTCGCCGAGGAGGTCGCCGCTCGTCTTAAGTAACTGTAATCTGTTGACTATTTCATGTAACTGCTCTTTTACTCATTCTGAAGGCCTAAGCGGTCATTGGAGGTCGCCACTCGCTAACTTCAGTAATTGTAATCTAGTAGCTTCTTTTATGTTACTGCTGATTTTCTCATTCTGAGGGCCCAAGCTGCCTGTTATCCTATGCCAGTTTGGTACTCTTTGTTTTAAAAGTTCATCACGTTTTTAAACTTGGCCAAATTTTTTAAATTACTATGGGAATTTGCTCCCGCTATAAAGTGCTCATTCTTTTGGTTTAGTAGTTTATTTAATATGACAGTCCCCTGCCCCCACCGCTCCTTTCTTTTAATGTCGGGAGCTGTAAGAGCACTGGCTTTGGGCACCTCGTGCATGGATTGGCCGTAGCTGACTGTATTTCATAGGCACAGTACCTGGAGTCAAACAGATTGTTTTTAGTTGTTCCTTATTCGCCAGGTCATCACCCTTTTGGGTTATGTTTATTGTCTTTGGTGTTACCAGTCAAATCTTGTAAGAGGAATGTGGTGTCACCGCCAGACACAACACTTGCTAGGTGGTAGCCTTTAAATCGGCCGCGGTCCATAGTATACGTCGGACTCGCGTGTCGCCACTATCAGTGATTGCAGACCGAGCGCCGCCACACGGCAGGTCTAGTCTAGAGACACTCCCTAGCACTCGCCCCAGTTGTACAGCCGACTTTGCTAGCGATGGTTCACTGACTACATACGCTCTCATTTGCCGAGACGACAGCTTAGCATAGCCTTCAGCTACGTCATTTGCTACGACCTAGCAAGGCGCCATATTCTTCAAGAATGTATTCTGAACTGATAATATTGTGAATCATGTACCGTCAAGAGTGACGTTCATCATTAATGGATTAAAGTTAAGTACCAAACTAGCTACGTCCGCTTTCTGAATTCTAATTCCTTGTCATGTTCCAGACCTCACGTCGGTATAGTTCTTCCCTCCTCACGCCAGCCTGCGTGAGCTGAAACGCGTGCATTTCAGTCTCCTCTAGTAACACGGTGTTGGCACTTCTGCCGACACTACAAGTAAAGCACCTAATCTGCATTGCGTGGCTGAAGGGGTTTGTCTTTGCCAAACATTCTGACCGCGCGATATTAACTGTGACCGGTCTTGTCGGTGTGGCATTCCTTAATACTGATTAAAAAAAATATTAAGTTTTTCTACTCACTGAATTGTTAGATTAATTACGGTGCCGAAATTTGTTGCTCACTGAATATACAGAGGCAGTGCCTTGTCCTGACCTTTCATATTTGTCATTTTTTTTGTAACTCCTATAATTCAGGCCGTTGTGCCTTAATTTCATGGTTGTTTAAATGTTGACTCAGCCCAGTGGGGCATAGTTAGTAACGTTCTTGGCAAAAGTGATGGATAACTGTGTCTTACTTAGTTGCACCCTTTATTGTTTTCACAACTTGCACCCTTTGTTAAAATATATATAGTCTGTGGTTTAAATGGTCATAGCATTTGGTCGTAATTTGACAGTAAAGGTCTCTAGTTTATAGGCTTGTCTGTAAAGAGCAATAATTTTATAAAAAGCAGTGCCTCGCTTTAAAACCGTTGTCGTATCCAAACTGTTGTTCCCCTTTTTTAAATTAAATGTTGTTGACCTCAGAAACTGTTTTTAATGGTAATAAAGTTTGTCAAATGGTAAATGATGTGTACTTAAAATTCTGACTCGGTCCTTCCACGTGTCTGATTTTGCTTAAGACGCACATTTATACCCTAAATTTTTGCGAGCATATGATGCACGTTTATTATCAAAAGAATTTTTTATGTCGAAAAATGGGTCTTATAATTTAATCAGGGCAACGTCTTGTTTCTGTCTCATTAATTCACAAAACTGTACAAAACGCCTGGGCGGCAACCAAAATCACATCCACTTTGTCATGTATATGAGGAAATAGGAGTTAAGTGAAACCAGTAAATGTAATACGATAAAGCTGCAAGAGAGTCCTATTTGCAAAAGCTAAACGTGGATGTTTAATGTAAAATTATTTGCTGCAGCCAAAGCGACGCAACACGTTGTGGTTGTACATTTTTTTCTGAGAGATTGACAAGTAAGGACAGTTGAAGTGACGACATCGTACTCAATATAACATTTTAGCTCGCATGCTTTTTTTTTCCTTTTTACGTACCCAATTCGTGACAGACCAATGTACGTTTTCTGTCGTATCGTTGAATCAATCGTAGCCCATATTCCTTTCTCTGGGCTCCTCCAATAATGTAATTAAACGAAGTACAAATCTCTCGTTGCAAGAAGTTAGAAAGAGACTTGCGTCTGAAATCTGACTGAATTACTAATGATTTTGGCGAACCAAGCCTCGATGTCTTCTATCGATTTTTGGATTCCGTATTTTAGTTTAGCCTTATCAAGAATATGAGGCACCCTCTTACCTCTTACACCTCACAGTTCACTGTGTGATTTCAAAATACTCCATGAACATATATAAACTGTTTAAATTATAATACCTGTATTAATTATAAAGTAATAACTGTAAATTAATCAGAACTTGGAAAGGGAAGAGAAGAAACAAGAGAACACAGAAAGGAGACAAAGAGTTAAAAAGTACCTAAGAGTTTAAGGTGAGAATAATCAGACATCTTCTTCTTGTCGTTCATCAAACTTCGTTTGCGCCATTCGACTACGGGATCTGCATTGTTATGTGGGTGAAACCAATGGTAGTGACGATGAATGGCCGGATGCGCTTCCTGGCACCCTTTCCTTAACTCCCCGCCCCTCCCCCCCCCCCTTCCTCAATTCGCCACCGGTACAGAATCTGTGTACACGTACACAGTTGGCCTGCGTCTCGAGTAAAAAACGTGTTACAGCGAAATGTGAGGTCATTTTTAAATATTTGCACATCGTGTATCTGAGACGTCGGGATGTGGGAAGCAGCCCGGTAATTACCTGGTTGAATAAGTGAAACCGCCTAAAAACCACATATAGGCAGGCCGGCGCATGGACCTTCGTCGTTAATCTGTCGATCGGACTCCATCTGTGGCTAGCGCACCTCCCCGACTCCCGGAAGCGGTGCGTTAACGCGCTTGACTGATTAGACTACAGTCGACAAAAACTGTTAACTGACAAAGATATACATCTGTTACTTTCGCCGAAGTTGGGTGAAAGCAAGAAATGCGTTTTGGCCTAAATAAAGCATATATTATAAATAGGGGCTAATTACTATGTTTCCTGAAATCACTAATTCCATGGCCACAAACTGGCAGCCAATTACGTGTGAAGACAAATGTTGACGGTGTTGGGACAGCAACCAGTCACAAATTTACTTTCAGTTCCTTTATTCAAAGGGTACCGTAACCGGTTTCGAATGGTTGTGATTCATCCTCAGACGGTTTACACGCTTTCTTTATGACATGTGTATTTTTTACAGATTATTTGTCGTGAAATGTCGGTTTGGAGTGTTTGATTTCATAACATTCGTCGAACAGATGTGAATACATTCCCACTGCATTCTTATTGTTGCACACGTAAATTTTTCTCACTTAACACTTTAGATTTGTCATGTTTTGATACATGTATCATGTTGGACAAATGTTATGAAAACAAACACTCCAGACCGACATTTCACGACAATTCATCTGTAAAAAACACACCACATATCATAAAGAAAACGTGTAAACCGTCTGAGGATGAATCACAACGTTCCGAAACAGGTAACGGTACCCTTTGAACAAAGGAATTGAAAGTAAATTTGTGGCTGGTTGCTGTCCTAGCACCATCAACATTTGTCTTGAAACAACAGCCACGGTCTCCATCATGTCATCATATGACAAAATTGAATTACGTGTGACTTGGGGAGTATCGATGTAGATGTAGATAACCTACAACTATCATTAACACAGCTAAATTAATATTGGCAACTTGTTTTAAATATTTATAAATTTAAAAGTATGTGCTTCACAAAACGCCAAAACTTAGTATCCTATGAGTACAGTTTCAATAAGTGACAACTGAAATCAGTCAACTCATAGGAATACATGCGTGTAACAATTTGTAGCAGATCTCGGTTCATTGGTAGAGTACTAGGAAAGTGCGAACAGTCTACAAAGTAGATTGCTTTCAAAACGCTCGTTCGACCCATACTATATCTTTTGAAAGTTACTGTACCAAGCATCAGTATAAACAAATGATCACATTGAAACACTCATATATTTTATTGTTATTATTTTTAACATCGTAGAAATCCGTGGCACGCCAGAGAGGGTGGCGGGGGTGATGGTGAGGTATCTGTTGGGGGGGGGGGGGGGCGGGACGAAGGGGCAGAAGGAAGGTGACAGGCTTTAACGAGTTCTACAGAGCAGAGCTCTGGATCCGCACGCGGTGTCAACGTCATTTGCCTGCGGAATCACGTTAGAATAACACCTGCTGCCAGTTCAGTTCTAGCTCTCGCGGAGAGACCTGAGGAGGCTCCGGTGATGGCGACACGAGGCAGGGTGCTGGGAGTTCCCCGTCGTCATCAGGTATGCGCAGCCCGCTCCCTGGGTGGCTGGTCGTGATTTATTCGTCGAGGTGTGAGGCTGCGGCCATCGGCAGACAGCGGGCGCGATCACAATCGCGGCCCCCCACCCCCTCCCGCCGCTGCCCACCCAGACACAGCGCCGGCCTCCTCAGCGGCCATTTCCATGCCGCTCCCGTGTTTACGCCGACACCCGCAGCCAGGAGACAGAGCACTCAGCGGCCCTGCTATATCGCCCCGCCGCGCCTAACAGTGGCTAATCTTCAATCAGTGTCCCCGCCGGCGTCTGCGCCTGACGTGGAACAAGTAGCCGTTTGCGCCTGCCGACAGCAGATGTCGCAGGCAGCATCTTCCGCGGCGCTCTTCAGGCAGTTCTCCAGATCATCAAATGCCGAACTCACAACTTGTACGGCCTCACAAATGCACCGTACCCTGTAAACACAAACTATTTTTGAAACTTGCCGTGTTGAATCAGAAACATTCTGAGCCATATTGTTTCTTATGCTTATCCATTACGGATATTTTAGAACCGTGACTGTATATTGAATGTAAATAAGTTATACAGAACTGCCATCAGTCACTTTTTGAATAATTATGTTTTATTCAATGAACCGATTTTCCAACCTTTTCAGGTTCATCTTCAGATGGTTTCAGGAAGTTACATCATTACAGGTAGTAGCATAATGCTGGGTGCTGGTTCTATGACAGAAAGATGGGTCACACTTTAATGTAACGCCATGACTATAGATTATCTGTCGATATGGATGTAAATTTAGATTTTACTTACTGCGACAGTATAGGCAGCTTTTTTCGGTTTCTGTACAAAGTAGGCCTATGCCATATCTTTCTGTCAAGATCTTTGTTACAAGCAACAGTTGTAAAGCGCATGCTGGATGCTGGAAAAGTCTTGCTGTCAAAGTGTAAATTAATATAGTTTGTGTGGAAGTGTGTGTACTGATATAACTACTGGACATCAAGATGGACACTAACTGAAAAAGCCGCCTATACTGTCGCAGTAAGTAAAAACTAAATTTACATCTACGAGGGCTATTCCGAAAGTAAGGTCCGATCGGTCACGAAATGGAAACGACTATGAAAATCCGATAAAGCTTTGCACAGATGTGTTGGGTAGTGTCTCTAGTATAACCCCCGTCAGCATCACGTCGCTCTTCTCATTTCTGAGCTCGCAGTGAGTGCGTAAAGATGTCTAGAAAATAGTGTCTGCCGCCAAGTACGGGGGCCTGGTGAGAAATTTCCCCTGAAGCTATGCAGCTAACATTACATAACTGTCGTGCTGTTTCGTCTTCAAGACAATTCTCAGCCGCATTCTGCAGGGGCAATGAAGATGCTCCTGCATCGTTTTCAAATGGAAATGTGAGAGTACCCACAATACAGCCCGTAATTGTCTCCCTCTGAGTTTCAGCTCTGGTCACATGAACCGCTGGTTATGAAGACAACATTTCGGCACAAGACAACGAGCCGTAGGCCAGCGTAGAGAATTGGCGGAGAGCACTGGCGGCTGCCTTCTATAGCGAGGGTATGGGAAAGTTGGTACAACGCTACGATACACGTCTAAGTCGGGTCGGCGACTATGGAGATAAGTAGCTGCAAGGTGTATCTAACTGTTGCAAATAAAACATTTTTGATTTTTACCGTGGTTTCCATTTCGCGACCTATCGGACCTTACTTTCGGAATAGCCCTCGTATATCGACAGATAAGCTATAGTCATGGCGATACATTCAAGTGTGACCCATCTTTCTGCCATAGAGCCAGCACCTAGCATTATGCTACTACCAGTAGTGATGTAACTTCCTGAAACCATCTGAAGATGAACCTGAAAAGTTTCGAAAACCGGTTCATGGAATAAAACCTAATTATTCAAAAAAGTGACTGGTTGCAGTTCTGAATAACTTAGTTACTTATTGATTCTGGTTTGTCCATACGGTGACGAAATCGCTACGGTCTTACAAGGATGTTAATTAATGGGAGGACACAATCAACAAGTTCTAATGGAAGGACGACATAGCAACACCGTTTGTTTCTTTATAATAATATGGTGACAAATTTATCACTACAGTGCAACATAACGATATATTTTCATAAGTTCCTTTCTTCTGATAATAAATATTTACCAGCGGAAAGAATAAAAATTATTTCGTTTCTTATTAAAACAGTGTGACATTAGAAAATGTTAAGCCACAGTGAGAATCCAAATTTTTGCATTAGTTCCAAAAATATTACAAGAAGCATTTACTAATTTCAGGCATTCAGTACCTTCTTACTAAAACACTGTAATTCTACAAAATGGCTCATTTACTTTAAAAAAATTAAAATTTATATTATGTTCCAGAAGTTTAAGAAGAAGCAGTTTACTCGCTTCAAGCATTCAATATTTTCTTTCTAAACAGCGTTTTCTTGCCAGGAAAGAGGTGAAGTCACTGGATGCCTCGTCTGGAAAAATGTTGTGCCTCTTACGAGCAAAATATGCTAGCGGGAAGGAAACAACATGCTTCCGCTACATGTTTTTCTCCTTTGTCTCGTGGCCATAGTAATACATAGAGAGCACTTGTCGACGATGACTAGACGGCTCATAGAGTCATCTGGATTGGCTGACACACGTGCAACATTTCCTCTGCTGCCTGAGTTCGTAAAACATTTCGGATTGCTATGAGCAATTGTGAAACCCAACTGGCGGCGACATTTGCCGTATTTATGACTGATGCATAACTGATTTTCATTTTTGCACTATCGTCTCAATTGTGATACAATGCTCTTCGAGCACCAGACCCTCCGTGTGACTTTCGATTTCCAGTTTTACACCCAGAGATGGTCTGTCTTTCGTTCCTTGCCATTCGTAGTTGGTTGTTCCACTAGAATCGTAAGTGTCTCCTAACCATCATTCTGTCGTTGTCAATCGTTTCCATACTCTGCGACGATCGTTGGTACTTAGTTGCCCTTGCAATGCAGAAAACCGATTAGCATACGGTTCTGCAGTTTATAAACGCGCTGTGTCATTTTGAGTCTCGTGTTTGTCGGTGTTGAAATCACTGCAGTATATCATTCCATCGAGAATAGTCCAGGTAACGATAAGCAATTAGAGCAGTGTGAAGATTGTGATTAACCCTCTCTGCTCATGGGAGGTTGGAATAACAGGGAGTGGTCGTAGACCAAAACAAACATTTTTAAATGCCGTGGACGTAAACGTGGCAGCATTATCTGTTATTATCCGTCATTAAGGTGTGACATCCGCTAAACGTCCAGAACACTCACTTCAGCCAATAGAGAGCTGCCAGCGCCATTGCTGTACTGGTAAGAGACAGCCAAGAAGGGGAAGGGGCCCACGAAATGAACATAGACTCAAATTGCTTCTCAGCAGGCTTCGAAGACGCTATCCACTGCTTGGTATCCTCAGGCGGCTTGCCAATGCGAAAGGGTTGACATGCCTACTTCATGGCGCTAATTCAGCGTCCACGGTCTTCCAAATGAATTCTTCTCTAACCTGTGTGAGTATCTTGCGTCTTCCCAGATGTTCACCCAGTGATGACTGGTTTAACGTGTAAACAGTACAGGGAGTAAGCTGAAACAGCTATCTTAGGGCGATGATCATTCCTCGCTTTACAGTCCTTAAAATATAAGGCGTAACATCTTAACCCTTGTTAGCTTGCCTCTTATTTGTCGTACCACTCATCTTATTCCTGATATTTAGCGATCTCTTCGAACAGCACAGGAATATCTCCTAAGACAGCACTAACCATGTGATCATTGTTGACTTGCTCGTGTAAGTTCTCCATCATTCTCAGATCGCCCAGTAACATATTACGTAACCTATCAACAATCAAATTATCGGTCTCCCTTATATACCTTACTTGAAACTGAAGTCCGGTATTCGGAAAGCCGACCTTGCTGTTCTTTCTGTACACTTGTCTCGTACATATAAAGCTTAAAGCATGGTTGACAGACTCAAGTTGGAGTGGCCCATGCTCTGAATTGAAGGGAAACTTATGTAGAGCAAACATTACAGCTTGACTGGACACAGGCCTTATCCATGCACATAAACTGCGCGAGTCTGAAACGGGCACCTCCATGCAGATGCGGGGAAGAACATTCCAGAGAACACACTGTCTTCTTCTACTAACAGAGGAATTTTTCTCCAGAGTAAATAGCCCCAGAGACATACGACACTGGCCGTCTACTTAGCTGATCTTCTAGGTGTAAAACTGCCACTATAGATAGGGAGGCATCAGTCTGGACGATGAACTGCTTCTCGAAATCAGGAACTGCTAACAAGGGAGCGCACGCTGCAGACCTACAAAAGCCACTTATTGCGACGCACCCCCCCTCCCCCCCCCCCCAAAAAAAAAGAACCTGCGTCCCTTTTTCTTCAACTCGTTCAACGGCATGTTTAACTGGGCAAAATTGAGGGTAACTTTCCAAAAAGATTTACCACACCCATAAATCTGACTACTTCCTTAGGATTTTGACTAAGCAGGTACTGTCTTACAAGATGAGTTCAAGCGGGGTGACTTGAACCTCTGCTGACGACAAAATATGCCGCAAAAGTCACATTTCCGGAAAGACACTTCTGACCTTGTCGATTTCAGTTGTTAATCCCAAGACGAGTGTAAACTGCCATCAAATGCTATACGTATTCTTCCCGTTTCGTACTCAAATGACAGAATCATCTAGAAAATGAGAGGCAAAATTGAAAAAGCAAAAAGCTACGTATCAACTAGGAAGGGACAGCAGCACTCGTAGCAAAGGCAACGCGACTAACCTCAAAAAGATTCCACTCCTTCTAGATGGCTGTAATGTGATTAACCCTCTTAGACTTATTAAAATCCAGTGTGGTAAACACTGTGGACTAGCGTATAAGCCAGAGTTAATGTGTTCAAACTAGTAATGGTATGGAACAAAGGACGACTTTCTTGTTCAACTCCCTGTAATCGACCGATGATTGAAGGACCAGAAGTGTGGGTGCCGAGTAAGGGGAGTTTGAGCGATGGATGATCCCATGACCTAACATTTCCCCTGTAACTCCTCCATCCTAAGTGGAGACTAGCGATAGGCGGACTGATAGATAGCTTATCCATCATCCCAGTTCTATAGGGTTTAACCAAAATATACGGCACCAGTTGCAGTACAAATACCCGAAAATATGTTATATAAACATGTGTCTGGGAAAGCTTTGTTTCAGTGTTACAACTCATTTTCTCCAATGCATTAATAATGGGAAACGCAGAACGCATCGGCATACCACACGCAACTCTTTCTCATAGGAGGTGTTCAGTATACCCTCCGTGGGCACTGATACATGCATCAACCCACTGTCACAGGGATTTCTCAGACACTCTGATATATCTCTGGAGTACTGCGCATGGTTTCGCAGCCTTCCATAATACGGGCACCCCAGTACATCTTTCAAATGCCCCACAAATAAAAGTCCAGTGGCTTTCGGCCCGGAGAGCGTGGAGGCCAGGCAAAATAGTCACCAACATTGACAGAGAGTGAAAATTTACAGTCTGATACCAATGATTAATGAGTTGGGGAAAATGAGTTGTAACATGAAAAAAAAAAAAAAAAAAAAAAGCGTTCCCAGACCCATGTTCTTGCAGCATAATATCTTCGTTTCGAGTGAAGAATGTGCCCTGCACTTTGTGCGGTAAGTTTTTGTTACACCCTGCATATTCAACAAGATTTCTTAGTACCAAATCATCCGTTAAAAGATCAGTATAATAGTTACACTATTCATTCAACTGTTCCTTCCAGTCAGGAGGCAAACAATCGAACTGCAACCCATCGACCACACCTTCCTTCTGCCACACAGACGCTACCGGTAGCTCAATATGCTGGCAAAATGGGAAGGTTCGATTTTTATTGAATCGAACCGAAGAAATGGTCCTCTCTCCAGTTATAGATTTACCCAGAAATCCAAATGACATCGTATCCCAAAATTAATTCAGTGACAGTTCTTTAGCAACTAGGATTTTAATTATCCACGTAAAGTTACGAATTCTTAGATTGGCCTTTACCCAGCCGAACATCGGTAATGAACTAGAATTACTGTGCTGCATGAAGTGGCCTGATTAAACTCCGGGGGATCAGAGCCTTTCTCATCTAAACCGGTCACTGAACGACCAGTATCCAGGAGGGCACAACAGTGACTCATTATTATTTTCGCAACACGCAAATGGAATTAAGTTTCGCTATTGAGCAAACGTGGTCCAGGCAACGACTAGAGCAGTGACTGTTCCCCCAAGCCTCGTCCTTTTGATACCGTCATCCTGGTACACCAGTGCCCTGTTTTCTCCGAGCGCAGACTCGTGTAAAGTGTCCTTGAACACCACAGAGGAAACAAATACCCTGGCACACCTGTTGAGCTCTCCATCCGTTTTTCCCAAGCACACGAGCCTGACCTTAATAAACATATATCTAACGCTCTCGATTTTATAGGCTGTCTTTCGAGATATTGGAGCATTTGGGCTGTTGATCAAATATGATGCACACCGCAATGTTTGATAATACCTCTAGCTCAATGTACGAAAGACAGATTGCTCCCACAGCTGATTTTTAACCAATTCTTACAAGGCCCTGTCAAATTAATTTGACCACCGCCTATGATCGAAGACAACATACAATAACCACTCATAGACGGCAGGGGGCGTAGTGGTTAGCATACTGGACTCGCATTCTGAAGGACGACGCTCCAAACCAGCGTCTGGCATCCTAATTTAGGTTTTCCGTGATTTCCCTAAATCGCTTCAGGCAAAGGCCGGGATTGTTCCTTTGCAAGGGCACAACCGACTTCCTTCCCCATCTTTCCCTAATCTGCTTGGTCCCCTCCCCCAAATTAGCTAGCCAGCCAACCAACCAACCCACCAAACCAATGCAGTCATTGTTGTAATGCGGGCACGGAGCGATTTATATGACGTCCAAAATGGCATAATCATTAGCTTCCGAGACAACAGTGGAAGCATTTCGGAAACGGCTAGATTTGTAAATTGTTCGTGTACTGACGTGGTTAACGTATAGCGTGCGTGGCAAAATGACGCTACCCAAAACTATCTCCGAGGCAGTTGTGGTGTATCACGGGTCATAGATGACGTAGTGAACGACAGCTGTGGAGATGTGTATGGGCGAATAGATATGCAACTGTTGAGCAACTGACAACCCGGTGAACTAAGGAACTACCAACAGTGTCTCCTCAACGGTTCTTCAGTGAAAGTTACTGTGCATGGGCCTCTGCAGCAGGCACCTTGTCCATACGCCCAGACTGAGTGCTGTTCATCTGCTAAGGAGGCGGAATTTTCATGTCAGTACCACAACTGGACGTCCACTAAGTAGTGACAGGTGAAACAGGTTAATCAGATGAATCACGTATTACGCTCCATCGAACAGATGGATCTTGGCACGCACACCGTAAGACGTCTGAAAGCAAACGCCCTGTAACAATTATCGGAAGATACCAGGGTGGAGGCAGGAGCGCTATGGTCTGGAGAATATTTTCTTTGCGTTTCCTGACTGATAGCCTCCTTCTGGAAGGAACAACGAGCCAACGCAAGTATGCATTACCCACTGCTGAAACAGGCCACAATGTTGCAGACACCGCTTTGTTAGTACAAGATACTCTGTACCGACTTGAATAGGTATGTTTATCAGCTTTTTAAACCCCCGTGATGTTTGTAACATATAGCGTGTGTGTGTGTGTGTGTGTGTGTGTGTGTGTGTGTGTGTGCGTGTGTGTGTGTATGGGTGGGTGGATGGGTTGGGGGGAGGGGGTGTTGACTAATGTTGTCTCCGCTATGGTATTTTCACACCTACAAATCGTCAAGATGACCCTGCCATGGACAATATACTCAGTCTTCAGGCCACCAGTGGCCTACCGGGACCGCCGTGTCATCCTCCGTGGAGGATGCTGATAGGAGGGGCGTGGGGTCAGCACACCGCTCTCCTGGTCGTTATGATGGTATTCTTGACCGAAGCCGCTACTGTTCGGTCGAGTAGGTCCTCAATTGGCATCACGAGGCTGAGTGCGCCCCGAAAAATAGCAACAGCGCATGACAGCCTGGATGGTCACCCATACAAGTGCCGTCCACGCCCGACAGCGCTTAATTTCGCTGATCTTACGGGAACCGGTGTAACCACTGCGGCAAGGCCGTATTGACAACATACACCTATGGATTTCCATAAAACGAATTATTGTGTTGCATTTTACTTCACTTTAGTTTAGCACATCAAAGTAATCATTCCTTTCGGGATACTATTAGACTGCATCACAACTTGAATACCATAAATGATCGATTCTCAAACATCATGTAGAGTGCAAAAAATTGTATAAATGCGAAGTACACACTGTTTTAGACCGCGGCCCACTTTGCTGATACTGATTAGCGTGAGAAACGCAAGCGCTACACCCTAACTGGCATTATCAGAAAACGCAGAGTGGACATAGAAATCGAATTCAACACATGTACTGTGAGTGTTTCCCCATCCGCCGAACCAGAGTACGCATATCATCTATTGAGGTACGAACAGCAATTGCACTGCACCGACAATCCGGTCGCTAAATTGCTGGCCGCTGCTCAGATGAAGTACGTTGGCGGTTCTCTGTCTACACAGGCTAGGGCTAAAATTAGCTCAGTACAAGGCAGAAAATGAGTCGATATTTCTGTTTACTCACTAGCCAGAAACGGAAATTCGACTCAGGTATTCTCCCGTAGAGAAGTACTTCAGTGTGAAGTCATATTTTACAGGAGCTACAGAATCGTCACTCGAGTAAACCGAATAACAGCTCTGTCTTAGAGAAACTACTTCACGTGCTCCCTGTGTCGAAAGGAGCAATCCACAAAACTTATCCTCCAGAGTCTCCACTGTGGCGCTGGCCAGCGGAGTCTCCAGGTCGATCCCCGGAGGGAATTGTCTCCGATTGATCCCGGCAGGAAAGTGCCGTTGACCTTCCCCGGAGAGAAGCGTTTTCTGCACGCCATACCCTGCTCGCTCCTGGACAAGTGGCATCTATGTTTGTACTCCGGTGAGGAAGCCCGGTCCCCACTCCAAAAATATTACCCCCCACTCCAAAAATATTACCTCCCATTACCTCATAAATCTGCCAGCTAACCACCTGAAGCTCACACTCCTTTCAGAAGATATTCTGGAAGTTTCCATTTCCCCTACTACATTCCTAGGACTCAGCTAGTCAAATAGGTGTCTCTGCTTTTTGGAAAGAAGCTCGTTCCAGAACTTCTCGCGAGGAGATTCAAAAATGGTTCAAATGGCTCTGAGCACTATGGGACTTAACTACTGAGGTCATCAGTCTCGTGAGGAGATTCCTTGAAGCTCAGCTCACGATCATGATTTGTGGCCCTGCCCATTCCTTCGCAGTTAAAGGATATCTTTTCACCTTGTTCTGCACCTGATTCTCTTTCTCCGGTTACGCTATTCCGAAATTTTTGCCGCCCCACCACAGAGCACCTCTTGCCTGCTCTGTCTGTGTTACTGGGGTTCTGCAGTCTCTAGAATTATAAACCGTCACCTCCTTGTACTGCTCTCTCTTAGGGAAGAACACATGTCGAATCTCACACTAGGTCCTCACAATGGCGCCGTCTTGTAATTGCTAAATTAGAAGAGTGTGGACTAATTCTATGATTTCCATCAATTTGTATGAAAGTATCCATTGCTTCACACCTCAGGCCACAGTTCTGCAAGACATTAACAATATAGCACGCGTACGCACATTGCAGTTAGATGGTCCACAGACAGATTCCCAAGAAGACATGCCCATCGAGCTTTTAATTGGCAGCGGCCATTACAGGAAGATTGTCTCCTATAGTCGACCGGTCTCTATCTCTGATTGCCACCATATTCGTGCGTATCCTCATCGGGAGCAGATCCGCAGTCTGTGCGAATTTAGCTGCTTTTCACTTTGTACTTCAGTCTCACTTGACCACAGACAACGAATGGAGATCATTTTGAGCCATAGTGACAATGAGCCATCATGATTCTGAAAAGACCAATAAAGAGCTCTCCCCTTTCAAGACTTTCAGGCATCTTATTTTGTATATGATCATTGAGGAGTCGTTCGTCCGCCTAAGAAACAAAATATTACTCAGTATTTTACAAACTGACTTAATGCAGGAAGTAGATTTTCTAGTTTACTTCAAAGGCTTCTTATGAACAACCCCTTAAATGATGTTTACCACCATGTTGAACTACATTACAAAGGACTACGTGGAGCTTCCTTCTAAAGACTCAAGTTACACCATGTCTTGTGCATCAAGCAATTAGGTAGGAGAAACCTGGAAAAATAAAGTGACGGACCTTTTTCGCGTCTTCCCACACGATCAACGCACCCTCTCTCAGCAACACGCTAGAGGGGGAACGAAATCTTCTGCAAAAAATATTTGTTGTTCTATTACATCCCGTGGCTGTTATTAACGATATTACCAACTCGTCTTGCACGAATACGACAAGAATTTGACAAGATTTCTATGACACAACGTTTTTCAAGGTAGTCACGGAAACTACCATACAACGAACGAAGACACGACTTATCTTTTCACTTGGCTTCCATATGGACTGACATTCCAATCCTTATTGATTTCGGCAACGGTGAAGGGACACGATTCTAGACATGAGACTGCATTCCCGTCGTCGCACAGCTACTGACCAAGAACCTTTTCATGGATGACTTCGCGTTTTACATAACGACAATTAAGTTATCGCTATGTATTATGAACTAACGGCTCTCTTGAAATTATTAAACTTTTAATTGGTGAAATGGGCTACTATTTCTGATCAGTAGCAAGAGATATGGAGAGACGAAGGTCACAGATTAATACAGACTTAGGTTTTAGGCGTATATTGGAATACGCAGTGGACAGCTTCTACATCAACACGGAAAAATTGACTGATGGACCTACTACCAAAAAGAAAATATTACAGACCATATCTGAGTTCTACAGTCCACTGAGACTATTTTGTCCTATGTCAATATGACTGAACGATGGTTAAAAGAAACATGGAGTAGGAAAACTGACCGAAATCAATGACTCGCAACGATCTGGTAACACGATGGGTTATTTGGGTGTTCACTTTACTTTTGTTATCTTGCATTCGAATCCCTCGATGGATATCAACTCCTACAGATCACGATGTTCAGATTCACGTGTATGGTGATGCTTCGGAAAGTATGATAACGTGCATATCCAGCATGTGGTACACTTTACGACAATTTGATGTTTAAACTTGTTGTAGCTGGGATTCACAGTCATAAAAATTTGTTTGATGGAAATCATTTTTACACCAGTGACTGTTAAAAGTTTTTATTACAGTACTGTAGTTTCGGCCTTCGGCAATTAACAAGTGCTGATGTTATGGCTTTAAGGCATGTCAACGTAATGTGTCAGCTTACATTACGTTGACATGGCTTAAAGCCATAATATCAGCACTTGATAATGGCCTAAGGCCGAAATTGCAATAGTGCAATAAAAACTTGTAACAGTCACTGGCGTAAAGACGATGCCCTTAAAAAAATTGATGTTTGTTGCATACCGCCTTGATTGTGTTCCTTTTTTAATGTCAACAGTGTACATTCTTCAGTTACTAATTTGTCGTTCCTCACGTTCCTGCTCTGAAGCGCCTCCACAATAACTTCCCCTTCATAAACGACTTTATTGTGTATAAATACACGCTTTCTTACAGCTTGACCACTTCCTCGAGACTCTCTTCTGCACATTCTGAAAACGTACTTCATCCATGACGTTGTTGAAGACCCTCTATACCGAAATGCCCATCTCTCTCGACTGCAGAGCAATTAAAAAAACTATTGAAGTAGAGTCAATGGTAGCATGTTTTTGTGAGACATCTCTTGGAATGCATGAACAATGACTCGTGGAATATAGCTAGAGGCGAAAGGTACATTGTGAATTTCTTCCACTTCTGTGTTCCAGTCAATCCTGACTTCACAGCTGGTGCAGGTGTGCCTTCTGGAAGGCAAACGAATACAACCAAAAAGTTACTATAAATTGCTCCAAGCGCTCAGTAAAAGGCGTGAAAGGCCACTGTAAATTATAAACCTATAATAAGCGAACGTGTTTTTTCCGTGTCACTCGGATGGCCTCATTTTTCTCACCACTGAAACGACGTCCGTGAAACGGGAAGCTTAATAAGATGGAAATGCGTCACGGAATACAGCTTCCAGAAACTTGTTTTTTCAAGGTATTTCTTGCGCCAGCGACGGACGTGTAATCATTAGCAGTGTCGTTGCAGGATGATATAAATTCGTTTATTTACTATGAAAACCCATCTCGTAATTTAGTCCTTACGTTTTCGGTTTGCTGCGGTTCTTTAGTGTGGATTAATTTCTAACTGCACTATTTGCCTCTCAAAACAAATTTACACCTGTTGGCCACTTTCAAAAAACAATGCGTCTCATGTTCAGATTCATTATCAGCAGCAAGGAAGTGTTAATTAATGTCTTTCTCTGTGCCGATAGCGCAGATTTGCAACAAACGAAGACGTGTTCTTCCAATGAGTTGATGTTCATGGACTAGCGTCACAAGAATTTACTTCGTTGCCATTTCAGTTTAGTTTTTCTTTGTCATCAAATGCTACCGTACGAAAGCTACATCTACATGTACATCTGCAACAACGCGTTTCCCTCCTCATTATGGAAGACAGACAATCACGACATTGTTAGGCACTCCGCGAACCACAACGTCTCCCTTGTAACGTCACCCACCGTAGTTCATTGAACATTCCTCTAGCTCAGTCTGACAAAATTAGTCTGTAGCGTATCGTGCTGGCTTCCTTAGAATCACTGGTATCTATTTTGTTAAAACTTGGTAAGGGTCTCAAACCGAAGAATAACACTAAAGAATTGTGTGAACAAGGGGTTTCATAAACGCCTCATTCCTATGCCATCCACTCTTCCGTATGACTCCAGACTGTAGCGCCTAGAACCACTCGGCCACTCCGGCCGGCGATCGAACTTTTACTTTGTGGGCTTGTTGCTTAATTTCATGATCGAGTCTCTTAAAAGATTCTCTTTGAACACTCTTACTTGGCCTTTTTGGACAAAACAGACAATTTAAGTCCTCTGCGCCATTTTTGTTACTGTTGATGGACTGTGCTACATTCATATTCCAGGTTGTTTTTGGAGCTTTCCTTCACAAGGATCATCAGGCCATCGGCATATGCCTCTTATCCTAAGACGGTACAAAACATGATGCACCTTCCTTAATTATATTAATTTAAAACTCGATCTTGTGTAGGTCTTCCTCTCCTCTTTGATCTCACACTCATGTTTACACCGGAATTTCATGAGTAACAAATCGAGGGGGAAATATTCATCTGTAAGCCATGACACTTTGCCTAACCCTTCGTATCTTTCTCGCATCATCCCTACGTGAGATATACGAAGGAGGAAAAAGAATATTTGCACATTTTTTGTGGCGTATCAGGTCTCCAGGTTTAACCACCAAGGGTTGGCGAGGATGATTTCGTCTTTGTTTCAAAGATTATTATTTAAGATCACTGAATACCACGTTTAAATTTATTATCTGCTATACCGATGTATTAAGACTCTAATTCTAATCTCTGAAGGCCTTCTGTATCTGATTTCTTGTCCACTTGATAAGGACGCCAAACAGAGAATTGTACACTAGGAAAGGTGCCACTAGTGTCTCGTATGCGGTCTGATTCACGCACGCACAACGCTTTCGAGAATACACCCAGTAAATCTAAGTCTTACATTAGTCTTCCTTATTAGTGATTATACGTGTTCGTTAAATTTCGTATCACTTTGCAGTATTACAGCTAGGTATTTACATGATAAGGCAGCCCCCATAAGATTACCACTAACCACATACTCGGATACTACTAACGTCTTTTTCGTAATTATGCTATTTAAAAGTTTGTAAATGCTATCTAAACTGTTCTTAAGTTCCATACTACTCTTCCAATTACAATAGCTTTGAGTAGCAGGATTGACAGTTACCATTCTGGTAGTTGTGGTGGCTATGCCTGAAAAAATTTTTGTTTACGTATATTGAAACTAACTACGGTTCTCTGTGACACAATGTCATGTTCGGAAGCTGCTAAACAGACGAAATATACCTGTTCAACTGTGTTTATTATTTCATATAAAATACTATCATACTTGAATAAAAACAAGTGATCTGGTACATGACTCGGTCATCACTCATCTCGTCCCTTTCAAGATACATTACAAATTTCCAGATGAATGTCAATAGATTTGAGACTTTTAGACCTAAACACCAAATGCAGAAGGAAATTTATGTTTCGCAGGATTTTCAGTTGCAACGCACAATTTGAACTGCTACTGTAGGCGAACGAGAAGCGAGGTGGTTCTTTCTGTATCGCAACACAAAGCACTCTAACCCACCGTGTGAATCAATGTAGTAAGTATTCCTTAAAGTCCGCCCGGTTAGCCGTGCCGTCTAACTCACTGCTTTCCTGGCGGGAAGACGTGCCGGTCCCTGGCACGAATCCGCTCTGCGGATTAGTGTCGAAGTCCGGTGTGCCGGCCAGTCTGTGGATGGTTTTTGAGGCGGTTTCCCATCTGCCTCGACGAATTCGGGCTGGTTCGCCTTATTCCGCCTCAGTTACACTATGTCGGCGATTACTGCGCAAACACTTTCTCCATGTACGCGTACACCATAATTACTCTACAACGCAAACATTGAGGTTACACTCGTCTGGTGTGATACGTGCCCGGGGGGGGGGGGGGGGGGGGAGGGGGTCCACTGGGGGCCGAACCGCACACTATCCCTGGGAGAAATGGCGGTCCCCTCCGGAGCACACGCTAAACCAACAAATTTACACAAAATATTGATTCACTCGTCTGAGAGCTGCGAGCTGTACAAAAAGTAAATGTTATTACACGGAAATATTGTTTATATTCTGAATAGTTTTATAGAACTTACACACAATTATAACCAGCGTACAATGGTGCCTATCATCCATTTAAGACTCGAAGACAAAAGAGTGAGTCACATGGTAACACTGTCTCTGCTCTTTTTTCATTGACCAACACAGATAAAATAAAGAAGGTTCGATATCATTATCTTTAGTTCTCTAAATTTTTCTTCCAAATGTTAATGTTCGTAGGAAAAGACACATCGCACTTTAACACTTCTAGAGTCACATGACGAATTGTTCATCAGAATACAAAAACTCCGTTTGTTTCTTTAATAAACATATGTAGCGTTAGACAATTTTTTTGGGGTAAATCCCATGCAGCCTGTAAAGGGGCATTCTTCAGAACCACAAATTCCCTCAGACGCTAATAATGTGACGCCAACTCCTACCAGGCACCTAAACCGACTGTCGCAATGTTTTATCTTCTCGTATAGTAACTGCATGGGTCGTACACACTAGGAGCATACAACTTGCGTTAGTAAGATTGTTCTCGATGCGTTTTACAAGTGACCTCCGGGGACGCTTCCATGACCCTCTGTTGCACTGATTTTGCTTTCCACGATGCTAATTGGCCTCAGATTAGGCATTTGGTGGTACAAGAGAGCTTTTGGAGTAATCAACACGTAGATCACACGGTTACAGCGTGTCACTAAAGGGTATTTCGTTATTCGTGATTCGCACGAAACACTTCTTGGCCTGACTGACGATGGCCCAGCCGAATTACCCCCCACCCGTGGTCCGGAACTGCATATTCTGACTCCTCAGCTCCGTTAACCGGCGGCAGTCCCTGAATGCGACGGGCCTGTTCTGCCCGCCAACTGGAGACACACCAAGTGGTGTAGTGCGACTTCCCAGTGTCGGCTGACTCATTAGGTGTGCCCCCGACAACGAAAAGGACTTACTGCCCAAACGTGAGGCTGACCAACCGTTCAGGGGATCGAGAGACAGACGTCTGTGACTGGAGACCCAATAAAGAAGAAAGGGCAGCAAACAGCGCCCTCGGCTCTCGGAATGCCGGCCGCCACACACAGGCGCTCGCCTGCTCCTACCCCCTCGCCCCGCCCCCCCCCCCCCCTCCAAGGCACCACTCACCGCACAGCCCCCTTTCTTACACGTCCGCCATTAAGGGCCGTGTCGCGCTGGCCGCTGACGGCCCATTACGGCGGCGGCCGCGCCGTGTTTTACTGTGGGCGGACGCGGCTCGGTGCCGGCCGACGCCGGCCGGGCAGCCCGCGACGCTGTAATTAGAGCGGCTCGTTACGTCGCGATGCGCGGACCCGCCTCTAATTGCGATAAATATTTGTGCCGCCTGTCGCGACCGGCGCCGGCCTTGAACGAAAACGCCGGACTCCAGCGTCACACAGTGTGGCGCTGGCCACCCTGCTACAACATTACCGTCCGAGTGCTGGAGGTGTAGCCAGATCCCTGCTACTGGCCAGCCGTTTGTGTGCGAGCCTGGTGTACCTGAAAAGTAATTCTTCAGCTTAATACGGTATAAGAAGATGATCAACGTCGGCAAATATACAAAATGAGATTTTCACTCTGCAGCAGGTGTGCGCTGCTATGAAACTTCCTGGTAGATTAAAACTGTGTGCCGGACCGAGACTCGATCTCGAGACCTTTGCCTTTCGCGGGCAAGTGCTCTACCACTAGCACTTGCCCGCGAAAGGCAAAGGTCTCGAATCTCGGTCCGGCACACAGTTTTAATCTACCAGGAAGTTTCATATCAGCGCACACTCCGCTGCAGAGTGAAAATCTCATTCTGGAAACATCCCCCAGGCTGTGGCTAAGCCATGTCTCCGCAATATCCTTTCTTTCAGGAGTGCTAGTTCTGCAGGAGAGCTTCTGTAAAGTTTGGAAGGTAGGACACGAGATACTGGCAGATGTAAAGCTGTGAGGCCGGGGCGTGAGTCGTGCTTGGGTAGCTCAGTTGGTAGAGCACTTGTCCGCGAAAGGCAAAGGTCTCGAGTTCGAGTCTCGGTCCGGCACACAGTTTCAATCTGCCAGGAAGTTTCGGCAAATATAGCTAGTGCGTCTGCAGAAACTGGCCCAAAAGGTACCAGGTTTGTAATATTTCTATTGTTAATTTAACTCATGTGATGAGAACGTTTTTACATTTCAGAGCTGTGCTAACTCGAGAATGAAATTTTCACTCTGCAGCGGAGTGTGCACTTTTGTGAAACTTCCTCGCAGATGAAAACTGTGTGTCGGACCGAGACTCGAACTCGGGACCTTTGCCTTTCGCGGGCAAGTGCTCTATCAACTGAGCTACCCAAGCACAACTTACGACCCGTCATCACAGCTTCAATTCTGCCAGTACCTCGTCTCCTACCTTCCAAGCTTCACAGTTCTTCTACGAACCTTCCAGAACTAGCACTCCTGGAAGAAAGAATATTGCGGAGACATGGCTTAGCCACAGCCTGCGGGATGACTGTTTTGAAAAGATAAACAGTCTCAAACTGCAAAACAGGCTTTATTAGTTTATTTTTTGTCAATAACATTTTAGCCTTATTTAAGATATCTTCGGAAAGGCAAAGTTCTGCAGGCATTAAATACTTGTCTTGCTGCCCATGCGAATGTCATAGCAGGCAGAAACAATTGTCAATATTTTAAGAACACTGCGTCGTGCCTTGATATAAAATGGTGTTGAGTACACGGGAAGTCGCGTTTAAAATACTCGCTGAGAATTTTTATGTAATCTAAATGTGACTTCCCGTGTACTCAACACTTTTTATATCGGGGCACCACGAAATCTTCTTAAAATATTGACAACGGTGTTTACCTGCTAAGACACTTACGTGGATAGCAACATAGGCGTTTAACATGTGTAATGCCAGCCAGTCTGAAGATGCCTTAAATAAGGCGAAACGTGTTATTGGCAAAATATTAAATAATAAAGCCGGTTTTGCAGCCAAAACTGTTTATCTCTTCAAATCATTCGACGAGCTTGAGCAATAGTAAAATTTAACAAAATATACACCACTTTTGCTGTACCTCTAAGGATCGGTAAGTCCATGGGGTAAATGTTAGTCACCTCCTCAAAAGAGTACACTGGTCGCTTTGCGACTGTCATTTGACCACTCACCTTTGGCGTGTCATGGCAGCGCAGTCTAGTTTGTAGGGAGTGGACAAAAATGTGGAAACACCGCGAGAAATACATGCTTGAACATAAATGCAGGTGCTAGGCACGCCTACAGGTTGCGCTATTGTGTCTGACCACGAACGGTGCCTATGCAATATCCTCAGTACGTTTGAAGTGCCACTGTAATGTGCGGTAGCGAGTCCGAACGACGTCAGATTGTTGGGTCTCGCATGATGGGTGCTTCCGTAACCAATGGAACCGACATGTTTTGTGTTTCAAGAGACGTCATATCGAAGATTTATACAGCATACACAGTAATCGGAAAACCATTCCCCTCTAGACACAACGCGGACAGAAAGTGGGTGTTGAGTAATCGCGACAGACGGTCAGTGAAGAGGATTCTAATGAAGGTGCAGAAGTCACTGCAGAAGTGAATGTTACACCAGCGAACTCGGTCAGCACCAGAACAACCAATACGGGATGCCATAAGCAGTGCATTGCAGGGCGAGGTAGAATTGAACCACCCATCAGTGATGAAAATGCCCGTAACGGGAAAACGTGGTGGCGAAACTATGAAACCCGGGCTATGTTCCAAGAGCGAAACACAGCGGGGATTCGGTTTCGATTTGGGCAACCATATCGTGCTATTCTTCTAACGCGGGTACAAGAAACGACGTACCGTTTGTATTCATGTAACATGGTGTAAGAACAGCGGTCGTAAAAGGATCCTAACTGATATGTAGCGGAGAAGAGTGCCACGCCTTGTCAATGACAATCCATTTTAAATCCTACCGGAAGTGATGCCGCGAGTGAATATAGGTCCATCTCAACCAGCTTCCGAGCGAAGAATCAGGAGAAAAGTGTAGGTAGTAGACTCCTGGAGTCGGGTATCTTGCGAAAGGTCATTGCTTATGGGAGCACCTGAAGCCGCAGATCTTCAGAGGACCAAACAGCCCAGAATCTGGACAGAAGACTACCGGGGGTATTTTGTCTCTTTTCAGATGATGCAAGCCACCGATTGCGCTGACAGCCCGTTAAGACGTTTGACCTGTAGTATGTTGGCGATGTAACTAAGTCAGGAGGTGGTTCTGTAATGTTTTGGGGGTGTTCTTCTTTTCATGCCCTACCCCCATCCATTCAGATTATTGTGAACTTGAAACACGGTATTAATTTTAACATTCTCGGTGACCAGGTCTTTCCCTTTCCTCTACACAGGCACGCTGAATATGCTGTGAACACTTCTGTCTTGCAAGATGACACCACTATTGTTCACAGGGCAGTTCCCCTTTTGAAGAACTCTGACACTCTAATGCACCTCGAATGACTCGCTGACTGACTTTACGTAAATCCCATAGTCTGGACTGTTTGGAACAGCCAGTCGAACATATCCGAAATTTCGTAAGTCTATGCGATCTAATCATGTATGAGTTTCCTTCAGTAAAATTCTTCAGGGTATCAGACCGCATCGTCATAATTTAAAATGCGCCAACGTTTCGGCCAGCGTTGCAGCTAGCCTTCATCAGGGCCTTACTGATGAAGGCTAGCTGCAACGCTGGCCGAAACGTTGGCGCATTTTAAATTATGACGATGCGGTCTGATACCCTGAAGAATTTTATTGAAGAAGACAACGGCCGCGGAAGCCTACGCTTACATGTATGAGTTTCTTCCGCTGGATACGGCGTATCTGAGGAAGGCAGGACATTCGCTTCATTCTCGAACTGAAGCTACACTTAGTGTTACACAGTGTGGAAGACACACATACAGTGGAATACTACACGCATATACACACACTCACTCACACACACGCGCGCCCACACACACAAACAAACAAGCACACACGCTCACACACACTTAAATATTTTGGCCACACGAATGTTTATATATAAAGATGATCATTTACAAAAACAAAAGAGTTCCAAGGAATGTGTGTGCCACATAAGTATCAGTATGTACAGTACATGGATGTTACGACAGAAAATTAGCGGGGCATATCTGTTACAGCTTTAATTGTAGCTAATGTAGAAAAACAAGGAAACCCAGGTAATCATAAATTTTTATATAAACAGATGTTCTGTTAAATTTTGCGAAGAAAGGCAATACATAAATAACTACGAGAGACCTGTATACACAGGTATGTATGACAGCTTGCTAGCAAATTCCGTTATTGTATAATAGACAAATAATAAGATATGATTTTACGTATATAATTATAACAACAGTATATTCTATATTAACGTTGCGATAGCTTGCTGAAATTCTAAATTAAGTGTTGTGTGAACTTATGAAAACTATATTACACGATAGAGAATTTTGAAACTGAGACAGCCAAAGCTAACATAGTTATATATGATTAATTGACAATTCATACACTACAACAGGTGTTTAAAAACAGGTGTTAAAGCTATTAAAAAATAAAACTAAATGCAAAGTCCAATAGTCCCCTTAGCTGTACTTATTTAAGTCGAAAAGGGTTTCGCAAATATTGTGTTGCATCTTCTGGTCAATGCTATGTCAGATGGTACGGAGAGTAGTTACATTATGCCGCAGGGTAACAGTTGGCGTGGCTAGGCAAAGTCTCAGGCCTCCTCAATTGATAAAAACCCTCATCGATGATGAATACCATGCCTGTGTTAAAATCACAAACTGTCATTACTTTACCAATTAAAATATGTTCCTTTAGGCCTATGTGAACCATCTTAATAGTTTTAACATCTACATTTTAAGCACGTGATGTACTGTATGAATTGTCGATTAATCATGGATTACGTGACTATGTTTTAGCTCTAAACCGTTAACGATGCTATTTGTTCTTACTAACAATGACTGGTTGCTGTTTTTACTTTATTGTAAGAATTGACCTGTATTTTTTTAACTATTGTCCATTTTCGACTAAAAGCGTATGGACGGGTACTTAAAATAACAGAAGAAAAAGCAGGACTACAAACTCCTTCGAAACGGTAGAGGTAATGAGCATCACCAAGACTGAAACCTCAAAATGAATAACAAAGTACAGGTAGGTTAGGACAGTCACATTTATCTAGGAGAAACCATGCCACCTTCTTCTGCTTCTTCTTTTAGTACTTATCCGTTCTGGTTGACGGCGAGTATATAATTATACCATCCTCCAGTCTAACGGAGGAGAAAAAGAGACCATAAGAGCCTGACTGAAGAAGATAGACTTAAAATTTCATTTATCACAACATGTTTATTATAATAAAATGACATCCTCTAGAACTGAACTAATTCATCACTATGAGACAGTAATTCGTCCAGAATGCACATATACATCAAAAACGCTGATTTTAATGCCCATAAAACAGAGTAAATATATCGGGGGAAAGGAAAGAAAAAGTGCAAGGAAGATATTAGGAATAGGACAACAGTAAGAATTAAAAACAAGAAGTCAGCCAGAAATGTTGAATCGTGTGCGAAAAATTAACACTAGGAAGACAGAGGGGCCAAAGTGGAACCTTTTCGAAATTCTCACTTGCTTTCTGAGCAAACTTTAAACTGGACGGACTTGATATTTTGCGACTTCAGTTATATGAAATATTAACTACCGTCTTTTGGAGTTACTTATTTAAGTCGATTACAGCCCCCACCTGTTTTCATTAGGTTCTGAGATATGAAGCTTACTACCTAGAGAGACGACGGGGCCAATCTCGCTCCCTCCACGACGTATTTCTGTATTTTTAGGCTGCTACTTTGCAGTACTGTGTATCGAAATCACGTCAACTGTTCTCCCTTTGTTGTTCAAATATGCAACGACAATGCCATTCAATCCAGCGTTGACTGTTTGTTAGCTGAAGCAAGGTTTTCAGTTATCTGTTATGACGGTATCTGATAGTCGTCCCCCCAATCATGAGCGGTGAATACTGGAAGCCCCTGACAGACTCTGAATGCTAAAAGAACTGAGAAAAAATAGAAGATGAAAGTTCAGGAGAGGATTTTGTGTTTTCTGACAGCGATCAGTATAATGAAGCAAGTGTAGCAGTTACAGCGTCTGCAGATGAAGAAAGTGATTCGTGTAACGAAAGTGATGATGTCAACACGATCCAGGATAATTTTCCACCAGATTTAGGGAAAAATGAAGGTTCTACATCCAGCATGCCTTCAGATGTTCCAAATTCTAGCTAGCTCTATGAGATCAACAACACGGACAAGTGTTGCTTTCCCCAGAAAGTCAGTCAAAACGTGATGCTGGGCAACAAAAACATACTGAGGAAGAAGAAACAGCAAAAGATGGAAGTGGGTGGAAAATTGTACCAGCGGGTTCTAATGCAGGTCAGTAATATTTCTGCTCTTTTTGTATATTTTTAGTTTGCAAAGTTTCAGTAAAGACTAACAAAATAAGAAGCGTCTATAATAAATAGTATTAATAGTAACTTAGTGTGCTATTGTATAACGAAATAGGATATCATACAGTAGAAGAGAAAATATACTCGTACATCAGTACATACACTTTATAAAAATAGTCAATTTCTCATATGTTTTCAGATCGCCTGCTAAGTCATAACGTTTTGCGGGACAGCCCAGGACAAACATCATACACTGAAAGGAAAATTCAAAGTAGAAAACTCCTTAATGCTTGGCGGCTGGTTTTCAATGCTTCCATGATGCTCCAAAACAAGCACTGCACTGAAGCTCAGGCTCGTCGTCGAACTTAAGTGGTTCCTGGACGGTAGACATTGAAGAGCAGGATGCAAGGGCAGTGAATGGGGCAAGGAATTTTCCTCTCAAAAGCCTATGTGGTCCTCCGTTTTTCACACGATCTATGGAGCGAAACAGAGTTATCGAAATAAAAAAAAAACTTTGACACCAAGTCCACTAGATCTGAATGCCTCAAAACTAACAAATTTGCTCTTTCTCAGCTGTTTGGAATGCTTTCATAGAAAACAGTGCGCCATGCTATAAAGCAGAACCTTATCTTACAACAGCCCGATCACACAACATATTGCAAGCAAGCCAGACAAAATTCCAGATAAAATTCCGGTTATTTGTACTTTTTCTAGTGAATACATACTCAATGGATTCCCATACTCTGGTGCCGATCCCCTTTGACCAGCTGATCAAAGCATAGGTGAAAATGTTGTTCTTAGGTTTCCGGAACCATACTTAGGCAAAAGTTTGGATATCATTGCTGACAGTTACTTTGCTAAGCCTAGCATATCGTCTGAGGGCAGCATCCACAGCTTTAGTAGGTACTTTGAACAGTAACTGAAGGGAGGTGCCTCCTGCTGCTAAGACCGGAAAACAACCGTTCGACACGACTATTGTGTATAGAAATGATGATGGAACAACCCTAACAGTTTATCAAGGGAAAACAAATGAGAATGTTTTGCTATTGAGTTTACTTCGCTCTTATGTATCTCCGTACGACAGTCAGACGAATACTCCTGAAACAGCGAAATTTTCCAAAGCCGGTACAAGACGTTTACCAGTGCAAGTATTTTACAACATTCTTGATTTGCCGGCGGGAGTGGCCATGCGGTTCTAGGCGCTACAGTCTGGAACCGAGTGACCGCTACGGTCGCAGGTTCGAATCCTGCCTCGGGTATGGATGTGTGTGATGTCCGTAGGTTAGGTAGGTTTAATTAGTTCTAAGTTGTAGGCGACTAATGACCTCAGAAGTTAAGTCGCATAGTACTAAGAGCCATTTAAACCATTCTTGATTTCGCAACCGCAAATTTCTGGGCGTTGTATAAGTTTCGTTGGTGGATTCGGGGAGGTCATCGGTCCCATCGGATTAGGGAAGGATGGGGAAGGAAGTCGGCCGTGCCCTTTCAAAGGAACCATCCCCCCTTTGCCTGAAGCGATTTAGGGAAGTCACGGAAAACCTAAATCAGGATGGTCGGACGCGGGTTGAACCGTCGTCCTCCCGAATGCGAGTCCAGTGTGCTAACCACTGCGCCACCTTGCTCGGTGTTATATAAGGAAGTGACTGGTAAGCGACTTAGCACGCGGAAGTATATTATTGATTTGTACGAAGAGCTTCGAGCACAGTATGTATCAGCAAGAAATAAAGAGCAGGACCGGGATCTTCCACACACTGAAGAACGACCACATGGGCAACAGAGAGAGAGAAGTGTAAAATTCGTACACCATGCAAATGAAATCATACTGCAGCTGTCTGCTCAGGTTGTGAGATAGCAATGTGTGGCAAATGTGAGAAGAGAAGAGTGTGGTGCGACAAGTGCAGCAGTAAGCAGCAGTAAACTCTGGTGGAGAGTGTGTGTGTGCGTGTGTGTGTGTGCGTGTGCGTGTGCGTGTGCGTGTGTGTGTGTGTGTGTGTGTGTGAGAGAGAGAGAGAGAGAGAGAGAGAGAGAGAGAGAGAGAGAGAGAAAGGTGTATATATGATTTTATTAATTAATGTCAACAAAAACTGTACAAGTGTGTTACATTACATTATATTCCACAATATGACCATAAAAACAAAAACAAGCTGACCTTATAAGCAAGGTAAACAGTAAGCAAGCATGAAGCCAATTTGGCCCTGGCGGTCCTTATAGGTAGTAGCCTGCATGCGGTCCTCCTAATGTTAAATGGGCACATCCAAAAAATGATTTACAGCAGAAAGACAAGGAAAATTATACAGCATATTGGAAAATTAAAAGTAAACCCAAATGGCTTAGGATAGCGCTTAAAGGTCAAGAATAATTTGGACAAAATGCAGTAAATCGAAGACAGAATGTCACACAGAAACAAAATGAAGGGATGCGAAAGTTTTCAAGACAAAATAATTATAGAAAGACAGGAAAGAACATGGACAAATGAAAAGAGAAAAGAAAAAACTCAACAGATTGGAAATTATTGGAGAAATCGTAAAGCTAACTTAGAGGCTTAAACGGTTTTGTTAGTTGTCCTGTACGGTGATAAGAGTAAGAGAGGGTTCTCAATGCAATCACTTTACCTTTGGCTTTTGTGTAAGCGAAGTCAAGCTTAGAAAGTTATTCTTTTCTTTTGTGGAAATAATATGTTTTGCTAAGAAGTGATGAGAAGCCTAAATGGCAAATACAATACAAGGACTAAAATATGTGAAAGTAATGTTTTTAACTTAGCAGTAACTTCACTTGTAGAAAGATCTCATTGTTTTGGGAAAAAGTTGTCAAAGGCTGAAGATGTATATGGTTCCTCAATAAATTTTAGTGTGAGTGCATAGACATCAATTTTAATTAGAACATCTTAAAAGACACCATTCCTTAACAATTTACACTAATCCTTATATGTATCGGAGTTTTAGAAACTGTATTCTTAACATTTATTTATTCATTAGCTTGCAAAAGTAGCATTCACTGAGTGTTCTTTTTGAAATTTTCGTATCAACTGAATTTGTAGTGAAATAACGAAAAAATTCATTACCATGTATTCTTTAAAACACCTTTGAAATTATGAAAGTCATACAAAGAAATACAGTATCCACAATAAGAAAATCGAACCCTGACAGTTTCTGTACAGTTGGCACAACTGCTTCGCGAGTCTATAAAGCTACTTCATAGCTCTATAGACGGATGTCGTTTATGCCTGCAGCCATTTGCGCTTCGCTGTTGAAAGTTAGCAAAAGTGCTGCCAGGTGTCAGGGATTTCCTTAAGCTGTGTAGGAGTCTCTCAGCAGTAAAGAACAAATGTATTGAAGTATCTCAGTGTTCCTGATCTACGTGTAATACAATGATGCCATATTGTAGGCACATTCAGCGGCATATGTGGATACTGTCTGCAAAATGTATTGCGAATACAAGAGGTAAAAAAGAAATAATAAATTTAAACGTCATTTATAATGCGGCAGTATTTCACGCATCGTGGTGTTAATGACGTTATGTCTGCTGACCTATATATAGTACCGTAATATACTTCGATGGGTGCATTTAGCGGCACATGTGGATACTGTCTGCGAAATTTATCGCGATTACAGTTAGTAGCAGACAGCTATTGTTGCCTGACAGTGAGGGATATGTGCACCAAGTTTGGGTCAAATCTGTCCAGTGGTTTAGGAGGAGGTGTCGAACAAACATACGTACGTACACACACATACGTACAGGCATTTTTATGCGTATGGATGTAATTATGCACTGAAATAACGAAAATTTATTTTAATATAGGTTTTTTACGAGTTGATAAAGAGATTTTTTTTTACAATTTGGTCGTTGAAAGATATGTTCCCTTTCATTTGAAAGTAAGCTATGCTGCACTTTCAACAATTCTTTTGCTTGCACAAAATTCCATTGCAAAGTTGCCGTGTTTTCTTCTTTTCTGAAATTATTGTCAACCCTTTCTATTTTTACAGTTTTTGTGAGAGAGTTTAAATGAAACTTTTCGAAATGATAATTTATCGGTACAAAATTTGAATGTAAAAGAAAATACAGCACTGTATTATCATTGGAGATATAAGGAATTCCATAATGCATCAGTCATACACGGGAGAAATTTCCGTGGGTAATGCTACCATATGATTGGATAACACGCTATTATTCTATCTGATTAATTCAGACTTTTCATACTAATAGTAACAATCCTGCTTCCTTTTATAAAAAAAATATTTCCTAAGTTAACTTCGTCTGAGTGACAATGGCATGCAAAAATTCAAAGGTATTTGTGCATTGTGTAGAAGATGTTTGCGAAAGAAAAGCCTTCGCATTGGGTGTGATAATATTCTGTTTTTCACTAAGTGCATTCAGTTCATACAGAAAATGTATCCCGCAGAGTAATATTCTAATACGAGGGTAGTCCCAAAAGTAAGGTTCAAATGGTTCAATTGGCTCTGAGCACTATGGGACTTAACTTCTGAGGTCATCAGTCCCCTAGAACTTAGAACTACTTAAACCCGACTAACCTAAGGACATCACACACATCCACGCCCGAGGCAGGATTCGAACCTGCGACCGTAGTGGTCGCGCGGTTCCATATTATAGCGCCTAGAACCGCTCGGCCACCCAGGCCGGCCCAAAAGTAAGGTCTCCTATTTTTTTATAAATAAATAGACCTGTTTATTTCTACAATGGTTTACATAAGTTTACAGCTTTAACATTTAGCTATTTTTCGACATAATCACCATTTCTGTCGATGCATTTTTGTAGAGGCTGTGGCAGTTTTTGTATGCCCATGTCATACCAGCTCGCCGCCATGTTTTTCAGGAAGTTATGAACTCCTTCTTTCACCTCGTCGTCGGAGCTGAATCGATGGGACCACAATTAACTCTGACAGGTACTGTGAGACTCTGAAAAAACTCAAACGGGCAATTCAGAACCGGAGAAGAGGAATGTTGAGCAAGGGCGTACACATTCTCCATGACAACGCTCTCCCACACATCGCTCGGCAAACCGTTGGTCTTCTGCAACAGTTTTGATGGAACATAATCACCCACCCACCCTATAGACCTGACTTGGCACCCAGTGACAATCACCTGTTCCCTAGGCTAAAAGAACGTTTGGCCGGAAAGCGATTCAGCTCCGACAACGACGTGAAAGACGAGGTTCATAACTTTCTGGACAGCAAGGCGGCGAGCTGCTATGACATGGGCATACAAAAACTTCCACAGTGTCTGCAAAAATGCATCGACAGAAATGGTGATTATGTCGAAAAATAGCTAAATGTTCAAGCTGTAAACTGATGTAAATAATTGTAGAAATAAACAGGTCTATGTACTTATAAAAAATAGGAGACCTTTCTTTTGGGATTACTCTCGTATCACGTGAGTTAAATCTCGGAAGCTTCCAGTACAAATAAGCTCTGTCACAGCGATCGTCGTAATCCTCAGGGAAACATTAGGAACTCTTCCAGCCTTAATTTTTCTCTCGCTCCGCTCAAAAAAAAAAAAAAATGAAAGTACATTTATCTGCTAAGACCCACCATTTTTTGTTAGAGGGTAAAAGATTACAGATCTGTATGCGACTGGCGCCTATATACGCCATAACGTAATTTGCATTGCACTAATAAGTTACTCATCTTGGTCAGATTGCTAGGTAAATTATGATTCTCATTATATCATTGACCTGAATTAGTTAACATTAACATATACATTTTCTCTGTGTATTGTATTGGTGTGGTATAATAGCTGCGAGTCAATCTGACGACAAAAATAAACGAAACGTTGGACACTCATTACTTGGTTATTCGGATAATTATATTTACAATCCTACGTCTTTGTGGGGGTTTTCCAAAGATTATTTTAATTTTAACTTCAACGTAATAGTTTATGTTCCACATTTATCGGTAGTCAGACACTATAGACAAAAATTTATACCATATACTTACTTGAAACTTTCTAGCAGATTAAAGCTGTGTATCGGACAGGGACTTGAACCTGAGACCCTTTTGCGGGTAATTTCTGTACCAACAGAAACCTCCAAGAGCGACTCACGATCTGCAATTCAAAATTTCACGTCCTCCAGGTCCGCAAAGTATGCTGGAGGTATTCTGTGAAGTTTGGAAGATGGGAGGCGAGATAATGGTGGAAATGGAGTGCAGGTTATGAGTCTTGTTTGGTTATCTCATAATCGGGATGATCGGTGTATAATGTAAACATTAACGTCTCTATGACAATCTCTTGCGATGCAGCAGTTATACTGAAACGAAGAGAATAGCTGGCAAGTGTCAGGACTGGAAAGTCTCATCAAATCAACCTTAGGATTTATGACCTGAACAATAGCTCAACAACGCAAATAATTGTATTGGAAGGGAAAAGATATAACAATGAAAATGACATCATACTTACATTAAACTCGTGCGCCCTTTTTAGAGAGTAAATCAATGGAAAGTGTGTTACAAAAGTACTTTGCACGTTGGACCACATTTTAAAGATTCTTGCCGTACCGTTTGCGGATAGCCGGTCGCATGAATGATTGCTACATGGAGGCTCCCGCTGCCGATATACGTTAAAAGGTGAAATTAATTAAATCTCTATATTACGCTCGTTGGATAAATTACGCTCCATGGACTGCTCTTGAAACATACCGGCGACCAGTCGAAAGGTATTCGGCCGATTATACGGTCAGCCGTCAACCGTCCAGTGCCGATAAAAAACCTCGACCTGTCGTTTTTCAGCGCGGTTTCGACAGGCGAGCCTTTTATCGACGTCCGCAGACGCCAAGCCACAGTCTGTCTGTCATTTAAGGTTCCGGCCGCAGTGAATTTTAGTTAATAAGTGCAAACCAATCTGGGTGGCGCTGTGTCATTAAAAAAAGAACGGCTCGCAAAAAGTGCGGCTGATGGGCGTGCTGGCGGGTTTAATTTGTACACGATTCGCGGCTTTACATTTATATCGGCGGCGGCGGCGGCGCTGATTGAATATCGACACATTCCCAAGAGCGCCGCCGCAAATGCGCGATTCGTGTCGCCGGCCGGAGCAGTGCCTACCGGTGGGCTGCCGGCCACCTGCTGGCGCGCCCTGTGTGGTGGGTGGCCCGCTCGCTAGGCGCACTGTTGACCACCGCTGGCGAAATTAATTCTGCTCGCCAGTACCGAAGCCGCCGATACCGTGTACAGATGTGGTTACTACGTCACATGCACTAGGTCCACCATCGTGTACATCTTCATTTCTTTTTATTTCACTTTCAAGAGTAGTTGAAGTGATACTGCACCCCTTTGGGGGGGGATATAATATCAAACAGTATTGATATTGAGCTCCCACTAATTAGTTATTGTATCCCTGTTGTTCCCAACTCTTGGTGATGTTGTGCTATTTATGGCGATAAACATTAATTACACTAAGTTTCATCAGGCATCTAGTACTTCGTCAGCCTTCGGCAGACCAAATACCTACTGAAGCAAACACACCCTCTCACGATCGATATTCCCGAAGCTGTGATCACAAGACACGTGCATTACTTTGTTTTCTTAAGCATGGTAACGATACCTTAGGTTGCACGGAAATGCTAGTACACCTCTTTCGGTCATTGGACACATTTTCCTGGCCGGCCTCTGTGTTTTCAGTTTCAATATTTTGTAGCTAAAGCGTCATCGCTTCAAATTTATTTTATACGTGACATGCCAATTTTAAATTTTTTATTTCTGGTGAAGGCACTCTTAGAAGTGGCCGAAACCTAGGTCAAAAAGACTTCATTTTAGCGACCGAGGGCTGCATTTGTTTTAATTCTACCTTGTAACGGTCACTGACAATGAAGCCATGTTTAAAGCTCTAACATTTATTTGCTACTTTTTTGCCTTTTTTGAGATATTGAGCTATGTATCTTGCACACTCCACGTAGGAGAGTGTCCTGCCTCTAGCCATTCCTGTAAAAGAAGTTTACTATATATTCTTATGCCAGTTCTAAATAATGGCATTTATTTTTTGTGTCCTGCGAACGTTTTACGCAATTTCAAAAATAATTCCGGAAGTTAAGGTTTTTCCAAATGAGCAAAAATAGTCCACGGCACAACGTAGGCTTGTATCCAAGAAAATATTCTATGAAATTTAAAATTATTGAAGAAGAGAAAAATTTTGTGAGTATTCGATTTAATAGATGCTTCATTCACCATTCAGTGCTCGTATTTCATATTCCTAATCCCAGCATTCTGGTATTCGGTAAAATAATGATTCAGGCAATATTAATAATTTCTGTGGGTTGCCTGATTTATTTGGCGATTTTTACAGGTTGTCTCACTCTGATCTGTGGGAGGAGCTTGGCCCCGGGAATTTTCTTCATTTATGGGCGAGGGCAGCAGTCTTCCCAGCAGCCATGATATCTCCCCGTTTCCTATCCTTTTTCCGATCTCCAGGATAGCACGTGGTGTCGTTTGAACATGCAGTAGTGGCCAAAGTTTCTCCTGTTCTCAGTTCCCCAACCTGCCTTACCAACCTTGTAAACGCTACTTATGCTCAATTTTAACGTCGCGAGGTCGCCTCCCTGTGAAATTCCGGCCCTGTGATTGGCCAGTTCAGGTGCGCGCCCGTTTTTCGCGGGCGGGCGCCAACCGCCCTCCACGATGGGTGGTGGACAAAAGGGCAGTTCTAGTGTGACCTTGCCGGAGACCGGAGGTGCCGCTTCCAAGAGATGAAGTTCGGTAAGCATGAGCGCCGACGTGCACTGTACATTCGCGCCCTGCGGCCCAGAGGGAACCTGTTAGGTCTTTGTGAATAGTTTTGCGTCTTGCGGGTTTTATTGCTTTAGTACGGGAGGCTACCTACCGATTCACGCACAGTAGCATCTTCTTGGTCTTTGGCTGTTTCATGGTGGTGGTCGTTGCACGCCTGCAAGCCCTTCCTTTACTAAATGGGATTCTATTTGACAATACGGCGATCGTTACTAAAATTGCTTTCCTCCTGCTATCGTGGCTGGTTATGAACGTACGTTGGGGCAGGCTGCTGAACTCGAATCTTTCTTCCCCCCACCCCCATTTGGTTGTATTATTGTTCGATTCTCAACTGTTTATTAAATGAGTCTTATTCTCTCTCTTTCCTTACGTGAACTCATCCCTAGTGTAAGAGAATAATGCAGAACTATAACGGTTGCTATAAGGTCGTGCAGGTCTCGCGCCACTAACGATAGTATAAAGAATCAATATTGCACGCCTGGCACGACCATTGCACGCATGGCACAGATAACAATAGTAATCATGTTCAACTATTCCCCACTGATAAACTGGGAAGTGTTCACGGCTCAGTGTACGAGAGCACTAAATCCACTTGATGCGGTGGAAGTAGTGGCCTCTGTTTTGCCTTGCTGGTTTAGACAAAAAATATCAAAAATCACAGCCCCTACAGCAAGGAATAATAACACGAAAAAAACGAGCCACCGCTTTTATAGTCTATCTGCTATATTATTACGAAGTACCAACTACCAGTAAATGGCATAAAATTAATTATGCATGCTATGAAAAACGATTTACAAGTTAAGGAAATTATTAAATAAAAGGTATTGGAAACTAACACATATTTTCGTTTTCAAAACGGTTAATACTGATAAGAGATGAAAGAAAGTTCATTTGCAAAAATCACACGTATTACGGGAAAAAAAGCCTTCTTACGTTTCAGGGTACAAGGTGGTCCATGTGCGACTAAGTATGGCTCAACTGTCCATATGTTGCGAAAAGATTTTTAAAAATATAGAGCTTTAATTCCTATAAAACTCTGTAACTGAAGAACTTACAATATTTTCCAAGTAGCATTAATTCACTGCACAGCACGAAAATTTGTAGAACTCTGAATATTTGCAAAGTCTACACAAAACATAACCTGGAATCTCACAACAACTAAAACACTAGAAAATTCCTGAACTACTTACGGCGACTTCTAGTTCGTATTTTTTTATGTGAGTCAAACTGGTCGCTGGATTGAAACATCGACCAAGAAACACCAGGTGTTCCTATGTACACTATCCTCAAGGTACAATATTGTCCTCAACATGAATGTTCTTTCTTTCAGCATATGAGTTAAGTTTTCTGCTATATGACTATGAGATATGAATAAGTGAACAGAGAAGATTACTTTTCGCAAACTGCTTACTTCTAACATTCTGCGTGGTGTCTGTTTGTTCTATATCGTGTCTCCCTACCACTTTCGCGCAACGACGCTCTGAGCGTGTTTCTTAGGGAATTGACTACTTTGAGCCTGGGACCTGTTGCTGGTAAGGAGACGCCAGACCAAACATGACATGTAGAATTCAGAAGAGTTCAGTGAGACTAGCGATGATATAACCAAATACTTAATGATTTCAGCGTCAGCTCCACTGCACTCCCTGTAAAAGAATCTAAATACTAACTAAATATAGTGGAAGGGGTTCAAGGCTTTCCTATTTTTAGTTAGCTGGTAAAATAACGTCGAAAAACCAGTTAAGTTTACCATTGGAAATTTTATTCTACTCACAAAACATTGTTTATAAATTGCACTATTGATAAAAGGAAATGTTTTAATACAGGATGGTGAAATCCAACTGCGTTCAACAAAAATGTGAACGAATATTCCCTGAATGGGTTTCCAAGTTCTACAATGGATCGAAGGATGACCTATGCCATATCACATCTATAATCTAGGTTTAAATTAAGTTTCACTAAAGAGAAAACTATCAAAATGGTCTACAGTGACCCTCAATTATCTATAATTACTTATCTAACTTGTCGTAAATTACAGTGGCTGATGTGTCTTCTCAATAACTATATAACAGAAAAATCATCGCGTTTCAGATTTTTACTTCAAGTGGCAAATGTGAACACCATGAGCTTTAATTGAGGATCGACACTAGTATTATGCAAAAAGGGGGTGTAACAGATGAGACTTCTGCAGTTCTGAGTGAAGCTTAATACGCTCAAAAATGCGGCATCACGTGCGTTCATTACCTTGTCGGTGTTCGTCAGGGGGCGGCGGGCAGCACAGCTCCGCTCACCTCGCCGTCTCGGAAGCAACTCTCCTCTAACTTCTCCTTACTACAATTTACCAAAGTTGGTTTCAAAAAACTATCTGGCTGTGTTTTCATCTGACCAATCAGGGTCTCAATGTTAACCTTAAGCTCCGCCGACAAAAATTCTGTCTCTCCTATGAGAAACGTTATACTTTTCGTGGTGGGGCAATGTTTTTAAAGTTTGCAACGTAACAGAGACGCGAAAAAGTCTCACGCTAAAACTTGCAGCTGGTGTGGTCCTTTTAGCGTTATCATAAGCTCTATACTGTTCTTCTGGAGGGCTCTATCTTTTAACATGGGCTGCGGGGTGGTCCTGACGTAACAGAGACGTGAAAAAGTCTCACGCTAAAACATGCGGCTGGGGTGGCCCTTTCTGTGTTATCGTAAGATCTATACTGTTCTTCCAGAGGGCTCTAGCTTTTAACATGGGCTGGGGGTGGTACTGACGTAACAGACGTGCGAAAAAGTCTCACACTAAGGCTCTAGCCCCCAGGTGGTCCTAACGGTTAGCTGGCGACGTGGGTGTCCGTCCCTTATCGTAGGGCCTTCTAACTTAACACGGTTCTGCTCACAGCTTCTGTTCTCGTTTCTCCCCTCGGAACTGCGTCTGTCTCACGGTGGGAAGGTATGACATGCATTTAGGCATTCTTGTGTTAGTCTGTGGTATTCCATTTGCTCACTCGTTACTCGTATTACTTTGGTTAATTTAATGTCACGATTTATTCGGAGCTGTGACATACTACTGGATTTGCTTATCATGTCAGGTTTTTCATGGAAGGTGTTGGATTTGCCTGACACCTTACATACTCTCGATTCATTTCAGGGCAACAAAATGGATTGTTAATTCGCATAACATATGGGCCTCACCAAGTGGTAAAGGTAGTGTCTAGTTTTCAGTAAGATGGATTTCTAATTGTCGGGAGGAAACTAAGCTAGAAAAACCACTACGAAAGTTTCAATGCGAGTGTTTATTTTGGCCATCTTAGTTCGTTTTATATCAGTTTTCTATCGCTAGATATCATGTCACATCTTTAATATCGCTGTAATTTTTTAAAATTAAGCTACAGGTGAGCAGGAGTACTCTTTTCGATTTCAACTGCTGCACTCACCTTGACCACTTCGTGCAGGGCACAGGCAGTGTGTGGTACAAAGATATGCCTCGCATCCCTCTCCTGATAGAGGATTATAAACACTCTCTGGCTGACGACAGATGATCTCAAAGGAAAGCTCTGATGCTGCAATACCATGCCGCTGTGTTTCTTCATAAACTGACAATAGTTACCAAAATCAAGTAATTTAAACTTTTCTTTCAATTTACTGTGGTTTGACGCTTAAACTTGTCACTATGCATACGTGAAAGAATAACGACTCCTCCAGCTATGATCAAGCACTGCGTACCACACACATCAACACAGTAACACCAGCACGCGCGTAACTCTCACTACACGCGAAGAGGAAGCTCATTTAATATTAACATACTTAATATCCACAATACTTAAAAAGATGGTGGTAACTCAACGTGTTCCATCTTTAATTTTGAACCAAACAAATTCTGATGTAATGAGAAATTGGTGCACCAGTGATACAGATGGCTGTACCATAGGTGAATTTACAACGGAGAGGTATTTGTGCAAAGTCCTAACAATTACCTGGTTCCAGACGAGCCGGGGCAGCCTTTCAGAACTTGCAGAGGCGTCAGTCTGGAAAATGGACAGATCAAGCCTTGTAACATAAGTAAACATGATATAGCTATGCTGATACTGCTGTAACGTGGCAGGGGTTTCCTCAAAACATCACGTGCCCTGTTTAATAATCCCAGATGAAGATCTGGCTAGCAAGTAATATAAGATCACTAATGCTGCATGAAAGCTGAAAGCAATAGTATCAAATGAAAATGACTGAAACTCTTACCATCTCTTTTTCTTTTGGTTTGGTGACAGATCCCTTCAATGTGCTGCAGCATGGAGCTTTTAGCTGGTTGCAAGATGCTGGAAATGGAAGACAGGGGAGAATACAGTACTGGTAGCAGACCAGCTGGAATTTTGCTTAAATTTTAGTAAGGAGATGCCTGATTGGGTCATAGCTATTACTTTGGTAATGGGGGTGAGCTCCCACACATGTGGACATGCACACCTTCTCATTACTCGTAACTAGAAATCTTTCATATAGTGGGGGAGGTTTTCTGGTTTTTACCCTGTTCCAGAGGAGAAAAGCATATCGTTAACCACAGCAAAACCCACAAGAGTAGGGAATTTGTTAGCATGTTAGGTAAATCATCATTGATGGGAACTATCAAGGTCTGTTGTAATTGGCCGGCGGGTTTCCGTTACTGACACAACCACCTAAGTCCTATAGAGGAGAGTAACAACACAGCTGCATGAGGTGTTGTACTGAGCACTTATTCATAGGGTGAGCACATGAGCTTTTGACGACGTTGACTGGAATATACTCTTTGAAATTCTGGAGGTAACAGGGATAAAACGCAGGGAGCGAAAGTTGATATACAGCTTTTACCGAAACCAGACTGCAGTAATAAGAATTGAAAGACATGATGTAGTCGAGGAGTAAGTGAGACACAGTTGGAAGTATCGCTGACGTTATTCAACCTATACATTGACCAAGCAGTGAACGACGGAGAAACTGGGAAAGATAATTTAAGTTCAGGGAGAAAAAATTAAAATTCTGAGGCTTGCCAGTGACACTGTAGTTCTGTCAGGGAGGTTTCTGAAGCACCATGTAAATGCCAATTTGATATTGGTGGGAAGTTCGAGGGCGAATTTGGGAGGGGGGGGGGGGGCGGTGAGAGAGAGAGAGAGGAATTTTAAAGTTATATGATGTGACCAATGTAGCAAGCAGATTCAGATTGGTGTACGTTTCAGTATTTATTCAGAGACGAAGAGGCTTGCACAGGAAAGACTAGCGTGGAGATCTGCAAAGGAAAGACTAAAGTGTAGCTCTGCATCAAATAACAGCAAGAAATAACCATAATCAAAATCAGAGCAGAATTTTCATCTCAACAAAGGCAATGCTTTACACAGGTCTGAAAAAAATTTTTTTTAAGTTGTTTGAAATTTGGTATCTGAATTTTGTGTACTTTTTAGCTCGGATTTCAAAAATGCAATCCGTTTTTTTCTATCATGTCAGGTTTTTTCACAAAAAAGGGAGTATTTTTCGGTATAATAACAAAATTTAAGCAATTTATCATATTTTTTCCAACGTTATAAAATATTATTTTTTTTATAAATCTTGTTCTAAACTACATTTCCAGTACACTTCCATTTCTCTTTAAGCTCATAAGTCCTTATAATAACGCTTTCGCTTTCTGTCGAAGCTTCTTTTATTGCTTTTCCGGCTGTGGACTCGTTGAGGATCATCTCTTTTTATCATCCAGCAGTAGTCCGCTATCATGTTGACGTTCCATCTTCCTTGATATCTTCTTTCCATTTCTTTGATGTCTTGGTGGAATCTTTCGCCCTGCTCTTCACTTACATCACCAAGGTTTGCAGGGGAGTAGTCAAGACGTGAGTGGAGAAAATGAACTTTAATGCTCATGTTACAGTCCAGCTTCTTAAAGTTGGCGAGTGTATCTGCGACGATTGTCTTGTAGTTTGGCTCTCTTTTGTTTCCTAGGAAACCGGTAACATATAACTTAAAAGACGTCCATGCTGCCTTTTCATTTGTTTCCATTTTGTCCACAAAGTTGGGATCTGTCATTAGTTTTCTGATGTCAGGTCCGATAAAGAGTCCTTCCTTTAGCTTTGCCTTGGATGAATCAGGGAACTGCCCACAAATATATCTGAAACACTCCCCTTCTTTTGGCAATGCCTTAACAAATTGTTTCATAAGTCCCAACTTAATGTGAAGTGGTGGAAGTAACACCTTTTTGGGATCCACAAGGCTTTTCCTCTCAACATTTTTAACCCCTACCTGTAAGGTTTTCCTCAAGGGCCAAGCTGTTTTTATGTAGTGTTCCTTTCTGTCTCTACTGCCCATTCACAGAGAAAGCAGAGGAACTTTGTATAGTCACATTGTTGACCAAGCAGCATTGAAATCACTTTTAAATCACCACGTAGTGTCAATTTGTGGTCTGAATAGCAGAGTTTGTTTAAAACCAGTTCAAGTTTTTCGTAAAATTCTTTTGAGTGAACCTAGTGCCCAACTGGCCATTATGTAGAAGTGCTGCTTTAAGGCTTCTTTTAGAAGAATCAATAAAAAGTCTCCACACATCAGGAGCATATTCTGTTTTGAAACTTGCCATACGTCCAGGATCATCACTGCAAAACATCAGGTCACCTTCTTGAGAGAAGAAAGGTACAAACTCCTTTTCCCTCGATTGATACCAAGAAAAGGATGTACCCGGTTCAAACATATGTTTACCTTTCAATCTAGATCCTAAAACCTCTGCCGATTTTTTTTAGAGAGGCTTAGGTCTCTAACTAAATCGTTCAGTTCAGATTGTGAGAATGTAATGGGATCGGTTGTGCCAGGATCGTAGCAATCTCTTTCTTTACTATCACCTAGCTGAGCCAACGGCTCGTGATCATCTATATCATCCAAAGAATCTGTAGGAGAGGGTATTGGTACTTCAGGCCCATGAGGGACAAGGCGAATGGCTGATTGAAAGTTAGGGTAAGAAATATCCTTTTTGTTTCTCAAATTGGAACCTCGTACGTTGCAAGAACAAAAATAGCACTCATTACTATGATTTTTGGGCTCCCTCCAAGCCATTGGTATTCCAAAACGTAAGGACTGCTTTTTACTTTGAAACCATGTCCTCAGTTCTTCTACACATACTGAACAAACTTTGTGTGGCGCCCAAGGCTTATCTTGATCGCCTAACTTTATACCAAAATAGGCGAAATACACTTTTTCAACAAAATCGGAAATGTTTCTTTGTTGCTTTTTAACGGTATATTTACCACAAATGTAGCAGAAGCAATCTGGCGAATTTATACATCATCTGGTAGCCAGTGTCCATTGTGCATAAAACAACTTCACAACGCAAGAAAACAGTCACTACTTTAAAGCACTACTAACAACAACACGTGAACAGCACAGAGTGATGAGGTACTCTGACATGAAGGACAATAGCAGAAGCTCACTGCTTGGTAATAGCGCGGAAAGGGGCAGCCCGACAGACAGGCACTGACATGAAAATATTGCTGGTTTCTCCTAATTACTCTTTATTTTACGTATTTATAGTATAAAAACGGCTAAATAACAGTTTACGGAGATCCTAAATACCAAAATTCAAACTCACTAGAGTGCTGAAATATCGAAAAAACTAAAACTAGACTAGCAGTTTGTGAAATAACTGTACGTGATGGAATTTTTTCACTATTTTTCCCGAAATCAGAGTTGAAAACAACATAAAAATCACTTAATAAATTTGAAAAAAAATTATGTCGTAGATCTGTGTTATCATCACTCTCCACCTTGAGGCTATTCTGCCTGGTGACGTTGCGGCACGGGACGCAGTAAATAATGTATTTCAGTGGAGCAGAGACCAATAAGACATCACTGTTGCCATGAAAAGGGACATACATTAGGAAATTTACTGACAAACCGTTACGGCCAATCACCTGGGAACGAGCATCTCAGAAACGGCGAAGCTTGGTCGGTTGTTCGCATTTTACTCAAGTGTGGATTATGGGAAGCACTTTAAAGACGAAGAACACTAAACTGGCGACAAACTTTTGACATCCATGTCCCATCACAGAATTTGAAGTCCCGAGCTTGCCCGCTTTATAGACAAGAATAGGCGGCGATCCTTGTCAGATCTCACGATAAGAGTGCTGTAGGAGTCGCCCCCTCTCGGATCCGAAACTCCCACTGTTTTGTCAGGATATGTCGCCTGAAGGCCTGGACGATATCGTTTGACTCAAATACAACATTAGTTGTTTCTCATTTTATTGTTCAATATGCATATATTAGCTGTGGTCTCAGCCACTGTTGATGGTTGTGTAGGCCGTAGTGAAATCTGCTCCCATCAGCGGCAGACTTGTCACCGTCCGGAGGTCGCTGTGTCGCCCCTCAACCCGCAGCTGAGGCCAGCGACTCGTGGTCTGGCGGGTTGCCCGCACTCCGATCCGTAGGAGATTCCCGTGTGGCAGATCTACCGTTAGTGTGAAACGTGACCTTGGTGCGCGTGGGGTTGATACACACGCCGCCCAAAGAGTGCTCTGTCCGTCTCTCGTCAATGCACGCGTTGACCCATCGGATGGACCATGGTGTCCGGTGCCGTGATATTTAAAGCTGTGATGTACGCTGGTCCTGGGCAGCCGGTTTGGTAGTCCTTCTCATGTAAACGATGCTGAAGTATCAGAGCAGCTCGCGCCCTAAAATGGAACGGTGTTGGTGGACCCATGGACTACCCTTGTGGCAACTAAAGAAGTCCAGTACTCCACCGTCAGTTATCTGAAGTTAGGAAGTTTCTGTCATTACGCCAGGGCGCAAGAGTCCGACTGGAACAGCGTGACAGTACTGGAGAAACCTTACGAAAGGTGTTGCAATACGCTAATCAGAGACTCGAGTGTGTACGAATTGGATGCCATAGATCCTACTTGTCGACTGCTTCTGGCGTTTAGACGATATTAATACATTACGCTCATAGGCATTTTAAAATATTACGTCTACAATATCTTAAGAATTATTCCGTCTACCGATTGGTCATTTAGACGCTTATTCTCCTCTAGTTTTTATCTTTCGTCTGATGTTTTTGCCAGATTTGTACCTGCAATGGTTTGGTTTTTATACATTCTGAGGCTGCGACATGAATTTTCCGGCCTCTGTGCCTACGCCATGGTAGCACCTCACACCACCCGCATCATGGGTTTGATGCGCCAGTTACGTAACATTCCAAACTACCTGTTACCGGCTTGCTTCGTGGGATCACGTTTCAGCCAATTACAGAGTTCGAAACTGTCGTCTGTTAGCTCGCAGAAATCTCCAGTCGCTACGTCCTCGTGAGCGATGCTCGCCTGTATCAAAACTTTCACGCCGTATCCTGTCACCTCTCAAAACAGCGCGCATCTGTTTACACCTCTGTGTAATGTCTCACAGCAGTTGTATGTTAAATGACAGTTGTATGTTTTGTACACTCACACGGGGTGACTTTGTAAAACTACGAGGATTTGAGCACTTGAAAACGATACACTGCAAATGTAGAAATCTCTAAAAGATAATAACAAAAACAGCTTATGAAAGAAAGATGAAATGCAAAAGGAATGGAAAGCAAAAAAAGGAGATACTGGTCATTACTCGAAAAATGTGGGGACGAGGTGGCAATTACTAAGACACTTAATGAATATTGCTGAGTACTCTCAATGGCTGGAGTACCTTGTACACAATTTCTGGGAGGATCAAAACATACTCCATCAACAGGGTGTTTCCGTAGGAGCGTGCAAAGTCCAGCGAAAAGAATGTATCAAAGTCTATAAATAATGTTCTTTTTTCTTGTGGCTTTCTGCCGCATTCTTACATGGTCGACACGGTTAATTTAATGGTTGGCTTTTCTGTCGTCGACCCATTGCAGCCTAGTATTGAATGTGTGTACTCCGTCTGTGTATAATGAGGCGGGACTTGGGTACCAGCTCGGTAGTCACCTAGTCGAAGGTGGGAAACCGCATACCCAGGTTGGCCAGCACACCGACCCTTGTCGTTAAGCCGCCGGTCGGGTTTGATCCCAGGTCAGCATACCTTCCCGTCCCGGAAACGGAACTTTACTATGCACGCTATATGGGAGGATCAAAACATACTCCATCAACAGGGTGTTTCCGTAGGAGCGTGCAAAAATGTAACAGGACATAGAGGATGCTCCACTAAACAATTTGGTGTAGGGAACCTGGGGTTGGAGACGTGTGAAAATAAACTTGTCTACTTCTTTGTCTAGCATTACTGTTTTCCAGCTTATTTACAGTTAACATGCGTACAAGTTTACACGTACTGTGCTGTTTATTTACATGTCCATTCTTTATTTCCTGCAAGGAAACAAGGGGAAGAGCCTGGCTACTAGGAAGTCACGACGCAGGTTCTATTTACTTTACTTGTTCATAAGGTGGCTCTGTTGTAACATATTTACATTGTCCCACGACAGAACATGCCATGAATCAACGACAGACCCATTCATTACTCAGTGCTATTCAGAGACGTACAGTACAATGCTATGGAGCAGTACCGGTACAGTTTCGTAGAGCTCACTAACATGCATCTTGTGGGTGGGGAAGTACGTTGCAATACTCTCGCTGCTGAAAGGCTGTTGACGTGGACGGGTACGGACAGAGAGCGGAGTGTGGACGTTCACAGGGATCGTGTTCGTCCGACTAACAGGTTGTCGTACGGTCGTAAAACTACGGCCGACTGATGAAGCTCGTCACCTGCAGCCGAATAACATCTGTCAATTGATCGGCAATCATTCGGTCGCGAAGCAACTGAACTGAAAACTTGCCTTATGATACCATTCCCAGTGTCAAAACTCGGACCAATGCAAAGTAATTTTATCATTTACCTTTCTAAGACTCGACAAGTAATAGAAAGTGGTTTGTTGGAATAATGATTGGTAAATGGAGATTTCTGCGAAAAAAGTTTTGAAACTGATAATCCTGATAATGCTGACATTGTATCCCCAGCATAACTGGATACACAACATGGTATTGACGAGGAGGAGGAAGAACCAGCAGCTGCGTTCAGAAGCCAGCTGACACAATCGACATCACTTCGTCCGTGAGAACCGCAGCAAATTTACAACGTTGTTTTGTCCAGGTGGGAGTGCGAAAATAAAAGCGGTTTGAGTATTTTAGAGAACGCTATTTACATCGGGTGAACGTAAGACTGAAGATGTTCTTCTCAGTTTTGATCTTTAATACAGATTCTAGAATTTTTTTAACAGTCTTGCTGAATGGAGTACTTGCAATCGGTCTTTGATGTACAAAAACAGCAGCGAAGTCAATAGAAAAGTATCACAACATGTGCTTTTTCCAATATTTGTACTGTTTCTGTCACCGGGTCACACTAAGATGATCTGACAGATGCAGATTGCAGAGCGTCTTCGGGATCTTCTCAATTTTGTTTTTAAATACAGTCTCTACAATTTTTTAAACAATCTTATTTAATGTACACTGTACATCACGAATAATGTGTTCAAACATCTGATGACACAGTATTGCGTTTTTATTACGCTGTGATTGGTGTTCCCATTAACTTTCCACACTCACGTCCTCTGCAGCTTTCAGCTACAGTTTCCTCCGTAAGTCACGATGGTAATACCTCATTCCACAGCGACAGTACATGGTAGCTGTACGCTTCTATAAACTCAGAATGGACTGCTGCGATGATATTCCGCTTGAAATGGAGAAGACGAATTACCGCAAGGTACTTCACTTTGTGAATGGGCTGCACGATTTTGTTTTCACTCTTGTAGTACCGTGCTACGTTATTGTGGCGCGGGGATTTCAGCCTGTACCAGGACTTTATTTTTTCGGGTTGATAAACAAAACTTCATAACTTTTGTATTCCCACTAGAGATTCATATCCATTTCAATGAGTAAAATACATCACAGCCATTTACACTTAAAACAGATGCCCTTGATGACGTGTAGCCACGTTGGTTAATGCAAGTCAAAGATTCACTATGTTGCCTCTTTCAAACTTTGTCAAGAACTGATGGGGTTGCCTAATAGAAACAAGTCGCTTGCTTTGTGGTCCTTTACAGTGGACACTAACCATCTGACGCAGCCTGCGCCCGTTATATAGGTTACTACCAGAGAAAAGAGCGTTGTCCAGGTACTTATTTATAGCTATGCTTCCACCCCCTTACCGCGCAGTGTCTGGCTTTGTGCTTAATGTTTATGACGTCATATTTCCTGTACTATGTGTCGTACAATGACATAATGTTGTACGTACATTCAACCAGTCATGTATTATGAGGCAGTCTGTCACGCATCTCACTGTTTATGACATCATATTGCATGGGGGCTTAATTATATATAATGCAAATATTTTTAATTTTTGTCGCTGTTTGTCCGGTTACGCAGTCTCGTAACCGGTTGGCCCGGACTGGTATTACTCCGCAATCTGACTGCATAGAATAACAACAAAGAATGAAAGGAAATTTCCGTTAACACAATTAATTAATTAAGTCCCCAGCAACTATAAAAGCTACGAAACAACAAAGCACAAGTGTAACTGTTCTGTGTGTGGAAGTGTGATTCAACGTACACATCTGGCACGGTTCTTCCTCAATACGACAAGATGCTTTAAACGCCATTTACAATGAAGAAATTAAAAAAAACAGAAATACTATATTTGCACATAGAAACCAGAATTACACTATAATACATGAACACAAGCCAGGTGCTTTGTTGACTGCACCCGTGACCAAGAGACATTGTTAGTTAGGAAATTTGAAATAAAAAAAATGTTTTTTTACCTTCATATATATTGACGAAAAATACACTCTGATCATTACAGCATCCCCATTCGAACAACATCGGCTGTCTAGCCCATCAAAACAACTGCACACGACATGCTCACAACTAGTACTGCTATCGACATCCTCTCAACAAGCACTAACTACGGCAACCTCAGAACTACTACTTCCCACAGCAACTTCTGAACAAGCATTGCCAGTGGAGGCGGCGGAATAAAACTCTTTGGCGCAATCTCTGGTGCTGTGACTCAGTGTAGCCACCTTTCATATGCCCCTCCTCCACAGGCTAGAATTTGATGGTATTTTTGCCAGCATTGGTGGTGAAAATACCACCAAATTCGTCCAAAGAATACAGACAAAAATAAAAGATAATATTAATAAGTAGATATCACGTAACTAGATAAATTTTGGCTTTGCACTGACCCTTCAATAACATAATATATAAAATACAGTAAGGAATACAAATGCTTGCATACATGTGATTTTACATAAGTTTACACAAGTATCATGTGGTTAAACAATTCAATCAATAGCGTCAGCAATGACGAATATGTGCAGGTAAGAGTCTCATAACATTTCATAAACAGTAAATACACAAAAAATCAGTTTATACAAATATTCACATAAAATCTTGTCAATAGTTCAATAAACAAGTAGCACTCCTCAGAGTAGTTGACAGTTCGAGCAGTAGCACCCAGCAATGGTCAACAGGTGCAAATAGCAGTCTCATAACATTTCATCAGCAGTATTTAAACAGCTCCAACAGTGGCACCCAGAAATGGCGAGCAGGCGCAGACACCAACAAGTGACATCATTTCAGTAGAAGTAGTTCCATTAGTGGCACCCAGCAATGTTGAACAGGTGCAGACAGCAACAAGTGACATTATGTCAGTTCAAAATGGTTCAAATGGCTCTGAGCACTATGGGACTCAACTGCTGTGGTCATCAGTCCCCTAGAACTTAGAACTACTTAAACCTAACTAACCTAAGGACATCACACACATCCATGCCCGAGGCAGGATTCGAACCTGCGACCGTAGCAGTCGCACGGTTCCTGACTGTTCGCCTAGAACCGCGAGACCACCGCGGCCGGCTTATGTCAGTAGAAGCAGTTCCATCAGTGACACCCAGCAATGTTGAGCAGGTGCAGACAGCAACAAGTGACATCATTTCAGTAGAAGCAGTTCCATTAGTGGCACCCAGCAATGTTGAAAAGGTGCAGACACCAACAAGTGACATTATGTCAGTAGAAGCAGTTCCATCAGTGGCACCCAGAAATGTTGAGCAGGTGCAGACAGCAACAAGTGACATCATTTCAGTAGAAGCAGTTCCATTAGTGGCACCCAGCAATGTTGAACAGGTGCAGACACCAACAAGTGACATTATGTCAGTAGAAGCAGTTCCACCGGTGGCACCCAGCAATGTTGAGCAGGTGCAGGTAACAGTCCATAATATTCACTATCACTAATCAGACAGTTCATCAAAGTTTATCAGCAGAAATTAAACATTTCCAAGTGGCACCCATCATGTTGAACAAGTGCACGTCAAAGTCCATAATATTCACTATCACTAATCAGACAGTTCATCAGAGTTCATTAGCAGAAATTAAACATTTCCAAGTGGCACCCATAATGTTGAATAAGTGCAGGTAAAAGTCCATAATATTCACTATCACTAATTAGACAGTTCATCAGCAGTAATTAAACATTTCCAAGTGGCACCCACCAATTTTAAAACTTATTAGCATGAACAACAGTTTGAACGCACACACAATTGCTTTTACAAAATTATTATTATTGCTGTTACACTAAACATACAAATTATAACAAACACACAAATGATATCACATAATTGTCATATTAACTATTACAATACACAAATAACAGTAAACCTATAATATTTGTGGGTGTCAGTGCAAGCCACAACAAACACGTAAAATAATATTTAGGAGATAGGTCGGTACCAATTATTTGGGATTAGGAAAGGAAAACACACAAAACACACTCACTCATCTTTCATCCACATTAAGTACTACTGTGTAATTGAATAGTGTTAACTGTGTAAATGCAATTCTGTCAAAGATTTGATGTTCGACATATGTATCAAGTATTAGTGGCAGCAATGTATAACAGTCAATAATAGTTAGTCAACGTCATAGTCATCATGTCAAGACCAATGTTTGCAAGGCCAAATCAAATGTACGGTTGCTGAACAACTGTCAGTGAGCCAAGATATGCAAATACTTCCTCTCTCCAAAAATGTATATACTGCTTAGTGATTTAACAAAGTGTGTGTGTATACAATCTTCCTTCCACTTGAGTGTTCTAGTCTGCCATCTTCATCCTCCTTGTTCCATATAAACCAACAAAAAAAAATATGCTCCTCACTTACTTTACCTCTTATCCACCAAAACTCCAATAATCATCAGCATCACATAATCTTAATACTTCAATAATACCTCTTACGTCGATACATATAACCCTCGTCATCAATATCATTTACCTTACCTCTTGTCCACCAAAACTCCAATAATCATCAACTTCACACTATCTTAATACCTCAATAATACCTCTTCAATACGTCAATACATATAAACCTTATCACCAATATCATTTCACTTCCATAACAACTCTTTCCTCTAGTCAGTCTCCTCGAACAAGTACGTATAAAATCCTAATGCAAACTTCAATTCATCACCCCATACAATCCGAAGACATAATGTCCACACACAACCTCTGTGTAATCCATCAGACCCAAATCTTCTACTCATTATGAATCATAAAATACATTTTGGTTACCTTGTCCATCATTAAATAAAAGAAGTGCATATATGACCTCTAATAGCCTTTAGTTTGAATAACTTTCAGTAAGTAAGTACGAGTACCGAGTGTGAATGATCGTAATATTTCACAGTGTGTACACCACTTCAAGAATCATGGCAAAACAGATGCAAACATGTGGAGTATTTCTTGTGTCAAGTGTCACTTGCTATTTCAATTGCTCACGAAAAATGCAGTGTAATAGCTGTCAATGGTCTAAACCTAGTGTTGGTATGTCATGGCGTTAGCTTCCTCCCTATTAGCATAAATTTATACAGCTTCCATAAAACCTCCAGCTCATGTGACTTCTATGAAGCATCTTGTACTAATGTCGTTCGTAGCATTATAGTAGTTCATTTTCTTATCTTAAAATATAAGGCACTGGGCGTAAGCAAAACATGCAACAGCGAGTAAATATACCAGTAGAGAACAGAATGTCAACAAGTGGATGCAGCACAATTCCTACAACGAGGCTCTGCCAAGCGAACAATCTATAATTAATACCATGGTGTGACCCAAACTCCATGTTCGTACACCGTATATCAGCATTTCTATATACTAAATTAAAGAGTAGTTATGACAACAAAACAGAAATGTGTAAATATACAATCCATACGCAAAGCAGCAAATATATGTCTTACATAATAAACAGGTCATTAGCATCATATCAGCATAAGCAAATAAATGTTCATATGTAATCTTAATAATTAAACATGAAGGCGCAAGCAGATAAATCACAAAGTATAACTTACATACATAACCATATCAGCACAATTAATCAGGTGACAATTATAATTTAAATAAATAAGCACAGCAGGCACATAATAAAAAAATATGACATCAGTGAAAAAGCATAGCAGCCAAGCGATGCATAATATACATAAGTAACAACCCTGTTCATTAATGAAACATTGTCAAAATCAGCAAATGTAAGCAAGCACGTCGCTTCACAAGTAAATTCACAGAACACAAAATTTAACACAAAGTATAAATCACGTAATCGCGAGCAGCAAATTACGTTTAAAGTACGTACCTAAGTGGAAATATGTTACCTGAAAAATAAACTCAATTAATAGTTACCTTTTTAGTTTATTAGTTTCTTCTTCGAAATTACATTCTTCCTGAAATTTTCTCGATAGCAAGTCCTCTTAACGTCGGACACACACAGAATTTACCTGAAGGTCTTAAATATTTTATACAACCGTATCCTGAAGAATACTGAACGTTAATAACATAATTTATCAAGTCACTATAGCTTTATACTGAATATAATCAGAGAAATTAAACTGTGTATTTGTTTACGGCTGTCAGTGCATTCGCACTGAGCGCTCGATCAGCTGTAGGTACACGTGACGTAGGAAGTAATTGTTTGCGGTCAACGACTGCCTTGTGCGGCGCGCAGACTTGACTGTTGCTCTGAGTATGTGCCGCCGCCAGAACACGGCGCGGTATCCATTTATTCTCCGCATGTTTACGTATAACTGTTCGTTTCTCAAAAGTATGTCATTCCACAAAAATTTTAACGTTCGATATATGATGTATCCCCTTAGAGCGCCGAGATTTAAGAGTTTCTACTTCGACAGTGTTATCATGAATAATTTTGCGAACTCTATATGGACCGTTATAAAGCAGAAAAAATTTGCGACACAAGACTTTTCCTTTGTGAGACAAACGGTGAGACTTAATTAACACCTTTTGACCAACTGACAAGATTTTTAAACGACCAGGACGTTTAGGTGATTTCTCTCTTCTAGCAGCCGCAGATGCAATATTTTGTAGAGGCAGGTTGACAACTTCAGAATGCCGCAGTTTCCGAGAAGGCGGAAAAGGAACTATTTCAGAAATGCGATTTGTCGGTGCTTTATTTTTTAATATCAATATAGGCGGTAAAGAAGTTGAATCATTAGAGAGTTCATTCAGAATGTTTTGAAAAATATGAAGATACTGATCCCAAGTTCTATGATTCTGATGACAATAAAGTCGACACAATTTATTGATTTCCTTCATCCATCTCTCTGAAGCGTTAGATTGAGGGTGAAAAAGTGAAATGAAAATTGATTTAATCTTACGACGCCGTAGAATACAAAGCCAAATTTTAGAGCGAAACTGTGATCCAATATCCGATATAACCTTATCAACATGACCCACTTCTTTAAGAAAATGTTTGATGAAAGCGTTAGATTCTGAACGAACTGTTGCTTTGCGTAAAGGTGTAAAACACACATATTTTGATGTCAATTCCACAGCTACCAAAATATACGCAAAACCATTAGTAGAACGAACCACTGGACCGAACAAATCGACTGCGGCCATGTCCTTTAATTTCGTTGGAATGATAGGAAACAATGGTGCTCTGTGAGAAATAGTTTGCGGCTTAGCCTTTTGACATAATTTGCATTTGGCAAGAACAGATCGAATACGATTTCCATATTACTGAAGTAGCAATTTTCTCGTAATTTATGAAAGCATTTTCTGGGACCAAAGTGTGCATAACTGAAATGTGTATATCAAATCAATTTATTAACCCACTCATCAGGAATGCTAACTAACCAAACAGAGTTGTCAGCCGATTTTCGTTAAAAAAGAATATCATTGCGAACTAAATAATACTGTCTAAGCGCTACGCTTTCCTTTCTCCTCCACTTCTCCTTAATGTCCTTCCAGATTGGATCCTTATTTTGCTCTTTAGCGATGTCCCGGAGCGAAGAAGAAATGAAATTTTTAAACGCAACATCTTGAATTTACATCAAACAATAATTGTTTTCCTTGCAGTCCTCCTCAGCACTTTGTTTCAAACTCATAGGTGCACGTGATAAAGCATCAGCAATAATATTTGAAGAACCGTGTATGTAAACAATACTAAAATAAAATTCCTGTAGATACAGCGCCCATCGTGACAATCTTCCATGAGTTAATTTTGTTGACATAAGAAATTCCAGAGCTCGATGATCGGTGTAAACCTTAGTATGTCTGCCATACAAAAATATGCGAAATTTTGTGAAAGCCCAAACAACAGCCAAGGCTTCAAGTTCCGTAATCGAATAATTCTTTTCTGATTTAGAGAGAACACGACTTCCAAATGCAATAGTTTTCTGTACTACAACGCCGTTTTCTTCTATCTCTTGAAATAAGTGTGCACTTAGGCCTTTGTATGATGAGTCCGTCGCCAAACGAAAATCTTTAGATAAATCCGGATGTGAAAGAAGTGGAGCAGCAACTAAAGCATCACGAAGTTGTTTAAATTCTGATTGAGCTTCCTCATCCCAACACCAATTTGAATTCTTTCCAGATAGTTCACATAAACCAGGTGTGGCCAAATTGTCCAATCTAACAAGGCGTCTAAGAAAATTACAGACACCAAGGAAACTACGAATATCACGTTTTGTAGTAGGAACAGCATAATTTCGAATAGCGTCTAGTTTCTCTGGATCAGGAAGAATACCTTCTGTAGAAATAATGACCAAGAAATTTCACCTGAGAACGACCAAATTCAGATTTTTCCAAGTTCACTGTAATGCCAACTCTTGCAAAAATGCGTAATAATGAATCCAAAATTTTGTTGTGCTCACTCCAAGAACGTTTAGCAATAAGAATATCGTCAACATATGAAGTAATATTGTCACGAAGATAAACAGGTAAAATTTCGTTTAAACTACGAATGAATGCTGCAGAAAATATAGTAAGTCCAAGCGGTAATTTCCGAAATCACTTTTGGGTAAAATAGTCATATCCGGTTATTCTTTACCGACTCTCTAGATAGATTGATAGTTGAAGAGTTGTTTTGATAGATACAAAGAATAGTAGTAGAGTAGGCTGCGGTGCAGAAAACTAAAAGGGAAATAGCATCACTGCAGCACGGGGCCCTGTGCACGCTACGGCACATATTCACTTAGTGTAGCGGATCCCCTGAGGACATAAATAGCCGCACATAAATTCCAGTTTGTGTCTTAGTGGCCAATTTGGTGGAAGTGCGGACATAAATTGATCTAACCATGAACATGGATGTATGTCATTCTTAGAATTGCGAAAGATCTTAAATTTCCGAATAGTAAAAAAGTGTTTATAGTCAAAGTTTTAGCCTCATGGCGACAAAGACCTACCGCGTCTGTCCCAGTATGAATGTCGATTATTGTCAAGTTCGCGCGCCTGGCGCTCTGTTGTTGCGTCCCGTAAATGAAACAAATTATCTTCTTCAAAGCCCTCTGCTATCTGTGATTCTAAATTTCTTCTGCTGTCTTCTCCTACGATTTCGCCTTCAATTTGTTTGACTTGCTTTCGTAATGCCTCAACTTCCCTTTTAACGCGTTCATTAAATTTTCCCTGATTTTCAACATGTTTATTTATGTTCTGGTACTCTTCGGTTTCTGCAAATGGCAATGGAGCTGTATCATCTGAATCTCTGTCCCCATTTAAACTAAAACTTGTCAATTTATCTGAAATCTCCTCAACTCTTTCCGATAAGTCACCTATTTGTTCTTTCTGTTTATTAACGTCTTCCGTAAGTGTCCCGACTCGGGTTTCGGTATTGACGCATTTAGTACTTAAATGTTCACACTGTTGTGTTAGGTTATTTATTCTGTCAATTGGTACTGATTCCTCGATTCTTTCAAATATTTCTTCCTTATCGTGTGCACGTTGTAAATGTAACTCTGAAAATTTGTGTACTAGCACGCGATCTCTTTCTTCCTGTTCTCTATCATGTTCCTTTTGTCTAATTTCTATTGAAATTAATCTATTATTGTGAGCATTCAAAATCGGTTGTACTTCTTCTCTAATTTCTTTCTTTAATTTACCTTTTATGTTTTTGAAACATGTCCCTATTCGTGAGTCTAACCGTGTTTCTATTGTTCCCATATTAGTTTCTAACCGTGTTGCCAATGTTCCCATACCTGTTTTAATTGTTCCTATTTGTGATCCCACTGTTTTTAATTCAGATCCAAAATTTAATATTGCACTCAACTGCTCCACATTGACTGGTTCGAAATTCTTTTCGCCCCTAACGTTTTCCGCAAAACCAGCTTCCTTCGTCATAGCTGTTAAGCTATCTGTGTTCGATACTATTCCAGAATCTTCTGTCCCTTAATCTCGTATTCTGAAAATTTTTTGATTGTGAAAAGTTTTGAAATGGTTCCGGACTATTTTCCCTGCTTATTAAATTATTTTCTACTTCATTATTCATCATACTGTTCTCCTGTGTTGGCGAGTTCGTCATGTTAACAATTTCGTCATTCTGACTATCCATCATTTTTGCCTTTTTCATCGATCGCGTAATCATTTACAAAACATACAAAACTCTTCACTAAACGAAAATTACACACAATATGACACTTTATCACCAACAATACTATTCACACGAAATGCTTCCCGACAAACACGCATAACGAACAATTAAAACCTTCCCAATTGCACAAAATTGTCAAACCCGTATACAAGACATCAAAAATTAAATTCTGCAAAAATACCATTAGAAGAAAGACAAGACAACTACAAATATTCAATTACCAAATCTACACATGCAATACAGACTACAATTACTAAACTAGAAATTACTACAACAATACTACTGTCTGCTATTTTTACTATCAAAAGAATTCCAAGGGACGATCCGAAGCAGCGGTCGCCACGTGCATGGGGGCTTAATTATATATAAAGCAAATATTTTTAATTTTTGTCGCTGTTTGTCCGGTTACGCAGTCTCGTAACCGGTTGGCCCTGACTGGTATTACTCCGCAATCTGACTGCATAGAATAACAACAAAGAATGAAAGGAAATTTCCGTTAACACAATTAATTAATTAAGTCTCCAGCAACTATAAAAGCTACGAAACAACAAAGCAGAAGTGCTACTGTTCTGTGTGTGGAAGTGTGATTCAACGTACACATCTGGCACGGTTCTTCCTCAATACGACAAGATGCTTTAAACGCCATTTACAATGAAGAAATTAAAAAAAAAAAACAGAAATACTATATTTGCACATAGAAACCAGAATTACACTATAATACATGAACACAAGCCAGGTGCTTTGTTGACTGAACCTGTGACCAAGAGACATTGTTAGTTAGGACATTTGAAATAAAAAAAATGTTTTTTTTTACCTTCATATATATTGACGAAAAATACACTCTGATCATTACAGCATCCCCATTCGAACAGCATCGGCTGTCTAGCCCATCAGAACAACTGCACACGACATGCTCACAACTAGTACTGCTATCGACATCCTCTCAATAAGCACTGACCACGGCAACCTCAGAACTACTACTTCCCACAGCAACTTCTGAACAAGCACTGCCAGTGGAGGCGGCGGAATAAAACTCTTTGGCGCAATCTCTGGCGCTGTGACCCAGTGTAGCCACCTTTCAATATCTCCTGAACAGTGTGCCGAAAAACGACACAATTTTGCGCTTTCATTCAGTGGTATATGTCCGTATGGTCTACAAGATGTGTCACGAATACAGTCCCTGGTAAAGAACTAATAAATTATATCATCATGCCTCATGCGATACTTTCACTGCATGAACAGTTAAAAATTAGTAAACGATAAACTTTTCTCCTTTAATCAATTTGTAGGAGTTGTCAGTGAGAAAAAAATTCTTAAGGGTTTCATATTATGTGCAAAAACGTCTCTGAGCACTATGGGACTTAACATCTGAGGTCATGAGTCCCCTATAACTTAGAAATACTTAAACCTTACCTAAGGACATTACACACATCCATGGCCGAGGCAGGAGTCGAACCTGTGACTGTAGCAGTCGCGCGGTTCCGGACTGAAGCGCCTAGAACCACTCGGCCACCACGGCCGGCAAATTGTGGGCAAAGTTTGTTGCAAGTCGCTAAGTGCACTCTTTCTCAAGTACTGGGTGAATAAAAATCCGAAAATTCACGCGTCGCAGGCTACGCTTCTTTTTCACCCCCACCCCACACCTTTGATAGGTAGGTGGTTCTTACCTCCACAGCGATTGTTGCCTGACACTAACTATACGTGTACCAAGTCTGGTTGAATTCAGTCCAGCGATTTAGGAGAAACATAACGAACACACACACACATTCATTTTTATATTAATCGAGAGACTGCAAGACTTGGGAGGGAGACAACAGAAATGTGTTCTTGTGGTCGCTCCATGTGTCACGGATGATTGCAGCTCCGTTCGCTACCCCGTGACGGTACGTACGTGTGCGTAACTCGTACATAGTTCCATTATTTCCAGACACCCTGGAAATAATTGAACAATGTTTTTTTTTTTTTTAGTAAGTTTATTAGCCCACATTCCCTGAGATACACGGGAAATAGATTTTCAGAGCAACTTTAGCAGCAAATAAATACATCTGGTTGTTAATTGTGTTGGTAGTTGGGTAAAAAAAAGGGCCAAAATGAAATCTAGCATTTTCAACGTATGCGCTGGAGCACTCGAAACTGTTGAAAATGCGATGCACCACATTCGCATTAAACAGTGCGACCCATTATGGAATGAACCTCTCCTGAAGTTGCGGTAAATGAGGCCGTTTGAAACACAAATTTGAGCATTACTTTTCAAACGGTATTTTTCTGTTTTAAATAGCATCAGCGCTTTGCAGTAATTAATTATTTAGCGGTGCATAAATGAGATAATTAGCAACAAGGCTGCAGCAAATAAATATTTGTTTTATTACACCTGTTGCGAACAAATATGGAAGCGGGAGCGCGCGTTTGCGCTTGCCGGCTCGCAGATTACGCGCCGGGCGCGCGTGCCGAGAACAAAGGACGGGCGTGCGTGGTCCGCTACGCGCATGCGCGGCTGTGGCTGCGGCTACAGCCGCTTTGTGACCCGGCTGTACCGGGCAGATAGTCAATTACGGCGCGAAAGCTGCATCAAAATGATTAAAAACAGGCACTAATCCGCGATGCACATTTTCACAAAACAAACTGTGGCAATGGCGTCGCGATCGCTTTAGATGGCAAGTGGCGTTTTATTGACGTTGCCATGGCGACGCCGAGTGCACAGATTTATTTCGCTGTAACATTTCACGCAGCCGGAATTGCCAATAATCATCGGCCAAAACCTTATGGACCGTTAACAAGAGACCACCGGAATAACGATAGAGTAATCCGCATACAGCTGCGATCAGTTAAAATGGAGCACTACGTGGTAACACGTGAAAACGGGACTAGATCTTCCGAACGTATTAGTTTTGAATAAGCCAAAATAAACATCTTTTCCACCACCATACACGATAATAGAACTCAGTTACCCTTTTTACGATAACGCTTTGATAATGTTTCGCGATATACTTATGAATAAAATTCTGCATTTCTTTACAGATGTTGTTTCGGTACTTCAGGAAACAAACACAACCACAATTAATGTATACTACTTCCACAATGGTACCTGATCATTTTACTATACACAAATAACTGCACATTATCGAGGTGTGTTCGCAAATTGCGAATACGATTATAAAGCAACAATCGAAATGATTATTGATAGATGAAAGTTTACGCCGAACCGGGTCACCTTAACTGCTTTGGCTATCCGTGCGCGCCTCCCAGACCGTCACATAGTTCCATATGTATCAGTTCTAAACTATATAGACACTGAACAAACCAGACATTGCCAACCTGTGTAACAATGTTACAGTTCGGGAATGACAATACTATTTGGTATAATTTCCTCCTTACTACTATCTTTAAAGTTTCTGCTGAATTAGGAATAAATAATGAGACATTTTTCCTTCCCTCTCCTTTTTCGTTTCTCTACTGACGAACAGAGTCTATGTCTTGTATTTTTTTTTTTTTTTTACGGAGGTTTACATCAGTTTCCAATAGTTTTGAGATAATGTGGAGATGTTTTAATAAAACACCTCCACAATAGCTCGATAGATGTTTCTCTAAAGTACTACATGTAATTTATATTTTAGGATGTTAAAATGGTAGATTTGGAATGTAGAATTAGAATCATCAATAAACATTCTAACCAGAGTCAAAGAGTATCATAGGTTTACATCGTCCGCACCCTGCTTTGTTGCAATGTAAGGGCATTATTTTGCAATTAATACGCTTTATGCCTCACACGTGCTTTATGAGTTACTGCGTAGCCATTTTATTTGCTTTACACCATACGTACAACATATTTTCCAAGTCATGGACCTGAATAAAGTAGTTTTTTCCTACGAACGAGCTCATTAACTTCGGACTTTGTTCTTGCCACTCGTCAGACGTGGCTCTTGATACGCAGTAGTTTGCTAACGTATCTGTGGGTGAATTACTCCCCCTACCCTTCCAAAGTTGAACTGCCGTCTCAGGTGTGCTCAGACGAAGATTTTCCTTTATATTACAGGCTAAGGAGTGGGCACTCCCTTACTGTGTAGAGCGGATTTTTAAAAAGTTTTTTCATTCATTTGTTTACACGTTTATTGTTTTCCGTAGGTTACGACACGAGGAAAAACCTTCGGAAGTATAGCATGAGCCAAGATACACGTTAGCAAAGTGAAGCGGCTATTAGGAACTGCATTGATAAAAAATGAATACAAATATCATAAGAGAAAATTACTACTGCATTCTCGGATGTGTTAAGTAGCTTCTTGTATCTACAGCCAGCTGCATGCTTCGCATCGACGGACTGCCGTATCTTACTGAGCCCAGAGGCGTAGTCGGCCGGAGTGGCCGAGAGGTTCTAGGCGCTACAGTCTGGAACCTCATGACCGCTACGGTCGCAGGTTCGAATCCTGCCTCGGGCATGGATGTGTGTGATGTCCTTAGGTTAGTTAGGTTTAAGTAGTTCTAAGTTCTAGGGGACTGATGACCTCAGATGTTAAGTCCCATAGTACTCAGAGCCATTTGAACCATTTTGAGCCAGAGGCGTCACTAGATGCAGCTATGGAGGGGCATGTTGTCAGCACACCGCTCCTCCGACCGTTGTCAGTTTTCAGGACCGGAGCCGCTACTACTCAGTCAAGTAACTCGTCAATTTTTTTTTTTTTAATGGGCCTCCTTCCTCCCCTATAGCCCTACCTTTTCCTCTCCAAAAATGCCGCCATCCTCTAGTGTCGACGCAGCACGTAAAGCAGGGTGCTGTTAGTAGCAAGACTTATTGCCATAAACCGAAAATAAAAACGGAGGCACACTCTGCTATGCCTCAGGGAGCGACGACACACTACTCAGAAATACACCTCTCTCTGCAGGTGTGAAGCAAGTGATGGTTTAGAAACTAAAAAGAAAGAAATAAATAAAGACATAAATGAAAGCCAAGTAAAAACAGGGACGGCAGCACACACAAATGAAAAACGGAACTGGTGAGATAATCCCATCGCCCATAGAATTAACGAAGTAATAATCCTCTAAGATATATTACGTGTTTTCTAATGTTCCAATAATTATTTTTCATACAAGGTTCACACAATTCCCATGTTACCAATTGCCAACTTATTAATATCATAGAAACGTCTACTTTAGTGATGCCCAGAAGGCTAGTGTCAATCTTGGGTATAGGCAAGTCAATGATAGTTTGAAAGTCCGAGTGACAAGGATCTAGGGGTAAACTCAGGCAATTCCTGGACAAGATGCCTTAGTCAACCCGGAACACCTTTTGAAAACCATGAACCATTGCAACTTTCAGAAATCTTGCAAAGGTAGTGGTATATTTCCGGTCAGATTCCGCCATGCGATGCTGGCTCCAACGGTAGTCCATGAAAGAGACAGCATCTGTGAGGGAAAGGTCATAGATCGTGAAAATGGTGTGGCCCAAGAGCCACACCATTGCGTTTCGTCGCGTTCGGGGGTTGGTCTGAACATCAGGGGCGAGGAACCAGTCGATTGACACATTGTCTGGCGTCGTCCCACCAATCAGCGCTAATCGCACACGTGCAAAGTCCCACACTTCTGTGACGTGAGGGCATAAGAGACGGTGCTCTCTGGTGTCTACGTCACCACATCGGCCGCAAGCAGCCGAGGGCCGTAGGCGGATAGCCGCCAGTCGATGATTAGTGGGTATTAAATTGTTGACGACACGATACCTTAGCGCTGAAACTTCCGTGGGAAGTTAGTCTTACAAGGGCCACTTGCCAACAGCGCTCGGAAGATCAGGATGGTCACCCATCCAAGCCCGACAACGATTAACTTTGGTCGTCTGTCGGGAATCAGTGTTACCACTGTGGCAAGACCGTTGGCTAATACATGCGCAAAAACATTCGTATTTACACGAATTGTAGCGTATCAGTTCCTCGCGGCAACCGTCTTCTCGTGCTGCCCGTTGTTGCGAAAGCCAGTGCTGGTTTACCTTTTTCCCGCTATCCTACAGCGTGGATAATGCACCGGTCTTCCCTGAAGCTGGCTGAAAGTATGAAAACAGGGAGCATTCATGACCCTTATGTAAAACTGACTGATTTCTTCTGTCTGCAGGTCGCTGCCTTTTGTTTCCAAATTACCAGTTTAGTGCAATGTCGACAATGTTCAGATCATATGCTATATTTGGAGAGCAACGTGTCGTAAAGGAATGGTGAGTTCACTATCATATGACAAGGGTTTTCCAAACATCCTTTGGCAGCAGCACCTTAAAGTGGTACTACGAACGTTAAACGGAAAAGACCCGATCGAAGTGCCTACATTCTGCTGCGGAGAATGGTCGGCCCAGAGGCATGCACGTTAAAAGGATTCCGTGGCACGGTTGTGAGCTGGAGAAACTGACGGATCTACCGGCAAGCCGTGTGGCGTGCACGAGGGACGTTTTGAGAGTCCGAGGCGCCGGTGATATTGCGGTAAGCATTTCGGAAGTCGAAAGTCTGTTGTCAGTGATCGATACAGATGTTGCTATCCAAAGTTTGGCGAGTGTTTGGAAGCGCATTCCTGAAGGCGGGTTTGGGAACCTGCTTAGTCAGTTGCCTGTTTTCCAGGGTGGAGATGCTACTTTCTACATCTACATCTACGTTTATACTCCGCAAGCCACCCAACGGTGTGTGGCGGAGGGCACTTTACGTGCCACTGTCATTACCTCCCTTTCCTGTTCCAGTCGCGTATGGTTCGCGGGAAGAACGACTGCCGGAAAGCCTCCGTGCGCGCTCGAATCTGTCTAATTTTACATTCGTGATCTCCTCGGGAGGTATAAGTAGGGGGAAGCAATATATTCGATACCTCATCCAGAAACGCATCGTCTCGAAACCTGGACAAAATGGCTCTGAGCACTATGGGACTTAACATCTGAGGTCATCAGTCCCCTAGAACTTAGAATTACTTAAACCTAACTAACCTAAGGACATCACACACATCCATGCCCAAGGCAAGATTCGAACCTGCGACCGTAGCGGTCGCGCGGCTCCAGACTGTAGCGCCTAGAACCGCTCGGCCACTCTGGCCGCAAACCTCGACAGCAAGCTACACCGCGATGCAGAGTCCGCCACTTGAGTTTGCTAAACATCTCCGTAACTCTATCACGCTTACCAAATAACCCTGTGACGAAACGCGCCGCTCTTCTTTCCATCTTCTCTATCTCCTCTGTCAACCCGACCTGGTACGCATCCCACACTGATGAGCAATACTCAAGTATAGGTCGAACGAGTGTTTTGTAAGCCACCTCCTTTGTTGATGGACTACATTTTCTAAGGACTCTCCCAATGAATCTCAACCTGGTACCCGCTTTACCAACAATTAATTTTATATGATCATTCCCATTCAAATCGTTCCGCACGCATACTCCCTCATATCTTACAGAAGTAACTGCTACCAGTGTTTCTTCCGCTATCATATAATCATACAATAAAGGATCCTTCTTTCTATGTATTAGCAATACATTACATTTGTCTATGTTAAGGGTCAGTTGCCACTCCCTGCACCAAGTGCCTATGCGCTGCAAATTTTCCTGCATTTCGCTGCAATTTTTTAATGCTGCAACTTCTCTGTATACTACAGCATCATCCGCGAAAAGCCGCATGGAACTTCCGACACTATCTACTAGGTCATTTATATACACTCCTGGAAATTGAAATAAGAACACCGTGAATTCATTGTCCCAGGAAGGGGAAACTTTATTGACACATTCCTGGGGTCAGATACATCACATGATCACACTGACAGAACCACAGGCACATAGACACAGGCAACAGAGCATGCACAATGTCGGCACTAGTACAGTGTATATCCACCTTTCGCAGCAATGCAGGCTGCTATTCTCCCATGGAGACGATCGTAGAGATGCTGGATGTAGTCCTGTGGAACGGCTTGCCATGCCATTTCCACCTGGCGCCTCAGTTGGACCAGCGTTCGTGCTGGACGTGCAGACCGCGTGAGACGACGCTTCATCCAGTCCCAAACATGCTCAATGGGGGACAGATCCGGAGATCTTGCTGGCCAGGGTAGTTGACTTACACCTTCTAGAGCACGTTGGGTGGCACGGGATACATGCGGACGTGCATTGTCCTGTTGGAACAGCAAGTTCCCTGAACGATGGGTTCGATGACGGTTTGGATGTACCGTGCACTATTCAGTGTCCCCTCGACAATCACCAGTGGTGTACGGCCAGTGTAGGAGATCGCTCCCCACACCATGATGCCGGGTGTTGGCCCTGTGTGCCTCGGTCGTATGCAGTCCTGATTGTGGCGCTCACCTGCACGGCGCCAAACACGCATACGACCATCATTGGCACCAAGGCAGAAGCGACTCTCATCGCTGATGACGACACGTCTCCATTCGTCCCTCCATTCACGCCTGTCGCGACACCACTGGAGGCGGGCTGCACGATGTTGGGGCGTGAGCGGAAGACGGCCTAACGGTGTGCGGGACCGTAGCCCAGCTTCATGGAGACGGTTGCGAATGGTCCTCGCCGATACCCCAGGAGCAACAGTGTCCCTAATTTGCTGGGAAGTGGCGGTGCGGTCCCCTACGGCACTGCGTAGGATCCTACGGTCTTGGCGTGCATCCGTGCGTCGCTGCGGTCCGGTCCCAGGTCGACGGGCACGTGCACCTTCCGCCGACCACTGGCGACAACATCGATGTACTGTGGAGACCTCACGCCCCACGTGTTGAGCAATTCGGCGGTACGTCCACCCGGCCTCCCGCATGCCCACTATACGCCCTCGCTCAAAGTCCGTCAACTGCACATACGGTTCACGTCCACGCTGTCGCGGCATGCTACCAGTGTTAAAGACTGCGATGGAGCTCCGTATGCCACGGCAAACTGGCTGACACTGACGGCGGCGGTGCACAAATGCTGCGCAGCTAGCGCCATTCGACGGCCAACACCGCGGTTCCTGGTGTGTCCGCTGTGCCGTGCGTGTGATCATTGCTTGTACAGCCCTCTCGCAGTGTCCGGAGCAAGTATGGTGGGTCTGACACACCGGTGTCAATGTGTTCTTTTTTCCATTTCCAGGAGTGTATATTGTGAAAAGAAATGGTCACATAAAACTCCCCTGTGGCACGCCAGAGGTTACTTTAACGTCTGTAGACGTCTGTAGACGTCTCTCCATTGAGAGCTTACACAGACTGTATGCGAAGAGGCCGCCAAGCAGAGCATAGAGCAACCAGCTCGCTGGAGGTGTTGTGTAACGGACAAAGCGGATTGTTCGAAGATTATTAAAAGATATTAAATTATGCTCCAATGCAGGTTCGAAGCGTGGAGTTCTTGTATATCCTTATCCTTTTTGACTTGATATTGTGGTCCTGCTTTATAGACGATAAAATGTCTGTCTGTGGCGCTTTTTTCCCAATTCGTGGTGCCGGCCGTTTTGACCGAGCGGTTCTAGGCGCTTCAGTCTGGAACCACTCGGCCGCTACGGTCGAAGGTTCGAATCCTGCCTCGAGCATGGATGTGTGTGATGTCCTTAGCTTAGTTAGGTTTCAGTAGTTCTAATGTCTAGGGGACTGATGATCTCAGATGTTAAGTCCCACAGTGCTCAGAGCCATTTGAACCATTTAGAACCCAATTCGTGGTCGTCTCTGAGAGTTTGTAGGAAGTAGGTGCATTACAACAGGACAATGATTAGCACTATAAGACAACTGACTATTTTATCCCGTCTCTCTGGTCAAAGCGTGGTTGGCGACCCTTTTACACACTGTTAGTTCTTGCACAACAGTGCACAGAAATAGTCTGAGTCCACTACAAAAAGTTTCAAACGTAGTCTATGGGCAATGAGCCCCGTGATTTGTCTCGCGCACAACACGTGGCTAAGAGTGGGTTCACTATGGCTGCTGATGCGTGTAGAACTTTTCCAGACGTTAAGAAAATTCCGTGAATTGCTCGAGAAGGAACGCTTCGTAATACACAGTTATCTCCCTGCCACAAGATTAGTAGCATGTTTAGAATGGACATTGCAACTTGCCATTCTGCTAAAAGGAATCTCCTATCCTTGAACATATAGCGTAAACCAGAAATACAACCACTATCCTTCAGAGGTAGTAGTATGGACCAAGCCAAGGACAAAACGTCTAGTAAATATAGGCTCTAAAATACATACCTTATGCGCTATGAGCACTTACTAACCTTCGATACTGCTAAACACATCTGTTCTACTGCAAATCTCTTCGTTTTCCCCATTTTAGGAGGAGATTTTATGAACAAGGACAGGAAAAAATCCTGAAAAACGAATACCTTAGCAGCTATGAGTATTTGTTCTGTGAAGGAGATGTGTTTCACATTGTCGAAGATGAACAAATGCTTATAGCTCTTAGTTTTAAAGCCTGTATGAACTGGACATGTTTTTCTTGTTTTGGTCTGTACTACCACCTGACAAAGTATGGACAGCAAAGAACATCCATTTGAAGAGATGTATCTCACAACTGCAAGATGAAGAAATGCTTACAGCTCTCAAACCTTTCCCTGCTACAGAGGAGCTCTTTGCATTCCGCCCTGGGGCTGCTTTTGTTATGGCTGTACTTCTCACCAACTGTTCCTGCCTGTACTGAGAGACAGAGTGTCGGCCGCCATGAAATACTTACCATCCGATATTCCGAAAAGTGTAGGGTGAAAAAAAATCTGATTTTTGCACATCTTACAGACTGATGTCTTCACTCATTAAGGAACTGAATTTCCTGTCGTTATCCACCATACTTACTGCGTTGTATCAAATTAAGTAAAACACTGCACGGAATTTTAGAGTTCGCAGAGGTGAAAAGGCATTACATAAACTTGGCGTATGGTTGATTTTAGCTCATACATTGCAATGAATGAAATGTAGATAAGATATCTAAGTATTATTTGAAATGGAGAGCTGAACGATATCTCATATAGTTCTCGAGTTGCTGGATTTTATATCCGACGGACGGTCGCGCGCGACGAGCCCATACACGTTCGTGCTCATCGCGTATCATGTGGTCATAACACTCGTCGTATGTCGTAAACTGTTCAAGATATCGAAACGACATTTTCTGCAAATTATAGCACCCAATGAGACGCATATGCTGTACGATAAATATTCTAAACTTTTTTATTCACCGAGATGTGGAAGTAACTCGTCCTCAGCAGTGAGAAGCCGGAGGCTCAGGATACGTTCAGATGTCCATTGCACTGTTGGAAAATCTAAGCGGCGCATGAATACATGTCTGAAACACCTGGGGATTGGCATAGCAGAACGTGTATACCTGCTCACAGTAACGGAAGGGTTAATATGCATTTTACAGCCGAAGTTCATCAGACGTTCTTTTTCTGGTTTCGATCGATGCTACCAACCCCGAAGGTTTGTCGGTGGATTTCTGTTTCTCCCTGCATTTACTTAAAATATGACGCAATGATAAAGGGCACTAACAATTGTGATCGACTCGATAGGCCACTAGAAAACTTGACAACGTGATCATACACTCGCATAAATTTCATTGAAAGCTGTGGACAGTTTAGGAATGCAAAAGTATTATTTATTATTCCTTTGTAAAAAATGATTATCCTTATCTAAGCAAGTATTCCTGATCACCTAAACGGAAACAGTTGCGAGAAGAGATCGGCATTTCAAAAGAAAACAGACTTCAATTATCAGAAAAAATTACCTACCCCTAAACGTCCTTTAACAACAATGGGAAAACGGAAAACCGACGAATTGCTGGAACACCCTTCATATTCACCAGGCTTGACTCGTTCGGATCCCGCCTATTGGCGCCAGCTCCCCTCTCTCCACCTCCCCTGTAGTGAATTTCAAATGCTCAATACTGCGAAATTTACAGCACAAATTTTGAGTAATGATACACTGTCAAAGTCAAAGAAGGTTTTTAAATATTTGAGTGCTTATTGACGTTGTTTAAGTTAGTACAAAGCTCTGCTGTCGTCACAGCTGTGGTACAATGATTAGTCTGGTTATGTATTTGTGCAACTAAAGAGATTGTACTAGGCTCAATACTGAATATGAAACAGTTTTTCCCCAATTACAGTGAGATTATAATGAAAATTCATAATATCTAATAAAGTATTCTCGAGTTTCCAGCTCCTACAAGTGATTAACCGTATAATAACCCAACTGAAGTGGCTACCAAGTTGAGAAAATTATGTTAGTTTACATCACCGTGAGATCAGGCATACACTCATATAGTGCTCATCTCCGCCCCCTCCCCCAAATTGCCTTACACATAGTAACAATGACAGAACTTACTATCACTTCATACTCTAATAACGAAAGAGGGCAAACGAGTGTTCAGATGTTTTACATGCTGCTGTCATGGAGGTGTTTCTGCAATCATACTGCAGAGTGGTTTGATGTGGTCTGTCAGGTTTTGCTCTCATTTCAGAGTACCAAATGTACACAATTACGTGTTTTATACAAGCTAATTCAGCTAACCTGTTCACTTGAAACATTTCCTGGACCGTTTAGCATGTAGCAATTCTGTTTTCAAAGAAATTGTGGAAAAGCCTCACTAAATGACATATAGTCTCTTTTTATAGCTACATTAATGGCAGAAATATCGGACTCAACTTTGCTTTGTCAGATTGAGCCAACGTAGTTTCACTCTTCAAAATTCAGTTAGCAGTTCCGGGTAAGTTATAGGATTTAGTACTTCGGATTTATTTATTTTGAACATCCAACTGATTGCTGTCTTATAGGGGAGTACATGTAGCTATAAGGAACTGTCGAGAAAGCGACACTTAAGTTTTAAATTTGGCTCAAAGGTACATATAATTTTCCTCTGTAACGGTGAAAAAGCGTAGCGCCCTTCGACGTCACCCTTGGGCTAGGCGACGCTTCAAACAGTAAGGTGTCGACAGTTGCAAGAGAAGGTCACAGCTATGAAGTTCAAATGACGTTCAATGTGAGTTAATGATGCCACATTAGCACCAAGTTTCATTACAATTCTGCCCAACGACACCGTACACGTTGTAACACATCGGTTCAGTTTAGAGTGGTAAAAGCTATAGAAAGAATAGAATTTGTAGAGGGGAACATAGTGTAGAATCAGAGTTCGGTAAAATCAGAGTTCGGTAATTGCAGATCAAAATTATAGTACACTCCTGGAAATTGAAATAAGAACACCGTGAATTCATTGTCCCAGGAAGGGGAAACTTTATTGACACATTCCTGGGGTCAGATACATCACATGATCACACTGACAGAACCACAGGCACATAGACACAGGCAACAGAGCATGCACAATGTCGGCACTAGTACAGTGTATATCCACTTTTCGCAGCAATGCAGGCTGCTATTCTCCCATGGAGACGATCGTAGAGATGCTGGATGTAGTCCTGTGGAACGGCTTGCCATGCCATTTCCACCTGGCGCCTCAGTTGGACCAGCGTTCGTGCCGGACGTGCAGACCGCGTGAGACGACGCTTCATCCAGTCCCAAACATGCTCAATGGGGGACAGATCCGGAGATCTTGCTGGCCAGGGTAGTTGACTTACACCTTCTAGAGCACGTTGGGTGGCACGGGATACATGCGGACGTGCATTGTCCTGTTGGAACAGCAAGTTCCCTTGCCGGTCTAGGAATGGTAGAACGATGGGTTCGATGACGGTTTGGATGTACCGTGCACTATTCAGTGTCCCCTCGACGATCACCAGTGGTGTACGGCCAGTGTAGGAGATCGCTCCCCACACCATGATGCCGGGTGTTGGCCCTGTGTGCCTCGGTCGTATGCAGTCCTGATTGTGGCGCTCACCTGCACGGCGCCAAACACGCATACGACCATCATTGGCACCAAGGCAGAAGCGACTCTCATCGCTGAAGACGACACGTCTCCATTCGTCCCTCCATTCACGCCTGTCGCGACACCACTGGAGGCGGGCTGCACGATGTTGGGGCGTGAGCGGAAGACGGTGTGCGGGACCGTAGCCCAGCTTCATGGAGACAGTTGCGAATGGTCCTCGCCGATACCCCAGGATCAACCGTGTCCCTAATTTGCTGGGAAGTGGCGGTGCGGTCCCCTACGGCACTGCGTAGGATCCTACGGTCTTGGCGTGCATCCGTGCGTCGCTGCGGTCCGGTCCCAGGTCGACGGGCACGTGCACCTTCCGCCGACCACTGGCGACAACATCGATGTACTGTGGAGACCTCACGCCCCACGTGTTGAGCAATTCGGCGGTACGTCCACCCGGCCTCCCGCATGCCCACTATACGCCCTCGCTCAAAGTCCGTCAACTGCACATACGGTTCACGTCCACGCTGTCGCGGCATGCTACCAGTGTTAAAGACTGCGATGGAGCTCCGTATGCCACGGCAAACTGGCTGACACTGACGGCGGCGGTGCACAAATGCTGCGCAGCTAGCGCCATTCGACGGCCAACACCGCGGTTCCTGGTGTGTCCGCTGTGCCGTGCGTGTGATCATTGCTTGTACAGCCCTCTCGCAGTGTCCGGAGCAAGTATGGTGGGTCTGACACACCGGTGTCAGTGTGTTCTTTTTTCCATTTCCAGGAGTGTATATCAGCAAGTAGTTTAACGTCTAAGTACAGCAAAGCCACGGAAGCTCCGTCATGGAGAAGGCAGTGAGGTTAAACTCTTGTGATGAAAGACCTATAAAAAGGCCTGATCGTCATTATTAACGCCTTTTTTCCCTTGATTGTTTCGTTAAAGGGCGGGGAACCCGTGTCAGTCAGCGAGACAATAATTAGATTGGACTTTATGTGTTAAGATTCACGATAAACTGGTACAATATTACGGAGATTAAAAGTGATGTAGTGTACGATCTCTGACTGTTGGTAGCAACGGAGTATTAAGGGGATTTTAGGACTTTAGTGCTAGATTGGAACTTTACGGACATATAGACGACGAAACTCAAATAATCTGCTGATACGAGTGAAATCATAGGTACCGGTATTCAGATATTAAAGTGTGGACTTTTGAAAGTGTCGTGTGCCGTTAGTTGCGAATCTGAACGTAGAGCGCGTGCATATCGGCATTTGCGGACTATTTAGATTCCTCCAGGCTAGGAACCTTTTAAATAGACCATCATCCATCACCATCTTAATCCTTGAATATAGAGTGAAAGTGAAATACAAGAGTGTTGTACTTATTTCATTTACCTAGTCCTAATCAGTGAAGGTTTTACGGAACCAAAGCTATTCAGCAGTAAGTCAGCACCATCTAGCGGAAAGCGTAGGCATTAACTTACACGCTAACTGACGTGAACATTTACGTGCTTTACGGACTGCTTAATATGAACTTTTGTGATGTTTGACATCCCCACTCCCTCCGAAAGGTGGCGCATGCTGTCTTAATCATAAAAGGGGAGAGATTTAGCCGGGCAAATTACTAAATAAAAGCGATATTTACAAGACTCGCAGTAATAGCAAAACACAAGGCCCGCACCTCATCGGAGAGTCGTCGCTGTCACGTCGGGAAGTAAAGCCGGAAAACCTACCGACGATACGTATCTACGAGCAGACGTCGACGTGGAGTACCTAAAAAGGGAACCACAAGAGAGTTGGGGATGCTTCAACGTGTTGCACGACTATAAGGTAGTCACACCACTTCTTACCCAAATTTCACCCGTTCTTTTGGACGCAATTTTCTTATGAGTGGCTGAAGAAAACATTCCAGAAACAAAGCATCTGTGAATCGGCCGGGAAAGGTCGCAGGGGATGGCGTACAGAAGGTCATTGAAACTACCACTTTCTATGAAGCTTTGATTCCCACACATTTCGAGGTCGAAAACAATAGTTCGCAATGCGATGAGCAATAGATTGATCTTGTCCAGAAACTTTACTGCTGACATCCTCAGGAATTTCAGCACTTCTCTAAGGAAAGTGTGGGACAGGATCCCCATCGAACGTGATAGTACAAATTTTAAGCGTAGTGCGACCGTTTTATTTGCTTTTGCGTACATGCTGGAACCACTAGGGACCGTTCAAAGCCACTCGACGAAATTTGAACGTGATCCAAAGCAGCTAGGGCAGCTTCTCCGTTTCAGGGCTCCGAATCTGTATCCTCCTGTGGCGTGAACATGGGGGTATGCAACATTGACAGATGCTTGATTAAAACGGTAAAGGACCTTATAACTCCCCGTAGTTCGACAAAATTCTCAGTAGTACCCACCCATCATTATTGAGAATTTTGAAAACGTTCCTGAACAGACAACATGTGATGAGGTTCCAAGCAATTGGAGACTGACAGGTCCTGGAAGAACCCTAAAGGGAATCATGCGCATTAAACTCACCGAGCACCAAAAATGGGGGAGGTAGCTGCCCAATAAGCTGAAGGAAGTCTGCCCTGGTGACATCGAAGGACGGAGGTACATATATGGTACAGAGGGAAAAAAGTCAGGCGGGGAAGGATAAGGTGAACTACAAAAGCTTGAAGACGGGTAGTCAGGGAGATGGAGTGACTATGAATGTCATCCTGTATGAGAAGCTTGACGCCCCCATGAGATGGAATGCTGACCTCAGGGGGAAGGTCAAAACGAATCGGTAAGTAATGTGAAAGCTCAAAGCGGACGTGAAGGCGCAATTTCCTTTCCTGAAGACAGAGTACAAGGGGATGCTGCGAAGCTAAAAGCAGCCGTAAATCCTCTTTGTGGGACCGAAGGCCTCGAACGTTCCGTGGGAGGACAGTCATGAGGAGGAAGAGATGGAGCGGTGTCAACTAGGCGGCCGCAGAGTGGCAGCCGGTGTAGAGGCGCTACTACAGGGCACAGCAGCAGGAGGATCCTGCTCCATGGGGTCCTCAGAAGCATCGCCGGCCGCTGTAACCGAGCGGTTCTAGACACTTCAGTCCGGAACCGCGCGACTGCTACGTTCGCAGGTTCGAATCCTGCCTCGGGCATGGATGTGTGTGATGTCCTTAGGTTAGTTAGGTTTAAGTAGTTCTATGGGACTGATGACCTCAGATTAGAAGTCCCATAGTGCTCAGAACCATTTGAACCATCCTCAGAAGCATCCTCTTCTTTGTGCTGAAAAACGGTTGGTGACGCGCATCGGTGATGCAGAGGCCGGCCGGGCTTAGGTACCATGTGGTGACACCATCGAAGAGGATTTTCGAGTTGGCGAAGAAGAAGAAGACCGTTTGCCTTTGGTGGACTTCTTCGACTGTTTCCGGTTAGAGTGCAGGTGGGCACTAAGGAGGAATATACCTTTTTCATTACACGATGGATGGCAATGACATCCTGACCAGAGAGGTAAGATTGGATTTCGGCCTTGGTTAGACCGTCGAGCAGCCTGGTGTAAATTATACCATGGGACGAATTCAAAGTTTTATGGGTCTCGACACGAACGGGGTAGCTGTGGAGAAGTGAGGCAGCAAGCAGTTATTATGCTTCAGAATCAGAAGTAGTCTCCAAAAGCAAAGTGCCATTCCATAAACGAGAGTAGAATTCCACAGAGCCGGCAAATGAATCAACACCTTTCTGAATAATAATCGGATTTACCGTCACGAATGCCTGACCGTCTTCAGTACATGAGACCATGAGGAACTGTGGTGCAGCGCGAAGGGCATTTGAAGCATTAGCCTCATGATGTTTACGTTCTGTAGACGTTGATTGTAAAGATGATTGACTCATCGCGAGGAAATCCCCCATGATTCCAACGTCCTCGATGGCACGCTCCTCCCACTTGGGGGCCCTCTTCACAAGGGGCGCACCCGCCTTAGGTGATTGTTCACACCTCAGGTCACGCCTCCAAAACACCTAACAGAGGGACCAATCGGCAATTTTGGAAAGTTGCAGTTCTGGCAGTCACCCCTCCCTGGGCCTGGCCTGTACCACGGGGTACGTGCAAATCCTACCTGTCGACCCGGGGCTGGGAATAACACTTTACACAGTCACCCGTTATGCGTCAGACGCAGAAGAAGAAAAAAAAGGAACCTCAAACGCGGAAGTGGAGGAACGAGTGGAGAACTGTTCCTACGTCAGCGACAGACAATGCAGAACATTCCCAATAACATCCCAGAGATGTTCCCCAAGTGAGGGGAAAAAGAATAGCAAGATGACAGAAATGCTGCACGGAAGGGAAAAAATGTTGCAAAGTCTAGGGCGCCGTGGTAGCCAAGCACGTACCCGCCAAAGAGTGGCGAGTCCCCCGGGGGAGGGGGTGGGGGCACAATGTGGAGGGCCTTTCCCTCCATAGTGTTTGCTTAAGATATAAAAGTGGAGATATCCAAACTTAGAAGAAGAAGTAGCGGTGGCCATACACATGAGGGTACAGTATGCCGGAATTCTACGCTGTTATAAATAGTCCTATTGATCTGAGCTGGATTGTTACGCCAAAGAACTAGTGCCTGCTTTCCAAGTCTTGGACTCAGACGTCATAGTGTATGCTAGTGGTCACCATGTTCGGTGGCCATCTTATTTTCTGACGTCGTAGGGCCTTTCCCAATATTCCAAATCTTGAATTTAAACCTCAGAGAACCAGTATTCCAGCTCAGCCATCTCAGTCTGATGTCCTTATACACTGTGTAAAACAGACCAAACCATGGATAACTATACTTTACATGAGATGTGAAGCGCTCACTGCATGGTATTCTCGTTGTTGATGTACATTTTCACTGTCCTTGTATAGTTCTTACGCGCTGTAATCCGATAACAATATCAGCACTTGAGAGCTGAACGTTGCACTCATTTGTGCTGAATTCTGACCCTGCCCCACTTTGTCCTACAGCACACACACACACACGCAGAGAGAGAGAGATGGAGTGACGTGTTCTGTAAAAGAGGATGCCAGTGCGATCAATTTTTGAGTGCACGACAAACAGATATCGAACGAAACCATAGGCATCATGTTAGGATCATAACATTTAAGAATAGGCCAGACGAAAGTATAGCGGTATGACGTGAAATTCAGTTGTTTCGGTAAAATTTTCATCGATTCCAGCACAAAGTTGGGTGACTTTGCTTGGATGTGTGCTGGATGTGCTAAGGACGTTTGTGTTGCGCTGTGTTCTTGCTTCCTGCGTCGATGTTCTTGCTCAGTTTACAATCGCGGCAAATGTGAGATACAATTACTTGTGTGCAGCTGTCGACTATGTCAGTTTAATATTTGATCGTTCTCAGTAATGTCACGCGAGAAGTGTGAAATGGGGCATTGTTGTATAATACAGGGTGGCGCAGGAGAACGGGAAATTTTGAACGTTGCAGTTGGCAGCACTGTAGCGCCGGCAGATGTTCGAAACTTTGTACAATTGATGTGAACGCATTGCCATTTAGTAATCATGGAGAATTGGACTGGTGCGGAACGTGCAGTAGCTGTGAGAGCGTTTTACAAAAATGGTGATAGTGCGACTGCCGCGCAGAGAACATTTCGACAGCATTACCAGCTTGGACGTCATGGACGTGTCCCATCTGCGCATGCGATTACAACGTGGGTGCGTAATTTTGAAGAAACAGGATCTGCCTTGAAAAAGAAACCTCCAGGTAGCATTCCAACGGTACGTACCCCAGAGAACATTGCAGCTGCTAGGGCTGCAATCGAGAGAAGTCCTCGCCGCTCCGTTCGACAGCATGCATCTTCGCTAGGGATTAAGTGACGAAGCTTACAAAGAATACTGCACGAATTAGACTTCCATCCCTATAAGTCGCAGATTGTGCAACACTTACATGAACGAGACCCAGCGTCAAGTATGGAGTTTAGTAGCCAGATATTCGCTAAAATCAACGAGGACGCGAATTTCCTTGGTAACTTATGGATATCAGACGAAGCCCATTTCCACCTGAACGGATTCGTGAAAAAACAGAATTTTCCTTATTGGGCACAGGAAAATCCTTGTGAGTTTCACCAGCGACCACTACATAGCGCCAAGGTCACAATATGGTGTGCTGTATCATGTCATGGTGTTATCGGCCCTTATTTTTTTGAACGTGAGGATGGTAGTGCAGTGACAGTAACATCCGCTCGATATGTTGAAATGCTTCAAACATTCTTTACACCGAGACTGTACGAGCTTAATCTTAACGTCGAAAACATGTGGTTTCAGCAGGACGGAGCCACGTCACACACTGCTCGACAATCGATGGCAGCAGTTCGTCAATTGTTTGGAAGAAGCATTATTTCTCGTAACGCTGACATTGCATGGCCTGAGAGATCCCCTGATCTTAGTGTGTGCGACTTCTTCCTGTGGGGATATCTTAAAGGCAAGGTGTACCGTACACGTCCTGCAACAATCCATGAACTGAAGGAGAACACTGAAAACGAAATCACTGCCATTCCCCAAGATTTGCTACACCGCGCATTCCAGAGTTTTCATGACAGGCTGTTAGAGTGTGAACGCTTAATGGGAGCACATCTTTCCGATGTCATCTTTAAAAAGTAGAGAGACACTTTTCGACATTTTGATTGTAAAGACATACTGAGTAATGACATACTGAATACATTCACTTTCGTTAATAAATTACTAGTTTTATGAATTTATTCATGGAAATGACGTTATTTCGAAATTTCCCGTTTCCCTGGGCCACCCTGTATAAAGGGAATAAAGACGCTAGTGTGATCAATTCTATACTCCGATTTTCAAAATTTCATCTTTGAGGGCTATACGTTATGTTGAGCTTGCCGCCTTTTTCTCAGAAGCTTCTGTTAAGTTTTGCATTAATGTTTTGCGAAATAGATCTCCGCATGCCTCAGAACTGAGTAACCATGAACTAGGACTCGTTGAGTTCCTTATCCAGTGCACGCATCATGATTCCAAACTCAGCAGCGAACAAACCTGTATCACAGTCCTTTGTCCTCTCCACAGGAAAATCGTAAGGTGATAATTCAGTTGTCGAAATTTCTAAATGTCTTCGTAACTGATATCAGGTGAGAACGTTGCTGTGTACTGTAAAGGGAATAGCAGAGACAACGTCGCTATAATTAATGTTGTGCGCATATCACACATTGCTAATAGAAGTACCATTCCATGTCAATCGTTTAAGAGCACAGTTTCATACCCGCGACTGGCTGCGGCCGTGTAGCTGACACGCACCACCCACCAGCCTGCTGCCCTCCTCGCTCTGCTGCATGATTCGCCTTTTATTTTTGGGTCATCAGTCTTCTGACTGGTTTGATGCGGCCCGCCACGAATTCCTCTCCTGAGCAAACTTCTTCATCTCGCTGTAGCACTTGCAACCTACGTCCTCAATTATTTGCTGGATATATTCCAATCTCTATCTTCCTCTAAAGTTTTTGTCCTCTACAGCTCCCTCTACTACCATGGAAGTCATTCCCTGCTGTTTTTAACAGATGTCCTATCATCTTGTCCCTTCTGCTTGTCAGTGTTTTCCACACACTTCTTTCCTCTCCGACTCTGCGCAGGACCTCCTCTTTCCTTACCATATCAGTCCACCCAATTTTCAATATTCGTCTGTAGCACCATATCTCAAAAGCTTCGATTCTCGTCTCTTCCTGTTTCCCCATAGTCCACGTTTCACTGCCATACAATTCTGTGCTCCAAACGTACATTCTCAGAAATTTCTTCCTCAAATTAATTGTTACTAGCAGACTTTTCTTGACTAGGAATGCTCTTTTTGCCAGTGGCAGTCAGCTTTTAATGTCCTTCCCCCGTCCCTCATTGGTTATTTTCCTGCCTATGTAGTAGAATTTCTTAACTTTATCTATTTCATGACCAACACTCCTGATGTCAAGTTTCTCGCTATTCTCGTTTCTGCTACTTCTCTTTACTCTCGTCTTTCTTCGATTTACTATCAATCCATATTCTGTACATACTATGCTGTTCATTACATTTTGCAGATCATGTAATTCTTCTTCAGGTTCGCAATGTCAGCAGCGAATCGTATTAGTGATATCCTTTCACCTTTTGTTTTAATTCCACTCCTGAACCTTTCTTTTATTTTTTCTTTTATTTCCATCATTGCTTCAGATTGATACAGATCGAACAGTAGGGGCGAAAGGCCACATCCCTGTCTTACACCCTTTTCAATCCGAGCACTTCGTTCTTCGTCGTCCACTCTTACTATTCTCTCTTGGCTCTTGCACATACTGTATATTACCCGTCTCTTCCTACGACTTACCCATATTTTTCGAAGAATTTCAAACATCTTGCACCATTGTACATTGTCATACGCTTTTTCGAGGTCGACAAATCCTACGTACGTGTCTTGATATTTCTTTAGTCTTGCTTCTGTTATCAACCACAACGTCAGAATTTCCTCTCGTGCTTTTCCTTTCCTGAAACCAAACTGATCATCTCCTAACACGTCCTCAATTTTCTTTTCCATTTTTCTGTGTATTATTCTTGTCAGCAAATTGGATACATGAGCTGTTACACTGATTGTGCGATAATTCTCGCACTCGTCAGATGTTGCAGTCCTCGGAATTGTGTTGATAATATTTTTCCAAAAGTCAGATGGTATGTCACCAGACGCATACATTCTACACACCAACGTGAATAGTCATTTTGTTGCCACTTCCGCAACCATTTTAGAAATGCTGATGGAATTTTATCTATCCCTCCAAAATTCTCTTATACTCTGATTCTAATACTGAATCCCGTACCTCTTCGAAATCGAATCATGTTTCTTCTTCTATCACATCAACCAAATCCTCCCCATGATAGAGGCCTTCAGTGTATGTACTCTTTCCACCTGTGTACTCCCTCCTCTGCATTAAACAGTGGAATTCCCATTGCATGTTTAATGTTATCACTCTTGTTTTTAATTTAAGCGAAGGTCGTTTTGACTTCCCTATATGCTGAATCAGTCCTTCCAACAACCATTTGTTTCTCTATTTCTTAACATTTTTCCTGCAGTCATTTCGTCTTAACTTTTCTGCGTTTCCTATTTATTTAATTCTTCAGCGATTTGTCTTTCTATATTGCTGAATTTCCCTGAAAATTTGTGTACTTCCTTCTTTCAACGATCAACTGAATTATTTGTTCTGTTACCCATGGTTTTTTCGTAGTTACCTTCTTTGTATCTACGTATTTCTGTCCAACTTCTGTGACTGGAATTTTCAGAGACTTCCATTCCTCTTCAACTGTACTGCCTACTGAGCTATTCTTTATTGCTGTACCTATAGCCGTAGAGAACTTCAAGCATATGTCGTCATTCCTTAGTCCTTCTGTGTCCCATTTCCTTGCTTATTGGTTCTTCTCGGCTAATCTCTTAAACTTCGGTCTACTCTTCATCACTGCTACATTGTGGTCTGAGTCTATACCATGATGTAATCTAACTGAAATCTTCCTGTACCACCCGGCCTTTTCCGTATATATCTCGTCCTCTTGTGATTGTTGAACAGAGTATTTGCTGTTACTGGCTGAAATTTAATACAGAACTCAATTAGTATTTCTCCTCTCTCATTTCTTGTCCCAAGTCCATAATCTCCTGTAACCTTTCGTCTACTCCTTCTCCTACAACTAGATTCCACTCTCCCATGACTATTAGATTTTCCTCTCCCTTTACGTACTGTATTACCCTTTCAGTATCGTCATATAATTTCTGTATCTCTTAATCTTCAGCTTGCGACGTTGGTATATACACCTGAACTATCGTTCTCGGTATTGGCTTGCTGTCGATTCTGATAAGAACAACCCTATCAGTCTTCAGTGTAACACACTCTCTGCCTTCTTTGAATTGTGATGTCTTGAAGATGCCCAGTATGCCTAAATCATAAGCTTGTATTCCACGTCAGGCATATTGAATTCTGTCACGTTTGGCTGGTTCTCATATTCTAAGTCTTGGATTATGATGTCACAGTGACAGTACCAGTATTCCAAGTCAGTCAGCATGATACAGCATATATTTGAATTTACAGTCAATTTATACTTAGATCTACAGTTTCACTCCAACACGAAAAAAAAGTTAGAGTTGGGCTACTTTTTGAATTTACCGCTAAAATTGTGAATTTGCCTTCAAAATTTGAATTTCCTTCCGTTTCATGCATAGGACAAATGACACCTTTTAGACAGGGTTTTGGGTTGGGTTGGGACTGGGGTCGGGTTTGGGGTCGTATTTTGGGTGGGGTGGAGGTGTGAGTATGGGTGGTTTGACGAGGGTGGAAGTGGAGGTGGAGGTGGAGGTGGTGGGGGTGGGGGTGAGGGAAAACCATTACTCATTGATCACATCCTCGGTGACACATTTTGTCCATGTACCTACTGTGATGTGTTTAAATTACTGTTCTTACCTTATTGTAGATGTTTTTATTGCCCCTGGAAAACGCAGGTGAAAAAATGACACTGTGAACGCTGATAATAATGACGATGGCGACTGTGGTGCAGTGCTGGAATTATGATTATGCCAATGGTGATGACGATAATAATGATGGTGGTAACGAGGTCGATTATCGCGGTTTGGATGCTTCCAGTGCGTGAGCCGCTGCGTTTATTCCTTAATATTCACCGGTCCTCGTATTCTTCCTGCCATGTCCTAGTTCCCACTCTGCCTTTTATTTGCCTGTACGTCTGGCCGAGACGCTAGCCGACTTCCGTTTTTCCCCTCTCGAACAAAGGACCGAGAGCGAACTTAAAATGAGGTCCTCTGTGGCGACGGCGAAGGTCGCGTCGCCTTCGAGGACACGCCCCGCGCATCTGGCAGCAGGACAAATAAATCGGGCCCCGTTGCTTTTTTAATAAATGCGGGATCCGGACGAGGGGAAAGGGGACGAGGAGACGGCCGGCCGGGGTGCGCGTGGCGTGTCGCTGGCTGAGATTTAGCGCGGCGACCCATCACGGCGTCGGCTCGGAGGCCCCTCCGGCCCAGCCAGGGGAGGCGGCGATCTGCAGTCTGCAGGCGCCCGCGGCGTGTTATGGGGGAGGGAGCAGGGCCGGGGGAGCGGCAATCATATCGCCGTCAGCGGGGCTGCTCGCTGCTGGCTGCTTTGTCCGGCCAGGCGAGGCGATCTGTCAGCCGGCGCGGCGCCACTCAGCGGCTTAAGGTAGGTCTGCAGGGGGCGCGCAGGGCAAACATGGCGGCCGGGACGCGACGCTGGGAGAAAGAGCGTCCCCGAGGGCGAGGCTTCACTGGCTATAGGTCTGCTTCATTCTGAGATAACAATAACAAAACTGTCCAGGAAGAACAGATTTGTACTACCTGCTCATCTACGAACGTGTGTGAGCTTAAGAGTCCGTAATAGCCGACGTTACATAAGTCAAGTGATACCTCCTAATATCGAGTTGGACCTCCTTTTCCCCAGCACAGTGCAGCAACTCATCCTGGAACGAACTCAATAAGTTGCTGGAAGCCCTGCCGATATACTTAGCCATACTGCCTCTACAGCCGTCCATAACTGCCAAAGTGTTTCTGCTGCAGTTTTGTGCACGAACTGACCTCTCCATTATGTCTCATAAATTTTCGATGCGACTTATTTCGGGCGATCTGGGTGGCCAAACAATTTGCTCGAATTGTCCAGAATGTCCTTCAAACCAATCGTGAGAAACTGCGCGCCGATGGTATCCATTTCCAGTCGATGATCGAGTCACTTGGACCAAAGAACCCAGTCCATTCAAACTAAACACATCCCACGCCATAATGGAGCCACTACCAGCTTGTACAGTGTCTTGCTGACAACTAGGGTCCATGGTTTCGTGGGGTCTTCGCCACACTCTAAACCTGTCGTCAGCCTCTTACAAAGTGAGATGGTGACTCATCTGACCAGGCCACGGTTTTGCAGTAATCTAGGGTCCAACCGATATGATCACGAGCCCATGAGAGGCGATGTAGGCGATGTCGTGCTGTTAGCAAAGGCAGTCGCGTCGGTTGTCTGCTGCCATAGCCCATCAACACCGAATATCGCCGCACTGTGTCAGCGGATACGTTCGTCGTACGTCCCACATTGATTTCTGAGGTTATTTCACCTATGCTACTTGTCTGTTAGTACTGACAATGCCAAGCAAACGCCGCCTCTGTGCGTCGTTAAATGAAAGCTGTCGACCTCTGTGTCGTCCGCGGTTTGAGATGGTGCCTGAAATGTGGTATTCTGGGCTCACTCTTGACACTGTGGATCTCGGACGATTGATTTCCCTAACGATTTTCGAAACAGAATGCACCAAACGTCTACTTCCAACTGTCATTCCACGTTCGAAGTCTGTTAATTCCCACCGTGCGGCTATAATCACGTCGGACGCATTTTCAAAAATATGGCTCTGAGCACTATGGGACTTAACTTCTGAGGCCATCAGTACCCTAGAACTTAGAACTACTTAAACCTAACTAACCTAAGGACATGACACACATCCATGCCCGAGGCAGGATTCGAACCTGCGACCGTAGCGGTCGCGCGGTTCCAGACTGTAGCGCCTAGAACCGCTCGGCCACTCCGGCCGGCCCCATTTTCAGATGAGTCACCTAAGCATATACGACAGCTCCACCAATGCACTACTCTTTTATACCTTGTGTATCCGATACTACCGCCATAATTATGTGTGTATGTCGTTATGCCGTTAAATCTATCACCCCTCTGTATTTCTGTTTGATACTGAACTGACAGCAATGTGTTAAACCTCGAATACGTTAGCTGAAGAATATAATTCTCCTGCTCCAGTATTTCCATGCCAGTATGGTATCTTGTAAAATTTCATCCTTATGACAGTTCATTTTCATTATTTTAAATAGAAAAATCCATTTTCACAAATGAAGAATGGTGCGAGCAGATATGTGTCTGACGTTACTACAAGTTTTCATCGCAGTCCAGAATGCACAGACGACGTGTATGTGAACGTGTACATTTCGATAAAGAACGAATCATTTCTATAAGAGACATGGGAACATCATCTGAGTTGGGTGAGTGGATTCCTCATTTCCTGTCAGAAAGGCTGCAGTTCGTAATAACTGACGGAAAGACATGTTAAACAGAGGTAATGTGTCGCTTTCCCCAAGGAAGCGTTATAGACCATCTGATGCTCCTGATCAACATAAACGATTTAGGAGACAATCTGAGCAGCTCTCTTATACTTCTAGCAGCTAAAGCTGTCATTTACCATCTTTTAAAGCCATCAGATGATCAAAACAAATTTCAAAATGATTTAGACAAGTAAGTGGCAATTGAATCTAAATAATGAGAAGCGTGAAGTCGCCCACATGGATACTAAAAGGAATCCGCTAAATTTCGGTTACACGATAAAACGCAGAAATCTAAGACCAGTAAATTCAAGTAACTACTTATGTATTATAATTACGAATAACTGAAATTGGAACGATCACATAGATTCTGCTGTGGGAGAAGCAAACCAAAGACTGCGATTTATTGTCAGAACATTTAGAAAATGTAACAGGAATACTAAAGAGACGGCTTACACTAAACTTGTCCGCCCTCTTATAGAATATTGCTGTGTTGTGCGATGTGGGATGTGCACCAGATAGGATTAGTTGAGAACATAAAAAAAGTTCAACGGAGGTCAGCTTGTTTTGTTTTATCGGAGAGTTCCACGGATATGATACACGAATTAGTGTGGCAATCATTAAAACAGAGGCGTGTTACGCTGCGACAGACTAGCCTCAAAGTGTGAAAATATACTGTTGGTGCCCATTTATATAGGAAGAAACAATCATCATAATAAAAGAACAGAAATCAGAGCTTACACGGAAAGATTTAAGCATCCGTTTTTCTTGCGCTCTGATAGAGAATGGAACGGTAGAGAAATAGCTTGAAGGTGGGCCTATGAACCCTTCTCCGGGCACTTAACTGTGAATTGCAGAATTATCATCTAGATGTAGCTGTAGAACGAGCGGTTACGGGACAGATTCGGGACAACATTGTAGAAGTAGAAGATAGTAAGTTGTTCGAGTGGCTGTGACGTGTAGATGAATGGCATCAGATGGAATACGCGCAGAGATTACATGTCAGCGTAAATCTCCGGGAATAGGTTACTAGAGGCTGGTTTGTGATCTCGAGTTGTCGTGGGTTGTTTACGGCTGACACCGCATTACTGACAACAAAGACTACCGCACGGCAGAACCAAAGCCTGCTTACACACTGAATGGCGTTCTATGATATTCAACTATGAGTCTCGCTCCTGTTTACGATACTCACGACCCGACTGCGGACAATCTGGTACAAGGCCACAGGAAGCTGTGATTATTGAGACGCATACATCTCTAGCTCCTGGAATCACTGTGTGGAAGAGCTACTGGATATGAGGATAGGAATGACTTCGACGACTGCAACAGTTTATATATCGGACAAACTGGACGAAGTTTTAGCATTAAAATTAGAGAACCCATGAGAGATCGTGAAGTCTACCAATCTAGTTTTTACCTCTATTTAAAAAATAAAAATCTTAGAGCGAATACAATGGAAAACGCTATGAAAATTCTACATAGGGTACCAAAAGGGCAAACCATGAACATTTTGGAAGAAACGGAAATTTATGCACACACAATTAGATATCCGAATGACTCCTCAACGAACAAACGGACCTGAAACATGAAAATTATCTAGGAAGATTTACTGACATAATAGAAAAAGAAATGAGGTAAACACAACAAGATAAACAAGAAAGGTGGCGTTGAGGTAGCACATCTACATATTGCACTACATCTCTGATAAAAGCCATCTCTGACTACCGAAGATATAATTTACTTCTAAACATGAAGCATCATTGGAACGATCTGTCACTTTACAACCACAGTAAACATATGGAGTCACAGTACTCACTGCTGTGAAAACTGTTACTCTCCGACTGTTGGAACAACACTGGAGTCCCTAGCAGCGAGAAAGCAGCCGTAAGATGAACGTCTGTTTTTAATTACTGTTGTTCTTAACTAACGAAGTAGTTATTACATATTTTGCGTTCTAGGCTCTAGTAAATTATCTAGAAAAGTGAATTATGGTGAAATAAACGTAAAAACAACCGAATATCATTGACTCATGCCATAATCTACAACTTATTTATGAAGAAACACTTCTTGTATTGTGAATAATTGTAACTCATACCGCTGAAATGAAGAGAATAGAAACTTATATTTCATCCATGACAACGATATATTTTTGTACTTGTCTGTACGTATTACGATATGCACTCTCCTTGGCACCTAGTAATTTTTTACGGAATCTAAAAATTCGTATTTTATTCACTCGACTTCCCAATGCGGTAATATATTTTTTAAATGTAACTATTCTTGTTTCAAAACCAAAAGCGTTGAAAATTCTTGCTGTTTGTGGCTCAGAAGTAGAAACAATAGTAGAATTTGTTGTTGGGTAACATTTTTATTACTTTTAACGTTTTACTATCACGTCTGTGGTTTTTCTGTTCAGCTACAGTTGTGTTGACTTACTTTTTATGTTACGTAATGTAGATACTGCATTCTATGCAAGTCTCCTGCACTCCAAATTCACTGACTGGACTGAAAGTGATCAAAACAGTCACGTTGTTGAGTAGGTATACGAATTATTTCTGGAAAAGGGTAAGTCTTCTGCTGTTTACTAAATATCTTTTGTTCTTAAAAGAAAACAACATTCTTCATAAACATCAAAGGTCACAAGATATTAGTGAGCAAATCGTTCTGTATGTACCGTTTCATATTTCCTAGGGCCCTTAGGAAATTAAAGAAACACCAGTGTGATCTCATGTTTTGGTTATTGTCAATTTTTATGGAACTACATAGCTCTCCATCGGAAAACTATGTTACAAATTGATACAAACGATTATATGCACACTCATACGATACTGCGTTCAGAAGTGTTGCATGCTGGCCACTTGGAGCAATGCTGTCGCGGACTATAACATGACGATCAAGACTGTCGCAACTATATGTGTTAGACTGTGTTCCAACGGCCAAAAAATAACACGAAATTTCACCATCATTCTTCTATAGAAAGTAAATATGTGACCTATGTTAAGAAAATAGTGCACAAAAGAACTTACGTTCCATGATGATTTATGGACGTCACTCCATCTAGGGGTACATGTAACGTAAAATTAAATCTAAGAGTACTATTATAAAAACGTACAATAAAATGATATGTAAGTGAAACGTGACCAGGAACACTTGATAATGGTGCATATACCGAACAAGCCTATTGTGAAATTATGTAATCCGTACATATTACAAAAATGGATGTAAGTGTGTGTGTGTGTGTGTGTATGAGTGTGCGTTCCACATCTCCTCCTAGACCGATTTCAACCAACGTTGGTACACATGTGCCTTCCTGTCAGCAGACAACCACTGTGTGGGTAAGACCCACCTACCTGGTAAAGCTGTGGGAGTGAAAAGGGAGCGTAGCCTGCGGCACTCGGATTGCAGGACTTTTTTCATCCAGTATTTGAGAATGAGAGCACTTAGTGACTTCCAACCAAGTTTACACATAATTGCAAGCCTTCACGAAATTTTTCCTTTCTGACAAACCCTACAAAATGATGAAAGAAGAAATGTTTATCGCTTACTGTTTTCAGACGTTAATGCAGTAAAAGTACTCCACGAGGTATAACGTTATAACTTATTACTTTATAACTATTACTGCATTCGCATCACATTTTGCGTACAGGATCCACATATGCCACTGAATGTACCTACAGAATTATATCATTGTACGGAACGTAGTTACACTACTGGCCATTGAAATGGCTACACCAAGAAGAAATGCAGATGATAAACGGGTATTCATTGGACAAATATATTATACTAGAACTGACATGTGATTACATTTTCACGCAATTTGGGAGCATGGATCCTGAGAAATCAGTACCCAGAACAACCACTTCTGGCCATAATAACGGCCTTGATACGCCTGAGCATTGAGTCAAACAGAGCTTGGATGGCGTGTACAGGTACAGCTGCTTATGCAGCTTCAACACGATACCACAGTTCATCAAGAGTAGTGACTGGTGTATCGTGACGAGCCAGTTGCTCGGCCGCCATTGACCAGACGTTTTCAATTGGTGAGAGATCTGGAGAATGTGCTGGCCAGGGCAGCAGTCGAACCTTTCCTGTATCCAAAAAGGCCCGTATAGGACTTGCAAAATGCGGTCGTGCATTACCCTGCTGAAATGTAGTGTTTCACAGGGATCGAATCAAGGGCAGAGCCACGGGTCGTAACACATCTGAAATGTAACGTCCACTGTTCAAATGGGGACAAGAGATGACCGAGACGTGTAACCAATGGCACCCCATACCATCACGCCGGGTGATACGCCAGTACGGCGATGACGCATACACGCTTCCAATGTGCGTTCAGCGCGATGTCGCCAAACACGGATGCGACCGTCATGATACTGTAAACAGAACCTGGATTCATCCGAAAAAATGACGTTTTGCCATTCGTGCACCCAGGTTCGTCGTTGAGTACACCATGGCAGGCGCTCCTGTCTGTGATGCAAGCGTCAAGGGTAACCGCAGCCATGGTCTCCGACGAGCTAATAGTCCATGCTGCTGCAAACGTCATCGAACTGTTCGTGCAGATGGTTGTTGTCTTGCAAACGTCGCCATCCGTTGACTCAGGGATCTAGACGTGGCTACACGATCCGTTACAGCCATACGGATAAGATGCCTGTCACCTCAACTGATAGTGATACGAGGCCGTTGGGATCCAGCACGGCATTCCGTATTACCCTCCTGAACCTACCGATTCCTTATTCTGCTAACAGTCATTGGATCTCGACCAACGGGAGCAGCAATGTCGCGATACGATAAACCGCCATCGCGATGGGGTACAATCCGACCTTTATCAGAGTCGGAAACGCGATGGTACGCATTTCTCCTCCTTACACGAGGCATCACAACAACGTTTCACCAGGCAACGCCTGTCAACTGCTGTTTGTGTATGAGAAATCGGTTGGAAACTTTCGTCATGTCAGCACGTTGTATGTGTCGCCACCGGCGCCAGCCTTGTATGAATGCTCTGAAAAGAGAATCATTCGCATATCACGGCATCTTCTTCCTGTCTGTTAAATTTCGCGTCTGTAGCACGTCATCTTCGTGGTGTAGCAATTTTAATGGCCAGTAGTGTAAGAAGTAATGACGTCTTAAACATTACGCACAAGGCCAGAAACTACGTAGGTGTGGCAGCACAGCTACAGATAAACACCTGGGAAATGCTGGGTTTCTCCGCTAGTCGACAACAAAAAAGAAATTTACAGCTCATCAGTCATTTCCCTGTGCCTTTGTCCCACTTCAAAGAGGGGTCAGCCTTGTTACTACGGATTTGGCATTGTTAGTGTCAGATGGTGGTTGGATGCCCTTGCTGTCGCCATCCCGTTCCCCTGGGACGGAATTAGTGTACCTCAGCTGTCTGCATCCTGTGTAATCCATGGAATAGTGCGGACATGTTCAGATGTCTGCGAGTCGTGTAACTGAGGCGGAACTTGGGAACCAGCCCGGTATTCACATAGTGGGATGTGAAAAACCAAATAAGTAATTTACAGCTAATACTGTTAAAATTATAAAGAAGATGTAATAGTACTTAAAGGCAAGCACGCTAACAAGTCTGTTGTCAAGTCCTATATGATCAGTGTACCAAATAGCATGTTCGAGCAGGATAATGCAAGACCCGTTTAATACTATAAACGGCTTGAGAAATATATAGATGCGTGACTGGTTTGTCTGGGATGGTATGGGGTGACATTTAGTCTGATACCAGACTCCAGGTTGTCGAGTAAACCCTCATCATAACGTTCGGAGGCTGTTTGCTTCTATGCCACAACTAAAACAAGGGCATATCCGTCTCCGTGGTGGTGACAACTTATATTGTTGTCGATTGTTGACATTTCTTCCGAACTGAATGGAAGTTTAACCACTTAATTTCCTTTATGTACTGGACATCGCCAATCTCAGAGCAGCGCTTCGTGAGGTAACACTTACCCTCTCCGTCATTGTGTGATACTACATTCATTTCATTCAAGAATCAAACTGTTAATTAAAATTAAAAACTCAGTCATTTTTTGTGTGCTTCCGAGATGAGAGTGGAACAGAAACTACTGAACACATCTCCTCTACACAGGAATAATTTGTGGCCAGGTGAACATTTCAAATTGTACGAGGGCAGTTCAATAAGTAATGCAACACATTTTTTTTCTCGGCCAATTTTGGTTGAAAAAGCCGGTAATTTCTTGTGGAATATTTTCAAACATTCCCGCTTCGTCTCGTATAGTTTCATTGACTTCCGACAGGTGGCAGCGCTGTACGGAGCTGTTAAAATGGCGTCTGTAACGGATGTGCGTTGCAAACAACGGGCAGTGATCGAGTTTCTTTTGGCGGAAAACCAGGGCATCTCAGATATTCATAGGCGCTTGCAGAATGTCTACGGGATCTGGCAGTGGACAAAAGCACGGTGAGTCGTTGGGCAAAGCGTGTGTCATCATCGCCGCAAGGTCAAGCAAGACTGTCTGATCTCCCGTGTGCGGGCCGGCCGTGCACAGCTGTGACTCCTGCAATGGCGGAGCGTGGGAACACACTCGTTCGATATGATCGACGGATCACCATCAAACAACTCAGTGCTCAACTTGACATCTCTGTTGGTAGTGCTGTCACAATTGTTCACCAGTTAGGATATTCAAAGGTTTGTTCCCGCTGGATCCCTCGTTGTCTAACCGAACACCATAAAGAGCAAAGGAGAACCATCTGTGCGGAATTGCTTGCTCGTCATGTGGCTGAGGGTGACAATTTCTTGTCAAAGATTGTTACAAGCGATGAAACATGGGTTCATCACTTCGAACCTGAAACAAAACGGCAATCAATGGAGTGGCGCCACACCCACTCCCCTACCAAGAAAAAGTTTAAAGCCATACCCTCAGCCGGTAAAGTCATGGTTACAGTCTTCTGGAACGCTGAAGTGGTTATTCTGTTCGATGTCCTTCCCCATGGTCAAACGATCAACTCTGAAGTGTATTGTGCTACTCTTCAGAAATTGAAGAAACGACTTCAGCGTGTTCGTAGGCACAAAAATCTGAACGAACATCTCCTTCTTCATGACAACGCAAGACCTCACACAAGTCTTCGCACCCGAGAGGAGCTCACAAAACTTCAGTGGACTGTTCTTCCTCATGCACCCTACAGCACCGATCTCGCACCGTCGGATTTCCATATGTTTGGCCCAATGAAGGACGCAATCCATGGGAGGCACTACGCGGATGATGAAGAAGTTATTGATGCAGTACGACGTTGGCTCCGACATCGACCAGTGGAATGGTACCGTGCAGGCATACAGGCCCTCATTTCAAGGTGGCTTAAGGCCGTAGCATTGAATGGAGATTACGTTGAAAAATAGTGTTGTGTAGCTAAAAGGTTGGGGAATAACCTGGTGTATTTCAATGCTGAATAAAACAACCCCTGTTTCAGAAAAAAAAAATGTGTTGCATTACTTATTGAACTGCCCTCGTAGTTGTTGGAGGTGACCGAGATGGCAGTGAGAGATCGATAGTAAAGCTACTTTATTTGAAGGAGGACGCCACAAAGCTGGTACACATTCCGGGCAGGTATGTGGCGGTTAGTGTGGTAGCAGCCAAAGGTCGCGGTGCCACATCACAGTCGGCAACGCACGTCGATACCACAGACAATAGCGATGTTTCACTGCAATCAGCAACGACGTTCTGGAGAGGCTGAAGACGTCACGCCTCGCTGTCAGCACTGTAGCACTCTCGTACGGAGATCAGTATGACAGCGCTCAGCCCCCGTTCGTGACCTCAGCTGAAGCGATCGAGTAGGACCAGGGTTATTCAAGTCTCAAATGGAAATGTACTTTTGTAAATGTTGAACATTTCACTTTAAGAGAAGAGTTTGTTAATTAGCGCATTAAGCGATCCTGCAATAGTCATTGATAGTTGTAAATTATCAAGCACTCCTGAGCAAAGGATTGTATGAAGTTAAGTAAATATTTTTACCAGTCATGTAATATAATGAACTAATATTTGATGAGTCATCTCCCAGAATAGTAAAAAAAAAAAAATGTTCAAATGTGTGTGAAATCTTATGGGACTTAACTGATAAGGTCATTAGTCCCTAAGCTTACACACTACATAACCTAAATTATCCTAAGGGCAAACACACACACCCATGCCCGAGGGAGAACTCGAACCTCCGCCTGGATCAGCCGCACAGTCCATGACTGCAGCGCCTTAGACCGCTCGGCTAATCCCACGCGGCCCAGAACAGTCAAAGAACCCTCAGTTATGGTCGGACGATCGTAGTTTCGTTTGGTCACAACAGTTAGGACCAGCCAGAAGATGCCAACTTAACACATATGAAGAGGTCCCTCAGAACTCGCTGGTAAGACAATAATTTTATAAAGACGGCCGTTTAAGGAGGCAGCAGGAAATAGTACCTGGCCTGACAGTCTGCAGTTTTCTTGCTGGGACCGAGTTTGCATACGTGACCCATCAGGATCACTCAGTCTCACTCTTGAAGGTGTCCTGGAGCAGCCAACACGTAACGTCCATGCCTGTCACAGGGGAGAACCGGCAGCCGACGTCGGCACAACACGGCAAGATGCTACGCCTACAGGCTAGTTAAGCGCCATTATGCTCCATTTCTATTTCTCATTGGTAGCATTTCTTTCTCCCGTTCGTCTCTTCCTTATACGGACTTCACTGATTACATTTCTGTATTTTTTTATGAATCGATGCTTGATAACACGTGAACTTGCTATTGGATACTGGTGCACTTTTTCCTCTCAAATTCCTTGCTTAATATTAGTTTTCTGTCGCTTTCTGCATCTTTAATGCAGAGCATTTTGCAATCATGGAGTCGAATTTCGGCTCTTTCTTTTCTTATGATTCCGGTATTGCTCATTCGTTCACCTACATCCGTAAGACTAGCTTCGATAAATCCATGTTCAAAGTGACTGCTTGGTTCAGACCTGCAATTAGGATCAAGTCAGACGTTTCGAAAGCCAATAATGTGCCGGTTCTCCTTATTTTCGGATACGCGGTGACACCTTCTCTTCTATAACACTCCGTTTCAAGCCAGCCGGTGTGGCCGAGCGGTTCTAGGCGCTTCAGTCTGGAACCGCGCGACCGCTACTGTCGCAGGTTCTAATCCTGCCCGAGCATGGATGTGTGTGATGTCAAAACAATGATTCAAATGGCTCTGAGCAATATAGGACTTAACTTATGAGGTCATCAGTCCCCTAGAACTTAGAACTACTTAAACATAACTAACCTAAGGACATCACACACATCCACGCCCGAGGCAGGATTCGAACCTGTGACCGTAGTGGTCGCGCGGTTCCAGACTGTAGCGCCTAGAACCGCTCGGCCACCCCGGCCGGCTGTGTGATGTCCTTAGGTTAGTTAGGGTTAAGTAGTTCTAAGTTCTAGTGGACTGATGACCTCAGATGTTAAGTCCCTTAGTGCTCAGATCATTTGAGCCATTTCAACGCCGTTTCAAATCAGTTAGACTACCCTCACTTCGGAGCAACTCGACCAGAAAATCATTTGACGGACCGCGGGTTAGCGGGTTAATGAACTAAGGATAACGGTATGAGATACCTGAAGAGCTTTGGCAAGACGTTTTAAACGGACGATTAACCACACTACACGCTCCGCCCGAGCTAAATGATCTACTGTCAACTCTGATACGTCCTTCAGCAGATACATGATTGGGTTTGGCAATTTGGCGAAGGTGAAGGCAACATGAGCTTCGGTCTCCAAGGGATGTCCCGGTCGCGCCCTTGCTCTGCATTGGTTGGAGCCAAAACTGCTGCCTGATTATCAAGGACTCTCTCTTCCAACCCTAAGATACTAGTTCAAACTAACAATTTCTGAAGCTCTACATGTAACTTATCAACCGCCTCCTGCTGCGACTAAGCTGGGGAACCCCGCAAATCATCCAAACGATTATTCGAATGACGAAGTTGGGCTTGTACTCTTGCAAGTGGGTTTACTGTCTCTAAGGAAACTAAGGTTTCGGTTGAGTTGCTGTAAGGCTGAAGAACAGGTAGAAATTGCGACACCTACCTCGCCACTGGTGCTCACGGTAATGTCGGCCGGATTTAACCAAACGCGCATAACCGCGCCACAATTTCTGGAACTCCCTCCCCCCCCCCTCCCGCCGTCCTCTTGATGCCTGAGTCAGAGCTCATACTGTAGTTGCTCCCGCCACGCAAACCCTGTTCTCCACCATGCGCACTCAGATATGAAACAATTATAATATATTAGACCCAAGATACAGGATAAACAGCAGCAAAAGTGGATGACGCCCATGTTCTGCTACCATTGAAATGTCGATGGACGCCCCAGGGTAAGACAACGGCGGAAGGAAGATGCAGGCTGAGTTTACAGAAGGTCACTTGTTGCTTCACCATAGATAATAATATTTTATTTAATAAAATAAACTTAAAAACATCAGTGACATAAAAGTCAATAGTAACTGACAGGCACATTTCAGGACAGCGAACCAAAAGGACCAAACTTACAATAATGGTTTTCCTTCTTTTTTTCAGGACAATTAATACTCTTTTAAAAGACAAGTTTAACATTCATAAAAATACGGCTTGAAAGCGCTTTAGGCATCCGTAGGATTCCAGCCAGGCAAATATGACTTCAGTTGCAGACAGAGCATTACCGTGACAATTTGAAAACCACTCATTAGATAGTAAAATTCTAACAAGGGAGGTGGCTCTCACTAAGAAAAATTATTACAAATTCAGGATTACCATTAAAATAAAATGAGGGCGCTTCTGGCGCTAGCAGTTTAGAACATTTTAAAGAGGAAAATAAGAATATCCAAAATTTTAGAAGTTCAGCATTGACGACATTTTAAAATTTTTGCGTTCAGGATTACAACAAAGATCAGGAAGCCCGTTGGGCACTTAACAATTTTGGAGCAGAAGGTAACAACAATTTTAAAATTTACAGAAGTGCACAAATAAGAATCGAAAGATCTTCTAATCAAGCAGAAATACAAGAGAAGGGAGGGCTGGCAGAGGCAAGATTTGGCTAGGATGAACACTTTGGTTGAAACTTAAGTCTGAATGCCATAAGATTGGGACTTAACTTATAGGGAGATGCCGTAGTAAACTAGAAGGTCGGGCCATCTCAGTGGCTACCACAAGACAGGAGGCGTAACACCACGCCGCATTCGCGTACACAGGTTACGTAGACAAGCCTCGCCCGGAGAATTGACGGGTAGTGGATAACAAGCCGGCTCCAATGCTACGACCAACTCGGGAAGCCGAGAGCAAACAGACATATAATTCATGCAAGACCGAGCATCAAATAAATAAATTCCCACCGCCTGACACAAGAATACCAAATGCAAACTTCGCCCAAAAATCTAAGTGTTACAATGACTGCACAATTAAAACAAAGATTAACAGATTAATCGTTCAACAGTAAGAATCAGATGCAGGAATTAATTTGATTAAACATCCAACAGTTAACAAAAGCCCCCCAAAAACGAATTCTCTTAGGTAAGTTTAAAAGCAAGTAGAAATGCTTAAGCGGTAATATCTAAGCACGAGATCAGTGTAGTAATAAAATATACAAAATTAAAACAGTAAATTCCTTTTTTAAGAGAAGTGATGAATCTCACCAAGACCTTCCAAAGTCAGCACAGAAAACGAGCCAACATTCATGGAGCCACTGGCGTTTGCTTGTCAGGACCACGGCTGAAGTTACAATTCATATATAAGTCGGGCAAGCAAGAACTTGCCACCTTAAAGGTCAGGCTCGATAGTCGACCACAGTGGTCACTAATATATGACCTAGAACATGTTACAACCAAATTAATTTCACAACCAAGCAATAAGGACAAGGTCACCGAGCCCGCAGCTCGTGGTCGTGCGGTAGCGTTCTCGCTTCCCACGCCCGGGTTCCCGGGTTCGATTCCCGGCGGGGTCAGGGATTTTCTCTGCCTCGTGATGGCTGGGTGTTGTGTGATGTCCTTAGGTTAGTTAGTTAGGTTTAAGTAGTTCTAAGTTCTAGGGGACTGATGACCATCGATGTTAAGTCCCATAGTGCTCAGAGCCATTTGAACCATTTTTGAACAAGGTCACCGAAATGCTGAACAAATTGTAATAAAAGGAAAACACAGTTTAAATACACTCAAATACATCATGCCTAAAGGGAGTTCACACAGAGAGGGAAGGGTGAATTCAATAGCTTGAGTACCAAGTGACGGAGAATAGCAGGCAAACGAGTGTCACAGGTGAAAGTCCAGCACCGAAGAACAGGTGCCAAAATCCACAAACAGAAGTACCTTACACAAAAAATCAAGTAGGACGGGCGGTTACCCAGGAAAATCAATGTGATCACGATCTCCACATCAACAGACGGTCACTCGCAAGCCCGGATAGTCAATCGGGCTAAACACTCCACACCAAAATGGGCCAGTACAAGTAGCCGCCCACTTGGATGATCGAGCGCCGATTAGGCACCATAATCGCACGCTTATCATTCACTCTCCGTTGCTCTCTCTCACTGTCCCACCGTTCGTCAACAACCTGCATTCAACTTCCTCCAGTCAAAGAGCCAAGTACAAGACGACCGTAGCGCCACCCGGTGGCATGCAAAAAAAAAAAAAAAAAAAAAAAAAAAAAAAAAAAAAAAAAAAAAGTGTAACAGCCCGGTAACTGAGGGGACACGGCTCGGCAACGACATGAAAATTCTGACAATCCTGTTGTTGTTGGTTCGGTTTAGTCTTCCTCACCAGTGGCGCCGTGGTCACTTCGATTCAGCAAAGAGTTGTAGCTGGGCCGCCGTCTTTATATACCGTTGCAAACTGACATAGCGGATCTTTCCTTACATGTCACTATTATTTCTCTTTGTGTTATGAACTATATACTTGTCTGAGTTGTCTACATCTGCATCTAAGTGACGTACACAATTAAAGTTCCAGTTTCAAACGCTTTAGAAAGAGAACCATTGCACAGAATGGAGTCAAATTGGAATAGCATATTGCTGATACAGAGGGAAATGTCATACAATAAAATAAACATAAAAAAATATTGACGAATAATGGGTTGTAAGCGTCAGAATACTCACACTAGCAATCGCAAAGCACACGACGGCTGTTCCTCTTTCTGCCATGTCCTACATGGCTGTCTCTATGAAGGGTCGCGCGCTGATGGTAAAGCTCATTTACAAGCACGGTGACTGTGCGCCAGTAGCCCTGCAGAAGTTCCAGACACTCAAGGGCATGAAAAAAGGCATTCGCCCGATGTCTGACAAGGATATGAAGACAATGAGTACAAAATTCGGAAGGACAAGGTCTTTGGAAGTACAGTGTGACGAAGGGAGAAAAGCAGTTGATTCGTCTGTCGAAGATGTGGCCACAGCACCGCAGGAGGTTTCGAATGGTGGTGTGCAAACATGGAGTGCACGGGGAATTGCCCGTGCGTTGGATACGCCTGCGAGCCTAGCTTTGCTTTCCACCAAAATCACCCATGCTCATGGGTTGCTTCCTAACCTGTCAACAAGACAAACGTTGACTATGGAATTTCTTGTTTGTGTGGAAGCCGACAATGAATGGTCGTGGAATGTTCTGTGGGCAGAAGAAGCCTGTTTACGTCTCCAAGGACATGTCAATACGCAGAATTGCAGAATATGGTCAACGGAAGGAAAATTCGCTCTCAAATGGTTCAAATGGCTCTGAGTACTATGGGACTCAACTGCTGAGGTCATTAGTCCCCTAGAACTTAGAACTAGTTAAACCTAACTAACCTAAGGACATCACACACATCCATGCCCGAGGCAGGATTCGAACCTGCGACCGTAGCGGTCTCGCGGTTCCAGACTGCAGCGCCAGAACCGCGCGGCCACTTGGGCCGGCTTCGCTCTCACATCAAACGGTACGACTTAAATGGTATCACTTCATTCAGCAAGGATGAGTGTGTGCTGCAGTTTGACGGGATCTTTTTTTAAAAATTCTTTATTCTTCATCTTCTGTATTACACATATACAACCCACCACCTCACATGATTAGTGGGTCCTAAAATGTTACAATATCATTATTGTTAGCAACTAATTACAGTAATTATAGGTGCGCTACAGTACAGTGTTACAATGGGAAATTTCTATTCTATAAGTACTCTACTTGGTTCTAATGGCTAGGTATGTCTAAATCTATACTGCCTGCAGCGTCACAGGTGCGTCAGTGATGTATAAACCTGCTGAACGGCCTTGCCCACCGAGCTATCCCCGATGGTCGTGCCCCTGACACCAGGCAGGCCAAGGATGACTTGAATCGCTACAGGTTCCCATTTTTTATTTACTATTTCTAAGTCCTACTAACTAAGGGCCTATCCCACGTCAAGTCCAGTGCAAGTCTCAGTTTGGTTTGTTGTACCCCACCCTCCTAGTCCTGCAGGTGGCGGATTCCAACTATACAGTACGTAGACCTATCCATGCACAGGCGGTACTGGATCAGGGTACTGGGACACATTTGGTTATTTGCTGATATTCACGATTGTCCCTCAGATATTCTTATAGAACTTTCCGTGATACCTATTTTTCTAGGTTGTTTAAAGTTCGAAATGTCTCCTCACGTCTCAGTAGGAAGTACGTGTCGTTGTTTGGTAGTTGAAGTCGTAACGCGGCTGCTACAGCACTGAAAAGGGGGCATTCGTAAATCACATGGTCGGGAGTACCCTCCGATGCGCCACAGTCACGCAGGCGTAGCCCTCCTCCCAAACCGACATAGATATGTCGAATAGGGCCCATGACTAGTGAGAAAGTGGCACAATCCCCGAGTTGGCTCAAAGTACTTCATTCCTAACCGTTCTTTCACGTCTGGCAAAAGTTGAAATGTTCTCCGGCCAGTATCATCAGTCTCTCACGATTCCTGCCACAGCCCCTCGCCTCTTCTCCTAATCGCACCCTTGTCCCAAACCCGAAAGCCCAGAATGATCCCTGTTTTCTCAATGTTTCATTTCTTGGCCCAGAACCATGCTGCTTGCTCTCTAATTTTAATGTCCAGAGGACAGAGCCCCATCATCACTAACAGGGCCCCACCTGGAGATGTCCTTTAGGTCCCCACCGACCTTAACATCATTTTCCTCTACACCCTTCCAACTGACATGGCGGGCACTACCATTGTGATCCTGTGCACCCAGACTCCCGAGCCTTATGACGGGATCATTTATCGGGAGGCGGTATTATTTCGAGGAGCGGAGTCCTGCAGTTCTGTTAGTCGTAGTGTTACTGATAAACGCTAAGAGAGTCTTTCGCGTTTCATTGTCACTGAAACCCTTCAACAGCGTGGATGAGAGGGTAGGATCATTTTCACGCAAGATAGCCCTCCTACGCCATTGCACAGCCAGTGAAGCTGCTGCTGCTGCAGAGGCAGTTCGGAAATGCTAGAATTATCGACCGTCATTTCCTTACAGATTGGCCGTCCAGATCACCTGGTATTAATCCGTGTGACTATTGGCTGTAGGGTTATCCGAAAGATGTTGTGTTCAGTGCTCCAGTTACGAATGTAGCAGAACTGAAAGCACGCTTTGCGCAACGCGTTCTGAAAGTGACTCCTGACACACTCCGATCTGTTGTGGAACGTAGTGTTTCTCGATTTCGTCTTGTGGCAGAAAACGGTGAACAGAATACTGAACATGTCTTGCGCCAGTCACACGACAGTTAGAAATCGACGTCGTGTTGCTTTTTATACGGTTTTTGGCCCCAGATCAACTAAACAGAATTGTTTTTTGCTTTTTATACGGCTTTTGGCCTACGGACGGTTAAAGACCGACTTTCCCCATCTAGTGTGGAACGACCTAACCGTGGTGGATGCGCTTACCTAACTGATAGTGCCGCAACTGTTGACAGCCAAACTTGTGCACATTGAACAGTGCTGATGGTATAAGGTGCAACTCAAACCATACGCGTTCTATGGAGATTCATGTGTCATTTGTAGCCGACCGAATTTAAGTTGCGACGCTTACAGCGCCATCTGTTGGTAAGAAGATTCCAGCACTGCATTGATACCAATGGTCATTACTTCGAACACCTTCTGTAAATGGACGTTCAGGCCACCTTTTTGACCTTCGTTGACCTTACTGTTACACATTATTGGATTCGTCTCGATAGCCGCTGTCAGAAAATAAGTACCAAACTATAGCATCCCATTTAAAAAAAATAAAGTTGACCTTCATATCTCTGATGCGACCCCACCTAGCAACAGAAAACCAACGTCATATTATAGCCCCCGTTGCCCCATGCAACTTTTGTCCCACAAACCTTTCAGTTACTATGATACTTTCGGAGTAATTCTACGTGGCAATAGTTAGTGACTTACCCTGGATAAGAAATAACTGAAGACGTTGAACGCTAGTGCTACTCTGAGACAAAAAAATAGCACCAGAGACAAAATTTTGGAGGACAACATCAAACAAGTCAGAAGGATAACAAGAAAAATATTGCTGGTTGTACTTATTTTCACCACTACGACGTCGCATAACATTTTCGTCACATTACTGGCTGTTAAATAAAACATTACATGCGACCCCACCTAGCAACAAAAAACCAACGTCATATTATAGCCCCCGTTGCCCCATGCAACTTTTGTCCCACAAACCTTTCAGTTACTATGATACTTTCGGAGTAATTCAACGTGGCAATAGTTAGTGACTTACCCTGTATAAGAAATAACTGAAGACGTTGAACGCTAGTGCTACTCTGAGACAAAAAAATAGCACCAGAGACAAAATCTTGGAGGACAACATCAAACAAGTCAGAAGGATAACAAGAAAAATATAACTGGTTGTACTTATTTTCACCACTACGACGTCGCATAACATTTTCGTCACATTACTGGCTGTTAAATAAAACATTACAAGAGCAATGCAACGTTCTTTGTGTGTGTGTGTGTGTGTGTGTGTGTGTGTGTGTGTGTGTGTGTGTGTGAGTGAGTGGGGTGGATGGAGGACGGGTGGCGGCGGTTAGGGGTTATGGCCATCTGTCTATTGAATGGTATGATGGGGATGCCCTAGGCTTCCAGTCCCTATTTCTTGATGTCTTACGTCTTAACCGACATCTAATCATCCTGTTCCCGCCTCTTTTTTCCATATGTTCTTCTCCTCGTCGATTCTGCGAAGGACATCCACATTTCTTATCATTATACGTAATTTTCATCATCCTTCTGTAGTACCACATCTCAGACTCTTCGAGTCTCTTCTTTTCCAATTTTCCACAATAGTGCGCTCTAAATGTGCATTCTCAGAAATTTCCTCAAATTGAGACCAATGTTTGATACCAGTAATTTCTTTTGGTCAGGAATGCCATATTTGCCTATGGTAAACTGCTTTTTATATCCTCCTTGCTTTACTCAGCACGTGTTATTTTGTTTCCAAGATGCAGAGTACCTTCACTTGGTGGTGTGCGGTTTTGATGTTAAGTCTTTCGCTAATCTCAATTCTGCTATTCCTCATCACTTTCATCTTTCTCCGGTTTTCTCAGCCGGCCGGAGTGGCCGAGCGGTTCTAGGCGCTACAGTCTGGAACCGCGCGACCGCTACGGTCGCTGGTTCGAATCCTGCCTCGGGCATGGATGTGTGTGATGTCCTTAGGTTAGTTAGGTTTAAGTAGTTCTAAGTTCTAGGGGACTGATGACCAAAGCAGTTAAGTCCCATAGTGCTCAGAGCCATTTGAACCGGTTTTCTCTCTCTGTCGATGGGGTGTTCTCATTCAAGAAGTCCTCCAACTTTTTCCTGCTTTGACACAGGTAACGTCACCTTATTTCCGTCATTGCTTCCTCGAAGTGGAGAGTAAAGAAGAGGGGAGAAAGACTGCATCCCCTATAATTTTTAATGCCATCATTTTGTTATTGGTATTCCATTGTTATTATTTCTCCTTGGTTCTCGTACATATTGAATATTACGGTCTTTCAGTATGGTTATATCCGTTTATCCCAAATTTACCACAGGTTTACACAGTCGATTGCTTTTTCTAGGTAGACAGATCCTATGAATGGGGTTTGAGTTTTCTAAGTCCTGCTTCCATTATTATGCCCGACGTCAGAACATCCTTTCTTGTGTCTTTACCTTTCCTAAAGCAAACAGATCTTCATCAAGCATATCCTTAATTTTCTTTTCCATTCTTCTCAGCAACTTAGATGTATGAGATGTAAAGCTGTTTGTGCAGCAGTTGTGTGACTTGTTTGCCATTGCTATCTTTGCGATTGTGTGGATAATATTTATTCTAAAGTGTGATAATATGTTTCCAGAGTCATAATTGTTTGGTTGCCACTTCACCCAATGATTTTAGAAACTGCGAAGAAATTTTATCCATGCCTTCCATGTTATTAGTTCACAGGCCACTCAAAGCTATGTAAAACGGTAATTCTAATACTAGATGTCCTATGTCTTCCACATCGACTTCCATTTCTTCTAACAAATCATCAGGTTGTTCCAACCCACCGTAGAGGACTTAAGTGCAGCTGGTGGAAGTAGACGTGGAAAACGGAAAATAATTACTCTTGATAATTATGATGATGATATTGATCATGATGGTGTTACAACAGAGGTCGTTAGTGAAGGGGAACTAATAAGTCAGTTCATTCTGCCACAACAATGTTATATGCAGGACATTTGCTGTTCTGAATGTCATGAATTAAAACATAGTTGACAGCTAGTAAAACGAATTTTTAATTGACCACAACTCCGGTTTGTGTCTTACAGCTGCGTCTTCATATGCAACCTACATATTTAAGAACTGCGATATAATTATTGACTATATTTTAAATTTATGCTATTATACAAAGATTATTGTAAGACATACTCACAAAAATTGTTAAATTAATCCATCATAAGTGAACTCAACGTTTTTAGTCAACATATTGCCATTCAGAGATTACTGTCAATATGTAAAAAATGCTAGACGAACGAAGGTTACTTGGGAAGGCAGTTCACGTAATATCCACCATTAAGGCTGCCGGGTAGACGAGCAGTTCATTGCATGCCCAAACATCTATAAGAAAAAGAATCAGTGCTGAAGGATGAAACCGATTTTGATGAGATAGCTCAAATAATGTAAACGTTAGAGATGGTGCACCATCTAATTACTAAACGAGGGGGAAGGGGGAGGAGTGTCTGACATGGGTACAGACCGACACTAATATCGTTCGGAGACGCATGAGCGAATCATTCGTACATCTCCTGCATGAAATGAAGAAAAGATACATTAAATGATCGGTCTTTAATCTCAGGGTCACTGCTATCAGCAAAGGCAAATTATAATCAATGACTGAACGGCTTACATGTTTGGTCATTGTGTCCTTCACAATGATCTGCGACTACGCTCGCTGTAACAGTTTTTTAGTAAGTTCCTATGGGACCAAACTGCTGAGGTCCTCGGTCCCTCGGGTTACCCACTACTTAATCTAACTTAGACTAACTTACGCTAAGAGCAACACACACACCTATTCCCGAGGGAAGAGTCGAACCTCCAACGGGGGAAGCCGCACGAACCGTGGCAAGGCGCCACAGACCACGCGGCTACCACGCGCGGCGATGTAACAATTTATACAACAGCAGAATATAATATAGTTGTCAACACTGGCAATCGGTAGATTTAAAATAACTACAAATATTCTAAGTAAATACCACATTTAATCACTTTAACCCAGCAAACATATAATTTCAACACAGCTTACACGGCATGTCTGCTCGATACGACAGACTAGCAGAGAAAGACCAAAATGAGTAAATGACCACGTGCACTTACACAAAAAACAGGTGAAAATTTTTCCCTACTCTGATCTGTTTCGGCAACACGTCATTTCAGTATCGCTGATCGTCGATACATTTTCAGTACGTGTCGCCGAAGACAATGGTTTATATTATTCGATTTCATTGAACAACTAGACATTGTGGGGGATTTTCTTGTTCCTTGTACAGGAATTACTGAAGAAAAAAACATATGCACAGGAGGTTGGCTCTTTACACATATTACGAAAATGTATTATTCCTCCAAAAAGTAACACTTTATTTCCTAGTTTATTCTATTTTCTACCTATGGTTTTGCACTGTTTCCACCATTAACAGAGCTATATCTTTGAAATCGGATCTAGCCTTCAGCACTGTTTCTTTTTATTGTAGATTCTTCTACATGCAATAATGACCAGTATAACGGTTTGTGTGTGTGTGTGTGTGTGTGTGTGTGTTTGAGGTTTACGGGCGCTAAACAGCGTGGTCATCAGCGCCCAAACGCATAAAAGAGGAACACATGCAGTGAAGGGACTAAGACGGACAGCGAACAAGGAGAACGGCTAAAAGGCACAGACCTGACGCAGTTCCAAATCCTCACATACAGAGGCAAAACAAGAGGAGAAGAAACGCACTAAAAAAGGAAAGGAAACACAAGGAAAAGAGAACAGAAACCGAAGGGAAACAAGGAGGTACTCGTGACTGGCGGACCTCTTACCTAAAACCTGGTTGAGCCAGTCACCCAGCAGCACATCAAAACCCTCTCCCTAAAATCCGAGGCAAAAAATTGGACAGGACACAAAACCGTAAGACCTTAGCCACAGTCGTTGCGTCGTCTTGCAAAATAGAGGGAAAATCCGGTGGCAAAGAAACCACCGCCCTCTGGTCAGAGAATAAAAGACAGTCAAGTAAAATGTGGCGGACAGTAATCTGGACGCCACAAGCACTGGTTTGATTTATCCGGTAACATTAGTAGAGGGTATTACAGGGACCACCCGCCATAGGAGCCTCCGTCTTCTTGTTCTTTAAGTATTGACCATATTGTCTCAATGGCAATACCTTGATAAAAAACGTTGGGTTCAGTGATGATGTAATAAGTTTTGTTTGTATGTCTCAAATAAACTTTACATAGTAGCACAAATTTGCAGTGCAGTTTACGATTATATTTCAGTTCTTAAATATCGATGGTAGGCCATGAAAACCTTGTAACTCCATTTTGTTATTTTGTTAAGTTTTACAGGAGAAGAAAATTGTTTTTTCAAAAATATGAAAAATGAGACATATAATGTTCCTACATTTGTAACTAGGTAGTAGAAGCGTAGTTACTGACGGTTTGAAAAATCCATGCACTTTCAAATCTCTCTTTGATAATAGAGTTACTAGTATCACGAGGTTTTCACAGACTGATGGAGTTACGAGGTTTCGACTGCCTATCATAGATATGTGAGTTTCACGTGAAGATGCGGCTGTAAACAGTGAAACCGTTAGTGTGGTCACTTAAAATCAAGTTTTACGAGCTGTCAGCAGTGTTTTCATTCCTCAGCTCATTGTGGATCACAAAATTAGCGTAAGCAATAAACTGAAATAAGTATTAGTTAGGAAGCAGAATTATTCGAGATATCTCTTCCTTAGCTTATTAGCGAGTGTGTGCGGATGGTAGCGTTCCGCTGGTATGGGATCCCCCTTCCACTGAAGCAGCTGAGCGGAAGCATCGTGTAAGCCGGCTGTGCCGCGCCAGTTAACTGCATTCACCTCTCCGCTCAGTCGTCCGGGCTCAGGCGCAGGCGAACGCCATGCCGCAAAGTGGTTGCCGCTGCTAGCAGCTGTGCGGTAAATGAGAGCCGAAAGCTGCTTCCGACACGCGTCTGCAAGACTTAGCGCCCTCCAAAGAGGCCCGACCCCGCTGGCGCGCAGCTGATCACTGAGCGCCGCGCATGGTTTCGCCCAATGGAGCTTATTTGGAACTACACGAGTTGCAGAGTCGCTTTTAAAGCCAGTGCGCGAACACGCGATAACTGTCAACGAAGTTCGTAGCGCTTGTAAACCTCTTACATGTCTGCAGCTTTGTAACGTCACTTGAATGCGAAAGAGCTCTCTTCCATTTCCCGTCAATTGCTCTTTGCCTTTCAACGCTGCGAGGGAGAGGTGTCAATATTTTGGGAAAGAAGTGAGCCTTAAATTAACGGGCTGTTGCTGTATGAGGTTACTCTGAAATTCCAATATTTTCTGGATGACGAAGTGAAATCATTATAAATGGTTGAAATGGCTCTGAGCACTATGGGACTTAAATTCTGAGGCCATCAGTCCCCTAGAACTTAGAACTACTTAAACCTAACTAACCTAAGGACATTACACACACCATTGCCCGAGGCAGGATTCGAACCTGCGACCGTAGTGGTTGCGTGGTTCCACATTGTAGCGCCTAGAACCGCTCGGTCACTCCGGCCGGCTGAAACCATTATAGTATTTCCGCAAAACAATATATGTAAAATAATTTTATTTGGTGACTGAGTAACTTCATAGTACATAACCGGCTGTGTAGCATCTTGAGACTATTTTTCGTATTCCCACTGGTTAGGAATTCTTTGTGATACATCAGGTGTCTTTCCCGGTCGAGTTTTCTCTACTGTTGCGGCAGATATTTGAAATTTCGTACTCGAATCCGTAGATGGAGAGTCCAAATAACTAATGTCCTTTCCGTACTTCTTGCAGTACCTAGTATCAACATAAAGCATTGTTTTGTTATTAGTTACTAACAAAATATTAGTAAGTTGGCTTTTATGGACCCATTCGATAGAAAGATCCAAGATTAGTCTAGTTCTACGTTCGTCTTCGCGAAAATTATTAGACTAGATGTATTTATTTAAAGGCGCCGGCCGAAGTGGCCGTGCGGTTAAAGGCACTGCAGTCTGGAACCGCAAGACCGCTACGGTCGCAGGTTCGAATCCTGCCTCGGGCATGGATGTTTGTGATGTCCTTAGGTTAGTTAGGTTTAACTAGTTCTAAGTTCTAGGGGACTAATGACCTCAGCAGTTGAGTCCCATAGTGCTCAGAGCCATTTGAACCATTTATTTAAAGGTACATACATAAACAAACATACTAAAAAAAGTTATACGTGCATGTTCTCATTGTGGCTGAAGAGATTTTCGTAAAAGAAACATACACTTAAGAGTTGGTCAGTAGACAGACCGAGAATCGGCATTGTTTTCCGATGAATAATGTCGTCTTCGATTTTCGCTATGTGCTAGAACCTGTAATTTGTCTCCCTTGCAGACACATTCACGTCAGCCTTATAGTTTACTTTATCTTGAGTGGTTGCTATCTTGTGGCACACACGACGGGTGTTAGTGACGTTACTGTCCCATTTTGCTATGCGGTATCAATTCACTGTTCGGTTTCTATATTGCAGCCACTATTGCAGTCACTGTAAACAAGCACTCTACTTGGAGAGGACGCACATGCCCTTCTAGCGGCGCAGACGGGCTCCGGTTTGGTCTCGAGTCTCCTTTGTTGGCACAGGGCAGTCTGTGAATCTCGTTAGGGGAAGCATACGTCCTTGGGGCGTTGAGCAACTTTTACCGCCTGTTCTGCTACCATTGCGTGAGCACGGTTGGCACTGGTCCGCGTGCTGGACAGTGATGCCGCACCTGTCTTGCAACCCCTGGAAATAATCGGCTTGACATCTTTGCTTTTCTACGTTTCTTCAAAAGCACATAAACCGTGATGCCATTCGGCTAGTATGGCAGTAACGCTTCCGTTTCGCTCGAAAAATTTGCTTTATCCAATGCGATTCTGTCGCCGCACCTAGTGCAGGGCCGCAGACCTTGTGATGGTAAAATGTGGTTCTTGCAGCAAAAAAAAAAAAAAAAAAAAAAAAAAAAAAAAAAAAAAAAAAAAAAGTGAGGGAGGGGGAATTTTCAGTCCGTTCCCGTTCCCCAGTTTTCGTAAATTTTGTTACATTTCTCGCTTGTCACATTGTAAGTAGGCTGTTTAAGTTTTTATATTGGTAACACCACGTAGCACTCGGTATGTGCCGTGCGCAGTCTGTGGCTACTTTGCATTGTTGTCTGCCATTGTAGTGTTGGGTAGCTGGATGTTAACAGCGCGTAGCGTTGCGCAGTTGGAGGTGAGCCGCCAGCAGTGGTGGATGTGGGGAGAGAGATGGCGGAGTTTTGAAATTTGTAAGACTGGATGTCAATTATGACTATTAAGGTAAATACATTGTTTGTTTTCTATCAAAATCTTTCATTTGCTAACTACGCCTATCAGTAGTTAGTGCCTTCAGTAGTTTGAATCTTTTATTTAGCTGGCAGTAGTGGCGCTCGCTGTATTGCAGTAGTTCGAGTAACGAAGATTTTTGTGAGGTAAGTGATTTGTGAAACGTATAGGTTAATGTTAGTCAGGGCCATTTTTTTGTAGCGATTTTTGAAAGTTACGCCAAAAATATTGTGTGTCAGTTTAAGCACAGTCTTGTATAACTCTTCAAAGGGGACGTTTCAACATTGACAATAATTTGTTGTTTTCTCTTCCGCACTGAATTTTTGAAAGATAAGAGAAGTTCGGCAGGAGGAAGGAATGAAGGAATTTTTGTGCATAGAGGGACGAAGGGTAGAGGAGTCGGCAGATATTCGGGGATGGAGCATCGGAGGAGATGAGAGCTGACGGCCATTTAGGGCTGCTTGGTACACTATGCTGACCTTGAGAAGACATAAGTTTTTCACAAGCCACTGTACGGTGATCTGCAATCTAAGCAGCTCACTTCTCATTTGTTTCTGGTATGCAACTTACGTTACTATTCCAATTCTAATTTGTATTTCATTTCGATAATCTCGTATTCGCAAGCTGCATAGAAAAGAATGCCTTGGTGCTTCTTTCTCCATGTGGTCTCCCTTTCATTTCACACGCCGCAGAGTGTTATCACCACTCTCTGTTAACATAATTGTTAATTCAGTTAACCTTTTTCTTTAACAACTTTTGATTAACGTAAGAGGAAAAAGTTCTGCTAAATTCTGAGTTGACTTCTAAATCAATATCTTAAATTTGTCCTAAAACTTTCCTGGTAAGGTGACGCATTAATAAACAAAAATAACGAGGTGTACCACCAAGGAGTGCTTTGCTGTGTCGGCGCTGACCTTGCATACATCAGCCAAATACAAGAATAGTTTATTTATTTGAGAAAGCAATGGGAAACGCAAGCGCTCAGCTTATGTAGTACAATGCTGTATTACAGCACTAAAGACAAAGAAACTTTAAACGTTTAAACGATCTCCTTTTTGAACAGATGCGTTTTGTCGAATTTCTTTCCGTATTTGAGTTACCAGACTTGCCTGAATGTTGAGGTTTTCTGACCGAATAGTGGTTTGATGCAGCTCTCCACGCTGGTTTGTCATGCACAGAGCTCTTCGTCTTCGCATAGCTACTGCAACCTACATTCACTTGAATCCGCTTACTGTTTTCAACCATTGGTTCACTCTACAATTTCTTTCTTATATCTGAGTGTATCTCGCGTCTGTCACATATCTTGCATACCAGATTGAATAGTTTTGTCTTAATATGTTCTTCCAAGGGCATCAGTCATATGGAGAATGGATGGAGAATGGAGGGAGAGTTGTCTACTCAAAATACCTCCTGTCTGTAAAATTCTTTATGAAGCATCGTATGTCGTACCTCATTTTCATCTATATCCTCTTCCCTTTTTTATAATAATGCCTTTATTTTCCTTATATAACCAGTCTATATATTCCTTACATGACCAATTTTTCGCTTGAAGAATTTAGTTCTGACATATCATTTGAGCTGCTAATATACGTACAGCTGTTTCTCCTGTCTCCAAAATGATGTTTTCCAAAATCAGGACATTGGTTCGAAGGAGGAGAATCGTTTGTACACTTTAGGCTACAATGACAACCATTGAATAGTTTTCAAGATTATTCGACAACTTATCTGACAATGGTTTCACTCAGGCCGCAGCTTTCAACTGATATTGATATACATCTACAGAGCTGCACGTTAGCAGAATGGGGCGCTCCGCGGAACTCACGGACCTCGAACGTGGTCAGGTGATTGGGTGTCACCTGTGTCATACGTCTGTACGCTAGATTTCCACACTCCTAAACATCCACTGTTTCCGATGTGTTCGCCAAGTGGAAAATTGAAGGGACACGTACAGCACAAGAGAGTAAGGGCCGATCTCGTCTGTTGACTGACAGTGACCGCCGACAGTTGAAGAGGGTCGTAATGTGTAATAGGCTGACATCTATCCAGACCATTACACAGGAATTCCAAACTGCATCAGGGTCAACTGCAAATACTATGACAGTTAGGCGGGAGGTGCGAAAACTTGGATTTCATGGTCGAGAGGCTGCTCATAAGCCACACATCACGCCGGTAAATGCCAAACGACGCTTCGCTTGGTGTAAGGAGCGTAAACATTGAACGGCTGAACAGTGGAAGAACGCTGTGTGAAGTGACAACTCACGGTACACAATGAGAGGGTGTGGGTATGGCGAATGCCCGGTGAATGTCATCTGCCAGCGTGTGTAACATCCGGAGGCGGTGGTGTTATGGTGTGGTCGTGTTTTTCATTGAGGGGGCTTGCACCCCTTATTGTTTAGCGTGGCACTATTACAGCACAGGCCTACATTGATGTTTTAAGCACTTTCTTGCTTCCCACTGTTGAAGAGCAATTCGTGGATGGCGATTGCATCTTTCAACACTATCGAGCACCTTTTCATAATGCTCGGCCTGTGGCGGAGTGGTTACATGACAATAGCATCTCTGAATTGGACTGGCCTGGACAGTCCTGACCTGAATCCTGCAGAACACCTTTGGGATGTTTCGGGACGCCGACTTCGTGCCAGGCCTCACCGATCGACATCGATACCTCTCCTCGGTGCAGCTCTCCGTGAAGAATGGGCTGCCATTCCCCAAGAAACCTTCCAGCACCTGATGGAATGTATGCCTGCGAGAGTGGAAGCTGTCGTCAAGGCTAAGGGTGTGCCAACACCATACTGAATTCCAGCATTACCGATGGAGGGCGCCACGAACTTATAAGTAATTTTCAGCCAGGTGTCCGGATACGTAGTGTACATCTACAGAGCTGCAGGTTAGGTGGTAATCTTTTTCTGTCTTTTTCTGGTAGTTTATTTACTAAACTTCGCGTTGTTTTGTTTAAGAGGTTTGATCTCACGTTTTGTAAGCGAAAATCCATTCAGTCTGTAGCACAGTAGTTGTTCACTCGACAGCCAGCTACATGGCTCATTACCGCATCAACGTCTATTGGTGACGAACCTGGAAGGTAGCAAGTTGTGTATCTTGGATTCTGTCTGCTTTTTTAGTTTAGCTCCTCAGTTAGTCCTGCTAAGTGCATGCTGTTCACGGACGCTGGAGGCGCTAACTGCAGTTCGCAAACAGCTGAATGCTATTGGATATAGTCAGTCACTTCAGACCACTGCCTCACGGTTTAGCGGTAGCAGAGAATCTGGTGCATCGCATGGGAAACCTCAGGTGTCGCTTGTTTTCCCCAAGAGCTCTGGTGCCGAGGCATTTCTTAGCTGACACAGTGGATCCACCCTCACCACAGAATGAGTGGCAAGTGGTAACGCGTTCGCGTCGCTCGTGGGAGGGCCAATGTGGAGACTGGCCATCTGGCCTCGCCCATTCACCCTGTGACTGGACAGGTGGCCGCTGCTTCAGCAGGGTCCTAGCAGACACACGGAGGGAGGGAATTTACTTGTTAACTGGAGCTCCAAAGATAGGTGTGTTATGGAGTCCCTCTAACAGTGACGGTTCAGTGCTGGAAAGAAACCCAATACGCTCTCAGTATGTCTGTCGTTGGGCAACATCCGAGATGTGGAGGCCGCCCTGTCTGCGGCTATCGAGCGTGCAGGGTGCGGCCGTCTGCAAGTTATGGCTCACGTCGGCACCAACAGCTCCTGTCGCATGGGTTTTGAGGCGATCCTCAGCTCATACAAGAGGATGGCGGAGTTGGTGATGACTTCTGCCCTCACGTGCGGGGTGCAAGCACAGCTCGCAATTTGCAGCAGAGTTGACCAGGGCCTTTTGGTTTGGAGCCGAATGGGGATATCTCAACCAAAAGTTTCGTCGACTCTGTGATGGTCTTGGAGGGGGATTTCTAGACGTGCGTTATCGGTTGGGGTTTTGTAGGACTCCTCTTGATAGATCATGGGTGCACTACACGAAGGAAGCAGCTACTCGAGTAGAATAGAAATTTTGGAGTGCGCGAGGTTTTTTTGCCTAGATGGTAATTTGAGGTACTGTGATGAACATTCGCCAGTCGACACGCAGCTAGGGAAGTCAGACCACGGTAATAGTAAAAGCACTTAGACTTTAAAAATTTTATCGTTAAACTGTCGAAGGATTTGTAACAAATTTCCCTAATTTACTGCTGTTCATTTCAGTTGAAAAATTTTTGTCTCTATTGAGGTTGAAGTTGAGTGTGACAGTAAAGTTACCTAGTGGCGTATAACAGGTGTAGGTGAAACCAAGTTAATTGTTGGATGTTTTTACCGGCCACCCGATCCCGCTGTGACAGTTCTAGAGACATTCATAGATAGTCTATGGTAAGTAGCACGTAAAAACCCAGATCATGCAATACTAGGTAGAGGTGACTTTACCAAATACGGACTGAAATGTCGATGGATTCATTGTACGGGCTACATGCGAAATACTATCGAACATGTTTTCTGAAAAATGTCTTGAGCAGCTAGCTCGGTAGCCCATACGCAGTGGAAATACCTTAGACCTTGTAGCTACAACCAGGCCTGATTTTATCGACAATGTCAGAGGATTAGCGATCATGATGTCGTTATAGCAACGATGGTTACAAAAGTTAATAAATCTGTCAAGAAGGCTAGGAGAGTGCTTCTGCTGGATAGAGCAGATAAGCAGTTGTTAGCATCTCACTTAGAGTGTGAACTGATGTCACCTACTCCAATAAGACGGACACAGAGGGATTATGGGCAAAGTTCAAGCAGATTGTAAATCGTGGTCTGGAGAATTATGTGCCTAATAAGAGGATATAGGACGGAAAAGAGCCACCACGGTTAAATAACGAAATTCGGAAGATAGTGAGGAAGCAGAAGCTGTTGCACTCTAGCTTCAAAAGCTAACGCACAAATGACGACGAGTAAAGATTATTAGAGACTGTGAAAAGATCAATGCGCAAAGCGTACAACTACTACCACCGTCGTACCTTAGCAAAAGATCTGGTTGAGTACCCGAGAAAACTATGGTCCTATGAAAAATCGCTAAGCGGATCTAAGGCTCCCTTTCACTCCCTTCTTGACCAGTTTGGTGTGGCAGTTGAAGACAGCAAAATGAAGCCGAAGTTTTAAATTTCGCGTTCAAGGAATCGTAACGTTAACACACACATCTGACTGATTGCAGTCGCGTAAAACTAAAAAAAAATTTTTATCCATTATCCAGTACAACTAAAAATTATATTTTACTGAATTTTACTTTGTTAAGCAGTGTGTTGCAGATAATTGTTTACTAGACTGAAGAAACTGTTTTACGAACTGTTTTGCAAGTTATTTAAATTTTAATTATTATTATTTCTTTAATAAAAGCACTGTAATAGTTTCTCAATCATTAGGACTCCATCGGATCATCAGTAATGGACAGGATGGATCCTGCTTAGGTGTTTCGCCTTAGGTAAAAGTAAAGGCCATCACTTTGGTATTGTACAGTATTATTCAAACACAAAATGAACTAAGATTGTGGCTAACCGTGTACAAGTCTCACCAAGTAATTAGTTGGATCTTACTTCAGGTTGAGACGTCGTCGGTGCAATATAACGCATTGTTCGTTGATAATTTGTGGCACAGGCTATTCTTCTGGTAGATCTTTAAAATATTAAACTGGGCTCATAGTACACTTCATCTTAATTTGCATCCTTCTGCGATAACTATACTGCGTCCATTTAATACTATATACTCCGCCCGTCCACACCAAATATACGCCGAGCCATTGCATACTTTAGTACCATTGCCTTAAGACCATTTCTCAAGAATAGCCGCAGCGCAACTCCACTAGATGGGCTCTCTCAACGCTCTCCTGCGTTCTGCACTATCTTCAACTGCTGGCGCGCTTGCAAGCACAGCGATAAATGCAACTGCCAGTTCACTATACTCTCTAATAATATCGCTTCACCCTGACGCAGCTAGCGTGTCTACTTTCAACAACTTACAACTAACATTTATTTACCTTTTCAGTGAGAAAACATTCCATTTCATCATAAAAACATTAGTACACTTATTTCCAAACTCTTATTCATAGAGAACATGCATCGGAAAGTAAAATCGCAAGGAAAGAATTTGGTACCCCACAGAGTTGCTGTGTTACATTTTGTTTTTATTGGAATATTTTGATTTAGTATTTAATTATTTTGATTTCCATTTAATTCTAGAACTTAAATAAAATTAAAAGAAAACTTCTTTCAACGGATTTCGAACCGGAGACTCTTCAAACACCAGACATTGACGCTGTGCAAGCGTTAACCTGTTTCTAAATCAATTAGCATAAGTTGTTCTTACCAGCGCTCGGAAATCTTCAATCTTGAGGGGGCAATTTTTTAGAGCTTTTATTTTTTAGAATTGCGCTGCTTTAGGAAACTGCTGGCTGTGGACTGACTTCCAAATACTATCAGCATAAAAAAAAGACGACGAGGAGGGTTGGCTTGTCAGATAAAACTTCATATTTACGTTCAAAGGCGTAAAATTGGTACAACCTGCTATCTGATCAAATCAACACAAATAGAGTGCATAACAAATTTGAAACTAAGACAAATACAAAGCAATCATTTTCACAAGTCTTTCAAAGAATGCTTTAACACCAGAAAGCACTGCGAATGTACGAATCGAAAGAGGCTCGTGGACGAAATATGGCGTCGAAGCTGATTAGCCATTTACGGCGACTTCACCTTTGGTCTCCCTCTCTCTCTCTCTCTCTCCCTCTCTCTCTCTCTCTCGCTGCATATATGCTCAGTCAACATCGCTCACAATGGAGCGATGCGTGCATCTGTGTCGTTGGATTTACTAAACGTGAGTTAGTTGTGACGGTTCAGCGGCGATTTCTTAAGAAATATCACCTAAAAGCTACAACAGACAAGGCAGTCCGTGGGTGGTGTGGCATTTATGCCACATTTCAGCCCACGTTTTGTCATACAGTACCTGAAGGCTCACACTGCCATAAGTTAGCGAGCAGTTCATGTCAGTAGAACAAGCCATACCACATGGTGTTACCACATTTCCAAATGAAAAACCCGGTGGTTATTGCAAACGATCATTACGTGAATCGCAGTGGCTTTCTTTCTCTACAAAAAGCTTATTTCTAGCTTCCTCGAACCTTAATAATGCTGATGTAGAAAGAATATTTTTCTTATTAAAAAACTATAAATTGGACTGACGAAAGAAACAGACATTATGTACAATATGAAAAGATTTGTTGATGCTCAGTTATAACTTTAAAACTTGTAGTTGTTCTCATTATTATGAAAACATTAAATCCCGGAAATAATGAGAAGAAATGAGACATATAGTTACAATTAACGATCAACAAATTCTTTACATATTTTACTTAATGGCTGTTTCTTTCGTTAGTCCAGTTTACATCTTTTTTAGTAAGGAAATGTTCTTTCCACGTCTGTATTGTGGGCAGGCAATACAAGAAAGTGCAATTTTCAAAAGTACTGAATATTCATCTAAAGAGCGATGGTTCACGAAATCACAAATTCTGTCAGTTACAGTTTCTCTAAAAATGTTAATCTAGTTTTAGATTTGAGCTGTTCACTTGGAAACTATTTCAGGCGATTTACTTCAACTTACCTGCACGTCAAGTTTTCTGCCTCAAATACAATTCTTCCTTGTTGTAGAACAGGAAATGTATTCACGTAATTTTCCCTAAACTTGCTTTTTCAGTTGTCCTTAAGCATATTCGAAAAGTTTCCTACAATCACAACAGCTAACATCAACGACGACCGGCACGCTACTCTAAGAGGAGCGAAGCTGCAGAGTAAGTTGCACTGTCACGACAGTCGACGATCGTCTAAAGTGTGCACAGTTTCAGTCTCAAGCTACCAGATGACACTTGACATCACAGAACAACAACCTGACATGGACGGTGGAACGGCAACTTTTCTTGCCTAGTGACGAAAGGATGCTACCTGTCAGTTACGATGATATTGCAATAAAGCAAAGCACATACGTGTAGCTGCCGTACACTATATAACTTCGAAAATATTATCAATATGCAGGTTCAGTTTTAACGGTCGATCGTCAAGGGCGTAAGCGCATTGGTAGTAGTAGCTTTAGTAGTACCGGTATTCATGATTGTAAAATTTTCCTTATCACGGTCTTGTTTATTATTTTGTCGACACAGAAACCCAAAGATATTCACTTTCTGTCAAGTTTCCACAGCAATTGATCTTTGGTCCCAATAAAATTTAATTTTGGAGGCAGTTTATGATTTTTCACTAAAAAAAAAAAACAGACTCACTAAGTTTCACTTTTAAAGAATAATTAGCTTTTGGAATAGTTCCAACTAACACTTTTCGATAATTAGTACAACTTTCCGCATTAAAATTGCATTTAACGTAACTTACAATACCCAGCGACTTTAGTATGGTTGTCCGCCGCAGCTGCGCTTCAAGTACAAAGATGATGTTTATTTGTTGATTTATAACTGTCACTCGAAAATTTATTTCGCCCGTAATTTGATAAATATTCGGTTCTGCAATGTTACGAATTTAGTTTTAACTTTTGTATGCCTGCTAAAGGAAATCTGAGCATCCTAATCGCCGTGAGATATAGTCCATAAAATATGACGTCCGTACATTCAATATTCCAAAGACAGCATTATCCTGTATAATTTTATCTCCCATTTCATTAAGCGCACTTCAGCTTTAAAAAACTAATATGAGCCAATGTGCAGCAACAAGAAAAATAAATCAGTAGTAAAACTGGCTTAGCAGAGTAATACAAAGTAAAATTCAGTAGCACTATGCCTGACAAACAGCAGCAGCAAATGCAGTAACTTGTACCTAAACATGACAAAGCTCAAGCAGAAAAAATATTACAGTAAAGATAGGAAATGCCTAATACCTATGTCACATCTTAACAATAGAGTTATCCACCAGAATAACTGACTCTACCAAACAAGTTACCAAGTCGTTGAAAACGTCCCCTTGAAAAAATTATGAATGACTGTGCTGGTAAACTTCTACGGTATTTGATTTTCAAACAGCTGAGCAAAACTCAACGTACTCAAACAGTACTCTCTTTACTTATTCTGAGCATCACTAAACTGACCCACAATAGTTTTAGCGCAACGCAATCTGACTTTCAATAATCCCTACAAAAGAATGGCCCTAACAATAATCTATACTTTTCATGAATAACTTACCTCACAAAAATCTTCGTTACTCGAATTACTGCAATTCAGAGAGCGCCAATACCGTCAAGTAAATAAAAGATTCTAACTACTGAAGGCACTAAATACTGATAGGTGTAGTTAGCAAATGAAAGATTTTGATAGAGAACAAACAATGGATTTACCTTAATAATGGTGCTACAAAAAGTTACGGCCAAACTTTCAGGAAACATTCCTCACACACAAATAAAGAAAAGATGTTATGTGGAGATGTGTCCGGAAACGCTTACTTTCCATGTTAGAGCTCATTTTAGTTTCGTCAGTATCTACTGTACTTCCTCGATTCACCGCAAGTTGGCCCAATTGAAGGAAGGTAATGGTGACTTCGGTGCTTGTGTTGACATGCAACTCATTCCTCCACAGTACTAGCATCAAGCACATCAGTACGTAGCATCAGCAGGTTAGTGTTCATGACGAACGTGGTGTTGCAGTCAGTGAAATGTTTACAAATGCGGAGTTGTCAGATGCCCATTTGATGTATGGATTAGCACGGGGCAATAGCCGTGGCGCGGTACGTTTGTATTGAGACAGATTTCCAGAACGAAGGTGTCCCGACAGGAAGACGTTCGAAGCAATTGATCGGCGTCTTAGGGAGCACGGAACATTCCAGCCTATGACTCGCGACTGGGGAAGACCTAGAACGACGAGGACACCTGCAATGGACGAGGCAATTCTTCGTGCAGTTGACGATAACCCTAATGTCAGCGTCAGAGAAGTTGCTGCTGTACAAGGTAACGTTGACCACGTCACTGTATGGAGAGTGCTACGGGAGAACCAGTTGTTTCCGTACCATGTACAGCGTGTGCAGGCACTATCAGCAGCTGATTGGCCTCCACGGGTACACTTCTGCGAATGGTTCATCCAACAATGTGTCAATCCTCATTTCAGTGCAAATGTTCTCTTTACGGATGAGACTTCATTCCAACGTGATCTAATTGTAAATTTTCACAATCAACACTTGTGGGCTGACGAGAATCCGCGCGCAATTGTGCAATCACGTCATCAACACAGATTTTCTGTGAACGTTTGGGCAGGCATTGTTGGTGATGTCTTGATTGGGCCCCATGTTCTTCCACCTACGCTCAATGAAGCACGTTATCACGATTTCATACGGGATACTCTACCTGTGCTGCTAGAACATGTGCCTTTACAAGTACGACACAACGTGTGGTTCATGCACGATGGAGCTCCTGCAGTCGAAGTGTTCGTACGCTTCTCAACAACAGATTCGGTGTCCGATGGACTGGTAGAGGCGGACCAATTCCATGACCTCCACGCTCTCCTAACCTTAACCCTCTTAACTTTCATTTATGGGGGCATTTGAAAGCTCTTGTCCACGCAACTCCGGTACCAAATGTAGAGACTCTTCGCGCTCGTATTGTGGACGGCTGTGATATAATACGCCATTCTCCAGGGCTGCATCAGCGCATCAGGGATTCTATGCGACGGAGGGTGGATGCATGTATCCTCGCTAACGGAGGGCATTTTGAAAATTTCCTGTAACAAAGTGTTTGAAGTCACGCTGGTACGTTCTGTTGCTGTGTGTTTCCATTCCATGATTAATGTGATTTGAAGAGAAGTAATAAAATGAGCTCTAACGTGGAAAGTAAGCGTTTCCGGACACATGTCCACATAACATATTTTCTTTCTTCGTGTGTGAGGAATGTTTCCTGAAAGTTTGGCCGTACCTTTTTGTTGGGTTGGGGTTGGGTTGTTTTGGAGAAGGAGACAAGACAGCGAGGTCATCGGTCTCACCGGATTAGAGAAGGACGGGGAAGGACGTCGGCCGTGCCCTTTGAAAGGAACCATCCCGGCATTTGCCTGGAGCGATTTAGGGAAATCACGGAAAACCTAGATCAGGATGGCCGGACGCGGGATTGAACCGTCGTCCTCCCGAGTGCGAGTCCAGTGTTTAACCACTGCGCCACCTCGCTCGGTGTATCTTTTTGTAACACCCTGTGTATATATATATATATATATAGTTTACAAATTTCCTTTTTCTGGCGGACACACGTCCAGATCGTCCGCTTATAGTAACCTCTCAAAACTCTGGCACCTCTCTCTGCACATACACCACTGCTGGTGGCTCACCAACCGCGCAACGTTACGCGCTGTTCACATCCAACTGCCCAACACTACAATAGCGAATATTACAACAATGTCAACCAGCCACAGACTGCACACAGCACAGACAGTGATTTTCATACAGAGCACTACGTGGTGTTACCAGCATAAAAACATAAACAGCATAGTTACACTATTTTATGGATTCTTTTCTATATATGTACATATATTTATAGAGTTACTTTTGGGATCATATATTATTTGTAGTGTGGACTCTGGTAGAGAATAACTTTAAGCAGTATATCGTGGTTCCTTGATTATTGAATGTTCATCTACACGGTTTCCCCATCTCAAGTCATGAGGTTTGCTCTATAATTAATCCGTATGTATCTTTTGGAGTGAAATAAAACTTACACAGCTGAGATATGCTTCATGTTCCATTGATGGTCCTAACGCAATATTTTATCTTTATCCTGTGTACCGCTACAGTATTGTACTTATAGGTCCTTCTTAGTATCTAAAACTTCATTACTACTTTTACTGATTAATCGTTACTACTACAGCTTAACAGGGATGATCCAACTTCATCAATTCTTCATACCTTAGCTAACCCAATCATTTATGATAAGTTTATGAGGATCCAATGCACTCACAATTGGTATCCTCTCCCGAAACCTGCTTATATCTAGTCAGGTTCGGTATAATTTTCTAACCTCCTCTGTATATTCAACTATTTCCCAGTACAGGGCTTACTGATTTAAATATTTCAGTTCATTCCCCACTATTACTTTCTACTGTATCACTTTGTCACCCTAGATCTTAATATAAATTTTATGGTACACCAACAGGAAAATCTCATTCGCATACCTTACATTTCCTTGCAATTAATCGCTACCTATGCTTTTATACCGTTTAGAGGAACTTGAACTTCTACTGCGTAAGTCATTCTAAGTTTCGGTCTTTATTTCCGCTAGCGAATATCCTTCAGCAGATCATATTCCAAAATAATGATTCTGAGTCCGAGTCAGTGGGTTTCCCAAGTCTCCATTTAAATTAGACTACACTCTTAAATTTCCATTTGTTTAGTTTCTCACGTGGAACATGCGGAACAACGTCGACTCTTTAGCTAACATAGTAACATGCATAATCCTGTAAGGATGCATGTGATTCACACTATTCAGACCTTTGATTTTTCCCGTATTTGGGTCCCTTAATACGGCCGCTTTCGAGTGAGGTATTTCGAGTACTTCCCATGGTCCCTCATTTTTATAGTAAAACTTATCTAATCCCTTGTTTAACTTAGAGCTCTTATGGTGCCCTTGCACCATGATTGGGTCTCCGACTCTTAACTGAGGCACTCGAGACTTGTTATTATATGTGCGTAATCTTTTTTCTGCAGTGGCCTTTCATTTTTCCTTGACAAGTTGATTGGTTATCGCGCAAAGGTTGCCACTTTATCATAGCTAGGACTGGCTCCCCCTACGAACCTTTTTCCTACTACACCCACAGGCACCAGTCCTGACATAAATGCGGTAACTCATTCAATATTGTCTCAAATTCTCTTGCTTGATCGACCAAACTACTGTGCTGTTTAATACAGTATTGTCTACACAGTCTTCCCAGTTCTTTCCTCACCCTCTCAGAAATATTCCCTTGTGGATGAAATATCGAAATCCTAACGTGTTTTCTACTATGAGTTTCGAATAATTCCTTAAATATTGTGTTCACAAATTGCCTACCGTTATCTGACAGAATTCTTTATGGAGTTGCATGGTTTACAAAATGATCATTTCCTGAACATTTGATTACAGCACGTGAGGTAGCAGTCTTTAAGGAATATATTCGAACATACTTGGACCAACATTTTAGCAGTACCAGCCATACTTGCAACCATCTTTTCCTGAGCGTAAAGGACCGAAAAAGTCCAATGCAAGTATATCCCATAATCTTTTTGGCATTACAGGGAAACATTTTGATTATATACAATGCTTTCAAATCTATCGCCTTCTGACAAATTAAGCAACCTGTTATATTGTTCCTCACTAACCTGACCATGTTCTTACAATAATAGGAGCTATTTAGATGCAAAATGACCATATCCATTATGATCATAATGAATGAGTTTGGCTATTACATGTTTAGGTACACGGATTCTCCACTGTTCTTTGTCCACACTTTCCCTCCAGTATAGTATTCCCTCGTACCATTTCCAATGATCTATCTTCTCCTTGCGCCATACATATTTTTGATAAGGTTACACGTCCCCAAAATGACTGTCTTTGTCCTGTTCTTCATAACTGATAGTGTAAAAGCCCTTTCTTCTGTGGCGATAGTTTTTGAGTGCATAAAATAAATGTGAAATGCCTTTTCTACCCTTCCATTTAGGTTTGTTCAGTCATACCTACTAAAATCCGTGATAAAGCATCCAGTACTATGTTTTAAGCCCTTCAACATATTGTAGATCAAAACTGTATTATTGCAAAAATAACATCCGCCACATTAGTCTAGGGAGTAACAATTTGCTCTTCATGAAGAAGGACAGGGCTCTGTGATCAGTATATACAGTTACCTTTCTACCTAACAGTGAGTACTGAAAACGCTTAAAATCCCACATAATAACAAGCTCTTCCTTTTCTGTAACCTGACTAGCAAAAGCTGTTCTTCTGCGGTTTCCATGAGTGTTCTTGAAATCCCCTGAAAAATCTCACATGCTATTCCATATGAGAATGTGTCCATGCACATTTTAAATGTCTCGCCCATTTTCGGATGGTGCAACAGCTTAGCATTTAATACTTCTCTCACCTTATCGCTCCACTGAGATTTCGAGATTTTCTTCACTAAATGTAAAACGTCTGGATCTACGATGTTCAGTCCCTTCAAAAATCGTCTATAAAAACCTACCATTCCTATGAAAGCTTTTAGATGTTTCTGATTTCTTGGGTATAGACACTTATCAATGGCTGCAAGTTTATCAGGATGGGGTTTGATTCCCTCTGTATTACAAAAGTAATTAATTTCGTTCTTGCTTAGCACCTGACTAGCAAAAGCTGTTCTTCTGCGGTTTCCATGAGTGTTCTTGAAATCCCCTGAAAAATCTCACATGCTATTCCATATGAGGATGTGTCCATGCACATTTTAAATGTCTCGCCCATTTTCGGATGGTGCAACAGCTTAGCATTTAATACTTCTCTCACCTTATCGCTCCACTGAGATTTCAAGATTTTCTTCACTAAATGTAAAACGTCTGGATCTACGATGTTCAGTCCCTTCAAAAATCGTCTATAAAAACCTACCATTCCTATGAAAGCTTTTAGATGTTTCTGATTTCTTGGGTATAGACACTTATCAATGGCTGCAAGTTTATCAGGATGGGGTTTGATTCCCTCTGTATTAACCCTACCTCCTAAATATTTCACTTCATTTGTTCCAAAGGTTGACTTACAAAATATTACTGTAATTCTGTTTTCCAGAAATTTCTGTAATATCTCATTCAGAGTTTCTTGGTGTTCCTTCCATGTCTTGCCTGTAACCATCAAATCATGCAGATAAAGTACTCGTATTACTTTGCATACTAGTTCCGGACCCAAAGCTTGATCTAATATCCGCATAAATTAACTTACTGACAAATTCACACCAAAATGGAGAACTTTAAACTGATAGGATCGTCTCTGAAAAAAGGAAAGCTGGGAGTGGCCGGGAATCTAAATATAACTTAATCTGCCAATATCCAACTCTGAGAATAATACAGCTAACATAGTTAATTCCCTCTAGTTTAGCTAGTATTTCTTCAGTAGTTATAGATCTATCTCGATCTGTCTCAATTATTTGGTTTAATGTGTGAGCGTCCAAATCAACTCTCACACACCCAAATGGTTTCCTTACAATTAATATAGAACTATGATAGGGATTGAATGATTTTTCAATTATACCTTGACTAATCATCCCATTATTTCCTTACTAGCAGCTTCTTTCCATGCAAACGGGATAGCATACGGCTTTCTGAAAATGAGATTTTCACTCTTTATTTTTAATTTACATTCGTAACCCTTTATCATTTCCGGTTTGTCGGAAAATATTGTGTTTTATTGGTGTAATAATTCAGCTAATTCTGCCTTCCATGTCTCACTCAGAATATTACTATCCTTTGCCTTTCTCCTATAATTTGATGTGTTGTTTTAACCGTTTCTGGGTTGTTCTGGGTTGTATTTAGTATCCTGGTCAACTCCAGAATTCTTATTTTCGACACTGATACAAATTTTTAACTCCTTAAACCTAGTGTTATCTTTCATACATGGTCCCATAAAAGGTATTACCGCTAAATTGCCGTGAATAGGTAAGCATAAATTTTTATTTTCAAAATCTAAAATGGCAAAAAGCCAAGCAGAAGTTGAACATTCAAACTTGATACTATTAAGAAAGTATGGGTAAATGCCTAATTTCCTAGTTTAAAGGTTAACATCACCTGCTCCCTCACTGGTTTACCTCTGTTCCCAGTAATTCCAATAATGTGTACTATAGTAACCGGAAATATTGGATAGCATATTTGCTGCCTAAGTTTCATAAACCATTCTTTACTTATTACACAAATATCGCTTTCTGAATCGAAAACAATAATTACTGGCAGCCTGTCAATGTGTCCCCCTACCACAGGTTTGATAACTGTATTAGGTTGTTTATCCTCCCCTTCTTCTAATAATTCTTGCTCCATTACTTGTCCCTGACAGTTAGTTCGCAATATTAACATCTTGAGTCGGCGTTTGTCTCTTATTGGTCCTGCCATCTGGCCCCTCACGTAGGACCGTCGTTGTTTCCCGCATTTTCTATGATTACTGTAGCTATTGAAGATTCGACCGGATTCCTATTTCCATTCCTCTGGACGAATCTTCGGTATGAATTTTGGTTTTATTTCATTTATTGTAATATTTGTTTCTTTTTACTTCACAATACTGACTATTCTTAACCTCAGACTCTCTTCTCATCCTTCCTCCACCATTATTAAATCCGATTTTCCATTGACGTGCTCACTCATCTTCAAGACCTTTCCCGAGGATATCTAGCTGTTCTAAATAACTCAAAATTGCACTTATTTGAGTCCATTCTCTAATTATCATCATTTCTCTTACATGAGTGGATAGTCGACTAATAAGTACATTAATTAAATGTCTTTTGCTTAATGGTTCATCCAACAACTTGACCGTATTTGAGTGCCACTCAGAGTATTTACGAAATCCACCCCATTTTCTATCATATTGTTTAGGTTCTAACAATTCTAAAATAAGTTTATGTTGCCCTCTTTCTGATCAGTATTTCTCCTTGAATAAATTACAAAACCTTTCCCAATTTATAAATTCATTTCGATGAAGCACTCACTCCCCATTCTATAGCCTCACCAGCTAAATGCCCTCTGACTAATTGTATTTTCTACTGATTTTTCCAAGGACTTGGGAATGCCATTTGAAATATTCTTATGAAAATAATTGGATGTAATCCATTTCCTGGCTTGAATACTGGGAACTTATTAGAGTTTCCTACGCCGTTTTCGAAACGAAATTCCTCCCACCAATCTTTAGCTGAACTCAGAGACTCTGTACTGTGAGTTCCTTCTACTCTTACACTCAAACTTTCCTTAGGATGATTTCCTTTACTTTCACCTCTAAAACTACTAGTACAATTATTATTGCATATTTGCCCAGATGTAATATCATTAATTACACATACAGCCTCTATTCCAAAGCCGGCCGGAGTGGCCGTGCGGTTCTAGGTGCTACAGTCTGGAACCGCGAGACCGCTACGGTCGCAGGTTCGAATCCTGCCTCGGGCATGGATGTGTGTGGTGTCCTTAGGTTAGTTAGGTTTAAGTAGTTCTAAGTTCTAGGGGACTGATGACCTCAGATGTTGAGTCCCATAGTGCTCAGAGACATTTGAACCATTTTCTACTCCAAATTTGCTCCAGGTTACACTGTTCTCCCTGAACCTTATTGATCCTACTAAGATTATTTACTTTTGACTTTACATTTTCTAATTTTTTCATATCTATATCCATTTTTCCTTTCATAATTTCTACTTCACCTAATAAAAACTCTACATCTCCTTTCACCTTGCTAAACACTTCTCCATGCAACCGAGACCCATCAGGTTTTATTTCATTTAAGGCATCCGATACCTCTTCCCGCAGTGTACTAATTTCATTAGTCACACGTTCTGCTACGATTTCTACCTTCTCGTCTATTTCTTAACTCGTGTTAACTTGCATTCTATTAAATTCGTTAGTTAACGTGTCTGTCTGCAATTTGAGTTGCAACATTTCGTGCTTTGATTCTTCAATATGAGTATTTACCTTCTGGTCTACTTTGTCAATTTTGGGATGTAGCATTCCCATACCCTGTATGCATTCGTCCGACGGATCATCTCTCACCTGTAGTATCTCGGCTTTTGATTATCTATTACTACTATCTATCTTACTGGAAAAGTCAAGATTGTTACTATTTATTAGTTGTAACATTTTAACTAAGTTAACACTTAACGCTTCCATATGGCCTACGATAGTTGAATCTCCTTCTACAAAATTAATATTACTATATGCACTGAATTAATAAAGCATTCACAGTCACGTGTACTTGCCTCTAACACCCCGTTAGTATTAATGTCAACATCCATTTCCTCTACAGATCATTCACTTGATTAATATTCAATTCTATGTTACCCTTAACAGTCATTGGATTCGACTCACCCAATTTTTTTTTTTATTAAATACTACGCCGGGGACTGTGATTGGTGGGATCGAACTTTGCACTGCGTCGTCGTAGCTGTGTTGCCCGCAAACTGCACCTCAGCTGCGGAGCTGTGCTGCAAGCGTCGTCTGCGACTGCCCACCCGACGATGTTTTAGCAAGCGTCGTCTGCGACTGCCCACCCGACGATGGTTTACCGCCAGTCGCCGACTGCGTCTGCGATGCGACGACGACGAACTGCAAACACCGACTGCGACTGGGATGCGAAGACGATGAACTGAAAACAACTGCGACTCTTATGTGAAGGCGGTGTACTGCACCCACCGACCGCGAGTACGATGCGAAGCCGACGATTTCAGCACCTGGACAGAGGAAAGAAAACCCTTGCCCCAAATGACTTTTCCTTCTCTTTTGTTTCTTGTACTGCCGTATACCCTGGATCGAGTCCTGGCACGCCTCTGTCACATACAGTAGCACGGCAACTTTCCTTGCTTGGTGACGGAAAGGTGCTACCTGTCAGCTACGATATGATACTGCAATAAAGCAAAGCACATACAGACTGGGTGTTGTGTGATGTCCTTAGGTTAGTTAGGTTTAAGTAGTTCTAAGTTCTAGGGGACTGATGACCTCAGAACGTAAGTCCCATAGTGCTCAGAGGCATTTGAACCATTTTTATAGTCCATAAAAGATGACGCCCATACATTCAATATTCCAAAGATAGCATTATTCCGTATAATTTGTTCTCCATTTTCATTAAGCTCACTTCAACTTTAAAAAATCAGCTTCACTTAATCCACTATATATTCCACTCAGACTCAATTCGTATCGATTATCTTCATATAAACTTTTTAACTAAACACTTCAAAATTAATAACGTAATTTTTATCCACTGTACTACAGTGAATCATACAGTTAGAAATAGCCACGTATCAAACATTAACAATGTGGATGAGTAAGTTTGCACCCAATCGTGACTAAAGCTGAACATGAACTCCCTCGATCTTTACAGTATCAATTCCACACAAATTCTTTTTCAGTATGTAACATTCTTCTTTTTTACGCTATCACGGCAACGTTGGGGGAGTCGTTTCAGGAGGTCTTCTTTAGAACTCTATCATCGTTGTTACGTTTCTGATTCCCGGCATCCATTTATATTTATATATTCATTGTAGAGACTTTGAGATCTTCCCATTTGCTATTCCATCATTCACTGTTCAATTCTCGCTTGTTATCCGCGGCCGACAAAGAAGGAAATCAATTGGGAAATCGGCACAACTTTAGCAGACACGAAGTGAGCAAACCCCTCCTTCCGTCCAGTTAGGGAAGAAGAAAACCTGTTAGAATTTTTCATTTCGAATTGGTCAACGTAGCCCCTCACATGGAACAGTTGACAGAGAAGAACTTGTGCAGTTAGTATGTCCGACACACCTCATCCTAATTAGTTATTTAAGTTTGAAGGTTCAGGAAAAGGGATAGGAACGACTATAGTGATATAAAGTATTTCATGGAATTGGATGCTTGTGTGATGCGAAGAAAACAGTTCGGCGAGGACCGTGTGGAAGGTGGAGCATGTGCGGAAATCATAATCCAGGAGCCCAAAGAAATCGACGACACGCGGGAACAGAGAACTGCTGATACCTGTCAACTGTCTGCCGCGTTGTACATAAACGTCTGCGTGTAATCATACCGGCTGCAGTTGTTACATGCTCTGAGCGCTGGGGACAATGATACCAGTTCAGAATTTTGCAATGACTTGCAGCGTAACAGATGTTTGTTTTCAGTGAACAATGCATGTTTCCTAAGTCTGGAAGGTGAATATTCATAACGTGTGTTATGAGGCGCAGATTATGGTTCAAATGGTTCAAATGGCTCTGAGCACTATGGGACTCAACTGCTGAGGTCATTAGTCCCCTAGAACTTAGAACTACTTAAACCTAACTAACCTAAGGACATCACAAACATCCATGCCCGAGGCAGGATTCGAACCTGCGACCGTAGCGGTCTTGCGGTTCCAGACTGCAGCGCCTTTAACCGCACGGCCACTTCGGCCGGCGCGCAGATTATGGAACAGATTAGTGATTTACCTGAAGTCAACGTGTTATGGAGCATTTTTATTTGTGGAGGAAAATATGACTGGTTTCGTGTACCTGGATATACTGCAGGAACGGCTTGTGCCATAATTACAGCGAGACACTGGAGACTTGATTGTCTTAACGAGATGGTGATCCACCCCATTTTCTTACAGACGTTCGACATTACTCAAGTGCCGAACTGTCGTAGCGTTATATTGGACGTGCTTCTCATCACGAGTCTGCTCTTCTTCAGTGGCCCCCACGGTCACCTAACTCCGAGTGGTTTATTCTCATCGGATTACATCAAAGATCGGGGGGGCCTTGCCCCGCTGTCACTTAATATCGAAGAGTTAGAAGGAAGGATAATTAATGTATCGCTGATACTGACTATGAATGACAAGATATTGACTATAAAAAAAAATGGTTCAAATGGTGCTGAGCACTATGGGACTTAACGTATGAGGTCATCAGTCCCATAGAACTTAGAACTACTTAAACCTAACTAACCTAAGGACATCACACACATCCATGCCCGAGGCAGGATTCGAACCTGCGACCGTAGCGATCGTGCGGTTCCAGACTGTAGCGCCTAGAACCGCTCGGCCACTCTGGCCGGCTGTCTATTTTCTTCATGGCCTGTAGTTCATGCAGTCGTTATCTGAATCCCTGGAGGTACTTAACGAATGTAACTTAATATCTGAGTTTTTTATTTTGGCACAAACACATCCAAACTTACTTTGCGAGTGCGTTTTTTATGTGACCCTTCCCGTATTTGAGAAAGCCTGAGAAATACGAGGAAGATTCCTATTATTGATCCGGCTGTTCAAAAAATACTTACGCTCTCTTCATTTCTACACGTAGAGTTACGTGGCAATTTTTCCCATGACCGCCATAGGAAATTGAATCTTTTTCTCTTACAGGGTACATCAGAGGCGCCCTCGAGGCCGTAATTCAGAGTGTCGGTGTATGCAGTAATTCGACTCTTTTTCTATGATTGAAAAATTGGAGGAAGCCGTCTGTCACTGTGAGCGAGTTAATGCCGGTGACGGGCAGTTGGGCAGCGCGTATTGAATTAACTGCGAGGCGACCGCCGTCGGCGCCGACAGTGCTCCGTCCGTTTATCCGATATCGACGTCTGACCGCACGATCCGGCGCCGACACGGCCTCCTGCCCGACCCTCTCTCTCTCTGTATCTCTTCCGTTCGCAGATTGGCGATAATCTCTGCATCAATGCGCCACTACACCACGCCTCTCTTTGCGCGCGGGCGTCGGCCGCTCGGCGAACTCGCCCGAATATGGTAATTAGAACGAACTGACAAATCTCTTTATTCGGACTGATGAACATTTAAAAACTGAGGCGGACGGACGCGGGCGACGCGGCACATTAAAAGCCGGGTGCTAATTCGCATCGACAGCGGCGCGATGGGGGGCTGGAGAGGAGAGATGGTGATGGTAAAGAGGGGTGGGAGGGGGGGGGGAGAGGACTGAGGAGTGGAAACGTGGAGAGGGGAGTGAGAGTGGTGACCCGGTGCCCGACGAAGCGCGCAGAGAGCACGCCATCGCTCAGTTGCGCGCAAAAAAATAATCCGGGCTAGCAGTGCTGCCAACAGAGCGGCAGGTACCTAAATGATAGCCCCCGCGACGCGGGACGAGCGCCTGCCACCGCTTGATATGGTCGCAGTCTGTCTCGCCGCTATCCTCTCAGCCTGCTCGTACACACCCCCTCCATCCCATCCTCTCCCCTCCCCCCTTCGCACTCCCCATCCCTCGCCGCTCCCCACCGCGGCAATTCCCCCGCCCATCAGTTGAACCACTCCCGAACGCTGTGATCTAAATTGGCAGCGTTCGCATTTGCTGCGTCGCAGTCCGCACTCCCTCGCCCGCTTTTGTGCACAGTTTACGCCAATCCAGTTGACGTACGCGTGGGCTCATACGGACGAGGCCGCGAGAGCGAAGAGTGAGTAATAGAGAGAGAGAGAGAGACAAAGAGGGAGAGAGGATGGTAGAGGTTTGCATCGCGTGACGCCCTGGCTTTTACGCCCCGTGGGAACGCCGACGCGCCAGCGCTACCGCCGACACGGCCGACACTGTTGCGGTAATTGCAGGCGATCCGACCGGCGCAAAACTGCTCCCATCCCGGAAGCTCTGTTTGTGGTTCCGTGTCAAAATATTCCCACTTTTTCGTACCCAGTTGGGGCCGAGTGTACTGCCGTCCATTTGGACGACGACACGTCTATAACACACTTCGGACTGAAACGAAAATTCACGATTTCCTTACGCCAGCAGTCGGTCGATTCCGGTATCACATCTACACTCCTGGAAATGGAATAAAGAACACATTGACACCGGTGTGTCAGACCCACCATACTTGCTCCGGACACTGCGAGAGGGCTGTACAAGCAATGAGCACACGCGCGGCACAGCGGACACACCAGGAACCGCGGTGTTGGCCGTCGAATGGCGCTAGCTGCGCAGCATTTGTGCACCGCCGCCGTCAGTGTCAGCCAGTTTGCCGTGGCATACGGAGCTCCATCGCAGTCTTTAACACTGGTAGCATGCCGCGACAGCGTGGACGTGAACCGTATGTGCAGTTGACGGACTTTGAGCGAGGGCGTATAGTGGGCATGCGGGAGGCCGGGTGGACGTACCGCCGAATTGCTCAACACGTGGGGCGTGAGGTCTCCACAGTACATCGATGTTGTCGCCAGTGGTCGGCGGAAGGTGCACGTGCCCGTCGACCTGGGACCGGACCGGAGCGACGCACGGATGCACGCCAAGACCGTAGGATCCTACGCAGTGCCGTAGGGGACCGCACCGCCACTTCCCAGCAAATTAGGGACACTGTTGCTCCTGGGGTATCGGCGAGGACCATTCGCAACCGTCTCCATGAAGCTGGGCTACGGTCCCGCACACCGTTAGGCCGTCTTCCGCTCACGACCCAACATCGTGCAGTCCGCCTCCAGTGGTATCGCGACAGGCGTGAATGGAGGGACGAATGGAGACGTGTCGTCTTCAGCGATGAGAGTCGCTTCTGCCTTGGTGCCAATGATGGTCGTATGCGTGTTTGGCGCCGTGCAGGTGAGCGCCACAATCAGGACTGCATACGACCGAGGCACACAGGGCCGACACCCGGCATCATGGTGTGGGGAGCGATCTCCTACACTGGCCGTACACCACTGGTGATCGTCGAGGGGACACTGAATAGTGCACGGTACATCCAAACCGTCATCGAACCCATCGTTCTACCATTCCTAGACCGGCAAGGGAACTTGCTGTTCCAACAGGACAATGCACGTCCGCATGTATCCCGTGCGACCCGACGTGCTCTAGAAGGTGTAAGTCAACTACCCTGGCCAGCAAGTTCTCCGGATCTGTCCCCCATTGAGCATGTTTGGGACTGGATGAAGCGTAGCCTCACGCGGTCTGCACGTCCAGCACGAACGCTGGTCCAACTGAGGCGCCAGGTGGAAATGGCATGGCAAGCCATTCCACAGGACTACATCCAGCATCTCTACGATCGTCTCCATGGGAGAATAGCAGCCTGCATTGCTGCGAAAGGTGGATATACACTGTACTAGTGCCGACATTGTGCATGCTCTGTTGCCTGTGTCTATGTGCCTGTGGTTCTGTCAGTGTGGTCATGTGATGTATCTGACCCCAGGAATGTGCCAATAAAGTTTCCCCTTCCTGGGACAATGAATTCACGGTGTTCTTATTTCAATTTCCAGGAGTGTACATTTAGACCCAGCGAGCCAAACCATAGTGGCTGACGGAGAGTACTTGGTACGTCCTCCGTTTCTGTTCCACTCGCGGATGAGCAGAATGCAGTTGGCAACTATCTGCACCAACACGAATTCTGATACTTTTGCTCTCGTGATCACTACACGACCCGTGTTTTGGAAGGCGTAGTACGTTTCTTGACTGGAACGTGAGCTTGGAGCGCTTCATGTTACCAGCAATCAGTTCCTTTGAGAAGTGGAAGCTAAAGGAAGATATTCCGCATAGCGCCGGAAGCATCGTATGCGATCGTACTTACATGCGTGGTTCAAGCAGACAGTTGTGGCATAGTTTAATCAAGATTACTCATGGTGATGTAAGTGAAATGTGAAAGCCATACTACAATCATAACACCAAGAATATCCAACTAAAGTAAACTGGCTGACAGAAAAAGCGAAGCACTCAGTACTAGAGACGAAACTAAGTAAAACTTCCGTTACTATAGGTTATCCGTCTTAAGCTGAAAAGAATTACGCCATACGCGTTTCGCTTTTATTTATAAAGCATCTTCCGTGGTTGGTCTGTAAATTGGATACATACCGTGAAGACATCGTTATTTTGCTATAGATATATATATTTATCTTGCTTTTTTTCCCCCGTAGCGCATTTTTTTTTCTTTTGTCTTGTAATATAGAGATAAAAATTGTTTTCTAGATGTAACACGTAATTGGAAATTATTTCTTTTTTGTAAGTAGATAAATATGTTTAGAGTTTATTGATTGTGGAAAGCTTTAATTTTTTTTGTGTTTATCGTTTACTGTAATAAGTTTGGTAGAAAATAGTTGTGTGAAGATGTATGTAATTTACTTGATGTTGTATAAACTGTGGGCGAGGGTATTGAGAAAGAGAGAGAGAGAAATATTGATAGTCGATCCAACAAAGGGAGTGTGGGTTGTTGGGTAGCTAGAGAGGCGGACACATGTTTTACTGTGGGAGTTGTGACTTTTACTAACTGGTGAAGATTGAGTTTAGTGGCAAGTGATGTACGTTTTGAAGACTGTTTTATACCAGTACGTGACATGATAATAGTGAGTGTAGAAACTGGGCGAAGTAAATACTGAGACTGTGCCGTGAGACGAAGTAACTATGACAGTGCAACCGAGAATGGGCGGTATTGTAGCTTTGTGTCTGTGAATTGAAATGCACTTGTATTTTCACTGCGTTTTCGTACACTCAAGTACTGTGAACTTACATATTTATTCGCGTTTGGATGTACTGTCGGACGCCTATAATCAGTAACAGTCGTTATGAACGTATGCGAACTGTCTATTGTGTGTGAGTACATTCCCGGCCAGGACGGTTTTTCGCGATCGCGACAGTCATAATACGAATTAACTTTCTATAGAATTCGCCGTCGGCAAGTTTTATAAACTGTGTGTGGCATAGGTAAACTTAAATTGTGTGTGCCAGAAACATTAATACTGTGCACATACGGAAATCTGTAACAACAATTACATCGACCAACCTGTGGCCTGCCAAACGGCACTGTAATCAGATTTGCAGCTTAATGAATACTACCGCCCGCCCGATTACGAGGAAAAATCATCAGCTGCAATCACACGACCGTGGGAGCAGATCTCAGCGTTTCACCAGAACCAGCCAGCTGCCGTCGATATCGCGACCATAGTCACAACACACAAGATAAGATTTAAAAGCAGCGCTCTCCTCTCAAAGCCTCAAAATTATTGCAAACAATTTTAATTTCCTTTGGCTGACATACACGTAACATTTGTCTTCTTTAGAATAAAAGTGTTCCCCACGAAGTGGTGTGTTCTATGTAGACATTGTTAACTTTCATTAGCAGTAGCCATTTCCATTTTAATTATTTCCATTTTATTTTTTTTACATTTTAAATCCGCTGCCGCTGCATGTGTATTTTTTTGATAACGTTTGGAGGGTATGTGTCTAAATTCGTGTGCTGTAGCCTTTACCAGAGGAATTGTAATGCTTTGCTACTTGGACAAGGGCGCCCGCCATTAATTTCTTAAACGTCGACGAATGACAGTGAGCTCGCTTGCTATTGATGCTAACATTCTATAGTGGGTAATTCAAAGGTGGGTAGCTGTCAAACCACACGGGTTGTGATTACTTTGTATGAGAGTCGTGTGAAATTGTGGGTTCATCACTCAACTTTGGTATTCTTTTGTTTATTGATGTTAGAAACAAATTTTTTTGTCAATGTCCTTAAATCTTATTTAATGTGGTTATTCTATGCTAAACTGGGATAAATGCACGGTCAGATATTGTGTTGGGAAGTAAAATTTGGAGAAACGACTATTTAGATACGACTTGATTTGGACTGCATTAGTTAACACGGTACTTTTCGGGTATTTTGGCGATACTTAGTGACAGGGTAGAATCGCAGTCGTCACATATGGCGACCGTGGAGTGACAGGACAGGGTATTTTGACGCTGTCTTAAAGAATTGCAATCTTCAGATCTCAGTTTCAAAAATTTTGATAATTAGTGGGAGTGGTTTGTTGGTGTTAGGATCAGAAAATAGACAAGATGACTATTAAAGAGGATGAACGTGTAGCCAGTTTTAAAGTGTGGGATGACAAGCAAGGGGAAAATAAAGAACATGAAATTGCTATGGAAAAGGTGGAAAAGGATACAGTAATTAAGACAGAACTTGAGGTTGATAAAGATGTAGATGGAACAGGAGGGGTAAAAAGTATGTTTGCTGAACTGTTAGGGGAAATGAGAGGAATGAAAGAGGGCCATAAAGGTTTAAGAGAAGATATAGAGGGTATAAATAAGAAAATGGAAGCTGTTAGCAAATCACAAAAGGATACTGGAGAAGAACTAAAGAATTTAGATAGAAAATTTGAACAAAGGTTTGAGGATTTTAAAAGGGAACTAGATGATGGGATAGAAAAGAGGATTTCAAATATTAAGTTGGATATAGGCAAAGATTTTAACAAATTTAAAGATGATGTTAAAGAGACATTTAAAGAAACTGAATTCGAGCTGATGGAAAAGCAAAAGAGTTTTAGGGAGGAGGTAAATGGAAGGGTAGATTGCATGGATAAGAACATTGTAGCACAGGCTGAAGTGTGTGATAAAAGACAGACAGAAGTGAAGGAATATTGTGATTGAATTTTACAGGAACATAGTAAGAAAGCTCAAGTAGAAGTGGGTAGACTCAGGGAGTCCTCTTCTGTGATTGAGAAAAGAATAGGAACTTTGGAAAGAAAAATAGAAGATAGTAATTGTACAGCTCCATCTGTGGTAGTACGTATGAGAGATGGTAGTACTTTTAATAATATAGTATTTGATCCTAAAGGCAACGTCCATCCAGTGGCTTTTGTGAATAGTTTACGAAGTCAGTTTACTGTAGAGTGGATTTAGAAAGATAAATTAAGGAAGGCAAGTGCATGTTTAAAGGGTGAAAGTTTAGATTGGGGAGCAGATGCACCAGATAGATATGAAACTTTTGAGGATTTTGTGTCAGCTTTTCTAGCGGAGTACTGATCTAAAGAAAAACAGAGTGATGTAATTGAGGCTTTTAAGAAGGCACCATGGTACGACAACCGAAATAGGGAGAGCATGAGAGAATATTGTGAAAGATGGATCAATAGGTTGAAGCATTTGGACAGTACTTGGAGTGATCGAGATACAATAGAAGTATTGATGGGGAACGGCACTGTGATCAGATTTGCAGCTTAATGAATACCACCGCCTGCCCGATTACGAGGAAAAATCATCAGCTGGAACAGACCAGTAGAGTGAATCAGGTAAATGTGAGAGGTAGGGGAGAAAGAGGTCGAGGGAATTTTAGGGGTAATGGTAGAGGTTATGATAGGAGAGGAAGTTTTAATATGGGAAACGGTACACCGCAACAGTAAGGGCCCATGCTGGGGCGGGTCAAGTATCAGGGCCTACCAAAGTTGCTAGTTGCCACAATGATGTAAGATGTTTTGTGATGTGCAGCAATAGTAATACTAATCATGGTGATAGGGTGTGTGGAAGTCAGAACTTAGTAATTGAAGAGGTAGTGCCCAAAATTAAGTGTGGGAATAATATAGAATCGGGAGGTTCATGTATGGAGGTATTTTCTCATATGTATGATGGTGTTACAGAATATGAAAAGGAGCAAATAGACAGGGAGAAGGAGATTGAAGTGAAACAAATGGAAAGTATTGAAAGTGAGGAGGAAGAGACAAGTAGTGGTAGTAGTGACAGTGAAGGGGGAGAAGAAGAGGTACCAGAGGATGCATTTCTTTTCCAGAGTAATTTGCATAGGAGTAAAGGGGAAGAGAACGGGCCAGTTTCTGAAGTTATTAAGGGAGAGATTTCTACCGATTCCTTGAACCATGGTGTAGATGCTGATGAGGAGGAAAAAATTAATGTGTTTATTATTGGCAAGGATAAGGATGTGGCAACTTGTAGCGAGGAGGAAGAGAGTTTATGTGCAATTAGAAGGGAGTCAAGAGAAGAGGAAAGCTCAGACATAGGTTGCAGAAAATGGGAATATTATAATATTGAAAGAGATTTGTTACATGAAGGTGAAGATATGGGGGATATTAAAGCTGGACAACCTTTTGTGAAAATGGAAACCTATGGTAGGGAACAAAAGGCTCTTTTGTATACAGGTAGTGAAATAAGTGCTGTATCAGAGGAATTCTATAACTGTATAAAGGAAGGTAATGAGGTAATGGACGTACCTGTGTTGGGGATAAAAATAATGGGTGCTACGGGCAAGTTGAGCAAAGCGGTCAAGCGACAGATCATCTTAGAATTTGAACTTGGGGGCATAAGCTTGGTACATAATTGTTTTATTGTTCCTGGGCTCAGTGTGGAAATTATCCTGGGCATAGACTGATTGACAGAGTGTAAAGCAGGAGTAAATTGTGGGGACGGTTTTGTCACTTTTTATAATGAAGGATTAGAAACAAGTATGAAATTTGATGGAATGATAGTGGGTAGCAATGATTTAGTTGGTCAGTTGAAAATGAGAGTGATGGCAGTATGAGTCAATATGAGAGATTTAGAGTTGAACTTGGATTATAGGGGTAGCAGAGAGGAGGCAGAGATAATAGAAGAAATGAAGAACCAGATGGACAAGGTAGAAGGGTTAAGTAAACAACAGAAAGAAGAGTTAAGGGAAGTATTATGGATAAATAGAGAGGCATTTTCAGACAGACCTGGTAAAGTTAAGAACTTTGAGTGTAAATTAGATGTGAAACCGCATGAACCCTTTGCAAGAAAGCCGTTTTCTATACCATTTGCGTTCAGGAAAGCTGTACATAAAGAGATTGAGAGAATGGTCGACTGTGGAGTTATAGAAAGAAGCAAGAGTGAATACAATAGTTCCTTAATAGTGGTGGGCAAAAAAGATTGTAGTGTGAGAGTGGTTATTGATGCTAGAGCTTTGAACAACATAGTGAGTAGAGAGACCGATCGCCCCGAAAATATGGACGGGACGTTACAGAAGTATTATAATATGAACTACATGACTAGCCTCGATCTCACGGCCGGGTACTGGCAGGTTCCACTTGCGGAGGAGTATAGGAAGTATACGGTCTTTTTGGTAAATGGGAAATGTTACCAATATACTGTAGTACCCTTTGATTTGAATATTAGTGTGTCCGTATTCATTCGAGCATTAGACCAAGTCTTGGGACCAGAGTTGAGTCCAAGAATAACTGTGTACGTAGATGATTTCTTGATTGCCACCGAGTCATGGGAGGAACATTGTAGTTTATTGGATGATGTGTTTCAGGCTTTGAGAAAAGGGGGCATGACCTTTAGACTTAAGAAATGTGAGTTTGTGAGAAAGGAAATAAAGTTTTTAGGTAGAATCTTGTCCACTACAGGTATCAAATTTGACCCTGAGAAGATCAAAGCTGTTAAAGAATGCCCATCTCCGAAGTATCGAAAACAATTGAAGTCCTTTCTCGGTTTATGTAACTTTATATAAATTTTGTATCAGGACAAGTATTAAACAATCCAAGTTTAAATAAGTTATTGAGTCCTAAAGTGCCATTTGTTTGGACCAGTGAGTGTCAGTAAGCTTTTACACAGCTTAAGGGAGCTTTAAAAGAGAATAGAATTTTGCATCATCCTGACCTTATTAGACCTTTTTGTTTGGGGACTGATTCTAGTGGATATGGTATTGGAGCAGAATTATTTCAGGATTTTGGAGAAGGTGGGAAGGAAGATCATACAACAATTGCATTTGTGAGCAGGTCATTAACTAAGTATGAAAAGAATTATAGTGTGACAGAAAAAGAAGCTTTGGCAATATTCTGGGGATCTAGAAAATTTAGGGATTATCTGTGGGGAAATAAAACCATCATATATACTGATCATAGGGCTTTGATATTTTTCAAGAAATTTAGGTTGATGCATACTAGGTTGAAAAGATGGGTAGTGTTCATCCAACAGTTTGAATTTGAAATCAAGTATGTTAAGGGTACTCAAAATAAAGTTGCAGATGCATTATCCAGATTACCTTTAGGGGAAAATGTGGAAATAGGACAAGATATAGATGAAGAGCATGTGAAATTATTCTATATTAAGGGAGTTCAAGGGGAAAAGAAAATAGAAAATATATGTAAATACAAGAGGAGGTATCAAAACCATGATGAGATCTGGAAAATGATTAAGAGAGAGTTAGATATGCCAAATGGTAATGATAAACTGCCGAAATACTATAAAGTGCATGGTGGAATCTTGTTCAGGCGAACTAATGAATGTTCAGAGGATTGGAAGGTGTGTTGGCCTAGTGACTGCATTGATGAAATAATTGACTACATTCATTTGAGTTTTGGGCATATAGGTGCAAGGAAATGTATACAGAAATTAAGAGAATGTGTGGCCTTTGTCAACATGGTGAAAAGAGTAAATAACAGGATTAGGACATGTGATAAGTGCCAGAGAGCCAAGGTTACAAATCAGCATGCCAGCTTCCTATGCAGAATGTAAAACCTAATAATTTGATGGAGTTATTAGCTGTCGATTTCTATGGCCCTTTGCCAAAGACAAAAAGAGGTTTTGCCTACATTTTTGTGGTATTGGAAGTATTTTCTAGATTTGTTAGGTTTGACCCTTTGTGTAAAGCCACTGGTAGGGCGATTCTGACTAAACTTGAAAAGGACTATTTTGTAAAATTTGGTAAGCCAAAAGCAATACTTTCTGACAACGGATCTCAGTTTACTAGTAAGCATTGGAAGGAAGGTCTTACCGACCAGAGAACAGCCGTAATATATACGTCAACTTACCACCCAGCCAGAAACCCGGCGGAGCGCTATATGATGGAAATAGGAAGGTTATGCCACACATATTGTAGTAATAATCACAGTTCCTGGGGAGATGTTGTGGAAAATATTGAGGATGTAATGAACACAGTGCCTCATGATGTAACTGGGTCTACCCCATATGAGATAATGAAGGGAGAAAGATCCTTGAGTTTTGTAGAGGAGAATCTGTCGTTTCCACCAAGGGATGAGTTAAGTTGGGATGAGAAGAAGAAAAGACTGCGAGAATTAGTGGAAAAGAGGTTAGAGGAGAGGAGGAGATGGCATGATAAAAAATTAAAGAAGGATGAAATTAAGGTGGGAGACTTGGTATTGGTGAAGACTTATGAAAAATCTAGGGAGATTAACAATGAGATATCAAAGTTTTTTGACGTGTTTAAAGGTCCGTTTGAGGTAGTGGGTATACCACATCCGAATGCTTATTATCTGGTGTATCCAAAGTCAAAAAAGAATTTTGGTCTGAAGAATATAGTAGATTTGAAACCATATAAACCCAGGGCATGAGGTTTGGGTGATGAACCGTATCTCCCTTTTCTTTTTCAGATCTGAACCAGAATTTGATGAACTGAGGGACATGATTAAGGAGTATATGATTATATAAGTCGCTATAGGCAATCGAATTTGAGTTGTAGAATCAATTATTTGAGTACATTAAAATACACAACATTATGACAGACTTGATAATTTAGAGCCATAAATTTTGTGTGGAAACATGACTTGTTACAAAGACTCAAAAGTATGTGATAAAAAGTGATGTATACAGTGAGGAATGGACTAACGAGATTAGTCTTCGGTTATATTGTATAAGTTTGTTGTAATTATTTGTTTATATGAACATTTTTTTTAAAATTGTTACTGCTCATACATTTCTTAGTGCTGGATTCAGAATATAAAATAATCATTCATTTAATTGGTTTGCTTAATTGAAATCAGTATTCCGTAGGAATTTTGTTGAATACTGTTTTCATGATTGTAAGGTAGATTACATGTTATTCAATAATATAAGAAATTACTGATGTAATATTTGTAAATAAAAGCTTTGGATAAGTCAAGTCAACATATACCAGAATATTATCTAGTTTTATGAGGTCAGTTGTCTCATATGGGTCATGGACATTTTATCTTGAGAGGTTTTTGGGAACATCTCATCATAAAATGGGGGACACATGTGAAGACATTTTTATTTTGCTATAGATATATATATTTATCTTGCTTTTTTTTCCCCCATAGCGCATTTTTTTTTCTTTTGTCTTGTAATATAGAGATAAAAGTTGTTTTCTAGATGTAACACGTAATTGGAAATTATTTCTTTTTTGTAAGTAGATAAATATGTTTAGAGTTTATTGATTGTGGAAAGCTTTAATTTTTTGTGTTTATCGTTTACTGTAATAAGTTTGGTAGAAAATAGTTGTGTGAAGATGTATGTAATTTACTTGATGTTGTATAAACTGTGGGCGAGAGTATTGAGAAAGAGAGAGAGAGAAATATCGATAGTCGATCCAACAAAGGGAGTGTGGGTTGTTGGGTAGCTAGAGAGGCGGACACATGCTTTACTGTGGGAGTTGTGACTTTTACGAACTGGTGAAGATTGAGTTTAGTGGCAAGCGATGTACGTTTTGAATGAATGTTTTATACCGGTACGGGACATGATAATAGTGAGTGTAGAAACTGGGCGAAGTAAATACTGAGACTGTGCCGTGAGACGAAGTAACTATGACAGTGCAACCGAGAATGGGCGGTATTGTAGCTTTGTGTCTGTGAATTGAACTGCACTTGTATTTTGACTGCTTTTTCGTACACTCAAGCGCTGTGAAATTACATATTTATTCGCGTTTGGACGTACTGTCGGACGCCTATAATCAGTAACAGTCGCTATGAACTTATGCGAACTGTCTATTGTGTGTGAGTACATTCCCGGCCAGGACGGTTTTTCGCGATCGCGACAGTCATAATACGAATTGACTTTCTATAGGATTCGCCGTCGGCAAGTTTTATAAACTGTGTGTGGCATAGGTAAACTTAAATTGTGTGTGCCAGAAACATTAATACTGTGCACATACGGACATCTGTAACAACAATTACATCGACCAACCTGTGGCCTGCCAAACGGCACTGTGATCAGATTTGCAGCTTAATGAATACCACCGCCCGCCCGATTACGAGGAAAAATCATCAGCTGCAATCACACGACCGTGGGAGAAGATCTCAGCGTTTCACCAGAACCAGCCAGCTGCCGTCAATATCGCGACCATAGTCACAACACACAAGATAAGATTTAAAAGCAGCGCTCTCCTCTCAAAGACTCAAAATTATTGCAAACAAATTTAATTTCCTTTTGGCTGACATACACGTAACATTTGTCTTCTTTAGAATAAAAGTGTTCCCCACGAAGTGGTGTGTTCTATGTAGACATTGTTAACTTTCATTAGCAGTAGCCATTTCCATTTTAATTATTTCCATTTTATTTTTTTTACATTTTAAATCCGCTGCCGCTGCATGTGTATTTTTTTGATAACGTTTGGAGGGTATGTGTCTAAATTCGTGTGCTGTAGCATTTACCAGAAGAATTGTAATGCTTTGCTACTTGGACAAGGGCGCCCGCCATTAATTTCTTAAACGTCGACGAATGACAGTGAGCTCGCTTGCTATTGATGCTAACATTCTCTAGTGGGTAATTCAAAGGTGGGTAGCTGTCAAACCACACGGGTTGTGATTACTTTGTATGAGAGTCGTGTAAAATTGTGGGTTCATCACTCAACTTTGGTATTCTTTTGTTTATTGATGTTAGAAACAAATTTTTTTGTCAATGTCCTTAAATCTTATTTAATGTGGTTATTCTATGCTGAACTGGGATAAATGCACGGTCAGATATTGTGTTGGGAAGTAAAATTTGGAGAAACGACTATTTAGATACGACTTGATTTGGACTGCATTAGTTAACACGGTACTTTTCGGGCATTTTGGCGATACTTAGTGACAGGGTAGAATCGCAGTCGTCACATATGGCGACCGTGGAGTGACAGGACAGGGTATTTTGACGCTGTCTTAAAGAATTGCAATCTTCAGATCTCAGTTTCAAAAATTTTGATAATTAGTGGGAGTGGTTTGTTGGTGTTAGGATCAGAAAATAGACAAGATGACTATTAAAGAGGATGAATGTGTAGCCAGTTTTAAAGTGTGGGATGACAAGCAAGGGAAAAATAAAGAACATGAAATTGCTATGGAAAAGATGGAAAAGGATCAGTAATTAAGACAGAACTGAGGTTGATAAAGATGTAGATGGAACAGGAGGGGTAAAAAGTATGTTTGCTGAACTGTTAGGGGAAATGAGAGGAATGAAAGAGGGCCATAAAGGTTTAAGAGAAGATATAGAGGGTATAAATAAGAAAATGGAAGCTGTTAGCAAATCACAAAAGGATATGGGAGAAGAACTAAAGAATTTAGATAGGAAATTTGAACAAAGGTTTGAGGATTTTAAAAGGGAACTAGATGATGGGATAGAAAAGAGGATTTCAAATATTAAGTTGGATATAGGCAAAGATTTTAACAAATTTAAAGATGATGTTAAAGAGACATTTAAAGAAACTGAATTCGAGCTGATGGAAAAGCAAAAGAGTTTTAGGGAGGAGGTAAATGGAAGGGTAGATTGCATGGATAAGAAAATTATAGCACAGGCTGAAGTGTGTGATAAAAGACAGACAGAAGTGAAGGAATATTGTGATTGAATTTTACAGGAACATAGTAAGAAAGCTCAAGTAGAAGTGGGTAGACTCAGGGAGTCCTCTTCTGTGATTGAGGAAAGAATAGGAACTTTGGAAAGAAAAATAGAAGATAGTAATTGTACAGCTCCATCTGTGGTAGTACGTATGAGAGATGGTAGTACTTTTAATAAAATAGTATTTGATCCTAAAGGCAACGTCCATCCAGTGGCTTTTGTGAATAGTTTACGAAGTCAGTTTACTGTAGAGTGGATTTAGAAAGATAAATTAAGGAAGGCAAGTGCATGTTTAAAGGGTGAAAGTTTAGATTGGGGAGCAGATGCACCAGATAGATATGAAACTTTTGAGGATTTTGTGTCAGCTTTTCTAGCGGAGTACTGATCTAAAGAAAAACAGAGTGATGTAATTGAGGCTTTTAAGAAGGCACCATGGTACGACAACCGAAATAGGGAGAGCATGAGAGAATATTGTGAAAGATGGATCAATAGGTTGAAGCATTTGGACAGTACTTGGAGTGATCGAGATGCAATAGAAGTATTGATGGGGAACGGCACTGTGATCAGATTTGCAGCTTAATGAATACCACCGCCTGCCCGATTACGAGGAAAAATCATCAGCTGGAACAGACCAGTAGAGTGAATCAGGTAAATGTGAGAGGTAGGGGAGAAAGAGGTCGAGGGAATTTTAGGGGTAATGGTAGAGGTTATGATAGGAGAGGAAGTTTTAATATGGGAAACGGTACACCGCAACAGTAAGGGCCCATGCTGGGGCGGGTCAAGTATCAGGGCCTACCAAAGTTGCTAGTTGCCACAATGATGTAAGATGTTTTGTGATGTGCAGCAATAGTAATACTAATCATGGTGATAGGGTGTGTGGAAGTCAGAACTTAGTAATTGAAGAGGTAGTGCCCAAAATTAAGTGTGGGAATAATATAGAATCGGGAGGTTCATGTATGGAGGTATTTTCTCATATGTATGATGGTGTTACAGAATATGAAAAGGAGCAAATAGACAGGGAGAAGGAGATTGAAGTGAAACAAATGGAAAGTATTGAAAGTGAGGAGGAAGAGACAAGTAGTGGTAGTAGTGACAGTGAAGGGGGAGAAGAAGAGGTACCAGAGGATGCATTTCTTTTCCAGAGTAATTTGCATAGGAGTAAAGGGGAAGAGAACGGGCCAGTTTCTGAAGTTATTAAGGGAGAGATTTCTACCGATTCCTTGAACCATGGTGTAGATGCTGATGAGGAGGAAAAAATTAATGTGTTTATTATTGGCAAGGATAAGGATGTGGCAACTTGTAGCGAGGAGGAAGAGAGTTTATGTGCAATTAGAAGGGAGTCAAGAGAAGAGGAAAGCTCAGACATAGGTTGCAGAAAATGGGAATATTATAATATTGAAAGAGATTTGTTACATGAAGGTGAAGATATGGGGGATATTAAAGCTGGACAACCTTTTGTGAAAATGGAAACCTATGGTAGGGAACAAAAGGCTCTTTTGTATACAGGTAGTGAAATAAGTGCTGTATCAGAGGAATTCTATAACTGTATAAAGGAAGGTAATGAGGTAATGGACGTACCTGTGTTGGGGATAAAAATAATGGGTGCTACGGGCAAGTTGAGCAAAGCGGTCAAGCGACAGATCATCTTAGAATTTGAACTTGGGGGCATAAGCTTGGTACATAATTGTTTTATTGTTCCTGGGCTCAGTGTGGAAATTATCCTGGGCATAGACTGATTGACAGAGTGTAAAGCAGGAGTAAATTGTGGGGACGGTTTTGTCACTTTTTATAATGAAGGATTAGAAACAAGTATGAAATTTGATGGAATGATAGTGGGTAGCAATGATTTAGTTGGTCAGTTGAAAATGAGAGTGATGGCAGTATGAGTCAATATGAGAGATTTAGAGTTGAACTTGGATTATAGGGGTAGCAGAGAGGAGGCAGAGATAATAGAAGAAATGAAGAACCAGATGGACAAGGTAGAAGGGTTAAGTAAACAACAGAAAGAAGAGTTAAGGGAAGTATTATGGATAAATAGAGAGGCATTTTCAGACAGACCTGGTAAAGTTAAGAACTTTGAGTGTAAATTAGATGTGAAACCGCATGAACCCTTTGCAAGAAAGCCGTTTTCTATACCATTTGCGTTCAGGGAAGCTGTACATAAAGAGATTGAGAGAATGGTCGACTGTGGAGTTATAGAAAGAAGCAAGAGTGAATACAATAATTCCTTAATAGTGGTGGGCAAAAAAGATTGTAGTGTGAGAGTGGTTATTGATGCTAGAGCTTTGAACAACATAGTGAGTAGAGAGACCAATCGCCCCGAAAATATGGACGGGACATTACAGAAGTATTATAATATGAACTACATGACTAGCCTCGATCTCACGGCCGGGTACTGGCAGGTTCCACTTGCGGAGGAGTATAGGAAGTATACGGTCTTTTTGGTAAATGGGAAATGTTACCAATATACTGTAGTACCCTTTGGTTTGAATATTAGTGTGTCCGTATTCATTCGAGCATTAGACCAAGTCCTGGACCAGGGTTGAGTTCAAGAATAACTGTGTACGTAGATGATTTCTTGATTGCCACCGAGTCATGGGAGGAACATTGTAGTTTATTGGATGATGTGTTTCAGGCTTTGAGAAAAGGGGGCATGACCTTTAGACTTAAGAAATGTGAGTTTGTGAGAAAGGAAATAAAGTTTTTAGGTAGAATCTTGTCCACTACGGGTATCAAAGTTGACCCTGAGAAGATCAAAGCTGTTAAAGAATGCCCATCTCCGAAGAATCGAAAACAATTGAAGTCCTTTCTCGGTTTATGTAACTTTTATAGAAATTTTGTATCAGGACAAGTATTAAACAATCCAAGTTTAAATAAGTTATTGAGTCCTAAAGTGCCATTTGTTTGGACCAGTGAGTGTCAGTAAGCTTTTACACAGCTTAAGGGAGCTTTAAAAGAGAATAGAATTTTGCATCATTCTGACCTTATTAGACCTTTTTGTTTGGGGACTGATTCTAGTGGATATGGTATTGGAGTAGAATTATTTCAGGATTTTGGAGAAGGTGGGAAGGAAGATCATACAACAATTGCATTTGTGAGCAGGTCATTAACTAAGTATGAAAAGAATTATAGTGTGACAGAAAAAGAAGCTTTGGCAATAATCTGGGGATTTAGAAAATTTAGGGATTATCTGTGGGGAAATAAAACCATCATATATACTGATCATAGGGCTTTGATATTTTTCAAGAAATTTAAGTTGATGCATACTAGGTTGACAAGATGGGTAGTGTTCATGCAACAGTTAGAATTTGAAATCAAGTATGTTAAGGGTACTCAAAATAAAGTTGCAGATACATTATCCAGATTACCTTTAGGGGAAAATGTGGAAACAGGACAAGATATAGATGAAGAGCATGTGAAATTATTCTATATTAAGGGAGTTCAAGGGGAAGAGAAAATAGAAAATATATGTAAATACAAGAGGAGGTATCAAAACCATGATGAGATCTGGAAAATGATTAAGAGAGAGTTAGATATGCCAAATGGTAATGATAAACTGCCGAAATACTATAAAGTGCATGGTGGAATCTTGTTCAGGCAAACTAATGAAAGTTCAGAGGATTGGAAGGTGTGTTGGCCTAGTGACTGCATTGATGAAATAATTGACTACATTCATTTGAGTTTTGGGCATATAGGTGCAAGGAAATGTATACAGAAATTAAGAGAATGTGTGGCCTTTGTCAACATGGTGAAAAGAGTAAATAACAGAATTAGGACATGTGATAAGTGTCAGAGAGCCAAGGTTACAAATCAGACATGCCGGCTTCCTATGCAGAATGTAAAACCTAATAATTTTATGGAGTTATTAGCTGTCGATTTCTATGGCCCTTTGCCAAAGACAAAAGGAGGTTTTGCCTACATTTTTGTGGTATTGGAAGTATTTTCTAGATTTGTTAGGTTTGACCCTTTGTGTAAAGCCACTGGTAGGGCGATTCTGACTAAACTTGAAAAGGACTGTTTTGTAAAATTTGGTAAGCTAAAAGCAATACTTTCTGACAACGGATCCCAGTTTACTAGTAAGCATTGGAAGGAAGGTCTTACTGACCAGAGAACAGCCGTAATATATACGTCAACTTACCACCCAGTCAGAAACCCGGCGGAGCGCTATATGAGGGAAATAGGAAGGTTATGCCACACATATTGTAGTAATAATCACAGTTCCTGGGGAGATGTTGTGGAAAATATTGAGGATGTAATGAACACAGTGCCTCATGATGTAACTGGGTCTACCCCATATGAGATAATGAAGGGAGAAAGATCCTTGAGTTATGTAGAGGAGAATCTGTCGTTTCCACCAAGGGATGAGTTAAGTTGGGATGAGAAGAAGAAAAGACTGCGAGAATTAGTGGAAAAGAGGTTAGAGGAGAGGAGGAGATGGCATGATAAAAAATTAAAGAAGGATGAAATTAAGGTGGGAGACTTGGTATTGGTGAAGACTTATGAAAAATCTAGGGAGATTAACAATGAGAAATCAAAGTTTTTTGACGTGTTTAAAGGTCTGTTTGAGGTAGTGGGTATACCACATCCGAATGCTTATTATCTGGTGTATCCAAAGTCAAAAAAGAATTTTGGTCTGAAGAATATAGTAGATTTGAAACCATATAAACCCAGGGCATGAGGTTTGGGTGATGAACCGTATCTCCCTTTTCTTTTTCAGATCTGAACCAGAATTTGATGAACTGAGGGACATGATTAAGGAGTATATGATTATATAAGTCGCTATAGGCAATCGAATTTGAGTTGTAGAATCAATTATTTGAGTACATTAAAATACACAACATTATGACAGACTTGATAATTTAGAGCCATAAATTTTGTGTGGAAACATGACTTGTTACAAAGACTCAAAAGTATGTGATAAAAAGTGATGTATACAGTGAGGAATGGACTAACGAGATTAGTCTTCGGTTATATTGTATAAGTTTGTTGTAATTATTTGTTTATATGAACATTTTTTTTAAAATTGTTACTGCTCATACATTTCTTAGTGCTGGATTCAGAATATAAAATAATCATTCATTTAATTGGTTTGCTTAATTGAAATCAGTATTCTGTAGGAATTTTGTTGAATACTGTTTTCATGATTGTAAGGTAGATTACATGTTATTCAATAATATAAGAAATTACTGATGTAATATTTGTAAATAAAAGCTTTGGATAAGTCAAGTCAACATATACCAGAATATTATCTAGTTTTATGAGGTCAGTTGTCTCATGTGGGTCATGGACATTTTATCTTGAGAGGTTTTTGGGAACATCTCATCATAAAATGGGGGACACATGTGAAGACATTTTTATTTTGCTATAGATATATATATTTATCTTGCTTTTTTTTCCCCCGTAGCGCATTTTTTTTTCTTTTGTCTTGTAATATAGGGATAAAAGTTGTTTTCTAGATGTAACACGTAATTGGAAATTATTTCTTTTTTGTAAGTAGATAAATATGTTTAGAGTTTATTGATTGTGGAAAGCTTTAATTTTTTTGTGTTTATCGTTTACTGTAATAAGTTTGGTAGAAAATAGTTGTGTGAAGATGTATGTAATTTACTTGATGTTGTATAAACTGTGGGCGAGAGTATTGAGAAAGAGAGAGAGAGCAATATCGATAGTCGATCCAACAAAGGGAGTGTGGGATGTTGGGTAGCTAGAGAGGCGGACACATGTTTTACTGTAGAAGTTGTGACTTTTACGAACTGGTGAAGATTGAGTTTAGTGGCAAGCGATGTACGTTTTGAATGACTGTTTTATACCAGTACGTGACATGATAATAGTGAGTGTAGAAACTGGGCGAAGTAAATACTGAGACTGTGCCGTGAGACGAAGTAACTATGACAGTGCAACCGAGAATGGGCGGTATTGTGGCTTTGTGTCTGTGAATTGAACTGCACTTGTATTTTGACTGCGTTTTCGTACACTCAAGCGCTGTGAACTTACATATTTATTCGCGTTTGGACGTACTGTCGGACGCCTATAATCAGTAACAGTCGTTATGAACTTATGCGAACTGTCTATTGTGTGTGAGTACATTCCCGGCCAGGACGGTTTTTCGCGATCGCGACAGTCATAATACGAATTGACTTTCTATAGAATTCGCCGTCGGCAAGTTTTATAAACTGTGTGTGGCATAGGTAAACTTAAATTGTGTGTGCCAGAAACATTAATACTGTGCACATACGGACATCTGTAACAACAATTACATCGACCAACCTGTGGCCTGCCAAACGGCACTGTGATCAGATTTGCAGCTTAATGAATACCACCGCCCGCCCGATTACGAGGAAAAATCATCAGCTGCAATCACACGACCGTGGGAGCAGATCTCAGCGTTTCACCGGAACCAGCCAGCTGCCGTCGATATCGCGACCATCGTCACAACACACAAGATAAGATTTAAAAGCAGCGCTCTCCTCTCAAAGACTCAAAATTATTGCAAACAAATTTAATTTCCTTTTGGCTGACATACACGTAACATTTGTCTTCTTTAGAATAAAAGTGTTCCCCACGAAGTGGTGTGTTCTATGTAGACATTGTTGACTTTCATCAGCAGTAGCCATTTCCATTTTAATTATTTCCATTTCATTTTTTTTACATTTTAAATCCGCTGCCGCTGCATGTGTATTTTTTTTATAACGTTTGGAGGGTATGTGTCTAAATTCGTGTGCTGTAGCATTTACCAGAAGAATTGTAATGCTTTGCTACTTGGACAAGGGCGCCCGCCATTAATTTATTAAATGTCGACCAATGACAGTGAGCTCGCTTGCTATTGGTGCTAACATTCTCTAGTGGGTAATTCAAAGGTGGGTAGCTGTCAAACCACACGGGTTGTGATTACTTTGAATGAGAGTCAAATGGTTCAAATGTACTGGAACTCTCACCTCAGTTCAAATGGCTCTGAGCACTATGGGACTTAACATCAGAGGTCATCAGTCCCCTAGAACTTAGAACTAGTTAAACCTAACTAACCTAAGAACATCACACACATCCATGCCCGAGGCAGGATTCGAACCTGCGACCGTAGCGGTCCCGAGGTTCCAGACTGCAGCGCCTAGAACCGCACGGCCACTTCGGCCGGCTTTTGAATGAGAGTCGTGTAAAATTGTGGGTTCATCACTCAGCTTTGGTATTCTTTTGTTTATCGATGTTAGAAACAATTTTTTTTTGTCAATGTCCTTAAATCTTATTTAATGTGGTTATTCTATGCTAAACTGGGATAAATGCACGGTCAGATATTGTGTTGGGAAGTAAAATTTGGAGAAACGTCTATTTAGATACGACTTGATTTGGACTGCATTAGTTAACACGGTACTTTTCGGGTATTTTTGCGATACTTAGTGACAGGGTGGAATCGCAGTCGTCACAATAGCCGTGTACATTTTTGATTATTTTAGGTTAAAAAAACGTTTTCTGTATGAAGTGAGTCTGCAAGTTACTAACGCTGTTTTTTTACATGTTCTGCTCCTTCCCTTCTTGGTAGCAGCAGCTGGTGTCGAAAGGCTTCATTTCACATCTGCACTTAGCAGTTTTTGGCTTTCTGCGGTATTTCTTGCACGGCTCTATTTACAATACACTTTGTTTAACTGTTTCTCATTCTGCACTGTCACAGTGTTTATGTCTGTACGTTTGTTTTCGTTCACGTTGTGTTGCCATCCTGTGAAACGTGTGTCTATGTGTGTGTGTGTATGTGTGTGTGTGTGTGTGTGTGTGTGTGTGTGTGTGTGTGTGTGGTGGGTTGGTGGGTGGGTGGGTGGGTGAGAGAGAGAGAGAGAGAGTGAAATTGTCTTGCATGAACGTAGAGACGTGAGAGGAGTGGGCTTGGGTTGTTTTTTGTTTTTTTCAGGGCAGGGGGGTGGGGAGACAGGGATGTGCCTGAACAGTGATTACAGGACAAAATCTTGGAGAAGATGGTAGTGGTAAATGGAGTCAACCCAAACGCACTCCTCTCAAGTCCCTACCTTGATAACTTGATACAAGACAGTTTCACTAACTCTCTCTCTTTCTCTGTCTCTCTCTCTCTCTCTCTCTCTCTCTCTCTCTCTCTCTCACACACACACACACACACACACACAATCGTTTCAAAGGTCTGTCCAACTGTTCAATAACCTAATTCTGAAGAGCTTATGGGCGTATGAAGATAAAATGTATAACACGTCACATATGTATATCCACGGTGCTTTGACGATGTAAGTCAGTACAATCCGGATGCGGTCATATACGTCACATATTTTGATACTCGCAAACTCAGTCATCAAAACTTACAGAACACTTACCGTTGACTTAGAATCATTACGTTTGCATGAAGCAAAGTTTCACACTACAACCAAAGGCAAAATCCTAAAATTGTTAATTTGTAATCATAAGACACGCAAAAATTATTTGGCCTTTTTTACTAACTGTCTTTCTGTCTGTCCGTCTGTTTAAAACCCTTTTTTTCAGGAACGGGGAGACGAAACAAGTTGAAATTTATGTCAAATACTAAGTAATAAACATTAGCTATTACGTCAATGCAGTCAAAAGTTTCGGCCATTTATATCACATTTTTTGGCACTCCCAAACCCATCCATTAAAACCTGTAGGGTATTTTCCGTTGATATGGAATCATTAAATTTGGCCAGAAGAAAGGTTTCACAATGGAAATAAAGGTCAAAGTCGGAAGTTGTTTATTTGCAATTACAGCGCACGAAAAAGTTTTCTTTGTTATTTGTTATTAGATTGTTTCCTGTCCGTCCATCTGTTAAGATTCCTTTTTGTAGGAACGGGTAGACGTAAAAAGTTGAAATCTGTGATCTGTGCCAAATAGGAAGGTCTGTGGTCACTTGGCGGTTTAATAAACGTTAAGTTCTAAGTCAATGCATTGAAAAGTTTCGGCCATTTATGTTACATATTTTTACACTCGCGAACTCACTCATTAAAACCTCTAGGAAACTTCCATTTGACATGGAAGCATGAAATTTGGTGAGAAGAAAAGTTTCGCAGCACAAGTTAAGGAAAAATATGCTACTTCGAACTTGAAATTAATACATTGTCGGAAGTCTTGGAATCTGTGGGATCGGTATCTCGCTAGTATCAATGTCGATAACAGGGAAAAACCGCTGTAATCATCGATTCCCCGAATGGATGACCTGTCAATACACACAAATAAGTTTACGAATCGTACTCGCACCTGGTCTATTTTTTAATATACCCCAGACTGAAAAATCATTGGCCGCGATACGTGGGGATCATGGGGGCCATTCTGTCGTATCCCGTCTGTCAATTTATTCATCAAAGTTTTCATTTAGAATGTCTCTTATAAAACTTCCATAACATGGGGGTGCTCCATTTCGTTGCCATATCAGCTTTTCTTTAACCTGCTGCAGATGCTCCAAAAGCGGGCCATTTTTCACTTCTAACAACACATCTTAAAGCATATCTAAGTAATTCACAAAACTGATAGGATCATTGAAAAAATAAAGCCCGATTATTCCACCCCGGAAAATTCCTGCCGCTTCACTCACTCGGCCGGCCGAAGTGGCCGTGCGGTTAAAGGCGCTGCAGTCTGGAACCGCAAGACTGCTACGGTCGCAGGTTCGAATCCTGCCTCGGGCATGGATGTTTGTGATGTCCTTAGGTTAGTTAGGTTTAACTAGTTCTAAGTTCTAGGGGACTAATGACCTCAGCAGTTGAGTCCCATAGTGCTCAGAGCCATTTGAACCATTTACACTCACTCCAGGAGAGTGTGTCCATCGGCACTTGGCGGCTCGTAGAATCCCAGCGTCACATTTGTGTCTGGGCACCTTAAAAGTTGCTTCGTCGCTCGAACGAATGCTTTTGCAAAACTTTTGCTCTGGCTAAAGTGAAATGTATGCAACTTGCGGAATATTCCATACAACTGTCTGGTTCATCTTCATTTAGGCCTTCAAAACGTACTCCTGTATGGGCTCAGTTTCACCTTTTTTTGAATCCATCACAGCCCTATGCTTGCTATGCCATAATTCTTGAAGCCTTTCTTTGTGATCTAGTAGTCACTGCACAAAACAATGCTCAACAACACTAAGATTCTTCTCTATAGTAGAAGACTTTGGCCTCCCTCATCTGCGAGGTTTCGCTACCGACCCAGAGTCTAAAAATCTTAAAATTAATTTGCAAATATTTTGTCGAGATGAAGGTTGAAAGGTTGGAAAGCGTTCCACATACAAATGTCTATCATAACTGTAATTAAGGCCATGTTTCCACCGTGTTTGCAAAACAAATACACGCTGTTCAAAAATGGTTCAAATGGCTCTGAGCACTATGGGACTTAACATCAGAGGTCATCAGTCCCCTAGAACTTAGAACTACTTAAACCTAACTAACCTAAGGACATCACACACATCCATGCCTCAGGCAGGATTCGAACCTGCGACCGTAGCGGTCGCGCGGTTCCAGACTGAAGCGCCTCTGTTTCTCAGATAACAACAAACAACAGACCTCGAACTTCTAGCATCAAATGACTTATGGACCGTGCGGGGTAGCCGAGCGGTCTTAGGCGTCATTTCACGGTCCACGCGGCTCCCCCGTCAGAGGTTCGAGTCCTTAGCGTAAGAAACTTACTTAGATTAAGCAGTGTGTAAGTTTAGGAACCAATGACTTCAGCAGTTTGGTCCCATAAGACCTTACCACAAATTTCCAAAATTTTGACTTGTGGCTATCACGCACTAGTCAGGCTGATTGCCACTTTGCTAGGCAAAACGAAGACTAAGTATTGCTAGTGACAACTGACTTATAGCCCACCCGTATCATGGATACTAGCACTGCGACAGAATAGACATAGACGTCCCACACATACACTATCGGGAAACACTAGGGAATCTTTCTGGCTTCGAGAGTACTTGAGTACAATGCAGCCAGTTCAGAGAGGCATGTGCCGCGTGAGGACTAGCATTGTCCTGGTGATAAATGGCATTATGATATTGTCGCATGAGAGTTAAAACGTGCCGCTGTGCCGTCTGAGTTACCTCACTCACCATCAGCCATGACCAGAAATCATATCCGATTTTTCCGCACACCAAGACGATGGAAGTAACACCGCTGTGCGCCTCCAAGATATTGGAAGAATGGGACCTCCCCCCATGTCGTCACCATACCTGTTGACGACGATCATCGGGGGTAGTGCCCAACCGTGATCCACCTCTGAACACAATGCGACACAGTTCAATAGCAGTCCATGCTTCCCTGTCACGAAACCACCCCAAACGCTGCCGCTTCTGTTGTGGTGTTAATGGCAATTCCTGGGACCGGCTGGTGGTGGCCTCTAACTAATAGTGCCCCATGACACAGAATGTAGCAAGTTGTCCATTACTTGTTCTCTGACGGCAGGTGAAGATGTGTTGGGGTTACGATCTGCTTAGTGCAGTATAGCGATCATCCCGCGTGATTGTCAAACGAGGTCTATTGGAACCTACACCAGCGCGCCTGCCTTCAAATTTCCTTACAGTCCAAAATCAGACCACTGTCACATCCGAATAGCCCACAGACAGTCCAACATCAGGCCACTGTCGCATCTAAATGCCCAACAGATTTCGATATTGTGCGATTCGACCAGCCAGCCAAATGGAAACTCACAATGAGTCCCTTTCCAAACTTTGTCAGGTACTGGTGGTGCTGTCTTAGACGAGTATGCGGCATTTCCATGTTCTTTACAGTGATCAACTAACAGCTGACGACATTCACACCCCTCATATACCCTACCAGGCCTGGTAACAACACAAAAACGAACAACACACATGCACTCTGATGGCTGTTCTACAAGTCAGGGAGAACTATAACCATTTCTATATATGTCGATGGTGAGTAAGTGTACGAAATACAGTGACATCTGACCATGTCTTCTGGGTGCTTTGTTATTTTTGTCAGGAAGTGTATATTGGGCACAAAAGATTCATATGTAGCCATCAAAGAAGTATTTCGCCGTTACGTCGCAGGGTAGTCTTGGTCATTAGGTTTTACTTTTCACAAAATCTCCAAATAAAGAAAAAGGAGAACGAAATGAAGTCTATCTACGTGTAGTTACAAATCACGGTCCAGCAGCTGTTCCTCTTTGAGTCCATAGTCAAGAAGCTGATTATTGCTTCGTGACCTCATGAGTGGTAAAGACTGCGGTCTGTACCAGAGGCTGCCTCTGATGCTATGAGTATGTGAGCTTTTATTACAGAACTTCTTGTTGCGAGAATGTTACAGTCTAGGGTTATCAAGAATTTTTGCGTTGTGCTACAGCCAATGGCGAATGAGTTTCGAGTTGGCCACACTGAGTCGATACATTTCTAACACTCTTGGACTTAGATTACAGTACATCTGTGTAGGCTTGTTATGTCAGCACATCTGACTGATACTTAACATAGCAGCACATTTGACTGATGCTGACAACAAAAGCACATCTGGCTAAGCTTTGTTATTTAAGTACATGTGACTAATGTTGAATGCACGAACGCAACGGACTAATAATGAATTTACAAACGCAATACACTGATAATCAATATACATGTGACTATAATGAATATGCATCTGACTATAACGGAATTAACTTAATGTTATTTAAACAAAAATGCCACGCAGATAAAGTTTCTGAGTGCGTTAATGACAACCACAGGGTCTGCTCTATTTTTCTGTTCCAACCAAGCTTTAATATAATACTTTAAATTAAGAACTAAAAGCAGACGTTTTCATTACATATACCACAGGAACAAGGAAAATCTCTAACCAAAGCTCACACTCTATTTTAGCTTATATTGTGTATTCAAAAAATCGAATTAAAAACAGAAATTACACGACGGGTAATGTAGAGATAATACTATAAGGCGACGCTTCAGACACCGTCGCACTCTGCACATACTCTCCACGGAGGCCTTGTTTCCCAGAATAAAAAGAAAAAAAAAGAAAAAGGAAAGCTAGAAGATGACTGAACAAACCATAAGTTCTCGATACCATGCCAGAGAGCATTCATTCTAAGTAACACCCACATGGACCCTTGCCTCATTAACTACTATCTGATAATAAAAAGTACTTGGCGCTCACTAACCACTAAGGGCGGTATGCAAAGTCTTGAATATACCAAGAATTTCTAACCTAGGAAGCCACTAGCATACCATATATTCCGACGTAGCAAATTCTCGAATTGTTACGAAATACACGTTCGACAAACGATTACATTAAAATCTTGTGAACTCACTCAAAGAACACGCCAAGAGCTGGACTCTGTGGCCGAGCGGTTCTAGGCGGTTCAGTCCGGAACTGCGGTGCTGCTACGGTCACAGGTTCGAATCCTGCCTCGGGCATGGATGTGTGTGATGTCCTTAGGTTAGTTAGGTTTAAGAAGTTCCAAGTCTAGGGGACTGATGACCTCAGATGTTAAGTCCCACAGTGCTTAGAGCCAACACGCCAAGAAATTGCGGCCGACCTCTTGGAACACTAATTTACTCAACATTTCATACACGGAAACGTGTAAAACATTGCACTTCCTGTACAGTAGAAGAGATATGTTGCAACGTAGCGAAGATGAACAAGTGCTCAAAGCTCTTAAGATATGCATTTTAGAACCTTGATTTACTGGACATTTTTTATTGTTATCATTCATACTGCCTATTCCGAAAAATACTGATATCAAAGAGATTACAATAGAAGAGATGCATTTCACTCTATCGAAGATGAAGTGCTCATAGCTCTTATGGATGCATTTTAGGGCCTCTGTTCAACAGATTTTTTTTCAGGCTCTTAAAATTGCCTGACGTAAAATCTTAGCAACAATAATACCGGTACATTTATTCCACTGTCAAAGGCATCAGATTGATTTTCGCCTTTAACTTTGGGTGGGTCGTTTCCCGATAAGTGTCCCTTACCAAGGCATATTCCAGGATACATACCTGCAATACATAATATGTAATATCTTACTTATTTTACGATTCATAGAAAGTTCTTTCCCCGCCGCACACGTCGAAAACTCACGATTACTGAAATGTCGAACAGAAAAATTAATTTTACATGGATACTGACTCACCTTCACAGAGGCGGGACCTTTAACTTCGTCTATAACAGCATATACACGTAATCCTCGCACAGCATGTAGCCTCGCCGAAACAATCAACCATCAATAGCGCCCAACGTGGGGCATAGCTGAATCTCATAAGTAAAGACAGCAGAACTCGGTAACGTCCTCTGGAACGGTATAGTGGCTCTGAGTACTATGGGACTTAACTTCTGAGGTCATCAGTCCCCTAGAACTTATAACTACTTAAACCTAACTAGCCTAAGGACATCACACACATCCATGCCCAAGGCAGGATTCGAACCTGCGACCGTAGCGGTTCCAGACTGTAGCGCCTAGAACGACTCGGCCACCCCGGCCGGAGGACGGTATAGTGAGATTGTGGACGCACGTTTCCACCGCATTTATTCACAGTCTATAAATAACAACCATCGGAAGCCGGCCTCTACGGGGGGGGGGGGGGGGGGGGGGAGACTCTACAAGGCCGAGAACCAATATGGAAGCGGCGCACGAATGAGCAAGAGGAGGCGGAGGTGGAGGGGCGGAGTGGTTAGAGAGATTTGTCGGGCGGCGAGTTGGCCAGCAGAGATGCCTATCGGAGATCAATAGCGGCGAAATGAAGAACAGCCGCCGGCTCCGCCGCACACCGTTTATCTGGGCCTAACTGCGCCACGCCGTGCCGCGCCGCACCGGGTTGCCATCGCCCGAATTACTGTCAGTGGGGGAATTTGCCGGCTGGGATCGATGGCTTGATCAGCAGCAGGCGACGCTACGCGCCCTGGTCGAGGCGAGAGGCATGCCAGCACATAGCTGCAAGTAAAAAAATGGGCTCCTTCTCTTTCCACGGCCACTGTCCTCTGCTCTGATCTATTAGCACATGTTACTTTGAGGCAGCGCGATGCCTTACTTCTCACTGGCCATTTACACTGATGTGCCAAAACATAATGACCACCTGCTTAATAGCGCGCATATCTAATTTTGCTATGCTATACACCAGTAATTCCGGGTTAGGTGGATTCAAGCCCTTGACAGGTTTCCGGAGAATACGCAATTTCTATAAGCTATAGGCTGGTTGTTTGTCAGCATGGAGCTGACGCCGGATAGCGTCCCAGATGTGTCCCGGCAGGTTCAAATCAGCACAATATAGTAGCTAAGGTATCTATGGCAGTTTAATATCATGCTCCTCAAACTATTGTAGCACGAGTATGGCCTTGTGACACTGACACTTATCTTGCTGGAAGATGCCATTGCCATTGTCGAAGGCATCAAGTGTCCCGATGACCGTTTCCAGGAGCACTTCCCCTAAATGGCAGTGTAAACGGAAACGTTTAGCGATGTGGTGTAGCAGGAAAGGTGATTCATCCGATCAGGGCTATCTCTATAATCCCGTGCCCATGGAAATTGTAAGTGAGAATACGAGGCGGTTGTCTGATGTTGAGCTCCATTTTCAACAATGGGTTCAGACTGCTGTGCTCGGAACACTTGTCCCTGCATCAGCATTAGACTTCGTCGTCACGATTGCCACAGCTCGACGCGTATCATTCTTTATTTCTTCTAGCGGTTTGATGCGACCTGCCACGAAATCCCCTCCTGTACCAATCTTTTCCTCTCAGAGTAGCACTTGCAAACGACGGCTTCAATCATTTGCTGGATATATCGGAATCTCTGTCTTCCTCTACAGTTTTTTCCTTCTGTAGCTCCTTCTAGTGCCGTGGAAGTTATCCCCTGATACCTTGAAAGATGTCCTGTCATCCTGCCCCTTCTTCTTGTCAGTGCTTTCCGTATATTCCTTTCCTAGCCGATTCGGTGGAGAACCTCCTTATTCCTTACCTTAACAGTCCACCTGATTTTCAACATCTTCCTGTAGCACCACATCTCAAATGCTTCTGTTCACTTCTGTTCTGGTTTTCCCACAGTCCATGTCTCACTGACATATAATTCTGTGCTCCAATGTACATTTTCTGAAATTTCTTCCTCAAATTAAGGCCTATTTTTTATACTATCAGACTTCTCTTGGACATGAATGCCCATTTTGCAATGCTACTCTGCCTTTTATGTTTTCTTTTCTCCGTTCGGCATGGGTTATTTTGATACCTAGGTAGCAGTATTCCTGAAATCCACCTACTTCATGATCTCCAGTTATGATGTTAAGTTTCTCACTGTCCTCATTTCTGCTACTTTTCATTACTTCTGTCTTTCTTCGATTTACTTTCAATACTTATTCAGTACTCGGTAGACTGTTCATTCTGTTCAATAGGTCCTGTAATTCATCTTCGTTATCAGTGAGAGGAGCAATGTTATCAACGAATCTTCCCTTCACTTTTCCTCAAATCGCCAGTCTCCTGCATTCTAGACACTGACGTGAATAATAATTTCGTTGTCACTTCCCCCAATAATTTTAGAAATTCCGGTGGAATGTTATCTATCCCTTCTGCCTCATCTGATTTTAAGTTTTCCAATGCTCTTCAAAATTCCGATTCTAATAGCGAATCCCCTATACTTTCCCATCAACTTCTGTTTTATTTTCTATCACGTCAACAGATATGTCCTTCCCTCAGTGTACTCTTTCCACCTATCCGCTCTCCCTTCTACATTTAACACTGGAATTCCCACTGCACTTTCAATGTTACCGATCTTGTTTTTAATTTCACTGAATGTTGTTTCGATTTTTCCATTTGCTCTTGTTTCAACTTCCTTTGTGCTGAGTCAGAGCTTCAGACAATCATTTCTTTTTCGATGTCATCACATTTTTGATCTAGCCACTTCGCGTTCGTTTCCCTGCACTTCCTAGTTATTTCGTTCCTAAATGAGTAGTATTTCTGTATTCCTAAATTTCCTTTCACATTTTTGTACTCACTTCTTTCGTCGATTAACTGAAGTATTTCTTCTGTTACCAGTGGTTTCTTCGCAGTTACCTCCCATTTACCTTCGTTTTTCTCTCCAATATTCGTGACTCCGTTTTTTAGATACTTCCATTCCTCTTCAGCTGAACTGCAACTACGCTGTTAATTCTCGTTGTATCTGTAGTCTCAAAAAACTTCAAGCATATCTATCCATACCTTAGTATTTCCGTATCCAACTTCCCTGCGCATTCGTTCTTCCTTGCTAGTCTCTTAACTTGAGCCTGCTCTTCATCATCACCAAACTGTGATTCGAGTCTATATCTTCCCCTGGGTACCCCTCAAAATCCAATATCTGATCTCTGAATCTCTGTCTGACCATGACGTAATGTAACTGTCATCTTCCCGCATCTCGTTGTCTGTTCCAATTATACTTCTCCCCTTGTGATTCTTGAACAGAGTATTCGCTATCAACATTTGAAATTTATTGCAGTGCTAAATTAGTCTTTCTCCTTTCTCATTCCTGCTACCAAGCCCACATTCTCCCGTAATCCCTTCTTCTGCTCTTCCCTTAACACCGCATTCCAGTCCCCCATAAATATTAGATTTTCATCTCTCTTTATGTACTGAATTACTCGTTCAATATCCTGTTATATTTTCTCTATCTCTTCATCTTTTGCTTACAACGTCGGCATGAGTACCTGAATTGTTGTTGTCGCTGTCGGTTTGCTGTCGATTTTGATGAGAACAATCCTATCACTGAAATGTTGACACTAACTCACTCTCTCTCCTAACTTCCTATCATAACGATTCCCACTCCCATTATACCATTTTCTGCTGTTGTTGATATTACGATATACTCGTCTTACCGCAAATCGTTGCCTTCTTTCCATTTCACTTCACTGACGGTCACCAAATGTAGATTGAGCTTTAAAATTTATCATTTCAGATTTTCTAGGTTCCATACCACGCTCAAACTTCTGACATTCCACGCCTCGACTTGTAGAACATTATCCTTTCATTGCTTACTCAACTTCTTTCTGATGGTCGCCTACTTGGCAGTCCCCTCTCGGAGATCCAAATGGGGTACTAGCCAGACTGTTTTGCAAACGGAGAGATCGTCATGACACTTTTTGAATTAAAGGCCACATGACCTGCGGATAATGTCTGTAATGTAGTCATTTGAGTTGGATTCTGATCCTCAAGCGGCTGATCATTGCTGATTCTTCCTCCTTTTACGGGGCAGTTTCCCACCACTAAGGCAAGAGAGTGCCCTGAATATCTGTCCGCTCCTCCGCCTTCTTTGACAAGGCTGATGACGGAATGAGGGTGACCTCTTACTCCGGAAATCTTCGGCCGCCATTGTTGATGATTTTTATTCAAAATGTAAGTAGTGGCGGGTTAGAACTCGGGGCCAGTGACGTTTTGATCACTAATTCAAAGACGCTATCGATATACGACGGGCATCTTCTGTACGGGTCGGGAAAGCCTGCTACGTGCGCCTTCTGTGGCAAGAAGTTGACATTCAACACCTTGTTGCCTTCTCGTGGTTTCGTCATCCTTCAGCCAGCTTGGATAAGTGTTCAGCACATTAGCTCGCGAACAGCCGACCATCTTGTCCATTTCAAACATGCTCTTTCCCAGGCGCCGGATCATAACAAACTGCCCTTTGTCGAAGTCAGTTACGCCAAAGCATTTCCCCATTTGCGACCCTTGTATCGCTAGAATTATACCTCCTCCATTTCTGCTCCGCTTATATTAATTCCCTACTAAATCACGTGCCGCAGTGTCGCCAAGGGACATTCCGTTTCCCGTCGAGCAATGTCCGTAATATTTTGGCTCGTCAATGTAGTTCAGTAAGGCATACAAATCCTATCAGTGATCTAAGTCAACAAACAATCTCAGTCCCTGTTTGAACTTTTTCGTTGTCCTCCGTGAATCATACCTCGTAAGAATCCCATATCGCGCGGCAACACACTTGAAGAGGACGGGTAAGCTTCGTAGACGTACTGTATATTCTAAGTGCTGTACCATAAAACGCAGTCTTTGGTTGACCTTCCCGACAAGATTTTGTATGTGATGGTTCCAAATTGAGATGTTCGTAGTTGTAAACCCTAGGTATTTAGTTGAATCACCAACGTCTATTTTTGTGTGATCTATCATGTAACCGAAATTTAACGGATTTCTTTAGTATTCTTGTGGACGGCGTCGAACTTCTATTTTACGGTCAACTGTCGCGTTTCGAACGAAGGAGATATCGTGTATAAACTATTTTGTAATTCGGTATGATCATCTGGCGACATAACTAATTAGTAAAAGACAGTATCATCAGCAAACAATCTAAAAGCGCTGCTCAGATAGTCATTTAAATCGTATATAAAGATTAAGTACAGCAGAAAGTTTGTAACACTCCCTTGGAGGAATTCTATTTCACTAGGTAACTTGCCGTCTGTTGTTATGAACTGTGACATAAGTGATAGGAAATTACAAATCCAGCCGTGCACCTGAGGCAACACTCCATAGGCATGCAATTTTATTAGAAGCCGGTTATGAGGAATGGCATCAATAACTTCACTGAAACCTACAATATGTAATCAACATGAGGTACAATGTCGATAGAACTCACTACTTCCTGTGAATAAAGACCCATTTGCACTATAAATTCGGTATCAGGGATGATCGTTTGTCACTAGGTCGTTACGTTTGAGGTATATCATAATGTTCGAAAACAGTTTCTGTTGTCCGCACTCTTAGCCGAAAGATCAGTGCGTCGGACTACCGTGCAGGGACGCGGGTTAGATCCGCGGCTGCGTCGGAGCTTTCTTCCGCTCGGGAAATGGGGGTTGTGTAGTCCTCATCATCATTTCATCATCAGCCACACACAAATCGCCTAATTTGGCGTCAACTAAAGTGACCTGCAACTCAGTGCCCGAACTTCTCCACGTGGGTACTCCCTGCAATCAATGCCATACGATCATTTCATTTCATCTGCCACTTTCCAAAATCACATTACGATTCGATGTTAGTATTACGAAACTAGAATTCAGCAGATTACTTCTGCTTCTTCTTTTCTGTCTAGCTATCTGACCTGAGCTGCTTTCCAGTCATTGGAGACGGATTTTTCATCGAGCGAGCGTTTGTATCTGATTGCTAAAAGTAAGCTATTTCATCAGTACTTTCTGAAAGGAACGTAACTGGTACAAACCTGGGCAGGAAGATGTGCAAATGCTGACTTAAGTTGCTTCGCTACATCGAGTGTATCTACCTCTGAATAACTCTTGTTGCAGTTGCTCTTGAGTCGGACTCGGGAACATTTACTGCCTCTTTCCGTGTGAAGAAATTTCGGAAAACGGTGTCTTTCAACTCCTCTTTGATGGTGCTGTCACTGGTAACGTCACCATGGCGATTGCACAGTGAGATTATTCATTGTGTCTTGCCGCTGGTGTGTTTTATACGTAACGAGACTGGGTTTTTTGCTACATTTCCATAGTTTCGTTGTGGAAACCATCAAAGCATCTTGTACTGAAGTTTCGTGATAATTTTCCACTTTCTGAAAACGTGGCCAGGCCTGGAGATTTTGCTGTCTTTTAAATCTGGAATGCTTTTTTCGTTGCTTCTGCAACGGCGTAATAAACTATTTTTGTGGAGGGAACTTCATCTACCGACCATTCGTCAATCATTTATGAATATACACTGACGGAAAAAAGTCGCAACACCAAGAAGGATTTGCTCCACATAAACAAAAGTAGGTAGGCGTGCTTCTACATTTGAAAGGTGATGCCTGTTCACATTTCGTGTCAGTTCGATGTGGCGCTAATAGCACTATGAGTATATAAAGCAGGTTCGCTTTAAATAAACGCCGTAAGGATCGTGAGCGTTAGTTACCTTTCAGACTGGACGTGGTGAGTTGATGTTCGTTAAGAACGCTTTAAGTGACAAAGACGCCATTATCAGCACTGAGTTTGAACAAAATCGTGTAATAGAGCTGAGAGAAGCTTGATTTCTTTCAGCGACGTTGCTGAAAGATTTGGCAGGGATATAGGCTCTGTACATGGATTCTGGCGGCGGTGGTGCGATCGCAAAAGGACTGGACTCCGGACGGCCAAGTGGCACTAACGAGACGGAAGACCACCATGGCTCTGGCGCATCGTACTGCATGTGCAGCAGCAGTCTGAGCAGCAGCTGGCACCGCAGTGACAAAATGAACTGTTATAATAAGTTACTTCAAGGAGTGCTCCGAAACAGACGCCCTGCAGCGTGCATTCCACGACTCTAAACCACCGCTGTTTGCGACTTCAGTGATGTCACGGGAGAGCTCATTGAAGGGGAAGGTGGAGGTCTGTTACGGTTTTTTGGTGTAGACGGGTTCTGTCTCGATGGTAGTCATGGCTGTGTATTGATTAGAAGGAGGCCTGTTGAGGATCTGTAACTAACCTGTCTGCGTGCTAGACACACAGGGCCTACACCTGGGGATTTCGTATGACAGCAGGACCACTCTCGTGCTTGTCACACCCATCGGGACTGCAAAATTGTCTGTTAATTTGGTGATTCGAATTGTTGTGCTGCCTTCGTGAACAGCATTCCATGGGGTGTTTTCCAACAGGATAACGCTCGCCCAGATACCGCTGTTGTAAACCAACATGTTCAACGGAGTGTCGACTTGTTGCCTTGGCCTGCGCGATCACCAGATATGTCACCAATCGAGCAAATGCGGGATGTCATCGAACGACTTCAGCGTCATCAACAATCAGCATTAACCGCCCCTGTGTTGACCGACCAAGTGCGACAGGCATGGAACTCCATCCCAAAAAGTGATATCCGACACCTGTACAGCACAATGCGTGCCCTTTTCCTTGCAGACAACGTCCTGACGCTTACATCTGTTATTAATGTACCAGCATTTCACATTTGCAATGGCGTATCTGGCAATTACATTAACCTGTTATCTTGCAATGTAAATCACATAAATATGTTTTCTAGACAAATGTATTCCACAAATTTCATTACATTCATTAATTTTTGGTGTTGTCAGGTTTTTTTTCAGACTGAAGTAAAGACAAGACTTCCTCAGCGTAAATACTGTAGTTTTTACATTCGCTTTTCATTCAGTGTATGTAATCCACTACATGACTGCACAGCATTAAGTAGAAACTTATATGCTTACAATTTTGAGTTTCACTCTTCATGTATATTCTTCATTCACAGCACACCTACAGACTTTCTGATAGTATGAAAATAAAAAAAAAATTCAAACGGAAAAAATGTTTCGCAAACAGCTGCGAAATGCACACGTCTTCTATTTGATACAAAATGTGTATTTTAACTTTATTACAACATGTTATTTAGCTAGATTTCTTCCATGAATGTATAAAATGTCATGCCAGTATGCGCCATGAACTTATATTTTATTCAATACTTAACAAGTCTAGTTTTAACTAAATATATATATATATATGAGAATCTGTTAAAACTATCCACCCGAAACTGGTGTCTTGAAGTATTATTGCTGTTTCACAGCTTCGTAGCAGATTTATTACAATCGATGCACTGAAACAGGTAGAAATTAAATCGTACGTTGATGTAGGATTTAGCGACTAGATACGCCCACATTGCGTTGCGCTAGCTAATGTGTGGATAACGTGTAAACAAGTCTGTCAGACACATCTCTGCACAGAACCTGCACAGGCCAAAACTGGAGTATTACTTTAACGCCCCAGCGACAACATCCTCTTAGAGAGGGAGCACAAGTCAGGAGTGGAGGCCCGTGTCTTTCTGAAAGGAACCACTCCTGGATTTGGCTTAAGCGATTCTGGAAACCTCGAAAACTTAATGTCAATGGCTGGACAGAGATCTGAGTCCACTTTCTGAAAGGGAATAGTTGGTTACGTATCACTGCAGACTCTCTTCGTTCCAAAATTTTGCAAGACTGTCAATGTGGATCAATTTTCTGCAGTTTGCACAAACGTGTGCTGTACGAAGATGAGTTTTACAGCTTTTAGGTTACTGTGTAATGTGTCTGCCCAGTCTTATCTTCCTCGACGCTTAAGCTTGGCTAACCTCATTTCTGTGTCTTGCCACCGTATCTTCTTCAGCACGTAACATGTTCTCAAATTATAATAATTTTCTCGCATTTGAAAAATGCGAAGTAGAGAAGTATCAGAGCTATTCCTGCTGTCACAACTTGAAAAGTGATTCAGTTTGGTGGTACCACCTGCACTTCCAGTCGTCTTTGTTTTCATATCTCTTTGCCGATGACCTACCGCCTTAGTAGCAGTGCGATATATTGCGTTAGAGTGCAAATAGATGGATGGCGATGTGATAGACTTTCAGCTTGTGATGATATGTTGTTAAACAGTTTCAGGTCACGCTGACTGTCAGTAGCTACTTCGTATAGGATGCATTATCCTTTCCCATGATCTCAGCAGCAAATTGGCCACTGTCGGTGATCGTGGAGCTAAGAGTGTTCAATTTTTCTTGCGAATCGGTCGACATGTGCTCTGCCTTCAGATGTGATGTGACGATTTCACCTTGTATATTAGGAAACGTTTCGTAGGTTGGTGCGCATAAAGTAAATGAAGTGTACGCTGGTATAGGTCAAAAATTTGAACACTGAGGTGACGGAAAAAAGAGGCAGCACTTTTATACAGTTCTGGAGGAGAACGCTGAGGTTTGGACGATTCAATGAAAAAAATTATGACAGTTAACAGGAATGTACAGAAGACTACTCAGGGCAATCGCAAGTACCAGAAACAACGTGGTTAGGAGCCTAATCAACTATTCATACCAGTTCACTGCTCCGACATAGTGAATAATGGACGGAAGAAGATAAAGACTGTGATAGGAATTCATGGACGATTTTAAAGGTGGTGGAAAATACCAAAACATCATGGAACACATAAGGGAGGAAATATGAGCGAAACCACTTCAAAACTAATTCTGTTGTCCAAAAAGTCGCAGCTGGCAGGACAGTTTTCTTTGGATGACCCAGAATCAGTGTCCAAAAAAATCAAAGTTCTCCATGACAGAAAGAAACGGATAAATTCAGGAGATGCAACTACACACACAAATTCACATGGGCACTAAAAACGTGATGTTAGGAAGTCCAAATTTATTAATCTGTAATGATTGTCTAAAAATACAGTACTTCATCCAATTTTCAGACCAGTGCTGACCTTTTTTAGGAAACAGAACGTTCTGTCACTCCAACTCTGAGTAAAATATGTAATTTTAATTATTTTATACAAAATGTATTAATTATTTTTATAATTTCCCATGTAATCTAATGAAAAATCACCAATGCACATATTTAATAAGCATATAGCGTACTCAGAAAATACTGACTAAACAGTTTCAATTATTTTTAGTCGTACAGAAGCTTAAACTAGAAATGGTACTTTCAGAACCCATAAGCGAAATATAACATTGACCATAGACATAATTTACGATGAAAAAAAAAAAAAAAAAGACGTCTGTCGGCAGCATGGCGGATACTGTGCTGTTTTTGTGTAAGCTGCAAGTGAAAATGTGTTTGTGCCACATCTACAAATGTTTGTGCCACATCTACAAACGTGAAAAACGGCATAACAACAAGCAGGATAGAAAGTAAGCACGCTAACCAGTAATATATTGTAAATACACAACTCACGATGTATAGCAGCTTAACAAAACTGTCGTTTTATACAGGCAAAGTGGAGCATCCAAATTTTTGTCGATGTTTTAAGATGTACTTACTGAAGATTTAAGTATGTATTATTCCAACTGAAGATGGAGAAAGCCCGAAACGTATATTGGCATAAATAAAACTACATGAAAAAAAGGCTGATTGCTGTGTTTCTTGAAATAATAAAAAATAATGGTATTTACTTTAATTATTTAACTATAAGTGGAATTCACTGCCCTAGCTTTAATTCAAAGCACTATTAATCTTTCGAAAAAACAAATATATTCGCAAATAACTACTCACTTATTTCTAAATTTTAAAGCCCACCAGTAGCGAATTTTTTGTCTGACGGTAGTTTTAATTACTGCTTTGTTCAAAATGCATAACAGCATTGTGACATAATTCGTAGTGCTCCACATGGTAGAAAAAGTTCTATAGTATTGAGATTCGCGTAGTTGTAGAATGGAAAACACGTAATAAACGTTAAAATGTTAGCAGACTTGCAGTTAAACCACATAAAACAGGTCTGTGATAGTGAGGATACACATACTCATTTATCTATCTGCTTGTATCAAGTGTTATGTGATCGCAGTTGTACACACGATACTGATAACGTAGCTGTAGAATTATCCACACACACACACACACACACACAGACACACACACACACTCGTTTCATATTTATATCCACTTAACGAGCAACAAAGTGTTGTGTACCAAGTTCTAGCCAAAGTAGTTATTACGAGACTCGCTCCACTTGCAGAAGATATGTGGGGAGATTATACCAGTTTGGTTTTCGACAGGGCAGGCCAACGACTAACCATTTCTTCACTACAAGGTAAATAACTGAAAAGTGCTCTGAATATAATACGTGTGCACTTCAACTCTCTGTAGAATTATAGATTCCAAACAGGCTAATGATAGTGTTAGAAGGAAAAACTGTATCAGAGCCTGATGGATATGGATTTTCCATATGAAATAATCAGACTGGTACAAATGACCCTGACCAGTACGAAATGTCATGTGAAAGTGAAGGAATCATCACTGAGGAATTTGAAGTAAACCGAGGATTACGACAGGGGATTTTTTATCTGTACTACTTCTCAACGTGGTTTTGGAGAGAGTGATGTGAAGGGTGGATATCAATAACCCAGGTGGTACTTTGTTTACCAGTAAGAACCAAAACCTAGCATAGGTTGTTGATGTTTGTATGGTGTCTAGGAGATTGAAAGAGCTGGAAGAAGATTTGGCAGATTAGAAAAGGAGGCAGAGAGCCGGCCGTTGTGACCGAGCGGTTCTAGGCGCTTCAGTCCGGAACCGCGTGATTGCTACGGTAGCAGGTTCGAATCCTGCCTCGGGCATGGATGTGTGTGATGTCCTTAGGTTTAAGTAGTTCTAATTCTAGGGGACTGATGACCTCAGATGTTAAGTCCCATAGTGCTCAGAGCCATTTGAACTATTTTTGAGGCAGACAAGTTGGGGCTTTACGGAAAAGACATCAAAACATGGTATCTCTTCGCTTTCAGGAGAAACGTTGCTTGTAAAAGGAAATATATCAAGTTGATTGCAGCCGTCTATCAGAGGGGTGAGAGAAGTTCCAGTTCTTGGGAGTGCAGATAACCAATGATGACACCATAAGTGAAGAAATAACGGCAAGGATTGCCGCGGGAAATGTAGTTTACTGGGTCCTGGTTTAGATTATTCAGTCACATAACCTGAGCAGAAAATCGAAGGTGGACTGTCGATCGAATGGTTATAAGGATGGTGGTAACGAATGGCTCAGAAACATGGACAAGTGTGGCAAAAGAAAACTTCCTGAAAAGAGGGGAAAGGAAAATACAGATTTTATGGAGAAGGCAATGGACTTACTATTAAGGGTTTCTCTGCTCTTCAGCTGTTGTCCTATATTCCCATTTCCATTTCACGATCATGACAGTATTTCTCTTTCAAATCTCTTCCTCATCATCGTAATTTCTCCCGCACTCCGTGTTAATCTCGGCCGCCCACTCTTCCTCCTTTCTGTAGCGACCATTCCAGGATTGATTTTGGCCATCGTCCTTGCTCTACTCGCCGTGCGTGGCCATACCTACTGAAGAGCTCTATTCTCAATTCTTTGCCTTATTTCCTCATTTCTTCTCTGGCCTGGCCTGTACATCTTGGCTGCTCTCCTTATTCCATCCATCTCTAGTGCCTGCCCTCTGCTCCTCTTCGGCTTCCCCAGAGTCCATCCTTCTGCACTGTGTGTTAGTATACTTTACACTATCGTTTGCAGAATTTTCTTTCTTGTTTCTTTTTTGTATATTATCCTACTGTACGTAACTCCATTCAGCATTTTAATTGCCCCTGTTGCCTGCAGGATACCGCATTTCACTTCTGCTTCACAGCTTCCCGAGGAATGGATAATCTGTCCTAAGTATTTAAAATGTTTTACAGCTTTAACAGTTCCTTCCGACAGTACTACGAGTATATCTTATAGCCTCTCACTACTAGACTACTATATATTCTATTTTGCTCACATTTATTCTAAGCCTGCCTCATTCAAATGCTTCCATTAACTTCTTTGTGAAGAATTTGACATTCTCTCTACGTTGTGCTATCAGTGCTTGATCATTGGCAAATAGTAATGAGTAGACAGTTGTAGCGGGACTTTGAATTTCGCCGCGCTACACTCGTTCCCTCAGATATAAATTATACCGTCGCAGCGGTATGAGCGCTCGACGGCAGAGAAAATACATAAGAAAATGAAGGTACTAAAGTTGTAACTCTTTTTGTTTTTCTACCCGCTTTTGTCTCGGAGAGCGGAGGCTTAACTTACTTATTAGCTGGTCGTGGTCGGATTAAGACGAAAAAATTCATTGATGTGCAGACGTATTGTGGAAGTTGGTATGAAATTCGGAGGATGGAAGTAGCAACGTAAAATAAATTGCATTCAATACCAAGATGGTTTTAATTTGTATAAATTAGTGATTCCTGGACGATTGCAAAATTTCGGAGCAGCTACGACTTTTCACGCAGAAATGAAACAGGAAATTTTTTGAGAACAAGACCTGGACGCCGCACGAGAGAAGACATGTTAACATGGAAAAGAATGAATTATCTATGCCATTTTTCCCTGTTAATCACATTTTGTTATTCTCTGTTCTCTTTCAAATAATTTTTGTAGTGGCAATTGGTTTGACTCTTGCTCAGAAACGCCACAAGGACCACCCCAACAATAGTTTTTCCGAATCACGACGTCCGATAACTTTTCTGTAATACGAAGTCCGACTTGCATTTCATTCTTTCCCTTTTTCACGGTCATTAACGATTTTAAAAACCCCTTTTTATTCACGATTTCTTCCCACATTTTCAACCTTTTCTTCCCTTTTTCTTTTTTATTAACCATTATACTGTACCACGCTGGAAAAGAATTCTCATACGTCCGCATGACTGATCCCACTTTTCCAATAAATACTGCTCATATATTTTAAACAGGCTCGATGACATAGTGCAGCCCTGTTTAAGTCCTTTCGATGTTTGGAATGCCTCACTCAACTTTCTCCCTGCCTTAGCTGCTGTGTACGATTAGTGGTATAAATGGTTCAAATGGCTCTGAGCACTATGGGACTCTACTTCTGAGGTCATTAGTCCCCTAGAACTTAGAACTAGTTAAACCTAACTAACCTAAGGACATCACACACATCCATGCCCAAGGCAGGATTCGAACCTGCGACCGTACTGGTGTCACGGTTCCAGACTGCAGCGCTTAGAACCGCACGGCCATTAGTGGCATATTATCAGAATTGGGGATATTTGCTGTTCTTCGACACATACATACCAATAGCTTCCCATAGTGCGCTGCTGGATAAAGAATAATACCCTTTTTGTAAATCCACAAATATCAGGTGTGCGTCTTGACCCCTAGAATACTAGGATAACCTTGTCATTTACTTGTCTAAGGCTAAAAATGTGATCCATACAAACTCGTCCGACAATAAAACCTACCTGTTCCTCTCGCACCTTTCCCTAATTCTAAGACCCGTTTTTCAGTGTAGCGCTGAAAAGCCTGCTGGTGGACGCCACAACACTAATTCGCCTGTAATTGTTTCTTTTTTTATAGATAGCAGATATGTATGATACACACTATTCTCTTGGTATTTCCTCTCTCTTCACCATCTGACTGAGCAATTTACATACAAATCTTACCATGTGAGGGGACTCACATTTCCACAGTTCCATGACAACTCCTCCCGGTTCACTTGCCCTTCCATTTCTTGTCTCTGTCAGCGTCTCTTTACCTCTTCCTGTAGTACAGGTTCTATGTTACTTAATGTACTGCTGTTATTGTAGAATTCTATCATTTTATCACTGGGATTGGCGCTGGAGAACGTGGAAAAACAAGGATTCGAATAAATGTACGGTTATGAAGGCCTAGTTTGGGAAATCGAGAGCAGCAGATTAAGTGGTTCGGCCATCTAGAGCAAATGCCAGAGGGGTACATCTGTTGAGAAGCTCTACAGACGAAACACAGGTGGCAAAAGGTGCAGAGCGAGATCACAGAAGGAATGGCTGGATGATGTGGCGAATAAATTGAGAAAGATGGGAGTGAGAACAAGGAGGAAATCAGAAGAATATCACCAAGACTGGGCTGCGATCGTCAGAAAGGCGAAGGCCCTACATGGGTCGTAGCTCAAGGGAATAAATAAGTAATGACCTACAACAGAATGGACGTTTACCAGATTACTACTAGTAAGATTTAGCGTTACATCAAACTGTGCTCCGGTTACTTTGGTACGTAATTCTAATAGCCCTTGCTGTTGAATCACAGTACTTAGACAAATGTACTAAAATAATTATAGGAGTATATTTACTGGTTTCGTGAGAACAGTACTGAGAAAATAGTGATAAACTTTGGATCGGATTCTTACTCACTTGAATGCTTTATCCGTTGTCTTTTTTCATTGAGAGTGCACCCAGCAACAAACGATAGCAACAACTTTTCTTAACAGTCCACAAAATGCTTCGAAACATCAAAACAGAATACCTACTGTAAAATACTAATCGATGTTCGCATTCGTGGAGTTGTACGTTAGCTTTAAAGAATCATCACATAGCGTAGACGCCAAAGGGAATGTGAAAACAACATTTCTGGTTGCTGGTACTGAAGGTGACTTATAGCCGTAGTACACTCCTGGAAATGGAAAAAAGAACACATTGACACCGGTGTGTCAGACCCACCATACTTGCTCCGGACACTGCGAGAGGGCTGTACAAGCAATGATCACACGCACGGCACAGCGGACACACCAGGAACCGCGGTGTTGGCCGTCGAATGGCGCTAGCTGCGCAGCATTTGTGCACCGCCGCCGTCAGTGTCAGCCAGTTTGCCGTGGCATACGGAGCTCCATCGCAGTCTTTAACACTGGTAGCATGCCGCGACAGTGTGGACGTGGACCGTATGTGCAGTTGACGGACTTTGAGCGAGGGCGTATAGTGGGCATGCGGGAGGCCGGGTGGACGTACCGCCGAATTGCTCAACACATGGGGCGTGAGGTCTCCACAGTACATCGATGTTGTCGCCAGTGGTCGGCGGAAGGTGCACGTGCCCGTCGACCTGGGACCGGACCGCAGCGACGCACGGATGCACGCCAAGACCGTAGGATCCTACGCAGTGCCGTAGGGGACCGCACCGCCACTTCCCAGCAAATTAGGGACACTGTTGCTCCTGGGGTATCGGCGAGGACCATTCGCAACCGTCTCCATGAAGCTGGGCTACGGTCCCGCACACCGTTAGGCCGTCTTCCGCTCACGCCCCAACATCGTGCAGCCCGCCTCCAGTGGTGTCGCGACAGGCGTGAATGGAGGGACGAATGGAGACGTGTCGTCTTCAGCGATGAGAGTCGCTTCTGCCTTGGTGCCAATGATGGTCGTATGCGTGTTTGGCGCCGTGCAGGTGAGCGCCACAATCAGGACTGCATACGACCGAGGCACACAGGGCCAACACCCGGCATCATGGTGTGGGGAGCGATCTCCTACACTGGCCGTACACCACTGGTGATCGTCGAGGGGACACTGAATAGTGCACGGTACATCCAAATCGTCATCGAACCCATCGTTCTACCATTCCTAGACCGGCAAGGGAACTTGCTGTTCCAACAGGACAATGCACGTCCGCATGTATCCCGTGCCACCCAACGTGCTCTAGAAAGTGTAAGTCAACTACCCTGGCCAGCAAGATCTCCGGATCTGTCCCCCATTGAGCATGTTTGGGACTGGATGAAGCGTCGTCTCACGCGGTCTGCACGTCCAGCACGAACGCTGGTCCAACTGAGGCGCCAGGTGGAAATGGCATGGCAAGCCGTTCCACAGGACTACATCCAGCATCTCTACGATCGTCTCCATGGGAGAATAGCGGCCTGCATTGCTGCGAAAGGTGGATATACACTGTACTAGTGCCGACATTGTGCATGCTCTGTTGCCTGTGTCTATGTGCCTGTGGTTCTGTCAGTGTGATCATGTGATGTATCTGACCCCAGGAATGTGTCAATAAAGTTTCCCCTTCCTGGGACAATGAATTCACGGTGTTCTTATTTCAATTTGCAGGAGTGTAACTTCTATGGGATGTTGCTGCATGGATACTAAAATGTAAATGTGCGGAAGCTAATTTAGAACGACTCCGGAATTCCAGTAGCTTACTGAAAATCTGACAACAGGAGGTCGTACTCACTGGAGCAGTGGTAATGTTTAGATAAATGTGTAAGAGGAGTGACTGCTTCTTAAGGATGGCAACAATTTCGTGTACTCCTATCACGCTCAGGTTAGCTTCATATTCCAAGTGATAAGTCTACATTTTGCACTAAGGTTGTAAATGAAGGATAACGTTCGAAATATTGCTTGATACAAATTCTCAGAAAAATGTTGCTATTCAAGAGTTTCATACCTGATGAAGTAGTCTCGCAATTATTGCCACTGAACATCAAAGCAGTCTCAAGGAAACACACACACACACACACACACACACAGACTGTAAGGGTGCAGACATTGATCCTGTACCTCACAGATTGAATCTACCCTTATACATCCACACCAACGTATAGACTCCGAAGGCCACCGTATGGTGCGTGGCGGAGGGTAACTTTCACACCTACTAGTCGTTTCCTTTCCCGTTCCACTCGCAAATAGAGTGAGGGAAAAACAACAGTCTATATGCCTCCGTACGAATCCTAATCTCTCTAATCTTATCTTCGTGGACCTTGCGCAAAACGTACGTTGGCGGCAGTAGAATCGCTCTGTAGTCAGCATCAAATGTCTATTGTCTAACTTTTGTCAGTAGTGTTCCTCGGAAACAAAGTCGGCTTCGCTCCAGTTATTCCCATCTGCGTTCCAAAAATATCTCCGTAATACTCGCGTGTTGTTCGAACCTACCAGTAAGAAGTTCAGCAGCCCGCCTCTGAACTGATTCGATGTTTTCCTTTAATACGACCTGGTGCGGATCCCCGAACAGTACCCAACAGTGCGTCGCACTACTGTCTTATATGCGGTCTTCTTTACAGATGAACCACACTTTCCTAAAATTTTCCCAATAAACCGATGTAAACCACTCTCTTTCCCTACGAAAGTCCTTTCATGGTCATTCCATTTCACGTTGCAACGATAAGCCTAGATATTTAATCAACTTGACTGTGTCAAGCAACACACTACTAATGCTGTATTCGAACATTACTCATCTTTTCTTCGTTGAAGTGATACCGATGAAGCGAGGATGTCCCGTACTACCAGCAGGCCGAGATATTAAGCCCGCCGTTAGTTCTGGCATGTAGCGCAGTCCAGCCGGAGCCACTACAAAGAGCTGGCCGTGGCTGTTCGTTCCGTGCTCCACTGAGTGTAGAAGTAAGCGAACTGACGGTCGTGTTTCATTCTGTAATAGAGAAAAGCGCGTGTCAGTAATAGGCGACTGTGAAATAATGAACAGCATGGCAAATTCAAATAGAACAGTGAGTATTAATGTACAACATGTATGATTAGGCCCATCATATTCTATAATTTCGTGTGAACTTATGAACAGAAGTAGTGGAGGTTGCCTTCCTGTGCTGTCGTGTTTTACAAGTCCAATGCTGATTACCCAGACAGCCACATAAATCAAATATTTCTTTAACCAAAAAAAGGAAGGGCACATTACGACACACACACACACAGGGAGAGAGAGAGAGAGAGAGAGAGAGAGAGAGAGAGAGAGAGAGAGATTTGATTTCTGCCTAGGTAACGACGTTACGTTGGTTGTAAGCCAAATACAGAAACTGATGATTCCCTACCATTAACTCCCAGCTTGAATCCCCCTCTCTTCCACTATTAGCTCGACTGCTAATTGACTGAAATGAGCAGATGCTGTAGTGGGCGGAATGACAAACAGCCCTCTGTAACTCTGGTAGTAGAGAAAAAGAGGTGAAAACAAATAAACTAAAAATAGCTCCAATTTTCAGGTTTCGACGAAGGTTTTCGCAATGTTTACCTTTGTTCTCAGACAAACGTCGTAATCGGTAATATCCTTCCAAATATTGCACCTCTGAGACCTCTTTGTCTCACTCCAAGCTCACTAGAATTTGACTGCAAAAATCCGAACTAGTAGGCTAGATGTAGAACAGCCCATTTTATTTTTCAGTTTGAAGAATGAAACACATCAGAAAAGAAAACGTAGTAAACTATATTATACAGGGTGTTCCATATTGATACTGTACTGGTCAAAGTTAGAAGAAAAGTTCCTATAATGTTATGTCTAGAAACCAATAAATGTTGAGATATTGGCCGTGGAAGACCTGTAGTTCATAGCCTGCATTTTATTTACAAATGAGGCACGATTCACAATAGATGGCACGCAATACTCAGGTGTGGGCACATGCAAATCCTCGAACAGTCATGGAGATGAGCCACTGATATCGCCTCAGTACCAATTGTAGGGGTACGAATTTGCGGCCTGACCTATAGGGCTATTCGTCTTACCACACAGATTAACAAATGCCGTGTATGACCGAATTCTGCACGATGAATTACCATCGCTATAGCAGAACGTTATACTTGCAAAATGACAATGGCTGTGATTTATGCACGACGGGGCACCACCCCATTTTCTGCGGATCGTAGCACAGGACCTCATCGTAACATATCATGGGCGATCGATTGGTCGATGAGAGTCTGTAGCATGGTTCCCCGTTTTCCTAATCCATTGGATTTTTGGCTGTGGTGACATTTATACGCGTTGGTGTACGCCCAATCCATCGAAAATGTGTGGACGTTACAGTAGCGAGTAACCAATTCATGTGAAGCAGCCTGAATGGAGATAGGTGTATTTGAAATCGTACGTGTTACACTGTGAGGAGGGCCTAAAGAATGTGTTAGGATGCGTTATAATTACTAGTAGCACTGCCTACAGTTTATTTCTACCTAACAGACAGTTGGGAATGAGAGGATAGATTGGCCCATATCTTACCATTGGTTTCTGGACATATCATTATACGAAAGTTTCTAGTTTTCAACAATACCGCTCCCTAGTTTAAACACCTTATATTTCAGGCAAGTGCAACGACTACATCCTGTTACGCTGGTTAACGGAAGAATATACAAACACTACAGCCTTACATCACTGTTTGGGACATATTTTCCTAAGAAGGTATTAAAACAGGTCTAATCCCTAGTTCTGAACAAGGCCTTCTGGAGATTTTTCTAGGTTATAAGGCAAATTCTGGAAATGGTAATCCCTTCCATCCCACCAGCCAGTACCTTCCAAACCACTAGGTCCCATACATTCCGAATCTGGTATCCTTTTATGACAATGCATTTCCACGTCACTGATCATGTGCATGAAAACATCTGAGATCTGAGCTAAAACTACAGAACAGTCGGCCCTAAGAAGTCGGCCAGGGAGAGAAAATATAAAAATAGCAATAGATTTAATATCCAGTTTCCGACCAACAGTTTCAGATGGTTTGCATTAGCGGCCCGACAAATGACAAAACCACGAGCTCTTGTCAATCATTTGGAGCACGTTTATGCAGGTTCCGCAACTATAGTATTTCTTTTGAATAAATGGCGGCACCAGTTGCACTTTAATTTTTGTTTTAAAAACCTTTAAAGGGCTCGGCCCCCAAGTCATTATGTAGTGGTTATATGCCAGACGTCCTGAAGCTCAGTCGTTCCGTATTCTCTCAATAAGTCATAACGACTAAATGAAAGCATAGGAGACCGAGCTCGTTCTTAGTTTTCGAAGCAAAAATTAGAGTGCAACTGCAGCTGTCTTTTAATCAAAAGCCAGAAAGAAGCGAAATTCGGAGCACTGCAGCCCCATTCGCTACGGCTGGGCTGAAAAGAAAAGAGAATTATGCAACTACCCGCTCTGCACATCTGAGAATCGAAAGAAAAAAGAAAATAAAGCAACAGAGCACGGATAGTTACCAGCTACTTTGTAGAATCAGATATCAGGCAACTTCCGCCGTGAGCACACTTTTATGAGCCCTGCGCAGCAGAGGTCTAGTGTTGAGTGTCTCGAGGGAGTGAACCATCTCTCCAATGTTATATGAACGGGAGTACAGCGCTGCTTTGTTTTCTAGCTATCTGTCAGGATTCATTTTGTACGATATAAATGTTGGAATGCTTATGATGTGTAATATTGACTTCACTACTAGAGCTTGCCGTTTTTTCCACCTGGTAAGATGCCGGAATAATAATAATAAACTTATAACAATAAAAATAGTAGTAATGCCGAAGTGCTGGTGGAAAAGTTCGTTGTAGTTTAACTATCACAAAATGTTTTAGAATTCAGGAATTAAGGGAAGGTTTACTATTTTTGGTTCAAAAACTCGAAATTTTTTTATATTGAATTTTTGGATCTATAGGAGTGTTCAGAATCCACCCCTGAAACGGTTTTTCCGAATACGGAACGGAAATGTTTGTTATGAGCGGTTAAACAAAGAAAGGCACCTGCCCGAAATCAGCCTTTTTCACGAACCAGTTTTTTTTTCGGGAATTTCGACTTTGTAGCCGCGAAAAATTATTCTATGTGCTTGCACAAGGATCAAGTGATTAAGTGATCAAGGAGCTTACGACGTACTAAGGCTTGGAAATCCGACGGCATTCTAATTTGGTGGAACAGATGAAGAAGGCAATTTGGGCAACGTATTTCCACAAATGTTCGACGGATGACCGCCCACAACACCAAAACTGTCCGGCTGGGGAAACTAGTTGGTGGCGCATTGCAGAGGCTACCGGACATCTGGACGAATATCAGCACGACCAGCCACTCTCCAAAGAAGTTCAAAAGGTGATTCATCCGATCTACGAGGCCCTTTCGGTGATGGGAGGAAACACATAAAATTCAAATGAAAGTTTGGACGCGTGTGCTTGGAAGTTTGTCCCCAGGCGAAAACTGTGGATATTGTGACTTTTCTGGCAGTGAGCAGTTTCAATGAAGAGTATTCAGCAAATCTGAAGACCCTGACAACGATGGACGGCACCCTGGGACTTTATTCGACGCAGTTCGTTAACCATTCGGACGACCACCGGATTCAAGCGGCCGAAAACCCCTTGTCACCGGCTGTACGAGCGGCTCTGGAGCAGCGCAGGATGGCCCAGATCGAGCAGAACGCCCTCTGTGAGGAAGAGGAAGGACTAGTTTATGGACCCGGAATAGCAGATTGAAAGTAAGTTGCATTATATTGCATTTATATGTAGTCAAACCTTCAAACGCGTTTTTCTCGAAATGACTTTTTTTTTATCGCTCGGTATGGTAACTTCTAATCTACTGAACCGATTGGCATGATTCTTTGTTTCCGACGAAGCTAACTAAATTATCTAGGAGTTGGACCACTTTCATTCCGATCCTTCAACTATAAATATTTTTACTTGGCCGACGAAGTCGAAAAATCGATGAAAAAACCTATTTTGTTTCAAATGACCGCCATTTTGTTTCTTATAGTCCAAATAACTTAAGCGAGGTACAACTCCTAAAGAATCTTATATGCTTCTCTAATGTCAACTCAGTTTTGATTTCAGACGAGCCGGCTGACCTGTGACATACCGCGCGTGGAGGTGTACATCGATATTTTATTTCGCTCCGACGGCAATTCCGCCTTTATTCTTCGACATTTCCGGTCGAAGAAATTCCAGTTTGTAGAGAAACTATCAATAAACATTTTGACCAAATTTGACATTGATATCTGTAACACATCCTGAGAAAAAAAAATCTCAAAGAACATGCTTTTTTGGGCCAAAGATAGTAAACTTCTCCTTAATCAGTGTTAAACGATGAGGAGCCAGAACGTTATTACTACAACCCAGCACCACCTTGCGGAGTTGCATACGTATATGGGCGGAGCAGAGATCAATGGCAAATCATGCCTGCAACGGTACGGGTAACATATGGAGTGATCCACTAACATAAGTGACTTGGAGAAAGAGTAGATTCTTATTGCCTGGCACCTAGGATCGAGAGTCTAAGAAACGCCAAAGCTGGTCGGCTCTTTGAATGCTACCCTCGTAAGTCTCTGTGGACATTGGTTGAAGGACAGTGAAACTACGAGTCGGGAACAAAGTGTTGGACTTAAGTCTCATCATAGAATTTAGAAGTCGGAGGCTTTCCAGATTTCTAAAGCAGCTGGCGAAAGAACAAGTATTTCGGAGCACGTGGTGCAGCGCACATTGTTGCCATGGGGCTCCGCGAAAGACGACCCCTACGTGTTCGCATGTTGACCCAAAAACATCGTCAGTCATAACTGTAATCGAACGGTATGATCGAGACTGGACCGTAGAAGAGTGGAAACGTGTTACTTGGTCGGATGCATCTTGTTACACCAGGTCGATGGTAGCGTCCAGATACATTGTCTTCCAACCAAACGTCTAGTCGAAGCATGCACCACGCCACGGGCGCAGTGTAATGCAATTGGGACATTCCTCTGGGCTCCCATGGGACCTGTGGTAGTAATCCAAGGCATCATTCACAACTATTGACTGTGTGAACCATATTGCGGACCATCTGCATCTACATCTACATCTACATTTATACTACGCAAGCCACCCAACGGTGTGTGGCGGAGGGCACTTTACGTGCCACTGTCATTACCTCCCTTTTCTGTTCCAGTCGCGTATGGTTCGCGGGAAGAACGACTGTCTGAAAGCCTCCGTGCGCGCTCGAATCTCTCTAATTTTACATTCGTGATCTCCTCGGGAGGTATAAGTAGGGGGAAGCAATATATTCGATACCTCGATACCAGAAACACACCCTCTCGAAACCTGGCGAGCAAGCTACACTGCGATGCAGAGCGCCTCTCTTGCAGAGTCTGCCACTTGAGCTTGCTAAACATCTCCGTAACGCTATCACGGTTTCCAAATAAGCCTGTGACGAAACGCGCCGCTCTTCTTGGGATCTTCTCTATCTCCTCCGTCAACCCGATCTGGTACGGATCCCACACATCCTTTCATGCTCCATGTCTTCCGCTATGGCGGTGATATTGTACAGCAGGATTACCGTGTCATAATGCCATAATCGTGCTACAGTGGTTTACAAGCGTGATAGTCTTCTCACGTCTGATCTATAATCGAATTGTAGGACGTTCTCACGAGGCAGCTCCGCGCTCACAGATAACTGGTCCGTGATTTATGGAAATTGCGTGACCTGTGTGCACATTTCTGATGATATATATCTCCTAAAACTTACCAAGAACTTGTCGAATCCTTGCCACGCTGAATCGATGCTGTATTGTGTTCCAATAGCGGACCAAGACGCTACTAAGCAGGTGGTCATAATGTCATGGTTCAAAGTGAGAAATCATCCACATGACTACAAAAAGAAATATGCTAAATTCTGGTTACACAACAAATTAACAAATCCAAAACCTGAAAATTCAACTAAAAACTTAGAGATTACAATTACTGGTAACTCAAACTGGAAAGATCACGTAAATAATGTTGTGGACAAAGTAATCCAAAAGAGGTCCACTGAACAGACTATTTACACCATGCTTCTCCGCTCTCTTCAGGAATATTCCAGTCAGAAGTGCCGTTGGCATCAAGTGAGACTGACAGAAGACATCAAAAAAGTTCAACGAAGGGCAGCTCGTTATGCAATATCGCGAAATAGGGGAGAGAGTTTCACGGACATGGTACGTGAACTTGGGTGGCAATCATAAGAAAAGGTGCTTTCCATTGCGGCAGGATCTTCTTGTGAAATTTCAATCACCAGCTCTTTCCTCTGTTTGCGTAAATATTCTGTTGGCGCCCACTTAAATAGGAAGAAATGATCGTCATGATAAAAGAACAGGTATCAGAGCTCACACAGAAATATGTAAGTGCTCATTTTTCTTCAGCGCCCTTCGAGAGAAGTAGCTTGAAAATGGTTCGATGAACCCTCTGCCAGAAGAAATAGCTTGCAGGTGGTTCGATAAATGCTTCGCGATGCACTTATTTGTGAGTTGCAGAGTAATCTTACAGCTATAGATCCCTAGCGGGATAAAGCGGTTGTAGCACACTTTGTTAGTGCAGGTTGCATACATTCAGGGGAAAGCATACAATCAGGGGCAAACTTGATTATGATCTTAACCTATTGTTCGGCTAAGTGGTTTATGACCCACTGAGGGTTGATTTATGAGCCCATAGGGATAATCCCTCCCTCTGAGAAACTCCCACCCCTCCCCCTCCCCCTCCTTCTTCCTGCCCCCTCTGGAAACCGCCAAACCTCACCCATCCCCATCGCTGATACAAGCACATTTTTATATCCAATTAATTGACTAATTAAATAAATTTATTAATTACTTAACCCCTTCCCCTCTAGTAAATCCCTTGATCCCCCATTCCTCCCGATCTGGAAACTGATGGGAAAAGGACTCAGTCTGCCAGAGAGGAAGGGTCTCACAATAGGAAATTCAATTATATAGCACAGGATATTGTGTTTGATACTTCCTGGCAGATTAAAACTGTGCGCCGGACCGAGACTCTAAATCGGCACCTTGCCTCTCACGGGCAAGTGCTCTACCAACTGAGGTACCCAAGCATGACTCACGCCCCGTCCTCACAGCTTTACTTCTGCCAGTACCTCGTCTCCTACCTTCCAAACTTTACAGAAGCTCTCATGCGAAACTTGCAGAACTAGCACTCCTGAAAGGAAGGATATTGCGAGGACATGGCTTAGCCACAGGCTGGAGGATGTTTTCAGAAGGAGATTTTCCCTCTGCAGCGGAGTGTACGTTGATATGAAACTTCCTGACAGATTAAAACTGTGTGTGGACCGAGACTCGAACTCGGGACCTTTGCAAGAGTCTCGGTCCACACACAGTTTTAATCTGCCGGGAAGTTTCATACGAGCGCCCACTCCGCTGCAGAGTGAAAATCTCATTCTGGAAACATCCCCCAGGCTGTGGCTAAGCCATGTCTCCGCAATATCCTTTCTTTCAGGAGTGCTAGTTCTGCAAGTTTCGCAGGAGAGCTTCTGTAAAGTTTGTAAGGTAGGAGACGAGGTACTGGCAGAAGTAAAGCTGTGAGGATGGGGCGTGAGTCATGCTTGGGTAGCTCAGTTGGTAGAGCACTTGCCCGCGATATGCAAGGTCCCGAGTTTGAGTCTCGGTGCGTCACACAGTTTTAATCTGCCAGGAAGTTTCATATCTGTGCACACTGCGCTGCAGAGTGAAAATCTCATTCTGGAAACATTCCTCAGGCTGTGGCTAAGCCATGTCTCCACTGCATCCTTTCTTTCAGGAGTGCTAGTTCTGCAAGTTTCGCAGGAGAGCTTCCGTAAAGCCTGGAAGGTATGAGACGAGGTACTGGCAGAAGTAAAGCTGTGAGGACGGGGCGTGAGTCGTGCTTGGGTAGTTCAGTTGGTAAATCAGTTGCCCACGAAAGGCAAAGGTCCCGAGTTCGAGTCTCGGTCCGGCACACAGTTTTAATCTGCCAGGAAGTTTCATATCAGCGCACCCCCCGTTGCAGAGTGAAAATATCATTCTGGTTATTCTGTTTCTTTATAAAATGCAATTTTCAGCAGTTGAATCTCTTTATTTGGCGGTAAAAACAGACATCCAACATCTACTTGTCCTAATTACGTAACTGTACTGCTGCTGATTGGAGGTGTTGTCTTGTTGGAAAATTTCCGTGCTTGAAAGTGGTTAATTGAACACCCTGCCGGGCACTTTATTGTGAATACCAGACTAATCACGTAGATGTATATATACAATGTTGTGCGCCAAACGCACATTCTCAGAAATGTCTTCGTCAAATTAAGGGCTATGTTTGATACTAGTACACTTCTCTTGGCCAGGAATGCCCTTTATGCCGTGCTAGTCGGCTTTTGATATCCGCTTTGCTCCGTCCGTCATTGGTTATTTTGCTGTCTAGGTGGTAGAATTCCTTAAGTTCATCAACTTTATGACCATCAATTGTGATGGTAAGTTTCCCGCTGTCCTCATTTCTGCTATTTCTCATTAATTTCGTCTTTCTTCGATTTACTCTCAGTCCATATTCTACATTCATTACACTGTTCATTCCATTCAGTAGATCACGTAATTTTTCTTCACTTTCCCTCAGGATAGCAACGTCAACAGCGAATCGTATCATTGGCATCCTTTCACCCTTAATTTTATTTGCACTCCTGAACATTTCTTGAATTTCTATCATTGCTTCTTCAACGTACAGATTGAACAGTAGGGCCGAAAGGCAACATCCCTCTCTTACATCCTTTTTAATCCCGGCAGTTTGTTCTTGGTCGTCCACTCTGTCGAACGCTTTTTCCAGGTCGACAAATCCTATGAACGTGTCTTGATTTGGGCCTTATGAGCACTTTTTTATGTCGTCTTGGATTTCCCTTCAAGTAATAGTGTAGTGAACGATATTGTGGTCACTCAGTCTCATTCTACTCTCAAGCTTCCAGCCTTTCACGTGGCCCGCCGCTGCCGTATTTTCTAAAGTCACGTCAGTATTTGGTTTTGCTCTGCCCCCCCCCCCCCCCCCCCTCGTTGGTTAGCAGATTGCGAAGCGCTTTTAAAAGATGTAGGTTTTGTTCCATAATGAATTCTTCCAGTTGTCGTCCATGCTCGTCAGTCAGCCGGTTATTCCACAATACTGACTTCTCATTTGCATGAATGGATTACACAAGAGGCTTAGTTCGTTGTAGGTGACTAACGTCCTTTAGTCTTACCAGATACTCGTCGATCTCATCATTGAGTTGGAAATACATGGAAACCAGGATGCAAATCTCTCTTCCGTTTAATATTTCCACACAGATTACGTGTTCTGCACAGTACTGTCATTTTTTGTCACTTTCTTGGCCTTGTTAGAGACTAATATTGCTGTCTTAGGATGGTGCCCTTGTGTGACTATCTGGGCAGTTATTGTCATACTGGGGAGCTTTCCTGCCTTCGTATGCAGTTCTTGGAGGCACAACGCATCTATATGCAGCTGCTCCGCTACACAGTCAAAATCCCGAGCTGGTTGGAAGGACATGCCCATAATACTCCAAATGTTCTCCACTAGGGAGAGATAAGGTGACCTTTCTGGCCAAGGAAGGTATTGGCAAGCACGAAGACAAGGAGTAGAAATTGTCAGCGTCTGCGGGCGGAACTTACCTGACTGAAATGTGAGCCCACGACGGCTTGCCATGAGAAACAACAGAAGGAGAGCAGAATATCCCACTGCTGTGCTATAGGGGACATCCAAAGAGGTGCTGTGACCCCAGACCATCACTCCGGACTGCCGGGCCATACGAGGCCCGACAGTCAGTTTGGTATTCCATCGCCGTCCAGAGCATACCTAAAGATGTGCTTTCGGCCTGGAATCTCAGTGACTGGAGTAGAACTGTCTTCAGTGACGAGTACCGCCTCGAGCTGAGCTCCGATGAGCAGCTATAACTAACCAATTTCCATCCAATTCGGATAAGTTCTTCGTGGTGCGTCTTTTTTTACTTTTTTTGTCTTAGGGCGTACTTCTTCTGTATCTTCGTTTTCCGCTTCTAAATTTGACATGTGCATCTAAAATATGGCTGTTCAGCTGCTGTGTTGGTAATGGTTTGCTTTCGATTCCGAGGAGAACAGCCCTATCAGAGCTGTTCACAGTAATTCTCTGGCCTGCTTTCCTATTCATGACGAAACCTACTGCCGTTATACCATTTTATACTGTGATTGACATTAACCTATTTTCATCGGACCATAAATCCTTCGCTTCTTTCTATTTCACTACTTTGAGAAGTATTGTTTCTGAGAAGTGTTATACCGGTACAGAAAATGAAAAATGAGATTAACAATTTAATTTTCTCGTATTAATCGAGTGAACGAAGAGACACACAAGGGTGATAATAAATAACAAATGTCGTGTGACTAGGGCCTCCCGTCGGGTGGGCCGTTCGCCGGGTGCAAGTCTCCCGATTTGACGCCACTTCGGCGACTTGCGCTTCGATGGGGATGAGATGATGACCATTAGAACAACACAACACCCAGTCCCTGAGCGGAGAAAATCTTCCAACCTGCCGGGAATTGAACCCGGGCCCTTAGGATTGAGATCATGTCGCGCTGATCACTCAGCTACCTGCATAACAATCAGTATAAGTGGAAAGAATAGACGACGGCAATTCAAATTTTCTAACAGAAATCGAATGATGCGACAGTTAGTATCGCGAGATGTGTCAAAACGTCGACTGAAAATACGAGGGGAGCTCGGAAAGTAAGGAACGATCGGTCGCGGAACGGAAACCACTGTTTAAATTCAAATTGCTTTATTTGCAACTGTTAGCTACACCTTCCAGCTACATCTGTACATAGTCGCCACTCCAACTTAGACATTCGTCGTAGCGTTATACCACCTTTCCGATACCTTCGTCTTAGAAGGTAGTCCCCTGTGCCCTCAGACAGTTTCCTACGTTGAACTGCAGCTCTTTGTCTGTGCCAAAATGTTGTCTTCATAGTCAGCGGTTCATGTGAGCAGAGATGAAAATCAGATGGAGTTAAGTCAGGGCTGTATAATGGGAGAACAAACACTTCCCACAGAAAAAGGTTCAAGAACGTCTTCATTCCCCTGCAGTGTGAGGCAGAGAACGATTGTGAAGAACGAACTGCATGACAGGTACATGATGTGGGCCTGCATGAAACCAGGCAAAATCTCTCAACACTCACTCGAAATTGATGGGAGACTCTATTTTTAGGCATCTTTACCCTCTCACTGTGTGTTCAGAACTGAGACGAGCGACGTGACGCTATCTACGGGCATACCACAGACCCTGCTCAACACATCTGTGCAAAGCTTCATCGGGTTTTCACTGCGGTTTCCATTTCGCGACCGATCGTTCCTTACTTTCTGAATAGCCCTCGTATGAGCTGTATTTAGGAAAATAAAATATTTCCAGCTTATTAAGTTCTTTCGTTAATTAAAACTGTGAAAACTATATGTGAGTATATTGTTTCAGTGACACCCGAACTAGTATTGATGTCCTTTCGAAAATTAAGTACAAAGGAAGCTGGCAGTTTTTGAATATGATGTCATTAGCCATAAACTGAAAGAGCGCATCTGTGGACTAAATATTTGTAAGTCAATCGTGTGTCACATTATTAAATTCATACAGCTATTTTGTACTTCCTAACCGTTCTTAAGGGAATCTAGAAAATGGCAACAGAAAACCCATGTCCTACGTGCTCTGACGACATCATTACCTCCCTTGTGAGAACGGCAGCCTCCAGGACGACAACGCTCCATTTATCGTATTAGCCCCGCGGGCAGAAGGAATAAAGTTCGACTCGTCCTGTGGTACTAGGACTCATGGTCGTTCGTTAGTTGCCGGAGATCAAGGATGATAGTAAAAAGTAAGTGCCCTTTATTTTCGATGCTTGATGCGTCTGATGTACTCGAGAAAGTTTTCTAACATATTTTTATAAATCTACAGCGTATTCATACCAGCAGAGTTTTAAACCATTGGGTTTAGTGGTAGTAATTATTCTAGTTAATAAGAAAAGGATGGGAAACGCAGCATCATTTGAAAAAGCCATAATCTGCACTTCTGAAAGTAACTTCTACCAAACGTGTTAGTGACACCAACTACAGCGAAACAGAATCAAATCAGTTGTGGGAGGATTAGTGGCAGACTTCTGCTGACAAGCGACTGTTTTTAAGTGCAGCTTATTTGCAAATGGGACTGCATACCGGAGTAAGCTATTCAGAAACGCATTGTTAGTGTTGTAACCGTCCTATTCAGCAAAGCAGAAGCGCGTTAACGAGATGTGAAGAGACTTTTCGTTGAATAATTCTTTCGTTCGTTTGCAGATCCCATTGCCCTACACGTTTTCCTGTTGCGTTGTATATCTCTCAGTATGTTCAAGAGGAAAAAATGAGGGAGATTTGGAAAAGCATCGAGGCTTTCCTTTTAATCACTTACTAATGGAACGGAGAAGCAAACAGCGGCAAATTCCTGTGCTGTGTTCTATGGGTCATTGGGTGCGAGCATACATGCAGCAGCAAACCTAAACCAGTTGGTTTTGTCATACACGGTCTCCTCCTCATATTAGTGCGTATTCAGTTCAGTTGGGGTGCTACGTTTATTATACGTCACTTACACGATAGCCGTTATTATATTGAAAATCGCGGTTACGCTTGTCTTGGTGATTTAGTCTTTGAGGTCAAGAAGGGAATATACTATCATAGCATGAAAGACTGTGTTTATCAAGATGAAAGAGCCGTTATTTTGTCGACAAAGTCCACTTTCAAGTAAACGCGTTTGTTTCAGGGTTCTCCCAGTGGAATGGTATTTTGGAGAAGAGCAAAGTGGGTGTAAGAATGGAGAGTCATCTGTAGATGGCATGCTAACAGTTAGCAGAAATGTTACTTTTCCTCACGTTTCCTGTGTTTTACGTTTTAAAGCGTATTATGAAAGAAACAAAAAGCCATATTATGCATTAAATACTACAAATTAACAAGTTCTAAATAATTTAATCAATCCATAAAGGCTTATGATAATATAGAAACATTACATCTGATTGTATCATGTAAGCGCACAAAACCTTGGAAATAGTGGGGGAGTTTGATGAGGATGTGGTATGCCACTGCTATAATTTATTATTGATACTCACCAAATAAAGCACTAATGGAAAGAAAGAAATCCACCTAGTGTAAAAATTGCCGAAAGAATAATGCTGTGAACTAAGTACTAATGAAAGCGGGGGTGACCTATAAGGATCTGCATGGAAAATTCGAAACTTGCAAATTGATGTCATTAGCACCTCTTTTACATGAGAGTGAAAGTTGATCCATCCCCAAAAAAATCACGCCCATATAAGTGGTGCACAGATCAGATTTCTACTGACTTTGAGGCACAGAGAGAGAAGTGAAAATATAAGAAAACAATGGCATGTAGAAGAAGTGGCAAGTGATTAACTGAGGTACCTGTAGCACGATATCAAGAGGTTAGAGAACAGGCTTCCTCCTGCTCACGTGCTACGTCAATCGTTAGTGTGACTGTTTGTTGTACAGAACCGAATATAATGTTTTTTTTTTTTTCAAAAAATATGAACATATGATTTACACTCCCTTATGTTGCTTTCTCTCTAATGGGATTTAATACAACACTAGTTTTGTCTGCAAAAAATTACAATTCTGTTTATTGATTGTTAAGTGGGAGGTCATTCACTTACACAAGGAACAAGATGGGTCACAAAATTGGACTCTGTGGGACTCCCTTTGTGACTTCTCCACTGTCACTACCATTCTACTCCACTACCACTCCATCCTTCCGAGACTCTTTGAATTATTCAGCACAACCTTTTGCTTTCTGTTTGCTAAGTATGTAAGTATGATTCGAAACGCTTCAGTTGCCTTAGTAGTTTCGAGATGTAGAAACTGATCGCCTTCAAGAGAATTACGGACACATTTGAATTCAGCTGCCTGTTTCGTAACCACAGAAAATGGAGATGCAGTCCTTACGTGCCTTCACAAGCTTGGGACGAAATGGCAACACTTGTGATACATATATCGGATACAACTGTTCTTTTCAGCCTCTGTGGCTACCTCTTCCTACCATTGTCCCTCTGTCCACATCTTCCTTCCATTTCTATCTGTCCATCTCCTTCTCACTCTCTCTGTCTCCCCATATGCTCCTTCAATTCTCTTTGTCCATCTCCTCCACCATCTCTCTCTCACTGTATCTTCCACGTCCCTCTTTCTGTATCCTTCCTCCCTGCCCCCCTCTCTCTTTCCATTTTCTCCCCCTCTTCCATTTTCTCCTGCCCACTGCCTGCCTGCTACCTCCTTAAATCTTCTACATGCCTCCTGCATCATCCTGTACCACTCTCTGCCCATCTCCTCCTCTGCCTATATCCTCTTCCCCCTCTATCAGTCCATTATCTCTTTCCTCCTCCTCTCTCTATCCATACTATTCTCCATCTCTATCTCTGTCCATCTGCCAACTCTCTGTCCATCTCCTTCTGCCCAACTTCGTTTACATCTCATGCCACCTTCCCCTATCGTTCTCCTCATGTCCACTCTACTCTCTCCCTATTCACTTCCTTCTCCCTCTGCCTCTGTTCCTCCATTACTTCCTTCATCTCTCTGTCCACACCCCTGCCTCCCCCTCTACCAAGCCATCACCTCCCACCCTCTGTGTGGCCATCCCCTCCTATATCCATTTCAAGCTGTGCCCATTTACATTTGTAGCCCCTACAAAACAAGTCGATAAAGCAGGCAGATGCTACGCCAAGACAACATGCTTTTAGTGTAGGGCTGCCTACATATCGAGGGTTGGGAAACTACGTCTTGCCACTGACACGTAGGCTGCCCTGCAAAACAGGTTTGTAAGGCAGGCCAATACTACCCCATACAACATGCCTGTACTGCTGGCCAGTGTTATATGTCAGAGACTGAGAAAACAAGTTTTTGCCCATATCATAGGCTAAAGGGTATCATGGATGCCCAGCTCTAAACTTACATTTTAAGAAGTTAAATTATTAATCATGAACTGGAGACTACCTATTCATAACATCTTATTACAAATACCATTTTATTTCTTTTAAAGTGTTACTGAATAATTTGTATACATCATTGTCATAGATATAAATGTTACTATTGCAGCAGTCCCTTACCTCAGCCCAATGTACAAGTTGACTCTTCTAACGAATATACTTTCTGAAATGACAAACGCATTTGTAATTGTCACCTTTAAATGTGATTTATCTGTTGATGCTACGGTCTAACCTGCTTTCATATGGTAGGAAGTACAATTAAAATGTCAAAATAGAGTTATAGCTCATTGTGGCCTACATATTTCGCATTTATTTACTACTATGTATTTTTTGTGTTTTTCATTAAAATTCTCTTCAACAACAGGCAAATGTAAATATTACAGTAGAAAATTACAAATTACAAGTAATAATGCTTGGTACAAAGTTGTATCATAAATTGATGATTATTATTTCAAGTCATTCGCATCATTTTTAAAGTTGTTTCCTCTTCATTCCCACAACTACCTTCATTCCAGAGATTACATTTATTCCAAATAACGTTTTTATTTAAAATTATAAATGTTCGAAAGTTTCATCTGCTTTAATTTACATTGTTATATGAGCTATTTTATTGCTTTACCACATGTATGGCCTCTCTTCTGTTGAGTATAATTCCTTCCACATGTCGCCACCCTCCTATTCCGTGTAGTTCTCGTGTGCACGTACATACAAACATACACAGAATGTATTTTCGACCTTTTGGCTTAACTTTTTTCGGTATGATCATTTTTACAGTTATGTACCGTTTAGCTTTGACATTTTAAATCATGTTACTCTTTCTCTTTCCAAGATAATATTTACTCTGTTTTTACCTCACACACATCACATATGAGTCCTACAATGCCAGTTATTGCGTTAGTTCATTATTTTTAATGTCGATGTAGACAGTGTGGCAAAACGTAAATCAAAGTTAAAACTGTGCTTCACTTGATTTCTATTATGACTGCAGCAACAACACCGTTAATAGCATGTACCTCATTCCCTTGAAATACGCTCTGCCTACGTCGCAGTCCCAATGCAGAAAGTGGTGCCCTTTAAACACCATAAAAATGGAAATTTTTTATATTTTGTCATTCTAAGATATTGATATATGCAAAATTCCTTTTTCTTAATCAAATAAAATTATTGTAATCTACCCAAAGGAGAAAATTATCCATCTTGTGTGTGCACAAATACACTAAAAGCTTGGATGTTCCAGTGGAGGTTCAACAGCTGTCATTCAGAAGTAACATCTCTGAGTTATCTCAGAGTATCTGGGGATGCAATCTGCTAGACGTTGAAGATGTTATTGTAATATTATACACTGCAAGTCGAAAACTGTTTAACAAAATAAATTAAAAGATACGCATGACGAACTTATAACACTGAACTCAGTCCACAGAATATAATGTTCACAACAGAACATGAAGCAAACCATTTCATAAATTTCTTGGACCTCACAGGAACACTACTTTTATGTCAACAGGGAACGAACCTACAATGATACCACAAAACACAAATCGTTGGATTTGAATGAAAATATCTTATCTCAGAAATAAAACAAAAATATTTTTATTGCATTATCAGTTAGAAAACCTGTCACTACAATGTATGAGTAAGGCATTGCATGGTAACAAGCTTTGTGCTGCGCTATAGTCAGGAAAAGAAGTAAACCACTCCCATTCCTAGGCAACCATACTGACTGGGAAAACTATGCAAAAAATGGTTCAAATGGCTCTGAGCACTATGGGACTTAACTACTGTGGTCATCAATCCCCTAGAACTTAGAACTACTTAAACCTAACTAACCTAAGGACATCACACACATCCATGCCCGAGGCAGGATTCGAACCTGCGACCGTAGCAGTCGCGCGGTTCCGGACTGCGCGCCTAGAACCGCTAGACCACCGCGGCCGGCGAAAACTACGCACAATGCTTCTGAGATACGATGTTTTCGTTATAAGCCAGCGAAATCATCACACCATCCAAACATACTGAAGTATGCAATATTTATCTCCATGCTGAACAGGGTACACAGGATTACCAATGAAATCGAAAGCACTGACAGAAGAAATTGATACCATTAAAACAAGTGCAATGAGTAATGAGTACTTAATAAACTCTACCCACAAACTGTCCAACAAAATAGAGGGTAACATCAGTAGTATAAACAGTACAGGACAAAAAACTGACACTAAAAATCTTCACAACCATTCCCACTTAGGTACAGCACCATAAAAAAATTGCTAATTCATTTAAGAATAACAGTATAAAAATATTCTTCTCTAAAAGTAAGAAACTTGGCCACCACTTGCCTCACACAGTAAACATCAACGCCCATATAACAGAAAGTAGTGGAATATGCACAGCACAGTGTAACAGTTGGACTGCGCTCTACATAGGCAAAACAGGAAGAAATTTCCACACACGCTCCAAAGAACACACTGCTGCTTTCATACTCAACCACAACGACAAATCCATAGTTACTAACCACACATATCTCGACAGACACGCAATGGCTGACATTAACAATAACCTAACCTTACTCCACAAATAAAGTAATAGAAGAGGGCCTGATGTGATGTGTTATAGAAAGTAGACATGTTTTTCAACAAAGTGGAAGCTTCTGAAAACTTTCTAAACGAGCAAACTAAGTTTAACAGTTACAGATTTTTCAGCAATCTCAAATGTTTGTTTTCTCCTAAACAAGTCACACTTTAACAGTTACAATAAAAATTATTTTGTAAATCATATCTAGGGATAGATAAATATGTCTACATATAAAATGAAACATTCTGACGTTCTGGTATTCTTTGACTGATTTGAAACTCGTGCAAGAATGCTGTTGAAACTGGGGATGTTTGTATGCATGTAAATATGTTTACAAACGCTGTACATGGAAACTATGCAACCACAATTGGAAACAATGAGTAACTTTCTTTTATGTCTTATTTTTGTAAGAATTGCATCTACTTTATAACACAGTTTATTGCATTGCAGTATACATGTGTATATTTAACAGGACCAGTCGTAAAATGTGTTAAAACAATAATATAATTGATGTGTAATGCCAAAGCACCCAAAGATGAACAGCCAGAGTTCGAAATGCATTGCTTTTGGAATAAAAATCACTGCTGCTGAAGGCAGTTTTTTCTAAGGTAATAACCTACAGTGACAGCAATAGTTCTGTCAACAATGGAAAAATTAAGAGAAATTAATGCTGTAGAATATCCACAGTTTATGATTTTATTTAATTAAAAAATTATCTGCCATCTGGACGACTTAACTGTTCACAAATTCTGAAATGTATCTTTGCAACTGTTAGAGATGGCACAATAAATCGATTCCTTCTAACAACTGGAGAATACACGTTGATAAAAAGATGGATTACGTAGAGAAATGTCTGCATTTTTTATATTAAAAGAAGTAGTCTTTAACTCACAACAGGGAAAGCATTTATATGTCCTCCAAAGACGTTTAGTAATACACGTAAGTTGTTTCCCTGTTGTTGCATTATAACTGCGATGTATTGTCGTAGACCGCTATTGACGTCTTCTCACCCAGCGCTCCACTTCGAATTATTAATTTTTCTGTAGCTTACTACCCAACCTATAGTGCTGCGAGCATGGTGTCATATCGCATGGCAACATTAACGTTTGAATGCTTCACTTCAGGATAGTGCCTGAATTTCATGCCAGTAACTCTTGACATCTCTGATCATGCGAAATTTATACGAAGGCGTACCTGAGGCATGATGAACTTTAACCTACAGCTACACCGTTTCGAATCAGAAGTGCTGGAATTCTGCTGGGCTGCGGACTGCAGAGAGAGAGAGAGAGAAAGAGAGAGAGAGAGAGAGAGAGAGAGAGAGAGAGATATTGATAGCTTTAGCCTAGTTACACATCATTACTGCGGATTTCAAAGAGGCTTGTGGCGAAATTATAATCCAATGGAGTTCGTAAGTTACGATAGTAGTTCAGTTGCAAACTAAATAGTAACTCGCAGCAGATTTGCTGTTTGTTCGAAGCGAGAACAGCAAAGCCCGCGTTGTTTTGTGCCCCTTCACGTCCGCGCTTCTATTGCTGACATCAGTGACATGATCGAGAAGTGAGCTGCACAAAGATCTATTCATACCACCTGTACACAAAATGAAACACACTACTATTTTTCGAAAATTTAAACCTATGATTGCACGAGCGGAAAGTGACATTTAAACTATTTACAGCATATGTCAATATAAAGAAATAATCAACTGAGAAGGGATATAAAGCAGTTCTAAATCAATGTCTGGACGAAATATTGCGAGCTACGGTAAAAGACGGACTTGTTGAAGATAATACACAAATCACTCTAAGATCAGTCTTAATTTGTTAGTCATCAGCAAACAGCAATTTATTTAATATTATTCTTTAATTTACTTCTATTCTTAAGCCTTGTGTAGAGACTTTGTAATTATATCATAAATATCAAAATGCACACAAGATAATCTGCAGTCCTGACGGATTCCACGGCGCATGTAAATTTTTTCCGATAGCATTATTTTCAGTTTAAACGTCCAATTCCTTTTGAATCGAACTCTCGTGTATAATACAGTATCAAATGTCTGACTATTTTACAAACGAGTTAATAGGTGAAATAGTTAACGTTAAGCATGTAAACGAGAGAAATTTTGGAAAAATGTTTGAAATTATTCTTAACGTTTGTTGAAAGTCGTTACGTGTTGTCATTCTAAAACAAGAGATGAATATAGTCTCAATAGTTTGTGCTCTATTTTAAGCAGAAGCTAGCTTTTCACGCATCTCAATGTTCATGTGACATGTCCCCAGAACTTTGTATCGTACAATGATGTAATTTTACAGGTACATTCAGTGGTACTGTGTTGCGAAATGGAGTAAGCGATAAACTTTTTTTCTTTCATTATTTTGTGGCGGGTGTTAGCGAGAAAAATTTTCGTGAAGTTTGGAAATTGTGTGTAAAGTATTTTTGAAGTCGCTAAGATTTGTCATTTTCAAATAGTGGATGATTCAAGTACGGGTATTTGCGGCCCATGAGCTACGATGTCTGAAGATAGTTTCTACCTCTAATACTAGTATTATTGTGTTGTACTTTTAATATAAGATTGTACCTCTGAGTGAGTAGACTATGGCAGCACTTCAGATTTTTAATTTCGGTCAATCACCACGCTAAATGTTGAAAATCAAATTGTTGTTGCCCTTGGAAACCATTAGAGACGCAACCTGTCAGTCGAAAACCAACGTTGGTGCACCAAGTCAAGCGCTGATTCGACACAAGACTCCGGCCGATGTGGGAGGCGGGCCTCATCCACTAGAGAGCAAATCAAATGGTAAACACTAGGGTATCCGCGCTGTAATCCTGATCTGTCCCTATGCGATTACCACGTTTCGGTCCCTTAATAAAGGCGTCGAGGTGTGGACGATTCCTGACGGACGAGGATGTGTAGCAGGCAGTTACGGACTCCTTTATGCAGTAGGACACGGTGTTTCGCGAAACGGGTAAATTGAACCTGGTGCGTCAGTGGAATGACTCTCTCAATGCTTACGGCGATTTTGCTTGAGTGGCATACCGTTTCTGGACTCAACGGCTTTCGAACTGAGATCATCCCTTTTAATATAGATATTTGGACCATGTTACGAACTTTTTACGTTATCTGTAAGACAGAGGGGATATCCACGATCGTCCACAATATACCAAATCAGATATACTTCGATGGTATCAGTGGATTTTCCGTAGTAAGTTAACGACACATGTGTCTGAAGATTAAATTCTTCAGCTTGTTGTCATACTTCTCCCATCTTTCTTGAATACGGTGTGAGGCAACTAAATATATGAATAATGATTTAACGTACAGAGATGAGGTTTCCGCTAAGCTGTAGAGCACAATGTGGCACACTTTTGGACGTACACAAATAATTTTAACGTTTATAGCTGCCGAAATAAGAGGCCGATTTTCTAAAAATTTTAACTGTGTGCTTTTAATGTGGTATTACTAGATCCATTGAAGGGGATTTCAGTGACATAAGACGTGTGGAACTTCCGTTATACAGTAACAAGGAAACAGCGCGGTGAAGCTCTGTCTCGCCTTAAGAGAAGAGTTCTCCAAAGCGTCTGCCTTGTCATATCACCTATAACTAAACATGTAATTCACGTACAATTTGTGTATTTGTTACAATGACTATCATATCAAGAGCCCAATAATCGACTTGATTGTTGATACCTGCTACGAAGGGATTCCAGGCAGACCAAACTACTCAGTGAATTTCACGTGGGCACAAAGCAAATTTTCTGTTAAGTAAATCTACAGCTATCTGTGTGGAATGAGCAGTGCATCCCTGATGTAGGTAGCATTTGGTTTGTCTAGTGTCCAATGGGATGTCATCTGTTATCTACAGCTGTATCCGTCTTACGATCTGTACATATCTATGGCTGTTTGGAGTCTCATCAATTGGACATGAACCAACGATGTGATTCTTCAAAACCTCGCAACACAAGTTGATAGACCAAGGTCATTTTTTATCGACTTCTCGCAGTAAGCGTGGACTTTCAAAGGAGCAGGAATGCATATTACGAAGACTGATATGTCCATAGACTGTAAACGACGCTTCATTCGTAAATAAGTTCTTGCAAAAGAAACACACTTCGTAAACCGTGATCGCAGTGAAGACAATTTTATTGTTCCAAGATGACCACTTTCAGCAGTCGTATGCTGCCATCATCTGGTCTTACTGAACTTGTTATAAAACTGCCATGTTACGTTCTATGAAGTCAAGGCATAAAAGGCACTCTTCACGTATACATGCCTCAATAAAAATCCAGTTGATAAAACACTTACAGTTGATAAAAATCGAAGTGTTCGTATTTAACCATACCATCCCACAGCACAGCATGCGTGCCTTACAAAACATTGTATGGGAACGCCATGCCACAGTCCAGTTTTCGCAGACACCATTGGTAAAACCACAAACAATTTTGAAAATCATTATTATGAAACCTAATGTTTCATTGTTATTGAACCTTATGTGGAAAGCATGAAATGAATAGTAAAACGGTATAGGCAGAACACTTTTTTTTGCACTCGCTATTCAAGCTGCCATTTAGCGATATATGTTTGTTTGTCAGAGCTGCTATAATATAAGTTGCATTTCTCTCACCAATCGCTGTTGGAATGTTTTATTTTTCAGCCTTCCTGTTTCTTGTATTTTTTTCATGAGTTTTTTCAGACAGATCATGAGGCTGTAGCACAATCAGCATACGTTTCAGCACACGGCTGCACCATGTTCAAACAGTCTGCCGACATTTGCTGCCTTTTGGACTGTCATGTACATTGTAACAGCCTGAATAGTTTTACGAACAAGTCGTCTGAAAGCTACAATAGTTGAGTTCATAAAAATGTAGCCTTGCACGGAAGATGAGTAGTACAGACAGGAAGAGAATAGAGGATTTTATGATGTGTTGCTGCAAAATGATGGTGAGGATTAAATGGGTAAATTGCGTAAATGATGAGGAGACACTGTTGATACTGGGTAGAATAGAAGTTTGTGGCATAACACCACCAAAATATGCAATCGGTTGGTAGGACAGATCCTGAGACATCAGGGAATAGTGCGCCTGCGCGTGCATATGTGTATGTGTGTGTGTGTTTGTGTGAGGGTTGGGAGGGAGCGGGAGGGGGACGAAAATGTTGTAAAGGAGCAGGTTGAAGTGGATTTAGGTTGCAGTAGCTATGAGAAGATGAAGAGGCTTGCACAGGATATATTAGTGTGGTGAGCTGCATCAAATTTGTCTTTGAACTAAAGACAATAACAACGTCAAATACTGTACGTAATGGGTACCGGTACTCTCTCTGTCCTTCCATCTGTCACACCCCTCTCTATCTCTCTGTTTCTCTCTCTGTTTCCCTGTATTTCTCCCTCTTACTCGTCTTAGATCATTTTACATTGTAAGACTCACAAAAAATGTGCACCGTGAAGGAATTACTCGAATGGAACGTAAACTGGTAGATGTAATGTACATATTCTGACAAATTAACGAATAAAATTTCTGAAAAATTGAATGATTTATTCAAGAGAAAAAACTTCACAAACTGAACAAGTCAGTCCATCTGTGGCCCTTAGGGAAGCACTTATTCGTCTATGTATTGATAGTGTTATTGGATGTCCTCCTGAGGGATATCGTGCCAAATTATGTCCACTTGACGCTTTAGATCGTCAACAACCTAAGCTAGTTGGACGACCCTGCCTATATTGCTCCAAACATACTCAGTTGGAGAGAGCCAGTGAGTTTGCTGACCGAGATAGGGTGTAGCAAGGACAAAGACAAAAAGAACAAACTCTCGCCTAGTGCGGACAGGTAGGCGTCTTGCTGAAATATAAGTCCAAAATGGATTTCCATGAAGGGCGACAATACGTAGCGTAGAATATCTTCGACGAACCGCTGTGCTCTAAGAATGCCGCGGACGACAACAATAGATGCCCTACTATGGAATGAAGTGGCATCCCACACCATCACTCCTGATTGTCGGGCTGGATGGCGAGCGACTTTTAAGTTGGTATCCCACTGACAGGGCAGCTGCAGAGACGTCTTCGCTGAAAATTGGGGCTCAGTTCGAAGCAGAACTTGTAACTGGAGACCCACTCCAGTCAATAAAATCCCAGGGTGAATATGCCCGACACCACTGCAGGGAACGCCACAAGCTAATCAGCAGTTAGTAAGTGTATGTTCTTGGTAAGTTTTTTTATGAGAAGGCGAGCTATGGCTCACTATTTTGTTCTAAAAATACAATTTTTTTGCAAAGGTAAACGTAATGAAAAAGCTAGATTTTTCTGAAAAAGTGAATGTAAGAAAAATATTCCAATTTGAGAAAACAAAGGAAACGAACAGTCATATTAAACTAATCAAAATCAAAAAGTAGTTAATTCGTTGAGAAAAAACTGCACTATTAAAAACCTCCCAAGTGCACACAACATACCCCCTTACCACTTACTACAAATTTTATCTGTGCACTTTGGGTGCACTAGGGATAATTTTAAAAATTAGTCAAGTTTTAAAATTCAATAAATTTTATGATGATGTAAATCTGTATCATTATAGGAGGGCCAGTTTTTGACCCCGGTAGTACTGTGCTTTAAGAGTGCTGTAGAAATTAAAAAATAATTCGAGACACAGCTTTTATGTATTGACTCACGTCAGTATCTCTTTTGAGTAGTCTAATTCGTTTAAAATTGAGAAATGCATCATATGCATTGAGAAAGTTATTAGTTGAATTAAAATTCCACATCTCTTGAGGGAATACTTTGTTTTCTCCATTTTTATGGCATTCTACAACAATTTTTCCATATTTCGACTGCAGCTTGCTTGTCAGGCCATCTGTAACTTAATGTGATCGAATAATAAAGGGTCAAGCAACTGATTTTACGATTTGTCTGAAATGCAACAAATACGAAATATTATATATTAAACTTGACGGAGCTATATAATTTCGTAATATTTATTTCAAAATTTTTCTTACCAGTCAATCCAGTTACTTCTACAGTTTGCAGTACATAAAATGATATCAGAATTTTAGGATTTTTCAATATATTTTATAGTTATTCCAACTGGAAGTTTGGCTCATATTTAACAATTGGTATACGTATTTCCTTAAATTCTGCTACAATTTTTCCATATTTCGACTGCAGCTTGGTTGTCAGGCCATCTAAGAAGAGCATCTCCAGCAGTAGAACACCAAGTAAAAATTGCAGTAAGATCTCCTTCCCCTTAAGGAAACTATCAAACATATTCAGTGGATAAAGCACTTGAATTTTCTTACTCTTTATTTTGACATTATTTAGTAATGACCTTTCATACTTATTTTATCGTTAATGAATGACATCAAAGACATAAATCCATTGCACAAAGCTTTCAAAAACATGTTATTGTCCATAAAGATAAGAAAGATGTAGAAAAAGACACAAAACAGATAAAGAACTTCAATTAGCTTAAGAAAAAGAATGCCTGCTTCCAATGCTTCATGAGGAGAAAAATTAGCAGCAGCGGTGGCTATGTGAATTATTTATAGAAAGAGGAAATTAACTATGGGCTTTGAATTGGACAGTAATGGTTAGGGACTGTAAAATACCCATTCTCATAAAAAATTTATCTATATAAATGAATAATGTCAGCATTCATTATACTTTGCAACCTAGTGGCAAGACTAAACCAAAAATCAATCAAAATTAAACTCAGTAATGTAGAATTAAGAAGTATTGATAGTTTTTTAACTGATACTCGGAAATAAAGAGATATAAAACACCAGTGGAAATTTGCTTGTAACACTAGGTATTCCTGTCATAAAGAAAATTTTTAAAGATCCAACAGAAAAGAAGAAGGTTCTGGGTTAAAAAACATGAAGGTGTATTTCATCCTTTACTGTTGGCTGAATTACAATTTTTGCAACTATTGGTTCACTAGCTGGTGGATCTGAGCTATTGTAAATCCAGTAATAAACAATAAAAAAGCTCATACAGAATTAGAAGAACAAGAGGAAGACATAATGTAGCAATGGTGAAGTAAGGGGGAGCAGTAAAAAAATTGCAAGAAATAATTTATATCCATCCTAATGAATTATATAATTTCGATATTGAGAAATTTGCTAAGCAATTAAAAATTAAACACCTTCATAGTATTTTTATGATTGATTAATCACCTAATAAACGTCAAAATATAGAATCTGGAATAGTAAATTTACATACACATATTAATTCCAGTACACATTGGGTTTGTTGTTATAAGAATAAAGATAAAAGCTTTGTATTTGATTCATTTGGAGAAAATATTCTCAAAGAAGTGGTTAAGTATTTGGCTCAGGTGAGCTGTACTATAGTCAATAAGAATTTAAAAACTTATGAAATAATTTGCAGTCATTTGTGTTTCATTGTTGCTAACAACAAGATTAGTGATATTTTAAATTTAATAAATCTACATTTTAGGGAATAAGCTGAAGATGCAGATGATTAATGAACCAAAATACACTTAAATGAGTTAGAAGCAAAAATAGATCAGGTTGAGGCATTTTAGTAGCATTAACGGATCCAACAAGGAGTTACGATGAAGATACTAAACAACATTCAGAATAATAATTTAAGCATTTTAGGAGAGATAATAGATCCAACAAGGAGTTATGATGCAGTTACCAAACAACATTTAGAATAAGAGTTGTTACAAAATCTGAATCTACATGTATTCTAATACAACTAAATAACTGTGTCAAAAAAACATACATCAATGAAAAACCTAATCAGCTTCATAGTGATAAATTTAACACCTCTAAAAATTACTTTAGAGAAAAAAAGTAGGAAAAGCAATTACAGATTAGTTATCAAAACAGACTTAAAACCATACCTAAGCCTATTAAGTGATCTTCAAAGAAGAATGTGTGGCAAAAATAACTGAAATTTGAGTTTGTTAGGGTGAAGAAATATAAAATTACACTTACGTTTGAAGTAAAAATCAAGAGAATTATTTTATTTGGAGTCAATGTAAGTGGTTACCTGGCAGCTACTGATTTTAAAATAGAAATAAAAAGACATAATTCTGATGAACTGCAAATTTTATATCCAACACTAAAAATTAAAATGAAAGATAAAATAATTATATCTCTAAACCATTCAGTTAAAACTGTACCTCTTTCAGGTGAGTTACTCATGTCTGGAGAACAGATTTTAGAATCAAATGATGCTCATAGAATGAAACAATAATTTAAAATTCATTAAATTTTTGACGAATATAAATGGATCAAACCTACTGTCTGAAGTGTAAAAAATCTAGTGACACACACAATCCTCACATAGTAACAACTATAAATGGCAGAGAGACAACCAAAGGTCTTTGCACAGTATCTGAACTAAAAAGGGTTCACTTTTTCAAAAAATTGTAGGTGAATGGGATAATGAATGAATCACTCATGAAGAATTATTAATGAATTACATAAACAATGTGTAATAATTTTAAAAGGAGAAACGTTATTTCTTTTGGTACAGATGATTTATGGTAAGCAGATCTAGTAGAAATGAATTCTGGTAACTTAAAAGAATACAAATATTTATTAACTATAATTGATGTTTTTCCAAAACTTTGTTGGTCTATTCTGGTTAAAGATAAAACAGGTAAGACTGTCGTTGATGCTTTGGAAAAAATGATTTGGAGAGAGAGAAGGCCAAAAAAATTACAAACAGATGATGGTTAAGATTTCTATAATAAGGAATTTCTAGAATTAATGAAAAAATATAATATTAATCATTATTCAACTTTTACAGAATTAAAAGAATTTGATGTAGAAAGAGTTAATAGAATATTTTAAAAAGTTCGGAAGAGATATAGTCTTCAAAGAAATTACAAGTAGGATGGTTTAGATAAAAGTCTCCCTGATCAATACAATAACACAGTGCATTCAACAATAAAATAGCAGCAGTAGAAGTTAATGAAAAAATTATAAGCCAGCTACTGTTCAATCTAATGATAAATTGAAATAACTAATAGAATTATTAAATTTAAAGGAAATTTTTAAGAAGTTATACAGCTAATTGGTTAAGAGAAATGTTATAAATTGGAGATGTTATTCATTCTAACCCAATCACAAACAGACTGAAAGATTTAACAGGTTAGCAGGCAAAAGGAAGTATTTATTAATATTAGTTACAAAAAACTAATTATCTAGATGTGTATCTAGTTGAAAAAGTTCTGAGAAAGAAAGGAAATAAAGTATATATTAAATTATTAAGTTACGATATTCACATAATAGTTGGAGACATAAAACTAATGTTATTTTTCTGAAAGTCAGACATTGTAATTCATCAGGTCTAGACGGATTTTAAAACTGATTCAGTTATAAAATTTGTGTCTGGATGCAGTTGTAATTGCTTTATAACATTTAATATTGTATAAAAGATTTCTTATATCTTGTAGAAGTTATTGTTCAGGCTACCCATTAATTAAGAAAAAGCCATTTCTGTAAAAATTAATATTCTCATTCAGTCCTTTAATGTACTTCTTGATTGAGTATAGGTTATATTCTATTCCTAATATTTCTTTACATTTTTGACATGTGTCTAAAGTTACATTGAATCTAATTTCAGGTTTTCGTCTTTGGCGTCTAATCACATAGTAATCATACTCAAAATATTACCAAATAATTGTATAATAACAAACATATTTCTCAAATTAATATCTTCTGTTGGTGTAACTACATGTTTTTGTAATTCACTTATTTTATTCACAAGAATGTCCTGTTATTTTCTCAAGTCTCGAATTTCTTCTCCTACTTCCTTCAGCAGACACATAGTCATTTCTTTATCAATTTGTTCTTGTAAATTTTACATTGTTGTTTGTATTTTATATTGACTGTGTTTTTAATCGATGGTAAGACTTCATATGTAATATAATTTTTGAATACTTTACTTTCTTTTCTTAATTTAAACATTAATTATGCAAATCTTATTCATTAATAAACATAGACCTTTTACCATTATGTCAGACCCACCTTGGAGGTGGGTCAGAAAATTTTTTCATAGATTCCTTTTTCTTCTTCATCAGCATAATTTCTTATTCTCCATTCTGTATATGTATAGTCATATATTTCAGAAACATCCTTTCCTTTAAACCAAGGACTATTCACTTTATGAATTATCACACAAACTTATTTATTTTTATAATCAATCCTGTTGTTATTCTGAATAAATTCAAAAATAGTAACTAAGCTGGAGGTACTTGCAACAGTGGCCTTTTAATAGAAACATTTTCATTAGATCTTTTATTTTGTTTCATTTTATAAACCAGATTCATTGATAACAACAGTGTGAGGATGCAGATTTGCTAAGGTGAATAAACTGATCACTTTTAAACTTTCATTTTCTCTTACATTAGTTCAATTTTTTCCATTCTATATTAGACCCTCTAAATTGGAGAGCCTATACTTTTCACATTTTCTTAATAAAATACATAAGTGTATTGTGCAATATGAATGAGAAAATCTACATTTTCATGTTGTCTATCTGTATGTTAACCTTATGATGATAAACATATAATTTAAATTCATAAATAAATTTATTCATAAGTATGTGAATTATTTACATAGTGTGAATGGTGTAGAAATTTGCGCTATTTGTGAATACTTTAAAAAATAGGTTATCAATAGTTAAAATTTAGGATTAAAAATTAATAAATACAAACCTTATTCATTAAAAAAGACATTTTTCCTTTCTGTCAGACCCACCTCGGAGGCGAGTCAGAAATTTTTTTCATAGATCACTTTTTCTTCTGAGTCAACATTGTTTCTTAATCCTGTGGGACCAAACTGCTGAGGTCATTGGTTCCTAGACTTACACACTACTTAAGCTAACTTAAACTAACTTACACTAAGGACAATGCACACGTGCATGCCCAAAGGAGGACTCGAAACTCCAATGGGAGGAGCCATATAAACCATGACAAGGCACCCTAGATGGTGCAGTTACCCAGAGTGGCAGCTTCCCTTATGACTTAACTTATACCATACTTATCTCTTTCCATCTATTTTACATCCTTTATATTCAAGAAGATTTTGCAGTGTTTGTACAACTATACTGTTTATCCAACATTGCGTTGTACACAGAAGTAATAATTAGCTGAAGCTCATCTCTATTCAAATTATCTAGTCAATTGTCAAATGTTCAGTTATTTCCCTGAATAAAACTTCATTGGACTCTATACTAGATTCAATCAAAATTTCCTCATAAATATTTGTTCTCTTCCCATTTACATCATCAACATAATTTTTCAACAAAATAAGATAGACACTTGAAGTGAGTATTGTGTATTTCTTAACTTTTATCAACTCTGTGATGACCAAAATAAATAATAAACATATGTTCTACTAATTTATAATCTGTTCATTCATATTTTCTCACATTAAATATTGAATGTTGTTTAGGTCTTCCACTATTGTAACAGAGAATCTTCCTGAAAGACGATTTTTAATAATACACCACCCACTTTGAAAAAAAATTTCTTGGCATACTGCTTTGATGTGGCAATGTAAATATTCTGTTATTTCTTCCTTTCTGCTACATCAGATATATTTCATATAATTATAGTTGCAGTCATTTTCAAATTCTATGGCTTGTTGTAGATATTGAGTTACTTTACACTCTACTGTATATTTTAAATAATGAAAAATATACTTTGAAGTGCCACATGAGAATCTCTTATTTCATCTGAAACTCATAAAAAATTAAAAGGTACATTTTTTATTTAAATTGTCTGGTGCTATTTTTTGATTTCATTCTGTATATATTCATATTCTAAAGCAAGCAGATATGTGTTTGTGTGTAGTAAAGACTATAATTATTTAAAGACAGTATAATTTTTTAAAGATTTAATAATAATATAATTATTTAAAGACAGTATTAAATTAGTTTTTCTGTCTTTTAATTTTCCCGAGAGAGGGATGTTACTCATCGAAATACCATACTCAACAAAACACTAATTATTATTAAAAGACATAAAATTTAATAGTTTGTAAAATAGCTGACAGTAAAGTGAAATTATTTTCTTACCTATCTGAAATACTGTACTTAATAATCAACAAAAATTTTATTAAATGAAATAAGGTTTAATAGTTTAAAAAGTAGCCAAAAGTAGAGTGAGATGATTTTCTTATCTATCTGATGTCTTTCATTTATATAGATAATTTTTTTATTAGAACGAATATTTTATAATACCCAATCATTTCATCAAATTGAAGTCCCATACCTAATTTTCTCTTTCCATTAATGGTTTCTCTAACTACCATTGCTGCTAATTTTTCTCCTAATGAAGTATATTTAGAATACATTCTTTATTTTGCAGCTAACTGAAGGTATTCATCTGTTTCATGCCTTTTTTCTAAACCTTTATTATCTCTGTAGGCAATTTTAGTTTTTTGCAAGCCTCATCTAATGGATTTCTCGTCTTTCAAATCTTTCATCTAGTCTGGTTTGTGGACCACAGAATCTATAGTCTAGAAGATGCATTTCCAAAGGATGTTTGTAATTTAAGGTATCTACTAAGCCTTTTCTAAATTTTTCATTTTTCCAAAATTTATGAGCTAAGTTATTCAGAAACCTAATCAAATATGGAAACCCTTTTCCGTTGTTGGTTATGAAATCACTGAAGTTAACATCTGTTTTATGCCTACTTTTTCGATATAATAGTATTTATTTCCAGCATATTCTTCTATGAATTACTGCAGATCTATCGATTAAATCTCTAACGTCATTCATCCAAATATATTCAACTGTTTTCCCTGTATACTTTTTAAATAAACCTTCGCCTAGCGGTGGGATGAGATCTATGAGATCTGTTTTAGCTGTCACTGATTCATCTGGCGATGTACAATCTGCAGAATCTCGAGCTGATGGTATGTGATATGATTTTAGAAAATAGACATCAGCAATTTCTTTTGTCATTTCATTGTATTTTTTTACCTATACCTGATTTTATTTTATTTGGATTACTTTCATAATATAATACCCCTGAACAATATAATACATCTGGATAGTTTGATAAATCAACATCAGTAAATTATCACCCATATCATACATAGTAATCTGCTATTTAGTTAAAAGGTTAATTAATCCATCTCTGCCCTCACACTATTTTTCATTTCATTTTATCTCCATTAAATTCAACCAGAAAACGAGCAACTAATTTAAGTATGCCAAAAGGTTTTAATCTGTTTTTCAACCTCTCTATTTTCTTCAGTAGCTTTCAGAACATTATCGCCTTAACCTTCAGTTCCTTCTTTTTTTGTTTTCTATTGCATCAATAAAAGGCTGACCTTTTTTATATTTATCATATTCTGTTCTTGGTTGTTTTCCCAAAACTTGAAATGATCTTTCATTTCTTCAACTTTTTTCTAGTTTGCTTAGCTTTTTAACAATCTCTGGGTTATACTTCGATAGCATTTCATATAAATCGTCATTTTCAATGAAAGTAGCAAACATCCTATTGTGCTTATCTGCAGTTTTTTTGCACATTTTTGTAAATTCTTGACATTTTGGTTTATACAAACTTTCAGTGTTTGTAAACAAATGGTTAATTTTATTCCAGTTCAACTATCTTGCCACTAGAACGTAATTGTCAATCTTTAATGCCGTTTTCCCACATCCACTTGATCCAATTTTTGCACACAAAATAGAATTCAGTACAAGTTTACGATTTTTACATTTTGATTTCTTCTCTGGCATTCTTATCTTTCATTCTCAATCAGTTTACATTTATGTAAAATAATTTTTATTGATAGAGATAAGCAGAATATTTCAGATGAGTGATAAATCATATGTTCTCAAAAACAGATTAACCATGGCTCTACCAGACAGCTATACTAATATACCACTAATTGGTTTCCACACAACATTTCTAACTCCAAATATTATACAAAAAATAATAATCTTTACTGTCAAGGAGAAACAATTGAAATTCCTGTTGGCCAGTGCATTTTAAAAAGCTTGGAAAAATTTATTCACACAACAAAGCCAAATATTCATTAAAATTCTTTATATAAATTTTAATTTACCTCATAGAATGTTTGTAAAAATATCAATAATTTTTATGAACAAATTAACATTATTACTTCATTCAAGCCAAATGCAGAATTTAGTGCACCAATAATTCATGAACCAAATTATCCTGTATATATTTCAATTTTTCATCCTATTCAAGATTTTTCTTTTTAGTGTGTACATGAGTGCACATCGAGTAAAGTTTCTGATAGATGGAATTTCTGTCTGCGTTCCCAGCGTCCCTCCCTTCTCTGGAGCAGTTTTCTTTGAACTAACATTTGGCTCTTACAACCTAAAAGACTTTCTGTGTAATAATATATCTTTTGCTTCCTTTCTCTCTTCCGTTTTGGTAGGGCACATTTAGTCACATCAATTGATAAGATGGTAAGTGTCTTCTAATTCCTTAAAATTTTTTCCCACGTTTCTATTATATCGTTTCTTAAACCAAAGAGGCTCCAATTCAGATATTAATTTGTGATTTAATTTGCGTCCGATCCTATAGGTATTACCTTTGGATGTGATCTCAACTGTCAGCGAAGGAAACTGGAAATGCGGCAGAGTTTCTACGAGCCATTCGATCTATAGCTTAGTCTGATAACATTAAACTAATGAGTCCGCGTGCTGTATGTGAATGAGGATGACTTAAGCACTGGAGACTTTTCCATAACATCAGGTATTTGTTCAGACTCCATTAAATTTCATATGATTTATTTTACTTTCGCAAGAGGCCCCCAACATCGTAGATCTCTTGAAAACATATAACGCCAAAGGATTTAAAATGAGCGTTTTAGAAGAAACTGTAATCTATATGCCTTCAAGAACATACACTAATAAAATATTAAATGAACAAACAAACCTGAAACATCAAATTTGTGTAGATAACGGTGTTGAAATGATACAGCTCGATTCCGGTAATCGAAACAAAAACAAAAATGTACACAACATGGAAACATAACAAAAATTATACCATGACGCCCATAACTCGTTACGATGGATAGACAAAGAGATAAACAAAGTGTGACCATACAGCCATACAGCACATCTACATTTGCTGTTAATGGTATCTGTCAAAACTACAATAGTATGTACTATCGATAAAAGACCCAAGCTGACATTTCCCAACAACAGCAATAATAAGTAAATTATTAACAAATAAAATCAAGCTCCAACTGAAGTCCCTTACGCAGGAATAAGATATAAGACACCGAATGCGCCATGATGTTATATGGGTGCGAGTAGCAGCACACAATCAAAGAAAGTTGTTGTCAGTGATAATTTTGCAGCTGTTTCCCTGCAGATAGCCTGAATATTCCCACAGAGCTGAAAAAGGCCTATTGCTGCTGTATAATCCACAACAATTAAACATCAATTACAGCAGCATTCTGGTTTAGTAGTATTATTACAATAAAAGTTGCAAATAAACTTGCTTGAAATCCGGGGAGAAGGAGTTCTTTCAAGAGGAGAGTTGCAGAAGGAGGTGACCGGTGAGAATGCCTGCGTTCTGGTCCTGAGTTTGGATGGCCGGAAGACCTGAATGTGTCATCAGTTTTCGTAAAAACTACGAGCTCTAAAATTCAGCTGTAGTGGTCAAATCATGGGCCATGTGGAAAAGAGCTAATTTTTAAGAGCGTTGCATAATTCGAAGCCGGCCGGAGTAACCGAGCGGTTCTAGGCGCTATAGTCTGGAACCGCGCGACCGCTACGGTCGCAGGTTCGAATCCTGCCTCGGGCGTGGATGTGTGTGATCTCCTTAGGTTAGTTAGGTTTAAGTAGTTCTAAGTTCCAGGGGACTGATGACCTTAGAAGTTAAGTCCCATAGTGCTCAGAGCCGTTTGAACCATTTTTGAACCATAATTCGAATTTCGGGATAGCTATCCTTAGTGATCCAGCCAGTATGGGGAGCTTAAAAGAATTTGCAGGGGCGTTCTCGTTCGCGGGTGTCGAATTTCGTATCCAGTATTGGAGCTATTGCCTAGCTGGAGATGGTGTCTAGCGGAAGAGATGAGCTTGGCGAGAGTTAACTGCAGCCATGAATTGACATATATGGTACTGGAAATTTTGAGTTTCAGTTTTGAGGTGAATTTCTACCTAGTTTGCTTTGGACAGATACCCTATTTTGCCTTTCCCGAGATTTCTTTTTAGAAATTTGGAATTTTTGTATTAAGGTCTTATGGGACCAAACTGCTGAGGTCATCGGTCCCTAAGTCTACACACTACTTAATCTACTTATAATGACTTAAACTATGACAACATACACACACCCATACTCAAGGGAGGACTCGAACCTCCGACAGGGGCAGCCGCACGTACCGTGAGAAGGCGCCCTAGACCGCACGACTACTCCACGTGGCGAAGGTTTCTATTTAAGTTATATGAAACTAGTTGATGGTTATATACTGACTGTTAGTATTGTAGATTCTTCACTACTATGCAAAACTAGAATATTTCTTGTTGCTAAAGAGCCTGTGAGATCTTGGTGAGACGCCTTCGATGCCACCCTTTTATGAAGACTGTTCTGATAGATGTTGTCGTTGATCAAATATTAGGTTCTTCTCTTATATCTTCCGTAGACTTGATCCGGAAAGCAAACTGGGCCTTTATCATTGGTACAGTGGTATCGAAAATTTTATCCATGTTCCTTGGTTAAAGCTCTGCCAAATTATATCCATAGACGAACCTTTCCTTCTGATCAGCTGTGCTACAGGTTGCATTATTTGTTCTTGCGTCACGCGTCTCTAGGAGTGGGAGGCTTACGGCCGCAGATGTGCCCGAAACAACGGAATCCCCGTGAAAGTCTCAGCTAAAGTTTGAAATTAACCCTGTTGTTCTTCTGATCTCCTGACGATCATTAGCCAGTTACCGTTTTGACGTTTCTACTCGAGTGTGTGCTTCGTTCAAAGTGTTCTGAAGAATAAATGAGATTTTTTGACGTCTTCTACAATGTTCATTTCTCGTAATTCTTGCTCAGTTTCTTCTAGCGAATAAATAGAGATTGCACTTGAATTGACAACCTCTTTCGACAAATCAATCGTTGTCCTTTTTTTAAAAAAAAATTGTCTATAGAATTTTGCGTCTATAGGTCATGGTGTTAGTGAACTCCTCCACTAGAGTAGTCGACAACTACCCTCACATCCAAATTCATTTTTCTCGTATGGGGCCAAATATTTTCTTTAGAATTTTCCACTCTTGTCCCGGCTTTGCTCGTTCTGCGGTTTGGCATTTTTCGGTCGGCACAACTCTCTTCAATTCGGCAGAATCGTGGTATGATCACTGTTTACCCGTCGCCATTTGTTTGTGATATGCAAGACGTTCACAGGTACAGTGGACGTTTGCACAAAAAGAGGCAGCAAGCAATCTGTCGTCACAATCCATTAAAATATATGGAAATGTCAAAGGAAAGGGATGAGAATTCTCGAAATCAAATACGCAGTCAAATAAGTGACAGGTATTGCAAATCTGCTATGTAATGATATTATAATACCACGCAGAAAATTTAAAGATTTAGCTGACAGTGGAGGAGCAAAAATTTGCATTGATCGACGGAGGAGATTCATTGTTCAGTAAATCAAGAAGAAGTTTGTACTAAATTTGCAGACGTGAAAAATTGGTTGTACGAATAGTAAAATTTCTAAGGTCACACACATTACTCCACTGTGAGTTGCAAAAGTTTTTGATGAAACTGAACTGAGAATGTGGAGAGTTTATGTTTTACTTAAAACATACGTTGGTTAAGGCAAGGGCCATGCCTGGAACGGATTTTTCAATTTGAAATTGTCTGTTAAGACATGCAGGAACGAAAATTAGGACATCCAGAATGGATTGCAGAGCTGGCATTTTAAGTGGACTTGCAACACGCTGCCCACAGCAAGACGTTGTAAGGTGAGGAACGACTTCTTTCTGATTTGATGGGGATGAATTTAAAAAGAAAATATCATTATACAAGGGGTACATTCTGACACAGTCCTGTTGCTAAAGCTCACTGCCTTTAAAGAAAATGGGAGGTGCGAAGAATTCATTGTGACCTTGCAAGAATTACAAGGGTTGTTTCCTCAAAGTCTGGCGAACACTGTCCATCTTACACCTGTTTTCGAGCTGTCTTCAAGAACTTTGCCGTTTCCGTTGAAAGCGTCCCTGTGCACTTGCAGATGTAACTAACTGACCTGCAGAGTTATTCTCGTTTAAATGACAAATCCTTTTTTTCATTACAACTGTCTACAACGTCTACTTTCCTAAGGTAGACTTTCCACATGTACATAAATGAGGCTGCAAAAGTACTACACAATCGACACATTTGTGCGAAAGACCCTTTTTCGATTTTGAAATTAAATAAGTCGCGATCACGTGGTAACATGGGTGCCAAAATCTGTGAAATTGTTTGAGTGTGTCCTCATGCCGAGAGATTCTAACATAAAAATTATGTTGTGTCACCAGAACGCCAAAAATAATGAAATAATATTGTAGGTCTGTTTTGTTTGTGATATGTTGTTGATAAATATGGAATATAAAACCAAGCCGTATGCAGTGCGACTGCACTGACATTTAAATACAGCACACTCCCCTTCTCCTCCGCCAAAGTGCTTACACAGCGTGCCGGTGCTGTGGGGAAGTGTGCAGTGAGGCTGAGCGCTATGGCACTCGTACCGCGGCACGCCCCAGAACCGAAATCTTGGCCGGGCTGAACGAAAACGATTGCTGTTTTTGGTAAATTGCGCTGGAAAACTGGTAAAATTTTATTATTTACTCAAATAAGTTTCAACGTTCAGACTGCCGAATTATGAGAGACTCATTTTTAATGGAACTATACAGGGTGAGTCACTAACTATTGCTACCTAGAATGACTCCGAAAGTATAATAGAAGCTGAAACGTTTGTGGGAAAAATGTTGCATGTGACAACGGGGGCCATAATATGACGTTAATTTTTTTTGCTAGGTGGGGTCGCGTCAGAGATATGAAGGTCAACTATGATTTTTAAATGGGATGTTATAGTTTGGTACTTATTTTCTGATAGTGACTATCGAGATTAATCCAATGATGTGTAACAGTAAGGTCTTTGGAGGTCAACAGAGGTAACAAAGATGGCATGAACGTCTATTTACAGAAGGTGTTCTAAGTGATGACCATTGGTATCAATGCAGTACTGAAATCTTCTCATCATGGACTACGTTAGCAACAAAAATCCAACGTCATATTATGGCCCCCGTTGTCCCATGCAACTTTTGTCCCATAGACTTTTCAGCTCCTATCATACTTTCGGAATAGTTGTTGATGGCTGTAGTTAGTGACTCACACTGCATACTTTTCTGTAGCACTGTAAAGCAACTCGTGACAACTTTAAGATAACGTATGTGGAAGACGGTAAAATACTAACAAGATAATAATGCCGCAGACCACTGTTCCTCTGCCAGGAGGTACCCATGTACACGTGCTTTACTTTGCCAATGTAAGCAGACACATCACTCGGGTACAGTTCTTTTATTTACCCGACTCGAGAAAAAGATTCGTGGTACAACATGATTAAAAAAAAGAGTGATTGATAATATACATTCTAAATATCCTAAGACACCAAGAAGTCGACGTAGAGAGGACTGTGGGGAGGTAAAATTTTACTGGATGACCAAGGATCTCATGCAGAAAGCAGGTTCATATGGATGCAGGCTGCAGCAGTTACGTACAGCTGAAGATGCTTGGACAGGATGGCATAGCCTGAGAGCTGCATCCAAACAGTCTCCAGATTGTAGGCCATAATAACAACAGTAACAAGAGATTTTCGCCATATTAATAATATTAATTAATTAATTAATTAATATGACTTCTTCCTATACCAATGTGCAGTACTGTGGTAGAATATTTATTCGGTTCGAAATGTTGGACGATCATGATGCCACTTCTGTGGTGATTAATCTACTTTGCTGCAAACGGAAGAGAAAACGTAGGTGGATGAAACACTGCAGTGGATGAAAAATTAGTACAAGGAGCGACAAAATTTCACTCACTCCTTTACTCATTCACACCTTGTGTTCCGAAATTCCCACTATGAAGGAGGGCCTTCAGGGATGTGGAACACATTAACGGGAAGAAGTAGCCGCTGCTGACAAATTCTGTGCAGTATACTAACAAAATGTTATGACTAGCGCTAATCTACTCAGTTAATGGCAAATATTCTACATTAGTCTGTATACGTCACCACTCCTCCTGCTGAACTAATCAATTATTGATTTCATGTAATAATTCAAACCAAGCATTTACGTAACTTTGTACCGCTGTTCTTATACGGGCAAAATATGGATCTATCTAACACAAGTATTAAAGCTACGCAGAACTGGCTTTCTTCAGTCCAGGTATTAAGAAAAACTGTAGGAGGCATGAGCACATACTGTGCGAGTCACAGTGGTGTGGCGTGCCTAAGGGTCCAGGAAAAGGGGGGCAGCAGTATAAAGGGATCAGTGGTGAGGATGATGATCAACCTACATCGGAGAACTATTTTACCTTTCTCTATCTAATTACGGTGACGATCCAACAAGATGAAACTGGAGGAATTTTTGTAACATTTAAAGCAACAAGTAAGTGGGAACTAATGACATTTGTAACTGTCAGATGAGCAACTGCAGGAGGAGGTGTCATGAGACAGAGCATCTTTGCTGATGAATGGCAGTGTGGTTCCGAGCATTTCGGCACTGGGTGACAATGCGGCCGGAAGCACTATGAACAAGAGGAGCATACATAGCATAGTCATGATCGAAGAGTAGAGACCGCTTAAAGGTAAAGCACCTCCCAGGTGCTGGGTAAAGAAAAGTCCATACTAAGTGTTGTGAGGAATGAGCATGTTGGGTGAAAAGTGGATGCAGTGCCGGTCTATTACAGGAGTATGCATGATGGGAAATGGTACTAACACAACTCTCACACACACAGACCGTAGACACTTCCCACCACATATTTCAAACCAAGCAGAACTGACTTGCTTCAGTCCAGGTATTCTGAAAAACTGTAGGAGGAGTGGATAACGATATAGTCTCTCACTTTGCCTTTTTTCTTTTTTAATATTTGTAGTTCCTAATTTTTTGTCAGACATTCACTGGTAGCCTGTTGCAGAATTTTGCGACACAATATAAAACACCGTACTGACCACTATCGATAGATGCCTAGTATACATGGAAATTATTTCTACTTTTACTGTTGCGGTTGTGAATTGATGAGTTTATTCTAAAGCCACCGTCATTAGTACAAAAACCATTAGGGAACATACGTATAGCCATACAAGCCTAATAGCTCCTAGCTGAAAAGTCTTCCACAAGCAGTTCAGTTATTAGGTTTACGCAATATTCTTATTGCTTGCTTCTTAAGAGTAAGTTCTCTATGCACTTTAACCGCAGTGCCCCAAAAGATGATACTGCAGGACAGAACAACTGAAAATACGTCGAGTGTTCCAACGGGTTGTGACCTCACCCACTATTGCCTTCTGTCAAAGATTTAATAATGGAATACTGCTTTACTTCACCGTGTATCACGACTTCGGATTAGAACTTGCTGATCAACTAAGAATGTACGTTACTACCAAGAACTTCGACAAAATGTAACTGTCGCACAATCTATCGTTTATGGTCTGAGGCATTTGGTGGATATTTATAGGGATTCGATTTTCCAACAAAATTCAGCACTTTACGACCACCACAAAACTGTCTACCCCAGTTAACTTTCTGATAGCTTAACAAACGACAGTGCATGTATTCAAATACTGGGATCAGATCAGTGACGAACTTACTGTCAGCATTTCCATCTGAAAATGAAAACTAATACTAAATTATAACGGTCGTCAGTCTTGAAGGGGATAATTCTTTTTTTCGCCTATGTAATCAATAGAAAATTACACTAAAATTATTTCCTTTATTACAGTAAATTTACTTGAAAAGAAAATCGACGCAAGCAAGATCGTTACACTCAGATGACAAAAGTCATGGGGTACCACTTAATATCCTGTCGGGCATCCTTTATCCCGGCATAGCGCAACAACTCGACGTGGCATGGGCTCAGCAAGTCGTTGGAAGTCCCCTGAAGAAATACTGAATCATGCTGCTTCTTCAGCTGTCCGTAACTGCGACAGTCTTGCGGTGCAGGATTTTCTGCACGAAATGACCTCTCGGTTATGTACCATAAGCGTTCAGTGGGATTCATGTCGAGCGATCTGGGTGGTGATATCAATCGCCCAAACTGTTCAGAATTTTCTTCAAGCCATTCACGAACAACAGTGGCCCAGTGACATAGCATATTGTCATCCATAATTGCGACCATTCAAAGCACACAATCTCATTTTTGGTTGAGAGGTCAAGCAATCACCCTTCAAGTAAATGAGGTATTAATGTAGTCGTTACAAACACAAATTCAAGTGGGCGGTAAGTAATGAACTAATCTTTTTAAGATGACAGAAGGAAACTGGATAAGAAATGTCTTTGGCAAATATTAACACGAGTAATTACCAAGATTTAAGAAAACATATTGTTCGAAAACCAGAATTCAGCACGTTCGCTGGTACAAGTGTTACTCAGTTCTAGGTACGAGAGTAAAACTTAATGTTCTTGTCTTGGAGCAGAAACGCAGTCGTAAATTGCGCTGATAAAAAATATTACACAGTTTATTCTAGTTCGAAAGACTATGCACGTATTATGACGTCACTTACTTTCCATTCTAAACACATTTTCGTCGCACAAAGCTCCACACTTCAACCGTGCGCTCCGAACATCGGCTGCACCAGAGCACAGCCCGCCATAGCACCGTCTTTCTCCTATCCTCGAGCAGTGCGCGGCAAGGTCAGATAAATACGTGCTAAAGGAAAGGACATAGAGCTTCCCTGGCTTACTCGTGTGACTGTTACAAGTTTAACTTTCAAGCAAAATAATCTATCGCGAATGGAACAGCCGCTTACAACTGAAATTCAATGAACGTATTTCAGTTCGATACTACACTGCTGGCCATTAAAATTGCTACACCACGAAGATGACGTGCTACAGTGGCGAAATTTAACCGATAGGAAGAAGATGCTGTGACATGCAAATGATTAGCTTTTCAGAGCATTCACACAAACTTGGCGCCGGTAGCGACACCTGCAATGTGCTGACATTAGGAAAGTTTCCAACCGATTTCTCATACACAAACAGCAGCTGACTGGCGTTGCGTGGTGAAACGTTGTTGTGATGCCTCGTGTAAGGAGGAGAAATGCGTACCATCACGTTTCAGACTTTGATAAAGGTCGGATTGTAGCCTATCGCGATTGCGGTTTATCGTATCGCGACATTGCTACTCGCGTTGGTCGAGATCCAATGACTGTTAGCAGAATATGGAATCGGTGGGTTCAGGAGGGTAATACGGAACGCCGTGCTGCATCCCAACGACCTCTGTATCACTAGCAGTCGAGATGATAGGCATCTTATCGGCGTGGCTGTAACGGATTGTGCAGCCACATCTCGATCCCTGAGTCAACAGATGGGGACGTTTGCAAGACAACAACCATCTGCACGAACAGTTCGACGACGTTTGCAGCAGCATGGACTATCGGCTCGGAGACCATGGCTGCGGTTACCCTTGACGCTGCATCATAGACAGGAGCGCGTGCGATGGTGTACTCAACGACGAACCTGGGTGCACGAATGGCAAAACGTTATTTTTTCGGATGAATCCAGGTTCTGTTTACGTCATCATGATGGTCGCATCCGTGTTTGGCGACATCGCGGTGAACGCACATTGGAAGCGTGTATTCGTCATCGCCATACTGGCGTATCACCCGGCGTGATGGTATGGGGTGCCATTGGTTACACGTCTCGGTCACCTCTTGATCACATTGACGGCACTTTAAACAGTGGGCGTTACATTTCAGATGTGTTACGACCCGTGGCTCTACCCTTCAGTCGATCCCTGCGAAATCCTACATTTCAGCAGGATAATGCACCACCACATGATGCAGGTCCTGTACGGGCCTTTATGGATAGAGAAAATGTTCGACTGCTGCCCTGGCCAGCACATTCTCCAGATCTTTCACCAATTGAAAACGTCTGGTCAATGGTGGCCGAGGAACTGGCTTGTCACTATACGCCAGTCACTACTCTTGATGAACTGTGGTATGGTGTTGAAGCTGCATGGGCAGCTGTACCTGTACACGCCATCCAAGCTCTGTTTGACTCAATGCCCAGGCGTATCAAGGACGTTACTACGACCAGAGGTGGTTGTTCTGGGTGCTGACTTCTCGGGATCTATGCACCCAAATTGCGTGAAAATGTAATCACATGTCAGTTCTAGTATAATATAACTGTCCAATGAATACCCGTTTATCATTTGCACTTCATTTTGATGAGCAATTTTAGTGTACTTTGAACGCGGTATGGTAATTGGAACTAGACTCATACTCCGTTTCGGAAATCGTTAGGGAATTCAATATTCCGTCGACGACAGTGTCGAGATTGTGCCGAGAACACCAAATTACAGGCACTGTCTATCACCATGGACAACGCAGTGGCCGACGGCCTTCACTTAACGTAAGGGAGAAGCGGCGTTTGCGATAGTTGTCAGTGCTATCAGAGTAGCGCCATTGTGTGAAATAACAGCAAAAATTACTGTGGGACGTAAAACGAAAGTATCCCTTAGGATAGTACGGTGAAATACGGCGTTAATGGGCTGAAGAAACTAACGATAGACTCGAGTGGCTTTGCCAACAGTACGACGTCGTCTACAGCACCTCTTGTTGCGTCGTGGCCGCATCGATTGGAAGCTAGAGGACTGGAGAACCGTGGCCTGGTCAGATGAGTGCCGATTTCAGTTTTTAAGAGCTAACGGTAGGGTTCGAGCGAGGCGTAGACTTCGCCAAGTCAAGCACCCAAGTTGTCAGCAAGACGCTGTGCAAGCTGTTTATGGAATGGACTGGGTTCTCTGGTCGAACTGAGCCGATCATTGACTGGAAATGGATGTTTTCGGCTACTTGGATACCATTTGCAGCCAGTAATTGACTTCATGTTCCCAGACAATGATGGAATTTTTATGCATGACAATCCGCCTTCGTTTGAAGAACATTCTGGACAATTCGAGCGAATGATTTGGCCACCCAGATCGCCCAACATGACTATCGAACATTTCTGGGACATGATCGAGAGGTCATTTCGAGCAGAAAATCCTGCGCTGTCAACATTTTCGCAATTATAGACAGGTATGGAGGCAGCAAGACTCAGTATTTCTTCAGGGGAATTGCAACGACTTGTTGAGGTTGAGTCCATGCCACGACGATGTGCGTCGATGTGCCGGTCAAAAGAAAGTCCAACATGAAATTCGGAGGTATTCCATTTTTCACCTCATTGTAGGGCACATACATAACTGTCAAAGACAGACCTTGCCTCTTGCAGTTGTGTATGTAAAACATACCTCTAGTTCATCTGTACAGCTCGATCTAGTTGATCATGAGTTATCCCTTTTGTTTCCCGCCTGTATAGGCGATGCGTGGGTCTGCTCCTGTGAACGTCTTCTGTAATATCGGCCGAGAGTGAAGGAAGCGAGTAGGAGCAGGAGAGGTGAAGAACTTCGGTACTGCATGTAACTTTAACACTTATAATAGAGTCATAAACACAAGTAAATACCAAATGCATACATAACTTTGGCTAGCATGAGCACGTAGGTGTGAAGCCGTAGTCCACGTCTAAACCCGTGAAGTTAGGATGACTGTTCTGTATAATCTCAAAACTAACAAATACTCGTTCTGTCCAAACTTTAACTCAACGTAACTAATACAAAGTGTCGATAGCAAGCTAGCCCACTCGGTAGTAGAAGCGATATTTCCAGGCCTTCTGCTCTTGATGAAATGGGCAGAAATCAAGATGGCACTCGCTGAGCTCCACAACGTCGGACAGAGGGCGCTGTGGTCGGCGTAGTTAGTCTTCTCTCGTAGTGCCAACTTACGAGAGCGTGCACCTACGTTGTGGCATCGTAACTGTCGACGCCACAATCCCGAACGCTTAAAATTAAAGTCATTGATTCACAGCTGACGAAATTTACTACGTGACGTATTCAGTATTTGTACTGTACTGTACCAATCGCAATAACGTTACGTTCGTTCGTAAAACGTTATTATCGGTCATAACAAAGACAGGAATTTAATCAATTCAGTTTGGTGATAAAAATTTAGAAAATTATGATTTAACAATGTCTGTCAGCTGGTCAGCACAGTGAGGGAGGTTTCTTAATGCATAGCAGGCAAAACTGAGCTTTTTGGATATCTTTTCTATATACTCGTTTCAGTTCATTCATCTGGACATCCAGGAACATAGCAGATGACACGTCATTGGTGTATGGCCATTTATCTAAACTACTAATACCTTTTAGTCATTTTTATTTCTATTGTAATTGCATACTTTTAATTTTTATGTTATTAAGTGTTAAGCTGTTGACTGCGAACCAGTTGTTAGCCTGTACCGGTGTTACCCTGGCTGTGTCTGGTATGTATTTGACTGGCGCTTTATTAATACACTTACGTCATCAGTATGCATTGCAGTTTATGAAGAGCTCTCCAATATTCCGGATAAATCATTTACGTAGACAATTTATTATTTATATAAATGATATGCCCTCTAGTATTACGGGTAAATCTAAAATATTTCTGTTGGCTGATGACACTAGCTTGGTAGTAAAGGATGTTGTGTGCAACATTGGCTCGGTTTCAAATAGTGCAGTTCATAGCATAAGTTCATGGCTTGTAGAAAATAAATTCACGCTAAATCACAGTAAGACTCAGTTTTTACAGCTTCTAACACACAATTCAACAAAACCCGACGTTTTAATTTCACAGAATGGGCATATGTAGATGAAACTGAACAGTTCAATTTTCTAGGTGTTCAGATAGAGAGTAAACTGACACGGAAAGCCCACGTTCAGGATCTTGTTTAGGAACTTAATGCTGCCATTTTTACTATTCGAACGGTATTTGAAGTAAGTGATCGTTCGACACGAAAATTAATCTGTTTATTTTCATTCGCTTATGTCGTATGGTATTATATTTTGGAGTAACTGTTCCCATTCTAAGAGGATACATTTGGCTCAGAAACGGGCAGTTTCTGGCACTAAGTGGTGTAAATTCGCGAATCTCTTGTGGACCCCTGTTTACTAGTCTCGGTATTTTGACACTGTCGTTCCTTGTTAACAATATCAGCTTATTCCCAAGAAGCGGCTTTCACTCAGTTCGTACTCGGCAGAAATCCAACTTGCATTTGGATCGGAGTTTCTTAACTCTTGTGCAGAAAGATGTGCAGTATACTGCTGCATCCATTTTCAATAAGTGGCCTCAAGATTTTAGAAATCTTAGCAGTAATCCACGCGCTTTCAAATCGAAACTGAGGAGTTTGCTCATGGGTCAATCCTTCTATTCTGTTGGGGAGTTTCTTGAAAACTTCTGCTGATTCTTATGTTATGTTGTTGATGCGTTTACTTGAACTTACGGCTTGACTGTTTTTGGGTTCATAAATATTTTATTTTTATCTGTTCTTTTTTTTTATGTTGTAATTTCATGTGCTGACTCGTCTCCTGACCTTGGAGATTTGCTCCTCACTTTGGTCCTACGGTACTTGACGTGTAAATAAATAAGTAAATAAATAATAGGAGCGAGCCAAAAACCAAACTTCGCCGTTCACCATATTTACTGTTTCCTCACTCCGAATTTCATCTCATTGGTGTACTATCATTTACTGAAGTGACCATCTCTCTAAGATATGACTCCATCCAGGGTAAAGGAAGACCTTTAATGCCATTCCATTTTAGCTTCGTTAGTATAATTTTGTGGTCTACACAATCAAAGGCCTTGGAAAACTCAGAGAAAAAGCCTATAAGGTAATTTTTACTCTTAGATTCTACTAGATATTGAGTTCGTTAATCCTGTATTGCCTTCTCAACAGAGAAGTCTCTTCGGATACCAAGACAGTTTGTTGTTAAAAGGGTATTCTCAGGTAAATTTGTTGAGAGGATTGAAGTGGAACGAGAAAAACGATTATCAGACCTTTTTTAGAAATTTTATCGTGCTGACTAAGCTGATATCTTGGTCTCCAAGAAAAGTCTTCTGCTTAAAATAGCAAAGTATGATTTCGGCAATTTCGTCAGCACCTGGACAACGTTTCTGTGAGTCTCTTGAAATTTTAATTCCTTTCTTCAGGTCTGTTATAAAGGATATTACGGGTTTCGCTATGTCATCAGCACCTAGGCAAATCTTCTGTGAATCTTATTCCTTTAATTTCTTTCTTAAGGTCGGTTCCTTAGAAAATTAGCTGTAGTGTAATCTGTCTGCTTATTGAGCGAGCAACAATTAAGAAACGTTCTTAGTTTTCCAGTTTCTTCTTTTTCTAAACTCGTTTTAGTAGTTTAATCCAACAGCGAATACAATACATCTCAGGGACTGTAATGGCACTGAACTGAAAGGCGTGAGCGACTGACAAGGATATTGTCAGTATTGCCCAATGACGGTACAATGTTTATCAGTGTACGGGGCGTTTCAACAATAATGAGAGCATACGCATCACGAAGTACTATGAAGTCAACAGTATAGATCGCTGCATCACGGCTGCTGTTATTGGAGGAACGAATTAAGTTTAATTCAGGGCCGCTGCACGGCTGCATGGATACCGTCATATGTTGCAAAATAGCTACTCCACAGCCGTAATGACTTTGTGTTGTCGAGTTTTCTTAGTGTAATTTCGTGATTACAGTGCAAAGACGTTTCGACTTGAGGTACCAAACTGATCGTCCGAATGGACGGAATACTTTCAAATGTTATCGACAGTTTGCGGACACAGAATGTATACGTAAAGGAAAGAGCCCTGGCCGCCTTCATGTTTCACACGAAAATTTCTCATGAAATCAAACAGCTTTCCAGCGTAGACCTACAAAATCAGCTCGTCATGCCACTCTGGAGGTAAAGCGCCTGCAACAACAAATGGCCTTCTTTTGAGATCTCGGTTGATTACGAAACTGTACAAGTTACAGCTGTTACACGCTCTACCTCGCGACGAACGACGCAAACGTGTGGCATTTTCCGACGAGCTTCAGAATGCTATTGACCAATGATAACACTTTCGAACAACACATTGTCTGCAGTGATGAAGCCATTTTCCACCTTAGTGGTAATATGAACAAAAAAAAGTGTTCGAATTTGGGCCTACAGTACAGACCCTATATACACACATTGAACATGTACGAGATTCTCTCAAAGTCAATGTGTTTTGTGCGATATTCCAATCATCTCTTTACGGCCTACTCTTGTTCGATGGGCACACGGTTAACGGTCAGCAGTATCTCTTCATGTTACAAAACTGGTTGTTTCCAAGGCTGAACGAGTGCAAAATTTTTTCAACAAGATGGGGCTCCTCCTCATTGGAGTCACCCAGTGCGTGGTACGTGGATATCTGAATGAAACTCTACACAGCCGTTGCATTGGTCGACAAACAGCCGGCGACTTAGCACTTCTTAGCTGGCCTGCACGGTCACCACTTTGACGCCTTGTGACTACATAAATGATCTTTTAGACAGGGTGGATAGCAATGTGCGGCTGTTTGCTGATGATGCTGTGATGTACGGAAAGGTGTCGTCGTTGAGTGACTGTAGGAGGATACAAGATGACTTGGGCAGGATTAGTGATTGGTGTAAAGAATGGCAGCTATCTCTAAATATAATGGCTCTGAGCACTGTGGGACTTAAAATCTATGGTCATCAGTCCCCTAGAACTTAGAACTACTTAAACCTAACTAACCTAAGGACAGCACACAACACCCAGTGATCACGAGGCAGAGAAAATCCCTGACCCCGCCGGGAATCGAATCCGGGAACCCGGGCGTGGGAAGCGAGAACGCTACCGCACGACCCTCTAAATATAGATAAATGTAAATTAATGCAGATGAATAGGAAAAAGAATCCTGTAATGTTTGAATACTCCATTAGTAGTGTAGCGCTTGACACAGTCACGTTGATTAAATACTTGGGCGTAACATTGCAGAGCGATATGAAGTGGGACAAGCATATAATGGCAGTTGTGGGGAAGGCGGATAGTCGTCTTTGGTTCATTGGTAGAATTTTGGGAAGACCTATTCTTGAGTACTGCTGGAGCGTTTGGGATCCCTATCAGGTCGGATTGAGGGAGGACATAGAAGCAACTCAGAGGCGGGCTGCTAGATTTGCGACTGGTAGGTTTGATCATCATGTGAGTGTTACGGAAATGCTTCAAGAACTCGGGTGGGAGTCTCTAGAGGAAACGAGGCGTTTTTTTCGTGAATCGATACTGAGGAAATTTAGAGAACCAGCATTTGAGGCTGACTGCAGTGCAATTTTACTGCCGCCAACTTACATTTCGCGGAAAGATCACCAAGATAAGGTAAGAGAGATTAGGGCTCGTAAAGAGGCATATAGGTGGTCATTTTCCCTCGTTCTGTTTGGGAGTAGAACAGGGAGAGAAGATGCTAGTTGTGGTACGAGATACCCTCCGCCACGCACCGTATGGTGGATTGCAGAGTATGTATGTAGATGTAGATGTAGACTTCTTCCTGTGGGATTTCATTAGGGGCAATGTTTATTCACCACTACTACCCACAGGACCTACAAGAGTTGAAGAACCGGATACGTACTGCCATAATATCAGCAACGATGGATGTGGTTACTCGAGTATGGGAAGACTTCAAGTATCGTATATTATTCGTGTTACTGGTAAAGAACACATTGAATACCTGTAATATAAACTTAAGAGATTCGAAAGTATGTGTCCAAAATATCATAGCTCTATATTTTACAGTTGAATGAATGCACAGGGTGAAGAGAAAATGCTGCACGTGGAGGTCGGGACACGATTCCCCATCGAGATTCAAAACAAAAGTTAATCTAGACAAAAGTTTTTGTAGTAAAATCAAATCTGGTGCATTTTGAAAACACCTATATGAAAACGAGAATTTAGCAGCCCTATGGCATCGAGCAACTCATCGGAATGTACGGAGGAACGTGCAACATCCTGCACTATCGTACCGGCCATCGTAGCTTTCTAAACAGACTGCTGGGACATCAAACCTACATCCCTCTTGGAGCTATGATTCGAATACTCGACAGGTTTATTTTTAATTTTTTGGACGTCAGTTCCCCAGTTCTCGTCATTTATAAACAGAACATCATTTTGTCACATGACAATAGCCTATTACACGATATTGGGTTCCAGTATACTTCATGCATGTATCTGCAACCCACGCAGTGCATGATCATAAATGGTCCTGGGAAGTCCACGTAGAATGGTTTTCCCATGGAGTACACAAACGACCAGTTCGTCGACACGTTTTTGATGTTGGGCGCTTCTGATAACCAAGGTGCTGCTGCTTCTGCTGCTCGTGATTATGCTGCACGATACCCTGAAAGGTACCATCCCGATAAGAATGTTTTTCGTGGCCTGGAGCAACGCCTTCGGGAAAAATGGTAATCTTCGTCCAATCGACAGAGGTTGTCCGAGGAACAGACATATTCCAAAAACACAGTACGCTATTCTTGAAACCGTTCATCAGTCCCCTCTGAGAAGCACCGGTGATATAGCAAAGCAGTTCCAGATATCTCGAACACGGGTTGTTGGAGCGTTACACGATGAATAAATGCATCCATATCATTCCACGTTGACGCAACACTAGCGGTCAGAAGACTACATTCGACGAGTACAGTTTTTTGAATGGTTTTTGCACCAAGTGGAAGATGACGATCATTTTATAAATAACGTGATATGGACTGACGAATGTAGCTTCGCTCGTGAAGGTGTTTTCAACTTCCACAACAACCTTTACTATTCGGAACACAATTTACATGTCACACGTGAACGTGGCTTTCAGGCACGCTTTGGCATGTACGTGTGTGCTGGAATCAAGCGAGGAGTGCTTTTGGGCCCTTACCTGCCTCTATTGCTGGACAAGTTGAATGTGCACCTGTATCGTACATTTCTTTGCAATGCTTTGTATGACGCGTTAGAATACCTTCCATTTGGTGTTCTGCTATGGTTTTAGGATGATCATGCATTGCCGCACTTTGGAATGAATGTGCATAACTATTTAAATGAAGCGTTTCCACGGAAATGAACTGGTCGTGGAGGTACAATATTCTGGTCTCCATGTTATCCGTGCTTTAATCCATTAAATTTTTATTTGTGAGTACACTTAAAGGAACAAGTTTATAGTACACTATCCACGGACATACACGACCTAATAGCTCGCGAGAATGTCGCGTAGGCAGTGGTGGATGCAGGTGTGTTGTTGCGTAGGGTTCAGCAAACTATGACCCAGAGTGTGGCGAAGTGTTTGCAAACGCAAGGTGGTCGCCTTGAACATCTTCTCTAAAGTGAACATTGCTCGTATGTGTACTCTGTGAAGACAAGCCAGGACGTCAAACGTACAGAATGTAACTACTGTGTATAGCATATCGTGTAATCTAGTGTAGCCTAACTACTGCATTTTGTGTACCTCACTGGATAAAGGTGATGTTACTGTATACTCTGCTGATTTCTATTGGTTTATTTGTGTCATGAACGAAACAACGAGGTCGTTTGCGTCTGTAAGAAGTTCATGTTATGTCTTCAATAAAGGTAACAGAAAGAAATACACAAGATGCTGCATTATGGAAGTAAAAAAAAAAAAAAAAATGTTTGGCGCGAACCCAACTCAAACACCGGCGAATCTGCGCATCCATTCCCCACGGAATTGCGTCTCACTGAGCAAACGGTACAGCTTCGGTACAGAGCAGAGTACATGCTACCAGTTGTTGGCCACGGTGCACTGAGTTACAGCGTTGCCACAGCCTCGTATCCCTGTTAAACCTATTTACAAGACTACGCTTAGCTAGATACATATTTGTCTTGAATTTTGATGAGGAATCGCATACCGACCGCAAAGTGTGGCATTTTTTTCTTCACTCTGTGAGCGTTCGAAAAACGTATATTCTTTTTGAAACACCTTGTACTTCAAAAGTTTCTGATCAGTTCACTATTATTTCACTATCCTCTCAGCGCTACTCACACACGTTCAGTGTTATGGCACATACGGAAATGGTGAGCAGTAATTATGACCGTGCGGGAGCCATTTCAATTAAAATTTAACCCCTAGTTTCTATCTGTATTCATGTAAAAACAAATGAATGTGTTTGGAACACACTGTATTTTTCGATATCATGATTGCAAAGTTTCTGTTCGTGAAGAAAATTGCCTCGTCCGTTGCCTTCCGAAGCGGTACAATTACTTTGCGCCCTCAGGTAGTCTCTGCTCTGGCGACAGGCGCTTCGTACGCTTGAGGGCGAGGTCAGACTGCGTCGCAGGCTGGCGTGGCGAGGCGGCCATTAACGCGAGCGCTGCGTTGCTCATCTGTTCGTGACGTGGGCGCGCGCCCTGCATGTCGACCCGCGGCTCACTCGCTAGGTGGGCAGAGAGGGGGGGTAGGAGGGAAATTACTCGGGCCGCGGTCGGCTGAATTACGAGGAAGCAATTTGATATTGTTAGGCGCGCGCTCTCGGCTCTCTGCCCTTAGTGGCTCTGGCATAAAGCAGCGCTAAACGAGCTATCATCTACAGCGCCGGCAGCGTCCGACATCACAAACAGAAAAGTCACCGGCCTTCTACTCACCTATTACTAGGGCTCGAGGGCTCACGCTGTATCGGCGGAGCGAATTGTATTCAGTGCTAGCGATACAATGCTGTCTGATAATCCTTGGTCTCGAGACTCAAAGCTATTTCTGTTGTCGTTTTTTCGTTGGAGGGTGATACTGAAGCGTCCATATGAAACGCTTTATTTCTCTCTCAACCTGTCCCATTTGGTTAATGTGCTGTGTTAAAGCACTAGCTTCGCTGGTTCTTTCTCAAACTCAGCATCGCCTCACTCCGACGTTTGCCTTTTGTATCGTTGGCCGGATTGGAATTCATGGCCGTTATCTAAGGCATATTTCTCTCCCCATCATTTCGTCCCCTAGTGCAGGAGACACCTTCAAAAGCTGCCAGTAAACAGTGCGGCCAGTTAAACTACACCGAGGTGACAAAAGACATCCGATACCGCCTAATATCGTGTCGGACTTCTCTTTTCCCGGCAATCTGCAGCAATTTGACGTGGGCCGGCCGCGATGGCTGAGCAGTTCTAGGCGCTTCAGTCCAGAACCGTGCGACTGCTACGGTCGCAGATTCGAATCCTGCCTCGGGCATGTGTGTGTGTGCGATGTCCTTAGGTTAGTTAGGCTTAAGCAGTTCTAAGTTCTAGGGGACTGATGACCTCAGATGTTAAGTCTCATAGTGCTCAGAGTCATTTCAACCATTTGAACTTGACATGGAGTAGACTCAACAAATGTCCTTAAGCACCCTGGGCCGTGCTGCCTCTACAGCCGTACATAACTGTGAAAGTGTTGTCGGTACTGGTTTTTGTGCCCGAACTGACCTCTCGATTACCTCCCGTAAATGTTGGATGGGATTAATGTCAGACGATCTCTGTGGCCAAATTACTCGCCCCTACCATCAGCTCTCACCAACTGAAATCGGGATTCATCTGACCGGGCCTCGATTTTCCAATCGTCTAGAGTCGAACTGGTTTGGTCACTAGCCCAGGAGACGCGCTGCAGACGACGTCGTGCTATTATAAATAATTAGCCTGGGTCATCTACTGCTGTTGTCCATTAACGTCACATTTCGCTTCACTGTCATAAAGTATACGTTCGTCGTACGTCCGATATTGAATTCTACGGTTATTTCACGCAGTGGTGCTTGTCTGTTAGCACTGACAACTCTACGTAAACGCCGCTGCTCTCGGTCGTTAAGTGAAGGCAGCCGACCAGTGCGCTGACGGTAGTGAGCGGTAGCTCCTGGCATTCGGTATTCTCAACACACTCTTGGATCTCGGAATGTTGAATTCCCTAACAATTCCCGAAACGGAATGTCTCATGCATCTAGCTCCTAGTACAGTTCCATGTTCAAAGTCTGTTGATACGCGTCGTCCGGCCGTAATCACTTGGAAGCTTTTCACATGAAACACCTGGGTACAAATGACAGTTCCGCCAACGCAATGTCGTGTTATACCTTGTGTACATGATACTACGGCTTCCTGTATATGTGCATAGCACTATTCCAAGACTATTGTTACCTCAGTGTAGTTTACGTTTAAAATCAGCTACACTGATTGACAAAAATGATGAAGCATTCAGAAGACATGGTTGGATGTCAATGTAACTACGTATATGTGTACATCATCGGCGGGTATGTTACAGTTGCAACTTCTTGTGATGCGTAGAACGGCTACCTGACTGAGTTTTATTGTTGTTACCAGGCCTGGTAGGATCTATCAGGCGGATGAAGAGCGTCAGCGGGATTAGCCGAGCGGTCTTGGCGCTGCAGTCATGGACTGTGCGGCTGGTCGCGGGGGAGGTTCGAGTCCTCCCTCGGGCACGGCTGTGTGTGTTTGTCCTTAGGATAATTTAGGTTAAGTAGTGTGTAAGCTTAGGGACTGATGACCCTAGCAGTTAAGTCCCATATGATTTCACACACATTTGAACATTTTTTTGAAGAGCGTCAGGTGCAGAGTAAAGACTGTGTAGGAGACGGAGGTGCCGCGTACCTGTACGCGACAGTGTTATCGACACTTAATAGAATTTGAAAGGTGACGCACTGTGAGTGTTCATTTTAATTGGCTGGTCGTATCACGCAATATTCAGATTTGTGAGGCATAGGAGAGAAGTGATATTGGACTGCATCGGAACCTGAGGGCAGTCAGACTCATCGAAAAAAAAAAAAAATGGTTCAAATGGCTCTGAGCACTATGGGACTTAACATCTGTGGTCATCAGTCCCCTAGAACTTAGAGCTACTTAAACCTAACTAACCTAAGGACATCCATGCCCGTGGCAGGATTCGAGCCTGCGACCGAGACTCATCGTCGAGGTTCCCATGGACCTCGTCTGACCCAACACAAGGGAGGATCGCGTATTCTGCATCAAATAAATCATAGCCCCCTCATGGAACACACTGCCGTCTGAGAGAAAGTAATGGACTTCCTGCAACATTCTGTGACATCCCGCACTATTGGTCGGAGACTAGGTTCAAATGGTTCAAATGGCTCTGAGCACTATGGGACTTAACATCTATGGTCATCAGTCCTCTAGAACTTAGAACTACTTAAACCTAACTAACCTAAGGACAGCACACAACTCCCAGTCATCACGAGGCAGAGAAAATCCCTGACCCCGCCGGGAATCGAACCCGGGAACCCGGGCGGGGGAAGCGATCGGAGACTAGCATCACACGGACTAGGGACTTACTGTCCCACAAGCAGGCTGCCTTTGACACCGCAACCCAACCGAATGCACCACGAGAGATATCTTGACAGCTGATGAATGTATTCGCAAGACGGTATGCACTACCCCGGATGGCCATCGTCTGTGAATATGGCGTTGACCTAGGCAAGAGTCTTATTATTCTAACGTTTTAGAAAGACACAGCTGTATTAGTCCGGCGTCATGGCGTGAGGGGCCCTCGAGCATGACTTCAGGTCATCGCTGGTAAGACGGAACAATGATACGTCTCAGTCATCCTACTCCCTTATGTGGTACGTTTCAAGCGACAGTACCGTGGCACCATTCTTCAGTAGACCAATAGTCATCCACACATGGTATGTGCCTCTGAGAACTGTCTGCGTGATGTTGAGGTATTCCTGCGGCCAATAATATTTCCAGATCTCTCACACATAGATGGGACCAGTTTATACATCATCCCAGTGCCAGTAACCATGATATCAACGAGCAGTTACTACAGTTTGCCTCAGAAGAGGATACAGCGGCTTGACGACATCTTTCCCTGTGCATGTATCTACACTCCTGGAAATTGAAATAAGAACACCGTGAATTCATTGTCCCAGGAAGGGGAAACTTTATTGACACATTCCTGGGGTCAGATACATTACATGATCACACTGACAGAACCACAGGCACATAGACACAGGCAACAGAGCATGCACAATGTCGGCACTAGTACAGTGTATATCCACCTTTCGCAGCAATGCAGGCTGCTATTCTCCCATGGAGACGATCGTAGAGATGCTGGATGTAGTCCTGTGGAACGGCTTGCCATGCCATTTCCACCTGGCGCCTCAGTTGGACCAGCGTTCGTGCTGGACGTGCAGACCGCGTGAGACGACGTTTCATCCAGTCCCAAACATGCTCAATGGGGGACAGATCCGGAGATCTTGCTGGCCAGGGTAGTTGACTTACACCTTCTAGAGCACGTTGGGTGGCACGGGATACATGCGGACGTGCATTGTCCTGTTGGAACAGCAAGTTCCCTTGCCGGTCTAGGAATGGTAGAACGATGGGTTCGATGACGGTTTGGATGTACCGTGCACTATTCAGTGTCCCCTCGACGATCACCAGTGGTGTACGGCCAGTGTAGGAGATCGCTCCCCTCACCATGATGCCGGGTGTTGGCCCTGTGTGCCTCGGTCGTATGCAGTCCTGATTGTGGCGCTCACCTGCACGGCGCCAAACACGCATACGACCATCATTGGCACCAAGGCAGAAACGACTCTCATCGCTGAAGACGACACGTCTCCATTCGTCCCTCCATTCACGCCTGTCGCGACACCACTGGAGGCGGGCTGCACGATGTTGGGGCGTGAGCGGAAGACGGCCTAACGGTGTGCGGGACCGTAGCCCAGCTTCATGGAGACGGTTGCGAATGGTCCTCGCCGATACCCCAGGAGCAACAGTGTCCCTAATTTGCTGGGAAGTGGCGGTGCGGTCCCCTACGGCACTGCGTAGGATCCTACGGTCTTGGCGTGCATCCGTGCGTCGCTGCGGTCCGGTCCCAGGTCGACGGGCACGTGCACCTTCCGCCGACCACTGGCGACAACATCGATGTACTGTGGAGAGCTCACGCCCCACGTGTTGAGCAATTCGGCGGTACGTCCACCCGGCCTCCCGCACGCCCACTATACGCCCCCGCTCAAAGTCCGTCAACTGCACATACGGTTCACGTCCACGCTGTCGCGACATGCTACCAGTGTTAAAGACTGCGATGGAGCTCCGTATGCCACGGCAAACTGGCTGACACTGACGGCGGCGGTGCACAAATGCTGCGCAGCTAGCGCCATTCGACGGCCAACACCGCGGTTCCTGGTGTGTCCGCTGTGCCGTGCGTGTGATCATTGCTTGTACAGCCCTCTCGCAGTGTCCGGAGCAAGTATGGTGGGTCTGACACACCGGTGTCAATGTGTTCTTTTTTCCATTTCCAGGAGTGTAGGTTAGGGAAGAAACAACGTCCTGCTGATGAGTGGTCTCATACCGGAACTTTATTTTGAAAATTTGAATCGATTTTATAATCACTGAAATAACATCACATATCCTCTCAACAGGTGAAATTTCATTTCGTTTCCTCCTCCTCTTCTGGGTATTTCCACTGCTGGCAGGTATTGTAACTATGTCTTTATAGCCTCTGAGGATCTATCCCGCAGGAGGAGATAAAATATTTAGCACAGAACCGTGCTTCAGAATACTTCCAAGCTAATAAATCCAACGTCGCCAAGAATAAAAATACCAACCGTGAAGGCCAATGTTGTACGATCTTTGGCTTGGTTTTCTGTCCGAATATTCGTGTTGGCAGTCGTCGATTTGATAGGACCCGATAAGCAGAAAAATGACAAATGAAAAGCAGCGAATGAAGGCTACGGGCTTTTTAAATCTCCCCAAATCTGAAGAAAAAAAATCAATATACGAGAAAATTAAGTGTACAGAGTGCTGGCCGCTTAAACTCAGAAACGAGTCCCGGTACGATCACGGGGGTTGCATGACGTGGAAGCCCTGCATCCACCATCCGTGAAAAAGGTTCCTACTTTACCTGAAGGGCGTTCTTTCGAAGTTATAAGGGCTGGGAAGTTACGCCACGTTCGCAGATGATATATGGGTTGTGTTCCGAACAATAATGGCTGTTGTGGAAGTTGAAATACCTTCCCGAGCGATGCTACATTCGTCAGTCCATATCACGTTATTTATAAACATACAAGAACATCCCACATCATTGTGGAACATTCCAGAACACTTTCGGATATTGCGGAATGTTCTGGAACATTGTGGAGCATTTGAAGACTTTTTGGTTTATTCTGGAATTCGCCACTGCTGGGGCTACACATGGGTAGGGGTGTACAAAGAAAGACTCGTCGTGGGTTAGAACTTCAGTTTCTAGCCAGTGTCGAAGGGAGGAACCGAGAAAGTGGTGCAGTGAATGAATAAAAACAAACAGTGAGGTGTGAGTAGTCAGAGTGATAGAGTGACTGAATATAAACCGAAAATAAAGTGCGGAGAATGTGTAAAGAGTACTTAGTATATTTGTTAATAAAAAATTGATTTGATTTGTATTTTAACATAAAAGAGGAGGAGATCTTGTCAGTTCTGAATCAAAACGGTGAAAAGAAGAACAGCGAAAAAAAGAAACAGACGGCATCCGCATGTGCCGCTATAAAATTATACCATTGTACGACACATATTTCAGGACAAATGACGTCATAAAGACTAAGCACAAGCCTAGGCGCTGCGTAGTACGGGCATAGACGCTAAGCTGTGAATAAATACCTGGGCAACGTCGGGTTTCTCCGCTAGTTATACAATAAAGAACTGGCGAAGCAGCATACATAGTTAGTTTTCCAGCACAGCGATGTATGTCAACTGCTGTTTTCATACCTCATATCGCGGGAAAGAGATATCGCACTGTTTCAAGTCATTGTGATTTCGGAGAGAAGACAGTCATGACCGTATCTTAGTTATGGTTACATCTTCCCCAGCCACAGACTTATTGACATGTGTCTTCTTTCATTCCATGAAGCTAAAGATATAATGCTTCTGGGAACCCATGATTGTGGAAATGTATTAAAAGAATGGAATCACGAAACCACCAACAGTGGTAATGCATATTTATTTACAGGAAACCAGTTTCGGTCTAGCGACTATCTTGAAGCCGCGGATACCGCTATGTCAGGTTAAACGAAGCTTGCTTTTCGTCAAGTATCTAATTATTATCACTTGCTGCGTGGTGCATACAACCATTAGGTTATACAGTTTGCTGTCACTAGATGCATAAACTGACAGACAATTGCACTGTTCAGCATACAGTTTCACCAAAGTAATGGATCTAATAATACGCTAGGTCAACATTTTCTACCGATTCGGGCGTTACGCCAGACCGGCAGTGCTTAGCGTATTTTCCGAATAATATTGTCTCATGCAGTAACGTGGGAAAGGAACCGTGTTGTGATTTCGTGAAATACAAACGATATTCACGAAGGCAAACAAAAATGTTTCCGCGGATGATTGTGCTCTTCGGCAGCTTTTTGCGCGCAGTTTCGAGGTTGACGTGTTTGCATGACCACGCCGAACTGGTCAGCGGCAATTAACGGCGTATGTGTTAGACAGAGTGCGTGTGGTTGTTTTTTGTGTGTTTGATAGGTGTGCAGAGCTCTTGGCAATCGACGCAGGGGCCCAACAAATGATTCATTCAGCCCCTCTCCTATCATCACCCCTGTCACGCCCCGGGGCTGAGGCGGTTGCCAAACACAATTGACGTCCACTGGGGAACAGTGGTCGTCGCTATGGCTACCGCGCCCGATGACGCCGCAGCCCCTGGCTCTGCTATCCATTTCTCTTTCTTCCCTCCTTTCTTCCCTTCCCGTCTCCACCTCTTGTTCCTCCCCATCGTACCTCACTACTGACCAATTACGTTGCCCCTTAGCGCTAATTGCCACCGCTACTCCTATGTTAGAACCCCTTGCCACAGAACCTGCACAACTCTTTAATCTGATGGCTCGAAGAGGCAACAGAATAACCCCTGAATAGACACGCTAATAAATAAAGCACAGTTGAAAGATAAGCTGTCATAATGACAACTGCCACTAACAGAGGGAAATTTGGATTATTATAGCATACCATTTCCTGTGTTTTACCCATGACTATTAAAACGTATAGCAGTTCGTTTCCTTTAGCAAAGACTACAGTCGAGAGCCTCGCACTTTGCTGACGAAACTGCGATAGCATTTCGCGTCGAAAACCATTCTAATCCCAAGATTGCACAGATATTTTCTTTTTTTTTAAGACAACTGGTTTCTACAATCTTATCTGTCATCTTCAGGTCTTAAACATTTTTGTAGTAAAACATGTAAACTACAAAAAAAATGTTTAAGACCTGAGGATCACAGCTAAGTCTGTTGAAACCTGTTGTCTTAAATAAAAAATATTTAGTACACTCTTGACTTTTGAATGGGTTATAACAATTAAAACGAATCGTCCTTCAATAATCTCATATTTAGAAAATTCAAGCGTTTCGCGTATTTTTAGACGAGACTGGCAGCAATGTGTTAATTGCTAATCATTAAGAGTTTAAAAAGAACTCCGTTGTATTATTAAAAAAAACGAACGAAAATTGACATTTCATTGAATAAGTCTGTTTTAAATATCCAGTTAGTTTAAATCTGAATCCACAACCACGGTCGGAATCCATACTAATACTCTTGAATGTTGCGAACTATGTGGTTACCACCATATCTGCCTGATCATTTATTATCAGTATACTTAAAGTACTGATAGCCAAATACTTCTCTTCACCTTACTAAAAGTGGAAGGTCTTGCCTAATTACATAACTCTATTGGAAGCTGCAACGTTACCAGCTGTCCAAGACGAGCAAAACCAATTACGACGCTACATAATAGATCGGTGTGGGCAACGCATGACTTACAACTTTGTAGCAAAAATGATTCGAGCTGTTCCAGACTGTAGCGCCTAGAGCCGCTCGGCCACCTCGGCCGACAAAACTTTGTAGCATAGCTCGCTAGAGGTCAGTAGGGGGCGGTCATGCACCGCCCCTTTAAGCCTAAATCTTAAACAAATAAATATTCATCAAATACTAGTTAGCGTAACAGAAAATAAATAATAAATGAAATAACTAGAATGTGCAACAAATGGTTAAAAATCGCGCAGAGTAGTAATGTGGGCTAAACCAAATAGTTTGCTCAAGCTAAGTGTTTATTCGAGAAACATGCTCGCTAATATGTGAATGGTGGCCTTATATAGATTTGCAAGAATTGATGGATTAATTATAACGGTAGCTGATTGAAAGAATCTTGCAGTCTCAATTGCAATTGTTTTGTACGGTGTAACCAGTTTCGATCTCGCTGGATGATAGGTCAGATGACAGGGAGAGGGATTGGGGAGGAGGTGGGGGGAAGTTATGAGCATAACGATCTACATTCTGGAAATACTACAGTAAATCTGGCAGAGGGAGCGTTATTGTGTGAAGTAACTAAAATTGTATTAAGTTTCTTAAAACAGTAAAAGTGTAAAAACATTGGAAGTATAAAACTGTAAAAGTATAAAACCACAAAATTATAAATGTTAAAGTTTGTGAAGAAACTAAAATAACAAGGAACCAGATATGACACTTATAGTTAATAGCATCTGTTTCTGCTTGTAACACTTATATCGATTAGAAGTAGATTTATATTATGTAACTGTGTATCTGCAATTATGGAGTCTGTATTCCTTGTTACTTAAAGTCCTTGAGCTATGGCAAGGAACTTAGAGTTTTGTAATGTAAATATGAAAAAATGAAAGGATATGTTAAAATGACAAATTATTATAATATGTGTATGTTCATAGAAAGAAAATGTTTATTGAAAGCTGGTTCATGCTTAGGTCACTTGTATTTGCAACATGCGAAAGCTATAGGGAAGTTCCCTCGCAACGGAAGTGGAATGGCGAAATGTAAAAGGTGATTTGGCGGTCGAACCGAGCTGCTCCATTGTATGAACGGTACGCATTATGTGACTAGCCGTAGCACAGTACAGTTCGACGGTGCTAAGAGAGGCAACTGGAACCTGCTTTACAAAGGATTTGCCTCGGAGGTGGATCTGGCTATTACTGGGTATTCTCGGCATAATGTAATGGCTGTAATACGTTGAAAATCCGAAGCCAAAAAGAGATTTTTAGAGCAGGGCTTCCCAACGTGTGGTCCGCGGACCCCTTAGGGGTCCGCCGGCTCTTTCTAGGGGTCCACGGCCATCCTTCACCAAATCGTGTAAAATAATGAGTGAAATTATTGAATAAAAATGTGAAAATCAAATTCATAACTTTTTTGTTGTGTGAAAAAAAGTGTACTTTTACTTCAGGTCATATTCCTAAGCAGCCTTTGCGATTCCTAAGTAAGAACGCATACACAGTTTAGTGCCGGAGAATGCGGCTTCTCTGATCGACTATTTCGCAACAAGACGGGGGTCGTTTGTGCGCCGGCGGTAGATGCGCTGAAACCTTTTATGCATGCGCGGTGTGAACTTTGTCGACCAATCACAGCACTCACTGGCATCATTAAATGTTAAACTTGCTTTGTCAGTGCACTACCTATTTCATAAGACGATTTTTGACCTTCAAGTTGTTTTCATTCATCTCTAAACCAAAGACTATTGATACTTCGTTGGGGAGGGGGGAGAGGGGAGGGGGGTCATTGGGAACAGACTAGGGGTCCGCCATGGATTTTTGATTGAAGAAGGGGTCCACCAGCTGAAAAGTTTGGGAAGCCCTGTTTTAGAGCATTCGAATATCAAGAGCCGTGAGTACAGTTAGCCGCCATGTCGCTTACGACCAATCTTCGACACTGCTTCACTAACTTCATACTTTCAGTAATGTTTAAGGACATGGACCAGTTAATTTGTGTTTGGTTTTAACAATAATATTAACATTATGAATCCGTGTCCAGAACCATATTTTGTATCCTTATCACGAAACTATGCAGGGTCCTCACCTAAGTGCTACTAAAACCGAGTATCCTGATTTAAGTGAACAATTCTTGCATTCAAGTGCTTAAAAGTGATTTTTGATCTAATACAAAAGGAGAAGTAAAAGTTAAAGTTAAAACCACAAAAGTGAAGTTGAATAGGTTTTTGCTGAAGTATCCTTAGTTTATTACAAAATATAGTTTTGCAGGATTACAGTGCAAGATTCTATAAATAGTATTGTCTAGAAGACCTGCTTCACAGGTGATAAACAGGCAAATAAGTTAAGCTTAATTTAAAAATAGTGTGGTTTTAGTTTCTATCATGAATGGTTGCTTTTATGAAGTTAATTAAAGTTCCTTTTCTGAAGTTAATTAAACCCAGTGTTGTATTTTACTGTCTTACAAGGTATATTATGAACTACTCCAAGCGAAGTGAATGATTAACTTTTTGAATTAGTCTTTTCTACTGTAATAATCAGAGAGCGTTAACTAGTGACACTATACTAGTTTATGGGTCTCCATCATATTCTCCAACTATTAGAAAGAAAATTGAATTATTACTGTAGCTAAGAAAAACTGATATATGTAGAGGAGCATAAACAGTGTATTTACGATATTATTAATCTTTATTTGCTTTTTTTTCATGTCAGTTAAGATAAAAGCCCCTCATGTCCAAATTTGGTTCTGCAGTTCATGCAGTAACATTTCAGTATTTGGTTAAGTAATGATCTTGAATGTAGCTGTCATTAGTATGAGCTTGGTGGAAATTTCCTTCCTATAATCCACTGGTGTGTGTGTTGCTGGTAACTGCTGCTACACACAATTCAGAGTGCACTGTAACTAGCTACAATAAGCAATATTCAGTTTTCTTAAACATATATTCCCAAATTAATGTGCCTAAATGGGCTGGGGACCGTTCATTTTCTTCATTCACTTATGATTTTACCATTTTCATTAAGTCCCTAGGTTAAAGTTCGTTTAGTTTTTTCTATTAATTTCACCGTATTCAAAATTAGTCTGATACCTTTGTCCATTAGACACACGCGCGGTCAAAATACGAAATCCTCTGAAAGGGTGACATTAGTGGGTTTCACTGCACGTTAGTGTTACTTGCTTGGCGGCATTGAGTTAGATTTCAGAACAGCTACTGATCTCCCTCGTGATGAAGTATATCAATAATGAAGCAGTCCACGTAGACCATATAGTGAGTGATCAAATCATTCGCTCAAATTCTCCGGAATGTTCCAATCACGAGCAACTGTGGTCCGGTTACATCGCCCATTGTCATCAATAAAAATTCCATCTTTATTTAGCAACATGAAGTTCTTGTTTGGCTGCGATTGGTATCCTAGCAACCGAACATGACCTTTTCCAGTCAATAAACGGTTCACTCGGACCAGATGACCCAGTCTATTCCGTTTAAAAACAGCCCACCTCACTATGGAGCCATCAACAGCTTGCACAGGGCCTTGTTAACGACATTGCATCATGGCTTCGTGAGGTCTGCGCCACACGCGAACCGTACCATCAGCTCTTACTGACTGAAGTCGGGACTCATCTGAATAGGAAGCCGTTTTCCAGTCGTCTACAACCCAAACGAAATGGTCACGAGCCCAGGAGAGCCGTTGCAGACGATGTGCTGTTAGGCACTCGCGTCGGTAGTCTGCTGCCACAGCCTTTTAACACTAAATGTCGCCGCACTGTCCTAACGCCACGTTCCTCGTACGTTCCACACAGTTTCCGCTGTTATTTCACGCAGTGTCGCTTGTCTATTAGCCTTGACAACTGACAACTTGAAACGAACGCCGCTGCCCTCGGCCGTTAAGGGAAGGCCGTCGTCCTCTTTGTTGTCCGTGGCGAGAGGTAATCCTTGAAATGTGTTATTCTCTGCACACTATGGCACTGTGGATCTTGGAATACTGCAGCCCGCAACGATTTTCACAATTTCGCGTTGAAAGGCCGTTAATTGCTGTTGTGCAGCGATAGTGACGTCGGAAAACTTCTCACATGAATCACCTGAGCCGGCCGCGGTGGCCGAGCGGCTCTAGGCGCTTCAGTCCGGAACCGCGCTCTTGCTACGGTCTCAGGTTCGAATCCTGCCTCAGGCATGGATGTGTGTGATGTCCTTAGGTTGGTTAGGTTTAAGTAGTTCTAAGTTCTAGGGGACTGATGACCTCAGATGTTAAGTCCCATAGTGCTCAGAGCCATTTGAAACCTTTTTGAGTCACCTGACTTCAAATAACAGCTCCGCTATTGCCCCGCTCTTTTAAACCACGTGTAAGTCATACTATCACTATCTGTATATGCGCGTATCGCTATCTGGTGACTTTTGTCACCTCAGTGTAAACATTATTAGTCTCATAGTTATTAGCGACTGGCATTTGAAGGTTTTTTTGTCGCACAATGAACTTCGACAGAGGAACTAGTCGATAGACGTTTTCACGTAAAAAAAAAAATCCTTACTCCATAGGTGTGTTATATTAAAGCAAGTGCCCGGGTTCGATCCCAGTAATGAGCACACTTCGTCTCCCGGGAAGTTTAAAAAACCCAAACTTTCACTTCGGATCAGTCCCAAAACCGCGGCCATGAGGACCCTGAATTTTTGAAGCTGCGCCGCAGTGTCTCCGTTTAGTGAAAATTACTCCAGAAGCGTGAACAGTGGCGCGCGCTGGCCGCAGCTATTATTAACGCCGCTGCTAATGAAGCTCTTTTGTTTTTGCCGGTCGGCCGGTAGCGTCGGCTGCCGCGGACGACACAAATTGATCGCGCGTTGAGCGGGTGCCCGCTCCGCCATCAATGAAGGATATTCATCAATTTAATAGGCGCTCCCGCCGACGTCGAAGCGGGAAGGGAGGGACCGGGAAGAGGGGCAGAGGAGAGGAGGAGAGCGATTGAGTGGCGAGGGGGAGAGCGGAGGGAGGGAAATGCGCACAACAAAAAGCCGCCGGGACTAGCGGGCGGAATGCTCGGTTGCTGTGCACGGGAGAGGTTATCGTCAGCCGTTCTAAACGAGGCAATTAGGAAACGTCATTAGGATCAGGCGCACCGCCGCCGACTGCCTCAGAGGGAGCGGGGGGAGCGGAAAGGGGGGGGGGGGCGGCAGGACGCTCGCCGCCCATCACCAAGTGGCCTGTGGCCAGCACCACTTCTCCAGACGAGGCCAAGCGCCTCTGCGGCTGGTTCTGTAACCGTATACGCTACCAGTCGCAATAACACGCTTCCGCACTACCGGCTGTAGTAGTGATGTGTTTGGTGTCCGTGAGGGTACTTTTTTAGGTCTAACCGTGCTACCTCTCGACCATTTCCATCTGCTTAGCCCTACAGAAACACCGTCTTCACTTCTTTCCGACACGAATGCCGAACCATTCTGCTGCTTACAGTACTCTGTGTCAATCACATAGCCTACAACACACAAGGACCACATTGCACCTCAGCAGCAGCATCTACTGTGGCAACGATGCATTTCCAGACACATGTTTATAACACCTTTTTTCCTCTATCTTCAAAATCAGGAATTCGTCCCTGCAGTTCGTCAGTTTTATAAACATTCACCCGTGTAGAGGAAATTATATCGTCCCTGCTGCTATGAAATACATCGACGAATATGGAAAGTGTTATATTATGTAAGTTGAAAGTGAAGGGGAGAGAAAGGGGAGGGAAGGAACCAACGATATCAGCTGCATAGAGACTTTATGCGGAATCAGTGGCGACGAGTGAAAATGGGTACCACAGCTCCTGCTTACTAGGTAGTTGTGTTAACCACTGCGCCACGCTGACACAGTGTTCATCGCAAATGCGCGGACTATCCCAGAAGCGGACCTCGGGGAAGATCAGTTTGGATTCCGTAGAAATGTTGGAACACGTGAGGCAATACTAACCTTACGACTTATCTTAGAAGAAAGATTAAGGAAAGGCAAACCTACGTTTCTAGCATTTGTAGACTTAGAGAAAGCTTTTGACAACGTTACCTCGAATACTCTCTTTCAAATTCTGAAGGTGGCAGGGGTAAAATACAGGGAGTGAAAGGCTATTTACAATTTGTACAGAAACCAGATGGCAGTTATGAGAGTCAAGGGGAATGAAAGGGAAGCAGTGGTTGGGAAAGGAGTGAGACAGGGTTGTAGCCTCTCCCCGATGTTATTCAATCTGTATATTGAGCAAGCAGTAAAGGAAACAAAAGAAAAATTCGGAGTAGGTATTAAAATCCATGGAGAAGAAATAAAAACTTTGAGGTTCGCCGATGACATTGTAATTCTGTCAGAGGCAGCAAAGGACTTGGAAGAGCAGTTGAACGGAATGGACAGTGTCTTGAAAGGAGGATATAAGATGAACATCAACAAAAGCAAAACGAGGATAATGGAATGTAGTCAAATTAAATCGGGTGATGCTGAGGGGATTAGATTAGGAAATGAGACACTTAAAGTAGTAAAGGAGTTTTGCTATTTAGGGAGTAAAATAACTGATGATGGTCGAAGTAGAGAGGATATAAAAAGTAGACTGGCAATGGCAAGGAAATCGTTTCTGAAGAAGAGAAATTTGTTAACATCGAGTATAGATTTAAGTGTCAGGAAGTCGTTTCTGAAAGTATTTGTATGGAGTGTAGCCATGTATGGAAGTGAAACGTGGACGATAACCAGTTTGGAAAAGAAGACAATAGAAGCTTTCGAAATGTGGTGCTACAGAAGAATGCTGAAGATAAGGTGGGTAGATCACGTAAATAATGAGGAGGTACTGAATAGGATTGGGGAGCAGAGAAGTTTGTGGCACAACTTGACTAGAAGAAGGGATCAGTTGGTAGGACATGTTTTGAGGCATCAAGGGATCACAAATTTAGCATTGGAGGGCAGCGTGGAGGGTAAAACTCGTAGAGGGAGACCAAGAGATGAATACACTAAGCAGATTCAGAAGGATGTAGGTTGCAGTAGGTACTGGGAGATGAAGAAACTTGCACAGGATAGAGTAGCATGGAGAGCTGCATCAAACCAGTCTCAGGACTGAAGACCACAACAACAACAACAACATCCCAGTACCCCACTGAAGGTTATATATCAATTCATTAAAGTGTTACACCATGTAGGAACAATCCGATGTCTATCGAACATTGTACATCACATAGTGGATATTATATGATTAAACTTCCTTTCCATTTGGAACCAATCACCAACATCAGCACGAAGTTTGGTCCGCATGGGGAGAATACTCTTCTATTCAGTGTAACAAGGAAGTAAACAGCTTCTGAATGTCACCTTGAAGAGTTCCTGGCCATGTCTAAAACACACGATGATTTCATGATGACTGGCGGCCTCAGGCTGGTACGAAACTATACATCTTTCCATCACACTTCAATTATAATGTGTGGATAAGAAGTCATGTTACAACCCACGTTTCTATCTGAATTGCAATATTGGGTCATGAATTGTCCTGCTGCTGGAATACTCAGTTTAGTACCAATGTACCTTTCTGTCCATGTACTGCAGAGAATTCAGTCTTGCTCTATAATGCCGTCAGCCACCACACTCTCCGCTGAAATAAAGGGAGAGCCTCTTGGCAACTACTTACAGGAACACCCCAGCATGCTAGCATCTCAAAGTGGAGATGGAAATGTCATAACTTGGAGAAATGGATGGTTCCGAAGGAAGAGCACCCTCCTGCTCATTCAGAGATGTGGACAACACGGAAAGCTCTCATCAGACTGCGTTCTAGTACTATGAGATGAAAGACCAAGCAGTCTATGTGCCCCCCCCTCCCCCCCTGTGGAGTCAGTCGTTTGCACGTATGCTGCGGTGCAGATTAACAGCCATCTACAGCTGTGTTCTTCATCTCCAGCCACATGAGCCATATGAGACCTAATGAGAGTGACACCGAATACACTCGACGTGGCCAATTTATGTGCAACCATCGTATAAACAGATGGTTTACGATGTTTGCAGTTTGACTCGATATAAATAAATAAAAATTATCAGATTACTCCTATTGTCATATCCAACCGTTCTCCACAACACGATTCCAGAAACTGGAAAGTCATAGGCCTCGAAAGTCACTACTTCCTGTGACCATCCTCCAGGTCGTCTGCTGTTGACATAACTGCCACAAATAGGGACAAGATACTTCGCTGAACGCGACAGAATGCCACTCAGTACTCCAGTTGAGTCTGACTCTGCATCATGCTACTTTCTAATGTATGTGATATGCCGTCAGCGATAAAGAGCGCATGACAATTCGATTTCCCATCCCATATTCCACTGATCTGTTCCCAACGATCTGCCAACGTTGCATGTCCGAAAGAATAGACACCTCACATTCATATAAAGTGTTGCACCACATGGCATCAAACTGATGTTTATGAAACTTTTTTATCGTATAAGGGATATTAAATGGTTTAACTTCAGCATGAAGTTTGGTCCGAAGGGGGAAGAATACCCTTCTATTCAATGTAACAAGGAAGCAGACAGCTTCTGAATGGCATCTTGAGGAGTTTCGGGCCCTCTCTTACCCACAAGGCGAGTGTATTAAGGCTGGTAGCTGTTATGAAACTACACATCTTTCCATCACATCTTAATTATAGTACATGGATAAGAAGTCTGGGGACAGCACACGTTTCTAGTCGAAATGCAACGTTTGGTCTTGGATTGTACTCCAGGAATATGACATAAGGTATAACTGTAATGAAATGTATGACAACAGAGTTTACCTTTCTTGTCACGTACTGCAGAGAATTCAGCCTTCCTTTATACAGCCGTCAGCCAGAATACCTTCCGCTAAAATGAAGAGAAAGCTTCTTAGCAGTTACTGAAGCCCTTACAGTAATACCACGGCATGCTAGGATCCCAAAGTGGCGGAGCAAACGTCAACACTCACAGAAATTGAAGGTTCCGAAGCAAGAGCTCCCTTTTGCCCATTCAGGTGAGTGGACAACATGGAAGACTCTCAACAGACTACGCTCTAGTACCACAAAATGTAAGGCAAAGTAGTAGAGTTGGGGCCCTCCTGTGGAGACTAACAACCATCTACCACAGTGTCCTTCATCTCCAGCCACATGCATCATGACAGATCTGATGAGGGAGACACCGAATTACTCGACATGGCCGGTTTCTGGTCAACCATGGTATAAATAGATGTTATCGTTGTTTACATAATTTGTACTTCTGACACGATAATAAATAAATTATCAGATCACCCTTGTTGTCACATCCGATTTTTCTCCATAGCATGGTCCCAGGAGTTGGACAAGTAAGGGACTCGAGAATCGATGCTTCCTGCGACGTTCCTCCAAGTCGTCTACGGTTGACCTGCCTGCCACAGACAGGAACGAGATTCCTCGCAGAACACCACAGAATGCCATTCAGTATCGTTGTTGACTCTTGTTCTGTAAGATGCTAATATCTATTGTCTGTGGTATGCCGTCAGCAGTAAACAGTGTATGGGAGGTCAAGTTGCCAACCCAGCATATCGTTATGTGCTCCCAACGATCTGTCCGCATTTCAGCTATTGTCATGCTTCTATTCGTCAGAGCCAACGAACATTCCTACGAGCTTGTCGTGGTGTGTCGGCCGGTGTGGCCGAGCGGTTCTAGGCGCTTCAGTCTGGTATCGCGCGCTACCGTCGCAGGTTCGAATCCTGCCTTGGGCATGGATGTGTGTGATGTCCTTAGGTTAGTTAGGTTTAAGTAGTTCTAAGTACTAGGGGACTGATGACCTCAGATGTTAAGTCCCATAGTGCTCAGAGCCATTTGAACCCTTTTTTGTCGTGGTGTTGTCATACTGGAGTGACCTGTGGCCACTCTTCTTGCCTCTGTCCTAAGTCCATCTCGTTATCAGTTGTTGTGCAGTCATTTCACTACAGCCAGCAGTCTGTGTGACCTGTCAGTATGACAATCCAATGTCCCTTATGTTAATCATTCATTTATGTCAAAGTCCGAAAGAAGGCAATAAGCTACAAGAGCACGTCCTCTTCGCATTACCTGCACCCAAAAAATTGAAAAATTCGTGTAGCGTTAGACACACCTAGTAGCGTTCATGAACTATCACCCTTTTTAATATGCAAGAATGACTTTATTCTATATTGAAACATTAAACACCGTATTTCACAGGCATGGGAACAGTGGAGCATCAGTGTAGCAGCGTTCGGTCAAGGATTTTACGGTTTAACACTTGCCATTTCCATCAGTGTGTATTTTGCAAATCAGTTTCGAGTCATTATAGTTCAGTTTTGACTGCAAACACTCATCAGAGGTTTAAATGTAATGCATGTCTACGTGCTATTGAATAAAAGCAAATTTTGTTACTGAAGCTTACTGAGAGGCCTAAAATACAAATATATTTTCAGTTAGATGTAGTGTGTTTAAACAAACATGTGCCATTGCACTTGCAAGCTAGAAGCTGTCCTAATCCCGGGTCCTACTTTCTGTACATCTGTATATATGTTATGTCACTTGGGCGCTTGCTGGTCTTGTGAAACTGTTCTTTTGCTATATGACTCAGAAATGCGCCAGCACAAAAAACAAAATGCACACTTACCTTTCCACTACAGTTTGTGGTTGTTTATTGCAATGGTGACAACTGCATAATTTGTTTGTATAATGTCTGTGGGCACAAAACTATAACATTTGACCTTTTCTACTTTATATTAAATCTGTAAATTGCGTACACCGATGCCAGTGCACGAAAAGAACGTGCAGGCGAAAACTATTACTCGACTCTAATTTTAATGACAATCATAAGCTATTCGCTCTTCCCGATTCCCACTGATTCTTATTTCTTTATGATACAACGTTATTCTTTCTACTGTTTATTTATCTCTGTCATAGTTACGTTCACATTTTAGTTAGTGGTAGATAGGGTGAAACAAATTTGTTCGTTTTCAAACCATTACCTGAGGCGTTCTCATATGGTTAAAGAAAGAATTCACTGATGCATATAGAATTGCTAGAAACTGTGAAACAAAATGAGCAGTCTACTAAATACAGAATATGGATTACAAGAAGAAACTAAAGAAAAATGAAAGCCCTGATAGACAGCAGGAATCAGATGAGTCACGGAATTAAAAAACTTAACACCAAAATTTAACGTCAAACACTTAGCAACAAAATTCGGGAATTCATATTAGACAAGATGAAGGAATTCTAAGAAGCAAAGTAGTGTATGATGGAAAAGGCTACAAGGATATAAGAATCATATTAGCACAGTAACGTGAGAACTCCTCGCGAGAACAACATCTGACGGATAGGGGTCTATCACATCCTCTGCCAATGTGATAAGACATCTATACGTGACACGGTGAGTACTGTCGAAGATCGTTGTGAAGAACACCAGCAGCACACCAGATTTCAAGAGCCTAACAAGTCGGCAGTCACAGAATATTGCCTGACGAAATTACACTGAATGGACTACGACCATACCAAGATTCTGGCACACATGTCCAACTTCTGGGACTCTGTCATTAAGGAGTCTACTGAGGTTCGAGTAAGGGAACCGCTGATAAATCGTGACAACAGATACATCCTTAGTAAGGCCTGGGATCTCGCTATTAGAATGGTCAAGAAAAGACATGAGATGCCAGAGAACAATATGCCTTCGGGGCAAAACTAGGATGGAACACTGTGTTGGTGGGAGGGGTGGAGGTAGGGATGCTGGGCGTCGAGGCCGATGTAGCGACCGTTCACAGAGAGAGGGAGATGGGATAAAAGCATCGTGTACCCCCTTCCTCCCCCCCCCTCCCCGTCCCAACGCCGTCAGTTCATCAGCACACCTGATGATGGAAACGTGAACGTATCGATATGACGTACGTTGGGAGAAACTGAAGTATCACAGGTTTTGACTTCTAACAGTTAGTCATTACCTTTGTTGGGGGAGATATGAGTTAATTTAGAAATTCGACAATTCTAATGGACTATCAAAATCTTTGTTGCTGAGAAACGGTCTACTGTCTAACTATCGTTGTTTAGCTTCATGGACAATATGGGTTGTGTCGTAGACTATTCTGGAGAAATGTTTTCTATAAATTTCATCCAGGTAAGGACTATCAAATATATAGTCATGGTTAATGTCCTTTAGTTAACTGTATTGTTTCAGGTGATTTCCAATTTGATGTCTGACATTTAGAGGAATATGTAGCTCAACGGTTATTAAGTTTATTAAGTGAGTTTCCAAATTTTTTGATGGAATTCTTAGTTGTTGTTAACAATTTCGATTATCAGGTCTAACTCACCGCCCAGGTTCTAATGTGTTGCCTTCCTTACCGATTGTTGCCATCCAAAATGTATGAGTTAATGCAGATTCTTGATAAACTGCCCGTGGAGGGGGTCATTAGGTCACCTCCCTGTGCATCTCACCAATATTTTTGGTTTCCAGAGGCGATGTCAAACGCTATAGGCGTGTTGTGGACTATCGAGTGCTTAACCAGAAGGCAGATTTGGAATAGCTACCCTGGCGTGAGCTTCACATCTGCTTTATTTGGTCTGCTAGAGTGAGCTAGTTCACCTTTTTTTGGATCTGAATCAATTCTGACGCCAAATACCTGGTGCTGAAGCATCTAAACCTCTGACTGCTTTCTGCGTGGATTGGAACTTGTCTGAGTTAACAGAGTTTCCTTCGTATTGTCAATTGGTACATCAGTCTTATCAAGTTGACTAGATTCCACCATCAGTGAAGTGAAATTTCGTTGTGTATACGTCTGCCTCGATGGTGTGGTTGTTTACTGCAAGACCTTTGGTGAACGCCTTTGATATCTTAGACAGGTGTTGTCTGATGTTAGAGGTGTGGGATTAGCAATGAAATCTACTAAGGTTAGTTTGGCCTGTGTCAACATTTCTTTTCTGTATCGTTTAATTTCAGTCAGTAGGGTTACAGCTGATAATGAGTGCATCAAAGCCGCTTATAATTTTACACCCCCCCCCCCCCCCCCCTGTATAAGAAGAGAATTGTCAACTTTTTCAGGGACTTCATTCCGAACTTCGCCCAACTAACCACACCCTTAAGCCAAATTCATCGTAAAGTAGAGCCATCTGAGTGGTTAGTTACCCAGCAGTTATCTTTATATATGTTCAAGCAGGCTCTCAGTAATGACTCCATGCTACCATGTATGAGTATAAATATTGCAAAACTCCATGGTGTGGAGTTGTGAAATCGCGCCGGAATGTTGGAACTACCCAGACTCCGTCACGCTTCCCTTGAGACCCGATGTTAAATTTTAATTGTCAAACAGAATCGCTCCCTCAAAAATGACCCTAAGGTGGGATCCTTAGGTGAGGAATTGTAATAAAATCCTACTGTAAGACTATTTTTTTACTCAATCGACAAATAATAATAACAATTAATTGAGGGAAACTACAAGTTGCTTCAAATGAAATACAGATAAAATTAAAGTGATGTTTTATTATATTAAAAGTTATGACACAGTGAAATGAATATTAGAAAAAGTCTTTGCAATACAGCGATGAAACACTTGGTGGGGAGCGGGGACACTAAATGTAACCATTACTACGACTGTAAACGGGATTAACGGTATTGTGGCAACAGTGCGTTCCCTTTGCAAACAATTACGCTCATCTATCGCCGGCACTGATACTGCCGTGGCGTAAGTCAGCATTGCATTGTCGCACTTGAAAAATCAGAGTCTCTCTCAACATTCGGATACCATGAAGTCTCATCCACTGTCTTAATTCAGAGTCCTCGACGTATAAACCCAGCGACCTTCCACTTTCAGCATCCGAACCAAGAATGTCAATCTTCATGAGTCCCAGCTCAAGACTCTGCTGTATGTGCCATTCCGGCCGCATCCGCCAGTCGGGAAAAAAACTTCCTGCTTTCAGCCAATAGCGTGAACACCATCACATTTACAAATTACCACCACAGACTATCTCCAGTCACCGACCAATCAGAGCACATCTTCCTCGCCAGTTTCTCTAGAAATTCTCGTCTGAGGTTGTTCATACTCTTCTACGATTCCAGAGACCTAACCAACGTAACGGTAAATCCGCGAAGCTCTTCCTCCCACCGAGTAGGCCCAGACTTTACAAGACTTGTGATATCTCACAGCAGATTATTAGGTGGCAGCGCACATTTAAGACTGCCACCCTCAGCCTTCTACAGAGCCGAACTGTGCCGAACACCCCGAACCCTTAGCTTGATTGACAGGGGAGTTCGATAACTGCTCTCAGGTCGCTCCTTCACATGTGCAAGCCGCAAGAAAGACTCTGAATGCCGTGTGGTCTCCCGTAACTGTTTCAGTGTTCTGTGCGAACTGAACGGTTCTAGCACCTTCTTAGGAAGAACTACTAGTAGCTGCAGAAACAACGAAGAAACCATGCCAAATTTAAACGAACGCAGAATCAGTTTGGTGATCTTTTACACAAGTTCGAAATTTAGCAAAGACCCCAATGCGTGATGTTTATAATAGCTTCCAGGATAAAACTTTGCGTCGACACCTGGCAGAAAATCCAAAGAGATTCTGGTCGTATGTGGAGTATGCCAGTGCAAAACACAATCAATGCCTCCACTGCGCAATAGCAGTGGAAATAATATAGGTGACAATGCTGTTAGAGCAGAGTTACTAAACACAGCCTTCCGAAATTCCTTCACTAAATAAAATATTCCAGGATTCGAATCAAGAACAGCTGCCAACATTAGTAACTTAGTAGATATAGTCAGAGTAGTGAAGCAAATCACTTAATGAAAGCAAGTCTTCTGGTCAACTTTCTATGCCAATTAGTTTCCTATCAGGCTATGTTGATGAAATAGATCCACCATTAACCACCATAATTATACAATCGCTCGATAGACGAAAGATGCATACCCAAAGACTGGAAAGTTGTATTGGTCACACCAATATCCAAGAAAGCAAATAGGAGTAATCCACTAAATTACGGGCCCATATCATTAATGTCGATCTACAGCGGGATTCTACAACATATATTGGGTTCAAACCTCGAATAGAACGGTCTATTGACACGTCCTTAATAAGGATTTAGAGAGCATTATTCATATTAAACACAACTGTCTCTTTATTCACGCGATCTGTTGAGTGCTATCGACAAGAGATTTGAAATAGATTTTGTATTTATCGATTTTCACAAGGCTTTTGATACTGTGCCTAACAAGCGGATTATAATCAAATATCTTCTCAGTTATGTGACTGTGTTCGTGACTTCCTTCAGAGAGGTCACAATTTGTAGTAGTTGACGGACGGTTATCGAGTAACGGAGAAGGGATTTCAGGTGTTCCCAAGGAAGCATTTAGGCCCTCTGCTGTTTATTATCTACACTCCTGGAAATGGAAAAAAGAACACATTGACACCGGTGTGTCAGACCCACCATACTTGCTCCGGACACTGCGAGAGGGCTGTACAAGCAATGATCACACGCACGGCACAGCGGACACACCAGGAACCGCGGTGTTGGCCGTCGAATGGCGCTAGCTGCGCAGCATTTGTGCACCGCCGCCGTCAGTGTCAGCCAGTTTGCCGTGGCATACGAAGCTCCATCGCAGTCTTTAACACTAGTAGCATGCCGCGACAGCGTGGACGTGAACCGTATGTGCAGTTGACGGACTTTGAGCGAGGGCGTATAGTGGGCATGCGGGAGGCCGGGTGGACGTACCGCCGAATTGCTCAACACGTGGGGCGTGAGGTCTCCACAGTACATCGATATTGTCGCCAGTGGTCGGCGGAAGGTGCACGTGCCCGTCGACCTGGGACCGGACCGCAGCGACGCACGGATGCACGCCAAGACCGTAGGATCCTACGCAGTGCCGTAGGGGACCGCACCGCCACTTCCCAGCAAATTAGGGACACTGTTGCTCCTGGGGTATCGGCGAGGACCATTCGCAACCGTCTCCATGAAGCTGGGCTACGGTCCCGCACACCGTTAGGCCGTCTTCCGCTCACGCCCCAACATCGTGCAGCCCGCCTCCAGTGGTGTCGCGACAGGCGTGAATGGAGGGACGAATGGAGACGTGTCGTCTTCAGCGATGAGAGTCGCTTCTGCCTTGGTGCCAATGATGGTCGTATGCGTGTTTGGCGCCGTGCAGGTGAGCGCCACAATCAGGACTGCATACGACCGAGGCACACAGGGCCAACACCCGGCATCATGGTGTGGGGAGCGATCTCCTACACTGGCCGTACACCACTGGTGATCGTCGAGGGGACACTGAATAGTGCACGGTACATCCAAACCGTCATCGAACCCATCGTTCTACCATTCCTAGACCGGCAAGGGAACTTAATGTTCCAACAGGACAATGCACGTCCGCATGTATCCCGTGCCACCCAACGTGCTCTAGAAGGTGTAAGTCAACTACCCTGGCCAGCAAGATCTCCGGATCTGTCCCCCATTGAGCATGTTTGGGACTGGATGAAGCGTCGTCTCACGCGGTCTGCACGTCCAGCACGAACGCTGGTCCAACTGAGGCGCCAGGTGGAAATGGCATGGCAAGCCGTTCCACAGGACTACATCCAGCATCTCTACGATCGTCTCCATGGGAGAATAGCAGCCTGCATTGCTGCGAAAGGTGGATATACACTGTACTAGTGCCGACATTGTGCATGCTCTGTTGCCTGTGTCTATGTGCCTGTGGTTCTGTCAGTGTGATCATGTGATGTATCTGACCCCAGGAATGTGTCAATAAAGTTTCCCCTTCCTGGGACAATGAATTCACGGTGTTCTTATTTCAATTTCCAGGAGTGTATATAATTGATCCAGAAGACAATGTGAGCAGCCGTCTTAGATTTTTTGCAGATGATAACTGCCGTTTATCGTCTAGCACCCCCCCCCCCCCCCCATGAACCATGGACCTTGCCGTTGGTGGGGAGGCTTACGTGCATCAGCGATACAGATGGCCGTACCGTAGGTGCAACCACAATGGAGGGGTATCTGTTGAGAGGTCAGACAAATATGTGGCTCCTGAAGAGGGGCAGCAGCCTTTTCAGTAGTTGCAGGGGCAACAGTCTGGATGATTGACTGATCTGGCCTTGTAACATTAACCAAAACGGCCTTGCTGTGCTGGTACTGCGAACGGCTGAAAGCAAGGGGAAACTACAGCCGTAATTTTTCCCGAGGACATGCAGCTTTACTGTATGATTAAATGATGATGGCGTCCACTTGGGTAAAATATTCCGGAGGTAAAATAGTCCCCCATTCGGATCTCCGGGCGGGGACTACTCAAGAGGACGTCGTTATCAGGAGAAAGAAAACTGGCATTCTACGGATCGGAGCGTGGAATGTCAGATCCCTTAATCGGGCAGGTAGGTTAGAAAATTTCAAAAAGGAAATGGATAGGTTAAAGTTAGATATAGTGGGAATTAGTGAAGTTCGGTGGCAGGAGGAACAAGACTTTTGGTCAGGTGATTACAGGGTTATAAATACAAAATCAAATAGGGGTAATGCAGGAGTAGGTTTAATAATGAATAAAAAAAATGATGAAGAAATTGATGAAATGTATGACGAGATAAAAGAAATTATTCAGGTAGTGAAGGGAGACGAAAATTTAATAGTCATGGGTGACTGGAATTCGTCAGTAGGAAAAAGGAGAGAAGGAAACATAGTAGGTGAATATGGATTGGGGGGAAGAAATGAAAGAGGAAGCCACCTTGTAGAATTTTGCACAGAACACAACTTAATCATAGCTAACACTTGGTTCAAGAATCATAAAAGAAGGTTGTATAACTGGAAGAATCCTGGAGATACTAAAAGGTATCAGATAGGTTACATAATGGTAAGACAGAGATTTAGGAACCAGGTTTTAAATTGTAAGACATTTCCAGGGGCAGATGTGGACTCTGACCACAATCTATTGGTTATGTACTGCAGATTGAAACTGAAGAAACTGCAAAAAGGTGGGAATTTAAGGAGTTTCAGGGAGAGCATAAGGGAACAATTGACAGGAAAGGGGGTAGGAAATACAGTAGAAGAAGAATGGGTAGCTCTGAGGGAGGAAGTAGTGAAGGCAGCAGAGGATCATGTAGATAAAAAGACGAGGGCTAATAGAAATCCTTGGGTAACAGAAGAAATATTGAATTTAATTGATGAAAGGAGAAAATATAAAAATGCAGTAAATGAAGCAGGCAAAAAGGAATACAAACATCTCAAAAACGAGATCGACAGGAAGTGCAAAATGGCTAAGCAGGGATGGCTAGAGGACAAATGTAAGGATGTAGAGGCTTGTCTCACTAGGGGTAAGATAGATACTGCCTACAGGAAAATTAAAGAGACCTTTGGAGAGAAGAGAACCACTTGTATGAATATCAAGAGCTCAGATGGCAACCCAGTTCTAAGCAAAGAAGGGAAGGCAGAAAGGTGGAAGGAGTATATAGAGGGTTTATACAAGGGCGATGTACTTGAGGACAATATTATGGAAATGGAAGAAGATGTAGATGAAGATGAAATGGGAGATAAGATACTGCGTGAAGAGTTTGACAGAGCACTGAAAGACCTGAGTCGAAACAAGGCCCCGGGAGTAGACAACATTCCATTAGAACTACTGATGGCCTCGGGAGAGCCAGTCCTGACAAAACTCTACCATCTGGTGAGCAAGATGTATGAGACAGGCGAAATACCCACAGACTTCAAGAAGAATATAATAATTCCAATCCCAAAGAAAGCAGATGTTGACAGATGTGAAAATTACCGAACTATCAGTTTAATAAGTCACAGCTGCAAAATACTAACGCGAATTCTTTACAGACGAATGGAAAAACTGGTAGAAGCGGACCTCGGGGAAGATCAGTTTGGATTCCGTAGAAATGTTGGAACACGTGAGGCAATACTAACCTTACGACGTATCTTAGAAGAAAGATTAAGAAAAGGCAAACCTACGTTTCTAGCATTTGTAGACTTAGAGAAAGCTTTTGACAACGTTAACTGGAATACTCTCTTTCAAATTCTGAAGGTGGCAGGGGTAAAATACAGGGAGCGAAAGGCTATTTACAATTTGTACAGAAACCAGATGGCAGTTATAAGAGTCGAGGGGCATGAAAAGGAAGCAGTGGTTGGGAAGGGAGTGAGACAGGGTTGTAGCTTATCCCCGATGTTATTCAATCTGTATATTGAGCAAGCAGTAAAGGAAACAAAAGAAAAATTCGGAGTAGGTATTAAAATTCATGGAGAAGAAGTAAAAACTTTGAGGTTCGCCGATGACGTTGTAATTCTGTCAGAGACAGCAAAGGACTTGGAAGAGCAGTTGAACGGAATGGACAGTGTCTTGAAAGGAGGATATAAGATGAACATCAACAAAAGCAAAACGAGGATAATGGAATGTAGTCAAATTAAATCGGGTGATGCTGAGGGGATTAGATTAGGAAATGAGACACTTAAAGTAGTAAAGGAGTTTTGCTATTTAGGGAGCAAAATAACTGATGATGGTCGAAGTAGAGAGGATATAAAATGTAGACTGGCAATGGCAAGGAAATCGTTTCTGAAGAAGAGAAATTTGTTAACATCGAGTATAGATTTAAGTGTCAGGAAGTCGTTTCTGAAAGTATTTGTATGGAGTGTAGCCATGTATGGAAGTGAAACATGGACGATAACCAGTTTGGACAAGAAGAAAATAGAAGCTTTCGAAATGTGGTGCTACAGAAGAATGCTGAAGATAAGGTGGGTAGATCACGTAACTAATGAGGAGGCATTGAATAGGATTGGGGAGAAGAGAAGTTTGTGGAACTTGACTAGAAGAAGGAATCGGTTGGTAGGACATGTTTTGAGGCATCAAGGGATCGTAAATTTAGCATTGGAGGGCAGCGTGGAGGGTAAAAATCGTAGAGGGAGACCAAGAGATCAATACACTAAGCAGATTCAGAAGGATGTAGGTTGCAGTAGGTACTGGGAGATGAAGAAGCTTGCACAGGATAGAGTAGCATGGAGAGCTGCATCAAACCAGTCTCAGGACTGAAGACCACAACAACAACATCGTCTAGCAAAGTTATCAGAAGATCAAAACTAATCGTAAAACTAAACCTGGCAATTGGTCCGAAGTGTGAGGTCATTCACATGAGTACTAAACGGAATCTGTTGAACTTCGATTACACGATAAAGCAATCAAATCTAAAGGCGAAAATTAAAACAAATACCTAAGGAATTCCAATGATGAACAACCTAAATTGGCTAGAACACGTAGAAAATGTTGTGGCGAAGGCGAGCGAAAGATTTCATTTTATTGGCAGAACAGTTGCAAGGTACAGGAGATCTGCTAAAGGGACTAACTGCACTACGCTTTTCCGTTCTCTTTTGGAGTACTACTGCGTGGTGTGAGATCCTTACCAGATAGAACTAACGGAGTTTATCGAGAAAGTTCAAGGAAGACTAGCACGTTTTGTATTATCCGGAAATAGGGGAGAGAGTGTCGCGGACATGATACGGGATCTGGAGTACAAAGCAATGAAACAAAAGCGTTTTTCGTTGCTTGGAGATCTCACTACATTCCAATCACCAACTTTCTCCTCCGAATGCGAAAATATTTTATTGAGGCCGACATGCACAGGGAGAAACTATCGTCATAAATAAAATAGTGCAAATCAGAGCTCTCACGGAAAGATATAGGTGTTCGTTTTTACAACGCTTCTCGAGAGTGGAATAATAGAGAATTAGTGAAAAGGTGATTCGATGTAGCCTCTGCCAGACACTTCGGTATGATATGCAGCGAAATCATGTAGATGTAGGCGTAAAAGCCTCGATCGACAGCCACTGCAATTTTATAAAATACCGTACATTCCCCAGCATTACAGTATGTCATGATGCTTTTAGCTTGATGAAACTAAAATGTCTTGTCTACCGCCAATCGGTACTAGGGGCTGATGCATTTAACGTATAAATGGAAGGACGCAAGCGAGACGGCTTGTAAACTTTCAGTATGTCTACTCAAAACGTACTTAAGAGCCATGTAACCACTACTGGAAACAGTAAGTAATTTTTCGGTTTTATCTTGCAACCCTGTACACCTATGTACCCTTAACAGGACCAGAAGCAACCTGATTTCGGAAGCGATGTAGATCGGTCGAGCAAATGAAGTTGAGCCCAAATAAAAATCACGATTTGTGACTGGTTCGTTTATTACTTTAGAGACTTAGCTTGCATTTTTCTCGAATCTCTTGCCCAACGTAAGGCCCCGAGTGACTGGAAAAAAGCGCAGGTGACGCCTGTATGTAAGAAGGGTAGAAGGACGGATCCTCAAAATTACAGACCAATATCCTTAAAATCGGTTTGTTGTAGGATTCTCGAACATATTCTCAGTTCGAATATAATGAATTTCCTTGAGACAGAGAAGTTGCTGTCCATGCATCAGCGTTAGAAAGCATCGCTCCTGCGAAACGCAACTCGCCCTTTTTTCACATGATATACTGCGAATCATGGATGAAGGGTATCAGACGGATGCCATATTGCTTGACTTCCGGAAAGCGTTTGACTCGGTGCCCCACTGCAGACTCCTAACTCAGGTACGAGCATATGGGATTGGTTCCCAAGTATGTGAGTGGCTCGAAAACTTCTTAAGTAATAGAACCCAGTACGTTGTCCTCAATGGTGAGTGTTCATCGGAGGTGAGGATATCATCTGGAGTGCCCCAGGGAAGTGTGCTAGGTCCGCTGTTGTTTTCTATCTACGTAAATGATCTTTTGGATAGGGTGGATAACAATGTGCAGCTGTTAGCTGATGATGCTGTGGTGTACGGGAAGGTGTCGTCATTGAGTGACTGTAGGAGGATACAAGATGACCTGGACAGGATTTGTTATAGGTGTAAAGAATGGCAGATAACTCTAAATATAAAATGTAAATTAATGCAGATGAATAGGAAAAAGAATCCCGTAATGTTTGAATACTCCATTATTAGTGTAGCGCTTGGCACAGTCACGTCGATTAAATATTTGGGCGTAACACTGCAGAGCGATATGAAGTGGGAGAAGCATGGAATGGCAGTTGTGGGGAAGGCGGATAGTCGTCTTCAGTTCAATGGTAGAATTTTGGGAAGATGTGGTTCATTTGTAATGGAGACCGCTTATAAAACAATAATACGACCTATTCTTGACTACTGCTCGAGCGTTTGGGGTTCCTATCAGGTCGTATTGAGGGAGGACATAGAAGCAGTTCAGAGGCGGGCTGCTAGATTTGTTACTGGTAGGTTTGATCATCACGCGAGTGTTACGTAAATGCTTCAGGAACTCGGGTCGGAGTCTCTCGAGAAAAGGAGGCGTTCTTTTCGTGAATCACTACTGAGGAAATTTAGAGAACCAGCATTTGAGGCTGACTGCAGTACCATTTTACAGCCGCCAACTTATATTTCGCGGAAAGACCACAAAGATAAGATAAGAGAGATTAGGGCTCGTACAGAGGCATATAGGCAGTCGTTTTTCCCTCGTTCTGTTTGGGAGTGGAACAGGGAGAGAAGATGCTAGTTGTGGTACGAGGTACCCTCCGCCACGCACCGTATGGTGGATTTCGGAGTATGTATGTAGATGTAGATGTAAATTTTTGATCAGTGCGCTCATACTAAAGCAGCTGCCCAGTGCGAGGTCTTTCAGCAGTAGCCACTTCCAGAACCATTAAGCGTAGCATTGGAATGGTACGCGCGTGCTGAGTTGTCATCAGCCCCGACAGGTGGGGGCCGGCTAAGTGACGGGTCTCGGCTGACGCGACGCGAGGCGGGGCCGGGTCGCGCCAGGCGAGGCGTGCCGGCGATGCCACGGCAGGTACGGGCGCGCCGCCGCCGTCGCCGCCGCGGGCGCGTCCGCGCGGTGATCAAAGCCGCGGCCCCCGGCCAAATGAGGCGCGCGCAAATTGCGCACACAGGTGGCCACATCCTGCAGTCCGAAAACGCCGCTGCAAAAAGCGACGGCTTTGATGTGCGCGCGCTCGCTCAAAAACAACGGCGCGGTCACACTGGCTGCGCGGCGCGCCCGCTCGGCCGGCAGGGTATCGAAATTACCTCGCGTTGTCACTCCCGGAGTTCGCGTCAATAGACTGCCACACTGACTGCCCGGCAAATTTGTGAGTAATCCAGCCAGATACTCCCAAATACTGCAGAGTGACGTGACAGCGTTCTCTTTGTAATGCACACTCCTTTGTCGTCCACTGATGTTACGTCTAGGGGTACTCCGTTATTATGTAATCACGTAATCATGCGTACCAACTACCATTTTTGTGTCTTTATTTATGTTTTACCTTCGTATTAACAAACTGGAATAAAAAACAACTTCGGTTTTTCCAATGTCGTACTTGTTTCCATTTCAAGAGCCCTCGTTAATCTTCTCCCTAAGCTACCAGATCTTTTTTCTGACGAGGATCTACGAGGAGCGTTCAATGCGACACATTATTTTTCTCGGCCACTGTCAGTTGATAAAATGGGGAATCTTTTGCTGGTAATCGTGAAATATTCCCGTTTCAGCCTCTCATTTGCGTGAAATTACGATACGTGGTGACACTCTATGTAGCTTCAAAATGGCGTCCAAACAGGGAAATGTCATTTAGTTATTTTGACGGAAAACGACAGCATCCCAGATATTCATAGGTGCTTGCAGAATGCCTACGGAGACCTGGCAGTGAACAAAAACACGGTGAGTCGTTGGGCGAGATGTATGTCAACACCGCAACGAGGTCGCGCAAACCTGTCCAGTCTCCCTCGTGCCGGCTGGCCGCGCAAGGCTGTGTGACTCCTGCAATGTTGGAACGTGCGGATGCTCTCATTAGAGGAGATCGATGGATCACAATCAAACACGAGGCTGCACAACTGGACATTGTAATATTTCTGGCTTAGTCAGCCATCACATTAGGCTCCAAGAAGCTGTTCCCAGAGCAGTGGAGATGCAACAAGTATATAGATGACGAAATGTGGTGTGAGGTACCTGTGGCAGATGTTAGATTCGGTACCATTCCCGTGAGAAAGACATCCTGCATAATTCTACTGCTCTGTGATTGGCTGCTGTGTTCGGAGCAAGGGTGCCAAAATGTTAGTTATTATTATTAGTTAAACTACTCATTGGAACGACTTTACTTTTTAATATAAATATCTCTCAACGGCTGACTATCAATCAGTCATTTTAGAATTGTTAAAAACAATTTAAATAAAAAAGAAAAGACTGACGAAATTGCAGACGAAGCACTTCGGAAGCGTCCGGGTCACGCCTTTTCTGGTATGGCGCGCGAAGTGTTTCGGGCTGTTCGTCACTCTGGATTAGGCAGTCGAGATGTACAATCGTGTTGTCTGTGACAGAATGTGTTTACCAGTATTCAGTATTAAAAGATTCACTCCGGTAGTCATGAGGCACAGACACGTACCACAAACTGTGTAAAGATACATTTTCGTAAACATTTTGTTTGATCATGTACTTTGCTGTATCAGAAGGTGTTGTATTAAGATCATGTAGTCTTCTCGTGTGGCTATATTAAAATACGCGAGTGGCATCCCAAAGAAGTGATACATTATTTCAGAACAGAACCTCGCTAAAAGTCAGTTTCAGCCTCAAGATACAGAACCTACGACCTGCGTGCTGTTTTCAGCGCTGCGGACATCAACTTGAGGACAGCAGGTTAGTCAACTGTAACAGAACCTTCGTATACCACACAGTGCAGTGGAAACAACTAGGTGCCTCACGTGTACTGCATGCACAGAACAAATGTGCTCAGTGACACGACGTCTCCAGTAATGCAGAGGGGTGATCGTTATTAACACCAACAATCAATTCATTCTTCCTTTCTTGCCGTAACATCTCTGTTGGTAGCGCTGACACACTCGTTCACCAGCTGAGGTTCTCAGAGGTGTGTGGCTGGCTGGGATTATTCGTCGCCGCCTAAAAGAAGAGCATAAAGAGCAACGAAGGACCATTATTTCATCGCCACAAAAATGCACACCAGCTTCTGCTTCTCCACGACAACGCAAGGCATCACGCAAGTCTGTGCACCCGAGAGGAGCTCACAAAACTTCAATGGACTGTTCTTCCTCATTCAACGTACAGCCCAGATCTCACACCTTCAGACTTCCATCTGTTTGGCCCAATGAAGGTTGGACTCAGCGAGAACCTGACGTGGAGGATATGGAGGTTACTGATCAGCAAGCCGTTGACTCCAACGTCGACCAATAAGGTAGCACCATGCGGGCGTACAGGCCTTCCTAGTAAGATGGCATAAGGTCGTCGCATTGAATGGAGATTATGTTGAAAAACAGGGATTTGTAGTCATAATAGAGGCGAACGATATGATGTATTGGAATCCAGAAGAAAACCAACCTGCCTTCAAAAAATAGTTTTACATTAGGTTTTGAACGCCCCTTGTAGCAACATCTCTGTTTCTCCTTTCTGATGCCTTCGTGTTGTTTACTTTCATTTCTTTTCTTATTCTACGATCCTGTCTATCAGTGACTGCTTTTAACAAAATTACAGGGAAAACAGTTTAGGTAACGTCATTTTTCATTCCACAGAATAGTAAATAGATACTTTTTTATATCATGTGGCTGAAGAGTAGTGCCGACAGTGGGCTTCAGAGAAAACTTACACCATTCCGAGAGTAAGTTTCCTGATCATGCAGCTGTAAATGGAGGAGATTTCATTTTGCCAGCTACTGAACGGGAAAGTAATGCGATTAAAGCTACTAGCACATACAACATTTCGTATGGGATTGTCCTGAATGACCTCTACGAAAACTAGTTACTAACAGACCGATCTTTCCGAACCATTTAACCTTGAGAAGGGCATGAGTAATCATACGTCTGTTATAATGATAGTAACTAGAGGGGTTACGCGAAATGTTAGGAGAAAAACAAAAATATTTCTGCTTAGCAAGAATAACAGGAAACGAACTGCTCAGTGTCTGAGCAGACAAAATCAAATATTAATCTCTGTGGATGAATGTGTTGAGAAAAATGGATAAGATGTAAGTGCATTGAACGATATGTCTTAGACAAGTATGCGCCGAGCAAGGTTATGAGTGCTGAAAAAGACCACCCAGGATCCAACGCCCTTGTTAGGGAGTTCCTGTGATAGCAAGGAGAGCAGCATCACAGGCTTTTTTTCTTTGTTTCGCTATCATTAGTCTTGTAAGTAGTTTTATTCGACAAACCACAACTGCTTCTCCAGTGCGGACCACTTCATATCAGAGTCTATAAATATTTATTATACAATGAAGCGCCAAAGAAACTGGTGTAGGCATGCGTATTCAAATATAGAGATATGTACACAGGCAGAATACGACCCTGTTGTCGCAGTGCCTACATGAGACACAAAGTGTCTAGTGCAGTTGTTAGATCGGTTACTGCTGCTACAATGTTAGGTTGTTAAGATGTAAGTGAGTCTGAACGTCGTGTTATAGTCGGCGCACGAGTAATGGCATACAGTATCTCCGACGTAGCGATGAACAGGAAATTTTCCCGTGCGACCATTTCACGAGTGTACCGTGAATATCAGGAATCCGGCAAACATCAAATCTCCGACATCGCTGCGGCCGGATAAAGATCCTGCAAGAACGGGAGCTACGACGACTGAAGAGAATCGTTCAACGTGACAGAAGTGCAACCCTTCCGCAAATTGCTCAAGATTTCAATGCTGGGCCATCAGCAAGTGTCAGCGTGCGAACCATTCAACGAAACATCATTGATATGGGCTTTCGGAGTCGAAGGCCCACTCGTGTACCCTTGATGACGGCACGACACAAAGCGATACGCCTCGCCTGGGCCCGTCAACACCGACATTGGACTGTTGACTAAAAACACATTGCCTGATCTGACGAGTCTCGTTTCAAACAGTATCGAGCGGATGGGCGGGTACGGGTATGGAGACAACCTCATGAATCCAAGGACCCTACATGTCAGCAAGGGACTATTCAAGCTGGTGGAGGCTCAGTAATGTGCGTGTGCGGTTGGAGTGATACGGGAGCCCTGATACGTCTACACACGACTTTGACAACTGACACATACGTAAGTATTTTCTCTGATTACCTCCATGCGTTCATGTTCATTGAGCATTCCGATGGAATTGGGCAATTTCAGAAGGACAGTGCGACTCTCCACACGTCCAGAGTAGCTCCAGAGTCTCCAGGAACACTCTTCTGAGTTTAAACACTTCCGCTGGTCACCAAGCTCCCCAGACATGCACATTATTGATGTCTGGGATGCCTTGCAACGTGCTGTTCAGAAGAGATCGCCAGCCCCTCGTATTCTTGCGGATTTATGGACAGTGCTGCAGAATTCATGGTGTCATTTACCTCCAGCACTACTTTAGACTTTAGCTGAGTCCATGCCACGACGTGTTGCGACACTTCTGCGTGCTCACAGGTGTCCTACACGATATTGGGAAGGTGTACCAGTTTCAAAAATGGTTCAAATGGCTCTGAGCACTATGGGACTCAACATCTTAGGTCATAAGTCCCCTAGAACTTAGAACTACTTAAACCTAACTAACCTAAGGACATCACACACACCCATGCCCGAGGCAGGATTCGAACCTGCGACCGTAGCAGTCCCGCGGTTCCGGACTGCAGCGCCAGAACCGCTAGACCACCGCGGCCGGCGTGTACCAGTTTATTTGGCTCTTCAGTGTATATATTCCAATCTCTGTCTTCCCTTCAGTTTTTACTCTCCAGCTCACGCAGGTGCAATGACATTTATTCTATGACGTATTAACGCATTTCCTATTGCGCTGCTGTTTCTCCTTGTCAATATTTCCCATATTTCTTATCAAACCATCTAATTTTCAACATTCTTCTATAACACACTATGTCAGACTTTCTCCAGTCCACGATTACCTGTCTCATTATTTTCGTGTTTCTTCTGTTTACTCTCAGATGAAATTTTATCCTGAACAGACTGTTCATTCCGTTGAATAGGTCGTGCAATTCACTGAACAATCAGACAGTTTTATCATTAATATCCTTTCCTCCTGAACTGTAATCCCTCTCCTGAATCGTTCTTTAAGTTCCATCGTTGATTCTTCGTTGTCAGATTGAGCAATAGGGAAGAAAAACATTCGAGCACTTCCTTCGTGTTCTTTCATTCTTATTCCCTCGCGGCTCTTGTACATGCTATATATGACCTGTGTTCCCTATAGCTTGCACTTTTTTGTGAGGATGTCGAACGTCTTGCACAATTTTAAATTATCGAACACTTTTTTTTCTTGATTAAAATTCTTTTTCTTAAGGCCTGCTGCCATTATCAAGGGCTCTGTCAGAACTGCCTTTCTAGGGCCTTTATCTTTCCTAAAGCCAAATTGATCATAATATAATAAATCCTCAACTTTCTGTTTTGTTTTCTACATATTATCGTTGATAGCAAGCTGACTGCGCGATTGTTACTGTACTCATCAGCCCTTGCTATCTTCAGAGTATTATGGATGATATTTTACCGACAGTCTGATCTCGCATGACATTGCTGCTTGGTGAGTTAAAGATGCAAATTAGTAATTTCAGTTTTATCCTATCAGTATCGAACTGTGCGATTCACTCTGCGTTTGCCAACTGCGTGCAAAAGTTTTAAAGCAAAGAATGTATTTTCACAGTGAATAGGTGCGATCGTCACTTACCCATACACCTATAGTCTATGTTGCTCTCCTAACTGCAGCGCACACAACGGTTTATTATTAGTGCTGCTTATTGTGTTGCATGTAGCTATTTCTTTGTTGTGTTTTACAGATAAACACATCGTGCGTCAGCAGAACATCGTAATATGCTTTGTACAGTGAGCTACGTATTAGATTAGATTAGATTTACTTTCAATCCAATCGTTCTGTAGTGAGGAGGTCCTCCAGGATGTAGAACACGTCAGAAAAACAACTAAAACAAATATTTACAACTAAAACAAATAAGCTAATGTACCTTCCACAGGCCCCAATTTGAATGATTGTCATTTTTTTAACCCCTAGTTTGATGTGTGATACATCATCAAGCAGTTACCATATAGCTCACGTGCTTCTGAAATGTGACATTACCATCAGGTTACATGTAAGATATAAATTCTGTGATAAGGACAGTTTTTACAGTATTGCATTGAATCTGTTTTTGCTTCAGTCTCGAAATAATGGATTAGTTATGATGGCTTCAACTCTAAGAAACTAAAGAAACAAAAATGTTCTGGTATGAAGATAGCGGACTGTTCCTTAGCGGAGATAAGGGAACAATAGATCCTGGTTCCAGTGAATGCAGTAATTATCTCTGTTAGTTTGGCGAGTCACTTGGAAGAATGTTCCCATATTCCCATCATTAATCATCTGAACAGTGCACACAAGACGCAAGACGGTGCACTAGGTACGGTACTTGCTCCAGTCATCAACACAAGAAGATTAAGAAAGTAATCAGTAAGAACTTCAATAATAACACAAAAAGCATTAATAAAAATAACGGAAGGGTAGACAGAAAATTTGATGAAATTATTTCGTCAGCTACCAATACGACAGCATCATTTAGCAAGCTATCAAAAAACGCCAGAAACAAGAGGAAGAAATTATCAAAAATCTTCATAATCACTCAACAATAGGCGAGCCCCGCTACAGGTTCAAATGGTTCAAATGGCTCTGAGCACTATGGGACTCAACTTCTGAGGTCATTAGTCCCCTAGAACTTAGAACTAGTTAAACCTAACTAACCTAAGGACATCACAAACATCCATGCCCGAGGCAGGATTCGAACCTGCGACCGTAGCGGTCTTGCGGTTCCAGACTGCAGCGCCTTTAACCGCACGGCCACTTCGGCCGGCCCCGCTACAGGCAAACAAAGACAGGACATCAGGGAACTAATGAGAATTCAGGCTCGCATAGAGACATTCAGAAATAGGCTGTTTGGGACTATCAAACGAAGTGACTTACAAGGAACTGAACAGCTCATGGCAAATATCCCGGCTATGTGGCCACTCCAGTTTCTGACACGGGACTATTGCAGTGACGATACACCGGAAATGATGTAGCGAGTCCTCGCATTAGCGTTGTGCATAGTGTTCCAGTGTGCTGTATTTTATTCTTTCCTCTGAAACTCTTGCACTTTGCTGATGAATAACGGAAGAGCGCACTACAACGCAGAAATTTCTGTTTTGGGAAATATTACTCTGTAATTACCGCATAGTGTTGTCAGACGTCTCGTATTTCCCGGGACGTCCCACATTTCCGGCATACTTTTAAAGGTCCCCTTGGAACAGGCTTTGGCCATTGCTTCAACATTTTCGCGCTTCAGCTGGCAAGTACCTATTATCTGCGCACGTACCGCATGAATATACGACTAGCTCGTCTATCAGTCTATGATAATGCTAGGCGGGATCGGTATTCACTTATTCCCACTCTCTCGGGCGGCGGCGCTCGTCTCTGTTTGCCTCTGTCTGTTTTACATTCTTCTATTTGTTTATTATCCGTTCAGTTTCTTTCTACAATTTTTTTGGTTTAACATCTTCACTCGTTTGCTTACTCATTGAAATGCTATGTCAACGCGTTTCAACAACACTGGGATGATTTTTTAATTCCATTCTTGATTGTCATTCTAGTTTAAAAGTTAGAACATTGTTTTGCTAGAAGTGCTGAGTGTTGAACGTGCGCCCGCATCTCGTGGTCGTGCGGTAGCGTTCTCGCTTCCCACGCCCGAGTTCCCGGGTTCGATTCCCGGCGGGGTCAGGGATTTTCTCTGCCTCGTGATGGCTGGGTGTTGTGTGCTGTCCTTAGGTTAGTTAGGTTTAAGTAGTTCTAAGTTCTAGGGGACTTATGACCACAGCAGTTGAGTCCGATAGTGCTCAGGGCCATTTTTTGTTGAACGTGCTACGCTTGTGATTTATTTATAGAGCTAGAGACAAAGAATATTAAAGTATAGCCTATACTAAAATCTTATTTTCTGGAATTCCGCGGTGAATGCCCTCGTCTATTGACGAAGAAGAGAAAAAGCGTTGCCACATTTGTAGTCTCTGCACAACGTAACGTTTTCGGTAAAAACAACAATGAACAAGGTTGAATCAGATTTCCTGTCAGTCGTTGAGGTCCATGCTGAAATGCACGGGATTCGCGAAAAGATTGAGCAAAGAACAAAACACAACTTTTTCGGACGGGAGACAAGAGAAATAATGGGTGAATAAGTAATGATGCAAAAGAATCTACCCGACACGATTTTCTACAGTTCTACAATAATTTCGTAGGATATTTGTTACCACGATATTATTTCTCAGAAAACAACATCCTTTTCAAGACGCCGTTTTTAAACTTAGAATTATTAATAAATTACGATCATTTTCAAAAAGCCGCGGAACGTTTAACAATTGATCAAGTGAACACGAACTCCTGATACGAGAAATGTCAATAATTTAAAAGAAGCCTGGACATGGCATAGTCTTTTGATGACAAGAATAATGGTGCGATTGAGAAATCGAAGAAAATCATCTTTTCCAAGAATGAAACCCCTAACATTTTCAAGGTATTATCTTTCTTCTTTAGTATCCCTAGTTCCAACTGCTTCGTAGAAAGAGTTTTTTTCACAGATGGCATTACAATGGACTGATGTACAAAATAAATGTACTCTAAATTTAATAAAAACTGAATTAACGACAATTTTCAACTATTTTCGTACATCTATATTTAAACTGGATGAAGGTGGCACACAGCTGGTATAATTTTTATTAAAAATGAAATTCCTCCAGCTGTACTTAAGATATTGTATTTACTTCGCTACTAGTTTCGACGTTGCGTCAACGCCATCTTGAGGCCCGTGCAAATTTGATAAAATAAGTTGTGTGTGGCAGTTACTACCCGCCATCCATGTGGAGCACGTGTCGGTCTCACCGCGGACTATTAGACTGAGCCAAACATAACTGATTTTATCAAATTGTACGGGCCTGAAGATGGCGTCGACGCAACGTCGAAACTAGTAGCGAAGTAAATATTAAATCTTAAATACAGCTGGAAGAATTTAATTTTTAATAAAAATTTTCAACTATGATTATAATTGCAATGATTTTTTAAAAACGTAAAATGAAACAAAAGGATGATCATGCTTACACAGTCTTCATTGAAATATAATAAAGAGCAATAAATCAGAAAAGGAAATTTTGCTTTTGATTTGTCTCACCCGTCGAAATGTTTCCCAGAGTGATTGATATTCCTGGCGTATAACCGTCGTCACCACAGCAAGTACGGTGGAAGCTTGAACTGACGAAGGTAAAAAACATGCGTGCATTCGACCACAGTTGGAGTCACGAACGATGGCTGTCGAGTTTAGGCTTGTTCTGGGCACCTACGTTTCGCATTCTCCGACAGCCAATGAGCGTTCGGTAGTGATCTGAGCGCTCTGCTCTGAATGCCGTAGCTAATTTGAGCGTTAAACGTGACCGTAGCGAATTTTATTCTGAATTTTGATTCCATCTGTTGCGAGTTGTCATCGCTGATGTTGGTGGTAAGTGATACATTCTGCATAAGGAAGGGGAAGACATAATTCGCAGGATATGCGCTTCTTCGAGCGGAAAGCACAGGCATGAGCGTACCGCAACTGTCGCTTGGAATCGTCAACAACGCAATCCTCGTCCGTCCCTCGACATGTGCGAACCGTCATCTTTCGTGGATCGGACTATAGTCGTCTGTGAGCAGGCAGTATTACGAAGAGGGCGTTCTGTCGTAGTGTGTCGGCGTTGTAGTGTCGCAAATCTCAATGTAGCAACATCTATAAATCAAGTGTTCAAGACATTCTTCACAATGTTTTGGAGAAAAGTCTGTGCATGGTTTGTCCTGCAAACCTTGAATTGCGAACAAATAAACGACTCTTGGATGCCAGCCGCGACTTGACTGAAATGCAAAACGCCGGCACTTGTTTTCCGGTAGAAAATGGGTGACGAGACTTGGTATTACCAAAATGAAAACCGGCCGGTGTGGCCGAACGGTTCTAGGCCCTACAGTCTGGAAGAGCGCGACGCTACGGTCGCAGGTTCGAATCATGACTCGGGCATGGATGTGTGTGACGTCCTTAGGTTAGTTAGGTTTGAGTAGTTATATGATCTAGGGGACTGATTACCTCAGACGTTAAGCTCCATAGTGCTCAGAGCCATTTTTTGAATCAAAATGAAACCACAAAACAACAAACCGGAGAAATTCATATGAGGCGTCAACGTTTTGACGACGTAACCTACATTCACGCCAATGTGATGCACTAGTTGAATAACATCCCGTAGCAGGACCGTTCTGACAGTCTCATATGGCTGTATGAATTTTCGTTGTTTTGTGAAACAACTAAGTGTAGACAATGCAGAACAAATGGAGCATTAAAACCACCATTTTAATGTTTCTCTACTTTTTATTAATCCTGTCTTGAAATATTTTCGACTGAACAGGTATAATATCTCGAGAAAATGTTTAGCTATTGCACAAACGTTACATAATTTATGGTTCTTGCGTGTTCGCTTGTCATAATTGTCTGCTCCAAGGTATTGCTTCTTAAGTTTTCAGATTCGTTAAACTTCGAGCATCGACTGAGCACAGATGCAGGGTTTTACACATAAATGACCTGTATAGATGGTAGAACGGGCACGTCCCCTTATTTTAAACTCGTTTTATCTGGAACGAGTGTTTCTAGTTGCGGCGCTTATTCTGTGAGAAAACCTGCCGCAGCTGACGTATGAGTTCAATTTCAGCTTCTGATGTTCTGTTGCGTGAATGCACTACTGTCCATTAAAATTGCTACACCACGAAGATGACGTGCTACAGACGCGAAATATAACCGAAAGGGAGAATATGCTGTGATATGCAAATGATTAGCTTTTCAGAGCATTCACACAAGGTCGGAGCCGGTGGCGACACCTACAACGTGCTGACATGAGGAAAGCTTCCAACCGATTTCTCATACACAAACAGCAGTTGACCGGCGTTGCCTGGTGAAACGTTGTTGTGATGCCTCGTGTAAGGAGGAGAAATGCGTACCATCACGTTTCAGACTTTGATAAAGGTCGGATTGTAGCCTATCGCGATTGCGGTTTATCGTATCGCGACATTGCTGCTCGCGTTGGTCGAGATCCAATGACTGTTAGCAGAATATGGAATCGGTGGGTTCAGGAGGGTAATACGGAACGCCGTGCTGGATCCCAACGGCCTCGTATCACTAGCAGTCGAGATGACAGGCATCTTATCCGCATGGCTGTAACGGATCGTGTAGCCACGTCTCGATCCCTGAGTCAACAGATGGGGACGTTTGCAAGACGACAACCATCTGCACGAACAGTTCGACGACATTTGCAGCAGCATGGACTATCAGCTCGGAGACCATGGCTGCGGTTACCCCTTGACGCTGCTTCACAGACAGGAGAGCCTGGCCCGGTGTACTCAACGACGAACCTGGGTGAATCCAGGTTCTGTTTACAGCATGATCATGGTCGCATCCGTGTTTGGCGACATCGCGGTGAACGCACATTGGAAGCAGATTGCTCATCGCCATACTGGCGTATCACCCGGCGAGGTGGTATGGGATGCGATTGGTTACACTTCTCGGTCAACTCTTGTTCCCATTGACGGCATTAGAACAGTGGACGTTACATTTCAGATGTGGTACGACCTGTGGCTCTACCCTTCATTCGATCCCTGCGAAACCCTACATTTCAGCAGGATAATGCACGACCGCATGTTGGAGGTCCTGTACGGGCCTTTCTGGATACGGAAAATATTCGACTGCTGCCCTGGCCAGCACATTCTCGAGATCTGTCACCAATTGAAAACGTCTGGTCAATGGTGGCCGAGCAACTGGTTCGTCACAATACGCCAGTCACTACTCTTGGTGAACTGGGTATCGTGTTGAAGCTGCATGGGCAGCTGTACATGTACACGCCATACAAGCTGTTTGACTCAATGCCCAGGCGTATCAAGGCCGTTATTACGGGCAGAGACGGTTGTTCTGGGTATTGATTTCTCAGGATCTATGCACCCAAATTGCGTGAAAATGTAATCACATGTCAGTTCTATTATAATATATTTGTCCATTGAATACCCGTTTATCATCTGCATGCCTTTTTGGTGTAGCAACTTTAATGGCCAGTATTGTAAAATACGTAGGTGAAGCAGATCGTGATCCGCTTGTAGTCTGATATCGATTAAGTAACTTTCGCTTCGGTAGCTCGCCACGTCTATGCCTCGGGCACTTGATTGATGTAGGATCGTGCCTGCGGGACGATCGTTGGGTCGAGTATCACGAGACGGGCTTAACGACGGGAAGACGGCTCGCGCTCACACCTACGGAGCGCCGCACCGGTCATTATGTAAAACGGCCATTAGGCGGAGGTGGGCGCGGGCCCGCGCGGTGCCTGCCGGGTATCGGCATGGCTGCCTCACCGACTCACGACTGCTCTGCAGGCTGCGCTCCTCTCCAATACCGGCGCGTGACTGCTGACTGGCTGCCGCTGCCGTCCGCCTTGTTTGGCTGAGTTTAGCAGCACTTGCAGCTCGTGATCCCGATGGAGCTGCACAACACAATAGTGGTCGGCGTGAAACGTTATGAGATCAGCGAAGCGCCTGATGGTGGTAAGGTAGCAATTGACACTGCTCGCCATTAGAACTCCAACACCAGAAGGCGGCAGGCAAAGTTACACATCGTTATGACTCAATGTCAAAGATTTGATAACTGTCGAATGTTTACCTGTGTTACATAATGTACTATCGAACGGAATTACAGTTCTCTACTGTCTTAAATGGTAGCAAGACTAAAGATAAATTAAGACACGTTCATAGGATTTGTCGACCTAAAATATGCGTTCGACAATGTAAAATAGAGCAAGATGTTGGAAACACTTGAGGAAAAGAGGGGTAAACTATAGGGAAATACGGGTAACATACAATATAAGAGCCAAGAGGGAATAATAAGAGTCGACGGGAGTGTAAGACAAGGTTGTAGTCTTTAGCCCTACTGTTCAATCTGTACATCGAAGGAGCAACGATGGAAATAAAACAAAGGTTCAGAAGTGGGATTAAAATTCAAGGTAAAAGGATACCAATGATAGGATTCGCTGATGGCATTGCTATCCTGAGTGAAAGTGAAGAAGAATTACATTATCTGCTGAACGGAATGAACAGTCTAATGAGTACAGATTATGGACTGAGAATAAATCTAAGTAAAACGTAAGTAATGAGAAATAGCAGAAATGAGAACAGCGAGAAATTGACATCGGGATTGATGGTCACGAATTCTACTAGGCAGCAAAATAAAGAATGATGGGCAGAGCGAGAAGGATATCAAAAGCAGATTAGCACTAGCGAAGAGGCCGTTTCTGGACAAGAGAATTCTGCTAATATCAAACATAAGCCTTAGCTTAAGGAAGACATTTCTGAGAATGTACGTTTGGAACACAGCATTACATGGCAGTGAAACATGGACTGTGGGAAAACCGGAACGGAAGAGAATCGAAGCATTTGAGATGAGGTGTTAGTGAGAATGCTGAAAATTAAGTGGACTGATAAAGTAAGAAATGAGGAGGTCTGCGCACAATCGGGGAGGAAGGAATATATTGAAAACACTTACAAGGAGAAGGGACAGGATGATAGGACATCTGTTAAGACGTCAGAGAACGACTTCAGTAGTACTAGAGGGAGCTGTAGAGGGCAAAACCCGTAGAGGAAGACAGAGACTGCAATACATCCAGCAAATAATCGAGGACTTAGGTTGCAAGGGCTACTCTGATATGGAGCGATTGGCACAGGAGACGAATTAGTGGTGGCCCGCATCACACCGGTCACCAGAAGACTGATGACTCAAAAAAAAAAAAAAAAAAAAAAAAAAAAAAAGCCTTAAAAAGACGTGAAGACGATGTACATCCAGTCGTGTCTAGTCAAGTCCCTTCCTCCCCTACCCCCACTATGGAATTACTGTGGAAACGTGACCGTGTTTCTCGTGAGCCTACCAGAAATACTTAAAATTTTGAATGAGGCAACTGTTTCCGAAGATATCTGACGCCGATTACGGGCAAGATATGCACAAGATGCTGTTCCGCAAAATGACTTATTCCTCTATTACTACCCGGCTACTATTTTACTTTATGTTGTCTTAGTTCATAATTAGTTCAACCGCTCACGTAAGGTACTAAAAGAAAGGGGTACCACAAGAATCGACTCGGCCGCACCAACTCAAGTGAAATGATTTTAGATGATTAGTAATTACAGTCGCCAGCCCAGTAGGGCAGTTATTGTTCGATAAATCAGTAATGACATGAACAGTAGCTATTTGAAACAATACTGAAATAATCGCGTGACGGCAGAAGGCGTACACACACACGTTGTAAAAACTACAAAAAAAATATAAGGATAAATGAACATTGCAATAAATAACTTTAGATAATATAATGCAGTTACATGAAATAATTTGTAACGTGCTTTGATATACACGAAACTGAATTTAGGGGAACTGAAGCTCATTACTGTTACGACAAAACTTATGTAACCTCACGCTACTGATTACTCGATACTAACAGTTGGTGAGAAACCATAAATTAATTAAAATTTAATGAAATAGTTCGTAATATGATTCATTATTAATTTTGGAAGTTAATTTGATTGAAAACTAATAATCTGCTTGACTATGAGATTTGCAGCCCATGATTGATAATGAACTTTGAACGAAGCCAATACACTCAAGGGTAATCATATTCACAAATTTTATGTATAATTGCTATTTAACTATATTTGATAGTAATACGCAATTACTTTTATCAGACTTAAGGCCAATAGTGTCTGTGATTGTTATGCAAGACTAACAGTTAACTATTTGAGGCGTTTCTAATAGTTGCATTTAATTAATTTTTAAAAAGCAGCTAAAATTGGCAGACTTTTACTCTACTTGATCAGTTCGTTCCTTTCAAACATGATACTCGGATTAGCACACAAAGGAAAGGTCAGGACTCTGTCTAGGCTCAAGGATGTAGGTTCAAAAATAAAATAAGAAAATGTTAATGTCTCACTCATTATTTTAAAAATGATCAAAATCAAGTCACTTGGTAATGCTTCATAATTTCTACACAAATTTAATGGTTTTATATGATCTTGCAGTTGTCTGTGTTCGTCAGGATGCTATAGTCGGCCTATGTGACGCCCTGCCAACGACTCCAACTTTGGCGAGCGCCCTTGCATTAACCACAGAAGATTCAGGGGCAGGATCTTGTGTTACCTTCATCTGTCCACACTTCCCAAAGAACAATGCCTGCCAGTCTATATATAAGTATTTAGTGGCTTCACAGAACCACAGCCATACAGAGCACGATACTTGCGCGTTCAACCACTTCCATCATTCAGCTCTCAGTGAGTATCTTCTACTTCCCTCGCTCTCTAACACTGTTTTTTATCGTTGGCGATTAACCAGTATCATTGCAACGTTTCACATTAATAATTCCACATTAGGTAACACAACACAACATAACTTATTTACAAGACAAATAAACAGGAACTTATTACAGGTTTACATAATATCGATTCCACAGTACATACAAATTGGAGAAAGAATTTGGTAGCATTCTGTATTATAGGCGCCACATTTTTTCTCTGTCTTCTTCGATATTCCACATGAGAAGGTCCTGTGTACTTTAATAGCGTAATTTTGTTATGATATAGCTATAAAATGCTTGAAGTGGATTATCTTCCGCAGCGCGGAGTAGACGCGCGGTTTGAGGCGTCATGTAACGGACTGCTCGGCCCCTGGCGGCGGAGGCTCGAGTCCGCCCTCGGACATGGGTGTGTGTGTTGTGATTAGCATAGGTTAGTTTAAGTTAGTTTAAATAATGTGTAAGTCTAGGGACCGATGACCGAAGGAGTTTGGTCCCTTAGGAACTCACACACATTTCAACATTTTGATTATCTTTCATTTGGTAGAGGTACATGCAAACCCCTACTCCACTAATATAAACTCTTTTATATATTTTTTTCATCTCGTATCTCAATCAAATATCACGGTGCACAACTGGACGTCTCTCTTGGTAGTGCTACACATTCGTCCACTAGTTGTGGTACTCAAAGGTTTCTGATCGCTGGTTTCCTCGCCACCTAATGCAAGATCATAAAGAGCTATGGAGGACCATGTGTGAGGAGTTTCTTTCGCTTTACGAGGCTGATCGTGAAAATGTTTTGCCGACCACTGTCACAGGCGATGCAACATAGCTTCATCACTTCGAATCGGAAACAAAACAGTAATCTATGGAGTAGCGCCACGCCGCCTCTCCACAAAAGAAAAATTTCAAAGCCACACCCTCAGCTGGTAAAGTCATGGCGACAGTCTTCTGGGAAATTAAAAAGGTTACTAAGTTTGATGTCATCCCTCAAGGTGCAACGCTAAACTCTGAAGTGTGTTGTGCTATCCTCAGGAAATTGAAGAAACGACTTCAGTGTGTTCGTCGCTACAAAAACGCAAACGATCATATCCTTCGCCATGACAATGGAAGGTCTCACATAAATCTGCGCACCAGAGAGGAGCTCACAAAATTCACTGGACTGTTTTTTCTCATCCACTCTACAGCCCAGATCTCGCACCTGCCGATTTCCGTATGTTTGGCCCTATGAAGGATGCCCTCTGCGGGAAGCAGTACGTCGATGAGTGGGAAGGTTACTGATGCAGCAGGACGCTAGCTTCGACGTCGACAAGAAGAGTTTAGCCCTCCCAGTAAGGTGGTGGAAGGCCGCACTAAACGGAGACTGTGTTGAAAAGTAGGGCGTTATATCTAAAAGAATGGGAAAAAATAGATTGTCTCGGACTCAGGAATAAAACCAACCTGCTTTCAGAAAAGAAATGTTGTACTGCTTATTGAACGCTCTCGTGGTCTTACTTGCAGGAAGCAGTATCCACACCGACTGTGCCATGACATCTGGAGCTCTGCGGTTATTCAGCACAGCGCTCATTGTTGCGGCTTCCATTGATTCTGCAGCAGAGAGAGGCGCGCTGAAAGTGGTGCGCCCAACTGCAACTCTACACACATGTATCGCGTCTTTTCAGGCAAATCCTGGTTATGTTTACAGCACCAATATGGACGTATCCCGACGTGGAGTCTCTGAGGATATCAAACATTGCCAGATTGCATACTTCATTGTGATAAGAGACCATCACATGGTGTGATAGTGTAGGGTGCCGCTGTGTACACAACACGATTACCTCTCGTTCGTATAATCAGTAAGTTGAGCAGCAGCCACGCTTCTGCCTTGTGAAGGTCATTCGCTGTTTTCTATCTGCTAGGTCTCCAAAACGTCTTTCACCAAGATGACACAAGACCACATGCTGCCCGTATTGTACTGATCTGCCTGCATAGAGAAAGGGTTCAACTGTTGCCCTGGCTAGCACATTCTACAGATCTCTCAACTATTCAAAAATCTGGTCATAGGTGTCGGAGAGACTGGCACGGCACCACTCACGAGCCATTACAACTAATTAACGCTGGCAATCAGTTGAAGAAGCTCAGTTTGTCCGCTTATTAGAGCTAGCTGTATGGTGAATAAATTTCGCAGCCCGAAGTCACCTTCGAATCTAATCATATGTTGTTTCTAATATAATGGATGCGCACAGTAAGTAAAATTTCGTTCTTTGCAATCCTTCCTCGTGCTGTACATATTCATGACTAATAATTTATGACGATATGGCTTATAGGCGAACAATCTATAAGTCGAGTGTGTTTACAATCTTGTGCAATTCCTGTGTAGCTAGTTTTCTCCGGATTGCACAATATATCGTAACAGTACCATACGTTTATTAAGAGGTAGTGAGGGAGTGCTGTTCAGAGCTAAAACTTTTAACGTTGCAAGTTAAAAGCATGTTATTTTACACCGGGCGAATTTATGCTTACAAACAAATTTCCAGCGAAATTGAGTAGTTCATTTTCTGATGTATTTTCTGGGTTACAAGAAACTTGAAATGTTAAGGAATAACAAAAAAAAAATACCTCTAAGCCTAATCTGATAACACAGAATAACTGACCCAGAAAAAATCATAGACTTTCGCCACCAGCCCGCTGGTGACAGACTTCGGATCATTGGTAGGCTACTGGAAAAACACAGTCAGTCCATAAGGAATACACTCTTGCAACCCATTCTTGAATATTGCTCAGGTCAGGAGGCCCAGGGTATACTGAACATACGCGAAAGAGGGCAGCACGTTTTATCGCACCTATTTGAGAGCGTCACGTAGATGCTGGAAACATGAACTGGCAGATGCCTGAAAAATATCCCGCGGAAGCACACTTAAAGAATTTCGGGGATCAACACTAATTGATTTATCTAAGACCATACTACAGCCCTGACGTCGTACCAGTAGCGACGGCGAAGACAAGATGACACCAATTACAGCACGGAGAGAGGCATTGAAGCAGTCATTCTTCTCTGCAACTGGGGCTATATGATTATCCCATTTCTCATCACTGCAAATTATTACACCCAGGATATTTTATGAATAGGCTAATTCTAATTGTAACTCATTGATATGGTTTTCATACGAACCTACCTTTTCCTGTTCTGTGAAGTGCACAATTTTACAAATGTAAACGTTTAAAATGAGTTGGCAGTCCTCGTATTACTTTTAAAACTCATCGAACTCTAACTGAACATTTGTGCAGCATTTTTATACAATACCCCATTATAAATATTCGCAACATGTACGAAAGTCCAAATTTACTGTAAATATTGCCTGACAAGTCATTAAGAAACAGTATGAACAACAAATTTGTCACTACACATCGCTGGGTTACGCCTGAAGCTATTTTACATTCGTCCATAACTCTTCATCTAAGATTATATGTTATTCCTGTCTGCCAAGAGATCCTGAATCAAAGCTATAAAATTGTTTTGATCGTACATATGCTCGTACTTTCAGTAGTAAGCTAGTACTGATTCAAATGCATTTCGGAAATCAAGTAAAACTGAACCTACACGGCTGCCTTCATCCACGGATTTCAGAATGACACACGAGGAAAGCGAGTTGGGTGTGGTATCACCGATGTTTAATGAATTTTTGCTATAGTGCATGGTGAAGGTCCATGTGTACAGAATACTTCATTACATTTGAGCACTAATTATATTCAAAGATTGTACAACATATGGATGTGAAAGACATTGAGTGTCTGTTTTGTGGATCACTTCTGCTTCGCTTCTATAGTTCTGTAGTCTGCTTTTCCGACTGTTGCCCACAGTTTCTTGTTCGGAACGTCTATGGTATATTATGAGTAAATGAGGGGTACCTGAGCTACAAATTCTGTATGGAATCAGATAGGGACTCCATTGCGCTGTGGAGCTTATCATTGGGTCTCCTGGAGTCACTGTTTACACCACCACTGGTGTCACACACACCTTACATTTCTCTGTCAGTTTTCCTGTGTGTAGTCATAGATTATTTTATGCACTTGCTGGACGCCTACAGACGCATGCACTCACAATTTCCCACAGCTCTATCCCTTATTTATCATATGTAACCATTATTCTTCTATCAACGTTGGACTGTATAGAGATAATGGACTACAATGTGGTCTGGAAAATCAACCACTACTTTTTCAGATGCGTCTCTTTTTCGGCACGTACCATAACCTGCAAACATACTAACGCACACACGTGCAGGCTGGCGCAGTATCTTTACTGTGTAGTGACTTCGATGTGCTCGTTAACGTTTTCGTTGCTGGTTTCAAGCTAAGGGTGCACCTGCTCAGTGTGGCGTGGCTCGCCAATCGCTTTTTCATCCCGGTGCACCTTCCGCACTGAATTATCACCTCCGCTGCCATCTCTGTTTATTTACTGATATTAACGAAACTTTACAGTGTGGAAGAGGTTGCATTTGATTCAATGTAGTCTGGGAAACATACACTCCTGGAAATTGAAATAAGAACACCGTGAATTCATTGTCCCAGGAAGGGGAAACTTTATTGACACATTCCTGGGGTCAGATACATCACATGATCACACTGACAGAACCACAGGCACATAGACACAGGCAACAGAGCATGCACAATGTCGGCACTAGTACAGTGTATATCCACCTTTCGCAGCAATGCAGGCTGCTATTCTCCCATGGAGACGATCGTAGAGATGCTGGATGTAGTCCTGTGGCACGGGATACATGCGGACGTGCATTGTCCTGTTGGAACAGCAAGTTCCCTTGCCGGTGTAGGAATGGTAGAACGATGGGTTCGATGACGGTTTGGATGTACCGTGCACTATTCAGTGTCCCCACGACGATCACCAGTGGTGTACGGCCAGTGTAGGAGATCGCTCCCCACACCATGATGCCGGGTGTTGGCCCTGTGTGCCTCGGTCGTATGCAGTCCTGATTGTGGCGCTCACCTGCACGGCGCCAAACACGCATACGACCATCATTGGCACCAAGGCAGAAGCGACTCTCATCACTGAAGATGACACGTCTCCATTCGTCCCTCCATTCACGCCTGTCGCGACACCACTGGAGGCGGGCTGCACGATGTTGGGGCGTGAGCGGGAGACGGCCTAACGGTGTGCGGGACCGTAGCCCAGCTTCATGGAGACGGTTGCGAATGGTCCTCGCCGATACCCCAGGAGCAACAGTGTCCCTAATTTGCTGGGAAGTGGCGGTGCGGTCCCCTACGGCACTGCGTAGGATCCTATGGTTTGGCGTGCATCCGTGCGTCGCTGCGGTCCGGTCCCAGGTCGACGGGCACGTGCACCTTCCGCCGACCACTGGCGACAACATCGATGTACTGTGGAGAGCTCACGCCCCACGTGTTGAGCAATTCGGCGGTACGTCCACCCGGCCTCCCGCATGCCCACTATACGCCCTCGCTCAAAGTCCGTCAACTGCACATACGGTTCACGTCCACGCTGTCGCGGCATGCTACCAGTGTTAAAGACTGCGATGGAGCTCCGTATGCCACGGCAAACTGGCTGACACTGACGGCGGCGGTGCACAAATGCTGCGCAGCTAGCGCCATTCGACGGCCAACACCGCGGTTCCTGGTGTGTCCGCTGTGCCGTGCGTGTGATCATTGCTTGTACAGCCCTCTCGCAGTGTCCGGAGCAAGTATGGTGGGTCTGACACACCGGTGTCAATGTGTTCTTTTTTCCATTTCCAGGAGAGTATATGTATTCTCTCGTTTTATTGTCGCTCTGTCTGCTAACAACCTCTTTAGACTGTAGCAACATTCATATGTGACTTATCAAGTTGTAATTCTTAAAACAGACTGATATTTTAAATATTACAGTACCTGTGGTCGGATCTGAGTCAGTAGACAATGCTAACTGGAATTTGATTTCATCTAGGAGACTATTGTAAAGGTTTAATGACACTATCATGATAATCACTGCGAACATCAACTTGTCTCTTGAGACTGTTGCTCATCTCCTCTTGCTTCACTGAAAAGTTGAGGATACATAGGTAGGGTAAGACCAGATGGACAAATAGGCATGGAGACTAGATATCTCATTCTTCACGTCGCTGTAGAAAGTGTTGTTTAAGCAACGAATTTAGATGAAATGAGGATGATTAAATAAATTAAACTTTTCGAAAGGATACATAAATCGTTTCTTCCATAAGTATACCCATTTTTAAATTGCTCTACACAACTAACTACCGCCAAATACGTGTAACTGAAGATCTCTGCAAGTCGTTTTAAGCAATTTGGTAACTCAACATAATCATTCCCGGCTACTCTCCTACAATTTCACGAAAAGCTGAGCAATGATATGGTTTGAGGAAGAGAGTTACAATGAGAGAAAAATAAATTCCAGAAATCACAGGTAAAGGAACATGCTATATTCCACGGAACCAGTACGCTCTAATCTTACTTTAACAAGCCTAATTACATCGTAGTGGTCCTGAGGGATACGAGACTTGGTGACTAATTTCGATAGTATATTAATTTCTCAAGACTGACATTTGGAGCCCGTAGGGATTGAGTGAGTTATGTTTCTGTATTTTCGCCCTTCTCTGATGAACCTTTTGTATTTCTTGCTTTTATGTATTCATTTTCTTCAAAGCCAAAGGGAAAAGGTGAAGCGGTAGGCAAGCGTATAGCCTGCGCCTACCGTCACGTATTTTTGAATTTCATGTGTTAAAAAAACATAAGGTGTTTTTCCTGTTCCTCGGTAAGAAGAAGGACTCGCTCGCTGTTAATGAACGAAGAGAGACGCACGTTATTCTAGAGGTGTCATCGGCGGTAGCCATTTTCTTTGAGAGAACGAATAAAAAGTCTGTATTTTCTATAGAATATAGCATTACTTTGCCATAGAAGTTGTATGAGTGATTATCCCAAGTTGTACGGTAATATATATATATAAATCCAAGAAGCCCACCTGTGTACTACGGAGTTATCATGAAGATCCGATTACAGTATCATGGACACCATCAAGATTTGTAGGTGGATACGGCGATCGGACGTAGTATTATTGATTGATAAGCATAAATCTGTAATAAGAGAAAGACTATTTCGCCTATGTAGAACAAATATGAAAAGATTCTTTACCCATTTACAGGCATAGCCCAGCTCATCGTGCTTGTCCGACAAGCCGAAAAATTAATCCCATTATTTCCATATACATACACATTTATTGTATGTTTTTTATTATATTATACTTCTTTTACCAAGTGAAGTTTCGACTGTGTCAAGGAGCGACACCTAGGGGCCTCTCATTGTAAGATATAGTTTTGGGAAACTGTTTATGTAACTCCACGTCTGCCATGGAACCTGGAGTTCTTGCAGTATTTCCGCACCAGAAACTGAGAAATTGATTATATCAGGAGCGTTTTGCTGTTACTGAAAATACATAACCAACAGTTATATTTTAATCGTTATGAATAGACGAAACTTTCCGTCTCTTTCGTTTTTACAGGATGAATGGCGGGTTTGCTTAAGAATGAGATATCTAACATGTTACTGTTGGCACTTTTCGTACCTTGTCAATGTAGTGGCAGCCGGTGACACTGGGTCTTCCAAGGGTCAGCTGCTTATGTACTAACCAGCTCAAGAAACGTATCGGCTGAGTAAACATACTCTGCCTGTGGCTACTCGAATGAATAACTGGCAACATTGCTCAGTACTACACGAGCTTTCGGCCAAGCACTCCTTCGCCATTGTCAAGTGTTATGACTGCCAATGGGCTGTTGGTGCGCCCTTATATACGCTAGCTGCCGGCTGTGACGTCACTGGTGCCCGTGACATTGCCATATATGGTCGTGTTTTGAGTCGGCGTTCGATGTGCCCTCTTCAACCGCGCGATCGCTGGATCCCACGCAGCGCTGAGCTGTAAGCCACCGTCTCTATTCAGGGTGTTTGTGGTAATTTTTATTTCAATAGCTTCCTGTATTAAACTGTCCCAGAAGCCGTTAGTGCGAGCCACGACAGAGGTATAGCCAAATTTTATGTGGTGACCGTTTTCTAACGCATGCTTAGCTAACGCAGATTTCTCTGAATAGCGTAGGCGATAATACCTCTCATGTTCTTTCCTGCGCTGTTCCACAATGCGCACTGTTTGTCCGATGTATTTCTGGCCACACTCACAAGGTATTTCGTAAACTCCAAGTGTTCTGAGACCTACAGCGTCTTTAACTGGTCTCAGTAATTGACGGATTTTCGTTGGAGGCCTGAAGATCGATTTGATCTTGTATCTTTTCAACAGGCGGCTTATCGTGCCCGACAGAGAGCACAGAATGGCAGCAAAGCAAGTTTCTTTTCCTGCTCTTCGTCGCTGGTCTTATTCTGTTATTTCCCAGAAATCACTTCTTTCACTTGATGGGTGCTGTAGCCGTTATTCCTGAAAACCTTGCGTAGGTGGCTCAGTTACCATGTGAGTGTGGCCAGAAGCACATCGGACAAACAGTGCGCACTGTGGAAAAACGCAGGAAAGAACATGAGAGGTATTATCGCCTACGCTATTCAGAGAAATCTGCGTTAGCTGAGCATGCGTTAGAAAACGGTCACCACATAAAATTTGGCGATACCTCTGTCGTGGCTCGCACTAACGGCTTCTAGGACAGTTTAATACAGGAAGCTATTGAAATAAAAATTACCACAAACACCCTGAATAGAGACGGTGGCTTACAACTCAGCGCTACGTGGGATCCAGCGATCGCGCGCTTGAAGAGGGCACATCGAACGCCGACTCAAAACATGCCCATATATGGCAATGTCACGGGCACCAGTGACGTCACAGCCGGCAGCTAGCGTATATAAGGGCGCACCAACAGCCCACTGGCAGTCATAACACTTGACAATGGCCAAGGAGTGCTTGGCCGAAAGCTCGTGTAGTTTTAACCAATTGACGCGGTTGGAAACCAGAGAACATTTTATTCAATGTTATCGCCGCAAGACTCTGCATTCATACATTGCTCAGTACGTTTGGCAATCATGTGACAGGCGATTTACTTCCTATTTTGGTACAGAATTTCCCTGGTAAATTCACTCTACATTTTCTTGTCATTTATATTAAATGTATTGAATTACTCTCACTTAGAGGTAGAAAAGCTACATTTTTGAGTGTAGGTAGCTCGCTCCAACAGAAACAGCAGTTTACTTCGCTATTTATGTTGCGAATTCTCTGTCTGAGTCAATATTTGGGCATCAAGGGAGCGCTATTAGCCGTAGTTCTGTGCTAGCTTAGAGGTGAAGTGCATTAGTTTTCGGTTCTAATCTTCCTGGAGACAAGATTTTTACTTCTGTGTAAGAGCCACTAGCAGGCTGAACGACAATCAGTAAATACACTCCTGGAAATGGAAAAAAGAACACATTGACACCGGTGTGTCAGACCCACCATACTTGCTCCGGACACTGCGAGAGGGCTGTACAAGCAATGATCACACGCACGGCACAGCGGACACACCAGGAACCGCGGTGTTGGCCGTCGAATGGCGCTAGCTGCGCAGCATTTGTGCACCGCCGCCGTCAGTGTCAGCCAGTTTGCCGTGGCATACGGAGCTCCATCGCAGTCTTTAACACTGGTAGCATGCCGCGACAGCGTGGACGTGAACCGTATGTGCAGTTGACGGACTTTGAGCGAGGGCGTATAGTGGGCATGCGGGAGGCTGGGTGGACGTACCGCCGAATTGCTCAACACGTGGGGCGTGAGGTCTCCACAGTACATCGATGTTGTCGCCAGTGGTCGGCGGAAGGTGCACGTGCCCGTCGACCTGGGACCGGACCGCAGCGACGCACGGATGCACGCCAAGACCGTAGGATCCTACGCAGTGCCGTAGGGGACCGCACCGCCACTTCCCAGCAAATTAGGGACACTGTTGCTCCTGGGGTATCGGCGAGGACCATTCGCAACCGTCTCCATGAAGCTGGGCTACGGTCCCGCACACCGTTAGGCCGTCTTCCGCTCACGCCCCAACATCGTGCAGCCCGCCTCCAGTGGTGTCGCGACAGGCGTGAATGGAGGGACGAATGGAGACGTGTCGTCTTCAGCGATGAGAGTCGCTTCTGCCTTGGTGCCAATGATGGTCGTATGCGTGTTTGGCGCCGTGCAGGTGAGCGCCACAATCAGGACTGCATACGACCGAGGCACACAGGGCCAACACCCGGCATCATGGTGTGGGGAGCGATCTCCTACACTGGCCGTACACCACTGGTGATCGTCGAGGGGACACTGAATAGTGCACGGTACATCCAAACCGTCATCGAACCCATCGTTCTACCATTCCTAGACCGGCAAGGGAACTTGCTGTTCCAACAGGACAATGCACGTCCGCATGTATCCCGTGCCACCCAACGTGCTCTAGAAGGTGTAAGTCAACTACCCTGGCCAGCAAGATCTCCGGATCTGTCCCCCATTGAGCATGTTTGGGACTGGATGAAGCGTCGTCTCACGCGGTCTGCACGTCCAGCACGAACGCTGGTCCAACTGAGGCGCCAGGTGGAAATGGCATGGCAAGCCGTTCCACAGGACTACATCCAGCATCTCTACGATCGTCTCCATGGGAGAATAGCAGCCTGCATTGCTGCGAAAGGTGGATATACACTGTACTAGTGCCGACATTGTGCATGCTCTGTTGCCTGTGTCTATGTGCCTGTGGTTCTGTCAGTGTGATCATGTGATGTATCTGACCCCAGGAATGTGTCAATAAAGTTTCCCCTTCCTGGGACAATGAATTCACGGTGTTCTTATTTCAATTTCCAGGAGTGTACATCCTAAGGTAACCTCTCCCGATATGTTTTGTCGCAACCTCGATTCTCCACCCTATATCTAAAGGTGAAAATCTTGCTGACTTTTATACTTGTTAGTGCCTGCTTTTTCTGCTTCTGTCAATTGTATTCACTGATAAGTGGCTCAGAATTATTTGTTAACTATATCTTTTTATATATACTCCCTTACTTCTACTTCTGCATAATTTTCGTGGTAGTCCTGTAACGTTACTTCGGCACGACTGTGGACTGAACGTAGACACAGACCGTTCCGAAGCCAAAACTGCGTATCATCGTGCTATTTCGTCACAATTTGGGACGCACTGTTCTATTTAAGATATTTTTCTCGTAACGCTATCACGGTAAGTTGCAATTCATTTGTGTTAGTACCGTGTATTGTGAATAGCGTTTTCCCGTTAGTTTGTAGAACACAGTAGATAAACAAAAGAGATGAATAGTTCAACAGCAGTATGAATAGTTCAGCAGCAGTCTGGTTTCCAACATTATTTAAAACAGTCTCACAGTGGTCTGACGGATTTTCAGCTTCACACCTGTAGGCAGCATGTTAGCAGCACTTTGTCTCCTTGCACGTTATGCAGTGTTAACACACAGTACCCACCCATGAACCATGGACCTTGGAGAGGTTTGCGTGCCTCAGCGATACGGATAGCCGTACCGTAGGTGCATCCACAACGGAGGGGTATCTGAGAGGCCAGACAAACATGTGGTTCCTGAAGAGGTGCAGCAGCCTTTTCAGTAGTTGCAGGGGCAACAGTCTGGATGATTGACTGATCTGGGCTTGTAACACTAACCAAAACGGCCTTGCTGTGCTGGTACTCCGAACGGCTGAAAGCAAGGGGAAACTACAGCCGTAATTTTTCCCGAGGGCATGCAGCTTTACTGTATGGTTAAATTACGATGGCATCCTCTTGGGTAAAATATTCCGGAGGTAAAATAGTCCCCCATTCGGATCCCCGGGCGGAGACTACTCAAGAGGACGTTATTATCAGGAAAAAGAAAACTGGCGTTCTACAGATCGGAGCGTGGAATGTCAGATCCCTTAATCGGGCAGGTAGGTTAGAAAATTTAAAAAGGGAAATTGATAGGTTAAAGTTAGATATAGTGGGAATTAGTGAAGTTCGGTGGCAGGAGGAACAAGACTTTTGGTCAGGCGAATATAGGGTTATAAATACAAAATCAAATAGAGGTAATGCAGGAGTAGGTTTAATAATGAATAAAAAAAATAGGGGTGCGGGTAAGCTACTACAAACAGCATAGTGGAAACATTATTGTGGCCAAGATAGACACGAAGCCCACGCCTACTACAGTAGTACAAGTTTATATGCCAACTAGCTCTGCAGATGACGAAGAAATTGAAGAGATGTATGACGAAATAAAAGAAATTATTGAGATAGTGAAGGGAGACGAAAAATTTAATAGTCATGGGTGACTGGAATTCGGTAGAAGGAAAATGGAGAGAAGGAAACGAAATAGGTGGAAATGAATTGGGGGTAAGAAATGAAAGAGGAAGCCGCCTGGTAGAATTTTGCAGAGAACACAACTTCATCGTAGCTAACACTTGGTTCAAGAAACATAAAAGGAAGTTGTATACATGGAGGAAGCCTGGAGACACTGACAGGTTTCATATAGATTATGTAATGGTAAGACAGAGATTTAGGAACCAGGTTTTAAATTTTAAATTGTAAGACATTTCCAGGGGCAGATGTGGACTCTGACCACAATCTATTGGTTATGAACTATAGATTAAAACTGAAGAAACTGAGAAAATGTGGGAATTGAAGGAGATGGGACCTGGATAAACTGACTAAACCAGAGGTTTTACAGAGTTTCAGGGAGAGCATAAGGGATCAATGGACAGGAATAGGGGAAAGAAATACAGTAGAAGAAGAATGGGTAGCTTTGAGGGATGCAGTAGTGAGGGCAGCAGAGGATCAAGTAGGTAAAAAGACGAGAGCTGCTAGAAATCCTTGGGTAACAGAAGAATATTGAATTTAATTGTAGAAAGGACAAAATATAAAAATGCAGTAAATGAAGCAGGCAAAAAGAAATATAAACGTCTCAAAAATAAGATCGACAGTAAGTGCAAAATGGCTAAGCAGGGATGGCTAGAGGACAAATGTAAGGATGTACAGGCTTATGTCACTAGGGGCAAGATAGATAAAGCCTACACGAAAATTAAAGAGACCTTTGGAGAAAATAAAACCACTTGTATGAATATCAAGAGCTCAGATGGAAACCCAGTCCTGAGCAAAGAAGGGAAAGCAGAAAGGTGGAAGGAGTATATAGAGGGTCTATACAAAGGCGATGTACTTGAGGACAATATTATGGAAATGGAAGAGGATGTATATATAGACGAAATGGGAGATATGATACTGCGTGAAGAGTTCGACAGAGCACTGAAACACCTGAGTCGAAACGTAGAGCTACTGACAGCCTTGGGAGAGCCAGTCCTGACAAAACTCTACCATCTGATGAGCAAGATAGATGAGACAGGCGAAATACCCTCAGACTATCAGTTTGATAAGTCACGGCTGCAAAATACTAACGCGAATTCCTTACAGACGAATGGAAAAACTAGTGGAAGCCGACCTCGGGGAAGATCAGTTTGGATTCCGTAGAAATGTTGGAACACGTGAGGCAATACTGACCCTACGACTTATCTTAGAAACTAGATTAAGAAAAGGCAAACCTACTTTTCCAGTATTTGTGGACTTAGAGAAATCTTTTGACAATGTTGGCTGGCATACTCTCTTTCAAATTCTGAAGGTTGCAGGGGTAAAATACAGGGACCGAAAGGCTATTTACAATTTGTACAGAAACCAGATGGCAGTTATAAGAGTCGAGGGACACGAAAGGGAAGCAGTGGTTGGGAAGGGAGTGAGAGAGGTTTGTAGCCTCTCCCTGCTGTTATTCAATCTGTATATTGAGCAAGCCGTGAAAGAGACAAAAGAAAAATTCGGAGTAGGTATTAAATCCATGGAGAAGAAATAAAAACTTTGAGGTTCGCCGATGAGATTGTAATTCTGTCAGAGACAGCAAAGGACTTGGAAGAGCTGTTGAACGGAATGGATAGTGTCTTGAAAGGAGGATATAAGATGAACATCAACAATAGCAAATCGAGGATAACGGATTGTAGTCGAATTAATTCGGCTGATGCTGAGTGAATTAGATTAGGAAATGAGACACTTAAAGTAGTAAAAGAGTGTTGCTATTTGGGGAGAAAAATAACTGATGACGGTCGAAGTAGAGAGGATATAAAATGTAGACTGGCAATGGCAAGGAAATCGTTTCGGAAGAAGAAAAATTTGTTAACATCGAGTATAGATTAAGTGTCAGGAAGTCGTTTCTGAATGTATTTGTATGGAGTGTAGCCATGTATGGAAGTGAAACATGGACGATAAATAGTTTTGACAAGGACAGAATAGAAGCTATCGAAATGTGGTGCTACAGAAGAATGCTGAGGATTAGATGGGTAAATCACATAACTTATGAGGAGGTACTGAATAGGATTGGGGAGAAGAGAAGTTAGTGGCACAACTTGACTAGAAGAAGGGATCGGTTGGTAGTACACGTTCTGAGGCGTCAAGGGAGCACCAATTTAGTATTGGAGGACAGCGTGGAGGGTAAAAATCGTAGAGGGAGACCAAGAAATGAATACACTAAACAGATTCAGAAGGATGTAGGTTGCAGTAGGTACTGGGAGATGAAGAAACTTGCACTGGATAGAGTAGCACGGAGAGCTGCATCAAACCAGTCTCATGCCTGAAGACAACAACAACAACAACAACAACAACAACACAATAAAGCTGTACAGTTCAGGATATCAATGAGGCGAGGTGTCTCGTGAATTCTGTCACTGATTGTACAACTATAGATTGTTCTCCGAAAATTCTTCCACAGACTCTCAATGTCTCTTTGCTGCCATGCTTGACTGCTTTCGAAAATGTGTTGCACTGTTCTGCTTTCTGTACGTTTGTAGCAACACCTTTCAAACTCTTCATATGTTCCTTCTCCCCTTAGTATTGCCTTATATCCCTCATAAGCCTTCACTTCCTCTGTTTTAACTTCGCCACTTGGAAGAGCTCCACATCAGTCTAACCCTCCATCGCTGCCAAATTCTTAAGGTACCCAGCAAGTGCTTGCACATCCTCAGTCGATTTACCAGAGAATGGGCATCTAGACCCACGGCTGACATATCTACACTTCGCTGCGGCGACTGCGCTTCTGACAGACCATGCAACTCCGTAATCACGGCTGTTAATTGTGCTACCTTCCCGTTAATATATGTACTATCTCTGTCTCTGATACTCTTTGCGTCACTGATTCATCCCTTTCATTGCCTTAATTATTAGTCGTCTCAGAACATCAGTACATTGCAAATACAACAGAGTATAACATACCAACTTAACTCCTGTGTCTAATCAATAACAGTTTTGACTCCTGGCACTGTCTGCCCATCTGCCCATAATGTTTGCATTTGAAAAATACCACTGCTACTACTCTGTACAGTGCTGGATGACCCAACAAATTCGAATGAGGACATCTGATTGCTACTAACGAGTCGTGTTTCCCATCTCTTCTAAAACCTGATACATCCACAGATTCCTTACTCTTAACAAAACTAACTTTCCACATAGGACTATAGTCAAGCTTTCTCTCCAGGATAAATATACTCTCAACAAACAATCAGATCTCTTGAGTCACTGCACTGTAGATTGTAGGATAGGAAATCGAGCTGATAAGACGGCACCTGCAACTCTCACGCCACTTGTTAGTGTCGGAGTTGGGGAAGATTGACATCTGGTACTCCAGAGAAAAAGTCTGCAATCGTTAATTTTCTTTTTTATTGAATCTTGCTGCAGCTCAGTATAGGATGTCGGCAAATTGGCTGAGGAATTCCGCTGGCCTGGGTACGTTGACGCCTAGGATTGCTGACAGAACACAGCGTCGGCTGGCCGTGACGTTCACGACGGTACCTTCTGCAGCAGCAGCGTTTCGTCGTACTCAGTGGCCGCTGCAAGGCCTCTTGTGTCAGCGCAGGCATGATCCTCACCTCGCTTCCCTGCAATGTCGGAAGGCGGTGGACCGGTGACATATCGGCCAGTGGCCTACCATCCTCTTGCTAGCCTGGGTTGGCGTTGGCTCGCTGTAGCGGTGGCTCCAGGCCCCGTGGTGACAGAGCTGTGGTGCTGACAGAAGTGATTTTAACACAGATGTCTTGGTTGTATATACTCTTCCAAATGCGCGAGATTTGGCCAGTGAAACTCTTGTCAGATATGAAGAGCTTAACATAGAAGAGGAATTCGCGAGGTAGATAATAATAATAATAATAATGATTGCTGTGTCGACACAGCCAGGGCAAAAGCAGCACAGATACAATGATGCGAGCTGGTGCTAGTACCAGAGAGACTCGCCATTTTCGCGAGTTCCACCAGCGCCACGGGCGGCGCTGAGCATGAAGAAATCGACTTTGCCTCGGGCAACTGCCGGCCGAGTACAATCCGCCAATGACCGGGCGACGTTGAATAGAAGCCTACTCGGAAGACAGAAGAGCAGATCTCGCCCACTTGATTATAGATCATCGTCCAGGGCTGACTTAGACAGGGAGCGTCGTTTAGTGAACTCTTAGAAGTGAACAGAAAGTTGTTGTAAATTGCATTTGATATGTACTGTGAAGTTTACTTTTTTTTCACTGGGCCATTGAGGGCCTTTTTGTGTTACATTACAAGTAGTGTTGCAGACTTCATTATTCGACAAATCACAAAGATAAGTCAACCTTTTTAACTCTCTAAACATTCTGCGTGGTGTCTGTTTGTTCTATATCGTGTCTCCCTACCACTTTCACGCTACGACGCTCTGAGCGTGTTTTTTTAGGGAATTATCTAGTTTGAACCTGGGACCTGATGCTGGTAAGGAGACGCCAGACCACACATGACACGCAGAATTCAGAAGAGTTCAGTGAGACTAGCGATGGTATAACCAAATACTTAATGATTTCAGCGTCAGCTCCACTGCACTCCCTGTAAAAGAATCTTAATACTAACTAAATTTAGTGGAAGGGGTTCAAGGCTTTCCTATATTTAGTTAGCTGGTAAAATAACGTCGAAAAAGCAGTTAAGTTTACCACTGGAAATTTTTTTCTACTCACAAAACATCGTTTATAAATTGCACTATTGATAAAAGGAAATGTTTTAATACAGGATGGTAAAAAGCAACTGCGTTCAACAAAAATGTGAACGAATATTCCCTGAATGGGTTTCCAAGTTCTACAATGGATCGAAGGATGACCTATGCCATATCACATCTATAATCTAGGTTTAAATTAAGTTTCACAAAAGAGAAAACTATCAAAATGGTCTACAGTGACCCTCAATTATCTATAGTTACTTATCTAACTTGTCGTAAATTACAGTGGCTGATGTGGCTTCTCAATAATTATATAACAGAAAAATCATCGCGTTTCGAATTTTTACTTCAAGTGGCAAATGTGAACACCATGAGTTTTAATTGACGATCGACACTAGTATTACGCAAAAAGGGGATGTAACAGATGAGACTTCTGCAGTTCTGAGTGAAGCCTTATGCGCTCAAAAATGCGGCATCGCGTGCGTTCATTACCTTGTCGGTGTTCGTCAGGGGGCGGTGGACAGCACAGCTCCGCTCACCTCGCCGTCTCAGAAGGAACTCCCTCTCTAACTTCTCCTTACTACAATTTACCGAAGTTGGTTTAAAAAAAAAATATCTGGCTGTGTTTTCATCTGACCAATCAGGGTCTCAAAGTTAACCTTAAGCTCCGCCTACAAAAATTCTGTCCATCCAATGAGAAACGTTATACTTTTCGTGGTGGGGCATGTTTTTAAAGTTTGCAACGTAACAGAGACGCGAAAAAGTCTCACGCTAAAACTTGCAGCTGGTGTGGTCCTTTAGTGTTATCGTAACATCTATACTGTTCTTTTGGAGGGCTCTATCTTTTAACATGGGCTGGGGGATGGTCTTGACGTAACATAGACGCGAAAAAGTCTCACGCTAAAACTTGCGTGTGGTGTAGCCCTTTTTGTGTTATCGTAAGATCTATACTGTTCTTCTGGAGGGCTCTAGCTTTTAACATTGGCTGGGGGGTGGTCTTGACGTAACAGAGACGCGAAAAAGTCTCACGCTAAAACTTGCGGGTGGTGTGGTCCTAGCGGTTAGCTGGCGACATGGGTGTCCGTCCGTCCCTTATCGTAGGGCCTTCCAGCTTAACACGGTTCTGCTCTTGGCTTCTGTTCTCGTTTCTCCCCTCGGAACTGCGTCTGTCCTACGGTGGGAAGGTATGACATGCATTTAGGCATTCTTGTGTTACTCTGTGGTATTCCATTTGCTCACTCGTTACTCGTATTACTTTGGTTAATTTAATGTCACGATTTATTCGGAGCTATGTGACATACTACTGGATTTGCTTATCATGTCAGGGTTTTCATGGAAGGTGTTGGATTTGCCTGACACCTTACAACTCAATTGTGTGACTTTGTTACTAATCTGTTCGATTGTTATAGAACCTTCGCTCTGCTATCCTGTTATACGACCATGGGGCATAGCTGTGCAATAGTGGCAGAGAGAAATTGTCTTGGTGGTGTACTGTACCAGAAGCCGATTCACTAACACACTCGGCCTACCCTAACTACAGTGGCAACTCGGCTTCCACAGCAGCAACGACGACGCCTTTACGAAACTGGCGGCGAGGGTTTACAAAAGTAATAAATAAAAAAAAATGGCAAAGTGCCGTTTCGCACATTCATTAAATACTTCGTCGGCAGCCGATGTGGAAAGGCTTGTGACACCTTGCTGCCTGAGTTTTGCTGCTTTAACTATTTCTTGGCCTCATTGATTGGCGACTCCATACAGTTATTGTGAGCGTTTCATAGCTTTGGTCACTGATAATAACTTGACACCAGTACCTCTGAGTTTGATTTGTACACTACAGCACTGAAGATGTTCACTATGTGATTGAAAATCGATTTTGCTGTCAAACCATCAATATTACGGCCAACGCTGACTTTCCTTCTAATTTCTTGTCCTGCCTCGCAACATTGCAACGGGTATGTCATATTTCGCACAGCATAACAACCGCGACCTCATGAGGCTGGTGCCGCTGCAGTCCTTTTTCTAACTTCGTGCCCTTATAACAATATATGGTTGGAGTATTTCAAAAATGGTTCAAATGGCTCTGAGCACTATGGGACTCAACATCTTAGGTCATAAGTGTTGTGTCTAGCTCCTACAGCATAGACACAATGAGGTAGCTAGGTGCACGCTAAACTAACGCAGACGGGCGTGAAGTCTGAAACAGGATACTGGATGAAAACTATAAAGAAAAGAAGGGAGCTTCTTTTATACTTAACTTTAATGAATCCTTGGAATACATCTCTCTTGAATATTCGTTAGCTATAAGCACTGATACAAATGGCGCCTTGCTAGGTAGTAGCTATGGACTAGCTGAAGGCTATTCAATCTGTCTCTCGGCAAATGAGAGGAAAGCTTCGTACGTCTGGTCGCAAGCTATGTCGTCCGTACAACTGGGCTGAGGTCTAGTCCGTGTCTTGTGACCTGCCATGTGGTGGCGCTAGGTTTGCGATTACACAGTGGCGACACGCGGGTCCGACATGTACTACAGGACCGCGGCCGATTTAAGTTACCACCTAGCAAGTGTGGTGTCTGGCGGTGACACCACATTCCTCCCCCGCAAATCGGCGAACGGTCGTGAGATAAGGCTTCCGCCCGCCGTGGGGAGGACCGCATGTTGACGTATGCGATGAGGTGGGGAGCCTAACAACAGGCGAGGCTGTGCCACCCGCACCCGGCCATTCGGTCCGAGGGGAGCTAGGAAACGCCTGCAAACCTAGTCCAGGGTGCACGTCAACATGAGGTGTAGGCGCACGTAATGATACAAGAGGGGCCGAAGAGTCGACCTCCATTGCGTCGGGGAAGCCGACGCGCGACGACGACATCTGGTCCGGAGCGGGCAAGAGGTCCATGGCGGAGGACGGCTGGGCACGGGAAGCGAGCGGCGGCGCGTGACCCAGGGAGGCGCCAGGCGGCTGCAGCGAAGCGTCCGCTGCGGGCGGCGCCGGCGGCGGCGGCTGCGGCGGCGGCGCGACGCCATAAGGCAAAATGGAAGGCAGCGTCGGTAACACCTGGGGATGAGGCGAGCCAGTAGATGGGTCCCCAGGGCGCTGACCTGACGGCACCGTCGCTGAAAGCAGACGGGGAGCGGCAGAACCCAGGCGACGACAGAGGCGCAGCTGATTGAGATGCCGACGCACCTCACCAGAGGCCCCCAAAACCAAATACATCGCGCGGCCGAGGCAGCTTAGAATGCGCCCTGCGAGCCAACGCCGTGAACCGCGATAGTTGCGATAAGAGACAACGTCGCCAGGAGCAAAAGCAGGAGTCTGCCGCTGCACAGGAACCTGATGCGGCGGATGCAGCAAAGACATCAGGGTGCGATGAGATCGACCATGGAGCAATTCAGCCGGCGAGCGACCATCGCGGGGCTGAGAGCGATACGATGACAAAAAGAGCAACAAAGCGTCCTCCCGAGAATGCGACTCTTTCAATTTCAACATCTGGGACTTGAAAGTCAGGACCAATCGTTCAGCGGCACCGTTTGACTGAGGCGAAAACGGCGCGGATGTCAGATGGTGAATACCATTGGCGTTGCAGAATGACTGAAATTCTGCGGACATGAATTGTGGGCCATTGTCGGAAACAATAGTCTGCGGAAGACCTTCAATGCAAAAGATGGCAGACAAGGCTTGGATTGTGGCAGAAGACGTCGTGGAAGACATCCGGACAACAAAAGGAAAATTACTGAAAGCATCGACCACAACCAACCATCGAGCATTCCAGAATGGACCAGCAAAATCGATGTGCAAGCGTTGCCAAGGGGAAGTGGCTTTCGGCCATGCAAAGAATTTCCGCGGCGGTGCGGATTGTTGTTCGGCACACGCCACGCAAGAGGAGCACATATTTGTAATCGCAGCATCGATTCCGAACCAAGTACAGTGCTGACGAGCAAGTTGTTTCGTACGCACGATACCCCAATGTCCTTGGTGAAGAAGCTTTAAGACAGAGGACTGTAACGAACGTGGGACTACGACTCGGGATTGATCATTATCGGAACGCAACAACAAAACACCACGTCGTACAAAAAGTCTCTCCTTGTGAGCAAAAAAACGGCGAACCAAAGGATCCTCGATCCGTGACTTTGACAAGGCCCATTGCGTAGCAACAAAACGCAAAACAGTAGCAAGGACAGGGTCAGCAGCTGGGGCTGTAGCTACACGACGAAAATCAATCGGAAACGATGCGACCACGTCATCGGCTTCCGAATCAATGAACATGCAAGCAAGTTCGGAAGAATCGAATGCTTTATCCTCAGCAACAGGCAAACGGGACAACGCATCAGCGTTTCCGTGCTGAGCAGTGGACCGATACAAGATATCGTAGCGGTACTGCGAGAGAAAAAATGACCAGCGAATGAATTTCTGCGCTGTACGTGGAGGTACAGGCTTGTTCGGATGAAAAAGCGAAGTCAAAGGTTTGTGGTCCGTGATGATGGTAAAGTGACGACCATACAAGAAGTCATGGAACTTGGTAACACCAAACACGAGAGCTAAAGCTTCTTTCTCTATTTGTGAATAATTTCTTTGCGCAGATGAGAGCAATTTGGACGCAAAGGCAATAGGGCGATCATGCGAGCCATCCTTGTGCGCAAGCACAGCACCGATCCCGAATTCCGAAGCATCTACCATCAACAAAAGGGGTTTTCGGGGATCGAATGGCGTAAGGCAAGTATTTGAAAGTAACGCCGATTTCAACTGGCGAAAGGCGCGTTCGCATTCCGTCGTCCAGACGAACGGAACACCTTTACGGCGTAAGCGATGAAGCGGAGCTGAAATGGAAGAAGCATTGCGCACAAACCTGTCTGGAATTAATGCTAAAAGAAAGCAGGTGTGGATGCACACCCGAATGGCAGTCTTTTGAAGCGAGACAAGCCAAGATGCGTGTTGACCACCAAGACGCGCTGAGATTCTTCGTCCACAGGTATTTGCAAGTACGCATCCGCGAGGTCCAATTTTGAAAAATATTTTCCCGGGCACAGTTTGTCAAAAAGATCTTCCGGGCGGGGCAATGGAAAAGTTGCAGGCACAAGTTGAGGATTCACAGTTGCCTTGAAGTCCACACAAAGTCTCAAGTTTCCGGAAGGTTTTGGCAAAATTACTAAGGGTGAGGCCCATAGAGAAGCCTGCACACGTTCAATTACACCTTGAGATTCTAAATCGGCTAAAGTTCTGGCGACCTCATCACGCAAGGCGCGGGGAACATCGCGCGCTCTGAAAAATTTCGGTTGCGCGTTGTCTTTCAATTCCAAATGTGCTTCATAGTTCTTAGCGCAACCAAGGCCCGGTGCAAAAATGTCTGCAAATTCTTCACATAGACTAGAAACACTGGCGGAAGGCACAGTCTGATTCACTGATAGGACCTGATTTACTATAGACAAATTAAACAATTGAAACAAATCTAAACCAAATAAGTTCACTGCACTAGAAGAACGAAGAACGTAAAATGATACAAGTTTTGTTTGTCCCTTGTATGTTGCAAGAAGGCTGCACTGTCCTAACACAGGGATCTGTTGTCCTGAGTAACTAGTTAACTTAACATTTGCGGCACGCAATGGCGGTGCGCCCAGCTGTTTGTACGTGTCGTGATTGAGCAATGAAACTGCAGCTCCGGTATCGAGCTGGAATGGTATCACTTTGCCTTCAAAGTCTAAGTCCACAAAAAGTTTATTGTCCTGCTGACGACAAGAGCGACCGTCACGTGCAATTTGAACTGATACAGGTACAGAAGCACTTGCGACTTTACGTGATTTTCGGCGACGTCGACGCACATTTGTGGTGGGACGAACACAGTCACTGTTAGCTAAAGTGTCACTGGACGGGTGGGAATGAACCACATGAATGTCCATGGGCGAAGGTCCACGAGCCTGATTGTCCTGGGTTCGATGCCGGCGCGAAGCAAAAGGCCTGGAATTTTTGTGATTGTCTGATCTAAGCTTTTTCTGGCAAACACTTTGAACATGTCCTTTCTTTTGGCAGTAAAAGCAAATAGCTTGGCGTGACGGGCAATTTTCACGCGAATGTCTAGTTGCACACCTCGGGCATGATTTCACTGCAGTTGCTTGCTTACGCGGCGCACGTGTTTGCGAGCTAGGCTGCCGCTGCTGTGCGGACGGGCGCGAGGGCCGTGTAGCGTCCCGTGCAGCGGGCCCGGCGGGCCGGTCAACGTGACACACTGCTGGCGAAGTTTCAAATGATGCCTGAGCAAAGTCAAGTGTGTCTTGCCTATCCAATATGTCTATCACTTGTTGAAGGGAGGGATTTACGAGTTTCAAAATCTGTTCCCGTATGCGAACATCAGAAACGTTCTGTGCTATTGCATCACGCACCATAGTGTCTGAATACGGAAGTCCACATTCGCATTCAAATGCACACTCCCTAGTAAGTCCTTGCAAAGTTGCTACCCACTCCCTATTAGTCTGACCGGTCGTACGTTTTGTACGAAAGAACGTATACCGTTTTGCAACTACATTTACTGTTTCTTTAAAATAGGCATCTAAAGCAGACAAAATTTCTTCGTAGGACAGAGTTGCTACGTCGCGTCGGGGAAACAATTTCACAATCACACGGTAGGTAGACACACCGACACAAGAAAGCAAAAACGGCTGCCGCTCTTTACCTTGAATTCTGTATGCTGCTAGGTGAAAGTTGAACTGGCGAGACCACTCTTGCCAGGTCTCGTCGGCCGCCACGTATGGCCGAAAGGGAGGTGCAACAGCGTTTTGTGGCAGCGGTAGCGAAGAAGCGGCGGCTGCCGCATCGTTTTGCAGCGCACGTTGACCCTGGACGAGCTGTCCAAGGGCTTCCAATAACGCCTGCGTCTGCTGATTCTGCAAGCGAAAAAATTCGGACAGTACATCTGGAGATTGTGGCGAAGCCATAACACAAGCAAATCAGAGCAAAGTACAATCAATTTATGCGACGTGGGCGCGGCACCACTCCTCGGCGCCAAATAATGTTGTGTCTAGCTCCTACAGCATAGACACAATGAGGTAGCTAGGTGCACGCTAAACTAACGCAGACGGGCGTGAAGTCTGAAACAGGATACTGGATGAAAACTATAAAGAAAAGAAGGGAGCTTCTTTTATACTTAACTTTAATGAATCCTTGGAATACATCTCTCTTGAATATTCGTTAGCTATAAGCACTGATACAAATGGCGCCTTGCTAGGTAGTAGCTATGGACTAGCTGAAGGCTATTCAATCTGTCTCTCGGCAAATGAGAGGAAAGCTTCGTACGTCTGGTCGCAAGCTATGTCGTCCGTACAACTGGGCTGAGGTCTAGTCCGTGTCTTGTGACCTGCCATGTGGTGGCGCTAGGTTTGCGATTACACAGTGGCGACACGCGGGTCCGACATGTACTACAGGACCGCGGCCGATTTAAGTTACCACCTAGCAAGTGTGGTGTCTGGCGGTGACACCACAATAAGTCCCCTAGAACTTAGAACTACTTAAACCTAACTAACCTAAGGACATCACACACACCCATGCCCGAGGCAGGATTCGAACCTGCGACCGTAGCAGTCCCGCGGTTCCGGACTGCAGCGCCAGAACCGCTAGACCACCGCGGCCGGCTGGAGTATTTCATCTGTATCTGAAACTATCTGCAGTACTAATGATAAAACTGTAAAACTTACATGTTAGTTTCGTAGTGTTAGTTTTTTAAATAAAGTGATAGCTGTATTCTTGGATTATATCAGTGACAGTATTAAGCGCACATTTTTATCTTTATGAATACAATCTAACAATGAATGCTTTCATTGCTACGTGATATGATTTATTGTTGTGAATACAATGGTTATACAATCTTCACCGTTTACTGTATAACGTACACGTAGTATGATGTACAGCTACTTCAATAGCACAATGCATAGATGCACGCTCCTGCCCATGCCCCTCTGCACACAATGCTCGGCGGCGATGCAACGGGAGGAGACCCACGAGCTGGGCTTACCCGATGATGATGATGATGATGTTTGGTTTGTGAGACGCTCAACTGCGCGGGCATCAGCGCCCGTACTAAGTCCCAATTTTTTCACAGTCCAATTTTTTCCGCAGTCCAAACTAGCAACTGTCACGAATGATGAGGATGATTATGAAATGATGAGGACAACACAAACACCCAGTCCCCGGGCAGAGAAAAATGCCAATCCGGCCGGAAATCGAACCCGGGGCCCCGCGATGCAGAGGTAGCAACGCTAGTCACTAGATTACGAGCTACGGACGGGACTTACCCGAATAGGCAGACACGTGAAGACACTGGTGTTATTGCATGTACAGTAGCTTACTTGCTCATCATCACTCATCGTAACAAAACTACTGATAAGTGAATGCAGTGTTTTTACGTGATCAAGACTACTCTGATATTTGACGACGAGAAAACCTTTTAAGCTCAGTACCGGAGCCCACAAAGTCAGAGTCTGACTCTGGTTCATGGAAACTTAGAAGTTCCACAAGTGTTCTCAGTGAAATCGTCTCTGGATTTTCTCAGAAATTTTCTACGTATACAGTACTGTTCTTTGATGTATGAGAGGTCCCTAAAGCTGTCCTCGTGAAAATTCTAAGTTCACAGCGCAGTAACGCGAAATTATTTCAAGTCCCGAAACTGAACTCTTAAAAATTCCAGCATTTCTGCAAAACCACTGACTTGTTGCTCATCGGAAATAGATCCTACTTCTGCCAGAGCTCAGTACTAAAGGACCACGAGCCAAGATGGCCACTGTCTTTTAGACCTCCTTCTGTTAAGGCAAATTTTCAAAAGCACGTTTATCTTATAATAATCATACAGTATATGTAGCACCTTACTCTATGGTACGATTTTCTAAAGGTTTCACTGCTGTTCTCAGAATTACCCCGCCTAAAATAATTCAAAAAAAAAATAACGGTGTGATCAGTGTGACATGTATATTATGGTACGTATGATACAATACTTTTGATTTCAAGAATCAAATTTTAAGTTCTTATAATGATAGAGACATTAAACAAAAGGTAGAAAATTTCAAGCTGTATATAGAACCAATCAAAGACCTTTCAAAATAAAGTTAGGAAAGAAACGAAAACGAAATTTTATAAAGTAATAGCTTTACCCGCACTGAAACCTGGGTGGTGACTCGAAAGCCTCTAAGTAAAATACTATCAGCAGAAATGAGATTTTTAATGATTGTTAAAGGATGTGCAACTATGAATAGAATATAAAACGAAGTTATCTCCAAAGATTTAAATGTTGAATCAGCATGTAATAAAATGTTAAATAACTAGCGGCTGTGGCTAGAGTAGATGAATGTACTCCTCAGGGATATCGTGCCAAATTCTGTCCACGTGGTTCATTTTAACGTTGATATACCAAGTTGGTTAATACATTCTCGATTGGGGAGAAAACTGGCGACTTGCTGATGGCCAAGGTAGGTTTCGACAAGCACGAAGACAAGCAATAGAAAATCTCTACCTATTCGGGAGGGGGTTGAATTCCTGAAATGTAAGCCCCGGGTGACATCCATGTGAGGCATGACTGGGGCGTAGAATAAGGTCGACGTACCACTGTGCTGTAAGGTGTCGCTGGTTACAACCAAAGCGGTTCTGCTCCGAAAAGAATGTCACCCCAGAATATCAGCAATGGTAGTCTGACGATATAGCGGGCGACAATCAAGTTGTTATCACACCGCTCTCCGGCGAGTCTCCAGACACATCTTCGCTGGTTATCTGGGTTCTGTGCGAAACGGGACTCATCAGTAACGACAATTTTACTCTAGCCAATAACAGTATGGCGAGAACTGAGTCTCTAGTGCTTTTACGTTCTCAAAAACCGTACTCACTGTATTGTAACGGATCATAAATTTTCTTTTCAATTCTTTTCTACGGGAGCTGTTCAAGAATATGTGCCGGCCGGTATGTCCGAGCGGTTCTAGGCGCTTCAGTCTGGAACCGCGCAACCGCTACGGTCGCAGTTTCGAATCTTGCCTCGGGCATGGATGTGTGTGATGTCCTTAGGTTGGTTAGGTTTAAACAGTTGTAAGTTCTAGGGGACTGATGACCTCAGATGTTAAGTCCTATATTGCTCACACCAAGAATATGTAAACACCGAAAACATAACCATTACCATATCTAATGCGGTGCAGGAAACCCTTTGGCATTCAAAAAAGCTTTCAGTCGTCTCTGAATATAGAAATACAGGGCCTGTATACCATTCTTCCTGCAAAATAGTGACAAGTTCAGATAACGAGGATAGAGATAGATAGCAATCATATACACATCTCTCTAAAGTACATCACAAAGGCTCAGTAACATTTAGATGTAGTCACTGTGGTGATCAGGGGAGATGAGATAATTCATTCTCGTGTCACAAAACCCGTCCAGAACAATGACATGTGTTTGAACAGGAGCCCTGTCGTCTTGGAGTGCAGCTTCACCATTGGGGAAGAAATGTTGTACTGTGGGGTGCACTTGATCAGTCAAATGGTCACAAAATCCGTGATTGTGGTGTGGCCTTGCAGAGCGTACGGAATACCACGATATGGCGGCAGAAATCACTAGCCATGTTTCACTCTCAGCAGGTAAACTCAGTCAGATCTTCGAAACAGAGTGAAAGAAGACTCATCCGACCAAATTAATTTTTCCGCTGCTCCGAAGTCCAGATTTTATGGCTTCGGCACCACTGATGAGTGGTTTTCGAATTCCCTGCTGGAGCTCCCTTTGTGTTGTTTTGGTACTGACAGGATTCGGGAGTGAGACATTCTCTTCTGCAGGGACTTTCCCAGCTGTCGTCCACTTATGTTTTGTAAAAGTCTTCCTTAGTGACAGTCAGTCGCGAGCACTCAGCGCACATTTTCGTCTGCGTTGTGACTTAGCGGGAGATGATTTTCCGCTTTCCATCTGTGCAGTATAAATCTTTGAGGCGCAGTCTCTTGAAAAACTAACACCTCGGCTCCCTTGGTTACGGAAGCACCCGCCACTCGACCAATAATTTGCACACGTACGAATTCACTTATCTCCGACATAACGCACTGAACACAGTACTGACCACTTGCAACATACTGAGGACATTGCACAGGTGCCGTTCGTGATCAGCACAACCCGCAGGTGTGGCTAGCAACTGCGTTTGTATTCAAGTATGCATTTCTCGCGGAGTTTATTTTCGTCTAACCTCTGTAAACAAAAAAAAAAAATGGTTCAAATGGCTCTGAGCACTATGGGACTCAACATCTGTGGTCATAAGTCCCCTAGAACTTAGAACTACTTAAACCTAACGACATCACACACATCCATGCCCGAGGCAGGATTCGAACCTGCGACCGTAGCGGTCACGCGGTTCCAGACTGAAGCGCCTCTAACCGCACGGCCACACCGGCCGGCCCCTCTGTAAATAGGGTGGCACAAAAATGTACAATTCAAATTGCAGGACACATTCCTCACACCTAACGAAGAAATTATGCTATATGAACATGGGTCTTGGAATGCTTTATTTCTGTGTTACAACTCATTTTCTCCAACTCATCTGTCATGGAAAACACATACAAACAGAACGCAGTAGTGTGCCAAATGCAATTCTTTTTTTCACAGTATATTTTCAATACGCCCTCCGTGGGCAGTGATACATGCATCAACCCGCCGTCGTAGTCAATCTCGGATGCGCTGATGTATCTCTGGAGTATTGCACATTGCTTCGCAGCCTTTCAGAATACCGACACGGAGACTCTCAACATCTTGTATTGGCGTTCCATACATAAGAGCTTTTCAACGTCCCAAGAAAGCAAGGTCCAGGGGGTTTAGGCCCTCGGAGCGTGGAAGTCAGGCAGTTGGTTTTCTCTGCCTATCTATCTGTCACCGAATCTGTTACTGCCTGGGCTCTATCCTCTCTGGACATAAACGTATTGTGATAAAATCTTCTCAGTTTGACAGCCGAGTCAATGTGTCGTACTCTGGAAACGTTTCAGCAAGTTCCTTACTTGCCATCTTCAGGCTATGCAGTGACTTGACGTTACAATGTGTGTACTCCACTTAGAGGTGCGTTGTATGAGAATGTAAGGTTTCTCGGCGACTCTCGATGATAAAATCTTCTCGGGTTGACAGCCGAGTCAATGCGTCGTTCTCCGGCAACATTTCAGCAAGTTTATTACTTGCCATCTTCATGTCTGAAGATTTCATTATGGAGATTCGGCGAGAAAGCCTGCACTCTCATAAAAACCCATTGGATTTTATTTGTGGGGTATCTGAAAGCTTCGATCAGCGCATCCGAACTTCACTACAAAGGCAGGATGATACATGTACCAAGGCCCATGGACGCTATATTGAACAACTCCTGTGAGAATGAGTTGCATGTGGTATGCTGGTGCCTGGTCCGTTCTGTTCGCATGTGTTACCCACGATTAATGAGTTGGACAAAATGAGTTGTAACACAGAAACAAAGCGCTCCCACATCCATGTTCAATCTAAGATAATTTATTTGTCTGCGTTTGAGGAATGTGTCCTGCTGTTCGTGTCGCACAGTTTTGTTACACCCTGAATTATTTTGGTCAGCAGTTGGTTGCACTAAATGCTAGATAATTGTACAATAGTTCTTTTGCAAAGAGAAATACTTACGCACTCCCCAAATTAAAGTATCGCACTACTGTAAAGACGAGTTATACAGATATTAATGTCTGTGGCACTGAACAGGGGTTGAAGTCCTGCAGCACTGTAGCAGGTAGTCAGGAACCGGCCGCGCGGCATCTGCTGCCACAACCCCAGCGCCAGCCGCTGAACTGCCTTCACCACAAAAACCCTTGCCTGCCGTATTTGCATGCCGCTCGTCCAGGCCTCTCCTCAACTTGTCCTACTTGTCCCGCAAAATCTTTGTCAAAAGTATCCGCATGCCTTATTTTCCTTCTGAACAGCGCTGTAACTTTCCGCTTGTTGCATTCTACACCATGTACAAAGTTTGCGAAGGAAACTATATAGAACGGAGCTATGAATTTACGTTGTTATGTTGTCTAAGAGACAAGATTTTGATAGGATCTTCACTCAGTCTGGACAAAATGTGTACTAATAGCACTTGAGAAATGAGACAGGGATTCAACACACGTTAGTATACTAAAACATATACTAGTCGAAAGTAAGAATGAATTAGACCGCAACTCATGATCATTTAATTATTTATTTTAACATGGTCGACTTTAAGGCTACTATCCTTATTTCCAAGTGTATGTGATACACATGAATGAAAAAGATCTGTGGTGTGTTTTTCTTAGAACCATATCTTGATGTTACCAACTCTCCAGCAATAACGTGCACTGTCAACCTAACGACAGCTAGATGTGGCCCAAAGAAAAACACACATGTGTATGATGTATATGTGTCAAGTACACGGTGAGCACAAAGTCTCCGCTGATTATAACAATTTATTACAGAATAACCGTTTGACATAATAATTTGCATTGGATGCCGTTACATAGGTTAGTGTTAGTAGTTTTTTTTTAAGCCCACTTACTTTAGTAAAGGTCAACGTGTGCTCCCTTGGTAGCTCAGAGAACGTCGAGGCGGTATTCCCGTTCCTGCCAGGTGCTTCGTAACATGTGTTCTGTCACAGTACCCACAGCAGCTTGTGTCCTAGCCTTCAGTTCGCGGACGTCAGCAAGTGGCGTAACGAAGACTCAGTCATAGAGATAGCATGACACGCATAACAAGGTTTTCGGACCGTTTTTCTTCGCGGAAAAATCCATTAGCGGTGACATTTATTTCGACGTTTTGCAACAGTTCATTGGCCTACAGTTAGAAGAATATCAACCGTGGATAACTTTCCAGCGTGATGGAGCACCCCCCCCCCCCCCCCGGCCCCGCCATCACTACGCTTTGATAGTGCGTGATTTCGTGGATGAAACATTTCCGAATCGGTGGATTGGAAGGAACGGTCCAACACCCTGTACACCCCGATCTACAGACATTACGCCCCTCGACCTTTTTTCTGGGGCTATCTGAAGGACAGAGTCTTCGTCACACCAGTTGCTGACGTCGACGAACTGAAGGCTATGATACAAGCTGATGTGGGTACTGTGACAGAACACATGTTACGAAACACCGGGCGGGAACTGGAATACCGCCTCGACATTCTCCGAGCTACCAAGGGAGTACACGTTGAGTTTTACTAACGTAAGTGGGCTTAAAAAAAACTAGTAACACTAACCTATGTAACGGCATCAAATGTAACTTATTATGCCAAACGCTTATGCTGTAATAAATTGTTATAGTCAGGGCAAGACTTTGTGCTCACCCTGTATATCTCGAGATGAGGCTATCAGCCTCAAACTCGATCATGTTACAATACAAGATTGAAGATTATTTAGCTGTAATCTGAGGTACATTCATCTCTACATTCAAATTATCGTACGACTACGTTCCCGCGCTTCCGTCAACGAAGGAAAGTTTAAATACACTCCTGGAAATTGAAATAAGAACACCGTGAATTCATTGTCCCAGGAAGGGGAAACTTTATTGACACATTCCTGGGGTCAGATACATCACATGATCACACTGACAGAACCACAGGCACATAGACACCGGCAACAGAGCATGCACAATGTCGGCACCAGTACAGTGTATATCCACCTTTCGCAGCAATGCAGGCTGCTATTCTCCCATGGAGACGATCGTAGAGATGCTGGATGTAGTCCTGTGGAACGGCTTGCCATGCCATTTCCACCTGGCGCCTCAGTTGGACCAGCGTTCGTGCTGGACGTGCAGACCGCGTGAGACGACGCTTCATCCAGTCCCAAACATGCTCAATGGGGGACAGATCCGGAGATCTTGCTGGCCAGGGTAGTTGACTTACACCTTCTAGAGCACGTTGGGTGGCACGGGATACATGCGGACGTGCATTGTCCTGTTGGAACAGCAAGTTCCCTTGCCGGTCTAGGAATGGTAGAACGATGGGTTCGATGACGGTTTGGATGTACCGTGCACTATTCAGTGTCCCCTCGACGATCACCAGTGGTGTACGGCCAGTGTAGGAGATCGCTCCCCACACCATGATGCCGGGTGTTGGCCCTGTGTGCCTCGGTCGTATGCAGTCCTGATTGTGGCGCTCACCTGCACGGCGCCAAACACGCATACGACCATCATTGGCACCAAGGCAGAAGCGACTCTCATCGCTGAAGACGACACGTCTCCATTCGTCCCTACATTCACGCCTGTCGCGACACTACTGGAGGCGGGCTGCACGATGTTGGGGCGTGAGCGGAAGACGGCCTAACGGTGTGCAGGACCGTAGCCCAGCTTCATGGAGACGGTTGCGAATGGTCCTCGCCGATACCCCAGGAGCAACAGTGTCCCTAATTTGCTGGGAAGTGGCGGTGCGGTCCCCTACGGCACTGCGTAGGATCCTACGGTCTTGGCGTGCATCCGTGCGTCGCTGCGGTCCGGTCCCAGGTCGACGGGCACGTGCACCTTCCGCCGACCACTGGCGACAACATCGATGTACTGTGGAGACCTCACGCCCCACGTGTTGAGCAATTCGGCGGTACGTCCACCCGGCCTCCCGCATGCCCACTATACGCCCTCGCTCAAAGTCCGTCAACTGCACATACGGTTCACGTCCACGCTGTCGCGGCATGCTACCAGTGTTAAAGACTGCGATGGAGCTCCGTATGCCACGGCAAACTGGCTGACACTGACGGCGGCGGTGCACAAATGCTGCGCAGCTAGCGCCATTCGACGGCCAACACCGCGGTTCCTGGTGTGTCCGCTGTGCCGTGCGTGTGATCATTGCTTGTACAGCCCTCTCGCAGTGTCCGGAGCAAGTATGGTGGGTCTGACACACCGGTGTCAATGTGTTCTTTTTTCCATTTCCAGGAGTGTACATGTATGCATGTCAGTGCTACAACTTTCTACTGCAGTTCATCAGGAGCGTCACAAATTCAGAAAGGAAAAAGGCGTCAGGCATGCAGATTCCATACCACTAAAACATACTCAGCAATCCTAGAATTGGGGCAACAAAGAAAGGGTGTGCCTTAGTGTAATGTCGGAAACATTTTCTTTTTTCTTACGACAATTTACTCCTACTGTAGATTCAGTTCAACAGCCCATGAAGTAAGCTATCCGTGCAAGATTGAAAGCTGTCGTATTAGACTAAGGTTAAGATTCTGCCGCATATCCGTAAGGTATTTCGCCATCAGTTTTGTCAGGAGAAACTGAAGAGTCACAATATGGCAATAATGTAACAATACACGCAAAGAAAACAACACAAATTAACAAAACATTCATAGAACTAGTTAACGAGAGTAGTCAGAGAAGAATAAGACAGTAACCAAAGAAATAAAAGAGTAATTACGACCATGAACGCTTTTTATAAAATAAGCATGGTTTTCAAAACGAAGTTTGCATTAGGTGTGAAATGAAAAGTTTTCAATCAATGTGTGTTGTGTAAGTAGCATCCTTCCGTATTTAGCATCTGGTGAAGCGCAGTAAAGGGACCTCACCCTAAGCGCAAAGAACGTCTCCATACGTAACACGACTTCCTCCATGGCAGAGACAAATAGATTTTTAAAATGAAAACATTAAAAACCTTGGATTGCTCAGCGATAAATACACTATCTCATCAAATAAATCCAGTCATCTATTAGTAGGTATTAATATGGGGCGTTCCCACCGTTCTCAGAGGATAGTCTCCAGTGAGGTGTCTGAATGTTTGTGGACAGATGGCAGCACATTCTTCCTGCAGAGCCAACATCAGAGTGTTGGGTTCAGTAGGGACTCTGGGCAGACCAGACGACTTCAGGAATATTATTGTGCACAAACCATTACCTCACGTTTATGACAGGACGAATTGTCATGTCGATACTCGTACAAACAATCATCGTCTCCCAGCTGTTCCTTTACTGTAATCAGCACACCATGCTGCAAAAGTGTTCACATCCTTCCGAATTTAGCTTTTTGTGAATTGCCATAAAGGGACCAAACGCTAACTACAAAAACCACGTTCGTACCGTAACAACGTCCCCTCCGCGCTTCACTGTTGGCAACTAAAGTTCTCCAGGCACTCGCCAAACCCAATCCGTTCGAATGGACTGCCGCATGCCGTAGCGTGATACATCACCCATAACGCCTCGTTTTCAGTGACCCAGTGTTTAGTGACGTGGCTCTTTACACTGCCTCAGGCGTCGCTTAGCACCGACTGTAGAAACGTGTGGCTGATGCGGAGCTGCTGTGCCACTGTACCCCATTCTTCTTAACTCCCTACACACAACACCTGTGTCAGCTGTGCTACTGGTACTACTTTTGAAATTCGCGGGTGATTCCTTCCCCCAATTTGATGCGACTTTTTCACAACCAACGTCACCAATGTTCGACGGCCTCTGTCCTTCAGTGCTTGAGGTCCACTTGTTCCTTCATGTTTCCGCTTCACAATCATATCACCAATAGTCGACTTGGGCAGCTTTCAAAGGGTCTAAATGTCCGTGATGGTTTTTTTTTTTACAATGATTACTCCACTTTTGAAGTTACTAAACTCTCCTGAAAGACCTGTTCTGCTGTTACTGCTTTTGCTACTGACAACCTATATGTGAGTAGTGCTCATCAGTGTGGGATCCGTACCAGGTCGGGTTGACAGAGGAGACAGAGAAGATCCGAAGAAGAGCGGCGCGTTTCGTCATAGGCTTGTTTGGTAAGCGTGATAGCTTTACGGAGATGTTTAGCAAACTCAAGTGGCAGACTCTGCAAGAGAGGCGCTTTGCATCGCGGTGCAGCTTGCTGTCCAGGTTTCGAGAGGGCGCGTTTCTGGATGAGGTATCGAATATATTGCTTCCCCTTACTTATACCTCCCGAGGAGATCACGAATGTAAAATTAAAGAGATCCGAGCGCACACGGAGGCTTTCCGGCAGTCGTTCTTCCCGCGAACCATACGCGACTGGAACAGGAAACGGAGGTAATGACAGTGGCACGTAAAGTGCCCTCCGCCACACACCGTTGGGTGGCTTGCGGAGTATGGATGTAGATGTAGAACACAAATTCCCACCCCCTTTTATGCTCATGGGTACACCTCTTGCGACATCTAGCGGTCATATGAAGATGGTATCTGTTCTTTCGGACATGTCCGTAAGGACAGACACCATCTTCATATAGTTAAGGCTAACCGGCGACTGACCTCCTTCTTCTGTGTTGTATGCACACACATTGCCCGAACTCTTACGGGACTTGGTAAGATCGTCTGCCGCGAGTAATGAGTGTAAAGGGCAGGGGCACTACGAATGTAGAGTGTGGACATTAACTTGGGAAAGTGGGTCTCACGGGGAGCGTGCAAGAGATAAATTCGTGCAGTCGCACTGTCCTCTATGCCTTCAGTGGCTCAGATGGATAGAGCGTCTGCCATGAGAGCAGGAGATCCCAGGTTCGAGTCCCGGTCGGGGCACACATTTTCAACTGTCCCCGTTGATGTATATCAACCCCTCTCGACAGCTTACGGTCTTGATTTCATTATCATTTCAATCCAGCTGTCAGTTCCGCGCCGTGTAGAGATGTCCGGATACTTTTGATCAGATAGTACGCAGATGGAAGTTTGGAATTCCTCGATGAGACCAGGGTGGAAGTACTGATGATTACCAACAGAAACCGTATGTTGCTCGATACGCGACCACTGACTTTAACACTCTTGCAAAAATCGGAAACAAGTGTAGTTAAAAAAATTTAGACATGATTTTGATTTTAATAGAAATGAAAAACGTGTGCGTAGGTATTACAACGTGTACTTTTGACGATGACACAAATGTGGAAACCAATATATGGTGCCGAATACAGTAAAAATATTTATTCCAACCAAACAATCTTTACGAAAATAATGGTCCCTTTTTCGTAATTTATTGACTGTAAAATGCAAGTGGAATAGATGGATAGATGACGGACAACGTGTTGTAGGAGAAGCATCGAAGCATTGATGCGTTTAGCCGAAGACCAAAATGCGTGGAGGAGGGTTTATCCAGCAACTGTCCAATGTCTGCCGACTATGATGTTTGTAACAGAGTAAATTCTGACTATAATAATACACGTGGTTACCAATAAAACGCATGGGAACTGTGTAACATTCAAGAATACTTCGACGAATATTACATATCCATATTACAAGTGCAGAGCTTTGAATTATTATCACAGTAATGAAAAAAATATTCTTTGAGATACGTTAGCCTGCGGTTAGTGTCTTACATCTGTTCGTTAATTGAAATGAGGGGAGATAGCCGGCTGTACGCACACATCGTGTTTTGTGTAAATTTTCGTGCAACTGACAAGATACCTGTGGAGTGACGCTTGACTTTCTAAGAGGGCGGTGGGCGAGAGCAACTGGCAGCAGAAATTGTATTGAAGATAGTCAAAGCGTAGTGTCGAGAATAAGTGTCTTCAATGTTGAGGAAATACAAGACGTGTGGCATGGAGTCATCACGGTTGGATGCAAGATGCGTAGAACGAACAACTACGGATGGGACACGGTATCTGAACCTCTGACCATCACAGAGAGAATGAGTTAGCACATGATAAAAGAGATCGTAGAACTTGGAACACAAAAAAAGGGGAAGAATATCAACAAATCATTCCTTATTTGGTTTCCAACAACCGCTCTGGTTTACGTACAGCCACTTTCCAAATAAATTCTGCCTCTAAGAAGCCAATAGGTAATTGGTAATTCAAATGTTAATAGTTGCCCATATGGAGTTACTATAGTATCCCCGGCTGCTCATATTGCTGAATTTACCACGTAAATAACAGTTCAGTACCCCACAAATTTCCTTCTTTAACATTAGAGACTGTTCATTCTCTAATAGTTCTTGTCAGAACAAGTAGAGAAGGGACAGTTTGTAATGTTAGAGAAGAAAATGTGTGAGGTATTCAACAGGCAACTCTGTAGTAATTTCTTCAAGATTAGCTGTCTGGGACACTGCAGTAATTCAATGTAGACGACTATTACTTTTTGAACATAACAGTTAGCTCCACAAGAAAGTGTAATCCATAATTTCAGATGTAACGTCCGCAGCGGTATCTCTGGTAGCGATCTCGAATCTGTACTCAGTGCGCTTTTGCACAGTGTATAGATAAACAGTGTGAGAATGGAATGTTACATTTTGTTGCAGTTTAAAATGAGTGCAAAAATATCTGAAGCCTCACGAGGCAGTTATCCTTGTAAATAATCCAGAATTCCGTTAAGAAGCTATTTGGTTCGAACGAGCCAAACTGGGTACTTCAAGAGGATAATGATCCGATACAATGGAGCTTTCCCTGTACAGCATGGAAACAAAACAACTAGTTTCCACTATGGTTTGGCCTGCAATGTTTCCAAATGTAAATCCGATCGCAAAATGTTTGGTCTTATACTAAGATGAAGTCAATATATGCTTTGAAGCAGCTGACACATAAAGTCAGGACGATATGGAGTGAAAAGCATGCGGGAAAGGTGCAAAGGTATAATCGGTAATGGCGACGACTGGATTAACTATTAGGCAATTGTGAAACTAGTAATAACATGTATTTTGATCTAAACATATATTTATAACATTGTATTTTATTTCATACAGGTAACGGCGTACACTTTCTTGTGGAACTGACTGTAACTGGCATTTTAAGAAAATGGAGTTGTGTAATTACCTAACATCAAACCGTGACTTCCGTGTGGACCAAAACTAAGAAGGAAGCAGCAATTTGATTGTGAGCAACGATTAGACAGTTGGAATAGGTATTTTAATGTGAATGTGAGCCAGAGGAGCAGCAATCCATTTCAGGCGACAGTATCTTATCAAGATCCAACGCCTTGCCTTTTACTGCGCTCAAATAACGACGGACGACTGAAGGACAGTACCATTTAAAGAACATACTGTGATATTTTCCTTCTGCGACCGCAACATGAACCGGACTTTCAGTACAAATGAGGTCAGTAACGCGGATATAATGGTAAGACTTGCAGGGGGAATGTTATGCCCAGACAATTCTGAATGAGACGGAAATTTGTACATGTGATGTACATGTACAGATCAACAAATGGTCACAGTTTCAGAAAGACAAAGAGCTTCACAAATTGAGCAAATCAATAACGCGTTTCTTTAATCTTTCAGCCCTTATGTAAGCAGGTATTCGAATTGGGCTTGCCGTTCATTGACAGAGTTTTTAGATGTCTTTCTGAGGAATATCGTGCCAAATTATGTCAAAATGGAGCTTTAGATCGTCAAAATCACGAGATGGTTGGAAGGCCCTGCCCGTAATGCTGCGAACGCTTCCAACCTGGTGACTTTGCTGACCAAGTTAGGGTTTGGCAAGCATGAAGTCAAGCAGTAGAAAGTCTCGCCGTATGCGGGCTGGTGTTATCTTGCCGAAAATAAGCCCACGACGGCCTGCCACGAAGGGCAACAAATGGGGCACAGAATATCGCTGATATACCACCGTCCAAAGGGTGCGCGAATGGCAACCAAACGGGTCCTACTACGAAAGGAAATGACACCCCAGACCATTAATCTTGGTTATCGGGCCGTAAGGCGGGCGAGAGTCATCGACGGTATAACACTGGTATCCGGGACATCTCCAGACACGTCTTCGCTGGGCATTGGGGCTAAGTTCGAAGTGGTATCACTAATCAATCCAGTCAGTGGGATTCCTCGCCGAAGCCATGTTTGGATAGGATCCGGAAATTGGCGGGATACCAGCCTGACAGTTGCCAGCCTTGTGCCCCAAAGACCAGGAGTAATGATCTGGGGTATCACTTCTTTTCATAGCAGGACCTTTTTGGTTGCCATCTGCGGCACCCCTACTGCACACTAGTACGTCGATGATATTCTACGCCCTGTTTACTTGCATTCATGGCAAGCCAACCTGGTCTCACATTCAGCAAGATAACGCCCATCTGCACACGGTGAAGGTTTCTATTGTTTATCCTCGTGCTAGCCAAATCCTCCCTTGGCCAGTAAGGTCATCGGATCTCGCCCCAGATGAGAAGCTTCTGAGCATTATGATCAGGGCCTTCCAACAGTCTCGGAATTTTGAGGATCTAATGCGCCAGTTTGATATAATTTGGCACGATATTCACACCGGTTGGTGTGGCCGAGCGGTTCTATGCACTTCAGTCTGGAACCACGCGACCGCTACTGTCGCAGGTTCGAATCCTGCCTCGGGAATGGATGTGTGTGATGTCCTTAGGTTAGTTAGGTTTAAGTCGTTCTAAGTTCTGGGGGACTGATGACCTCAGATGTTAAATCACGTAGAGCTCAGAGCCATTTGAACCACTTTTTGGCACGATATTCATCAGGAGGACATCCAACAACTCTCTGTATCAACGTCAAGCCGAATATCTGCGTGCTTAAGCGTCAGAATTGGACCAGCGCGTTATTGACTTGCTCAATTTGTGAAGCCCTTGCTCTTGAATAAATCATCCAATTATTCTGAAATTGTAATCGCCTATTTGTCTATAAATGTACGTGGCGTCTACCGATTTCCGTTACATTCGGATAATTCCTTCGTGGTGCGTTGCTCTTTTTTTATGTTAAAAGTGTAAAAGGGTCGCTGCGGTAGGATTTTCGCCAGAACAATGCAGTAATGATAAAAATGTTTTCTGTCAGCTTCAAAGCCAGGATATCAATAAAACAACTGCACAGTGTGCAAAGGGGTACAGGAATTTTTCAGACAGTCGGTATAATGATTCTACTCTATTATGTGTTGCTCAGTGATGTACCAAATATCAAATGCAAATATAGAAAGGAAAAATAACTTCCGTTTGAATACAAAACAGTGGACGTGAACTAGAACACAAATCTGTTTCAAGAGGGCCAGAGGAGGCGCTAGTCGTTGGTCGCTGCTACTCGGTGGGCGCTTATTAATTAGGCGGCCGTGATTTAGCGTGCGGCCGACGCGGCAGCAGCTGTTGGCTTCTTGCTCGCCACCCCAGGGGCCGCAGCAGCCCTGCAAGGCGCCCCCGCCCCCCCCTCCCGTCTCCAGCAGCCAGCCTAATGGCGTCTTCTTGCGCCAGAACCGGACCCTCCCCTCTGCCTCGCCCTGATCCATTAACATTATGCCAAGCCACCCGGCTGCGGCCGTCACGTCCTGGACACCCTCGAGTGTTCCGCAAAGCAAACAGTTTACAACAGGAGTGGCGACGCGGGTGTAGCGTTCCTACCCTCGTGTGCTCTGTGGAGACCAGCTCTGATGCTGCGAAAAGACAGATACACAGTTTACTTTATTTACACTGTTGTCCTAACTGTGAGCAGTGGCGGCGTTTTACCAGTGCGCTATAACGTAGAGACCTAAATGGCTTTGATTTACAAGGATACCAGTCAGAACTGAATTGAATATAATATTTTTACACATATAAATTGAACTGTTTCAATACATTTAAAATTTATGATTAACATTTTCACATATCAAGGAATAATATAAAATGGAAAAAAAGTTGGTGAGATAGGGAATCGAACTTGAATCTAAAATTTGCCAGTCAGTACAATAGAGCACTTGGCCAGAACACCATTATGATAACATTTTCTCAAAAATCTCTCATATTATACTCTTGCACAACACGCTACACAAAACTTCAAAGAAAATTCTGAACTGGTAATGTGAGAAACGTAACACTCATAGTGCCAAAAGGTATGACATTACATCAGAGCCTGCACAGTCGCAAACAGACAGCTGCGACCCATCTCTGAGCTGATCGTGCTGATCGTATCACGGCTGACTACTCGACACTGGTCTCTAGTTATCGCGAAGAGAGCGTTACAAAACATCCATTTTATTTGTTTCAAGCATTCGAAGAGAAATGGCGTAGTTGTAATATGGTTTCCGGCTCTCATTCGAAGGAAAATCGATGAATGTTAGTGTGATTTCCAGCTCGTATTGGAAGGGAAATGGCATAATTTTAGTGCAATATTAACAGTGTGCTTTAGCACGTTAGGAGATGATTACCAGCTGCCACTGACTACCAGAGCAAAATGGAATGAAACACCCCTGAATATTAATTCCTCCACTCCATGCAGTCTTAAGCACTTCTTCGATTACGTACTTCCACTTGATTATCATCTTGCGACAACTAAGAGCAAAGATTTTTCTATACAAATCAAAAAGTGTTCACACGTCCGACTAAACGCACTACAACCCTTTTCTCATGGATGTTCCTCGTTTCGTTACACCGTCACAGCGCTAGTAAGCAATATGCATTATTACTTCGGGGGGTAATTGGCTATAAATGCCAGGAAATATGGCAGAGTGCAGCACGCTGTTTTACATATTTGGTCCTGTATAATGAAACCGTAAGTTTTCGAATGTGGATTTCTGTTCAAAATAACACCGAAACAGCGAGTCTGCTAACGGAGATTTACAAAAGTCATGTACTACTGGAAGAACTGAGAATCATTTGCGACACGAACAGCGTGAGAGGAATAGAATCGAGAGGGGCTCAGGGCGCGAGGCAGAAAGACACTGCAAGAGAGAGAGAGAGAGAGAGAGAGAGAGAGAGAGAATAAGAGGGAATACTGTACAGTTTTTCCCAATCCGCGCGGAACAGTTTGCCTCTGCAGTTGACTGAAAAGTTCGAAACCTTTCATCTGGGCCAATGTGTATGAATTAGAAAACTGCACAGTTGTGTCACTTGCTTCAGGATGGAATATGTATCACGAAATAAGCTGTTCTTTAGGATGTGTCGGCTATTGGTTTTCATAGTCAAACAGCGAAACATTTTTTTACTGTTTTTGTATTTTATTTCTTGGGTGCCAATATGAAGGACGGTCAGAAACAGTCTTAAAAGCTTGTAAGGTTGTTGCAGGGTAGGATATGCTGAGAAATAATTGTTAAAAAAATTATAAGCGTTGCACCGTTTCTGATTTAATTACCATTGAAGTTAGCTAACTAATCAGGCCTTTGTGTACGCAAATTAAAGCGGCCTGCCAGATACAATTACTGTCGGTTATTCTCATAGCATAGATGAGAGCGCGCGAAACTGCTCAGTCTTTGGCTCGGGTTCGATCCTTACCACCGTCCATCGCTTTTTGTATCGCTCTCTCGTTCGGTTTTAGGAAATCAAACGAAACACACGTTTGGCGATACCGTCTCTGGTTGGCCAGTTTATGCGTGCAATAGCCTCATTGCCTGACATCAACGTCGACTAAGTCAGAAGCAGCGCAAGGTATTGAATTTTTTTCTTAAAGATTATTTTTCATCGCAACCTACTTTGCAACGCCCTTACAAGCTTCTCACACCTTTTCTGATAACCCTGTATTCAACATAGATGCTGTCTGTTAGTAAATCTCCATCCTGAGGGTCTTTTTCTTTCTTTCTTTTTTTTTTCACCAGGCGAAATGTGGCTGCTGTTTCTTTCCATTTCATTGTTTTTCTAAAGTTGTCAGACATCAAAAACTCCCGAAGATGTGCACACGAGTCATTCTATGGTATGTCTTGCGCGGCTATCTTTGCGCTGACACGCTGCAGCGTGACAGTAATGTCTCAAGGTTATATTTGTAGTGGCAGACAATCACGACTTTGCCGGCACAAGTTTGTAATAGACGGTGTGTTTTGTGGCATTCGTGGTTAAACTCCTGAAATAACTAGATGTAGTTCCAGATGTAAATGGTGAAATCATACGACGCTCTTATGAACAGGAAATGTATTGCTACTATAATTTTGTCATTCTATTCCTGATGTTCCTTTCACTCAAGGTAAATTCATTTGATTGTTGTCGTCTCATGTTAACTGGAAGTCGACGATTTCCAAATGGTGTTTAGCCTCGCACCCATGTGAGCGAGGATATCCACTCCTTCTTTCATCAGTTGTTCCTGTATAAAGCGTACGTGCTCTCTGTCAGCTGGAAGCAAGTCAGTTCATTACTTAGGAAGCTTTATGTAGTTCATTATCTTCGAGCGAAGTGAAATGATTTTTATTTGATAGCTGCGTTTCTTTGTGGAAATGAAGATTAATTGTATCAAGGGGGTTCAGTTATTTCCTCATACTATCAAATTCCACGTGACTGTGTTAAACGTGTAAGTAGGCTGTTTAGGTTTTCTTATTGGTAACGCCACGTAGCGCTCTGTATGAAAATCACTGGCTGTGCTGTGTGCAGTCTGTGGCTAGTTTGCATTGTTGTCTGCCATTGTAGTGTTGAGCAGCTGGATGTTAACAGCGCATAGCGTTCGGCAGTTGGAGGTGAGCAGCCAGCAGTGGTGGATGTGGGGAGAGAAATGGCGGAGTTTTGAAATTTGTAAGACTGGATGTCATGAACTGCTATATATATTATGACTTTTGAACACTAGTAAGGTAAATACATTGTTTTTTCTCTATCAAAATCTGTGTTTTGCTAACTGTGCCTATCAGTAGTTAGTGCCTACAGTAGTTTGAATCTTTTATTTAGCTGGCAGTAGTGGCACTCGCTGTATTGCAGTAGTTCGAGTAACGAAGATTTTTGTGAGGTAAGTGCTTTGTGAAAGGTATAGTTTAATGTTAGTCAGGCCATTCTTTTGTAGGGATTATTGAAAGTCAGATCACTACCGGTTTTGTGGCACTAAACACCACATCTTCATGTGAACATATAACTAAAACATTAGACCTAAAAAGCTCAAACCTTTGTACCCAACATTCGTTGTCCGTCAGAACAGTACACCGCTAAAAGGCGGTATATCATGGCATAAAACAGTTGATTCCATGATTTACCGCCTTTTAGAGGTGTTTTGTTCCGACTAACAACGAATGTTGGGTACAAAGTTCCGAGCTTTTTGGCTCTAATGTTTTATTTATATGTTCGCCTGAAGATGTGGCATTTAATGACATGAAACCGATAGTGATATAGAAATAAAGGTCTAAATACAGCTGAAGCTGTTTATTAATACCGGAGATGATTACTCAAAGCTGTGCTTGCCCTACCTTCAAGGTTGTCTGCTTCCAGGATTCACTTTACACAGATGTACATCTGCCTTTCACAGGTATTGTTGCACTACTATAGTTGTTTTCCAGCAGAAACTACATCTAGAGAAATTCTAAAAGTTCCGCCAATAATGTCCGCTGGTGTGATTTATTTTACAACAGTATGTGCAACGCGACTTAGTTTCCGACGACTATAATCGATGAGCCATTATTGCTGCTTGGAACGCTGCGGTCGGCCTGCCATGAGTCTTGTCCGGAGGCACCGACAGCAGCTGGCAGGAACATGTGTCTGCATGGCTTGTTCTCAAGAAGCGTGTCTGTCCAGCATGGTAGCCACACCTGTCTGGATGCGTCAGCAATTCTCCGCATTTATCAGCCCCGAAACTAATGACAGCAGGTACAGTAGCAGGCACGCACGCACGCAGACGCGTGCACTGGCTGGTGTAGAATGTTAGGAGTGCGGCGGCGACTAATTCGTTTTTAAGCACGCAGCCTCCTTAGCCGACCGGTGCGCAGTATTTCATGGCTGCCTCGCGGGACCGGGCCGTGGCCCTCGAAGCGTAATTTGTCTTCCACAAACAGACGGCTGGCTCAAAACTTTAATTAAGCGTGCCTGCTGCCGTTTAGGCCAAGATATTACCGCTAGCAGCAAATGGCCAACTGGGGAGTTGAGACCTACGTGTTTGTTAAGTAAATCTGTGCGAGCGAAAAATTTTATTCGCTTTTACAGAAATGCGTATGAGTAATTATAACGCTATTACAACTTCGTGATATTACTGAAGGTTAAAATTGTGAATAAAGATCGTCTCAGGCTTCATGTCGTGTTTTTTCAGGGAAAGGTATTCTACAGTCAAGTAACAACAGACATATCTCTTGGATACTGGCGTAAATACGGAACGAATTTGCAACAATAACTAAAGAACGTTTATTTAATCAAACAGTGGGAAGTCCAGGTTGGAATATCTACAACATTATGAAAAGAACAGAATGCTACTCATCGTAAATGAATTACGTTGGCGACTATAAGCAGTGTGTTTTATTTGAGATAACTTCGTATTTTTTTCTGACTGTAAAAAAATTACAAACTTCAGAATAACGTTGAAGAAGGTTCAAGAGTGTTATGGGAAGGATAGATTGCTACTCACCATAAAGGTGACACGCTGAGCTTTAGACAGGCACAACGAAAAGACTATTACACATCGATCTTTAGGCCAAAGCCTTCTTCAGGAAAGAAACCATACACAGCCACACAAGCAGTCACACCTCACGCACACATCAGCGCTACATCCGGGTGCCGTGTCCTGAAGTGCTCCGGTTTGTGATGCCATCTATGGAACAACGGTAGGAACTAAAACGGAACTGTCAGACATTGTTGGTGCCTCTTAAAACACGATAAGCTTTCACCAGTTTTCTTATAATTCTACCTGTGTGATTTAACCGAGGTAAGTGTACTTTTATCAATTTGTAGAATATATGCGATTACAACTTGGTTACATGTAGGAAATCAATGTGATTGTTCGATGTGTAATCTGAGCTGCAATATTTCAAGTAATCTGCACGGTATTTAATGACTTGCAGATGGGCTTTATGGACTTCTCCCAAAGCGGATTTTCCCCCTTCCCCCCTGAGACCCTGCACCCCATCCTTGCCTCTTTCCCTCCCACATCTGTCCCTACCTGGCCCTCTTCGGCGCGCCCCCTGCCCATTTCCCCCCTCTCTTCCCCTCCCTCCCTTCTTCCCCTCTCCCTCATCTCCTTGCACCTGGAAGATCCTCCGTTTTGATCATCGTCAGTGTGGCACGTCAGTGTTGTGTTTAGTGCTGTTTCTCCTGTGTGTCGAGAGGTGTGATTTTAATTGTGTGCTGGCCTTGTACTTAGCGTTACTGTCAGTGTTGGTTATGTGCTACGCCATCCATCGATACTTTTGTGCTCTGGTCATACTGCACCTTGTGTTCCTTTAACTGTCCCAGTGTGTTGTTTCTTGTGTGTGCTACTTTTTTACGGTTTTTATCTCCATTTTACAGTCGCCCCTTTTTTGTCTATTGTCTTCCATGATGTTCCCCCTTTTTTATATCTATGTTCACCATGTTTTCTCCTTTGTTATTTTTAAATGTCTTCTATTGTTTGTTCTATGTCCTTCGGCTGAAGAGTAGCGCATATGCTGCTGCCAGCCCGCCCCGATGGGGAATTGAAATACAATAAAGGGAAAAAAAGGCTTTGTGGCAGTCAAGCGTTGCCTACACGGTCGGAATTCCCCGAGGTAATAATGGTTTTGATTGTACTCTCATGTAGACACTGAATAACCGTAAAAGAATTTCGAATGAAACCACATGTAGATAAGAACGGCTGTAAGATGTTATTAATGCTTGTAGAGATATGAATTCTTTAAGAACAGTGGCAAAAGAAAAAGGAATTCCTTTCGGTAAGGAAGGCAATGGAGGAGGCCCTTAGAATGGGTCACATATCGGTGTTCAGTGTTTAGTAGAGGAAAGGAATTGGAGAACATAGCAACAAGTTAGAAAACACGTTTTATGATGTAGGTCCTCTGGATCTTAGAAGAATTGCATATAAATTTGGAGAAAGGAAGAAAATAATTACCAGTTTCAACGTGGGGCGTATGACTGATGGAACTCGAATTAGTCTGTGCTGACTATGGAAAGGATGGTGAAATAAAGAACAGATGTACAATCAGTGGTATAAGGGCACATTCGGATTGTTCAGGATGGTATGACCCATAAGTGTGATTTTTGTGTAAACAAAACTGCAAATTAAGTAGGAAACATTCATTTATCCCCTTTTTGGGCAGGAATCCATTTCTGTAAGGAAGCCAGAATCGGTTAGTGTGAGTCAGATTCGAGGCTTCAGTAAGGAAGAAGTGTCCACTTTCTATGGTCCTCTGGCTGAAAGAACCAGGAAGTCAAATGAAATTCAAAATACAATATCTTCCAACAAGAGAAAGTCATTTGCGGAAACATTGCCAACTCCAAGTCCAAGGCGTACCCCAAAGAATAGATAAGGACAGAAACTGCAGTAGTCTCACAAAATTAACGGAGTCCCCTGTCAATAATTTGAAGAAAAACTACAAAGAAGTCGATAAAAGTAAAAAAAAGAGAAGTCTTTGCAGAAGTGGAAACCATTTCTTTAGAAGAATACTGTAGGTCTGTGGAGGGATCTAGTTGATGCATTTCATTTGATGATGCTACATCGAAGAGTGACATTCGAACATGTGCAAATGATATTAGTTTGGTGCAGAGGTTAGTAGCGATTTCGTTTTGCATGTTGGCATTCTGACTGCTACGGGATTATTTATCGACAGTCATTTTTTATTTGTGGTTCACTGTTGCTATTTGAGTGTATGTTTTGTCATTTTATCATTTGGAGATAGAGAGTGAAGCCTTGGACGCTAGAAAATAGAGTTCCAAGGGGAGATACCGCAACATTTCCGACATATTCTTCTATCTGAGTTCAGTAGAGCGGTGACAGCAGCGGAAGCAGCCAGAAGTATTCACGCTGTGTTTGGGATAATGCTATTGGACAGAGAACGGCAAGAAAGTGGATTTCTATACTTACGGAGGATTGTTTTGACATTAGTGACTCTCCATATCCAGCAAGACTTTCAGTCTTTCATGAAGATCGTTTTAAATGCATTAATTTAGAACGATCCACGTCAGTGTACTCGAGAACTGGCAGATGTGATGGACTGCGATCTTTGCATCATCATGGAACGTTTGCGTGCAGTGGGGAAGGTTCAAAAATCGGGTGTGTGGTACTGTATGCTCTAAGCCAAAATCATAAGAAGTTAGCAGGAGGCCATATGTGCACCTCTGTTTGCTTGTCGTCAATTGCCTCATGAACAACACTGGTCTTTAATTAAACTGACCATTCATATCTTGTACCGTTACTGGAGACGAGAAATGAGGTCTTTATATTAATATAAGGAAAAGAAAGAGATGGTCGAGGCAAAATAAAGCAGCAACTCCCCATACAAAGACCTGTGCATATCTACAAAACAATGCTATGCATTAAAGAGGGGTCGAGCATGTTTGCCTGAAGTATGGAGAGAAGTTGGGTATCTGTGAAGCTTCTCTGACGCTAGTAAAACAATGTCAGAGTTCAATTATTTGTTAACCATATTTACAGTCATCTTGTTCTCTGATATGGTTCTTATGAAGCAGGTATGGTTTCTTTCGACATCCCTCACAGGCTAGCGAATACTTGTGTCACATTCCTGTTGCTTTTCTGTCCCTGCTGTTTTCTGCTCAACTCGTCCTCACTCTCAGTGTAGTGTTGTAACATGCTGAGGTCTGGCCCACTTCTGAAGTACAGTTTATTTTCTTGTTCTGTCTCTCCCTCTGGCGTGACTGCACTTTGCTTGTAGCAAGGTGAATGAGTTTTAACGAAATTTTCTAATTTCCAATCCCTTACTGTTCTGTGCCATAACAGCATCTGGTTGGAATAGTTGTGCTGGCATAACCTGTCGCCAGCACACCAGTAGGCAAAGATATAGCAAGAAGATCAACAGTAGGTGCTGGATCAAGCACCTATCAGGGGAGAGGCCAAAGACAGACTCGCAAGCAACACCCCGCCAACGCCCTCTTGGCTGCAAGTATTTAGACTGCCACTGTGAACCGGAGGGCTCGGTCTCAGTCACTAGTTCAGTGACTAGCTCAGTCATTGGCGCTCTAACTCGCACCCCAAGCTGGCATCTGTCAGTACATTGTGACCAGATTAGCGTACATAATGGGACTTGTACTTCACCCTTAGCTATGCTAAAGTTTGCAATAGCTAGGATACCGATATTGTCTGCAAGAGGACTATTACGGAAGAGCTTGTACCACAACACATGGGCATTCTTAAAGATAAGTGGCTTCCTGTTTATGTAAATGAAGAGCCCTGTTAATAGATGTGTGCAGCTGTGTTTCAGAAAGAGGATGTCGGTCACCAGACAACACCTTCTCCCTCGCTTCCCATGTGACAAGACTCTAAAATAGTGACGGTCTGGTGTATTATAAATTGCATCTCTGAGGTTTAACCATCACTACTGACATATATTGTCAACAACTGTGATGTCTTACAGATGTAACCCAAGAACAACGACTAGGACGACTAGGTGAAGTGACACTAGTCTACAATAACGCCCACCCGCATTCTGCTAGACAAGCAAAAAACGCTGTAAACGAGTTGGGTTGGGAAGTCATTCTGCACCTACCTTATTCACCTTATCTAACGGTTTCAAATTTTCATTTTTGCCGCTCTTTATCGAAGAACCTTGGTGGAACTTCCTTTACTGCTGAAAATGTGCTCCGAACATGGATAGATCAGTTCATCGCGCCCAAAAACCAAGTGATTTCTACAGTGATAGAATGGAGAAGCTACCCCAGCGTTAACAGATGGTTGTAAATGGTGAAGTAGATCTCTGTTATGTGTATCTGCTGTGTTTATTTATGGAAAAACACAGCGAATTTAAGCACCAACTCAATAATTCGGACGACGACGTCGAAACTGGCCGGGAAAATGTCTACTTCGTGCAGGCTGTGGAAAGGACGGCGTAATGTGTTGTAAGTGATCAATCTACGACCCGCGGGCACTTTCAGATTCTATAGGGGGGGATGAACCAGACTACCGCAAATGTTTTTTTTTGTGTAAACACAACTGCTAACTAAATAGGAAACATTTACGTACTAAATTTCGGCTATCTACTATTTTTGCAAACTTCATGTTACTCACATGCCATAATATAGAGTTTAAATGTGGTTCTGCATGCACTAGTCTTGATTTGAGACTTTGTCGCCGGCCGGTGTGGCCGTGCGGTTAAAGGCGCTTCTGTCTGGAACCGCGTGACCGCTACGGTCGCAGGTTCGAATCCTGCCTCGGTCATGGATGTGTCTGCTGTCCTTAGGTTAGTTAGGTTTAAGTAGTTCTAAGTTCTAGGGGACTTATGACCACAGATGTTGAGTCCCATAGTGCTCAGAGCCATTTGAACCATTTGAGACTTTGTCTCCTTCATTATAATGTTTTATTTGCGTTCTTCCATGTTTGTGACCATCTAACCTTTATTACTTAAACGTAATTCCATAAAGATTTCTCTGATCGTCTTACCCCCATCTGTGGGTATTGCTTGCCATAGCAGTATTTTTATTTGATTAACTTCTTACAGGAGAATTGATACATAATAGCACAAAGTAACATAAACCATAAATTTACATATTTCAATTAGTAAAAACATGCTGTTTAATAAATAAGCACCCAAGCTTTTGATATTCCAATTTTACCTCCTTCAGTGACTGTCATTTTCTCATCTCATCTACATGCTTTGACAGATAATAGTGTTTGCGATTCTGAACAAGAGACTTCCAATAAACATATGATGCTGTTTTCTTATCCATATCCGAGATACAGCTGTTTGGAAACAACGAGCATCAGTCGCATGTCCTTCTTCACCAGCACTCACACCCGAGTAAAAGCAACTAACGCGACGTTAGGCTACGTAGTGTAGCGGTCAGTGAAGTGAAATGGAAAGAAGACAAGGATTTATGGTCAGATGAGTGTAGGGTAATATCAAACTGTAGCATTATGAATAGGAAGGTGGGGCACATGGTGTGTTACTGTAAACAGATCGGTGATAGTGTTGTGCTTATTAGAATCGACAGGGAACCAACACCTACAACGATAGTTTAGATACATGCCGACGTCGCAAGCTGAAGATGAAAAGACAGAAAAAGCGTATGATACTATTGAAAGTGTAATACAGTACGTAAGAGGAGATGGTAATCTAACAGTTGTAGGGGAAGGAGTAAAAGATAGGCTTACAGGAGAATATGGGCTTGGGACGAGGAGTGAGAGAGGAGAATCACTAATTGAGTTTTGTAATGAATTTCAGCTAGTAATAGCGAATCACAAGAGGAGGACGTATACTTGAAAATGCCGGTGATACGGGAAGATTTTAGTTACATTACATCATGGTCAGACAGAGATTCCGAAATCAGATATTGGATTGTAAGGTGTATCAAGGAGCAGATGTAGACTCCAGATCACAATGTAATAGTGATGAAGAGTAGGCTGAAGTTTAGGAGATTAGTCAGGAAGAATCAATACACAAAGAAGTGGGATACGGAAGTACTAAAGAATGAGAAGATACGCTTGAAATTTTCTAAGGCTATAGATCGAGCAGTAACGAATAATTCAGTACACACTACATTAGAAGAGGAACAGACATATCTAAGAACGGCAACCACAGAAGCTGGAAAGAAAAACATAGGTACAAGGAAGGTAACTGCGAAGAAACCATGGGCAACAGAAGAAATAGTTCATTTGATCGATGAAAGGAGGAAGTACAAAGATGTTCATGGAAGTTTAGAAATAGAGAAATACAAGTCACTGAGGGATGAAATAAACAACAAGTGCAAAATGGTTCAAATGGCTCTGAGCACTATGGGACTTAACATCTGAGGTCATCAGTCCCCTAGAACTTAGAACTACTTAAACCTAAGGACATCACACACATCCATGCCCGAGGGAGGATTCGAACCTGCGTCCGTAGCAGTCGCGCGGTTCCAGACTGAGGCGCCTAGAACCGCTCGGCCACCGCGGCCGGCAAGCAGCAAATGTGAAGTAACCGAAAAAGAAATGATTGTCGGAATGACTGTCTCAGCATATAGGAAAGTCAAACAACCTTCGGTGAAAGTGAAAGTAAGGGTAGTTACATTAAGAATGCTAAGGGAATTCCACTGTTAAATGCAGAGGAGAGAGCGGATAGGTGGAAGGAGTTTACTGAAGGTCTCTATGAGTGGAAAGATTTGTCTGATGTCACAGAAGAAGAAACAGGAGTCGATATAGGAGAAGTAGGAGATCCAGTATTGAATTTAGAATTCAAGAGAACTTTGGAATACTTAAGATCAAAAAGGCAGAAGGAGAGATAACATCCCATGAGAATTACTAAAACCACTGGACGAAGTGGCAACAAAACGATTATTCACGTTCGTGTTTAGAATGTGTGAGTCTGGCGACGTACCATCTGACTTTCCGAAAATATCATCCACACAATTCCGAAGACCGCAAGAGCTGACAAGTGCGGGAATTATTGCACAATCAGCTTCCCATGCATCCAAGTTGCTGACAAGAATAATAATATACAGAGAAATGGAAAAGAAAAGTGAGGATGTGTTACATGACGATTAGTTTGGCTTTAGGAAAGGTACAGGGAGCAGAGAGGCAATTCTGACGGTGCGGTTTAAATAGAAGCAAGATTAAGGAAAAGTCAAGAGACGTTCGTAGGATTTGTCGACCTGCAAAAAGCGTTCGACAATGTAAAATGGTGCAAGATGTTCCAAATTCTGAGAAAAATAGGGGAACGCTGTAGGGAGAGACGGGTAATATACAATACGTACAAGAGCAAAGAAGGAATAATAAGAGTGGGCCACCAAGAATGAAATGCTCATATAAAAGAGGGTGTAAGACAGGGATGTTGTCTTTTGCCTCTTTGTTCAATTTATACATCGAAGAACCAATGACGGATATAAAAGGAAGGTTCATGAGTGGAATTATAATTCGGGGTGAAACGATATCAATGATAGTTTTCGGTGATGGCATTGCTATCCTCAGTGAAAGTGAAGAAGTATTATATGTCCTGCTGAATGGAATGGTCTAACGAGTACAGAATATGGATCGAGAGTAAATCGGAGAAAGACAAAAGTAATGAGAAGTAGCAGAAATGAGAATAGCGAGAACCTTAACATCAAAATTTATTTGCTGGTTGTATTCATATCCCTGTCTTCCTCTACAGTTTTTGTCCTCTACGGCTCCCTCTCGTACCATGGAAGGCATTCCTTGATGTCCTAACAGATGTCCTATCATCTTGTCCCTTCTCCGTGTCAGCGTTTTCCATATATTCCTTTCCTCTCCGATTGTGCGCCGAACCTCCTGATTCCTTACCTTATCAGTCCACCTAATTTTCAACACTTGTCTGTAGCACCACATCTCAAACGCTCCGGTTTTCTTCTGTTTCGGTTTTCCCACAGCCCATGTTTCACTAGCATACAATGCTGTGCTGCAACGTCTCACAAATTTCTTCCTCAAATCAAGACCTATGACAGATATTAGTAGACTTCTCTTGGCCAGAAATGTCCTTTTTGCCAGTGCTAGTCTCTTTTTTATGTCCTCCTTCCTCCATCCATCATGGGCTGTTTTGCTCCCTAGGTAACAGAATTCCATAACTTCAGCTATGGGACAGATTATCTCGTCCACATATCCAGTAAATTAGTTTGCTCCCTTCTTGTTTTACAATGTTGTTGAATATTGTGTTCCCTATATGATCCAACAAAACGTTGGCTTAAGTTCCACTTATGGGGGACAGCATGGGTAGACCCTCTTGTTGCAAACAGAAGTTGTTGTTGAAAGTGAAGTACTTTTGTTCTGTGATCAGCCTAGGAATGGATGAGAATTCATTTATGTGTATGTCTGGGAATTACTTGCATTTTAGCTGTTGTTTTTAGCTGTTGTTTTTATAATGTTTATAGTTTTTTCTGTGGGTATGTGTGCTTACATGGATATAATGTCAAAACATACCAGCTTTGCTGTTGGGGGAATGTTGATGTTCTTAATTTTCTGTATTACATCTCCTTTGTTTTCGAGGCTTGTGTTGTTTTTGTCTGTTTATGTTTTCTGTAGGAAAATGTTCATGTGTCTCCTTTGTACGTAAGATAGGGCTTTTTAGAAGTCTACCACTTGCCTGACCGGGATAAGAGGATTGTGGACCTTTGGGAGGCTAGTGGGCTAACGCTCTCTAACCAGGGAATGCGAAGTCCAATTTAAGGTTCAGGGTGTCAGCAACTACACTTAAACGGAATAGGTTAATGGACGTTGCAGTAAACCACTTGGAGTCGATTTAATAACAAATATTCGAATACAGACTCACACGTTATTATTCATAGTGTTAACAACGTTTATAAAATACACAAAATTTTATAAACAGCACACAATAAAATAACTTCTATCCACACAATCTGCTCTACGTTGTACGCAGAGCTGCGGTCATTTAATATTTACATAGTCGGTGAGCAAATAAGATTTTATTCGTGTGGCACTCACTACACCGAAATGTTATCACTAGTTTTAGGTCTTGTGCACACGTGTAAACAATGCACAGTATAGCGCTTGCATTATCAGTGACACTTATACAGTATTACCTCGCTTTGAGTCTTGGGCCTTGTAGACGTACTGTCCATGTCAACAGAGGGTGCTGAGTTAGCGTTCAAAACGAAGTGAGCGTGCAACGTATCCGAGTTTGTAAACACAGAGTGTAACATCGCATAGGTATGGATAGATATGGCAGAGCCGACAACAGGGTAAACTGATGATTATCAGCAGAGGAAGCTAGTCGTGGAGTAACTTTTCTGTAGGAGAATCATTTACAAAGATATGTAGGAGGAGAACTTGGTGTAAGTCAAATTGCAATATCTAAGTTGTGGAAACGATACAACGGAAGACAAGCTGTTGCTAACCAGCAAGTTTCTCGTCTTAAAAGAGAAACAGTAGCCGGTGAGGATCACTGTCATTTAATTACTGTATCGAGGAACCGCACGAGAACAACCTGTGGACTAAGCGAGGACTTTCGCCTCACCACAGGACAACATTTAAGTGATCAAACAATCAGTGATAGACAACACGAGAATCGGTTTAGATACAGACGGCAGGATAAAACGCATAGAATAACCAGCTTACGTAAACAAAGGAGATTACGCTTTGCTGAGGCCCACAAACATTGGCTCTTAAGGCATAGGACAAAAGTGCTATTTTGCGACGAAACTAGAGTGAACTTACGTGCAAACGATGGGCATATAGGGTTATGGGGAACTCATGGGTAACGTAATATAAATTTTACAGTGTCCACAGCAGTCAATTATGGAGGAGGCGCTGTGATGCTGTGGGGAGGAATTACTATACAACACAGCTGGTTGTGGTCTACAAAAGGAATAACAGAGATCTAGCAAGGAAGAGGAACATCGGCGAAATGCTTAATCATCATGTACGACCTTTGGTACAAGATCACGCGGAAGAATTTCTTCTGATGCGTGATAATGTTTGTGCTTATGTGGCAAAATGTTACTTCGGTGACGCAATATCAGTATTCTACACTGGCAAGCATATAGCTCCGACCTAAGCGCCATTGAACGTGAGTGGGACTGTCTGAAGAGAAGAGGTAGGGTCCGTGCAAATCCTCCAGAAACGTTACAACAGCTACAGGGCGTATTAGTACAGGAGTGCAAGAAATACCACAGGATCTCACTTGAAATCTCATTTGAAGTACACTATGTGAACAAAAGTACATATTCGTACACCCACAGAAACATACGTTTTTCATATTAGGTGCATTGTACTGCCACCTACTGCCAGGTACTCCATAGCAGCGGCCTCAGTAGTCGTTAGACAACGTGATAGAGCAGATGGGGTGCTCCCAACAATTGAGGAGAGTTGTAATGTGTAAAAGGCCGACATCAATCCAGACCATCACACAAGAATTCCAAACTGCATCAGGATACACTGCAAGTACTATGACAGTTAGGCAGGAGGTGGGAAAACTTGGATTTCATGGTCAAGCGGCTGCTCATAAACCACACATCACGCCGGTAAATGCCAAACGACGCCCCACTTGGTGTAAGGAGTGTAAACATTGGACGCTTGAACAGTGGAAAAACGTTGTGTGGAGTGACGAATCACGGTACAGAATGTGGCGATCCGGTGGCAGGGTGTGGGTATGGCGAATACCCGGTGAATTTCATCTGCCCACGTGTGTAGTGCCAACAGTAAAATTCGGAGGCGGTGGTGTTATGGTGTGGTCGTATTTTCTGTGGAGGGGACTTGCACCCTTTGTTGTTTTGCATGGCACTGTCTCAGCACAGGCCTACATTGATGTTTTAATCACCTTCTTGCTTCCTACTGTTGAAGAGCAATTCGGGGATGGTGACTGCATCTTTCAACACGATCGAGCACCTGTTCATAATACACGGCCTGTGGCGGAGTGGTTACACGACAATAAGATCCCTGTAATGGACTGGCGTGCAGCGAGTCCTGACCTGAATCCTACAGAACACCTTTGGGATGTTTCGGAACCCCGACTTCGTGCCAGGCCTCACCGACCGACATCGATACTTCTCCTCAGTGAAGCACTCCGTGAAGAATGGGCTGCCATTCCCAGAGGAACCTTCCAGCACCTGACTGAACGCATTCCTGCGAGAGTGGAAGCTGTCATCAGAGCGAAGGTTGGGCCAACACCAGACTGAATTCCAGCATTACCGATGGAGAGCCCCACGAACTTGTAAGTCATTTTCAGCCAGATGTCCGGATACTTTTGATCACATAGTGTATGTCGAGACGCTTTGCTGCCATTATTGAAACGAGAGAGTGCAGTACGGGCTGCTGATGTCCATCAAGTGCAAGAAAATATTTTTATGGGCGGCAAAATCCGTTTCACTTTGTGCTTGTTTAAGGTTATTATGCACAACAGGAAGGAAAACAGGTCCCTTCTAAGGGTTGTACTCTTTCCCACTCAGGAAATGGACAATTTCTTAATGTAAATTTGTTTCTGTAAAAAGCTTATGTTTGAAGATTACATGCATTTAAAGTCATGACCACTTTTTTTATTTTTTTAGCAGCATATGTTCCAAAATGTCTTCCTCAATATTTGCTCTCAACGTTTCCGTCTAGGCCTATGGAATTTCTACATTTCTACACTGCTGTCATAACATATGTCGTGCTATCCCATTCATCCTTATTGTTTGTAACTTCTACAAATTCCTTTCCTCACAGATTCTGTGGAACTTCCCCGTTAATAACGTTATGTCCATCTAATTTTCAGCACCGTTTTGTAATAGTGAAAATTAATGACGTATAATTGAGGTAATGTCAGTATTAAAAACACCCAAACGTAATGAGTAACATTAATTTGCGTCTGTCTCTCTCATCTCTTGAAAACAAAGTATATCACTATTGAACTTTTGTCAGTTACTAGCTGATAATCCCGGCAATTTGCAAATTTTCTATTAGAAACGAAACCAAAACAATGAACTATGTTTATAGTATAATAAGAAAAAAAATTTATTGCGCTGTAGCTCTGAAAATACCTCTGAAAATGTGAAACAATCACACAAAGAAGTATGCGTAATGTACAGATGTATAAGTATAGCTGCTTTGCGGGTCTCCAACTCGATTTTGTAAACGTTTTTATGGCAACGGTTTTTCATAGCTCTATAGATGGCTATTGTTTTCACCTACAGCAGTTTGCGCTTAGCAGTTGAATGCCGTCGAAAGTGCAGCCAGATATAATGGACTGCCTTAAGCTGAGGGAACTATAGGAGTGTCTTGGTAGTAAAGAACAATTGTTTTAAAACGTCTTGCTTGATACGACGTTTTATCACATACCTCGATGTTTGAACGTCATATCTCTTGAACTCAGTGTCGTGAAACGAGAAATGTGTGTAGTTTAATTCAGCTGCATATGTAAATACCGTCTGTGAAATACACTACTGGCCATTAAAATTGCTACACCACAAAGATGTGCTACAGACGCCAAATTTAACTGACAGGAAGAAGATGCTGTGATATACAGATGATTAGCTTCTCAGAGCAATCACACAAGGTTGGCTCCGGTGGCGACACCTACAACGTACTGACATGAGGATAGTTTCCAACCGATTTCTCATACACAAACAGCAGTTGAGCGGCGTTGCCTGGTGGAACGTAGTTGTGATGCCTCGTGTAACGAGCAGAAATGCGTACCATCACGTTTCCGACTTTGATAAAGGTCGGATTGTACCCTATCGCGATTACGGTTTATCGTGTCGCGACATTGCTGCTCGCGTTGGTCGAGATCCAATGACTGTTAGCAGAATATGGAATCGGTGGGTTCAGGAGCGTAATACGGCATGCCGTGCTGGATACCAATGGCCTCGTATCACTAGCAGTCGAGATGACAGGCATCTTCTCCTCATGGCTGTAACGGATCTTGCAGCCACGTCTCGATCCATGAGTCAACAGATGGGGACCTTTACAAGACAACAACCATCTGCACGAACAGTTCGACAACGTTTTCAGCAGCATGGACTATCAGCTCGGAGCCTATGGCTGCGGTTACCCTTGACGCTACATCACAGACAGGAGCGCCTGCGATGGTGGAGTCAACGACGAACCTGTGTGCACGAATGGCAAAACGTCATTTTTTTTTTGATGAATCCAGGTTCTGTTTACAGCATCATGATGAGTTGCATCCGTCTTTGGCGACATCGCGGTGAACGCACATTGGAAGCGTGTATTCGTCATCGCCATACTGGCATATCACCCGGCGTGATGGTGTGGGATGCCATTGGTTACACGTCTCGGTCACCTCTTGTTCGCGTTTACGACACTTTGAACAGTGGACGTTACATTTCAGATGTGTTACGACCCGTGGCACTATCCTTCATTCGATCCCTGCGAAATCCTACGCTTCAAAATGGTTAAAATGCCTTTCAGCACTATGCGACTTGACTTCTGAGGTCATCAGTCGCCTAGAACGTAGAACTAATTAAACCTAACTAACTTAAGGACATCACACACACCCATGCCCGAGGCAGGATTCGGACCTGCGACCGTAGCGGTCGCTCGGCTCCAAACTGTAGCGCCTAGAACCGCATGGCCACTCCGGCCGGCCCCTACACTTCAGCAGGATAATGCGCGACCGCATGTTGCACGTCCTCTTCGGGCCTTTCTGGGTACAGAAAATGTTCGACTGCTCACCTGGCCAACACATTCTCCAGATCTCTCACCAATTGAAAACGTCTGGTCAATGATGGCCGAGCAGCTGGCTCGTCACAATACACCAGTCACTACTCTTGATGGTGGTATGATGTTGAAGCTGCATGGGCAGCTGTACCAGTACACGCCATCCAAGCTCTGTTTGACTCAATGCCCAGGCGTATCAAGGCCGTTATTACGGCCAGTGGTGGTTGTTCTGGGTAGTGATTTCTCATGATCTAAGCACCCAAATTGCGTGAAAATGTTATCACATGTCAGTTCTAGTATAATATATTTGTCTGCATTTCTTCTTGGTGTAGCAATTTTAATGACCAGTAGTGTATGTTGCGAATAGGTTTGGTAACAAAGAAGTAATAAATTTAAATGTAATGTATGAAGCGACCGGTTTCCACGTCTCTCAGCGTTTATCACATCATATCTCCTGATCAATAAGTCATACAATTATATAATTTTCTACGTACATTCAGCGGCATACGTGGATACTGTCTGTAGAATGTGTTGCATATGTAGTAGCAAAGACGTAATAAATTTAAACGTCATACATGATGAGCCTGTTACCCGCGCCACTGAGTGTCTATGACGTCATACGTCCTGAACTTTGTGGCACCATCATAAAATTTTGTAGGTACGTTCAGGGGCATATGTAGATAATGTCTGTAAAATTTGTTGCGAATAAAGGTAGTATCAACGACGTAATAAATTTAAACGTCGTGTATGATGCCGCAGTTTTTCACGCATCATGTTAGTTATGACTTCATATCTGCTGAACTATGATAAGTATGTGGTTGTTACCCCCACGGCGACTGTTGCCTAGCAGTAAGGGAATCGTGCACAAAGTGTGACTGAAACTGGTCCAGTCGTTCAGGAGGATATGTGGAACAGACACACACACAAAATCCATTTTTATAATACGTATGAATTAATTAAATAATTACTAGATAAAGAAATTATAAACAGAGTGTCCTCGAATCACGGTCGTACTGTTATTTTCGACGTCCCACTACGGAAGCATATACGAGCATGCAAGCTTATTCGTTCTACCGGTACCGAAACTGAATGCCAATTTGTCACAGTTTATTTATGACCTCACTCTCCGGATTAGCCCCGAGCGTCCGCCGCAAAAAGCGAAACGTTAACACCAGAACCGACGAGCAACAAAGTCAGCGGGCGGGCGTGCGGCACGGGTCATTGCAGCTTTCTGCAGGCGACCCGGCCTCGCCGCTTTGATGTCCTCTGCTGGCGTTCTTATTTCGCCGCTGACACGAGCCATTGCATTTAATTATTGGCATTGCGATTCATTAGCTCCGCAAAACAACGCCTTCGTTTGTGCCGACTGCGCGGCGGTGTGTTTCCAGTCAGCGCGCGCGTGATGCACTTAATAAAGCACGCTTCCACGTCCGCCGGCCAATCAGACCGCTGATCGCCGTGAAATCTCCAAACGAGCGACGCAGATTTCCAGCAAAGCCCAAACAGCGCTGGCTCCAAATATATTCAACAGCTTTTGCCGGCTCTATGTTGCGCTGCGCCGCGGCGTTTAGTCGCCGCTCGCTCGTGATAAATTATACCGTAATTTCCATTAAAATGTCCATTTGTAGGCGCAGTGTGCGCAGTCTGGCACTACATTACGAACTACACAGCTGCAAGTTAAGAGCTACTTTGTCTCGAGCTATATTGCCTCTGTGTTGCTATTTCCGTTTGACAAGTCTATTTACGATCTGAATTTTGTTCTGCAGTTTCCTGTAATTTCCAGAGGAAAAAAAAACTGTGTGCTGATTTTGTGTAACAAGACAGAAAATTATTCAATAAGCTGCTGCCATGTGGGCGAAAATACGTCTGTGAAAGTACAATGCAAATTAAATTTTGGCAGCCATCTCCGTTAAGTGAGTTTTTGGCTCTGACAAGGGAACCTCCCCATCGCACCCCCCGTCAGATTTAGTTATAAGTTGGCACAGTGGATAGGCCTTGAAAAACTGAACACATATCAATCGAGAAAACAGGAAGAAGTTGTGTGGAACTATGAAAAAAATAAGCAAAATATACAAAGTGAGTAGTCCATGCGCAAGATAGGCAACATCAAGGAGAGACTACGCTCAGGAGCGCCGTGGTCCCGTGGTTAGCTTGAGCAGCTGCGGAAGAAGAGGTGCTTGGTTCAAGTTTTCCCTCGAGTGAAAATTTTACTTCCCTCATTTTCGCAAGGTTATGATCTGTCTGTTCGTTCATTGACGTCTCTGTTCACTGTAATAAGTTTAGTGTCTGTGTTTTGAGACCGCACCGCAAAACCGTGCGATTAGAAGACGAAAGGACGTGCCTCTCCAATGGGAACCGAGAACATTTGATGGCAAGGTCATAGGTCAACCGATTCCTCCACAGGAAAACACGTCTGATATACTCTATACGACACTGGTGACGGCATGTGCATCATATGACAGGAATATGTTGTCGACCCACCTAACTTGTACACTTGGCGAATGGGTAAAAAGATTCTTCCACCTTTCCCGATGTAGCTTTTCTTGTGGATTTGATAATCACTCCCAAACAGTGATCGCATCGGTTGGACGGACGGACAGATGATAGTTGTCTGAAGATAAAAAATTAAACACGAGGGAAGACTTGAACCAAAGACCTCTCCTTCCGCAGCTGCTCACGTCAACCACGGGACCACTTTTTTTTTTCTCGTAACTTTAGACCGAAATGTGGTAAAAAAAAACAGTTGGATGCGAACAGGCGACTATCCGTTTAGAGTGCACGACTGTTACCACTTTTTTTTTTACTTTGCGTAAATAAAGAAAGTAAACTTTTCACTTTTTTATTTTTTTAAATGAAAAATATTACATGCCTTTTTTTTACCAAATAAAGAAAGAAAATTACCTCTTCCACTTCAGGCTTTGGCCCCTATCACCCATACTACCCCCCAAAAACCTATCTAGCCTAAAAACAAAAACAAAGCTAGTGCCACCGCCACTTTCATCCTAAAGCTAACTATGACGGCCGTTCGCCACCTACTTCAGCTTCCGCCCACGAACAAAAATTAAATATGCCTCTGAACATTTTATTAAAAAATAAAAGGAGAAAGGAAAGGGTATAATACTTTATTATACGTTATTTGTTGCTAACTTTGTTCTTGTGTATTTACATGTATTCGAACGCAGGTCTCCTGCTCACTCTTTTTTTTTTTTTTTTTTTTTTTAATCAACGTGCGAACAGTCATAGTTAATCAAACCTGGAAAACTAAAACAATGAAAACACCATCGAAGATAGTAAACATAAATAACATGAAAATAAAACTACCACTTCGTAGTGAGGCGTCCCAGCGACTGCGCCCACCGATAAGGATTGTTCAATATATGCTCGTTTGCAGTTCGTTCTGACCTCATCAGCCACTGCCTGGAACATTCCAGCTACACGGCGGGCTGTGAAAGGCACTCCATAAGTAGTTTGCGAAGCATTGTCGATATCTGGTATGCCCGGAAATAGCATGATGTCTTTCTTGCAAATAAAACCAGAAGTCAAGGAAATTCTTCTGTCCGTCACGACAGAGGTAATGGACCGCATGTCCACGTATCCAGGTGACGGAGTTGGTTCGAGTCTTGGGGTAAAATGTCTTATCCGGAAACAGTAACGTGCGTGTAGATATATGCTCCGGCCTAACTCGCAAGAGATAAGCCAGCATCTGTCGCACTAGGTGCCAAACCGGTTCCGCCTCTCCACAGCTGAGGCGGTGCTCGTCAGAATCTACAACCCACACAATTGGGAGATTCTGCCATGTGGATATTGTAGAGACGTTCTTGCGTTACCAGCTTCCCATTAACAACCATTGGGAAACAACATCGGAATCAAGCATGGCATCGTGTACAGTCTTCCACACCACACGCCACCGTACGTCAGGATACTTTAGTTCGACCACATGTAGGGGGCGGCGTTGCAGCATGTCATGATATAGGTGTCGAGTTGTGGCCATTTGTGGTGTCGTGAGCGCTACATTGCAATAACTTTGTTCTAAATAAAAACGTCCTATATAAAAGAGGGGCGCTGGGATGTCCTGTAGTGGCACCGGCGCTCTTAGTGAAGCAGGTCGTAGCGCCGTCTTGGGTCCCCTGTTCTGGGACATCCATATGGAACCACATCTAGATAGTTTGCAGCAGAGTGAAGTAGTGCTAGAGGTGATAGCCTACGCAGATGACCTCCTTTTGCTGGTCGGCGGCCGGAGCCGCGAGGACATCGAGCCTAAAATAGACAGAGCAATGACCAAATTACAGCTGTGGTGTACAAATACTAAGATGACGATCTCACCAACAAAATCGACGTACTTATTACTGAAGGGACAACTGGTAAGGAACCCTACAGTCAGAATCGGAGGCTCACCAGTTATAAGACGACAAGAGACTCGCTACTTGGGCGTCATCATCGATGAAAGGTGGAACTTCGGAAGGCATATTGAGTCAGTAACCCAAAAAGCACTACAAGTACTTAACAACCTTACTTCCATAGGCCACAAACGATTCCACCTTCCACCGCACCTAATCAAGCTGTATCACAATAGTATATTAACGTCAATAGTGTGTTACGGATCGGGAGTCTGGGCACATAGGCTCACGAGGGTGGTGCCTTCCATGGCAGTGAGAAGAGTACAGAGAAACCTGCTGTTAAGATCTAAAGGGGCGTACAGAACATCCCCAGGAAGTGCACTATTAATAATAATGGGGCTCTGTCCTTTAGATATAAAAATACGGGAGCAAGCAGCATGGTATTGGGTTACGAAGGGGAACAACACGAAAATTGAGAATATCCTGGGAGCACTGGTGAGGGACAAGGTAGAAATACGCAGAAGGGGCGAGGACTTATGGCAGCAGTCTTGGGAAACGGATGAAACTGGCAGAAGAACTTTTGGGTTCCTGCCAAATATAAAAGAAAGGTTAGGGATGAAGTACTTCGAGCCAACGCGGGGTCTAATACACTTTCTCACTGGTCATGGGCCCTACCCGACATACTTGTGTCGGTTCGGGAAAAAGGCTACACCCGAGTGTGACTGTGGCGCTTCGGAGGGCACTCCCGACCATGTGGTTTACGAGTGCCCCCTTTTCGATGATGTAGCAGTGACACTAAGACAACAGCTTCCACATAACAATACATACGACCTATTAAGACATGAAGACACTTTTGAAACACTAAATAGGCTGACAAACGAGGTATCACGGAAAGTACTGACAGCATACTTGAGGGACTTTCACGACTAAAGATAAATACTGAACGTGTCCAATTACCCTGATCCTATACCGCCTGTGCGTTGACAGGTCGTCTTTTCAGTTGCAATCCGCCACGTGCAGGACTAGGGGGACCGGGGTACCCTAATCAAGACCAAAAAGTACCGAAATTGACGTAGGTTAGTACAGTAGTTGTAGCTTTAGATATAGATATTAAGTTAGGAACCTGCAGCGACAAACAATCTTGGCCTGCCCAGTGTCAGGGGCACGCTCATCGGGATTAGCTCGATGAGCAGGGCCTACAGTAGTAGGTTTATATCTAAGCTGACACTCCTGTAACGCTGCAGGCAGTTAGGAATTAACAAGTAGGTAAGACACTAGCAATTAGCAAGTAGTATAGATTAATAGATGTAGTCTGCCTATTACCCTGTATTGAATCCTGTGTGTAGCTCACAATAACTAACATAGTACCATTGTAATAATAACAAAATAGCTGCTGGATGTATAAAATTGTAGTATTATTATGACCCACTAATCATTAAGGTGGTGGGTTCCTTTGTATAAATATTTCAGATGTTGTTAATAAAGATTAAAAAAAAAAACTAGCGACACATACTTCCTGTAAGAGGGCCACGTCGATGTCCGCCGCAACAAGCATGCGTTGTAGCATTGTCAGTTTGTGTGGTGCCCTTATCGCGTTGATATTGATTGTGGCAAGGCGAAAGGTGTGCTGCCTAGCCTCTTCACCTAGGGTAGACGCCATCGCAATCAAAGCTAACCGCAAGAGATACCGGACCCACCAAACCCGTTACAAATTATGAGTCTTTCACGCTAGGAGTGGCATCCCCAATGCCACCCCCTCCCCTGTCACCCGTGCCCTCTCCAGGAAGTTCCTCAACATCGTCCGACCACAGTGGGTGCAACAAGATGCTGTGTAGCTGATCGCCACCTAAATCTCTCTCACGTACGTCGTCTTTGGTACAGGTAGACGGAGCGCCATCCATCGACGCGACGTGCTGCATTTGTGGTGCTTGAAGTAACTGGGCACTCGTAGTATGGGCAAGTGAACCGTCTACACCACTTAGATCCTCAGCAGGCGCAGCATCCATGCCGTCTGATGAGATGTCTCCTTCTTGACGGGCCGTGTGTAGGAGGCAATCGTCAGAAGGGGTCCACCGACGTCGCTTGCGTCGTCGACGCGAACGTTGCTTTCGAACGTGGACATCCGTAACCAAATGTGGGAGGCAATCCAGTGTCGTATCACCTTCCGCTAGGAAAGCCGCGGTCGGGACAGTGTTTGCGTCCACGTCCATCGCGTTCTGAATGTTATGTTGCGTCTGGATTCCGTGGGACTGTTCCTGCTGTTGTTGCTGTGGAGGGGGCGACATACGGGTTGGCATCGGGAGTCCTTCCTCTTCCTCCCGTGGTACTTCTGACGTCGATGGATGTGTCTGATCGCCCGTTTCGTCCTCATGTATGGTGCGCATCGTCGTCTGAGCGTACGTGAGGGGCAGGATTGTCGTCCCCGCCGGGGAAACGGAGTCTCCCACTGGTATCTGCGTAATTCTACGTTGTAAGCAGCTCGATCGAACATGGCCTTCCAGCCCACATCCGGAACAGGTACGCGGTTGACCGTCGTACATGATGATTGCACGACAGCCACCGATGTTCAGATAGGACGGCACATGTTTCTTGAGTTCAAGTTCAATTTGGCGCACACCATTGTAGACCTTATACGTCGAGAAAGTTTGCCACTTTTCTGCAACGTGGCTGATAACATTGCCATATGGTCGGAAGGCGTCCTTGACAACTTCCTCTGGAACCTCGAAGGGGAGCTCAAAAACCCTTACAGTCCTTAGGCCCATGCCTGCATGATCCACCGTCACTGCACCGATATGCCCGTCAGAATGTTTGAATCTGAGTGAGTGCGAGTAGTTAGACACCACAGACGCGCAGACCTCTGCACTGGTCATTTTAACATAAACCACGCTCGCCGTTATAGAAAAATGTATTCCGACGACAGTCGCCGGATCTAAACGTAGATCGCCGCGTATGAACTGTTCTATTTCATAGGCTCGAGGACGCGCCGCACAGCGAGAAGGTAAACACAAGCAAGCGCTCACGGTCGCGCACGGCGGGGCGCAGCGGACGTCCTCGCCCCACCGCAGCCGAAAGCAGACTTGGACCACGGTGCTCCTGAGCTCAAACCTTCCTCGATGTTGCATATCTTGAACATGGACTACTCACTGCCCGCATCTCGTGGTCGTGCGGTAGCGTTCTCGCTTCTCACGCCCGGGTTCCCGGGTTCGATTCCCGGCGGGGTCAGGGATTTTCTCTGCCTCGTGATGGCTGGGTGTTGTGTGCTGTCCTTAGGTTAGTTAGGTTTAAATAGTTCTAAGTTCTAGGGGACTTATGACCACAGCAGTTGTGTCCCATAGTGCTCAGAGCCATTTGAACCATTTTTTTGATCCCCTGATGCCTCAGAACATGTCCTACCAACCGATCCCTTCTTCTAGTCAAGTTGTGCCACAAACTCCTCTTCTCCCCATTTCAATTCAATACCTCCTCATTAGTTATGTGATCTACCCATCTAATCTTCAGCATCCTTCTGTAGCACCACATTTCGAAAGCTTCTATTCTCTTCTTGTCCAAACTATTTATCGTCCACGTTTCACTTACATACATGGCTACACTCCATACAAATACTTTCAGAAATGACTTCCTGACACTTAAATCAATATTCGATGTAAACAACTTTCTCTTCTTCAGAAACGCTTTCCTTGCCATTGCCAGACTACATTTTATATCCTCTCTACTTCGACCATAATCAGTTATTTTGCTCCCCAAATAGCAAAACTCATATACTACTTTAAGTGCCTCATGTCCTAATCTAATTCCCTCAGCATCACCGGACTTCATTAGACTACATTCCATTATCCATCCATTATTCCATCCTTTTGTTGATGTTCGTCTTATACCCTCCTTTCAAGACACTGTCCATTCCATTCAACTGCTCTTTCAAGTCCTTTTCTGTCTCTGACAGAATTACAATGTCATCGGCGAACCTCACGGTTATTGTTTCTTCTCCATGGATTTTAATACCTACTCCGAATTTTTCTTTTGTTTCCTTTACTGCTTGCTCAATATAGAGATTGAATAACATCGAGGAGAGGCTACAACCCTGTCTCATTCTCTTTCCAACCACTGCTTCCCTTTCATGTCCCTCGACTCTTATAACTGCCATCTGGTTTCTGTACAAATTGTAAATAGCCTTTCGCTCCCTTTATTTTACCCCTGCCACCTTTAGAATTTGAAAGAGAGTATTCCAATCAACATTGTCTAAGTCTACAAATGCTAGAAACGTAGGTTTGCCTTTCCTTAATCTTTCTTCTAAGGTAAGTCGCAAGGTCAGTATTGCCTCACGTGTTCTAATATTTCTACGGAATCCAAACTGATCTTCCCCGAGGTCCGCTTCTACTAGCTTTTCCATTCGTCTGTAAAGAATTCGCGTTAGAATTTTCCAACTGTGGCTTATTAAACTGATTGTTCGGTAATTTTCACATCTGTCGACACCTGCTTTCTTTGGGATTGGAATTATTATATTCTTCATGAAGTCTGAGGGTATTTCGCCTGTCTCATACATCTTGCTCACCAGATGGTAGAGTTTTGTCAGGACTGGCTCTCCCAAGGCCGTCAATAGTTCTAATGGAATATTGTCTACTCCGGGGGCCTTGTTTCGACTCTGGTCTTTCAGTGCCCTGCCAAACTCATATCTCCCATTTCATCTTCATCTACATCCTCTTCCATTTCCATAATATTGCCCTCAAGTACGTCGCCCTTGTATAGACCCTCTATATACTCCTTCCACCTTTCTGCTTTCCCTTCTTTGCTTAGAACTGAATTTCCATCTGAGCTCTTGATATTCATGCAAGTGGCTTTTTTTTCTCCAAAGGTCTCTTTAATTTTCCTGTAGGCAGTATCTATCTTACCCCTAGTGAGATAAGCCTCTACATCCTTACATTTTTCCTCTAACCATCCCTGCTTAGCCATTTTGCACTTCCTGTCGATCTCATTTTTGAGACGTTTGTTTTCCTTTTTGCCTCCTTCATTTACTGCATTTTTATATTTTCTCCTTTCATCAACTAAATTCAATATTTCTTCTGTTACCCAAGGATTTCTACTAGCCCTCGTCTTTTTACTTACTTGATCCTCTGCTGCCTTCACTACTTCATCCCTCAAAGCTACCCATTCATCTCCTACTGTATTTCTTTCCCCCATTCCTGTCAATTGTTCCCTTATGCTCTTCCTGAAACTCTGTACAACCTCTGGTTTAGTCAGTTTATCCAGGTCCCATCGCTTAAATTACCGCCTTTTTGCAGTTTCTTCAGTTTTAATCTACAGTTCATAACCAATAAATTGTGATCAGAGTCCACATCTGCCCCTCGAAATGTCTTACAATTTATTACCTGGTTCCTAAATCTCTGTCTTACCATTATATAATCTATCTGATACCTTCTAGTATTTCCAGGATTCTTCCATGTGTACAACCTTCTTTTATGATTCTTGAACCAAGTGTTAGCCAGAAAAGAAAATGAATTGTTATTTTATATATATATTTTTTAAATGTCGAAAAAATGAGTATTTTGTGGGCCACTTGGTAACAGAATCAGGGATTAATTACACTATTATAATAACATACGTTGAGCATTAAATACCTGAATAAGAGCAGCATATTGATATATTTGAGATCGTTCGGAAGAAACATTATTATTTCTAAGCATTTTTATAGTCGCGATGTTGTCATACCCGGAACAACAATAAGGGACCAGAAGATTTATAGATTTTAAAAGAAATGCAACAGTACACAATTAAAAAAAGTTGATTCAGAAATAATAGGAAAAACGATATGTTCCTCCTGCCCCATGATGCGTTCGGCCCATCAGCGTGATCGTAATTTCTGGTGATGAACTAACACAAAATAATTATCACTCAAGTAAGTAAGGAGATTGAAATCATCAAGGTTAATTTACTAAAATAAGTACACTTATCGTTAAGACACCTTTTTTTAAATGCTACGTACATTTTCATATTAAATTACAATAGATGACCATTGTGGTTGAATACTTTATACATAACAGTCAAAATGCCCTCTTGATGCTGTCTGTTCGTAATCAATTTGAAAAACTACATGTTTTCTGATTGGAAAAATAACAATTAGCATATTCGCTCAATATTTTCACATGAAATATAAAATACCGTTGCGGAGCGCAGCAAGTCCGCGTCCGCCTTTCATGGAATACAAATAGTAAAAGGTTAGGTGCCAAATGCCTCATTTGTCTTGAAACAACAGAATTCTTTTTATATCAGTAATCGATACATGTACATAGAGATTTACAGACACCGCGCAAGAACGGCAAAGATAAAGAATAGTAGATTCTGTCGCTGCTATGCGATGGTTCATTTCTTTTACTTTACAATTGTTCGATAACTTTAGGCCATCAGGCGTGTTCTATTGAGCGTATATTAATGTTTGTTAGGCGAAAATTACTAATATTGCAAGCTGTATTTGTTCAGGTCCCGTAAGCAGCCACACAATCGGTTTCTCAACTTCTCATCTTCTGGTGTAATATTTTAAAAGCTATGTGATTGGTTACAGAATGCCGCATTTTAACAATTGGCATGGCTAGGCAGTTCGCAACTTAACACAAACATGACTTTCATCATTGACGGTGGTCTCTTTATGATTTGATGTTTGTTTTTTATCTACTGAGGAAAGCTAAAATCCTTACTGAGCCACGTCAATTATTACACTGTGGCTTTCTGTAACCTGTGACATAGAATTTATATTTAAAGCAGAAGAAGTAATTTAAAAGTTGCGAAACTGGTTATGTGGGCTTATAAGTGGCCTGAACAAATACAGCTACAGCGGACCGTTGGAAATTTCATTCAGTTTCATTTTAATAGTTTTAACACCTGTATTTTTTTAAAAACTGTTCATCGTATTGTAAGGTTAGGGTTATTTGGTTCCTTATTCTATGACTGAACACAACCGTGTAAGCTGTAATGACATTGTTTATTACTGCAATTTTGTCATGGAAATATACGCTTTTACACAGTTTACAATGTGACAATGTTAAGACAGTTGTCAACATGATGCATGACACACCAATATTAAATTTTAACTAGAAGTTTCTTCACAAAATTATTCTTACGATTACTTTATGATGTTGGCGAGTACTACTATAAATCATCCGATTCCGGTTCAAAGTTCGATACTATGTTTAGGATGTCAATCAAGTCTACGGAGGATGGTTAGTTTTGTGACAAGTCGAGCAAAAGATTACTCAAGGTCGCTCGAGTTACAGTGGATGCAAGCTGGTGAACCAACAAGCTTACGCCTCTGCATGCGGTATTTACCTTAGCTACGATGAGTGGTCATCTGCCTGACTGCTCTCACGCTTCCGAAATTCATATGAAACTAATGAAACCTTTGCAGAATTGCCCAGCAGAAACTCTCCCTATGTTCCTTGATATGCAAGAAAACATGAACTTATCCCTAGTCTCAGACTATGACGATATACATGCGCATGGCTAGAGCAGCGTGCATATTACAATGCCCTAACAGTTCTTGCAAGAACAGTTAACAAACTGGCTGGTTCATTTCTCCACAGTTGGAGCCCAACGACGCTATAGCTAATTTCTAGCTGGAGGTCGGCCTCTGTGAACACAGTGTTCACACAAATTTCTCCTCTGCGTCGAACAGAGCGTTATGCGCTCTGTTCTGCACTTGACGCCAGTTCAGAGAAGAGTCCCAGAAAATTTCCATCATGTCTTTCTCATAGCCGAACTGTTTCCCCATCTGAGTTCTTTCGTTCTCCACGTCACAGCTATTTTCGACCAATAGGAGCGTTCCTCTTATTTTGTGGAAACACTCTCTACCAATCGCAAGTGATCTACCACTGAACTGCGTCGCAATCTCAGCACTTTATTCTTCCCTAGTTCGTTTCCGCCAATCAGACGTTTCGTGCCCACTCACATGTGTATCAATCGCTGTTCACGTGATCAACTGCGTCACTGGTTTCGTTCGTATCCATTTGGAATTCCGAAACGCAGTTTTCTAAAGCTTCTTTCTGTCCTACTTCTGGTGGCCTGTTACTCGCTCTGCAGTATGCGTCAGCTGTCCAATCGCTGGCTCCCACCGTGTGACGCCCCTCTTAAGAGCTCTCCGTAGTACCTCCCGGGGTTTGGCCTGTGCATCTGCCCGCGCTGGCTTCCACACTAAATGTTTCCTCTCGCTGCTTGTTTCCCTTCTGCTCATTGACATTTATTGTATTGGAGTGGCATGTTAATACCATCGATTGAGTGTCATCGCTTTTGCGTTACCTACTTATAGGCAAATCTCCTCATTACCCCAATAGTAAGTTAGGTGTCATATTCACCTTCCCATTACGATGTATGAAACTCTTATGTAAGGTATGAACTTGACTTTCATTTATTGTACCACCTTACATTTTAACTTTGAGACTAATCTGTTTTTTGATTACTAAATTTATGTTAAATGATGATGGATATGTGTTGAAGTTGATGAAACCGTCATTTAACATTATCCTTCCCTTTTTCAATATCCACAGCATTCACATCAATCATAATATAAGGAAGTTTCATTTCTTATAATATAGATTTATGATTTATTTTAAACTCAAACAAAAGATTCTCATGGCTTTACAGGCATAATCCTATTCATGAACCTTTTCATATTCCTCAAAATCTTCTATCTAGGCATTATAACTTTACAAAAATTTTCAAATTTGACTTTTACAAACCTTTTAAATTTATTTTCCTATTAATTACCTTACACTATGGTTCAAATGGCTCTGAGCACTATGGGACTTAACATCTGAGGTCATCAGTCCCCTACCACTTAGAACTACTTAAGCCTAATCAACCTAAGGACGTCACACACATCCATTCCCGATGCAGTATTCGAACATGCGGCCTTAGCAGTCGTGTGGTTCCGGACTGAAACGCCTAGAACCGCTCGGGCACAGCGGCCGGTAATTACTTTACAAAACGTAAACAGACATCATGGAATACCTAAACCTATTTATATTTATCTATCCTCTCTTTTTGAACAACCTATCAGACACTAGAATCTTAACCTCTCCAATGTTAACTTCAGGTTGTCCGCCCCCGGTAGCTGAGTGCTCAGCGCGACAGGCTGTCAATCCAAAGGGCCCGGGTTCGATTCCTGGCTGGGTCGGAGATTTTCTCCGCTCAGGGACTGGGTGTTGTGTTGTGCTAATCATCATCATCTCATCCCCATCGACGCGCAAGTCGCCGAAGTGGCGTCAAATCGAAAGACTTGCTCCAGGCGAACGGTCTACCCGACGGGAGGCCCTCGTCATACGACATTTCATTTCAACTTCAGGTTTTCTTAATTCAAACATGTTGAAAAATCTGAAATACTAGGAAATATTATCGTCATATGAAGATAAAAATTATTAAACGCATTGCCAATATGGATCTGTTGCTACCACATAAAAGTCTTCAATTGCCAATATTCTTAAACACAATCGCAATTTTTTTTCTTATTTCCCTTTGTTCGGGTACTAGACTGTCACAGACAGTTCCTTCTCCTACATCTTTAACATGGTTAACTGAAATCGTCACTTTGTTTTTCGTGTGTTTCGACATGCCTCCGTCGAACATGGGATGACCATCAGTCGTAGGCCTCGCCGCGTCTCCTCTGAGCATGGAATGACGGTCGGCAGAGAGAAAGGTTACTCAAGGTCCGAGCGTGTCGTTAATGCGTGGTTGCCTTTGTTCCATTTCACATGTGTCTATGGCGACGTTGTATTGGAGATCTATTCTTGTCAGCATAAACTTTTCTTCTTCATTTGACGAATCTCTATGTCGGTTCATCAATGGTCTATTCGTCTCCAGGTTTTCATATGAGTAGTCATCCCCCATCTCTCGGTATGATGCCTGAAGGTGTGGCAACTTACCATAAGGAATATCGGATATTTGTACCGCTAGATCAGTTAAATGCAACAATGGCATTGTATAGGAAGGGATTTGAAAAGGTTTCTTGATCTCTTCTGGTCCAGGGTCTTCTCTCTTCCCAGTCTTCTGCGTTCATTCTTCTGTTCTTGGTGCATCTTGCTGTCTTCTCACTTGTGTCTTCGTTCTTATGGCGTCTTCTTCGAAATTATTGTGTATTCTTTTACTGTATTCGGTTGTTCATCTAGATAGATTGGACAGGCTTCCATCGTTTTCTCGCTCCGTTCCACAAGTATTCAGGGGTTGTTTCGCAGTTGTTGCATCCCGTATTGTCTGATAACCGTTTCAGCGATTCTGCATGTAGCGTTATAGAAACACGTCTCCTCTTCTTCCTGTGGTGCATTTAAACACCCACTCTTCCTCGCTGTACTATGTCCGCCACCGTTCCGGTTCGGTGGACATCCATCATCTCTCCATATGCTGCTTTGAACAGTTCGCGATAGAAGTGTCAAGTATCTAACACTTTCGCAAAACCATTGTTATAACGCTTGTATGTGGCTTTCGTATGAATGAAGCTCACACACGGAACACGTTGATTGTATCCAGGATGCGTTGTAGCTCTCCAAAGTTTTCCGCAGAGGTTGAAACGTCCCCTTATGTACATGACTGTCCTTAAACTGACACACAATATTTTTAGCGCAACGCAATCTGACTTTCAATAATCCCTACAAAAGAATGGCCCTGACTAACATTAACCCATACCTTTCAAAAATCACTTACCTCACAAAAATCTTCGTTACTGGAACTACTGCAATACAGCGAGCGCCACTACTGCCAGCTAAATAAAAGAAAATAAAAGAAAATTTCATGGGTGGGATTAAAATTTAGGACCAACGGTACTAAGTCCAAGATTTACTGATGACATTGCAATGCTCAGTGAAAGTGAAGAAGAATTACAGGATCTATTGAATGGAATGACGAGTATGATGGATGAAGAGCACATGTATTGAAAGTAAACCGAAGAAAGAGGAAATTAATCAGAACTAGCAGAAATGAAAATAAGTAGACAAAGTTAAGGAATTGTTGGAAAAAATAGCTCATGACAGAGGAAGCAACGAGGACATACAAAGCAGACTAGCACAGGCAGAGAGGGCATTACTGATCAAGAGAATTCTATTAGTATCAAACATAGGACGTAGTTTGAGAAAGAAGTTTCTGCGAATGTACGTTAGGAGCATAGCAGTGTTTGGTACTGGGTCATGGTCTGTGGGAAAACCAGAACAACAGAGAATCAAAACGTTGAGATATGGTACTACAGATTAAGTGGAGTGATGAGGTAAAGAATGAGACGGTTTTCCGGAGAATCGGTAAAGAAAGGAACGTATGGAAAACAGTGACAAGAAGAACAGGATTATGGGACATCTGTAAAGACATGAGGAGATAACTTCGATGGTACCAGTGGACGCTGTAGAGGGTGAAAACTGTAGAGGAAGACTGTAATATATCAAATAAATAAATGAGGATGAGGGGTAGTACTCCGAGATGAAGAAGCTGGCATAGGAGAGTAATTTGTGGACGGAAGCATCAACTTGATATCTATACAAGTAATCAATATGAGGCACACAGGTTTCAAAGCGCCAGCTACTGCTGGACGGTGATGACAGTACGTTGTGATTCTAGGAAAAATAAGCCTCATACCGATTAGATGTATAGAAACTAGCTGCCTCTGACCATGTGGCTTGTAGGCTTGAAATCGGTAATAACACAGTAAAACTCATCATACGACTGCCTTCTGGCGTTATTTACGACGGATAATTTAAATAATAATTGTCAACTTTGGGTATACAAACAGCGGCGCCTAAGATGCCAGACCGCTCCGGGTGGGGAACTGAAATTCCATAAAGAAAAAAAAGGGGGCAGGATACACAAGTCAATAAGTTAGCTACTCCGAATATTTTTATTCGCCTGGAAATTTTGACCTTCACTAAGGTAAGTGTTCGTAAATTAAAGCGCACGCAACTAGCCATGGAGTGATGTATGCTAGGAGTCAACCACAGGGATAGGATTCGATCAGAGAACATTAGAAGGAAAACAAAGGTTACAGACATCCTTGTGAGAATCGCAAGCCTGAGGTGTCAATATGTCGAAAACGTAAAATGGCTCTGAGCACTATGGGACATAACATCTATGGTCATCAGTCCCCTAGAACTTAGAACTACTTAAACCTAACTAACCTAAGGACAGCACACAACACCCAGCCATCACGAGGCAGAGAAAATCCCTGACCCCGCCGGGAATCGAACCCGGGAACCCGGGCGTGGGAAGCGAGAACGCTACCGCACGACCACGAGATGCGGGCTCGAAAACGTAACTTGATAAATTCACAGCACATGAACCCCTAGAATTGTACATCGGAGACCATGATATCATAAGAGAGGCACTGGAAGACCCCAAAAGTAATAGCTTGATGGCGTGAAGCTTTGGCTGGAAGACGATGGTACCAGGTGGCTCAAAATCGAAGACAATGGAAACATTTGGAAAAGGCCTATATTCAGCAGTGGACAGAGATAGGCTGAAGACAAAGAAGAAGAAGTCGTATGGGATAATATTCTGGAGTGATACCTCACTTAGGGAGAAGCATTCACTGCATAAAAGAAAATATGTGGAGTTGCAAGCATCTCTTAAAGTTGTTGTTGTTGTGGTCTTCAGTCCTGAGACTGGTTTGATGCAGCGCTCCATGCTGCTCTATCCTGTGCAAGCTGCTTCATCTCCCAGTACCTACTGCAACCCACATCCTTCTGAATCTGCTTAGTGTATTCATCTCTTGGTCTCCCTCTACGATTTTTACCCTCCACGCTGCCCTCCAACACTACATTGGTGAACCCTTGATGCTTCAGAACATGTCCTACCAACCGATCCCTTCTTCTAGTCAAGTTGTGCCACAAACTTCTCTTCTCCCGAATCCTATTCAATACTTCCTCATTAGTTATCTGATCTACCCATCTAATGTTCAGCATTCTTCTGTAGCACCAAATTTCGAAAACTTCTATTCTCTTCTTGTCCAAACTATTTATCGTCCATGTTTCACTTCCATACATGGCTACACTCCATACAAATTCTTTCAGAAACGACTTCCTGACACTTAAATCAATACTCGATGTTGACAAATTTCTCAGAAATGCTTTCCTTGCCATTGCCAGTCTATATTTTATATCCTCTCTACTTCGACCATCATCAGTTATTTTGCTCCCCAAATAGCAAAACTCCTTTACTACTTTAAGCGTCTCATTTCCTAATGTAATTCCCTCAGCATCACCCGACTTAATTCGATTACATTCCATTAACCTCGTTTTGCTTTTGTTGATGTTCATCTTATATCCTCCTTTCAAGACACTATCCATTCCGTTCAACTCCTCTTCCAAGTCCTTTGCTGTCTCTTCAAGTAGCTGGGAATATTAACCACAGCCACACAGTACATCTATTCATTTACGAAATTTGATATCGGCAATACATTTCAATTACTCAGTAACAAACTTAATGAGTCCGCAGCTCGTGGTTGTGCGGTAGCGTTCTCGCTTCCCGCGCCCGGGTTCCAGGGTTCGATTCCCGGCGGGGTCAGGGATTTTCTCTGCCTCGTGATGACTGGGTGTTGTGTGATGTCCTTAGGTTAGTTAGGTTTAAGTAGTTCTAAGTTATAGGGGACTGATGGCCATAGATGTTAAGTCCCATAGTGCTCAGAGCCATTTGAACCATTTGAACAAACATATTGACAAGTACACGGCTAGAAAGAAAAATGATCTCCATTACCCTTTAATTAATCTCACAATGGCACAGAAATGGATGAAATATCCAGCTATGACGCTCTTTGACAGTCTACTCACTGTAGTGGAATGTATGACATAAGTAGAAGTGTAGTGAAAATTATATATATATATATATATATATATATATATATATATATATATATATATATATATATATATATATATATCCTTAACAGCTACTTCTGCACCATAGAGACGTTCTTGAATAGAAATAATTAGTCGCTTTTGCAGAAAAATGCATAGGTGGCCAGCATGTAGCAATATAAATATTCTTTCATTGCATTTACATGTACTATGGGTGTCCCTTCCAATAGTCGTCAGGCGCATTTTCTCTGGTGTTACGGAAGATACTTGCAATTTCGCGACGGAGAGCGTTGATTTTTTCTCATTATGAGCAAATGGTAATTAAAGCGGAATTTTACGTGTCCATCTGATAGAGCTGTCCCATATTAGTCTAGTGCGATATTCGTTTTATCTATATGCATTGAAGGAGACATTACAGCGCGAAGGATAATCCTACTCCAGCAGAGACAGGACAGCACCCTGCCCCGTGGTGACTGCTACCCACATGCAGCAGTGCTGGAGTGTTAATGCAGGCCCGGGCGCAGTTTCAAACTGGTTACGTCTGACGTCTCGTCAGAGGAATATCGTCGTGTAATAAGTGTGGTACAAGTCATATCGATCTCTGCTAGGTTACATCGGGTTCCCATTCCACGCTTCTGAAGTTATACACTAATGAGTCAAATATCACCTACTAAACAGTGTGTTTGCCCATATATGATACCGAATACAACAGTGATACTGGTTCACTTGGATTTGATACGTTCTTGGTAGGTTTTCGGAGGTATCTGGCTCGAAATGTGTATACACAGGTCAGGTAATTGCCGTAAATTATGGAATGGTGTGTTGTGGGTGCGGAGCTGGCGTCCGATAGTGTCCCAGATGCGTTGCGTAGGATTCCGATCGGACACATTTGGCAGTCAAGACACCAACCTGAGTTCACTTTCACGATCCTCACACCACTTTAACACGAATCTGACCGTGTGACACTGTGCTTTAACTGCATATCTACAGTGGCGAGAGATCTGAATTTCTCCGCCACTCGGCCAAGGTCAAACCATCAGTGCCTAAAGCGTGTCTATTCAGATCAGGCAAAGGAATGCGAAACTATCCAAAGTAAAATTAAATGCTTAAAAATGTTACAAGACTTCGCCAGATTTCGTAGAACTATACCGATATTAAATCATTAGCGTTTCCACATGATACCTCAAAAATACACCTTTTATGGAACTTTTTATGAAATTTCTAACAGAGGTGGAAAGTATTTCTGGATTTAGGTCCAGTTTTATATGCAATATTTTGTAGAAGTTTCTCCGAAGATACCACTTTTAATTTTGAAGTCATTCAATAAAATCTGATTTTTTAACTAAAATTTGTAGAAACATGATAGATTGACTGATCTCTATAATTCAGATACAATGTTAAAATGATAGCAGTACGTTTTTTGAATACAATAAATGAAATTCGTGATCTAGCAGGACAGAGCGGGTGAGGTTATATTTGCGGAAATGGGCCAAAATAAGCTGCTGTCAGTTACACTCAACATATAAATTTTTATTATTTAAAAAAACACACAATAACATAAGCAAGAATTAAAAACTCTCAAGGTTTTAACAAAAGAGCTCCTTTAATTTGATTTAAATGTGCTGAAAGCCACATACGAAAATACAGGGCCCAAGACCTAAGGAAGGAATTGATGTACAGGAGTTCTTCTGGAAGTTTCACTGCTTTCAAAAAAAAAATTTTTACTTCAATAAAAATAGGCTGAAGGCTACAGATTAAGCAAGAACAAAGTTATGGCATAAGGCCAAAACAAATATTTTCAATGTTAATTGTAAATAGACTGTAACTCGGCTGAAGGCCGCATATCAACCAAACAATTTAATGGCTTAAAGTCTAGAAAGAAGGGCTTTCAATTTAACAGGCTGAGGGCCTTAGCTTAAAACATTTCATGCAAACTCGGCTGAAGGTCTTACAGCCAAAAAAATTACAATGTTATGACTTAAGGGCAAGAACAAGATTTTGAATTTTCAGTTTAAGAGAGTTTAAAACTCGGCTGAAGGCCACACAGAATACTTAAGACTAGAAGGAAATCACCATGTAAAATACAAGGAGCGGCGCTCAGAAGTTTCCAAGGGTCGGCCTGGAAGTAACACTAACGCACGCTTAGGTGAGACAGGCAGCCGGACTGACAACCTCTTAATCGGACGGCAACCCAACCGAAGGGCAACCAACAAAACAACCAACAAAATCAGTTCTGCTCCACCCGACGAGCCAAACGAGAACAAGACGTCAATAGCTCAATGTCCTGGATACTGCTGCCCAATCCAGCCAAGTCAGAATAAATGCCCAAAACTATCAACACACCTCACGTGTCGAACTGCATGCTGTGCAGGACAGCAACAACACGACGAGGAAAATACACCGCCAAAAACTACTTTAATGGCCAGGGCAGGTAACCGGAATGTAAACGGCCACAAGGCAGAAGATACCGCTGTTGCACTTCATTAATGAAGGAGTGAATTAAATTAAGTTAAACACCATCCAAGAAAACTGCTGCAATTCTAGCCAACTTCAATGCACACATGTTGTTGCTCGCGGGAATCATTTAGCTACAATATAGCAAGTCAGCAACTGGAAGCAGTTAATTCCATAAATTATCTGGTAGTACGCATTAGGAGTGATTTAAAATGGAATGATCATATAAAGTTGATGGTCGGTAAAGCAGATGCCTGACTGAGATTCATTGGAAGAATCCTAAGGAAATGCAATCCGTAAACAAAGGAAGTAGGTTACAGTACGCTTGTTCGCCCACTGCTTGAATACTGCTCAGCAGTGTGGGATCCGTACCAGATAGGGTTGATAGAAGAGATAGAGAAGATCCAACGGAGAGCAGCGCGCTTCGTTACAGGATCATTTAGTAATTGCGAAAGCGTTACGGAGATGATATATAAACTCCAGTGGAAGACTCTGCAGGAGAGACGCTTAGTAGCTCGGTACGGGTTTTTGTTGAAGTTTCGAGAACATACCTTCACCGAGGAGTCGAGCAGTATATTGCTCCCTCCTACGTATATCTCGCGAAGAGACCATGAGGATAAAATCAGAGAGATTAGAGCCCAGACAGAGGCATACCGACAATCCTTCTTTCCACGAACAATATGAGACTGGAATAGAAGGGAGAACCGATAGAGGTACTCAAGGTACCCTCCGCCACACACCGTCAGGTGGCTTGCCGAGTATGGATGTAGATGTAGATGTAGAGGCAACAAGCTGGATCAAACGAAGAGAAGTGATAGCAATTGAGGCTTGATAGTAGGTTATGTGAGCACTCCACTTTAGAGTCCAAGATCGGTGGGCGACGCACTTCATAACCCTCACAAGAAGCGCCGGACAACTCCAACCGCGCGTGCACGCCGCCAGCGGCTCCGGCCCGACCTCACGCGGTGGGGACCTCTTCGCTGTCCTGCGCCAACTGACCGACTGCCTCACACTTGGAAACGGTCAAAAGACCAAATACACGTCGGCCGATGAGGCGACCGACCGTACGACCATCCAGCGGTCGTTCCCGCCCCAGTCTCCTTCCGTCGGAAAATGCATGTGTGTACCCAGAGGTCGGCAAGTACTGTCTGTCAGCACCTCGCTGGCGCTCCGTCCCCAACGCTGCTCCGTGCCCGACTGCACTCCTGGCCCATCTCCATCTGACTTCCAGACACACGACGGCCTAGAAATACTATCGGTCGCTGCAGAGATGGTACGACAGTGCACTATCGATACGCGCTGCTGCTGCCACTCACGGGCAAGTAAGGCAGGATGTCAGTGACGCCAGTAAATGGAGTAAGAAAACGAGGTGGCAGTAGCGTAATAGAAGTTGACAAACAATAAATGGCACGAACACAAGCCGGCACGGCTCAGTTAGTAACCTGTGCCAAATTTAAAAACGATACTATAAATTGAAAAGGGTACAGACGGTAGATAATGGACAGTTCAGAGGTCACAATCTACCGTAGAAAAATCTACCTTAGAAAAATTCAGGAAATCAGAGATTAAGAATTATTGAACGTATAATTGAATATAAAATACTTAGGGTAAAGTTCCTCTGAAAGAAAAATTGGGAAAGTCGTTTTTCATCAATTAACAATGATATAAATGATATTATATAAAAAAAATGTGTTATGAGAGAATTCCTGCCGACACTAGGTGCGTTCTAACTCAATGTGTTTCCTTCGCCATCTGCACCACGAGTGCAGAAGGACCAAGATTGTAGAATGAAAAAGTCCATTCGATTGTCATCAGTCGCACGTGATGCGTGTTGCTACTCTTCAGAACGTGCCGTAATTCCAACAATGTCTGCGTTCACTAAACCTCGGATGGGGTCAAAGACCGAGTTACTTGAGTGCTTTTCGATCAACTACTTATCGTGTAGATTTGGTTCAAAGGCGTAAAAGCGCACTCGGGAACATTAATAACTTGCTGGGTGTCTTGTGTGTCTATTTCGGTGTTCCTAACTTTGTGTGCTACCCGTTGCTGTGGAAAACTGCGTGACAAAAGGTGTTATTCGCCGCTTTAAGGAGACCAATTAACAGCACTTGATTACAGATGAGAGATAATTAGTAATATTTGGAACTTCCAGTAGAAATTGTCTCTGAACGTTTCCAAGTGCTGATTACAATAGGAAAACTTTAACGAATCCTTAAACTATTAATTTGAGTGTGTGTGAACTTTACTTGAATATACTGATTTGTTACACTACAAGAGACTTTCATTTATCGCCGTAGTTGTTGTGTACAAAGATTAGAACACTTTATTTCAGTGTTGGTGAACTGAGTTGTGGGCTTGTATACCGAAGATTGTGGGCACCATGTTCTCTGTCGCTTTCTGGATGTCTGCACAAATAATTGCTGGGATCTTGTAATCGGTAATGGTGACTGAAAGTCGCACAAATTTAAACAAAATAAAACAAAATAGAAATCAGCAATAATAAAATACAAACCCGCAACTGCACCAGTCGGACAGTTATTCCACTTTAAGATGACGTCGCTGTCGGGGAGGTCGTCAACCACGAAGAGATGATGGTGGTCCTTAATAACGTTTAAGTAGTCCACAAATGTGGATTATTACCACAGGTGTCACAGAAGTTATGATGAAAATACTCCGTAGCGCACTACTGTCCCCATTGGCCTATGTCGGTTGAACGGCGCATACTTGGAGCAGCTGTCTGCCTGGCTGACGACGCATGAGAACATGATTATTGACCTGGTGTAACAAGAAATGTTAGTCATCCTACCAGGTGACAAGTTGCCAACGATTCATGTACTGATCTCGATCTTCCCGCGTCCATTGCAATCTTAACTGATGGTTTCGCGGGAGCAACATGGCAACGCGTAGGAGCCATCTGCTTCGGAGATCAATGTTCAGCCAGGGCCTATGACGGCGCACTGCAAAACACCTGTGCCTGGGCCAGCACTTAGATTCTCTGTTGTCACATCTTGCACTGATGGCCGCCTATTCTGCTTTAGAGAGGAAAGAGCTTCCGAAAACCAGGTCCTACGCTGAGGGGCGGATGACCACCGTCTTGCCTACTCGTTGATTCACCGTCCTTCACTCACTTTTCATAGACGATAGTAGGATGAGAACAGCCGACGTTTCCGTTTCCGAGATGATCGTTCTCTGCCACTAGGCCATGAACAGCAACCTGCTCTGTGTGAAAGTCGCTTATGTCAGTCTATTTCTCCGTTTGTGGCGCTTATATTGTCTGGAACAGTTACCCGTTTGTCTCTGATCGGCTTACATTCTTTTCTTAAGTGTCAAGCGCACACAACGCTTGCCAATCGGTAATTAATCTCTCTAGATGGGCAGTGGTCATAATATTTTGGTCGCCAGTTTATGCTGTGTGGGTTCAACCTTCCCCACAACCCCATAACTGGAGGACACCAAGTTTTGGAGCAAAAGTGCATATACATTGCTGGCCACGAAGGATAGGGGTGGACCGTTAAATCGGTACGATTTATAATGGAGTATGGCGTCGTTTATCGCTGTTGTGCCACATATTTAATTAGCTTCTTTTGAAGAAATATGCAATTTATACCATTGTACAGGTCCTCCTGATACATTTATGCAAACATCCTCTAAGAAACAGAAGCAGGTCGTTTCGGTAGAGATTGCCCATGGCAAAAACTGGCAACGGTACATTCTAACTTTCGTCTATTTCATGGAATAAATATTAAGCTCTGTTCGTTCTCAGTATTGAGCTACTGCTTTGCTATTTTTTTTTTATTTCTTCACTAGGCTATTATCGCTGTACTCACATTGGTATAGTATATCATTGTTTATGCTGCTCAGAGAAATTGCTGCCAATCAGCATAGTTACTGCACTACTTCCTCCAGATAATCGTTAACCATACACATTGACCAACGCACATCGACCAACGACTTTTTGTGATTGACTCGCGCTTTCTACAAATATGCCACAAGTCTGATCAATCATTACACATTCATTCTCATACAAACACCGACAAGGAAAACAGAACATATAGTAAAGAGTTCAAGTGATAATACTTAACTAAGTAAAGACAAACATGTGGTTCCTGAAGAGGGGCAGCAGTCTTTTCAGTAGTTGCAGTCTGGATGATTGACTGATCTGGCCTTGTAACACTAACCAAAACGGCTTTGCTGTGCTGGTACTGTAAACGGCTGAAAGCAAGGGAAAACTACAGCCGTCATTTTTCCCGAGGGCATGCAGCTTTACTGTGTGGTTAAATGATGATGGCGTCCTCTTGAGTAAAATTATCCGGAGGTAAAATAGTCCCCATTCGGATCTCGGGGCGGGGACTACTCAAGAGGACGTCCTTATCAGGAGAAAGAAAACTGGCGTTCTACGGATCGGAGCGTGGAATGTCAGATCACTTAATCGGGCAGGTAGGTTAGAAAATTTGAAAAGGGAAATGGATAGGTTAAAGTTAGATATAGTGGGAATTAGTGAAGTTCGGTGGCAGGAGGAACAAGACTTTTGGTCAGGTGAATACAGGGTTATAAATACAAAATCAAATAGGGGTAATGCAAAAGTAGGTTTAATAATGAATAAAAAAAATAGGAGAGCGGGTAAGCTACTACAAACAGCATTATTGTGGCCAAGATAGACACGAAGCCCATGCCTACTACAGTAGTACAAGACTATATGCCAACTCACTCTGCAGATGATGAAGAAATTGAAGAAATGTATGATGAGATAAAAGAAATTATTCAGGTAGTGAAGGGAGACGAAAATTTAATAGTCATGGGTGACTGGAATTCGAGACTAGGAAAAGGGAGCGAAGGAAACATAGTGGGTGAATATGGTTTGGGAGAAAGAAATGAAAGAGGAAGCCGTCTGGTAGAATTTTGCACAGAGAATAACTTAACACATGCTTCAAGACTCATGATAGAAGGTTGTACACATGGAAGAATCCTGGAGATACTAGAAGATATCAGACAGATTATATAATGGTAAGACAGAGATTTAGGAACCAAGTTTTAAATTGTAAGACATTTCCAGGGGCAAATGTGGACTCTGACCACAGTCTATTGGTTATGAACTGTAGATTAAAACCGAAGAAACTGCAAAAAGGTGGGAATTTAAGGAGATGGGATCTGGACAAACTGATTAAACCAGAGGCTGTACAGAGTTTCAGGGAGAGCATAAGGGAACAATTGTCACAAATGGGGGAAACAAATACAGTAGAAGAAGAATAGGGATCTCTGAGGGATGAAGTAGTGAAGGCAGCAGAGGATCAAGTAGGTAAAAAGACGAGGGCTAGTAGAAATCCTTGGGTAACAGAAGAAATGTTGAATTTAATTGATGAAAGGAGAAAATATAAAAATGCAGTAAAAGAAGCAGGCAAAACGGAATACAAACGTTTCAAAAATGGGATCGACAGGAAGTGCAAAATGGCTAAGCGGACAGATGTAAGGATGTAGAGGCTTATCTCACTAGGGGCAAGATAGATACTACCTACAGGACAATTAAAGAAACCTTTGGAGAAAAGAGAGCCACTTGTATGAATATCAAGAGCTCAGACGGAAACCCAGTTCTAAGCAAAGAAGGGAAAGCAGAATGATGGAAGGAGTATATAGAGGGTCTATACAAGGGCGATGTACTTGAGGACAATATTGTGGAAATGGAAGAGGAGGTAGATGAAGATGAAATGAGAGATACGATACTGCGTGAAGAGTTTGACAGAACACTGAAAGACCTGAGTCGAAACAAGGCCCCGGGAGTAGACAACATACCATTAGAACTACTGACGGCCTTGGGAGAGCCAGTCCTGACAAAACTCTACCATCTGGTGAGCAAGATGTACGAGACAGGCGAAATACCCTCAGAGTTCAAGAAGAATATAGTAATTCCAATCCCAAAGAAAGCAGGTGTTGACAGATGTGAAAATTACCGAACTATCAGTTTAATAAGTCACAGCTCCAAAATACTAACGCGAATTCTTTACAGATGAATGGAGAAACTGGTAGAATCCGTCCTCGGGGAAGATCTGTTTCGATTTCATAGAAATGATGGAACACGTGAGGCAATACTGACCTTACGACTTATCTTAGAAGAAAGATTAAGGAAAGGGAAACCTACGTATCTGGCATTTGTAGACTTAGAGAAAGCTTTTGACAATGTTGACTGGAATATTCTCTTTCAAATTCTAAAGGTGGCAGGGGTAAGATAAAGGGAGCGAAAGGTTATTTACAATTTGTACAGAAACCAGATGGCAGTTATAAGAGTCGAGGGGCACGAAAGGGAAGCAGTGGTTGGGAAGGGAGTGAGACAGGGTTGTAGCCTCTCCCCGATGTTATTCAATCTCTATATTGAGCAAGCATTAAAGGAAACAAAAGAAAAAATCGGAGTAGGTATTAAAATCCAGGGAGAAGAAAACTTTGAGGTTCGCCGATGACATTGTAATTCTGTCAGGGACAGCAAAAGACTTGGAAGAGCAGTTGAACGGAATGGACAGTGTCTTGAAAGGAGGATATAAGATGAACATCAACAAAAGCAAAACGAGGATAATGGAATGTAGTCGAATTAAGTCGGGTGATGCTGAGGGAATTAGATTAGGAAATGAGACACTTAAAGAAGTAAAGGAGTTTTGCTATTTGGGGAGCAAAGTAACTGATGATGGCCCAAGTAGAGAGGATATAAAATGTAGATTGACAATGGCAAGGAAAGCGTTTCTGAAGAAGAGAAATTTGTTTACATGGAGTATAGATTTAAGTGTCAGGAAGTCGTTTCTGAAAGTATTTGTATGGAGTGTAGCCATGTATGGAAGTGAAACATGGACGATAACCAGTTTGGACAAGAAGAGAATAGAAGCTTTCGAAATGTGGTGTTACAGAAGAATGCTGAAGATTAGATGGGTAGATCAGATAACTAATGAGGAGGTATTGAATAGAATTGGGGAGAAGAGGAGTCTGTGGCACAACTTGACTATAAGTAAGGATCGGTTGGTAGGACATGTTCTGAGTCATCAAGGGTTCAACAATCTAGTATTGGAGGGCAGCGTGGAGGGTAAATATCGTAGAGGGAGACCTGGAGATGAATACACTAAGCAGATTCAGAAGGATTTAGGTTGCAGTAAGTACTGGGAGATGAAGAAGCTTGCACAGGATAGAGTAGCATGGAGAGCTGCATCAAACCAGTCTCAGGACTGAAGACCACAACAACAAGAACAACAAGTAAGTGATGGTGTGTATTTTAAGTTAAATCAGTATTGAAGTTTTAGTTTACTGGCGTGTAAAGAATGTCGCTAATGTTGGAATACGGTTTGTTCTGTGGGTAATCTAACGTGATAAGGAAAAACACAAATTTTGTTAACTAATGCATTCAAAATACACATTATACAAGTATGAAGTGTGGATCAGTGAGTACTAATGAGGAATAATATTTTCTCTGATCGGACAATTGTATACTGACTTACGAGTATGTAAATCTAACTGCCACCTGAATTGCTTAATGTCCGTATTGTAACACTCTAATGTAGTTACTGTTTCTTTTAAGTGTTCTGTGGTTTACAAGCTCACTTCAATGTTTGCTTTTCTGTATTGAGTTATTCCTGCTGCTACAAAATATTTCAAATTTAGCTGCCGTACTTTCTCATGAATATCAAAGACGTTTGTAGAAAAGAAGCAGTGTTATTGTTTTCCTGCAGCAAGTAAGACATACGTCTCAGATTCTATCTCTGGCTGAAGACAGTTGCCAGTTGCAGGATGCTTCGTTAAAGTCACTGGACAGTGCTGCCGATGCTCATCTGGGCTGGCTGTGTCTCCTTTTCCTAATTCACTGAATCTAATTAAAATAACTATATCAAAAAAGGCAGCTCCAGAAAGCAGCTTGACAATATTTTACCTGCTTCAGAGAAAATTCCTAAAATTCCTGGAAAGGATTCTGAATAGGTATTTTATTAGAAACACAAATGTTTATGCCAAGAATGAACACTCAAACTATTATATTTATATGGTAGGCAGGATGCACATTTCTTTAAAATTTTACATTTCCCAAATCGCGAAACATGCCTTCACAAATAAGTAACAAGTCAAAAAAATCCCCTCGTCCACACGTTTTCAATCAGATTCCAAATACCTACTCAAAATCCTACATATATGCAGCTGTTCTCAGTCATTAAAACTTCTTGATCTCTTCTCTCAGTCTCCCCTCTCTCCACCCCTCTCCCTCTCCCTCTCCCCCTTTGTCTTTCGTCTCCCCCCTGCCCCCTCACCCCCTCTAACCCTCTATCCCCCTCTCTCTCATATATCCCCTCTGTCTCTCCCCTCTCTCCCATCTCTCCTCCCTATCCCCTATCTCCCCTCTCTCCTCTCCCCCTCTCCTCTCTCCCCTCTCCCCTCTCTCCTCTCCTCTCCCTTCTCTCCCCTCTCCCCCTCCCCTCTTCCCCTCTCCCCTCACTCCCCCTCCCCCTCTCACACCTCTCTCACCCTCTCCCCCTCTCCCCTCTCTCCCTCTCTCCACCTCTCTCCCCCTCTTCTCTCTCCTCCTCGCCTCTCCTCTCCCCCTTCCCTCCCCCCTTCCCTCCCCCCTTCCCTCTCCCCCTTCCCTCTCCCCTCCCCCTCTCCCCTTCTCCTCTCCCCTCCCCCTCTCCTCTCTCCTCTCCCCCCTCTTCTCTCTCCTCCCCCTCTCCTCCCCCCTCTGCTCTCTCTCCTCTCTCTCCTCTCCTCTCTCCTCTCCCCTCTCCCCCTCCCCTCTCTCCTCTCTCTTCATTTCTCTTCTCTTCTCTTGAGAAGCACCATTAGAAATTAATTTCACTCTTTCTTCCGTCTAGTCGGCTTCTCTTCATTTTTAATACCCTTCCACAGTCTTTCAGTAATTCTTCCGATGATTTGTCCATCAATGCGTTCTGCTAAGACGTCATTACACAGTCTCTGACAATACAATTTGTTCCACTGGAAAACTGTCAAAATAACTCTCTCTCATCACCATTCTGTTGCAGTGTTTAATTCTGCACTCGAACATCACAACATATTGCTTCAGAATATCTCTTCCTTTCACTCTGGTCGTTGGTATGGACGGGGGAAGGGAGACGGAGGGAGGGTGAGGGGGGGGGTGAGGGGGAAGGGGAGCGGCGAGCTGTTCCACCGTCCAGGCCGCAGGTCTTTTGGGGTGGCAAAATCTTATGTGTTAATGTGATACCAAAAGTACGAATTGCACAAGACAAGGGAAGTTCTATATAGATGAATAAGTGCGACAATAAGTTGTTAATACAGATCATTGATAAAATCTAGTATCTTGTTGTAAACTGTCTACAGTACTATGAAACAGACGACAAAAGAAGCCGTTGGAGTTGGCAGGCTTGCTTGTGTATTTCAAAATAGCAAAAACTGCAACTAACAGTTTTGCCAACACTGTTTCTACCACGCGCCTACAAAACACTTGGAATGTACCACTGCCCTCCACCCAAAGCAACCAACCATCCCCATATGTTAGCTTGAAAGACCCCACGGAAGCAAAAAACTTCATAACAAAGAAATAGAGATAAGTGCAATAAAGATAAATGCCTGCACATGATGGCCTAACAATTCCTTAAATACCAATATGGGGTATCGCTGGGAAAAACACTTTGTAAGAAATAGAGAAAGAATAAGTAAACTACGGATTGTCCGTCACATGAAACAGCATTTTGAATCCACTCTCCCCCCCCCCCCTCCTCCCACTACTCCCTCACATTTGGATCTGCCATTAATACCATTTACGTTGCTCTTCTTCTCCTCATGGTTCTCTAAATTAACTTTTTCTGCGTTGTCCGTAACTCCTATTAATTTATCCCTCATTCCCTTCTTTTCTCGGTGCTGAAGCCGTAATCAATAGATATTAATATTTAAGATGATACAAAGCAACCTCAGAGGTTAAGTCCCATAGTGCTCAGAGCCATTTCAACCATTTTTTTGAACACAGCTACTATTGGTAACCCCAGTTGCTCGACCCGCCGAAAAACAGGCAACCGCAGGGAAACCGTACTGTACACAGCACGAAAACCAACCACACACACCCCCTATACTGTTGTGAGCCAATCTACGACCTATCGCCCACTAATTTACAACGACCTTGAACTGTTGCAGGGACGCAGCAACTGCAGCAAGCACCGCAATGAGCTCCAGCAACGACAAAGGTAACGATCCACGATACCTCGCACTAACATAACCACACCTTGCATGCACTGTCACAGATAGCAAGTCGCTACTGCCCTTACTACCCGTCCTACTGTCGCAGAGATTTTTTTCCCTTGGCGCTTGCCTTGGCACTTTTTTTCCTCTGCCCTTACAACCGCTACCCTTCGATCGCTTTCGTCCACTTTCTATCTCCTGATGGACCATGTTAATGAGTAATCTTGCCCACACGCATGGATAACATCACAGCCCGGATCCTGCGACTCCTGATTCAAAACTAACATGTTATGCAGAGGTGACAGTAGAACTTTTGGTTTGGTCACCATGTTGGTGTGGGCGTGGAGGGGCCCCATCCTTTGTTGTTCCGTCGGACGTTCGTGTCCCCCCTTGGGCATGGCTGTCGTGTTAGCGTAAGTTAGTTTACGTTAGATGAAGTGGTGTGTGGGACTAGGGACCGATGACCCAAGCAATTTGGTCCCATAGGAACTTACCACCACCACCACCACCACCACCACCACCTATGAGGAGCCACGGAGTGCACAAAACCACTCACCACCAATGACACGTTTTGTGCCTGGTGATAGCCTAGGTTTACCCCTTGCGCATTGTAGTCGTTTGTGCGTCGGTACTAGTTGTGGCTGTAGAGATATGGGTGTGCGAAGTGATGGTCTTTTTCGCATCAATGCATTTTTCAACGGAAAACATCGAGATTGTTCTGTAACCTTATCGAGCTTTTATGAGTATTCGCGAATACTAACGAATGTTTTGGAATGTTCTATAGTATTCTCAAATATTGTAGAAGCAGGTGGCACATACCACATTGATTCATACTTCGGCAAAATTGACATTACTGAGGAGTTATGCAACTTAGTAAAACAGAGGAACAACTATTCAAAACTGTGTACCCCATAATAGACTACGCAAACAAAAAATTGTTCAGTGACAGAACAATTTTAGCAACAACAAAAATATGACACCATTCGAGAAATGTATCAGCGAATACTGAATGTGATACCAATGGACGAGTAAATATTGAAATCCATTGTCACAATGATAAACGAACGCCAAAGGGCACATTTCTCAAATGAATTCCTAAATACTCTCAATGTTCCCGTTATGCCCTCGAAAAAAGGTTGGAAACTACAGCGTAGAAGCGGAAACATCAACCGTCTAGAAAGGTAAATTGAAATTTGAAAACTGAATAAATCACGGAATAATGTAGATAAAGAGCTACAAATTGACACACATGCTTGGAATGACATGGGATTTTATTAGAACCAAAAAAATACAAACGTTCTAAAAATGTCCGACAGATGGCGCTTCATCTGATCAGAATAGCAATAATTAGCATAACAAAGGAAGACAAAGCAAAGATGACGTTCTTTACAGGAAATGCTCAATATGTCCACCATCATTCCTCAACAATAGCTGTAGTCGAGGAATAATGTTGTGAACAGCACTGTAAAGCATATCCGGAGCTATGGTAAGGTATTGGCGTCGGATGTTGTCTTTCAGCATCCCTAGAGATGTCGGTCGATCACGATACACTTGCGACTTCAGGTAACCCCAAAGCCAATAATCGCACGGACTGAGGTCTGGTGACCTGGGAGGCCACCGAGCGAGGTGGCGTAGTGGTTAGACACTGGACTCGCATTCGGGAGGACGACGGTTCAATCCCGCGTCCGGCCATCCTGATTTAGGTTTTCCGTGATTTCCATAAATCGCTCCAGGCAAATGACGGGATGGTTCCTTTGAAAGAGCACGGCCACCTTCCTTCCCCATCCTTCCCTAATCAGATGAGACCGATGACCTCGCTGTCTGGTCTCCTTCCCCAAACAACCCAACCCAACCTGGGAGGCCAAGCATGACGAAAGTGGAGGCTGATCACACGATCATCACCAAACGACGCGCGAAAGAGATCTTTCACGCGTCTAGCAATGTGGGGTGGAGCGCCATCCTGCATTTTGGTTCTAATAAAACCCCATGTCATTCCAAGCATATATGTCAATTTTTACCTCTCTATCTACATTATTCCGTGGTTTTTTAAGTTTTCAAAAATGTACTGACTTTTTGATCACCCGGTATATATACAGGGTGTTACAAGAAGGTACGGCCAAACTTTCAGGAAACATTCCTCACACACAAATAAATAAAAGATGTTATGTGGACATGTGTCCGGAAAGCTTAATTTCCATGTTAGAGCTTATTGTAGTTTCGTCAGTATGTACTGTACTTCCTCGATTCACCGCCAGTTGGCCCAATTGAAGGAAGGTAATGTTGCAATTGTGCAATCACGTCATCAACACAGATTTTCTGTGAACGTTTGGGCAGGCATTGTTGGTGATGTCTTGATTGGGCCCCATGTTCTTCCACCTACGCTCAATGGAGCACGTTATCATGATTTCATACGGGATACTCTACCTGTGCTTCTAGAACATGTGCCTTTACAAGTACGACACAACATGTGGTTCATGTACGATGGAGCTCCTGCACATTTCAGTCGAAGTGTTCGTACGCTTCTCAACAACAGATTCGGTGACCGATGGATTGTTAGAGGCGGACCAATTCCATGGCCTCCACGCTCTCCTGACCTCAACCCTCTTGGGGGCATTTGAGAGCTCTTGTCTACGCAATCCCGGTACCAAATGTAGAGACTCTTCGTGCTCGTATTGTGGACGGCTGTGATACAATACGCCATTCTCCAGGGCTGCATCAGCGCATCAGGGATTCTATGCGACGGAGGGTGGATGCATGTATCCTCGCTAACGGAGGACAATTGAACATTTCCTGTAACAAAGTGTTTGAAGTCACGCTGGTACGTTCTGTTGCTGTGGGTTTCCATTCCATGATTAATTTGATTTGAAGAGAAGTAATAAAATGAGCTCTAACATGGAAAGTAAGCGTTTCCGGACACATGTCCACATAACATATTTTCTTTCTTTGTGTGTGAGGAATGTTTCCTGAAAGTTTGGCCGTTCCTTTTAGTAACTCACTGTATACATATTGGCCACTAAAACTGATACACCACGAAAATGATGTGCTACAGACGCGAAATTCAACCGACAGGAAGAAGATGCTGTGATATGCAAATGATTAGCTTTTCAGAGCATTCACACAAGGTTGGCGCCAGTGGCGACACCTTCAACGTGCTGACATGAAGAAAGTTTGCCACTGTAAGTTACGAAGTAATAGGCGACGTAAATATTTATTGCTGAAGGTCACCGTAAGAAACGTTACACTGTCTGCGGAGCTATGAACATAGTTTATTGTGTTATTATCCAAAGAGTTGTAGCAAAAAGGTAGAATTTTTTAAATGGAACAATAGTCGTTTCTATTATGCACTGGAATCAGTAACACCAGCTGTTTATACATCAATTTAAATTACATTCCTATCACTTTTAGTTTGGGAGGTGCAACCCTTCAAAGTTTCAGGGACAGATATCACACACGCTGCGCATAACGCAATGCGCCTTCTAAATGTGGTGCGACCGAGTTGTAACGCCGCCGGTGTCACGTAGTAAAAAGCTTCCTCGATGCGCTGTGAGAATGCCCATTGTCGCCGCACACGGCCGTGTACCCGACAGTTCGAGCCACACAAACAAAAGGGGCCCAATATACCACAGTTACTGACATCGGATGAAGGCATACACGAACAACGATGACGTTGACATGTTGCTGATGCTCGGCGAGTGCCGACGCGATGCCGTTGAAGCAGCCATGGCGTACGCCGTGAGAAATCCTAGGCGAAGAGCTCCGGCAGCCATTACGTTCTTACGTGCCGAACGACTTCGGGAAACAGGCAGCTTGGTAACGTGCCGCAATAACAGACAAAGAACTGCAAGAAGTGAGGAGACGGAGGTGTTTGTTTTAGCTGCAGTATACCACGATCCTCATTTCAGCTTACTACGAGCCGTTGCTGCAGTCGCTTTTGTCAGTCTCAAATCTGTGTGGCGTATAGTACACGGCCACAGATTTCACCCGCTCCGCCTGTCACTGACCCCCGAGCTACATGGGAACGATTTCCGTGCACGAGTTACATTCTGTGAATGGGCCATGCGTAATTTCACGCTGGAGTCTTTACATGGTGTCATGTTCTCTGATGAGTTCACGTTCACAAATTATGCTGCAGTGAATCGCTATAACGTGCACCACGGGGCCGCAGACAATCCTTGGTGGGTAGGACCTGCCGACCGTGAACGTAGGTGGTCTATTAATGTATGGTGTGGAATCCTTGGGGATGAAATCATCGGTCCACACTACTTCCCAGGTACACTGACAGATGAGGTATATCGCGCGTTTATACTCGACAGTTTGGGTAGTCTCCTTGACCATGTGTGTCTACACACGAGAGTCCATATGTGGATGCAGCACCATGGTCACCCAGCCCATTCTGCGCTTGCTGTTGTGGAAGAACTAACAACAGGTTTGCAGGAAGGTGGTTGGGGCGCCATGGTCCTCATTCATGGCCCGCAAGGTAGCCCCATTTAACACCATCAGATTTCTTTTTGTGGGGATATCTAAAGGATCGTGTTTATGTCACTGAGCCCACATCCCCAGATGATCTAAAACGGCGCATTGAGGACGCATGTTGCTCCGTGACACCGGCCATGTTACATCTCGTCCGCAGTTCCTTTAGAAGGCACATTGCAGTGTGCATTCAGGAAAAGGGACACACATTTGAACATCTCATTTAAATCAATTTCCCGCCGCCAGAACATCCATCATCCACCACACAGCCATGCATTATGTGTACACCGTGTGGTATCTGTCCCTGAAACTTTGAAGGCTTGTAGCTCCCAAATTAAAAGTGATAGGAATGTAATTTAAATTGATGTATACACAGGTGGTGTTACTGATTCCAGTGCATGACAGAAACAAGTATTATTCCATTTAAAAATTGTAACTCTTTGGATAATAACACAATAAACTACTTTCATAGCTCCGCAGGCAGTGTAACGTTTCTTATGATGACCTACCGCAATAAATATTTCCGTCGCCTATTACTTCGTAACTTACAGAGGCAAACACATTTAGTGAAACACTCTATATATACATATGAACGATAATTGATGAAAACTGTATTTCTGGTTCTGGACTCTACTTATACCTCAGTTCATATTTAAAAAGGATGTTGTTATTGAAAGGAAACGTCAGCTTTCTTTTTTTTATGGTAGGCACGAAGTACCCCCACCCCCTCCCTCCAGTTGGTAGTACGAAATACGGAAAATGCTGTGGTGCTGCTTGGGTTAAAAGGCTGCAGTTTCCTTTAAGATTAGCGTACCACATAGAAACACACGAAGTATGATTTATAACAATATACTCTACTCGAATAAGTCAAATGGTATATAAAAAATCTGATTAACTGCACACTTACTCCAATTGAGAAATCAAATGGAAAAATAAAACCAACCGAATTGTGTCCTTTCAGCTAAATGGTTCAAATGCCCATGAGCACTATGGGACTTAACTTCTGAGGTCATCAGTCGCTAGAACTTAGAACTACATAAACCTAACTAACCTAAGGACATCACACACATTCATGCCCGAGGCAGGATTCGAACCTGCGACCGTAGCGGTCGCGCGGTTCCAGACCGTAGCGCCTAGAACCGCTCGGCCAATCCTGACGGCCTTTCAGCTAACAAGAACAAAAATAATAAATCTCCAATCTGACATTGGTTCCAGGACTACAAGGAAGCCTTTTACCCTTGCGCCTGCCCTCCGAACGCTCTGTGTGACAGGACCTCAGTTTTCGGCAAGTTTACTACGTACGGGAGCATCTTACAAGGCGTCACGTACGAGGTCCACCCTCACTAACGGTATGAACAATTAAACAAGACACAATGCATAGTGAGAGTACTCGTCATAAACAGGAGTATCCATTACTTACAGTCGTAAACAGGAGCACACTTGGTTTGATCAGTTTACACAATTACGGATCACGAAAGACAAACCGCAGAGCAGGGCTGCTGTGCCCGAGGACGCGGCAGTGAGCGCGCTAATTGATAAAGTCAACACAGTTATCAGACTGCAGTGAAATACGTTTTCTGTTTGGGAAAAAAAAAAGAAAAAACAGGAAGAGACGCGGAAAAAGGGCGGCCGGGCGCCGGTGTCTATCTTGCAATCATGCGCGCGCGGCCGCAGCGGCGACCGCAGCGCAAACCGCACGCCAGGAGAGCGATGCGGGCGCGCGCCGCCGCGTGCCGCTGATGCCTGCCGTTTTTAACTGCAGCTTAATTATGCGGATCACTGGCTAAACGAACCAACACGTACGCGCGGTGGGCGCCGGGGCCGCTTTGTGCCGGCCCGGGGGGCCGGAATAGCTCCGCATTTTAAGCGGCGGGCGCAGCGCCCTTGTGTGCGCCATCATCGCGCGAATTAATAGACCGATTTCGAACCGGGCCCGCTCTCCGCGCGAGCGCACACACGCTCGCACCGGGCCGATCGCACGGCGGCTACTGCGCCGCGTCCACAAAAACAAACGACGGCGCGTCGGCTTTGTGCCGGCACGATCCCGCGCGGTTATTCGTTAAATGTCAGAATCGATAGCCCGTGACCGTCACTAGCCGACCGCCGGTGTAAATTCAAATGCGCAAAAACGTTCTACGGCTCTGTTTGTCCGCATTCCCCTCCCCTCCCCCCACCCCCTCCTCTGCTTACCCTTTTTTTCCTATATTTTCACCTGCTCTTCATCCCTGTCGCCGCCCGCCCTGCTGCTGTTGTTGGCCCAACTGCCATCGGATTACGCGTTTATAAAGTTTTAATTGATCTCGTTTCACGCTCATATCGGATTAATGCGGGGCGGTGGGCGGCGCTAGTTTAAACTTCAGCAATGGAATTACAGTGATCGAGCGGGTCCGGCAGTGGCCGAGGTAGGGACGCTGCAGTGGCGGCTTCCCGCCGCTTTTCATGGCGCTGTGCGGGGGCGTCGAAACGCCCTTCGGACGGGCTGGTCTGCCGGCCCACAGAGCAAACTTCTGCAACATTCAGGTGGGAGGCCACGGTCGCTGCTTGATTGCCAGCTGTCGGGTCGTTTCCACAGCCACTCATCCGGCTGGAACATATCTCGCTGAACAAAACTAGTAATTACACACTCACACACATATCGAAATGTAATTACCAGTAATGCCCTAATCTGAGTGTGTGACAGACGGGAAGCTAATCGAATTATAAAACCGGGACGTTCAGAGAGGCAGGGAGAGATAAAATGACAACTATTCAGTTGCCAGACAAGAGAGAGCGCAAGCGGAATAATACAGTTGAATAAATACTTCACCGAGTTCTTGCCGCTTCAGATTTGTCAATAACAAGCCCATAACGACTTCCTGTATCGTCATCGTCCTGAGATTAGACTTCAACAGACAATTAGGTACTTGTACTGTATGGAACTGGGGACCTAGAAACGACAGAGAGGCTTCGTCCCCGCTGTAGCCCTCACTGGTTCACAACACCACAACAGGCTACAGCAGTCCCACCGCCGCCCCACACTGAACCTAGGGTTATTGTGCGGTTCGGCCCTCAGTGGACCCCCCCCCCGCCCCCCCCCCCCCTCCACCGGGAACGTCTCACACCAGACTAGTGTAACTCCGATGTTTACGTTCAAATGGCTCTGAGCACTATGGGACTTAATTGCTGTGGTCATGACTCCCCTAGAACTTAGAACTACTTAAACCTAACTAACCTAAGGACATCACACACATCCCTGCCCGAGGCAGGATTCGAACCTGCGACCGTAGCAGTCGTGCGGTTCCGGACTGAAGCACCTAAAGGCGCTCGGCCACCGCGGTCGGCAATGTTCGCGTGGTAGTGTAATTATGGTGTACGCGGACGTGGAGAAAGTGTTTGCGCAGTAATCACCGACATAGTGTAACTGAGGCGGAATAGGGGGAACCAGCCCGCATTCGCCGAGGCAAATGGAAAATCGCCTTAAAAACCATCCACAGACTGGCCGGCATACCGGACCTCGACATTAATCTGCCGGGCGGATTCGTGCTGGGGACCGGCACGCCTTCCCGACCGGAAAGCAGTGCATTGCACCACATAGCTAACCTGGCGGGCTGTTAGGTACTTTATCGGCCGAATTATGTCTTTCAGAAGTCACAAAGTCATGGATGTTCCATATGGTACCTTATACTAAGGTTGTAGCCTCTGTCTCATTTAAAGTTGTTGTTACACATCCTGGTCTCAACGGCTTCTTTGATGACGTAGCTGCATGGGATAATATTTCCGTTTTATAAAACAGAATCGTACGTTTTGTAGGTTTTCTACGTTATTTATCTGAAGTACTGAATATTCTTTTTGAAAAACTGAAGCACTGAATTTTTTTTTTTTTTTCAAAAGCTTTCTCCCCGCATAACGTGTGCTTTAGATATCGAATTCAACTGATGAGCATAACTAACTGTTTGTTGGCCCTGTGTCGTGATTTGCATGTGTCGTGATAGAAAAATTAAATCTTAATGAAATACTGAATCTGAAATAATGAAAATGATTCTACTTAAATGCCAAAGAAACTAGCTATCAGCTCAGTGAGAACTATTTAATCTGCAGTCTGTATTGATGTACTTTATTGGAGTTATTTAACATGAAGTGCAATGTCTGACTTTACAAGTCAACGAAATAAAATACTGTTCAACACGGAAGAAAATCACTGTTTAGTATTACCTTCAAATGGTGCAAATGGCTCTAAGCACTATGGGACTTAACATCTGAGGTCATCAGTCCCCTACTTAGAAACTACTTAAACCTAACTAACTTAAGGACATCACATACATCCATGCCCGAGGCAAGATTCGAACCTGCGACCGTAGCAGTCGCATGGTTCCGGACTGAAGCTCCTAGAACCGCTCGGCCACAACGGTCGGCAGTATTACCTTCATTCTCCACTGTAAATTAGTCACTTTACTAAATGCAACACCTGAAATGACTATGTACTAATTGCTCACAAGAATACAAAGTGATATCTTCCTAGAAAGAAAAGTAACTTATCTCTTGCTCAACATGCTATTTGGTGTCTGGTGAAACGATGTTTTGGAAAGCCAATTGAAATTAGCAACTGCAGCAGCTAAAGAATAATAATCTATTCCAAATTTTTCTTTGCTTGTCAAAAAAAATCTGTGACTGCATGTCGCGTAACGTGCCATATACACACACAAAATATTTTAAACTTTACTAAGAATTATGAAAGAGGATTTTACTTTATTGAAAAGAGTTCTTGATATATTAAACTCTGATTATTGTCAAAACAGGCCATGCAACAAAAGAAGATTCTAACAATTCTCTCATTACAAAAATTATAATTTCAACCAACTACGTAATTTGTGACACAATGGAAACAAAGAGGTCAAATTAAAACAAATCATGAATATTATTAGTCATCTACGGGACAAACATTTCATTCATTACGTGCATGTTCCTCCAATAACCTTCTCCATCGCTACAATCAATCAAATAGCTTTATCAACAAGTTTTCATCTCAGTAATAAGGTACTCCAGATAATTTCTCCCAGAGTAAGAAATATCAGATCACTTCACTAAAACTCAACTGCTCGCTCTACGACCCTAATCAGAATGCCCAGCGCTGCACAACAGATTGGTGACTAGGTGCACCACAGATTACATTAAACACAGAGTCCAGTATTTTATCCACTACTAGTGTAACGCGCTCATGCACTTTTGTTCCAGTATTGTAAAGGTGAATTATTTACAGTGGCAGTAAATATGTGAAACCCTTACAGTTTCTTCATGAGACTTCGTTCTGCAATAACAGATTTGTCGAAATAACAATACTCAATGTGGTAACACAGAAATCAGTTGAGTCATGCACCATCTTACGAAATCACCATCGCTAACAATGTTCTTCAATAACAGACATACACAATTTCTCGTGGTACATGGAAGTTCAGTGACTTTGCACTTACACCGAAATAAGTTTGTAAGGTGCCACTGGAGAGATACGCTTCGATAGTGAATGTTTAATTGAATATATTTTTGTGAGTCTCCATATACAGTGTGATTTTTTCCACTACGTACAAACTCTAGGCATTGATCCATGAAAGGGACCAAAAACGTCTAATGAAATTATGTCCGTCAATGCATGGTTGCCATGCTAGAGACCATTTATTCAATCACACTTTCATTAGACTGCGGACTAATACGCACTGTATCAGACTGTCACAATTACAGTACGCGTGGTTTCCTCCTGGAGGATGGTACTGTTCCTCATACGTCGTGCCCTAGCGCCCTCTCCTGCCTTAGTTACTGGTAATGTTGTGTTCGATTCACTTCTCTTGCTGACTCGAAGCGGATGTAATACAGCGTTGTACACAATGGTTCTGTATTCGAATCGAGAGCTTGCCGACATGGTGTGTACTTATGGAAAGGTTAATGGCAACGGGCACCGGGCAGCATGGAGGTATCAGGAGACCTATCCCCGCCGACAACCACCACAGCCTTCAATGTTTGCAACAGGGTCTGTTTGTCTGAGAGTGGATCGTTCGAGGAAGCGGGAAATCATGAAGGACGTATCCGAAATGTTCAGACACCAGACTTGGAGAAAAATGTGAAAGTGGCCGCCTTATCAGTTCAAATGGTTCTAATGGCTCTAAGCATTATGGGACTTCACATCTGAGGTCATCAGTCGCCTAGACATAGAACTATTTAAACCCAACAAAACCTAAGGACATCACACACATCCATGCCCGAGGCAGGATTCGAATCTGCGTCAGTAGCAGCAGCTCGGTTCCTGACTGAAGCGTCTAGAACCGCTCGGCCACAACGGCCCTTATCAGTACCAGGCAGTATATCTGCCAGTGCAGGGTAAGCTCTAAGCATTATGGGACTTCACATCTGAGGTCATCAGTCGCCTAGACATAGAACTATTTAAACCCAACAAAACCTAAGGACATCACACACATCCATGCCCGAGGCAGGATTCGAATCTGCGTCAGTAGAAGCAGCTCGGTTCCTGACTGAAGCGTCTAGAACCGCTCGGCCACAACGGCCCTTATCAGTACCAGGCAGTATATCTGCCAGTGCAGGGTAAGCCAGACGACCGTGTGGAACATTTCCCATGACAATTGTTACTACACTTATCACTTACAGCATGGGCAAGGCTTTCTAGCGACAGACTTTCCACATCGGGAGCAGTTTTGCCACCAGTTTATTCACCAGACAGATTCCGGAACTCGTATCATTCATCCTATTCACAGATGAGGCCACCTTTACGCGGAGTGGAATCTTCAACTTTCATGACAATCATCTGTGGGATAGTAGGCAGAATCCCCATAGTATGGTAACAGAGAAGCACAAGCACCGGTGCAGCCGTTATGTGTGGGCCGGGATAATCGGCGATCGTGTTTTGGGAGCGGTCTTCTTTCTAAATCACCTAATAGGCCGGAGTTAACGGTGTTCCATGTGAGTGACTTTGCCTCCCTTGCTGGAAGAAGTGCCACTGATGATTCGGAAGGTTATGTGGCTGCTGTATGATGTTGTTCCAGCCCATTTCGCCCTTAACGTCCGGATGCATCTCAATCGAATTTTCCCTGGTCGATGAATCGAACGAGGTGTCCAGTTGCATGGCCTGCTCGTTCACCTGATCTCAGCCCGTGCGATTTCTGGTTATGGCCCATCTCAAAACTATCGTGTACGCAGAGCACATTCCAGGTATGGAGACGCTGGAGCAACATATTCATGCTGCCTTTTACACTGTTCGGGTGCAGCCTGGCCGATTTGAACATGTGAGACAGAACATGCTACGGCGTTTGCAGGCATGCGTTGAGGCACATGGAAACCATTTTCAGCATATTGGCTCGATGGTAGAGCGTGTATTGGACCGCATTCTCTATAACAAAATAGGACTGAGTAAATGGTCTCTAGCACGGAAACCATACATTTCCGGACATAAGTTCATCAGACCTCTTTTGTTCCGTATCCTCTTATCGATCAATACCTATAGTTTGGACATGGTTGAAACAATCACCTTGTACACGACACAAGTAAATTGCTATCCACTAAAGCAATGACCAAGGTTTCCAGTCTACTACGACATTAAAGAAAGATTTTAATTAACTCAGTTTATTACATGTAAAAATGCAAAAGAAATGATTTAACAAACACTGACAATAATAAGTTAATGTCTTGACACGTCTGGATAGGGGGTCTGTAGCGCTATTCAGATGAACCTGTATAAGGATAAGACATTTACAGCCACAGATGTCGTACCATAATTGCTGAAGATTAATTTATAAAGACAGAAAACACCACGAAATGGTATGTGTTTGCATCTATGGCCAGATTTGAAAGCATGTTGTACCTCTAATTGCAAACAAGTCTTCAGAATAAAGATGGAAGTTACTGGATATCGTTAAAAACGTCTCGACTTCCTTTACAGATATCCCTGCTGTTGCGGCTGGATCTCACCGTACTGATAATCGTCAAATTGTAGCTGAAGTGTCTCTGTACCTGCGGCATCTCAGGTGGATGACAGTCTCATCTCTAAAATGAAATCTGTCCATCGAGTCGCCTGGCTGAAAAGTATGTCGAGTCGCTGAAACCAGAAGAAATTTCCTGGAGAGCGCATCTGGGAAGGAAGACTATGTTCTCACAAGGGAACCTCCCCATCGCACCCCCCTCAAATTTAGTTATAAGTTGGCGCAGTGGATAGGCCTTGAAAAACTGAACACAGATCAATCGAGAAAACAGGAAGAAATTGTGTGGAACTATGAAAAAATAGCAAAATATACAAACTGAATAGTCCATGTGCAAGATAAGCAACATCAAGAATAGCCCAAGCTCAGGAGCGCCGTGGTCCCGTGGTTAGCGTGAGCAGCTGCGGAATGGGAGGTACTTTGGTTCAAGTCTTCCCTCGAGTGAAAAGTTTAATATTTTATTTTCAGACAATTATTATCTCCAAAATTCCAGGACATGTTCAGATTTGCTTGGACATATGCAGGATTTGACGGTCTACACACGGAAAAATTTGAAAACTTTAAAAACATATGTTTTGACAGAGCACAGGGAAAACTGTGCGACTATGAAACTGTTGCATTCGTTTGTTGCAGTTTATGTGACAAACTCTTATGTTTTCATCACTTTTTTGGGAGTGATTGTCACATCCACAAGAAAACCTAGATCGGGCAAGGTAGAAGAATCTTTTTACCCATTCGCCAAGTGTACAAGTTAGGTTGGTCGACAACATATTCCTGTCATGTGACGCACATGCCGTCACCAGTGTCGTATAGAATATATCAGGCGTGTTTTCCTGTTGAGCAATCGGTTGACCTATGACCTTGCGATCAAATGTTTTCGTTTCCCATTGGAGAGGCACGTCCTTTCGTCTACTAATCGCACGGTTTTGCGGTGCGGTCGCAAAACACAGACACTAAACTTATTACAGTGAACAGAGACGTTAATGAACGAACGGACGGATCATAATTTTGCGAAAATAAAGAAAGTAAACTTTTCACTCGAAGGAATACTTGAACCAAGGACCTTTCGTTCTGCAGCTGCTCACGCTAACCACAGAACCACGCCGCTCTTGACCTCGTACTATTCTTGATGTTGCCTATCTTTTGCATGGACTACTCAGTTTGTAAATTTTGCTTATTTTTTTCATAGTTCCACACAACTTCTTCCTGTTTTCTCGATTGATCTGTGTTCAGTTTTGTAAGGCATATCCACTGTGCTAACTTATAACTAAATCTGAGGGGGGGGGGTGCGATGGGGAGATTTCCTTGTCAGTACTTTTCTAGCGTCACGTAATTTTGATTGGCTGAATGACGGGTATTGTGAGTGCCAACCAGTAAGAAGCTGTCCTAAAAGACGCTTGTGTCCCTTTGTCTCCCTCGTTTAGTATGGTTACCCAGTTACAAAATTGCTATACTTCACGCTCCAAAATTGTGTCCTACACTCTCCGTGCGTCTGCGTTCGTGCGCCAGCCAGTAATGGCGGTCATTTGTAAGTACAGTTACGGCTCTTACTCTCGCTTCTGAATTATTTAGGTTAAACAATGATATGTGTTTTTAGATTTGCTTAAACATTCTGTCTTGCAGGACTCAAACACAGCGTCGTTCTCTCACAGTTTTAAAAGGTGCCCTAAACTTTCCTGTTCTCATGCCAGTTTCTAAGATGTTATCTAAGCGGCCCGTGTATTTCGACAAAATTATGACTGCCTGATATTCTCAATACCTGCTTTTCCACACCTCTGTTGAAAACGGCACGCACCCTCCGACCACACACCACACAGCTCTGTAAAAACAAACTGCTTTGTCCCTGCACAGCTTCGGAGATACAATCTGTATTGTGACTTTATGGCGTATTGTGCCGAGTTAGCCTCTTTCAAAGCACTGTCCAGTCTAATCTGGCGTGATTCCTTGCACATGTGTGACGTTTTCCGCAAATTCCGCTGGATACTGTTTCCCATGCCGGTTTTACGTCCATAACGCATCAGTTCACCTACAGCCACGTGCAGCTTCCTTTCATAGAGGCTTCTTATTTAGATGTGCCAGCAATTCAGTATAGGAAATTGTAATCTACCTAGTTAATTACTTGCAATCACCGCTACTGATTCATACTTCTTTTACATAATCGGATTCAATTTGTCTTTTTAGTTCAGGTTTTACATCACTTATGGAAAAGCTTGGAAAATTAGTCACATAACAATTTCGTGACGACTCCGTGACATCATTCGGCCAACTAGAGTTCCTAGCGGCTTATAGAAATCTAATCTCGTGGCAATGGTGGTGGTGGAAATGGTCTGAAGTTCGAGACGCAAATCTGACGTGACAAGAAGGTCGTGAAGCATTTATTCACAATGTCTCCACGAAAAACTACATCGTCATACGTAAGATCGTGCTTCCTAAAAAAAAAAAATGTAACCCCATGAAGGACGAAAAATAACTTTTCCTTATTGTGCGCATGAGGTATACTAGGAAGAATGCATTTGTTGGTGATTTGGGGATGTAATGGATCCGAAATCTGCCGCTCATATCTGTCACACTTCGCAGCAACTATATCTCTAACTGATGTGGGCGTTTAGGCGAATTTATCTTGGATAGCAGATAGGAATTCGTGACTCTATGGTATATCAGTGTTATACCGGAGTTCATCAGTCGCTGTGAATTTTTACGGCGGCCAGAAGGAATGGTCGGTGGCAGACTCAGAGGGCCGCACAGTTTAGCAAACTCATTAACAGGTGCTGTGGATCACCGATTTCCGCGCGGTGAATTACTAGCGCTATCGGAGAAGCCAAGGAAAACTACTGGCATTCAAGATACATGGTGTGTATCCACAGGATATGTGGCCTTTAATTGAAAAAAGTGTCATGATGATCTCTCAGTTGGCAAAAGATTCCAGAATAATAACCCCATTCCGATCTCCGGGAGAAAACTGTCAAGATGGAGGTGACCACGAGAAAAAGACTAAATAACCAACGAAAGAACAACGTTCTACGAGTTGGGGCGTGGATTCTCAGAAGTTTTAACGTGGTAGGAAAGCTATAAAAACTGAAAAGGGAGCTGCTAGGGCTCAATCTAGATATAGTGGCGATCAGTGAAGCGAAATGGAAAGGAGAAATGAATTTCTGGTCAGATGCGTGAGGAGTAATATCAACAGCAGCAGCAAATGATATAACGACAATAGGATTCTTTATGAATAGGAAGATTCCTGTGAAGAGTTCAGTGATAGAGTTGTTCTGATCAGAATCGATAGCAAACCAACATTGACATCGATTGTCCAGGATACATGCCGACGTCGTAAGTAGAAGATGAAGAGAAAGAGAACGTTTATGAGTATACTGAACGGGTAATTCAGTATGTAAAGGGAGATGAAAATATAATAGTCATGGGGTATTGAAATGGGGATGCAGGAATAGGAGTAGAAGAAAGGGTTATGGGAGAATTTGGTATTGTTAGTAGGAATGAGAGAGGACAAAGACTAAACGAGTTCTGAACTAAATTTCAGCTAGTGATAGCGAATACAATGTTCAAGCAGCGTAGGTATACTTGGAAAAGACCGGCTGACACGGGAAGATTTCAGTTACATTATATCATGGTCAGGCAGGAATTTCGAAATCAGATACTGAATTGTAAGGCGAAGCTACGACCAGATACAGAGTTGAATCACAATTTAGTAGTGATGAAGAGCAGGCTGAAGTTTAAGAGACTACAGAGGAATAATTAAAGCGCAAAGAAGTGGGTTACGGAAGTACTAAGAACTGAAGAGATATGCTTGAAGATCTCTAAGGCTAGAGAAACTACGATAACGAATAGCCCAGGAGACAGTTCAGTTGAAGAGGAATGGACACCACTGAAAAGGGCGATCACTGAAGTTGGAGTGGTTCAAATGGTTCAAATGGCTCTGAGCACTATGGGACTCAACTGCTGAGGTCATTAGTCCCCTAGAACTTAGAACTAGTTAAACCTAACTAACCTAAGGACATCACAAACATCCATGCCCGAGGCAGGATTCGAACCTGCGACCGTAGCGGTCTTGCGGTTCCAGACTGCAGCGCCTTTAACCGCACGGCCACTTCGGCCGGCGAAGTTGGAGTGAAAAACACAGTTACGAAGAAGGTAACTGCGAAGAGTCCAGTTGATCGATCAAAGGGGGGGGGGGGTGAAATATACAGGGTGAGTCGCTAACTATTGCCACCTAGAATTACTCCGAAAGTATGATAGTAGCTGAAAAGTTTGTGGGACAAAAGTTGCATGGGACAACGGGGCCCATAAGGGGACGTTGGTTTTTTGTTGCTATGTGAGGTCGCTTCAGAGATATGAAGGTCAACTTTGTTTTTTTAAGTGGTATGCTATAGTTTGCTACTTATTTTGTGATAGCCGCTATCGAGACGAATCCAATGATGGGTAACAGTAAGGTCTTTGTAGGTCAACGCAGATTAAAAAGGTGGCATGAACGTCCATTTACAGAAGGTGTTCGAAATGATGACTATTGGTATCAGTGCAGTGCTGCAATCTTCTTATCATGGATTGAGTGGTATTCCTTATCACTTCGGCACTTTTCAGAGCACGTGCTCTGACAATTCTCTCTTGTATATCGTGCAAATTGTAAATACTCATCGAATACAGCGTATCCATGTAACGTGCCATTGACATGTAAACACTATTTGACTTTTCCACAATACAACATTAACAGGAACTGTAAGACTAGTATAGTCGAATCAAGCGAATGTGAATGACGTATTCCTTCGAAGAACAAGTCGATATGCTTCTCATTTACGGAGAATACCAACGAAATTCAGTGAGAGCTAGAGACTTATACGCTGAAAGATGTTCTCAACGTACTCACCCTACACGTCGTACATTTAAATATTTGTATGATAAACAGAGAACAACTGGATCTGTAACGCATCGGAAACATATCCGGCAAAGGAAAGTTACTAACGTGGGAACGGATATTGGTACTCTTGCCACTGTCGGTCGAGATCCTTGTGTTAGTTCGCGTCGAATGAGCCAGAGTAGTGTTGTTTGTGTTCTGCATCGCCATAAATATCGTCCTTACCTTATCAATCTCCTCCAAGAATTAACTGGCACGGATTGTATGCATCGCATTGAATACTGCCGATGGGCTCAACTTCAGATTCAGAGGGATGACACATTTATTAATTTGATTTTATTTACCGACGAGACTACATTCACGAAGCACGGAAATGTTAATTTGCATAACATGCGTTATTGGGCAACTGAAAATCCATGTTGGCTGTGGCAAGTTGCACACCAAAAACCGTGGTCCGTGAATGTATGGAGTGGGATTCTGGGGGACAGAATTATAGACCCCTGTTTCATCGAAGGAAATCTTAATGGTAGGAAGTACACCACATTCCTGCAAGAAACATTTAGTCTGTTATTGGAAGAAATACCTTTAGGAGCAAGTAACAGAATGTGATTTCAACACGATGGGTGTCCGGCACATTTTTCGCTGATGGCTAGAAATGAACTGCAGAGACAATTCCCATATCGTTAGATTGGATGCGGAGGAGATGTGTCGCGGCCGGCTCGTTCGCCAAACTTGACGTCTCTGGATTTTTTCTTTTGGGGATTCGTAAAAGGCATTGTTTATAAAGACGTTCCAACCATACCTGAAGATGTTCAAGAGAGAACTGTCAGAGCATGTGGTTCGGTAAGTGCCGAAGTGATAATTATTACCACTCAATCCATGATAAGAAGACTACAGTACTGCGTCGACACTAGTGATCATCACTTCGAACACCTTCTGTAAATGGACGTCAATTGCCACCTTTGTGACCTTCGTTGACCTTCAAAGACCGTACTGTTAAACATCATTGGATTCGTCTCGATAGCCGATATCAGAAAAGAAGTACTAAACTATAGCACACCATTTAAAAAAACAAAGTTAACCTTGATATCTCTGAAGCGACCCCACCTAGCAACAAAAAACCAAAGTCATATTACGGCCTCTGTTGTCCCATGCAACTTTTGTCCCACAAACTTTTCAGCTCCTATAATATTTTCGGACCTATTTTTGGTGGCAGTAGTTAGTGACTAACCCTGTGTAGGAATTGCAGGGATGCTAAGGAAAAATGGCTGCACGAAAAATGAGAAGAAATCGAAAAAGAAATGATTGTCGGAAGGACTGACTCAACATACAGAAAAGTAAAACCCAAGTTCAGCGAAATTGAAAACAAGGGCGGTAACCACTAGTAAAACGGGAATTTCAGTTTTATATGCAGAGAAGAGACCGGATTGATGGAAAGAGTACACTGAAGGACTCTACGAGGGGGAAGGCAGATGACATGGCAGAAGGAGAAACAGGAGTCAATATAGAAGAGATAGGGGATCAAGTATTAGAATCAGAATTTAAAAGAGCTTTGGAAGACTTATGATCGAATAACGCAGAAGGGATAGATAACGTTCCACCGTAATTTCTAAAATCATTGGGGAAAGTGGTAACAAAACGACTATTCACGTTGGTGTGTGTGGGTCTGGTGATATACCATCTGACTTTCGGAAAAACATCGTCCACGCAGTTCCGAACATTGCAAGAGCCGACAAGTGCGACAATTATCGTATAGTCACCTTAACTGCTCATGCATCCAATTCGTTGACAAGAATAATATACATAAGAATGGGAAAGAAAACTGAGGATATGTTAGATGACGATCTGTTTGGATTTAAGAAACGGAAACGCACTTACAGATAATTCTGACGTCGTGGTAGATAATGGAAGGAAGACTTTGGTGAATACTTATAGTAACACAATAACGGGAATGAGAGTACAGCCTGGCCCGTATCTCGAAGTTACTGGTTCTTGGAATTAGCATTATATACTGTTTAAAAGAATTATCATCATACACTGCTCAAATTACTTAGGGGAACATGTGTATCAACGTGTAGTATGTTAAATCTATTTTGACACAGGCAGTACCTGTAGCCTTATTGCATAGCTTGAGAACTTTGCTTTCAGTGTAGGCAACAATTAAAATCACTCGCCATCTATTGGCTGTGTTACACATTACAGTGTCAGATGAACCCTCAGCGTGCAGTCCTACAGCATCGCCTGCACAACGACCAGCGCAGCGCCGCGAAACACCTTCAAGAAGGCGCTGACCCGCGCCCAATGGGAAGAGCGGGCACCGCCACACGTCCTGGAGGACAGAGTTAAACGCCCCCTGTCAGCGCTGACTTAACCAGCCGTCCATCACTGGTCGGTCCCAGTTCGGTCACGCAGCTCGAGAACATCAGTACCGAATAATAGGAAGACTTTACTTAGCCTGCGTACTGCGGGTAGTAATAGTGTTTAACAGTAAATGCATTAAGGATGCACACACCGCACATCGGGTCACCTCATAACGAGAGGGTACGTTTCTTTCTATTTTTGAAAATTAATTTTTCTATTAATCTGGAAGTGTTTTATACACATCATTTTGGATTCCTGCCACTGGCCATCGCAACGTCTCTCCTTCCTTGTTTGTGTCGGTGCTGACTCCCACAGTAGCCGACACAACACTCAGAATGAAGTTAGTACCAGGATCCCAGGGTTTTCGAGTGAGCTGCGCAGATGGCAGTTGTCATTCGTGGCCTTTGTGTTCAACTAACCACATGTAATGTGACGTCTTAACGCAGTGCAAGATGCAGAGCGGTCTGTTTGATCAAAAATGCATGGACTTTCAGTCGTGTTGCTGCAGATGTCAATGCCTCACCATGTGTCATCGATAGGTTCTGCACACGCTACAAGTAGACAGGTCTGTACAGAAGGCGAGTTGAAGAAGATCGCCAACACATTACAACCGCAAGTGAAGACCATATCACGCCACCTATGCGTTGCGGCGTCGTTCAAATGGTTCGATTGGCTCTGAGCACTATGGACTTAACATCTGCGGTCATCAGTTCCCTAGAACTTGGAACTACTTAAACCTAACTAAACTAAGGACATCACACTCATCCATGACCGCGGTAGGATTCGAACCTGCGACCGTAGCGGTCGCGATGTTTCAGACTGAAGCGCCTAGAACCGCTCTGTCACTCCGGCCGGCTGCGGCGTCGTACTGAGCACTAGAGCACTGCAACACGATCTCAGAAGGGCCACTGGAGATGCTGTTGCCGAACAGACTGTGATGAATAGGTTACGAGGAAGGACGTACAATCCATACGTGTTCGAGTATCCCACTTGACACGACAACATCTTGCAGCTCACCTTCAGTTCTGCTTTTCCAGTGTCAAATAGTAACTTCGTCACTGACAAACGTATTGACACACGAGTCCAGATATCCTCTGACGTAATATGATGCCCGTCTACGTATGCGGAGACCCATGGTGAGTGGTACCTGCCAAACGTTATCCAGGAAATCGACAGATTTCCAAGGTTCTGTTATGTTGCCAGATGGCTTCAGTGTTGGCAGCCTTACAGGTCTGGTCGGCGTCCACGATCACCTCACCGCCGGGCAGAACATCGAACAGGTCCTGTTGGAGCACTTGGTAACTACTGCACACACTGATGGTTCCGAACTGCTTCTAATTCCAGGGTCCCGTGGTGGGGTCAGCAGGTATGTCCTGCCTGGAAGCTTGGACATCACTGGAGAGTGGCTGGCGGTGAGTCCCGAGATAAACCCCATTGTCCATATGTGAGACGTGTTCGTGGTCATCGTGTTCCACCGAAGACTCTCCAAGAATTCTCATGGGCACTCGTTGAAGAATGGCAACAGATACCACAGAGTTACATCCATAGACTTATACAGACCCTGCCACTTAGGTGTCAGGCAGTGATAAATAATCTGGGAGGATTGAAGCTTTCAAAATTCAATAAAAAGCACCCAGTGTAACAACAACGACGCTGTACTATTGTATAATTAAGTAATTTTTTTCATCTGAGTTTTCGATAAACTTGTGTAATTGATGTTATGATTTCAATTTTTTTTTTTTTTTTGTTTCACGCCATTGTGTCAAGAAAACTGTAAATAAGTTTCAAGGTGAATATTAATGTTGATGTCAAATGTTAAGTAATATTGTAATAGAATTGAAATGTAACAAATGTTGAGACTGTTGTAAGATGTCTAAAATTGTAACTGTGCGTCTGGTCCATACTTAGGCAATGTGTTAGGATATGTAGAATGCAAAACCTCGGGTGAATAACCGGACTGTCAGGGAGCGATAAAAGGTGGATGGCAGGCGAGCGGGGGAAAATGCGCGCGGGCACTGCACGGCACACACCGAGCGAGGTGGCGCAGTGGTTAGCACACTGGACTCGCATTCGGGAGGACGACGGTTCAATCCAGTCTCCAGCCATCCTGATTTAGGTTTTCCGTGATTTCCCTAAATCGTTTCAAGCAAATGCCGGGATGGTTCCTTTGAAAGGGCACGGCAGATTTCCTTCCCCATCCTTCCCTAACTCGAGCTTGTGCTCCGTCTCTAATGACCTCATTGTCGACGGGACGTTAAAGAAAAACATTAACCTAACTAACTAACTAACTGCACGGCACGGCAACACAAATATGAATACTATGCAGGGGGAAATTGACGACATTAACAGTAGGTTTGATGTTGAAATTCTCAACATCCAAGAGAAAGTAGAGCCTCTAGTTGAAACAAAAGTAGACGAAAACGTTTTCGGTCTAAAAACTGAGATCGTAAACGAATGCCAACATGGAATCTCACAGTTGAAAAAGGCAGTTTCAGATACTGAAAGAAGTTTAGGCGAAAAAGTTACCGGATGTGTAGAAAAGTGTGAACAAAATACATCGAAAATTCAAGGCAAAATTTTCGATCTCGAGAGTAAAATCAAAGATAGGCCTGGTGTTGTCTGTAATGGCACGCCACTTACGAAGCTGTTGGAAGGTGAGGAACGCTTCGATCCCGCCAAGAAACATAACGGATGGCATCCGTTGGATTTCATCAAAAATTGCGAGAGGATGTTCCCTAAACACTTATCTGGTCAGGAAAAGATAAACGTAGTAATTAGCGCCCTAGCAGGTGACGCTAAGCGCTGGGGGATTAACTTGAATACCGAACCAATGACGTTCGAAGAGTTTAAACAAAAGTTTACGAAAGAATACTGGTCCGAGCAAAAACAGGATCATTTGTGGCGCGAGTTTATCATGGCCAGACTTCATGATAACAGGGGCAGGAATTCTTTGAAAGATTTCTGCGAATATTGGTACCGAAAATTGACACACTTAAGAGGGAGAAGATACGATTCTGAAATCGTATGGGAGCTATATAAAAAGCTTCCAGAAGATTCGAAGAGATATGTGGGAAGCAATCATCGCAGCTTCCAAGCGTTTCTCGAAAGGGTCGAAGACGAAGACCACTGGCGCGAAAGTCGTGCCAATTATCAGAATTTTAGTAACAGGAATAACCGCAATAATGACGAAAGGAATGACGACGATGGTTTTCGCGTCAACATGATACAGAGAGGTAGAGGCAGAGGAAGAGGAAGAGGGGGTTATCCAGGTCGCGGTGGAGAGTACACCGCGCAAAATAATAACGACGCGGGAAACTAATTTCCGCGAACGTTGCGGACCAAACGGAAGCCGACAGAACATACCGGCCCCGATTTAAGAAACATTACTGGACTGACAGTAAAGTTATGAGACAGCTTAGGAACAGGCGTGGAACGACGCAGCGTGTTGTTGCGAAACAAGCGTCAGGTGCGTGCAAAGATGATTCATCTTCGCCGCGCATTGCGCTACATGATAAGAGGCGAATGGAGCATCAGAAAGCAACGGCCCAGCCTAGCAAATCAGCTGTTCAGAGAGAAGCCGCTATCAAGGCGGCAGAATTAGGTACAAACATTGCAGTAAGAGTTTGCGAATACATTCCGAGTGGTAATTCCGTGGCGAAGGAAATAGTAGATGGAACAGTGGATACACAGAGAGGTGCGGTTAGAAGTGTTAGCAATGAAGTAAATGGAGAGAATGAATTAGCAGAAGTAACTGATTGGCGTGTGCACATCGACGATCTGTACATGGGCCTCAAGCAATGTGATTGGGAGGATTTTAAGAAGGAATATGAGGCAAGAAGGTTAATTATTGAAAAAGGAAATAGTAGGGACGTCGTTAAGGTGACGTGGCCCGAATGTAAAGAGGAGAGAGTAAATAGCGCCGCGCAAAGTACGCTTGCTGCCTATGGGAAGATGGTTAAAGATAGGAAGGAATTGGAGAATGAAATCCTAAGCATTTACGAGGAAGTAACTTCTGTTAACGATCCGCCAACACTACAAGCTGTTACCGAAAGGCAGCTTGGGGAAGGGGCAGGTAATTACCTACGAGTAACTGAAGTCCACGAGGATTACACTAAATATGAAGTAACAGTGGATGTGAGTAAAGCTGATAATGAGGCCGTTTTGCCAAAAAAGGATATTGAGTTAAAATCAAAGCCTGACGAAAATGCAGAGGAAGAACTTAGTGCCTGTCTCAGAAAAGCTTTTATGTTAGAACCTGAAAGTGATCCAGAATGGTCGGATTCAGACGATAATTCAGATGACGAGTATTTCGGTACTAGTAAAAATAATGAGAATATAGCAAATTGCGATATTTTAACTACTGATGACGAAGTTTTAAAACAAAACCCAGATATTGAGACTGAACACAGAAAAAAGGAGCCACCGGACGACTCAGTGTCAATGTTACAAAGAGTTCAAGTATTTAATGACTTTGAACTCTGGGAACCGAAGAAACCGCCAGATATGGGTGATGTGCAGGTCAAAAGCATATCTTGGGACAATGTTATCGTCGACCCGGATTTACTTAGGGAAGAACACAACAATGAAAAGCATTTCACGGTTAAACAAACTGTAATACCAATTGAAATTTATAATGTGAAATGGCGTGTACTCCTTGATACTGGATCTCAGATAAGTGCTATCTCCCAATCGTTTGTCGAAAACATCTGTGATAAGCCTGAACTAGTAATTATGTCAGTGACTGGTGTAAAACTTGTTGGTGCTACTGGCAAGACTAGCAAGCCAGTAAAGAACCAAATATTGGTTGAATTTAGTATAAAAGGACAAAGTTTAAATATGATTTTTTGGTTGTGCCAGACTTGAGTACTGAAATGATTCTCGGTATAGATTGGCTAGATAAAGAAAAAGTTATTATTGATTGTAGCCAGGAAGTGGTCAAAATTAATAACGCATCTACGAATTTGGAAATAAAATTTGAGGAAAATGGGAAGGTGTTCGATTCAGAAATTGGTTCTTTATTGTTGGAGATCGACCAAGGGAATGATGGTTTGACAAACATGTATGAAATGTACCATGTCAAGAGGTTAATAGATGAGAGTGACAGGCAGGGGCATGATTTTAAAGAAATTGTGGAAAATTTGAAGGTGATATCTCCTGATCAGAAAATACAATCGCTTGATCTTTTAGAAAGTAATAGCACCGTATTTTCGGACAAACCTGGCCTAGTTAAGAACTTTGAATACCAGATTGAGACATTAGAGCATAAAGAATTCTTTCTAAGACCGTTTTCGGTACCCATATCAAAGAGGCAGGCCGTTCAAGTGGAAATGGATAAAATGATAGAATGGGGTGTAAGCGAACGGAGTAACAGTGAATATAATAGTCCCATTATCATCGTGAATAAAAGGGGTGGGGGAGTAAGAGTAGTCATTGCCGCCAGGACTTCAAACCAAATTGTAAGGAAGGAAATAGACAGACCTGAAAATCTGGACGAAATGCTCCAAAAGTTTTATAATGTGAAGTATTTAACCAGTCTGAGTTCAAGTCTGTGATAGGAGGTTTGACTGTGCCAAAGGCACGTAAGTAAATGATAGATAAGCGAACGGAGTAACAGTGAATATAATAGTCCCATTATCATCGTGAATAAAAGGGGTGGGGGAGTAAGAGTAGTCATTGCCGCCAGGACTTCAAACCAAATTGTAAAGAAGGAAATAGACAGACCTGAAAATCTGGACGAAATGCTCCAAAAGTTTTATAATGTGAAGTATTTAACCAGTCTGGACATGACCGCCGGATACTGGTAAATCCCAATGAGCAAAGAATCCCGTAAATATACCGCTTTTCTATTCGCTGGGAAATGCTATCAGTATAAAGTAGTACCATTTGGGCTTAGCACTTCTGTAGCGGTATTTATTAGGGCACTGGGTTTTGTATTAGGGCGAGTATTAAGTTCCCGGCTAACTATTTATGTAGATGACTTAATGATAGCTACTGAGGAATGGCAAGAGCATTGTGAATTATTGCAGAAAGTTTTTGTTGCTCTACAAGCAGGGGGCATGACACTAAAGTGGAAGAAATGTGAATTCGTGAAGTCGGAAATAAAGTTTTTGGGGCATATTATTACTACGACCAGGATTGGCAAGGACCCGGAAAAGTTAAGTGCAATAGCAGAGTGCCCACCTCCTAGAAATAGAAAACAGTTGAAAGCCTTTTTAGGTTTATGTGGATTCTATAGAAAATTCGCCAAGGGGCAAGCTTTTAATAGTCCTCATTTGAATAATCTCCTTAATAAAAATAGTGCTTTTGTTTGGACTGAAGGGTGTATGAGAGATTTTGAAAATTTAAAAAGTGAACTATTGCATGACAATATTTTGCATCACCCCATACTGACAGAACCGTTCCACATGAGAACCGACAGGAGTGCTTATGGGATTGGTATAGAAGTTTTTCAAGAAATCTGTGATGGCAAAAAAGTCTAACACAGTACTATTGCGTTTGCAAGCAGAACTCTAACAAAATACGAGAGAAACTACACTATATCGGAAAAGGAGGCTTTAGCCATTATATGGGGATTAAAGAAATTCAGGAATTATCTGTGGGTCCATAAGCTCATCATACATACTGACCACAAAGCTTTAACTTTTCTTAAAGATTGTCATTTACTGAATGGTAGGCTAACCAGTTGGGCTTTGTACCTACAGCAGTTTGATTATGAGATTTGCTATGTTAAGGGTACTGAGAATTACGTGGCAGATGCTTTATCTCGATTGCCTAATAGTATGAGTGAAGTGCCCAATGAAAATGGTGAAGAGGGTACTTTCCAGATAAGGTATATGAAAGAGGTTTCAGGAAAAAGGAAAATTGAACAAATATGTAAAAACATGAGGTACCATCAGATAAGGATCCGACATGGAAATCCGTGAAGGTAAATTTTGACAGTGTGCAGTATCCTCAAATTAAGAAATACTACAAAATCTTTAAAGGCATTTTATACAGGAGGAAATATTTAGTCACTGAGGAATGGAGAGTATGTTGGCCACACCAGTTTGATACTGATGTCATAGACTATTTCCATTTATCATTGGTGCACAGTGGACCAAAGAAATGTTTGGATAAACTGAATAATGTAATGGTGATTGCTGCTAGTGTCAGTAAGAAGATAAATGAACGAATTAAGTCGTGTGATGCCTGTCAAAGGGCCACTGTACCTAACAGAACTAGTCGAGGTCCAATGCAAAGTACTCACCTGAGGACACTCTAGAATTATTATCAGTAGATTTGTATGGTCCCCTACCGAAGACTTCGGGAAATTGTGCATATATTTTAGTAGTTTTGGAAGTATTCTCAAAGTTTGTAAAATTATACCCCTTGAAAAAGGCAACAGCAAAAGCTGTATTTAATAGGATGGTCGAATACTTCAGAACCATCGGGAAACCCAAGGCAGTACTATCTGATAATGGACCCCAGTTCATATCCAAAATTTGGTAAGGAGGAATGGAGCAAAATGGTGTGGAGGTTAAACATATCTCAGCCTACCACCCAGCTAGCAACCCAGTTGAAGGTACATGGGAGAAATCGGGAGATTGTGTAGAACGTACTGCAGTCATAACCACAGAGCCTGGAACAGATTTTTTATCGGACTTTGAGAATGTCATGAACACCTTAAATCATGAATCTACTGGGTTCCCACCGGAAGAAATTTTGTTAGGCAGCAGAAGTAAAAGTTTAATTGAGGAAAAACTACAGTTTCCACCTTGTACAAGCTTGGGGTTGAGTCAGAAGAAAGAATTAGTCAGAAAAAGGGCAAAGCAAAAAAGCTGAATCTAGATCTAAAATATAAAATATAAGAACCTGAAAGTTTCAAAATTTAAAATTGGGGATTATGTTCTTTTAAAAACCCACGGAAAATCTAGTGAACTGAACCATGAAATTTCCAAATTTAAATATATTTATAATGGACCGTTTATAATACAGAACATTCCACACGATAATGCTTACTACCTGATCTACCCAAAATCCAAGAGACCTTTAGGTGTAAGAAACGTTGTGGACCTGAAACTGTATGTTCCTAGCAGTGAGTGACCTAAGTATACTCAGAAGGCAATCTGCAGTAAATGTGCTGTATCTTACGCTGAAACAATTTTATTCTAAATGTAACAAATCTTTGTAAATGTATGTATACCAATATCAGTGTGCTAATGTACTTATGTAACTTTCAGATTACCTAATGTACTGCAAATGTAAAGGTGTATGGAAAAAAGGGCTGAAAAGAAAAGGTTAATGCTGCAAGCAAAATAAAAGATGGGACTGCCAAAAATCAAAATGGGCAGTACGTGAGTCATGATATAAAAGGACTGCCAAACACCAAAGAGGGCAGATAAATAGTCAAAGGAGAATTGTAAGTGTGGTACAGGTGATGTGATAAAATGATGCGAAATGGACTGCCCAAATCTGAATAATAGGCAGCAAATATATGTAGTTATTTTTCTAAATAGTGTTGTGTGTTTATTAGTAAATAAGGAAATGGATTGTCATTCAATGCATGCAGCAACAAATTGTTTTATAGCGTATATAGGTATTTATATATTCTTTGTAGCTAAGTGTTTATGTTCCAAATTTTCATTTTATCTATCTGAGAAAGGAGAAAGAAAACTGGCATTCTACGGATCGGAGCGTGGAATGTTAGATCCCTTGGTCGGGCAGGTAGGTTGGAAAATTTAAAAAGGGAAATGGATAGGTTAAAGTTAGATATAGTGGGAATTAGTGAAGTTCGGTGGCAGGAGGAACAAGACTTCTGGTCAGGTGAATACAGGGTTATAAATACAAAATCAAATAGGGGTAATACAGGAGTAGGTTTAATAATGAATAAAAAAGTAGGAGTGCGGGTAAGCTACTACAAACAGCATAGTGAACGTATTATAGTGGCCAAGATAGGCACGAAGCCCATGCCTACTACAGTAGTGCAAGTTTATATGACAACTAGCTCTGCAGATGACGAAGAAATTGAAGAAATGTATGATGAGATAAAAGAAATTATTCAGGTAGTGAAGGGAGACGAAAATTTAATAGTCATAGGTGACTGGAATTCGGGCTAAGAAATGAAAGAGGAAGCCGTCTGGTAGAATTTTGCACAGAGCATAACTTAATCATAGCTAACACTTGGTTCAAGAAAAATAAAAGAAGGTTGTATACCTGGAAGAATCCTGGAGATACTAAAAGGTTTCAGATAGATTGTATAATGGTAAGACAGAGATTTAGGAACCAGGTTTTAAATTGTAGGGCATTTCCAGGGGCAGATGTGTACTCGGACCACAATCTATTGGTTATGAACTGTAGATTAAAACTGAAGAAATTGCAAAAAGGTGGGAATTTAAGGAGATGGGACCTGGATAAACTGAAAGAACCAGAGGTTGTACAGAGTTTCAGGGACAGCATAAGGGAACAATTGACAGGAATTGGGGAAAGAAATACAGTAGAAGACGAATGGATAGATCTGAGGGATGAAGTAGTGAAGGCAGCAGAGGATCAAGTAGGTAAAAAGGGCTAGTAGAAATCCTTGAGTAACAGAAGAAATATTGAATTTAATTGATGAAAGGAGAAAATATAAAAATGCAGTAAATGAAGCAGGCAAAAAGGAATACAAAAGTCTCAAAAATCAGATCGACTGGAAGTGCAAAATGGCTAAACAGGCATGGCTAGAGGACAAATGTAAGGTAGATACAGCCTACAGGAAAATTATAGAGACCTTTGGAGAAAAGAGAACCACTTGTATGAATATCAAGAGCTCAGATGGAAACCCAGTTCTAAGCAAACAGGGGAAAGCAGAAAGGTGGAAGGAGTATATAGAGGGTCTTTACAAGGGCGATGTACTTGAGGACAATATTATGGAAATGGAAGAGGATGTAGGTGAAGATGAAATGGGAGATACGATACTGCGTGAAGAGTTTGACAGAGCACTGTAAGACCTGAGTCGAAACAAGGCCCTGGGAGTAGACATTATTCCATTAGAACTACTGGCGGACTTTGTTAGAGCCAGTCCTGAGAAACTCTACCATCTGGTGAGCAAGATGTACGTGACAGGCGAAATACCCTCAGACTTCAAGAAGAATATAATAATTCCAATCCCAAATAAAGCAGGTGTTGACAGATGTGAAAATTACCGAACTATCAGTTTAATAAGTCACGGCTGCAAAATACTAACATGAATTCTTTACAGACAAATGGAAAAACTGATAGAATCCGACCTCGGGGAAGATCAGTTTGGATTCCGTAGAAATGTTGGAACACGTGAGGCAATACTGACCTTACGACTTATCTTAGAAGAAAGATTAAAGAAAGGCAAACCTACGTATCTAGCATTTGTAGACTTAGAGAAAGCTTTTGACAATGTTGACTAGAATACTCTCTTTCAAACTCTAAAGGTAGCAGGGGTAAAATACAGGGAGCGAAAGGCTATTTACAATTTGTACAGAAACCAGATGGCAGTTATAAAACTCGAGGGGCATGAAAGGGAAGCAGTGGTTGGGAAGGGAGTGAGAGAGGGTTGTAGCCTCTTCCCGATATTATTCAATCTGTATATTGAGCAAGCAGTAAAGGAAACAAAAGAAAAAATCGGAGTAGGTATTAAAATCCAGGGAGAAGAAATAAAAAATTTGAGGTTCGCCGATGACATTGTAATTCTGTCAGAGACAGCAAAGGACTTGGAAGAGCAGTTGAACGGAATGGACAGTGTCTTGAAAGGAGGATATAAGATGGACATCAACATAAGCAAAACGAGGATAATGGAATGTAGTCGAATTAAGTCGGGTGATTCTGAGGGAATTGGATTAGTAAATGAGACACTTAAGGTAGTAAAGGAGTTTTGCTATTTGGGGAGCAAAATAACTGATGATGGTCGAAGTAGGATATAAAATGTAGACTGGCTATGGCAAGGAAAGCGTTTCTCAAGAAGAGAAATTGGTTAACATCGAGTATAGAATTATGTGTCAGGAAGTCGTTTCTGAAAGTATTTGTATGGAGTGTAGCCATGTATGGAAGTGAAACATGGACAGTAAATAGTTTGGACAAGAAGAGAATAGATGCTTTAGAAATGTGGTGCTACAGAAGAATGTTGAAGATTAGGTGGGTAGATCATGTAACTAATGCGGAGGAATTGAATAGGATTGAGGAGAAGAGAAGTTTGTGGCACAACTTGACTAGAAGAAGGGATCGATTGGTAGGACATGTCCTGAGGCATCAAGGGATCACAAATTTAGCATTGGAGGGCAGCGTGGAGGGTAAAAATCGTAGAGGGAGACCAAGAGATGAATACACTAAGCAGATTCGGAAGAATGTAGGTTGTAGTAGGTACTGGGAGATGAAGGAGCTTGCACAGGATAGATTAGCATGGAGAGCTGCATCAAACCAGTCTCAGGACTGAAGACCACAACAACAACACATCTGAGAATTTAATAAGTAATTTGCTACTTAAATCATGTTGTGATAGGAGGTTTGACTGTGCCAAAGGCACGTAAGTAAATGATAGATAAATTTTCTCGATATATTAAAAAGTATAGACCTATATAATGTGAGTGAAAGGAAGTTTTGTGATATAAAATTTTATGAAGGTACATTCACACAAAGATTAAGAACCCCTGTAAAGATATAAAATTCAGTGTTCCCACCAGCAGTTAGTGAAATTTACTGGAAACAGGTGCATTTGTAACAACAACGACGCTGTACTATTGTACATATAAGTAATTTTTTCCGTCTGATTTTTCGATAAACTTGTGTAATTGATGTTCTGATTTCAATTTTTTTGTTTCACGCCATTGTGTTAAGAAAACTGTAAATAAGTTTCAAGGTGAATATTAATGTTGATGTCCAATGTTAAGTAATATTGTAATAGAATTGAAATGTAACAAATGTTGAGACTGTTGTAAGATGTTTAAAATTGTAACTGTGCGTCTGGTCCATACGTAGGCAATGTGTTAGGATCTATTGAATGCAAAACCTCTGTTGAATACCCGGTCTGTCAGGGAGCGGAAAAAGTTGGATGGCAGGCGAGCGGGGGAAAATGCGCGCGGGCACTGCACGGCCCAACGGGCACAGTGGTTGTTGGAGTTTGGCACTGGTTTCAGCAACACCTTCTGGAGCGAGGAGGCTCTCGTGGAAGACGTAGCTTCGCTGAGCCTCGGGTATGCCGTTTCAACACCCACACAGCACGGCAGAATTACATAGGCACTAAATGGAAAAGTATTGCGACGCTAAGAAGAATTAAAGTGCCGATACGTCAAGAGCCATAGCTGTGGTTGTATGTGTGCTCTGTGCCTCACCATCCTGCCGCCCTCCAACCGCCACATCGATACTGGCAGGTTGAATCTTTTAATACTGTATTCGTATCGATCAGAGAGTGAACTGTGTTTGTTTTGTGCCGTAATAACCTAAATTTTACCCGAACTTTTCCATCATTTAATTGTCCTCACAACTAACGTATATAGGGTCCTTTCCAAACGTTGTGCAATCCGAGTGTCCCGAAATTAAAATTAAAATTTGTGTTAGTAATAATTATTTGCAGAACTATCTATATTAGAATGGTGTTTAAAGAAAGGTTTTGTTAATCAACCAGTAAATGAATAACGAAGTTCTAACGAAGCTGAAAGATAACTTTAGTATTGATATAGTAATGAAGATTATTATTTCGAGACAGATTTAAAGGCATTTAAATGAGCAGTAAATACGATGAAAAGAGTAGTAACTTATATACTGGAGATCTTGAACGCATAATAAACTCAGAAATCATTTTTTTAAATATAGCGATCATAACAGTTTCGAGGTCCCCCCTCATTCATTTGAATTCTGATGTGTTCGAAATTGGTTTGACCAGTAAAAGTTAAAGTCAATATAAAAGTCAAAATTCGTCAGTGTTTTTATCTTTATCAAAATTGACATTTTGTGTGTGGCACGAAAGTGCTATTTCTAGGGTAACCTATGCCCGATTTTAATCAGATTAATAGACAGTATAAATTTTTGTGGTATACATTATAGAGTAGTGTTATGTATTTATGGTTTTCCATATCAGTACAGAACGTGAAACTATCAGTTCAATAGATTTTCTGGTTCTAAAATTCTACTATATTATGCAGTGTTACAATTTGTTGTTTTGCATGAATATATACCAACTTGTATAGGGAAGAAACTCCGTTAATGCCTAATTAGGCTGGCGACCGTATTATTATCTAATTGGTAGCATCTTCTGGGTTGCTTTGATCCATCCTGACATGTAATTGCATTTCGAACTTACTTGACGGATCATTGTTATTACAGAGTGGATGTACGTCTGATTTGCCACCATTCAGGTACATGCGGTCGATATCTATACGAAAATCCTTTCTCGTAAGGTGAATCCCGCTCACTTACCATAACACAGGCTTTAACGAGCACTGTTTCACGGAGGTTACACCAGGATGACGGGACGAGTGATTGTTTCCACTTTGTTTTGGACATATGTCAGTCAATTCAGTTCTTTTAATTAAATGATCTACGATGTAACGATATTTTGTTATGTAGTTAATTTGTGAAACTAAAAAGGTATAATTTGGTAACATACCCAGTCATCAATTATTGGTCAGTGAAATATGTCAGAGACCCAAAGTCATCTCCTAATTTTTTTGGTCACTGTAGGAACTTTTCTTTTAGTTGTGATGAGTACCACCTCCAGTAGGAAGATGTGAAACTTGTTTTTGAACATCCTTTATATAGCGAACAAAGCAGCCCTATCAGTTCTCCCCGAACACACCAGGTGATACCTTTACTTCTGTTGATGCCTTTCCATTAAGACTGACGTACAGAGTTCCTTCGTGCAGCAAGCCTTCAGTCCAATACCATAGATACACCAACGGGGAAAAACTCGCAACTCCAACAAAGAATTGTTAGGCGCATGTCTACATCTTTTAGACGATGTCTATTAAAATTTTGAACCAGTCGCGTAAGAGTGGCATTAATAGCGCCACTATGAGAATGAAAATCAGGTTTGCTTTAAGTAACGCTGTAACGGTCGTGATTGTTAGTGTCCTTTGAGATTGGAATGGTGAGCCGATGTTAGTCAAGGCAACAAACACGCCGTTGTTAACGTCTCACTGAGTTTGAACGAGGTCGTGTAATAGGGCTACGGGAAGCTGGATGTTCCTTCTGCGATACTGCAGAAAGACTTAGCAGGAATGTAGCCCCTGTACATGATTGCTGGCAGCGGTGGTTAACCAAAATGACCGGGTTCCGGACGGACATGTAGCATTATCGAGAGACAGACATCGTGTTCGGTGTAGAGCTCGGCGCATTGTACTGCATCCGCAATAGCAGTCTGAGCAGCATTGTTACAAACCGGTTACTTCAACCACGGAGCCAAACGACCTGTAGTGTGCATTCCACTGACTCCAAATCACTGTCATTTACGAGCTCATTGGAGACAAGGTGGAGGTATGTTGTGTTTCCTGATGAAAGCCGTTTCCTCCTTGGAGGCAGTGATGGCCGTGTGTTGGTAGAAGGGGTCCAGTTGTGGGCCTGCAACCAACGTGTCTACCTGCTAGACACCTTGCACCTACTCTTGAAGTTATGGTCTCGGGTCATCTCATATGACAGAAGGAGCACTCTCGTGGTTATCCCACGCATCCTGACTGCAAATTTGTACGACAATCTGATCATTCGACCTGTGGTGTTGCTGTTCATGATGAACAGCTTACCAGGCATGTTTTTCAACAGAATAACAATCATCCACATACCGCTGATGTTGCCCAACATGCTCTACAGTGTGTCGGCCATGGCCTGCTCGATCACCAGCTCTGTCTCCAACTAACACAGATGGGATTTCATCAGACGATAACTCCAGCGACATCCACAACTAACATTAGCGTGCATTGGCTGTCCAAGTGCAATAGGTATGAAATACCATCCCAGAAACTGCCATCTGGCACCTCTCCAATACAATGCATGCCTGCATTCAACATTCTGGCGATTACACCGGCTTTTAAGGTACCAGCATTTATCATTTGCAATTGCCTACCTCGTCCTCCGATTAACCTGTGATCTTACAATGTTACTCACTTAATTATGTTACCTAGACAAATATTATCTCGAAATTTGACTACGTTATTAACTTTTGGGGCTGCTATTTTTTTCCATCAGTGTATTTGGGTATCTTGTATGGACGTATGCAACATTCAGGCAGGAAATGGGACTGCCACATACATAGTTCCGCATTTTCTTCCAGTGATCCAGCGACGGTATTTTCCTGCAGCCAATAACATAACCTATGAACAGTCTTATAGTGCCAACGGCTGAACCTGATTATCTTTTACGTCTATTAAAAGAATTCTTTGCACTTTCAAGCATCTTGAGGAGGCATTAGATATTTGTGGTGGTAAGTTCCTACGGGGACCGCCTGGTTAGCCTTGCTGTCTAACGCACTGCTTTCCGGGCGGGAAGGAGTGTCGGTCGTCGGCACGAAAACGCCCGGCGGCTTACTGTCTAGGTGCCTGCCAGTCTGTGGATTGTTTTTAAGGCGATTTTCCATCTGCTCCGGTTCCCCCTATTCCGCCTCAGTTACATTATGTTGGCGATTGCTGCGCATACACTGTCTCCACGCACGCGTACACCATAGTTACTCTACCACATTGGGGTTACACTCGTCAGGTGTGAGACGTTCTCAGGGGGGGAGGGGAGGGTCCACTGGGGGCCGAACCGCACAATAACCCTGGGTTCGGTGTGGGGCGGCGGTAGGGTGAGTGAACTGCTGTAGCCTGTTGGGGGGTTGTCAGCCACTGAGAGCTACGGCGGAGAGGAAGCCTCTCCGTTGTTTCCAGGTCCCCAGTTCCATACAATACAATTCAACACAATACAAGTTCCTATGGGACCAAACTGCTGAGGTGATCGGTCCCTAGACTTACACACTACTTAATCTAGACCAAATTACACTAAGGACACATACACTTCCATGCCCGAGGGAGGACTCGAACCTCCGACGGGGGGAGCCACGCGAACCGTGGCAAGTCGCCTCAGACCGCTGGGCTGCACCATGTGGCGCGTTAGATTGTCCTTTCACCTCTGCCAAATAGTTTTCCAATATGTACCAGGTTCCGTTAATCAAACATTTTTTTAATCAGTCACGTAGTTGTAATGATACTCTGTTTGATGGTATCTCGGTTATCATTTGATAATGTAGTACAGCCTCAAACGACTTTTGAAAATATAATAAAGTAATCTAACAGTTCATCGTCATCTGTTGTTGTCAGTACATCGTTTTCAAAAAGCCAAATGTGCTCAGACTAGTGGCTTTTACAAAAACCTGTCCAGATTCTTTGGGGCAACGTATTCACTCCAGGATTGTCAAACTTTCTAGCATACAACAGACGGACTTAAGAGATATCCGATCACAATTCCTGTCCGTCCGTTATTTTACTATATTCGTAAAAGGTAGTAACGAGGTAGCTTTTCAAGCCATGTGACGTGCAATTTCAGTTGGGAAAGGTTAGGAGGAGTAGGCGGCCGCGCTCTATTTAAGAAATCACATCATTATCAGCATGAAGTGATTACAAAAAAAAGTCAGCATGTCATAGCAGAGATTTAAACCACGTTACTCCAGAAAGCGAGTCCAGATGACTGTTTCAGAATGCCATTATATTATTTTCACATAGCCCACTGCCGTACTTGCCCATTCTACACTTGTTCACTGCAGTGTAATTTAAATCACGGTAAGTTAAGATAGTGCATCAATGTTGTAACTGTTATAGAAGATAGCACTGGAGGGACGTTTCTATAAACTGAACAGTTTCCGTATAACACATCAAGTCCTGAGAAGTCAGCACTTATGGGGATGAGTAGGTGCCACTAATTGTTTGCACATTTTTCCTTTGTTATTAATAGGTATGGGTCGTACACACACGAAAAAGGTCGGAGGACGGAAATATCGCCATTGGTCAAATGAACAGTTCCGCCTAGCACAGGAGGAAATAAAGAACAGAAAGATTTACACCAGAGAAACTGGAGAAAAGTGAGCTTTTTTCATTGGAGTCCTTGTTATTATTTTTGAAACGTACTTGTAGGTACTTTCGTACGCATGTGACAGGCAAATAGTTTGTTAAAAAAATGGCACTAAGCACTATGTGACTTAATCTAAGGTCATCAGTCTCTTAGGCTTAGAACTACTTAAACCTAACTAACTTAAGGATATCACACACATCCATGCCCGAGGCAGGATTCGAACCTGCGACCGTAGCGGTCACGCGGTTCCAGACTGAAGCGCCTAGAACCGCACGGCCACACAGGCCGGCCTCACCTCAGTTTCCATATACACAATGTGATCAAAAGTATCCGGACACCCCCAAAAACATACGTTTTTCATATTAGGTGCACTGTGCTGCCATCTACTGCCAGGTAATCGATATCAGTGACCTCAGTAGACATTAGTCATCGTGAGAGAGCAGAATGAGGCGTTCCGCGGAACTCAACGGACTTCGAACGTGGTCAGGTGATTGGGTGTCACTTGAGTCATACGTCTGTATGCGAGATTTACACACTCCTAAAGATCCTAGGTCCACTGTTTCCGATGTGATAGCTAAGTGGAAACGTGAAGGGACACGTACAGCACAAAAGCGTGCAGACCGACCTCGTCTGTTAACTGATAGAGCCCGCCGATAGTTGAAGAGGTTCGTAATGTGTAATAGGCAGACATCTATCCAGACCTTCACACAGGAATTCCAAACTGCATCAGGATCCACTGCAAGTACTATGATAGTTGGGTGGGAGGTGAGAAAACTTAGATTTCATTGTCGAGCGGCTGCTCATAAGCCACACATCACGCCGGTAAATGCCAAACGACGCCTCGCTTGGTGTAAGGAGCGTAAACAGTGAAAGGTTGAACAGTGGGAAAACGTTACGTGGAGAGACAGAACGGTAGACAATCTGTCGATCGGATGGCAGGGTGTGTGTATGGCGAATGCTCAGCGAACATCATCAGCCAGCGTGTGTAGTATCAACAGTAAAATTCTGAGGCTTTGGTGTTATGATGTGGTAGTGTTTTTGTGGGAGGGGGCCTGTACCCCTTGTTGTTTTGCGTGGCACACAGTGATTTTTTAAGCACCGTCTCGTTTCCCACTGTTGAAGAGCAATTCGGAGATGGTGACTGCATCATTCAATACGATCGAGTACCTGTTCATAATGCACGGCATGTGGCGGAGTGGTTACACGGCAATCAGATTCCTGTAATGGACTGACCTGCACAGAGTTCTGACCTGAATCCTATAGAACACATAAGGATGTTTTGGAACGTCGACTTCGTGCCAGGTACCGACCGACATCGATACCTCTCCTCAGTGCAGCACACCGTGAAGAATGGGCTGCCATTCCCCAAGAAACCTTGCATCACCTGACTGAACGCGTGCCTGCAAGAGTGGAAGCTGTCATCAAGGCTAAGGGTGGGCCAACACCACATTGAATTCCATCATTACCGATGGAGGGCGCCACGAATGTGTAAGTCATTATGAGCCACCTGTCCGGATACTTTTGATCACACAGTATGCTTACCCTATATCACGAAAACAATATTCAATTTATTGCATTACCATCTCACTCTACACATGTTCTACACCCACTGGACACGGCTTTTTTCGTCCAGCGAAAGGGGTGTGGCGAAAAGTCGTTAATAATTGGAAGGAAATTTATGAAGGGGGAAATGATGACATATCCTAATATAGCTGTCCCTTGGCAGCTGAAAAAAGAAAATAATGAATGAATCTGAGCGAAGCATTGCTGGCAATATGTGTTCTGAGTTCAAAGTTTGAGGTATCTACTCTCTGAATAATTCAGTGGTGTTGAGTAAATTGTATGTTAATGTAATGGAGTCAACGTCTGACCCCATCTAAAATGTCAGTGGTGCCTCTCTTGAAGTACTTCGACGGAGGTGAGAGGAAATTTGCAAACCACAAATCAAGAGGTGCAAAACGTTAATTTGGCACCTGCCTGGAGCATAACACTTAATGATTTGCCGGGAACGTCGGACACCGCACAAAAAGCAAAGAAGGGCAAACTCTGCAAACCATGTGATGTATTGTCTGCAAGTGATGAGGAGTTACAAAAGGATGATATTGTTCATGCGGACAGTGATGACAGTTTGGGATCCTAATTCGATGAAATTAGTCACCATGAGGAGGAAAACGTGAATGGTGAAGTAGGCCAACATTCTGAGGCGGGAGGTAAAGATGAATTAGATTGGACATGGACTCAGAAAAGCATTCAGGAGGAGAAAAGGAATCGGGAGAATGAGTTGAGAATACGGCTAAAGGTGAAAGTGAGGAGCCAAAGACTGATGATTTTGTTGTTATACTGTACACACAAAAATTGTGCCCAGGGCAAATGCTCACGGCCTTTGACAAAACAGATGAGGCATGTGTATCGGCTATCTCCAAGAATGAGAAAAACTGGGTGTGGCCTGATCCACTTGATGTACTATGCTAGAAAATAGAAAGTATTGCTAAGATGGAGAAACCACCCACTGAATATGGCCCAGGCCATTTTGTGGTGGATTAAAAACCTTAGTCTATAACACGAAACCTACGTAACTTGGAAAATTTGTTAGCTGTGCGGAGTGGCCCCGCGGATTGAGGCGCCATGTCCCGGATTGCGCGGCTCTCCCGCCGGAGGATCGAGTCCCCCTCGGGTATGGGTGTGTGTATTGTTCTTAGCATAAGTTAGTTTAAATAGTGTGTAAGTCTAGCGACCGATGACCTCAGCAGTTTGGTCCCTTAGGAACTCACACACATTTGAACAAATTTGTTACCTTCTTAATGTTTAGAAGATAAGGGTCTTTGTGATTTTTGAAATAAAGACCAGATGATTACATTACATGCTTTGTAAAGAATTTCTTACACTGCTTGTGCTTACCAATTAGACAACTTTGTTACCTACAGGATTTAAAAAAGTCTGAAAATTGACAGATATCGGTGTTTTGTATATTATAACTGTAGCAACGTAATCTTTCAATGGTGTTTTTTTAATAGTTCAGTCTTATTCTCACATAAATGTGATTTTTGTTCCTGGAATTAAGTTGAAAAAAATATTTTCTTCCCCTAGAAATGTGAATTTCCAGAAAATGTTCAAGTGGAAGTTGTTTTCTTGTGAGTCAGTTAGAGATGAGAATGTGCCACAGAATTTTTTTCCATTCGTGTCAGGCTCAAGTGAATACTGGCACAGTCTCACCATAAATGCTATGTGAGAATGTTCCACAACAAGAGCTGTATCCCCCCACCCCTCGCCGGATAAAAATTTCATTGACCCAGATTCTGCAAGGGGATATGTCTAGCAACGCTGTAACCAAATGTGAAAGCGTTACAATTATTTTTTTAAATATCTGTGTAAGAAAAACCATAATATCTGGCACATTCTCACGCCACTTGACGGCAGCGTAAATATTTTCTTTCACGTTTACGTATTATCTGTATCCAACGGCCCCTAGTTTTAGAGGAAATCTATGCTGAAGTCTTACCAATACAGCTACAACGTCAGTCATGTTTCTACCCAGTAAGCGTAGCCCAGCGTCTAAGGTTTATGACTGTTACACTGACGGTACAGATTTCAATCCAGGCTGTGACTTTTGTTCAATCTCATGGTACAGAATACCATTACATAGCCTATGTCCACCCCTCCCTCCATGAACTATGTACTTTGCCGTCAGGAAGGGGGGGGGGGAGGTGAGGCGGTAGCTGGAGTAAAATAGAGGGAGCCAAAGGCTATTTACAATTTATACAGAAACCTGACGGCAGTGATAAGAATCGAAGGTCATGAAAGGAAGTACTGACTGAAAAGGGAGTGAGGCAGAGTTCTAGCCTGCCCTCCCCCCCCCCCCACCCCCACCCCCCCTCACCCCTCTTCCACCAAGTTATTCAATCTGTACGCTGAATTAGCAGTAAAGGAAACTAAATTAAAATTTGGAATAGGAATTAAAGTTCAGGGAGAAAAAATAAAAAAAAAATTTAATGACATTGTAATTCTGTTAGATACAGCAAAGGACTTGGAAGAGCTGCTGAATGGAATTGAAAGGAGGATATAAGATGAACGTTAACAAAATTAACATAAGGATAAATGGATGTAGTCGAATTAAATCAAATGACGCTAAGAGACTTAGATTAGGAGGGGAGAGACTCAAAATGGTAGGAGACTTTTGCTATTTGAGCAGCAAAATAAATAATGGTAGCCGAAGTAGAGAAAATGTAAAATGTAGACTGGCAATGATAAGAAAAGAATTTCCGAAGAAGAGAAATTTGTTAACATCGAATGTAGATTTAAGTGTTAGGAATTCTTTTCTAAAGGTATTTCTCTGGAGTGCAGCCATGTATACAAGTGAAACATGGACGATAAACTGTCGGACAAAAAAAGAATGGAAGCTTTCGAAATGTGGTGCTACAGAAGAATGTTGAAAGTTGGACGGGTCGATCACGTAACTAACGTGTAGGTACTGAATAGAGTTGGGGAGACAAGAAATTTGTGTCACAACTTGGCCAAAAGAAGAGATCTATTGACAGGACACATTCCGAGACATCACGGGATCTCCACTTAAGTAGGGGGAGACCAAGAGACAAGTACAGCAAGCAGATTCAGAAGGATGTAGGTTGCAGTATTATTCGAAGATGAAGAGGCTGGCACAGTGTCGAGTAGCATGGAGAGCTGCATCAAAGCTGTCTTCGAACTGAATACCACAGCAACAACAGCCTATGCCATGCAAAATGATTGAAAATACTTTTGCCGTAATAATTTCATTTGTAAATCGATCATTACAACAAACTTTCTTGAAATAAATTGCAAAATGAAAGTACACAAGTTGGATTTGAGCCTGTGCCTTCAGTGTGAAAGCCGTCAACCTTAGCCACAGCGCTACTTTCGCTTGGTCTGTACATGAGTAATGTTATAGATAAAGGAGGTACGCGTACCTCATAAGACTTCAACATACACTTTCTTGGAAACTAGGGTCTGTCGTATGAAAAGTCGCTAGCTAAATACTCGGACAGGTTCTTGTACAACAGACGTAGCACTCATTTAAATATATGATTAACACATCTGGTGATCTCTTACTTCAAGCAAAACTGCTTCGTGAAAGACTTAAGCATATACTAACCAGAATCTGTTAGGGAGAACGTCCTGTGATCTGTCGGCACAATTTCCGTTTGCGGGGTATATCGGCGGCAGAAGCGCTGCACACATCACAAGCACAGCGCGACCCCTCCACCTCATTCGGTGTCACCAATTTCCCCCGAGATGGAGGGCAGCGTGCGTGTTATCGCGAGGACGGAGGGAGTTTTATTTATTTATTGGCATTTCGTCCTCCCTCAGAGGGCCTTGAATCCCCAGTGGCACTGTTACTGACAGCGTGGTATATTCACTTCTATTTATTTTTTGTTCAGAACCTCTCTCTTCCCTCCCACATTGCCATCGTTAAACTATAGCACATTGTGATTTAATAATTACGATTACTGATATTTTTAAATAGATACATAGGTTTCTGTGAGACTGATGGGTTCCTTGACATAAAAATCACCCAGCGTGATGTGCTAATCACATGTTCTCCATGCCTAACGCTGAATATGACCTCATATGCAAGGCCTAATAACTGACTTTCGTTACTCTATTTCGAACTAGCTGGGAAACCCAAAGTTCGACTGGTACTTATTTATTCCAATTTTCTGTTAGCCCAGTTCTTCCTCTCTCCTCTCTCTGCCCATTTCCTCTTTTCTGCTCTGTCCATTTCCTCTTGACTCATCTCTCTGTGCATTTCCTCCTTCCCCCTCTCTCTGTTTACTTCCTCCGCGTCGTCTCTACTCATCTTCTCTCTCTTTATCCACCTCTCCTCCTTCTTCTCTTCAACCATCCCTCCCCAACCATCATGTCCTCCCCGTCCTCCATCTTCCCCTCTCTATGTCCACCTCCTTCACACCCCACTCTCGGTCCATCTTCTCCTTTCTCTCTCTGTCTTTTAAACTACCCCTCCCCCTTTGTCAATCTTCTGCTCCCCCTCCCTCTGTTCAACTCCTCCTCCGCCGCGCGGAGTGGCCACTTGGTTAGAGGCGTCATGTCACAGATTGCCCGGTCCCTCCCGCCAGAGGTTCGAGTCCTCCCTCGGACATGGGTATATGTGTGTTGTTCTTAGCATAAGTTAGTTTAAGTTAGTTTAAGTAGTGTGTAAGTCTAGGGACCGATGACCTCAGAAGTTTGGTCTCTTAGAAATTCACACACATATGAACCCCCCTCCCTGTCTCCCTACTCACCTCCTACTCTTTCCTTTCTGTTGTATCTCCTCCTCCCTCAACTCTCCGCCTGTCTGTCACTTCCCCTGTCCCTTTCCATCTCCTCCTCACTCCTTGTTCTGTTCATTTGCTCCTACCCTATCACTGTCCATCTTCTGAATAGTCTAGTCTATCTCCTCGTCCTCTATTCTCTCTCCACGTCATCACACTCACCACATAGGAGGCTGGTGGTTGTTACGTCTACAGTATTTCTTTTCAGATTGTAACTAATATGTGTATCAAATTTGATTGAAGTTGTTCCAGGAGTTTAGGATGGCTTTCTTATCCATGGCTTTGTTCATATACGCACTTCTCATGTATATTTCACACATATTTAACTTAATTCACGCGTATCGGTACAGATATTTCACCTGCACATCTAGCGAATTACAACCTGTAGTTCCATTACAGGCAGCGTAATGTGTATGACCTCGTATCGCCTGAACTATGAGCTGTACAAAGATATAAATTTGCAGATACATCCAGCGTTACATGTGCCTTCTGTCTTCGAAATGTTTTGAGGATAGAGTTTGTAGTAAGAAAGCAAATTAAAACGTCAAGCGTTATGCTGTAGTTTTTTCTCGCCACTCGGTATCCACTCGGTGTTTGTCGTCATCCTTTCTGAACTATGTGTCATACAATGATTGTTTTTGTAGGTGCGTTCAGCGACAAAATGCGGATACCGTCCGTGAAATAGGGTTAGCAGCAACTAAGTAATGTATTCAAACGTGTTTCAAGCATTCAGTGTTTATGGTGTACCTCCTGAACGATGTGTTGTACAATGATGTAATTTTTCTGATACATTCATTGGTATAAGTGCATACTCTCTGCAAAATGTGCCACGAAAACATTTAATAATAAAGAAGTAATAAACTAAAACATCAAGCTTCATATGGCAGTTTTACTGTGTGAACAACGAAATTTACTAAAAGACAAACATTTTTCCTTTCATTATTTTGTGTAAGTCGTCAGCGAGAATAAATTCCGTAAAGGTCTGAAATTATATGTTAAGTTTGTTGCAGGTCTCTTAATGCTCTCATTCTCAAATTCTGGATATCTAAAATATGAGTACACACGCGTCATGGGTTACACTGGTTTTTCACCCCCGCCGCCATCCCTTTGTTAAGTGATTGGTTCTTTTGCACACAGTGATTCTTTCCAGATAGCAAATGATATGTGTACCAAGTTAGGCTGAAGACGGACAACTGGTTTAGGCGGAGATGTGGATCGTACAAGTTGTTATTGTGGTCTTCACTCCAGATTTCCATGCTACTCAATCCTGTGCAAGCCTCTTTAGCTCGTTCTGAATCTGCTTACTGTATTCATCTCATGGTCTCCCTCTACCATTTTTACTCCGCACACTTCCGTCCAGTACTAAATTGTTGAACCCTTGATATCTCAGAATGTGTCCTATCAACCAGTCCCTTCGTCTAGACAGGTTGGGCCACAAATTTATTTTTTCTCCATTTCTACCCAGTACCTCCTCATTAGTTACGCGATCGGCATTCTCCTGTAGCACCACGTCTCAGAAGCTTCTATTCTGTTTTGTCTAAAGAATTTATCGCCCACATCACTTGCATTCATGGTGATAAATAGTTTCAGAAAATACTTCCTGACACTTAAAATTCTACTTTATGTTAACAAATTTCTCTTCTTCAGAAACGCATTCCTCTCTATTCTCTGTAACATACAACGTACGTCTCGCTCTCACGTTAGGTACACACGTTACATGTAACAAAAAAATATAAATACCTATTAGTCTAAGAACTAAGCTTAAATCTAATTTTATTACTTGGGATTCATAGGAATCTGACTTTGTCACTACTGGCGTGAGATTTGGCTGTTCGCATTTCATTCACGGGATTTTTTTTTATGTTGTGAACCCATATAAGAGTCTTTTATTTTGGGAGCAGCTTTCAAGGAAAGTCCGTTTCGTTGAACTTCAGCGGGAGAGCTGTGCTGGTGCATCACTTTAAATTTAACACGTTTGTTGCGTCGATGGGCGTTGGCACAGGCTGATTGTTAGTGCTGAATCGCAATTCCAGGCGCTCACTAGCCGCCACGCGGTACTACAGCTTTCCCGCGCACGGTTCAGTGAACACGTTACGTCGATGGTGTTGTGGTATTTTGTGTTTTGCTGAGCTGCTGCGGAGGGACGACGATTACCAGGGACAGAGACTCAATTTTTCATCCCTGCCTCCAGATTTTCCAGCCGATTTTGGAGATTTTAAGGTAGGCTAGCGCTCGCACTTTGCAAATCAGTTAACACTTACACTTGGTTTTCGATGCACTGCACTTAATCACATCACCGCCTTCGGTGACACAACCAGAGTATCACTGTCTGTCGGCATATCTGCACGTTTAACACTTATTATTTTCATCGTGAATGAAATTATCACTTATTTATAACGTTGACGTATTGCTTTATGTCTGTTGCAGACTTCCACAGCATTTTAAGCCTTCACTTATACACTACTATGTACGGAAAAAAAAAAAATTTACAGTTTATAATCAAATAGTTTGTCTCACTTTGAAGGCTGCTAATTGAGAGCTTCGATTATCGTGTTCATTTCAATGTCTGTTGATTTGTTGGTAACCACCTTATCATTTCGCTTTACATTATTCATCATCTTTCTCTAAGACTAGTTACGCTTTCGATTAACAGTCACAATACATTAGTTTCTCCGATTTGTTAGCAATTCTTTTATTCATTTGAATCGCTCTTTCTACTCATTAGATTCATTTGTGACTGTCATTTCGACAAAAATTTCCGTTTTACTAGATGCGAGGATCAATCAATCACACTTGATCTCCCTCACACATGAGAACAAAACACCATTCAAGAAAATATTCAAATTCGTTATCGCGATCGCAGTTATCGTCTCTGATTGACTTCAAAAGAAAAAGTAAAGACATTTCAAAACTATCTCTTGCCGGTTTCGTACACGCGTTTCCTTTTGAAAATAGTTTGCAAAACCAGCCTTCCACGTCAACCGCGTTTCTCAATCTGTGACGTCAAGTCTGCTGGACGGCTTAGAATATTTACGCAAATTCAGAATAAAGACATAGATATAATAGTACATAGAAGAAGAAATATAGAAAACAACTCCTTGTTCCTTATGACTTACAAATTAATTTTTTTTCCGTCGTACGTTTGAGTACGCTCTATAATTAAGAAGTACCTGCTTTGTTTTACTGGCGGTTTCATTGTCATTTTATTCTTTGACGCCTGCTTGCTTTCTGCTGCGTTGACCTCTATATATGAACTTAAGTCATCATTGCTTCCTCCTTGTTTTATTTTTCGCTCTTATGCTTGGTATTTTATTTCACTTATGGCTTTAAATGTATCTGACCTGCATATTGCAATTACAATTAATGCTACTGTGTTTATCTAGCTGAAAGATACCGCTTTAGTTGTCATGTTGATACTTACAAGTAACTCACATGCTTCGTAAGAATTTCATTATTTTAATGCAGAAATGAACTTGTTCCAGATTTCTATGTACATTAGAACTTAATCTAGACATCGCTGACTTAGAAACTAGTTACTTATTTTCCTTTTCAGTGGCATCATGAACCATTAATTGTCAAGCGGCACTTGTCCTTGACGAAAGTAAATTTCCTTTTTCGATCATTGCTCTTGAACTTAAAAAAATTTCTTACATACTACGTTTTACTTTCATTTCTTTACCATTTCACATCGCAGAAGCCTGCTTGTTAGGCACATCCTTCGCTTTATATTTAATTTTTCACTCATAAATATTGTATGCTTAAAACTAAATCTTAAAACTACAGTTCTCGGAGTCGATCACTTTCTTTGTTAAACGAGAATATTTCATCAGCTTGTCTATACATAAATTACGGCTCAAGATAACATATTTTAAATTCTCTGCTGTATAGCAAGACAGGCTCACTATCGTGTAGTTTATCCTAAGCATTTTTTAACGAAGTCAGATCAGTTTTCACTTAGCTACTAGCGGCTAACCTTCTCTTGCCATTATAAAGCTTTCTCTTGACTTATTTTGTAGCATGAATGTTTTTAAGATCAGAGTGATCCTTTTATTTTTCCATTTGCGGGATCAGAAACCAGATAACAACCTGTGTGCGGTATACGAAGGATCTCGTAAAGTCCCTCAAAAAGACTTTGCCATTTTCGATTTATGCTTGAGAGCAACGATGGTTTAAGGTGTGTTTTTAGTAAGACCTTTTCGCCACTTTATAAGATAGCACCTTATTAATATGTATGTCATACGCCTTCTTGCGTAAATTGGCTTGGATGATCAATGTTGTTACATCTTGTCTTATTCTAACGTCTAAACTAGCGCTTGTTTATTTATTTATTTATTTATTTATTGTTCCGTGGGACCACATTAAGGAGAAGTCTCCATGGTCATGGAACGAGTCAATACATGAAATTATAACACGATTGTAGAAACAGATAAAATGAAATATAATAAACATATTCGGGCGACAAGTCGTTAGTTTAAATAAAGAAAATCAATAATGTAACACTGAAATTTGCTTAATTTTTTAGCTCTTCCAGGAGCTCCTCGACAGAATAGAAGGAGTGAGCCATGAGGAAACTCTTCAGTTTAGACTTAAAAGTGTTTGGGCTACTGCTAAGGTTTTTGAGTTCTTGTGGTAGCTTATTGAAAATGGATGCAGCAGAACACTGCACTCCTTTCTGCACAAGAGTCAAGGAAGTGCATTCCACATGCAGATTTGATTTCTGCCTAGTATTAACTGAGTGAAAGCTGCTAACTCTTGGGAATAAGCTAATATTGCTAACAACAAACGACATTAAAGAAAATACATACTGCGAGGGCAATGTCAAAATTCCCAGACTATTGAATAGGGGTCGACAAGAGGTTTTCGAACTTACACCACACATAGCTCGAACAGCCCGTTTTTGAGCCAGAAATACCCTTTTTGAATCAGTAGAATTACCCCAAAAAATAATACCATATGACATAAGCGTATGAAAATATGCGAAGTAGACTACTTTTCGTGTTGAAATGTCACTTATTTCAGATACTGTTCTAATGGTAAATAAAGCGGCATTTAGTTTTTGAACAAGATCCTGAACATGGGCTTTCCACAACAGCTTACTATCTATCCGTACGCCTAGGAACTTGAACTGTTCCGTCTCGCTTGTAACATGCCCATTCTGTCTGATTAAAATATCAGTTCTTGTTGAATTGTGAGTTAGAAACTGTAAAAACTGAGTCTTACTGTGATTTAGCATCAAATTATTTTCCACAAGCCACGAACTTATTTCATGAACTACATTATTTGATAATGTTTCAATATTACACACAAGATCCTTCACTACCAAGCTGGTGTCATCATCAAACAGAAATATTTTTGAATCACCGGTAATACTAGAAGGCATATCATTTATATAAATAAGAAACAGCAGTGGCCCCCGCACCGACCCTTGGGGAACGCCCCATTTAACAGTGCCCCATTGGGACTGAACATCATTACCACTCTCAATATTGCGGAGGATTACCTTCTGCTTTCTGTTCTTAAAGTAGGAGGCGAACCAATTGTAAGCTACTCCCCTTACTCCATAATGTTCCAACTTCTGCAGTAATATTTTGTGGTCAACACAGTCAAAAGCCTTCGTTAAATCAAAGAAAACACCTAACGTTCGCAACTTTTTATTTAATCCGTCCAGAACCTCACAGAGAAAAGAGACTATAGCATTTTCAGTTGTTAAGCCATTTCTAAAACCAAACTCTACATTTGACAGCAAATTATGTGAATTTAAATGCTGCAGTAACCTTGTATATACAACCCTCTCGATAACTTTAGCAAACACCGATGGCGTAGAAATGGGTCTATAATTGTCAACATTATCCCTGTCTCCCTTTTTATAAAGTGGCTTCACTACCGAGTACTTTAATCGGTCAGGAAACCGACCACTCCTAAGGGAAAAGTTACAGATATGGCTAAGTACTGGGCTAACATACATGGAACAATACTTCAGTATTCTGCTAGATACCCCGTCATATCCATGAGAGTTCTTGGTCTTTAGTGATTTAATTATTAACTCAATCTCCCTCTTGTCAGTATCATGGAGGAGCACTTCAGGTAACAGTCTCGGAACAGTTTTTTCTAAGAGCGCTATATGATTCCCTGTTGGGACTAGGTTTCTATTTAGTTCACCTGCTATATTCAGAAAGTGATTATTAAATACTGTACATATATGCGACTTATCAGTAACATGGACATCCCCACTACGCACTGATTCTATATTCTCGACCTGTCTCTGCAGACCAGCCACTTCCTTTACGACTGACCATATGGTTTTAATTTTATCCTGAGACTTAGCTATTCTGTCTGCATACCACATACTTTTTGCTTTCCTAATAACTTTTTTAAGCACCTTACAATACTGTTTGTAATGGGATGCTGCATTTAGATTTTGACTGTTTCTAACGTTTTGATATAAATGCCACTTTGTTCTACAAGATATTTTTATCCCTTTAGTCAGCCACCCAGGCTGCCTGTTTGTGCTAGTACCCTGTTTTGAACGTTCTAACGGAAAGCAACTTTCAAAGAGCACGAGAAAAGTCTTGAGGAAAGCATTATATTTATCGTCTACTGTATCAGCACTATAAACATCTTGCCACTCTTGTTCCTTGATAAGGTTTACAAAAGTCTGTACAGCAACTGGATCAGCTTTCCTAAAAAGTTGGTAACTATATTTAACATGTGTTGCAGCACAAAAATCCTTTAGACTTAAAATTTGTGCATCATGATCTGAAAGGCCATTCACCTTTTTGCTAACAGAATGCCCTTCTAGTAATGACGAATGAACAACAATATTGTCTATGGTTGTTCTACTGTTCCCTTGCACTCTCGTTGGAAAGAATACGGTTTGCATAAGATTATATGAATTAAGGAGGTCTACCAGCAACCTTTTCCTTGCACAATCACTTATACAATTAATATTGAAGACACCACATATAACTAACTTTTTGTATTTCCTATAAAGTGAACCAAGAACCTCCTCTAGCTTTAGCAAAAATGTTGTGAAATCGGAGTCTGGGGATCTATAAATAACAACAGTAAGAAGTTTAGCTCCACTAAATTTAACCACACCTGCACAACATTCAAACACCTTTTCAGTGCAGTGTTGTTACACTTAGGAATTGAATTGCCCCATTCATTTTTCTCTTGATCAGAAGACATCAACTCACTCGGAGTGAAACCAGTAGACAGGTGCGGTAGATTATTCACAATTTCCTCGAAAGGTGACACAAAGTCAACCCAGCGTGTCTGCTGATTTGGTACGTACGTACGAATGAAACGATTAAACTCCCTGAAGACTCGTTCAGTCGAGTTCGACTGGGGGTCGGATAACTCTGTTGACTCTGAGGTCTTATTGGTTATTTCCTGCGGAGAGGGTAATTTACTGCCTGTTATTGTGTCATTAAATGTATCACAGTTACCAAATTGAAATGATTATGACAAGGAGGTCTTCTGCCTATCCTTTGTAATCTAATGCTATTACAAGTGCCAAACTTTTTTACTCTTTCTTTCACTAACTTCAGTGCTACTTCTAAGTCTGCTGTACTAACAGTGTGCAAATGCCAGTATAAAGGTGTATTCGGGCTATATAGCGTCTTAGAAAATCTATTCCCAATATACATGGCACTGCCAAATTCTTGACAACGAGGAAAATACATTTGATGGGTATCGACTGAATCTCCAGTGGTATCCAAGCTTGTATACTGACCTTCTGTGTCTGGGAGCCGGTGGCTCCTGTTATTGAATATCCTTGGACGGATAACGTTGGAATTTTAATTAATGTACTAATTTGCTTATAGAAACATAAGGACATAGCATTAATATTTAGACCTGTATCTAAGATGAACAGTCGTCAAAATTCCTGCTATAGTAAGTTTTGTCATAGCTTGCACTAGGTCATGTATCGGTTCGTCACCGTCAGTCGTCCCTTTCTCTTGTAATAATTCTCCTCTCATGTCAATTCCGTCATTGTATTTCAGTACAAGTACGTCATGGTTAGTCTCTTTGTCGAAGTGGTCACCCTCCATTCTGTCTCACAGCATTCCATAGGTAGCTTTCAGATGCTGAAATTAGTTTTCCTGTTGGCGTGGTTTTGATTGGCCTTCATTGTTAGGGAGTTCGACCAATCTGACATTATGAAAACACTGAGGAACAAAATTACTATTATGTACAAACCTCGTGTCAAAGTGTTGTTGCGTTTGTTCTGGTGTCCAATATGTGTTACTGTCTTCCACGTTCGCGAAAAATACAGGGGGATTGTACTGCCTTCGCGTGGTCTGACGATTTTTATTACCATTATGATATCCGGAGCTGTTACGGTGAAATCCACCTTCACACTGTGGCTTGCCGTTAAACTGTGTGTTTCCTTACATTCCCTGCGCTTGATTTTTACTAGGCGCGGAGTTGTGTTGGTATGAGTGGACGTTATGAGCTGTTTATTGCTGCCCATAATCTGAGTGTTGGCCGTGCGAGTACTGTGCATTCCATTACGATCTGCTCTGCTGTTGCCAACCCTTTTTACTGAAACCATTTCCAAACTTCTGCTTGTACGGTTGATTGCCGTACTGGTTACCAGTCGTGTTATACACGGGATTGAATCGGTTGTATTGATTATGTCTATTCCTTTTGTACGGTTACCCATTACCTTTATTTCCGCTTTGCCAATAGTTACTATTATTGTAACCGTTCCCGGGCTTTTCATAGCCGTTAGTCTAGTAAGGTTGTGACTAAGAATTGTGAGGAATGTTCCGCGGTTTGTTAGCTCTCATGTCCTCGTAGATCTTGTCTAGGGAATCTAATATTGACAGAAAGGTATCTGGATCATCATCTGGTATGGCTATCAACTTTTCACGAATTTATATGGGTAATTTAGACTTGAGGATCATAATTACATCTTTACTATTAATAGGGTTATCCCAATACCGGATTTTGCCAAGATATTTTTCGAAGTACTTTCTCAGGCTACTATTCCTGGGGTCAAATTGTTCTGCGTTATAAACTTGTTTACGAAGGCACTTCTGAACACCTTCGCTCCAAAATTTGCTGAGGAAACAGTGCTCAAACTTCTCCTATGTTCGACACTTATCAACCATTTCGGTTCCCCATATTGCCGATTCGCCACCTATATATCCGGTAACAAATTGGATACACTGTCTATAGGTCCACGAATTTGGAAAAATGCCAAGGAATCCACGAATAAAAACAATTAGGTGTATATTTCGTTTTTTTGGGTTAAAGGTTTGAAAAACACGATGTTTTATCATGCTTTCTTCCGTCATCATTTGTACTGCTGAGTCAGATTCTTGGTTTCGGTGACTGACTGAAATATGTGGTGGTGAAGTGTGCTCATTGGATACAACAGGTATTGGGAACTGCCGAAATAATTCTTCCTCTTCCTCCGAGGCTAAAGAGGTAAGATAATTCGATCTCTGTATTCGGGAGCTACTACTCACCTGTGCCTTCATGTTGTTCCGTTACCTCTTGCTTCCAATTTGGTATTTCTTGCTGAAGGGTACGCCTAATGCTACCGAGGTCAGACATTACAGTATCTCCAGAGCTTCCAGGAGCTCCATAGATACTTAGAGTGGTTGCTTTCTAGGTCTTTGTCAATTTTATTTTCGACAAATTTGTCATTTTCAGCAATCCAGTTCTCGTACTTTTCTCTAAATTCTCTCTCATGACTATCTAGCCTCTCTTTTACTTTTCTTTCAGTTTCCAGAGTCAAATTTGACATTCCCGCGGTTAGTTTTTCTACCTGCGTAGTTACTCTGTCTATTCTATGATTAACCGTGGTTACAGAGGAGTCAAGATTCTTGGTTATGTCTCGGATGTCAGCTGTCTCCCTTTGCATGCTAGCTAAAGCGTCATTCAGTTCGGAAATTATTCCACTTCGCATTTGAGAAACTGCATCCTTAACTTGATTTGCTACTTCGTTGGCTACGTCTTCTCTACCAGTTTTTATTTCTTCGCTTGCTGTGAAAGTTTATCTTCAAGCGAGCCTAACATTTTTCTATTTTCCCCCATTAAATCTTCTTTTATTTGGCGATTTCCGTTCTGCATCATTTGATTTATTTGATTCAGTAGATGTTTGAATACATCGTCTGTCTCTACTCCTCTATTACTTTTACCTGCCTTCTTTGTAACCGGTATATGGCTACGAGTACTAGTGGCAGAAACTGTGCGGACGTTGTCTAGTTCAGTAACATAGTGGTGTGAGGCACCGAAGTCCATACATTTCCTACTTCGCTTTCTACAGTTGTTTCGATTGGTGTCTCGGCCCTACTAATTATCCTGCGGGACCGTAAGCGACGCGACACTTCACTCGTTTCATTCTGTTCATATGAATCTAGAGATGATATTTTATCGTCTGCCTTAGCTCACTTATTTACAAACAGTAAGTCAATGAAGTTCACTTGAGTTACGCCCGTCAGTTGCGACAGAGATGTAATTTACTGGTAGCGAGTCGGTTGTCACTGCTACGTAACAAGATCGGAATGTCGGGAGTTGCACGTCACGAGAATAAGTGACTATTCTGGACCGTAAAGGAAGTATGGCTGCACACGGATCAAAATAATTAAAAACTAATATTCGTCAGCTCCGTGAAACGGCAGCGGACATTTAAAAGCAACTGATGTACAATACACAACAACGGAATTGAAGCAATCGTTAAAGAAATGCCCAATCTACTAAATGCTAGTGTGAAGCAAATTTTCTACTGCAACTAATAAAGATCGTCACAAATTGATTAATGACGGCTGAAACTAAGGAAGCTTGGCTACGGCTGACAAAATTTTAACTTACCCTGCGTTGCTGATGACTGCCTTCGGCGATGCAACAAGATTTTCGCACAAATTCCTTTCCAAAAAATCTCTTTTCCGCAAATTTCTCTGATTGCCTTATCTCGTTTGTTCGCTCGGCGGAAATTTTATTGGATAGTGTTTGCTGCATCTAACAAATCAAAAGCACAAGATTAGCTACAATTCTGTATGAAAATTTCCACAATGCTTATCTTACTAAAAAAATTTTATTCTTTTCCGAAGTTCACGAATTTTTTAGTTCGTGTCCCTGTATATTTACTTTTGTGCGTTAACATACAGCTATAATCGGCAGTGGAAATATATTTGCAGAGAAAAGCACATAATGATATATATATATATATATATATATATATATATATATATATATATATATATATATTTATGAATTTGGCCAGCTATGGACCGCATACAACTTAAGACTTATGGTGTTCCTTTTTCTTCCGTTCTTCCCAGTACTTCTTCATTTTCTCGCCAACTGCTCGTCTCTGCTCATCTGTCCACACTCTCTTGGATCGAGGTTTTGGCGCATCTTCTTCATAGTTTGCGTTTTCTATAAATAGCCTTAAGTTATTCCTGTCACGTATTATTTCTTCTGTAACACCTATTTTGTTGGCGTCTTTCTTTACTGCTTCTATCCATCCTACAGTTTTTTTCAGCTTACTAACGTAATTAAAAATTTTCTTTGTAATCCGTGTTTCTTCCATTCTTTTTAAATGTCCATAAAATTTTAGCCGTCTCTTCCTCATTGTATCTGTGATCTTTTCTGTATTTTTGTATAGCTCTTCATTTCTCCTTTTAACCCACCTATTTTCCTTGTTTTTCTCAAGACCTAGAATTTTTCTTAATATTTCTCTCTCTCTCTTTTTTCTAGTTCTCTTAATTCGCCTTTCTTATTCAATGTTAGGCACTCTGATCCATATGTTGCTTCTGTCCTAATAATTGAATCATAATGTTTAATCTTTGCTTGTATGGATATTGATTTCTTATTGTAGTAGTTTTGTGTTAATATACGAGGGCGGTTCAGAAAGTAACCTCCGATTGATCACAGTGCGGGTTGTGGGGGGAGTAGCGACGCCATCTGTGCGTTCACGCACTCAACAGGTCAGTCGGCATCAAGCTGTGGTCGAGTGAACGTCGTACCTGCGCTAGTTTAGTTTTTGTGGCAGTTTGAAATGTGTGCTGCAATAGAAAACCCCGCCAAATGTGAAGTGCGTGCTGTCATAAGGTTTTTTACAGCCAAAGGATATTCTGCAGCAGCTATTCATCGTGAGCTTTGTGCCGTGTACGGACCAAGAGTTATGAGTGAAGGAGTTGTCCGTGAATGGGTACGTTTATTTAAAAGTGGACGAGAAAACGTTCATGATGAAGAGAGGAGTGGTAGACCATCATTGGTGACTGACGAACTCGTTCAGACAGTTGATGCAAAAGTTCGTGAAAATCGACGTTTCTCAATGTCGGAGTTGTCTACTGGTTTTCCACAGATTTCTGAAACTCTCTTGTACGAGATAGTGACAGCAAGATTGGGTTACCGTAAGTTCTGTACACGATGGGTGCCCAAAATTCTTACCGACCACCACAAAACTCAAAGAATGGCCTCTGCATTAGACTTTCTGTCACGTTATGAGGACGAAGGAGAACCATTGTTAAACAGAATCGTGACCGGTGACGAAACCTGGATTAAGTATGTGAACCCTGAGACAAAAGAACAATCAAAGATGTGGGCACATTCAAATTCGCCTACCAAACCAAGAAAAGCCTCGCAAGATTTTTCTGCCAGAAAACTGATGGCAACGGTGTTTTGGGATGCCAAAGGGGTGTTGTTGGTTGAATTCATGGAACGTGGTACGACCATTAATCAAGACGTGTACTGTGAAACAATAAAAAAGTTACGATGGGCTATACAGAACAAACGCCGTGGTATGCTGACTTCCGGTATCGTTTTTTTGCACGATAACGCCCGTCCTCACTCTGCTCGCAGAACAACGGCCCTTCTTGAGTCCTTCAAGTGGGACGTTATCAACCATCCACCTTACAGCCCAGACCTGGCGCCAAGTGATTATCACCTCTTCATGCATTTGAAGAAATGGCTCGGGTCACAGCGGTTTGATGACGACGAAGAGCTCAAAGATGCGGTCACAGGCTAGCTCCAGGCACAAGCGGGTGATTTTTATGCAGAAGGAATTTCAAAGCTTGTGAAGAGATACGATAAGTGCCTCAATCGCTATGGAGACTATGTAGAAAAATAGTGCAAAGATGTAGTTGTAAGATGTATATATTAAAATATTTTTATTTAACTTGGTGTATTTTTTAAATCAACCGGAGGTCACTTTCTGAACGGCCCTCGTATATGTAAATTCCAACTTTTTTATTCTTTCTTTATTTGTTGTGTTATCCAGTCCATTGGCTTGGATCCACTCCCCCAGGTATTTGATTCGATCAACTCTTTTAATTTTTCCATACTTTGTTTTCATAAACTTTTCTGTATTATGTTTGTGTTCTATATACTCGGTTTTTTCGTAGGATATTTTTAGCCCAGTCTTTTCAGCAATCTCGTGTAACATATCTAGCATAAATGTTGCGTCTGTTCGGTTTTCAGTTATCAATGCCATATCATCCGCAAAGGCTAAACATTTTACTTCAAATTTGTTCTTTCCTTGGCCCATGCTTATACCCTTTATGCCTCTGTTTTTTAATGTGTTTTCCCATGTTTTTACTACTTTATCTAAAACCAAGTTAAAGAGAATTGGGGACAGTCCGTCACCTTGTCGAACTCCTGTTTTTATTTTGAATGGTTCAGAAATTTCGCCTTGAAACTTAATTCTTGATGTTGTATCTGTGAGCGTTTGTTCAACAAGTCTTTTGGTGTTTTCATCTATCCCTGATTCATAAAGTATCTGGAACAGTGTTTGTCTGTCAACTGAGTCGTAGGCCTTCTTGAAGTCTACGAAAGTAACTACTGTATTTTTATTTTGTATAGCTCTCACTCTCAAAATTGTTTTTAAATTAAGAATCTGTTCTGCACATGATCTACCTTTTCTAAATCCTGCTTGATAATCTCCTATATTAGGTCCTGCTTGTTCCTCTATTCTATTTAAAAGTGCTTTAGAAAGTATTTTGTATGTCACTGGTAACAAGGATATGTCCCTGTAGTTGATGGTGTCTGTTTTATCTCCTTTTTCATGGAGAGGGTGGATCAATGCTTGTTTCCAGTCACTGGGTATGATTCCTTTTCTCCAAATGTCTTTAATTACTTTGTGAATTTTCTGACTATATATATATATATATATATATATATATATATATATATATATATATATATATATTGTATTTTAGGCCAATAGACATAACTAGTTGCTGTAGTGGTTTTGTATACCCTAACTGGTCAGGGCTAAATGGCTATTGAAAATATAACTGTTTTTTTGGATAGCTCAACATGAATTTCCTAAGGGACCGAAGTTTATCATGCATTTACCAGTAGAATAAGGCGCGGAAAAACTATTTCGCCGTATGCAACTTGCGTCCGATTTCGACGAAAAAATTTGTGACTGTGAACCGTCAAAATTTGCAGAAACATAAAAGAAAATTAAATATGTATGGTCATGAAGTAGTGAGACATAGGTTCTATACTAAATAATTAGTCCATACACAAGTTCCATTTAACTTTGAATTTATGGCAGTCGATATATAACGAACTTACATCTTTTAACATTTCCAGATACACGTTGCACAATATAGCTTCTCACATGAATCTACTGCTATGCAGTATGGCACTTTCACATCACACTAAAATAATATTTTTTAAACAATAATAATACGGTGGCAAGATTTGCGTGTCCGACACAAATTACGAGAGACAGAAGAATAAGTAACTGTTCATCGAGAATATCTCGTGTATCAAAAGAATGTGTAAAAATGTTCTTCTTTTGTCCGCTTTTTTCGCAGCGGCTTTCAAAGTCAATAGTTGACTGTATCTCTGACGGCGTTTCCACAATAAACACGTCACGTCACAGGACGTTATTTGCTAAGTGTAGCTGTTGCCGAGTGACTGCTCGGTTAGTGAATGATTTAAAATGGTAGGGAAATCACATAATGTTACAGGTGCCATCTACATTTAATTTAATAGCATAATTTTCCCTCTTCAAACTGAAATTCATTGTATTTGGTTTCTTTAAGCTCAATGTAACTTTATTGCTTACTGAGCAACTGTAAACATCTTTGAGGGTTTCATTTCCTTTCTCTGCTAGAAATTCTCTTGTTTTCTCAGTGACTAATATTAGTCTGATTTGAAAAGAGAATTTTTTTCTTATTACCAATGTCAGTGGAAAATTCATTGACGTATATGGGGAACAGCATTGGTCCTAAAATGCAACCATGAGGACTCCTGTATTAATGTGTTTTGGCGCTGACAAGTGTTTTACAACCGAAGACTTATTTGAGATATGTATAGGTTGTCTCTGTGCATTATACCCTATTTGATACGTATACTCGGCGCCAATTAATCACCCTTCCCATTGGTAATGCTTCTAGTTTATTTAGTAGTTTCAATCGTATCAGAAGCTGCATGACGATCTATCAATATGCCTATGGCACACTCATCGTTCTCAAGAGCACCAAGTACCACTTTTATGAATTCCTCTATGCCTGATTCCATACTTCTATCACGCTGGAAACCAATGTGTGATTCACTTAAATCTTGTCTTTCTTCAAGTAAAACATTAATTTCATAACTGATTATGTTATTTTTTAGAAAGGCGTCAGCAGGAATATGGGCCTGTAATTTTATGTCTTCTGCATTATCTTCGTTTAGCAGAGGTACAACTCTTACCCGTTTTAAATACACTGGGAATTTCCCTGGTGTGAAGGATTCGTTTATTACGTTTGTTGAGGGAGCTTGTATGCTTATTACGCATTGCTTCGGTATACACTACGGTACTTCATACAAGCCTATTAACTTTTAATTTTTTGGTTTTTGTACAGTTTTACTAAGTTCTTGCACTGCCGTTGGTAGCATCATCATTGTATTAATGCATAATTATTTACAGGCGTTATATTTGGTTTTGGGAGATTTGCTGTAACTTCTCTGAAATATTCGGAAAATGCTCCTTCACACAGTTTGCTAGGTGGTGTGGATCATTTATTACTTTATTCTCCTCCCTTATCAGTGCGTTATTAGCCTTAGTTTGTATAACCCTGTTTCATTTTTATGACGTCCGAGACTAATTTGGTTTTATTCTCCATGTTGTATGTTATTTTGTCAATAAGTGACATTTTTGCAATAAACACCTTCCCATAAATCTTTTTGTACCTACGATAAAAATTCAAGAACTCTGGCTCATGATGGCCCTTTTTCATGGAACTGATCTATTTAAGAATTTGAAGGGACTTGTTAATACCTGCTGTTATCCATTTGTTTTTGTGAGACATTGCTATTGATGTGGGAACTTTTGGAAAGATCTTTTCCGACTTCAGTTTAAATAATATTGACAACTTAAAGAATTTCTTATTTGCATTGGTTTCTCTATACATTCATCCCAGATTTGGTTTGCTAGTTCTGTTGAAAAAGCTTGTATTTTGATCTCACATAAGTATCTTTCGTAAGCTTGCAGTTTCTGTCAGTATTTGGCAGAAATGGTCTGATAGTCCAAGATCTTTTACAAGTTCATTACACTTACCCATGCTCATATTTGTGGCTATACGACCAGTTACTAAGGTAGTCACTGTAGTAATCCATGTTGCACTATGGATCAATAGAGACATGCCGAAACTCTGAAGGTTAATTTATGAGGGTGCTATTACTTTCACTTCTGATATTTGTGTTTATTTTTATGTTTCACACAAATTTTGACTTCTGTACTTGAGATATTACCTACAACTTCCGTTAATGTATTGAAAAGAGTGTCCATACTAGAACTGTGATGTCGATACACACACAAAATGATTAATTTTTTCACATTATTAAACCCTAGTAATGTGACGTTTACTGTCTTTTGGTTTTTTAAGTACATTTTTGGATCCATGAAAGTGTTTAGAATCCACCCTTGAAACGGTTTTTCCGAATACGGAACGGAAATGTTTGTTATTCGCGGTTGAACAAAAAAATGTACCTGCCTGAAATCGGCCGTTTTCACGCACCAGTTTTTTCGGGTATTTCGACTTTGTATCAGCGAAAAATTATTCTATGTGCTTTCCCATGACTAAAACTGATAAGTTGATCAAGGAGATTACGACGTACTACGGCTTGACAATCCGACGGCATTCCAATTCGGTGGAACAGATAAAGAAGGCAATTTCGACAACGTATTTCCACAAGTGTTCGACGGATGACGGATGACGGATGACCAACCACACCAAAATTTTCAGAGTGGGGAAACTAGTTGGTGCAAGTGGCGCATTGCAGAGACTACCGGACATCTGGACGAATATCAACACAACCAGCCGCTCTCCAAAAGAAATTCAAAAAGTGATTCATCCGATCTACGAGGCCCTTTCGGAGGACGAGTTATTGTAACGGTGCTTGGAAGCAAACACACAAAATTCAAATGAAAATTTGAACGCGTGTGTTTGAAAGTTAGCCCCCAAGCATTTGCGAGCGGCTCTGGAGCAGCGCAGGATGGCCCAGATCGAGCAGAACACCCTCTATGAGGAAGAGGAAGGACTAGTTTATGGACCCGGAATAGCAGATTGAACGTACGTTGTATAATATTGCATTTATATGTAGTCAAACCTTCAAACGCGTTTTTCTCGAAATGATTTTTTTTATCGCGCGGTATGGTAACTTTAAATCTACTGAACCGATTGGTATGATTCTTTGTTTCCGACGAAGCTAACTAAATTGTCTAAGAATTGTACCACTGTTATTCCGATCCATCAACTCTAAATATTTGCCGACGAAGTCAAACAATCGATAAAAAAAACCTATTTGTTTCAAATGGCCTCCATTTTGTTTCCTATGGTCCAAAAAACTTAAGCGAAGTACAGCTCCTAAAGAATCTTATATACTTCGCTAACGTCAACTCAGTTTTGATTTCAGACTATCCGGCTGACCTGTGACATAACGCGCGTGGAGGTCTACATCGAAATTTTGTTTCGTTCCGACGGCACTTCCGCCTTTGCTCTTCGACATTTCCGGTCTAAAAAAATTCCATATTCTAGAGGAAATATCAATAAACATTTTGACCAAATTTGACAGTGATATCTATAACACATCCCGAGAAAAAAATTCTCAAAGAACATGCTTTTTTCGTGCCAAAGATAGTAATGCTCCCCTCAATTCAGTAGCTGATATTTCAAAGTGATCGTCATCGCTTACTGTACTAAAGTCATGTCTTGATTTGAACAGTGTTCCTTTCCTGATATAAATGCATGATCCTGCGCGTTTGAAGTAGTCCTGCAAGTAGTGCTGTCCTGTGTCTCAATACCAGCTCAGTGACACGAAGTACACTGCAGTTCAAAGATAGGAGCTGGGCTTCAGATTGTTGCGTTTTAATTTTTTATGGCATGTTTTGATGAAAGACTGTTAAGTCTTTGAAATGTTCCTTGTTACATTTCCCAGTGCTTTCTTTTTCTTTGTGACATACAGTAAATGTGTCATTTAGCGTGTTAGAATCTATTTTGTGAGTGATGGTTTTAGAATTTTTTACACTGCTGGAGATACTCTTTGGGTAGGGGAAGCTGTTGTCTAGATTTAGTCTAAAGACCTACTTTTCTTATCCATGTCAAAAGGTATTTCACCTCACGTGATCCGAGATCCATCACCTATACTTTCATGAATCACGTGTACCAATCTTCCTTTCCCAGCCCTGTTTCGGTGTAGGCTACACCTAATGAAACTCCATCTATTGATAGTCCCGACAGCAACATGCACCAAGTCGGCTACCATCAGAGCTGTCTCTAAATCCACATTAATGCGCCTCGCAGCTCGATTAGGATGTGGCCGATCATGACGCTATAACAGCTCAACAAAGTGTGCGTTGGTGGTGCGGGTCAGGGAAGCTACCTATTCCAGTTCACCACATGTGTCTTATACCCTATCCAAGTGTCGTCTGCTGTGTAAGAGCACAACACCATGTGAACACCCTAACTTTTGACACCTTTAAGATTTATTGATTATTTTCATTTGAATGCTATTAAGTGTAACATAGATGTTGTAATTTGAAAGATACGCCACTTAAATCTACAGCACTAATGCTTCTCTAAAGTCCGTGAAACTTGGCATCAGGATTACGAGTATATCTTTTGTTGTGCACATTTGAAGGAGTTTTTGCTCATGCGCAACTGGCTTGACGTAATTGCCTTACGGGCCAAATATATACGGATTGATGAGCAACGTGCACGGTTCACGATTACACAGCTAGCCCTTACCACTCGACTAGAATTTTACGTCAGTGCCACCAGGCGGTAGCAAACTGCGACAGACTCTTATCCCCTTTCGGTCGGCATAAACTCTGCTAGATGATACCAAACTCCTCAGATATGCTATTCACGTACTGTCTACTGTAATAAAATTAGATCGAACATCAGTATATGTTAAAGTTGTACTGACCGTAAACCTATTTTGTGGGTCTGAATGAGTTGTATTAAGTTAGCAATTTTATCGTACAGTAATCCACTTGAGGCGCTGAGAATCATAAGGGCCTAAAGCACATCAACGTCGACTGTGAAATTGTAGCATTTATACATGCTTCTGAAATCTATCGATCTTATGCTGAGTCAGGTTTATCTGTGCTGTATATACGAAAATTCACGAAGAGCTGTATCACTGGTGTCTCGGATATTCGCTCAAACATGGAATCGACGGCTGTGTGTCCGCCCCTGGTGGTCAGCACGACGGAATGTCATGCCTAACGGCCCGGGTTCGATTCCCGGCTGGGTCGGACATTTTCTCTGCTCAGGAATAGGGTGTTGTGTTGTTCTTATCATACTCACTTCATCCCCGCCGACACGCAAGTTGCCGAAGTGGCGTCAACTCGAAATACTTGCACCAGGTGAACGGTCTACCCGACGGGAGGCCCTAGCCACATGGCATTTCCATTTATTTGTATTCTAGTCAAGTGACATTACTACTCGAGTTTTATCATTTCCAGAAACGGCACTTTGTGTTCGGAGTTGGCTGTTTGTTTACTGTGCGGGAATCGGCTTTCGTGTGTAGTGTGAACATGAACTACGTTGGATCTATTTTAAATGCTAACAGAAAAGTAAAGCTGTGAGGGCGGGTCGTGAGTCGTACTTTGGTAGAGCAGTTGAACGCGGAAGGCAAAGGTCCCGAGTTCGAGTCTCGATCCGGCATACAGCTGTAATCTGCTGCACTCCGCCGCAGAGTGAAAATCTCGTTCTGGGAACAGAAAAGTAAACTACCAGAACTAGGGCTTCAGAGAACGGATCCTTTGACTGAGAGTGTGACGAAATCACATAAGCGAGCGTTTAACGAGGAAGCGTGCAGCACAACTTGTTGTGTGGGTGTAGCGTTAGAATATCTTACTTTCAGCCCAGAATTAAATTCGTGAACTGATAAATCTACTAGGATCTTGCACATTTGTCCGAAAAAACGGAAAAGCACAGAAACTCTCACTTACACAATAAAAGAAAATGGACATTTGAGAGAGCTTACATATTATTTAGCTATTCCCCTAAACTGTACTTACTTACTTATAAGATAACGAAATTCCACAAAAACAATTCCTTCTTTATCAGATACGTTATGGATCCTATTATTATTACTATTACTATTATTATTATTGTTCTTGTTATTGGTAGTGGTTGTAGTTGCATAAACTTGTTGATAAACGTAACTGATATGCAGCAGATGCTATTGTGGCTCAGTAGCTTTTCCTGGCGTAATGAGTCTTGGAAGTCTCTTCGGGTTTGCTGTCGGATCGTGTAATCAACTCGATTCAATATTCCGGCATTCCATCTGTTCGTCATCTTCAGGAGAACGCTGGTTGTGCTGCTGAATCCCGCGGTTCTCAGCGGGTCTCAGCAGCAGAGGTAGCGTTTTCCTGAAGATGGTGAACAGGTGGATCGCCGGAATATTGAATTGACTGTAGGATCCGGATGCAAACTCGAAGAGACTTCCAAGAGCAGATGCTATAATTTCACAGTTTAAAATTAATCAGAATACAAACATTTGTGAACACTCGCAACGTATACTCACTAGACGCCACTACCCCATACCCTTCCAGACTCCTTTCCCACGAAATTCTCTATCACTAAACCGCCCTCTTTTGAAAAATTCTAACACAAAAACCCAAAGTACTCTGTCACTTGGCATAGGTGTGTATTTGGTTTGAAAATGCAGGTGGCCTGATAAGATGTCCCTAAACTTTCCTGTAAATGAGAGCCTACACCTCGCCCATGGCTAGTACCTAGCAACATCACTTTCTTGCTCCCAACACTTTGCACGTTCCCAGGTTTCCTGTCATCTACTAGCTTATTCGTTGGCGTTTGGGAACCAGGAATTTCCTGGTTCCCAGATACACATTCTGAAAGAAATAATCGTAGCAAATGGGTACACAGTGAGCTTCGTTATAAGAAAGTACAAGAATATCAAGAGAAAAGAGCAATACAAACACTGAGTAACACAGGCAACAACAAAAAATATCAAAAAGTTTCTCGGATGACGTAATGATCCGCAACTTCGGTTCAGGCAGAAGGTACACAATAACCATTAGAAAATGTCAAAATAAAAAGTGTAGAAAATAAATTACAATAAATGTGATAAATTTTAAACTGCACAACAAACTTTAGTAGTATTGTCAGGGAGCACACGCACTCACAGGGCAAAACCGTATTCTGACTGCACCTTACAGAAAAAGTACAGACTACAGAACATAGGTAATAACATGTAAGTCGTGTATACTACGCCGAAAAGCTGTTTATAGAAATTTTATTGAAGAAGCACCACCTGAATAAAACTCCGAATAAATAAAAAGAATCGGCACCGAATGCCTAACGTGTGACAGGCTGCTAAAGCCAATGCATATTTTACTTTTCTGACACAAATCCTTTTGCGCTATCTATGCCCTCTGGTTATGTCGTTGTCCGGTATGTTGCTTACAACTCTATTCACAATATACCCTGTTTATTGTAAATACCTGTATGGGAGCTGGTAGTTAAAAATTTTAGCTAGTATTTCGCGATAGACTTAACTATATTGTGCCGGGTCCATTTTTATTGCATTCTTAAGTCACGTGATATTCGCTTACGTAGAATTTCAGTATTCCAATGATCGTTTTTGTAACATAATTGTAAACTGCCGCCCGTGGAGGCCTTTCAGTTGCTTGCGCTGCAGCAGAATCACAGTATGCTGAAGGCGGTCCAACAATATGGGTTATTTGTATATATCACAGTTTCATTACGTTTTTACATCTTTTGATGGTGTCTGCCTTTTTTACAAGACTTTTATCTTTTATGTAAGTCTGCAGGCTTCAGTGGTCGTTGTTATTAATGATATAATCTTCTGAGTCGGGTCGCGTCATGTTCCTCTGCAGACTCCTTCGCTGCTTAGTGTTTCAGTGCCCCTGCTAGATGGCTGAGAATTACTGTAGCATTCATAATAAAAGATTATTTTGCCGGGCCTTTTCAGGGCTGGAGTTACTGGATAAAAATCTTGTGGCTGCTATTGATGGACGTCGTCAATGGGTAAATACTGAAAGTAGCTACTGACAGAGAGGGGGAATCGAAAATATTATCCTCGTTATGTAGACTCAGCTGTTTGCTGGAAGATGTCTTTGTTCCTTGCTTGCCGTGGCCGCGTGTTTACTTCCGTGACAGCGGGTAGCCGCGAAGCGGAAGCCTGTAGCCGTCACCTCTATTGAAATTGTACTCGTTCTTCGCTAGTTCGATTGTTTCACCGACTTTTCTTCTAGAAATATTACTTTCTCTGGCTATCACGCATATAGTACAAAAGTCCATATTCTGGGCGCGTTCTTCCTTGTGCTCCGCTCCGCTGATCTTACCTTTTGTCTTAAACGTGTGTGGCGTTCGTGCTCTTTAACGTGTTCTTTTAACGTTCCTCCGGTACCGTCGATATGTGCTTTGGTACAACCACACGTCACTCCATATACTCCCACAGTGTGGACGCGGTCAGGTTCGTTCGTTATACCCAGAAGATGTCTTTTGTATTGACATAAAAATGTCGTCCTTAAACCATTCTTCTGAAGCGTTTTGCTGTTGCCTAGAAAAATTAATATTTAAAAAAGTTTGTGATGTAGTGGAAATAACGAATACTGAGTACAGTTAAAATAAAGGTGACATCTACTGGCTTCTGTCTTCGTGGCTACCCACAATCACGAAAGTAAACACCCAGTCACGGCGAACGAGGCACATAAGAAGCTAGAAGTAAACAACCGAGGTAGCATAACATAAGTAATATTCTGGATTTTCCTTCTCTGTCGGTTTCAGCTTTCGTGTTTACCCACCAAAGATCGATTAACAGCAGCCCAGTAACTTCACTTCTACGAAACCTCGCGGTAAAATATCCTTTTATAAGTGAAGGCGGCACTGTCTTTCGACAGTGTTGACACATCCAGGAACACCTGTGGAATCCTCGAGAAGATCACAGCAGAGGAAGAGCGTTGAAGTAATTTGAAAAGGAATATGACGTGGTCTGGCCTGTCAGAGTTTAACATTTTTATGCTGTGTTTCTTGTTTAGGAAGATAGGTATACTGATCAGCCAGAGTATTATGGTCACCTACCTAATAGCCGGTATGTTCACCTATGGCACGGATAACAGCGGCGACACGTCGTGGCATGGAAGCAGGGAGGCCTTGGAAGGTCGCTGGAGGGAGTTGTCACCACATCTGCACATAAAAGTCACCTAATTTCCGTAAATTCCGGGGAGGGCAGCGCTACGTTCTGACGCCACTTTCAATCACTTCCCAGATATGTTTGATCGGGTTCCGATCTGGCGAATTTGGAGGCCAGGACATTAACTGGAACTCACCACTGTGTTCCTGGAACCATTCCATCACACTCCTGGCCTTGCGACATCCGGCGCATTATCTTGTTGGAAAATGCCACTGCCATCGGGGAACATGATCGTCACGAAGGGGTGTATGTGATTTGCAACCAGAGTACGATACTCTTTGGTCGTCATGGTGCCTTGCACGAGTCCATTGGACCTATAGATGCCCACGTGAATGTTCCCCAGAGCATAATGGAGCCGCCGCCAGTGTTTCCCCGTCCCACAGTACAGGTGCCAAGGAGCTGAAGAAGACGGATTCGCGTCCTCCCATAGGCATGATGAAGAAGGTACCGGGATTCACAGCTCTGCCACTGCACCAACCTCCAGTGCCGATGGCCACTTGCCCATTTCATTTGTGGTCTTAACATTGGCACATGCGTGGGTCGTTTGCTGTGGAGGCCCATCCTTAGGAGTATTCGGTGCACTGTGTTTATCAGACACCCTTGTACTCGCCCATTATTAAAGTCTGATGTTAGTTCCGCCACAGTTCGCTGCCTGTCCTGTTATACCAGTGTGCGCAACCTACGGCGTCCGTCATTCGTAATGAGGGATGACCGCCCAACCCAACGACTTCTGGACGTGGTTTCGCCTTGGTTTCGCCACATGTTGAAGACACTCACCACAGCACTCCTGGAAAACCCGACAAGTCGTGCTGTTTCCAAAATGTGCGTACCGAGCCTACGGAACATCACAATCTGTTCTCGGTCATACTCAGATAGATCGCTCACATTTCCCATTCTACACACGGACAGTACGCTTACTGATAGTACATGCACCGTGAGTGTCTGACTAGTAGCCATTCCCCGCCAGGCGACGCTGTTAGATGATGACAATGTTCATGGAATATTTAGAAGAGAATTAAAGCTAGAAAGGTGCCACTATGAAGGCATCAAATAAAGATCGCATCAGATAAAGATCAGAAGTAATTTTGAAGATAGAATACGCACTCAAGGTCAATAGGGTATATATATCTGTATAGCTATATCGTGTTAAAGATAGTAATACCAATGACTAAAAATGTAAGCCGAGGACAAGAGATACCAACCGAGAATATTTCAAAATTAAACAAGGTCTTCAAGCATACTGAATTTTGAAAATAAAAGAAGAGGGGGAATGTGTAATGCATATATGCATTCCCTTCACGTGTTTAAGACAAGTATTACGCACATTTCTGCTATCGGGCATGCTCAGTAGCAGCCAGGCTATATGTACATTTAGCAATTAAGCGTCAGCAAGACCATTAGTGATGAAATCATAGGAGGCAATGTTGTGCAACCTTAGTAGGGACAGGATCTGACTATTCGAGAGTAGAATCTCGAGACAATATATATCATCAGCCAATTCAATCATTAGAAGATGTGGCCTCTCCGAGTCGTGAATTCGGGTAGGCTTTCAGAAGTCTTCTCCAAGTGGGACGGTCTTGGGCAGTTCTCTGCCAGGTGTTACCAGCGATCTTCTTGATGACTTTGTCCCATCTGTCTGGTGGTCTTCCTCTAGGCCTCCGGTGCTCTCTCGGACTCCAGTACTAGCTTCGTCCATCTGTTGTCTTTTCTTCTTGTGACGTGGCCAGCCCACTGCCATTTCAAGGAACCTACTAAGATGTCATTAACCTTCGTCACAGACCGGATGTCATCTGCCCTTTTCCTGTCCTTTCTTGTATAGCCCAGCATTGATCTCTCCATGGCTGTCTGTGCTGTCCTAAGTTTCCCTTTTGTGAATGAGTTCAGTGTCCATGTCTCGCAGCCATACGTCATCACAGGAAGAATGCATTGATCAAATACTGCTTTTTTCAGATTTACTGGCATTTTTGATCTGAATACTTTTGAATTCTTCGCAAATGCTTGCCAGCCGAGCTTGATGCGTCGATAGATTTCTGGCCTTATGTCTCCCTTCATATTTATAATCTGGCCAAGGTAGACATATTCACTGACCACTTCTAGTAGACTGTCCTTGACTTTCACATCTCCAGCTGGGACCCATTTGTTGGATATTACTTTTGTTTTGGAAAGGTTCATGTTCAAGCCAACCAGCTGACATTCCGATGCAAGATCTGTAACTAAGTTTTGGAGCTCTGCGAAGTCTTTGGCCAGTAAGGCAATATCATCAGCAAATTTCAAGTTGGTAAGCCTTCTTCCATTAATTCTAATTCCCTTACCTTCCCAGCTCATCTTTGACATAGCCATTTCCAGTACAGCACAGAACAGTTTTGGGGAGATGGGATCGCCTTGCTTGACACCCCTCATGATGCGGAATTCTTGAGTTGATTCGCCGATGTTAACATAAGCTGAAGAATTCTCGTAGATTTTCCTGAGCGCTTCAATGTATGCTGCTCCCACTCCTTGCTCACTCAAAGCTTGGAGAACAGCTACATGGCTAACGGAGTCAAATGCCTTTTCAAAGTCAACAAAGGCAATGCAGAGAGGCAATTGGTATTCATTCGCTCTGCTTATCACTTCACTAACGGTCAGAATGTGGTCAATGGTGCTAAAATTGCTTCGGAATCCAGCTTGTTCTATAGGCTGGGCTGAGTCTAGGGTGGAACTAATTCGGTTTAACAAGATCTTTGTGAAAATTTTGTACAAAATTGAGAGCAAGCTGATAGGACGGTAGTTTTTAATATTGTTAATACTTCCTTTCTTGTGTATCAAAATAATCTTAGCCTTGTTCCACGATAGTGGGATTGAAGCATAGTGCAGGCAGGAAGTAAATACTTTTGCCAAGTATTATATATATATATATATATATATATATATATATATATATATGAAACGAGAGAAGTGTCCTTATTGGCTGAGAGAGAAAGGTGGGGCGGTCTCTCTTGTCCTTCGGGAAGACAGGGCGAGTCAGTCGCGAGGAGCCACGCAAAACGCACGGTCGAGTAACCGGGGCGTCTCTAAAAGAACGGTCGCGAGTGCATATTTCAGATGTTAAACATGATATAAAGTGAAATTATTAGTTATAAGAAAGCCACGTGTCGTGGGCAGGGTCTGTCATTATGTAAAGTCAGAAAAAAGGATTAATGTGCGTAAAGGGTCGAATATAAGGGCGTAGTCCAGAGCCGCCATATTGCAAATGCTGATTCTGTGACGTGTGTGACAAAGCAATTTCTGTATTAAAATAAGTATATCAGAAACTTTGTTGATAATTAACAACTGGCATCCCTAACCAGTCCACATCAGCAGGATCACCACCTACATGGAACCTGGCGACTGAGCGCTACTTCTGTGCTACGAGGGACTTACCGAACAGCGAGAGTTAGTGATACCGTCCAGAGAAGCACTTCCTTCTCGCTACAGTGCTACTGAGGGTGTTGTAGCTGCTATCATCTAGACTGCTTTATATGGATACTAGGTCGATGGTCATAATGTTCGGGCTGATCATTGTATGTTGCCTTTTAGCATCTGTTTAGGTCATGTACGTTGACTTTCCAACATGGTTGTATGCTGTAGTAATTTCTCATTAAGAAGTTTGTACTTCCATTTTGTTACTTCTAAAGATATGTCATGACGATCTTACAGATCGAAACCAAGAAAGTATTGTTAATGTAATGAACAGTTCGATTGCGGACTGTACTGCTGTTAGGTCCAGCCCATTATCTCATGAATGGTGACTGTAACCATAAGTGATATGAAGCATGGTTATTGATTATGAACCATGAGCATGCTAGCACTGATGAAACTGCAATATAATCAGGCTGTATTGAAAAAGGAACAAGTGTTTGGTACCAAGCACCTTCCCTTGTTTACCTGTATGACAGTTCTTCACTCCAATCAAAGGACATCCGATTGGTTCAAAAATGGTTCAAAATGGCTCTGAGCACTATGGGACTTAACATCTATGGTCATCAGTCCCCTAGAACTCAGAACTACTTAAACCTAACTAACCTAAGGACGTCACAGAACACCCAGTCATCACAAGGCAGAGAAAATCCCTGACCCCGCCGGGAATCGAACCAGGGAACCCGGGCGTGGGAAGCGAGAACGCTACCGCACGACCACGAGCTGCGGACACATCCGATTGGTTTTAGTTAAATTTGCGACTACCAGTAACAACCGAAATATTGCGACAGTGGTTGGAAACTTGCAAAGACAGCAAGATAGGATTCCAAATCCGTTACGAGGTAACATGCCTGAGAACCACGAACGGGGAGCAAAAGTAATTTTTACTACAGTCTCGTGGCCTTTTCGGTCGCACATATTACCCACCATCTCGTTTGGGCGAAAACGAGCGACAGAAGGATACGGTGGCGTGTCGCGAGCGTTCTGTGCGCGACGCGCTGGCGGCACTTAACGAGATGTGGGGACTGGGGAGGCGCTGTCCCAGAGTCGCCCCGGCATTTAAACGCGTGCGAGCCATTAAGGCCGCAGCGCGACGCGAAAGAATGCACGGGCCACAGAGAGCGGGACGCGCCAACCCGCGCCGGCCTCCGACGCTCATTATCCGGGTCGCCTCGCCTCCTCCGTCCTTCCACGCAGCCCTTTAGACCGCGCTGCCTGCGCTTCTTCTTCCTCCTCCCCTGTTCCGGCGGTAGCGAGCGAACCGGCTGCTTTCGCTCCTCTCGTCCTCTGCTCTGCCGGAGCGCCGGCAACTGTTTAATGAACTTCATCGCTTACCGACGCGAAAACATCAAATTAACGCGGCTAGGCGCGGGGAACCCCCGCGAGCCAGCCAGAGGCACTCGCTTTGCAGGCTGGCGGCGCAGAGTGGTGCGGCGGGCAACTTGCGCTCCGCGGAGAGGGTCGCCACTTCTGAGACCGCCGTGGCAGGGGAAAGAAGGGGCAGGAAGAGGTGGGAGGGGGGGGGGCGGGGGCGTGAGTGGAGGGCAGCAGGGCTTTGAAGACTTTATAGGTCCGCCCCACTCTCCGAGGTTCACTCAAATGAATAGTCGCCACTTACAATAGCCGCGTAGGGGGAATATCGAGGTGTTTGCCTCACGTCGTATATTACGGAAGACGAGAGGACGTCTCAGTCCGTTATGACCTACCTAAGATGGGTACCTCAAGAACCGTGGCACGTAGAACACCGTTTAAGTGGGTGCAGCAGTTCCATTTATATAATCCTTGGAATTGCAGAACAGCAATTATCAACTGATGTTACGGCAAGAAAGGAAAAATGAATTGATTATTGGTGTTAATAACGATCATCCTCCTTTACCTCCTCTGTATTTCTGCAGATGACTTGATGATTCAGTAGATGCAATAATCACAATCAAAAGTATTGGACGACAATGATACTGAAGACATGAATATGCAGACTTCATAGACGTAGAATTCGACACATACATAACACCAGAACAAGATCTAGAAAACGACGGATTTCGACTTCTAGACGTAGATAACCGGACAATTCTCCCAATAAATACAGAAGTACGAGTCACTGAGCACATTTGTTCTGTGCATGCAGTACACGTGAGGCGCCTAGTTGTTTCCACTGCACTGTGTGGAATACGAAGGTTCTGTTATAGTTTAATAACCTGCTGTCTTCAAGTTCATGTGCCGGCAGGAGTGGCCGAACGGTTCTAGGAGCTTCAGTCTGGAACCGCACCACCGCTACGGTCGCAGGTTCGAATCCTGCCGCGGGCATGGATGTGTGTGATGTCCTTAGGTTAGTTAGGTTTAAGTAGTTTCAAGTTCTAGGGGACTGATAACCTCAGATGTTAAGTCCCATAGTGCTCAGAGCCAAAATGTCAAGTTGATGTCCCCAGCGCAGAAAACAGCACGTAGGTCGTAGGTTCTGTATATTCAGGCTGGAACTGACTTTTAGCGAGGTTCTGTTCTGAAATAATGTATCACTTCTTTGGGATGCCACTAGCGTATTTGAATATAGCCACACGAGAAGACTACATGATCTTAATACAACACCTTCTGATACAGCAAAGTACATGATCAAACACAATGTTTACGAAAATGTATCTTTACACAATTTGTGGTACGTGTCTGTGCCTCATGACTACCGGAGTGAATCTTTTAATACTGAATACTGGCAAACCCATGCTGCCACAGACAACATAACTACATCTCGACTGCCTAATCCAGACCGACGAACAGGAACTTAAATAAAAATTGGAAACACATCCTACGACAGACAACATGTCTGTTCTTCTCGACTGCCTAATCCAGAGTGACGAACAGCCCGAAACACTTCGCGTGCCATACCAGAAAAGACGTGACCCGAACGCTTCCGAAGTGCTTCGTCTGCAGATTCGTCAGTCTTTTGTTTTTGATTTAAATTGTTTTTAATAATTCTAAAATGACTTATTGATAGCTGTTGGGAGATATTTATATTAAAAAGTGAAGTCATTCCAATGAGTAGTTTAACTAATAATAATAAGTATAACGTTTTGGCGCCCTTGCTCCGAGCACAGCAGCCAATCACAGAGCTGTAGCATTATGCAGGCGGTCTTTCTCACGGGAATAGTACCGAATCTAACATCTGTCACAGGTACCTCACACCACATTTAGTCATCTATATACTTCTTGCATCTCCACTGCTCTGGGAACAGCTTCTTGCACCCTAATATGATGGCTGACTAAGCCAGAAATATTACAATGTACAACAATTTTCTTTGATTATCAGACAGTCATACTACATTTTTTCACTGCATTTACCATTTTTGACAGGGTTGTCATCTGCGGACATGCAACGAAGAAAAAAAAATCGAGAAACACAATGAATCCCTACTAAGTCTAACACGTTTGTGTTTCAAAAATTTGATCCAGACTATAACAGTTCCTAATTAATATTTATATTTCGCGTGTTTATTGTATGGTCCAGGCATTCGATGTAGCTGGTACAATTCACATGTCGAGCAAATCATCGACTTCTCTCTGAAAAGTGACACAAGTAAAAAAAAAAAGGCCATTTTTATTTTATGTCACTGAAAAATAAGTTTGAAGTGCACCAACTTGCGCGAAAAACGTCACACCTCTATCTCGCAATTTGACCACTTAGGCTCAGTTGTGTTAGTTTTGTGTTGTGATGCTTCACGATTTGTCACGCCAAGAACAGAGTTGCTCCTGTCAGCTCTACATGGGTCATTCAAGAAAAGCGGCACATTCTGAGTTGTGATACTTTTCATATACGACAAGTTGAATGTAACTTTAAATATTATTGATTATTACAATGTCTGTGTCTATGCAGTGTCTGTTCTTACATCGCACTGTCTTCCAGACGTGCATGCACTCATTCATTTTATTTATGCATTGTCATTCCAGATGTAGAAAATATGAATTGAAAGTGATTAAAAATGAATCTGGGAACTTATGGCTGTCTCCCTGCGTGCTTTGCTCAATATGCACAGTGCTATAATTTTCTTTTTCTCACTTGCATTATTTATCACGTGATGGAAGAGACTAAAAGCTGAAATCTGGCCTGTATTCTTCTGAGTGAAAATTCTGCATCCCTCTGACAATATTACATTTTTGAACATTGTACAGATTATAAACTTACAAGATCAGTAAAATCATGACCGGTTTCGGCAATTCTCTGTTGCCATCTTCTGATCTATGTTTATATCGTTACACATGGAGAAGAGGGCAACAGATAATTGTCGAAATCGGTCGTCTATATGAATAAATGAATTTAGCGATGTTGGTGGAGTCCATATTACTATAGATCGACCCTACGCTGTTTATGTCAGAAATGTATACTGAATTTCTGCTTTATGGAGTAAATGATTTGACTTTCTTGAGGTATCTATTCTGATGTTTCATAAATTTATTCTTATTCTTTTCCCGGACTGCTGCGTCTTTTGCATGTTTTTGACAACTAGGATACTTTAGCTTTGGCTAATCTTGACGAGGCAATTTTAGGTCGAGTTTTGATTGTAAATCCTTTAGGACGAAGCAGTTTAGGCGTCGTAGATGGCTTCCTCAGAATAGCTTCTGTATTCTAGGGATAAAATGTGAATTTGAAACATTCGTTACCTCTCTTACATGGGCTTTGCAAGGCGTCGAGCAAAGCATGTCACCAATAGTAAAACGCTTTAAGAATATCGCATCCAATCAACAAAGTCTTGCTGTTCGACAAAGTCGTGAAATGTTTATCATATTACCATTCCCTGCACTGTATAAAGAGTTTGCTTGATACATTGACTGAAAATTTGTACTAAAGTAGATTAAGAAATGAAAACCATTTATGATTTGCGGGGAGGGAGGTGGGGAGAAGCTGAAGACTCATAAAATTGTTTACGCCGAGGCAGCTCTCCCACAAAACGCTGGCGTGCCAAGGGATATTAATCTAACTGACAGACATTCGTTACTGGCAGCGTCTGCATAATAATTTGTCAGTATGGTAATGAATGTTTTTAAATTCCGGTAGCCAGACGTTAAACGGTCTCCCGGGGGTTCCTTCCTAAATTAGAGATTTAATCAATTCGTAATGCCCGAATTATGCCTCTCGATGGTGTGCTCTTTAACGACTGCCATCTATTCGACTTCCATCTTTAATTTCTTTTTTTCAGTGGCTACTTTCATTGGGAGCACAGTTCCTTTGAATCACGAAGCGAGATCTCTTAATTACACTGCTCCAGCAAGGAGGTTAGGAGTGCATTTACATCGTTAAAGAATAAATATCAATTAAAAGTAATTTCAGAGGCAACGAGGTACAAGCGGAAACGGTAGATGATATATCTAACATTTATTGTACTTTTGGCATCTATTATGGAAGTCCACAAATAATCATGACCCTTCAAGCTGTACGACAACGTGGTAATTGTTCGAAAATAACGTTGCATGGGCCAGATACGCTCTATGCAGTAATGTAAGATAGCAGAAAAGAGAGTCTCCGTGCATAATACATACAGGTTCGATGAAAAAAATGGGACAGAGAAAATTCCTTGTAGATGGAGTTACACATTCAAGTACCACTTCTTTGAGGTTTTCGTATGGCCTAGAATAGATAGGCAATTGATAAAAATATATACCTTATCCAGACCGATTAGTCTGTTTTGAGGTGATGTCATTGTCCAGCTCGCTTACAACGTTACAGCGACACTCAGGTTGTACGCAACATTGTAACGATAAAATTCTCCGGTGGATGTGACAGCATTATCAATATGTAAAATTTATTCAAAGTATCGACCTCTGTTGCAAATGACCTTGCTGTGGGTGTTTCGCAAAACACCCTGAGTAAGTAAAACACTCTGAGGAAGGCTATCTGTAACAGTGGCTGAAACGGTAGAGGAACTTTACATATTGACAGTGCTGTCACGTATCTTGGAGAATTTCATGGACAGTAGCAACGACCGCGGAAGCCTACGTTTATACTATAACGATAACAATGTGAGGCCGCCATACACTGAGATGACAAATGTCACGGGGTACCTCCTAATACCGTGTCGGACCTCCTTTTGTCCGGCATAGTGCAGCAACTCGGCGTCGCCTGGACTCAATAAGTCGTTGCAGGTTCCCTACAAAAATGTTGAGTCGCACTGCCTCTATAGCCGTCCATAATTTATGTACCATAAATGTTCGATGGGATTCACGCTGAGCGATCTGGGTGGTCGAATCATTGGCTCGAATTGTCCAGAATATTCTTCAAACCAACCGCAAACAACTGTGGCCCGGTGACACGGCTGTCATCCATAAAAATTCCGTTGTTGTTTGGGAATTTGAAGTCCGTAAATGGCTGCGAATGGTCTCCAGGTAGCCGAACATAACAATTTCCGAGCAATGATGAATGTAAATACAGCCCACACCGTTACGAAGCCACCACCAGCTTCCACAGCGCCTTGTTGACATCTTGGGTCCATGGCTCCTGCGCCATACTCCACCATCAGCTCTAACGAACAGAAATAGGGACTCATCTGACCAGCTCAAGGTTTTCCAGTCGTCTAGCGTCCAACCGATACTGTCATGAGCCCAGGAGAGGAGCTACAGGCGACGTCGTGCTACTAGCAAAGTAATTCGCGTCGGTCGTCTGTTGCCATAGCCCATTAACGCCAAATTTTGTCGCACTGCCTTGATAAGGTAGTCTTACGTACCACATTGATTTATGAGGTTTTTGTGTATCCCGCCTGGATAGGCGGCGCGTGGGTCTGCTCCTGTGAACGGCTTCTGTAATATAGGCCGAGAGTGAAGGAAGAGAGTAGGAGCAGGAGAGGTGAAGAACTTCGGTACTGCATGTAACTTTAACATAATAGAGTCAGAAACACAAGTAAATACCAAATGCATACATAACTTCGGCTAGGATAAGCACGTAGATGTGAAGCCGTAGTCAACATCTAATCCTGTGAAGTTAGGATGACTGTTCTGTATAATCTCAGAGCTAACAAATACTCGTTCTGTCCAAACTTTAACTCAACGTAACTAATACAAAGTGTCGATAGCAAGCTAGCCCACTCGGTAGTAGAAGCGATATTTCCAGGCCTTCTGCTCTTGATGAAATGGGCAGAAATCAAGATGGCACTCGCTGAGCTCCATAACGTCGGACACAGGACGCTGTGGTCGGCGTTATTAGTCTTCTCTCGTAGTGCCAACTTACGAGAGCGTGCACCTACGTTGTGGCATCGTAACTATCAACGCCGCAGAGGTTTCTTCATACAGTGTTGCTAAGCAAATGCCGCTGCTCTGGATCGTTAAGAGAAGGCCGTCGGACATTTGTTGTCCGTGGTGAGACGTAATGCCTGAAATTTGGTATTCTCGGAACACTCTTGACACACTGGATCTCAGAATACTGAATTCCCTGAAGATTGCCGAAATGGGATGTCCAATGCGTCTATTTCCAACTATTATTCCGCGTTAAAAGTCTATTAATTTCCGTCGTACGGCCATTACCACCTTTTCCCATGGATGTCCTGAGTACACATGAAAGCTCTCCCACTCCATCATCCTTTTATACCTTGTGTACTGACACTACCGCCATCTGTATATGCGCATAACGCTAGCCTACGACTTTTGTCACCTCAGTATAACGATTACGTCGAGATGCGTGTGAACTACACCTCATATCAGATGCATGTCTGAGATTTCACACCGTAAAAGCTAGAATTGAAGTGGCCACCATTATGGAAAGCTACCTAAAGTGTAAGAAACATTGAATACATAGTGGTACGAGAACAACGATAAGTTAATTCAATGTGTGTCTGTCTGAGATGCAGCATGTGTCGTAGCGTGTCGGAGATTACACAAGAATTTAGTTTTCCGAGGTAAACACTGTCAAGGTGGACCTTCATTATTGCAGACAAAATACTTTCGCATGCTTAAATCGTCACACAGGGAGACAATTTATTCTATGAAGAATGGACGTTACGCCGCATCTGCTGGTCAGTGCGGGCCGATCTGAAGTCCACGGCAAAGTCAGATCGCAGCGGATTTGAATGCTTGACGTGAGGAACCCATTTTCCAAGAGTGTATGGAGGCAACCACAGTACATTGGGTTCAGCAGCCGGCGACTGACTCATATCCCTTAGCTCGCAACATAACACGGAGCTCAAGGCCAGGGAAAGGGTTCCTGAATATCGACAGTGGACTGATGAGCCCACGTTTCAGCCATATCGATGTGCTGGGGCTTTACAATGTGCCATGTGCGCCGTGAAGCTATGATTCCTTCGTTTCAGCAGGGTTGGATGAAGGCAGGAGGTGGAGTAGTTCACGGGGTTGTAATTGGGCCCCACTATCCGGCTGCAGAGACCAATGACAGGAGGGCATTATCTGGACATTTTTGTAGACCGCCTGAGTCGCGTTATCGTACCCTGATGCTCCATCGGGGTTCTTAACAGAAGAAAGAAACGAGACATCTTTCTTCGGATGCATGCAGGTGAATTGTTGAATTCACGACCATTACTTGTCTTTCCATATCTGTCGATCGCACGTATATGGCACAACTGGCGAAGTGTGGCTCGCGAACCATACTGTCCAGAGGGCTCTTCCCCCTCCAACTCTATTCACGTGGTGCTTTTAAGACCCACCGCAGTCTCCGTTGCGCTTGTTTAGTAGCAATTGAGTGGAGCAGCGTCTCTTCGATTCTTTCCTGAACACAATGGTTTTCGCATCTTCACTCCACGTCCGACTCTGAAAAGGCATTACTATTTTGTTAGCCTGCTTGTTGTCAGTGGTTTGTTCAGATTTATTCTCCGTGACATTGCACTATTGCCCAAGTTATCATTTTGATTGTTGCTGTGGCTATTATTCTATTGTTCATTCTGGCCGTTGCTGTGGCTGTGTTTCAACAAGAAAGCAGGAGAGAAAGAATATCGAAAATACCATTTTCAATGAGGAGTGGAAGATTCAGTACTTTTTTCCACACGGTTCCAATGAACAACCCCAGTACTTAATACGATAAAAAATCCTTAAGTCAAAACAAAGTTAATCTTGCAAGAAGTTTTTTTGGCTCCATCGACGTTATTCTCATTGCCAACGATGTGCTGTAGTTCAGATTCAAATGGCTGTGAGAACTATGGGACTTAACATCTGAGGTCACCAGTCCCCTAGAACTTAGAACTACTTAAACCTAACTAACCTAAGGACATCACACAACACCCAGTCATCACGAGGCAGAGAAAATCCATGACCCCGCCGGGAATCGAACCCGGGAACCCGGGCGTGGGAAGCGAGAACGCTACCGCACGACCACGAGCTGCGGACTATGCAAGAGTTCTCTGAAACATCGAGTCTCTAAGAAAATAGTTGAACTACAACGTATGTGGTACGCTTAAAATTACCACTGGTCAGCAATGATTCAACGACAGTGTACTCGTGAAAGGATCTGTAAGGAAAATGGCAAAAGCCCTTAGTAACGACGAGGCATGGGTACCCGTGGTCTAGGGGTTTAGCCGGCACGGTAGCTCAGCGTGTTCGGTCAGAGGGCTAGCTGCCCTCTGTAATAAAAAAACTGAGTTAATGGATGGACAACGAACTGAAACGGGTGTCTTTCGACGTCCGCCCAGAGCAGATACAACGAACAAAATGAGATTTTTTTTAAAAAAAGGGGGGGGGGGGGAAGAAAGACTTCAGTTGATTGATGAAAGGAGGAAGTACAAACATGTTCCGGGAAAATCAGGAATACAGAAATACAAGTCGCTGAGGAATGAAATAAATAGGAAGTGCAGGGAAGCTAAGACGAAATGGCTGCAGGAAAAATGTGAAGACATCGAAAAAGATATGATTGTCGGAAGGACGGACTCAGCATACAGGAAAGTCAAAACAACCTTTGGTGACATTAAAAACAACGGTGGTAACATTAAGAGTGCAACGGGAATTCCACTGTTAAATGCAGAGGAGAGAGCAGATAGGTGGAAAGAATACATTGAAAGCCTCTATGAGGGGAAGATTTGTCTGATGTGATAGAAGAAGAAACAGGAGTCGATTTAGAAGAGATAGGGGATCCAGTATTAGAATCGGAATTTAAAAGAGCTTTGGAGGACTTACGGTCAAATAAGGCAGAAGGGATGGATAACATTCCATCAGAATTTCTAAAATCATTGGGGGAAGTGGCAACAAAACGACTATTCACGTTGGCGATATACCATCTGACTTTCGGAAAAGCATCATCCACACAATTCCGAAGACGGCAAGAGCTGACAAGTGCGAGAAATATCGCACAATCAGCTTAACAGCTCATGCATCGAAGCTGCTTACAAGAATAATATACAGAAGAATGGAAAAGAAAATTGAGAATGCGCTAGGTGACGATCAGTTTGGCTTTAAGAAAAGTCAAGGGACGAGAGCGGCAATTCTGATGTTACGGCTAATAATGGAAGCAAGGCTAAAGAAAAATCAAGACACTTTCATAGGATTTGTCGACCTGGAAAAAGCGTTCGACAATATAAAATGGTGCAAGCTGTTCGAGATTCTGAAAAAAGTAGGGGTAAGCTATAGGGAGAGACGGCTCATATACAATATGTACAACAACCAAGAGGGAATAATAAGAGTGGACCATCAAGAACGAAGTGCTCTTATTAAGAAGGGTGTAAGACAAGGCTGTAGCCTTTCGCCCCTACTCTTCAATCTGTACATCGAGGAAGCAATGATGGAAATAAAAGAAAGGTTCAGGAGTGGAATTAAAATACGAGGTGAAAGGATATCAATGATACGATTCGCTGATGACATTGCTATCCTGAGTGAAAGTGAAGAAGAATTAAATGATCTGTTGAACGGAATGAACAGTCTAATGAGTAGACAGTATGGTTTGAGAGTAAATCGGAGAAAGACGAAGGTAATGAGAAGTAGTAGAAATGAGAACAGCGAGAAACTTAACATCAGGATTGATGGTCACGAAGTCAATGAAGTTAAAGAATTCTGCTACCTAGGCAGTAAAATAACCAATGATGGACGGAGCAAGGAGGACATCAAAAGCAGACTCGCTATGGCAAAAAAGGCATTTCTGGCCAAGAGAAGTCTACTAATATCAAATACCAGCCTTAATTTGAGGAAGAAATTTCTGAGGATGTACGTCTGGAGTACAGCATTGTATGGTAGTGAAACATGGACTGTGGGAAAACCAGAACAGAAGAGAATCGAAGCATTTGAGATGTGGTGCTATAGACGAATGTTGAAAATTAGGTGGACTGATAAGGTAAGGAATGAGGAGGTTCTATGCAGAATCGGAGAGGAAAGGAATATGTGGAAAACACTGATAAGGAGAAGGGACAGGATGATAGGACATCTGCTAAGACATGAGGGAATGACTTTCATGGTACTAGAGGGAGCTGTAGAGGGCAAAAACTGTAGAGGAAGACAGAGATTGGAATACGTCAAGCAAATAATTGAGGACGTAGGTTGCAAGTGCTACTGAGATGAAGAGGTTAGCACAGGAAAGGAATTCGTGGCGGGCCGCATCAAACCAGTCAGTAGACTGACGACAAAAAAAAAAAAAAAAAAAAAAAAAGGGAAAACGACGAGGTCGCTGAACATTTAAAAACCTCTCCTTTGTTATGTATTCGCACGCCCGGGTTCCCGGGTTCGATTCCCTGCGGGGTCAGGGATTTTCTCTGCCTCGTGATGACTGGGTGTTGTGTGATTTCCTTAGGTTAGTTAGGGTTAAGTAGTTCTAAGTTCTAGGGGACTGATGACCATAGATGTTAAGTCCCATAGTGCTCACAGCCATTTGAACCATTTTGTTACGTAACATTGTAAAAAGTCGAGTTCTTGACATTTGACGTAACAGAAACAATCTAATTATAAGCGGTCGGTATTGTTCTTTGTGTGTAAACGAGAGTACTGATCACAGTTCTTAGTCAACTTCTAATTTTATTCACGTAGTTACGGACGACCTTCTGTACTTCTTTTTCGTCCGTTGCTCAGCATAACATTTTTGAATATTTTTTATCTAGTTAAAAAGTGTGTTGGCAAAATTGGTGATTTTTAAAAAAAGTAGCCCACAATGTGTACCTATGGTGCACAAGCTACGGTCGGCAGCAAAACTGGCTTCGTCAGTTAGTCAAGAAAAAACAGAAGATCCCAGACACAGCCAGGACTCTAACACGGGCCTCTACGGTTAGCATCCAGTCAGCTGATTTTATTCGTCAGGAAGCACTAGGCGGGAAGAGAGACAGAATGTTGTACACAATGAACGAGAAATATTAATACACACCTCAAAAAAAGCTTTGCATCACTCTGGTTCACAGAGCTCCTGAAGACAGACGTTGACTGTGGATATTGTATCAAAGGCATAGTCCCTTTGATTCTTCAGAGATTTCACTAAACCCGCCAAAGATGTAAACACCCAAGCATGAGCAGCGCCGACGTAGGGGGTGCGACAGCCGATCAGTACCAGTCATTCGAGCAGGAAGGACGTACACGGCTCGTGTTGCCTGTAGTTCAACCATACCTGGACGGTTAACACCGTGGTTCGATCGCGTCCGCATTGTTACTTTGTGCCAGGTAGGGCTCTCAACAAGCGAAGTTTCCAGGCGTCTCGGAATGAACCAAAGGATGTTGTTCGGACATGGAGGAGATACAGAGAGGCAGGAACTGTCGATGGCATGCCTCGCTCAGGCCGCCCAAGGGCCGCTACGGCAGTGGATGACCGTGACCTACGGATTATGGCTCGGAGGAACCCTGACAACAACGCCACAATGTTGAATAATGCTTTTCGTGCAGACATAGGACGTCGTGTTACTACTCAAACTGTGCGTAATAGGCTGCATGATGCGCAACTTCACTCCCGACGTCCATGGCCAGGTCCATCATTACAACCACGACACCATGCAGCTCAGTACGGATGGGCCCAACAACATGCTGAATAGACAACTTCCAGCCGGAGTGGCCAAGCGGTTCTAGCCGTCTCAGTCTGGAACCGCGCGACCGCTACTGTAGCAGGTTCTAATCCTGCCTCGGGCATGGATGTGTGTGATGTCCTTAGGTTGGTTAGGTTTAAGTAGTTCTAAGTTCTAGGGGACTGATGACCTCAGATGTTAAGTCCCATAGTGCTCAGAGCCATTTGAGTAGACAACTCAGGATTGGTATCACTTCCTCTTCATCGATGAGTGTCGCATATGCCTTCAACCAGATAATCGTTGGAGATATGTTTGGAAGCAACCGGGTCAGGCTGAACGCCTTAGACACACTGTCCAGCGAGTGCAGCAAGGTGGTGGTTCCCTGATGTGTTGGGGTGGCATTATATGGGGCTGACGTACGCCGCTGGTGATGATGGAGGGCTGTACGATACGTGAATGCCATCCTCTGACTAATAGTGCAACCATATCAGCAACAAACTGGCGAGACATTCGTCTTAATGGACGACAATTCGCGCCCGCATCATGCACATCTCGTGAATGACTTATTTCAGGATCAAGACATCGTTCGACTAGAGTGGCCAGCATGTTCTCCAGACATGATCCCTGTCGAAAGTGTGTCGGATAGATTGAAAAGGGCTGTTTATGGACGAAGCGACCACCAACCACTCTGAGGGATCTACGCTGAATCGCCGTTGAGGAGTGGGACAATCTGGACCAACAGTGCCTTGATGAACTTGTGGATAGGATGTCATGACGAATACAGGCATGCCTCAATGCAAGAGGACGTGCTAGTGGTATTGGAGGTACCAGTGTGTACAGCAATCTGGACCACCACCTCTGAAGGTCTCCCTGCATAGTGGTACAAAATGCAACATGTGGTTTGCATGAGCAATAAAAAGGGCGGAAATGATGTTTATGTTGATCTCTATTCCAGTTTTCTGTACAGGTTCCGGAACTCTCGGAACCGAGGTTATGCAAAACTTTTTTTGATGTGTGTGCATGAAGACGATTGATATCACATGGAAAATTTAAATAATGTTTGGTAAAAACTGACGCGAAATACCGGGACATTTTTTTTCATTCTTAAACTCGTTGGTTGAGTGATCGTTTTCTTTTCTCACTTAGTAAATGAGTTTTCAAGTTTTTGAATTAAGAAGTAAAATCAGATACTGCGTATTTTGAAAATAAGCTGAAGCACCCATCTTTTCTTTTCACGATTACCATTTCTAATGGTTTTTACGAGTCATATAAATAATATGAATTTGCGTTTGCAACGAAAGGCACGCACTATTTCTGATATGTTCATGGATATAATGGATTCCGATGCAAATTTACGTTTCCCAGATTGCAGCTTAACAAGAAAAAATTGTGTCATTTCCCGAAATTCAGCGAATTGAAAGAACAATACGTGAAAGTAAAGTCCTCGCGATTAACTTCCATTATTGACGAAGTCTCCAATGAGTTTCATACTCGTTTAAAAGATTTTAAATCTCCAGAGCCGGACATCGTTTTCTTCAAGAAGTCAATAAAAATTTGTCTTGGAAGTGTTCTTCAACAAGAAATGTGCAACTTACAAAATGATCGGTTAAAGCTATCCAGAACAGAAAGAGAAGCAGCAATTTTTTAAGACATGCCACAAGTACAGTACCATCGCAGGCTTCGCTAGTAAAATAAAAATCTCTTTTCGGGTAAATACATATTTCTGGAGCTGTTTTTTTTCTTTCTTTCATTGAAGCATGTTAAATCCGCTCAGCGCAATGCAGTGACCAACTAGTTATTGGAATATCAACTTCACTTCACTACAATGCAAATTGTAATCAATATCGCAGAACTTGTCAAGACCAAGTTAAATAAATCTAACCTAACTATTTAGATATCTCATTAACGTAAGTACAAGAGTATGACACAAATGACCAACTAAACATCCAAGTTTTAGGGGTTTACGTTTTATAACAAATGCGTATGGGGATTAGTTACGGTTGCGATCCACAATGAGTGACAATCTCTGCTGCTGGCTGACGAGGCTGTGGTGGCGCCGTGGTGAGACCGCACGAATAGAATTGGACAGGAAAGCACTCGTTGGAGGAGAATTGTTTTCGAGCCCTGCTTTTCCAGGCCTTATTTAAGAGGTGCACTCGATTCCTGTGTGTGTTCGATAAACGTAGCACCAGCTTCACAAAACCACTAGCACTGCAAGGTGCGTGGATCAGTATCTCTCTACAACGCTTCCAACACCTGTACGAGTCCATGTCTCAACACGTCACCGCACTTTTTGAGTGCTCGCGGAGGAACGACTTGCTTTCAGTGTTAACATCGAGTGCCTTTTCATGACTTCTGGCCACTCTCAAGGAAACGTCACCAATAAGACCTCATATTTTAAGGGAAAAAGGGAACAACTGCAAGATATCAACATAAGCAATCGATCCCGCACTAAAATTAGGACTGTAGTTCTAATAGCACGCAGTTATGATCATCTGAAAGAACTGTACAACTTTTAAACTTCGAGCGCACCGGTTGTGTGACACCCGCTCCGCCCACTGCAGCCGACTAATGCCCGAGCGCCAAATACTGTAAAGTGGAGTGACAAACCAGAGCCCTCCTATTCGCGTGATGTTGACCAATGCGTTATGAAATCTTGTTAGGGATGACGTTACTCTTGGTGAAAAATAGTAAGTAATATGAGTACGTACTACAATGAAGAAAAAAACCGCAACACCAAGAAATAACTAAGAGTAATGATATTTTCATGATAGATCTGTGTAGGTAACATATTTAAGGTTAACACTGCAAGATCACAGGTTAATGTCTAAGTGCGAGATAACCGTTGTAACCGCCAGAATGTTGAATGCAAGCAAGCAAAAGTGCATGCATTGTTTTTTGTCCGTGTGCCGGATATCAGTTTGTTGAATGGATTCCATGCCTGTTGCACTTGATCGGGACTGTTAATGGTGATTGTGGCAGACATTCAGTTTGGTGATATTCCATATGCTCTCGGTTGGAGACATATCTGGTGATCTAGCAGGCCGTAACAACATGTCGACACCCTGCAGAGCATATTCGGTTACAACAGCGGCATGTGGGCGAGCGTTATGGTGTTGGGAAACGACCACGGAATGCTGTTCATGAACGCAGGACAACAGATCGAATCACCAGACTGACATAAATTTGCAGACAGGGTGCGTGGTATAACCACGAGAGTGCTCCTGCTGTCATACGAAATCTCACCTCGGACCATAACTTCAGGTGTACGTCCAGTATGTCTAGCACGCAGTTACACTACTGGCCATTAAAATTGCTACACCACGAAGATGACGTGCTACAGTCGCAAAATTTAACCGACAGGAAAGAGATGCTGTGATAAGCAAAGGATTAGCTTTTCAGAGCAATCGCACAAGTTTGGCGCCGGTGGCGACACTAACAACGTGCTGACATGAGGAAAGTTTCCAACCGATTTCTCATACACAAACAGCAGATGACCGGCGTTGCCTGGTGAAACGTTGTTGTGATGCCTCGTGTAAGGAGGAGAAATGCAGACCATCACGTTTCCGACTTTGATAAAGGTCGGATTGTGGCCAATGGCGATTGCGGTTTATCGTATCGCTACATTGCTGCTCGCGTTGGTCTAGATCCAATGACTGCTAGCAGAATATGGAATCGGTGGGTTCAGGAGGGTAATACGGAACGCCGGGCTGGATCCCAACGGCCTCGTATCATTAGCAGTTGAGATGACAGGCATCTTATCCGCATGGATGTAAGGGATCGTGCAGCCACGTCTCGATCCCTGAGTCAACATATGGGGACGTTTGCAAGACAACAACCATCTACACGAACAGTTCGACGACGCTTGCAGCAGCATGGACTATCAGCTAGGAGACCATGGCTGCGGTTACCCTTGACGCTGCACCACAGACTGGAGCGCCTGTGATGGTGTACTCAACGACGAACCTTGGTGCACGAATGCCAAAACAACATTTTTTCGGATGAATCCAGGTTCTGTTTCTCATCCGTGTTTGGCGACATGTCGGTCAACGCACATTGGAAGCGCGTATTCGCCATCGCCATACTGCCGTATCGCCGGCGTGATGGTATGGGGTGCCATTAGTTACACATCTCGGTCACCTCTTGTTCGCATTGACGGCACTTTGAACAGTGGCCGTTACATTTCAGATGTGTTACGACCCGTGGCTTTACCCCTCATTCGATCCCTCCGAAACCATAAATTTCAGCAGGATAATGCACGACCGCATGTTGCAGGTCCTGTACAGGCCTTTCTGGATACAGAAAATGTTCGACTGCTGCCCTGGCCAGCACATTCTCCAGATCTCTCACCAATTGAAAACGTCTTGTCAATGGTGGCCGAGCAACTGGCTCGTCACAATACGCCAGTAACTACTCTTGATGAACTGTGGTGTCGTGTTGAAGCTGCATGGGCAGCTGTACCTGTACACGCCATCCTAGCTCTGTTTGACTCAATGCCCAGGCGTATCAAAGCCGTTATAACGGCTGGAGGTGATTGTTCCGGGTACTGATTTCTCAGGATCTATGCACCCAAATTGCGTGAAAATGTGATCACATGTCAGTTCTAGTATAATATATTTGTCCAATGAATACCCGTTTATCATCTGCATTTCTTCTTGGTGTAGCAAGTTTAACGGCCAGTAGTGTATGTTGGCTGCAAGCCCTCAGCTGGCTCTTCCTAACGAACTAACGACCATAAATGCCACAGAGAGAGAACCAGCTTTCATCCTTAATCACAGAAGACATCCAATCCGACTTCCAATGAGCTGTGGCTTGACGGCACTGAAATCGCAAACGGCGGTGGCTTGGTGTCGATGGAATGCACGCTACATGACGTCTGGCTGGCTAGGAGCAGACCTTGAAATAAGCGATGTCTAAGGTTTTTTGTCACTGTGGTGCCAAGCGCTGCTCGAAATGCCGCTGCAGATGCAGTACGTTGTGCCCGAGCCATATGCCGAACGCGATGGTCTTCCCTCTCGGTAGTGCCACGTGGCTGTTCGGAGCCCGGTCTTATTGCGAACGTGCATTCCCATAACCACCGCTGCCGGTAATCATGTACAGTGGCTGCATTCCTGGCAAGTCTTTCTGTAGTATCGCGGAAGGGGCATCCAGTTTCTCGTAGCCCTATTACGCGACCCCGTTCAAACTCCGTGAAGTATAGATAACGGGATATTTGTCTCCTTAAAGACATTCTTGACTAACATCAACTCACCACACCCAATCTCATAGGTAACTAAAGCTCACGACCGTTGCAGTGTGTATTTAAAGGAAACCTGGTTTGCACGCTCATTGTGGCGCTGCTGGTGCCACTCTTATGCGACTGGTTTGAAATGTGGATATTGTCTTCCAGATACAGAAACATTCTTACCTACCTCCATGTCGTGCAACTCCTTCTTGGTGTTGTGATTTTTTTTCTGTCAGTGTATGTCAACCTGATGCACATATACGTTCAGTATTACTTTAACAGTAGTCTCGCATTGATATTCTGCTCCTATACAGTATATACGCCTCAAAATCAAAAACAATTATGAAGTGAGTTTAATGATTTTTAATTTAGAATTTAATCACACCAATCACCATGAAGGGTAGCGCATCTCCTACAAATGTACTTCACTTCAACAGGGTCAACTTTGAAATGCAAAGAAAATAACGCATAGAAGCAATGTTAATAATCAAATAGCGCTACAATAATTCTTTAACGACACGCCGATTCAGCTGATTCATTTACACTGCGTTTGTGAATTGCAACATAAAAATGTTCTAAGCAAAGTGATTTCTGACACCACCTACTGGTTAGAAACCGTACACTTTGACAAAATGAACATTGTATGTTACGAATGTCAGGACAGCACTTCACAAACGTCTTACTCAATCCGTTGTAGAGCAGTTTGCACTCGGGAATTTTTGGTGCTGTGGAACGGAGCGAGTGCGAAAAATATACATTCAGAAGGTCATAAATGCGTACTTCTTACGCTTCTACGGCTTCATTGCACCACTTCAGTCAATGATTTTCTGATCATCTTATTCCATAGATTTCCTTCCCGAATTACCCAGTATCTTTTTTTGTCGTTCCTTTATCTCCAAATTCACTTTCTGTTGTTTGTCATTTTTCCTTTAAATTTTCAGTTTTGTTTTGCAAATCACCCAGGGTTAATTCTAGCTTTTTCATACCCTCCTTTATCTATCCTACTTGTTGCTTCATGTTCCACAGCTTCTCTAAAATTTTTGTTGATAATCTGGTTCCTGGTATTCTGATAATGCCAAGAAAAAGAGATACTTTTTTTCTTATAGTCTTTGTAATGGTTGGCTGTACACATTCCATTTGGCACTATCCGCCATTGTCCATCTTTCTGATATTTCCTATGTATGCATCTTATAGCTATTCTCCTCTCCACTTTTAGGATTTTGTGGTTTCAGGTGACTTTGGAAAGAGTTTCACTTCCGTAAGTCACCTCTGATTGAACTGCCGTTTTGTAATGTTTTAATTTAGTTTTGATTGATAAATATTTTTTGTGTGTAGACCATCTTAATTTTTGAGCTTTTATCATTTTGTTAGTGTTACTTGCCATGCAGATTTCTCGTCCAAGTTCTGTGCTAAAATTTCTCCTAGTTATTTAAATTTTTTCACTATTTTTACTTTCTACAATTTACTGTTACGTGGTTGATTACTAGGGAATCTGCTACCATTAAGTCAGCCTTTTGGAATGATGTCTGAAGTCCTATTTCCTGTGCTATATTTTGTAGGCATTTATCTGTGAATCCCAAGCAATTTAAATTAATTTGATTTTTATGGTTCCATTTGTTATGTGTTTGGGATTTTACTTGTACCGTACTCTCATGACGTACTCTAGTGCACAGTTGAAAAGTAATGCTGAAAATCCATCTCCCTGTCTTAGCCCTGTATTAGTCCTAAATGTGTCAGATATTTCTCCTCTGAACTTTATTTTAGATTTGGTGTTTGTTTGAGCTAAGTTTATCTTTCATCAAATTGGGATGGAGAGCGAAATTCCTTAGTATCTTTATAATTAAGCTTTTTCGAAGTCTACAAAGGTTATTTATTACTTGTTGTTTTTGTCTTTAGTAGCAATCCATTATCAATTTCAAGGTAATGATCTGTTTTGTGCAGCTTCTACATGGTCTAAATCCTTCTACGTATTCTCCTAGTTCCTGTTCAAGTTGATCTTTATAACGATTGTATATAATTCTTGACGTAACCTTATATGTGATATTTAAAAGGGAAAAAAAATGGTTAAAATGGCTCTGAGCACTATGCGACTTAACTTCTGAGGTCATCAGTCGCCTAGAACTTAGAACTAATTAAACCTAACTAACCTAAGGACATCACACACATCCATGCCAGAGGCAGGATTCGAACCTACGACCGTAGCGGTCGCTCGGTTCCAGACTGCAGCGCCTAGAACCGCACGGCCATTCCGGCTGGCCTAAAAGGGAAATTCCTCTACAGTTGTCTAGATTTAATTTGCGTCCTTTTTCGTGTAATGGATGGTTTATAGCTGTAGTCCATTGTTCTGGCGGTTCTTCATTGTTCTAGATTTTCTCTATGTGTTGGTGTAATGATACATTCACTGGTTTTGCTGCATATTTCCGAAGCATATGTTTGCTCTTCTCCACTTTCTCGTAATTTTTGAGCTATTTCAAAGCTCTGTAGACTTCGGGAATCACGGGTAGGTTTATACTTTCTGCTGGTGTTTTGATGGGGGTATCTGCGTATTTGCAGCAGTTATAGAGGATCTTCGCAATTTAGTTATTTTTAAAATGTTTCTACCAAAATTTCTTTTCTATTCTGCTATGTCCATCTTATTATTTTTATTCACTAACATTAATCTTTATTGTTCTCTATTAAATGTTTTGTAATAACCCCTTAATTTCGTTTTACCGCTATTTGTTTCTATGGTGACAGGCATATCTTTTTGATATTAGTTTTTAACCCTTCTTATTATTTTTGGGTTTCCTTTCTTTGCTGTGTGAATCCGAAGTGTGCTTCATCTGTTTTATTGCTCTGATACCTTAACTAGGCGTGCTGTCTACCTATCACTGTTTTATCCCACTTATCTTTCCACCATTGGTGTTGTGTCCTTGGATTTACTGGACCTCCCTATTCAGCTCTTTGTGTGACCTGGAGAATTATTTCCTGTACACCTCCTGTTATTTTTATATCCCTTGTTTGTTCTTCGTTACTTATCAATTTATGATGGTCGAGGATTCTCTTTGCAAACTGAATGAATTTAATTTTTATCTTTATCAGGTAATGATCTGTTCTCGTTTCTGTCTGCCTCACAGTTTTCACATTACAGATTTCCCTGCGGTAATTATGATCTATACAGACATGATCCAGTTGCCATTATCCTTATATCTAGTCTGGGTGTTTTCAGTAAGAATCACGGCCCACATTTTTGTTTGAGATCGATTACTAGGTCTGATATATATCAAGTGTGCTTTGTTTCTCCTTAAAATATTAGGTCAGGCTGGTCATTTTTCCTTGTGAGTGTGTTTTAAAATACACAACCTACTATTTACCTTTATTAATGATTTCTGCACACTTGCGAATTTCCGCTAACAATTTCTTTTTGGCGACCGTGCTTGAACAGAGAAGGTGAGATGTATGAAAGACGCCTTCAGGCGCTCTAATAGTAGCCAGTCGCTTCAGTATCAGGGTACAGGAGCTTTTAGCAGCTACAAACGTTCCTCCGACACACACACACACACACACACACACACAGGGCGTGCTTTCCCTAACTACAGTAACCACGCCACGTGAACGTGAGGACACGAAGACACCTCGTCATGCTGCTTCCCCTCCCCACCTCGTTCTCGCCCGGCGCCGGCGTTCTCTTTCCCCTCGTCTGTAAAACAGAGCACGCAGGCGGCGCAGGGCTACCAACCCCTCGGACCAGGAACAGAAGCCCAGTGCCCCAGCGGCCGCTGAAACACAAGCTCGGCTTCCGCAGCCGCTTCCGGGCCGGCCGGAATCCCATTAGGATGCATCGTTGCCGCATTTCCACCCCTCGCCAAACAAACAGCCGGATTAAGCTTTAGTGGCACGCGGCGGGGTAGCCACTCCCGGCTGCACGCATATGATACGGAGGGGGAGGCTGTTGTTGGGAGGGGGTGGGAGGGAGGAAGGCCCCTGGAGGGCGGCTGTAGTCGCAGGTAGCAGCACGGTCGAAGCAATTGTTATACAAAATTAAACAGGGCGAGCTTTCGATGGCGGCACCGTTCAGCTGAGCAGGCGGTAGCTCTGCGGCAAAAGGGAGGCTGGAGAGGGGGGAGAGCAAAAAACACGTCACCTAAAACTACGCGGATCGCACACTGGAATAAGGATTAGGCGCCGGTTAGAAACATGTGGCTAAACATAGGGATGCCATTTTCATTTGACGCGACTTTCATGACCTGGGTGCTGACCTGGGTGTCTGTGGTGTTGGTCATTTACTCAATAACACCACCATCTACTCTCTACGAATCACTGTCAAATGGGTTATTATGAAGAGCTATTCGTGAAAGTTTTAATTACTAGCTCGAAAATATCAAGTTGCGAACATATAACTTCGTGATGGTGTTTAATACGACATATCTTTCCCAATGATGGATGATTTGGCGGAGACCTTTGTTACAGAGTTCTCCTTTAGACTGTTCAGGTAGTATCCCACTTCGAAAGCCACCAAGTGGTCATAAAATTTCGATAAAAATTATTTTATTCCATTCTGGCATGGTACTACACCAACCAGTTTCGAATTATTTCAGAATAAAAACAGTCTCGGTTGCGAAATTATTTAATATCAATGATGCATTTCATCCTTTTGAGGCACCATCAGATTGTATAAAATATCTGGATATGTAACCTATCCGTCATAAAGCCACATAAAATGGAAAATGAACGCAAATATGACTGTGTAAGCCATCTGTCATAAAAACATATAAAATGCAACGTGAACGTCGAACATAGCAGCTGACTCCAGCATAGCAGTAGAAAATAGGGCCACACTTTGTCCTGCTATGGCGGAGTCAGCTGACGAGTTCAGCTCCACCTTGCATTTTATATGTTTTTATGACGAATGGACTACGTACCCAGTTATAGTCCGCCCGTTTTCCATTTCATGTAGCTTTATGACGGATGGCTTACTTATCCAGCTATTTTTACACAATCTGATCAAACCCCAAAGAGTTGAAACGCGTCATTAATATTAAATAATTTCGCAATCAAGACTGTTTTCATTCTGAAATCATTAAATTACATAATTAATTTTTCGTTTGCTTAACTCTTTATCTGCAGTCTTTGAGACATGCTGAAATCCTCGTCTCACAATACAGCAGGGCGCCGATACAGGGGAGTCAAAACTAAATGCACAGTTCACTGATAATGTGGAGTGTCGAACTGTAATTTGTTACCTGTATTAGACGGTGAACCACAATGGAACAATCCATGCTGAATATATGGAGGCTACGGTAACCATGTATCACCATACGGCACAATGATAAGATATTGCAGAGGCTTCTAGTGTGAACAAACAAGTCCGAATTGCGAAGAGTTTCTCCCTGAGAAGAATCGGGAATTACTCGAGCAGTGAAGGCCCTGGTGTTCGATGACTGGCGTTTAACAATCCACAGGAAAAATGAAATTCTGTCATGGATCAGTTTTCAACACTTGACACTACATTATCTAGCTAGAACGAACATTTTATCAGTTACTACCGTCTTATCAAATATGGGCAAACTACTGTCTATTCTATGCCATCTTTAGACAATATCTTACTGAATCGGTTACCAAGTGCTCCTTGCCAGTCTACTGTAATAATAACAATACGCACTGACAAACAAATAAACAAATGTTTCTGTTACGGCACTGACTCTCGCCTCTGTGTTGAAAAGTATACACATTCACATTCGCCCACAGACATAGCATATAATAGAACATAAATAATGAATTACAATAAGAAATCAGAGTCTAACACATGAGTCACGAAACTCCCAGAGATTTTCTGTGACTTTCGCTACTGCAGTGCTGCCAACAGGCTGTACTCTATAAACATAACATACCTCGAAACGGTTGCCTATTTGTACAAGGAGGGGAGAAGCATATTCAAAGCGCGGTCTATTTTGGAGCTTATTTTGGAGCTATAAATTGTACCACCAATCTTATAATCTGGAAATATCTCTTTTTCGATTTCAAGACAATGCTCAGAGAAGTAATAATGTAACCAAAAACAACGCTCATTTTAGGATGGTTAGTTATACTTCCGGCCATGCGGAAATATGTCTAAGATTTGTATTCCCCGTAGTGTCCTCAAAACCTCGGCTCTTAATAAGCATCGCAAAATCTTAGCCACCATTTCATGATTTTACTACTGTATAAAAATGTGTGGATGTTTCCCGATTGCAAGTAAGCAATCCACCACTTTTTGAATAGGGCCTACTTAGTTTCATATTTCAGTTTCACAAAAATGAATATGACTAGATACCGGTATGTTTTTGGCGTACCTGCTAGACAGTAAGAAAACGAGTAGCTGGAAGTACACTACTGGCCATTAAAATTGCTACACCACGAAGGTGACGTGCTACAGGCGCGAAATTTAACCGACAGGAAGACGATGCTGTGATATGCAAATGATTAGCTTTTCAGAGCATTCACACAAGGTGGCGCCGGTGGCGACACCTACAACGTGCTGACATGAGGAAAGTTTCCAACCGATTTCTCATACACAAACAGCAGTTGACCGGCGTTGCCTGGTGAAAGATTGTTGTGATGCCTCCTGTAAGGAGGAGAAATGCGTACCATCACGTTTCCGACTTTGAAAAAGGTCGAATTGTAGCCTATCGCGATTGCGGTTTATCGTATCACGACATTGCTGCTAGCGTTGGTCGAGATCCAATGACTGTTAGCAGAATATGGAATCAGTGGGTTCAGGAGGGTAATACGGAACGCCGTGCTGGATCCCAACGGCCTCGTATCACTAGCAGTTGAGATGACAGGCATCTTATCCGCATGGCTGTAACGGATCGTGCAGCCACGTCTCGATCCCTGAGTCAAACGATGGGGACGTTTGCAAGATAACAACCATGTGCACGAACTGTTCAACGACCAGACCATGGCTGCGGTTACCCTTGACGCTGCATCACAGATAGGAGCGCCTGAGATGGTGTACTCAACGACGAACCTGGGTGCACGAATGGCAAAACGTCATATTTTTGGATGAATCTAGGTTCTGTTTACAGCATCATGGTGGTCGCATCCGTGTTTGGCGACATCGCTGTGAACGCACTTTGGTAGCATGTATTCGTCATCGCCATACTGGCGTATCACCCAGCTTGATGGTGTGGGGTGCCATTGGTTACAGGGCTCGGTTACCTCTTGTTCGCATTGACGGCACTGAACAGTGGACGTTACATTTCAGATGTGTTACGACCCGTGGCTCTACCCTTCATTCGATCCCTGCGAAACCCTACATTTCAGCAGGATAATGCACGACCGCATGTTGCAGGTCCTGTACGGGCCTTTCTGGATACAGAAAATGTTCGACTGCTGCCCTGGCCAGCACATTCTCCAGATCTCCCACCAATTGAAAACGTCTTGTCAATGGTGGCCGAGCAACTGGCTCGTTACAATACGCCAGCCACTACTCTTGATGAACTGTGGTATCGTGTTGAAGCTGCATGGGCAGCTGTACCTGTAAACGCCATCCTAGCTCCGTTTGACTCAATGCTCAGGCGTATCAAAGCCCTTAATACGGCTAGAGGTGATTGTTCTGGGTACTGATTTCTCAGGATCTATGCACCCAAATTGCGTGAAAATGTGATCAGATGTCAGTTCTAGTATAATATATTTGCCCAATGAATACCTATTTATCATCTGCATTTCTTTTTGGTGTAGCACTTTTAATCGCCAGTAGTGTAATTACCATGGTCTTGTATAAAGAACCAAGAAAATCTCCAGAATGAGATTTTCACTCTGCAGCGGAGTGTGCGCTGATATGAAACTTCCTGGCAGATTAATATTGTGTGCCAGACCGAGACTCGAACTCGGATCCAGAGTTCGAATCTCGGTCCGGCACACAGTTTTAATCTGCCAGCAAGTTTCAACCAAGAAAGTGTTAAAATTAGCTTGTTACAAGAAGTTGATGAATGCAAGGAAATGTTATGGATTGCGTTAGGCTACATCATGTTGGTATAAACGAAGAGATAATTACATTATTTTACAGATGGCGTGAAAACGTTTTGCGATCAAATATGCACACATTGTGCGCGTATCATAGAGAAATTGTTTATTTTCGCCGCCCCCCCTCCCCCAAGGAGAAATGAGTGGCGTGTAAGTACGAGAAGGACTGCCTTATGTAGAGGGATACTCAGTATCTGTACAAGAATGTTAAGGGTTGTGTTCTCGATTCAGAAAAGAAGAAATTGTATAATGGTCCACACCAACTCAAATGGATATCACCGAACATGTACACTGTACCAGTACCGAAAATGTAAAAAGCGTTTTGCTCTTTGGATGCCACTGATGAAGATGGACTGAGTGCATCAGCGAGTGCCCTGTGCACAGACGCCAATGCAGAGGCTGCACTGTTTCATTCGTGTGTGCCGCTTAGTTGATGCGAGGAAAAAATAATTAAATTAAATGGAGTAATTGATCACCTCAAGAAGCAATCGAAATATGTGCAGAGCTGCCTACAAGGTTCGTTTTCGTCAGAGTATGAAAGGTAGTGAACTGTCCAAGAACTGCAGGTAGAAAGTTGAATGCAAGAAATGTGCCTAAAGACAGCGAGACACTTATGGCCGCAGGGTGACAGTATTTTGCAAAGAAAGCTTTACGCCTTGTTCTGAACCAAGTTAGAGTACGTATTAAGGGGAAACGTGGGCTTAGACTTAGTCATAAAAGGAACATGTTTGCTCTGAATACGTTATATTGCAGTGGACTTGCATTTAAATATTTATCAGAATATTTTCATCTTCTTCAATTAGAACTTTACAGAAACACGTACAAAGTATAAAACTAAAATATGGTATTGATGAAAAAAGTTTTCAGTAGTTGAAAGAGAAGCTGAAGCACTTTTCTCGAAGTGAAAAACTTTAAATCTGTGTATGGGCGATATGACATTAACGCGTCAAATTTGTCATACGATGTTTCATCAGACGCTGCCACTGCTTTGTGATAAATGTAATGGACCTGTGCTAGCTTAGTTTAAGACACATAAATTATAAGAATGCATTACAGGTGAACTAAGTGCTACACCTGCGAAAGAACTTCTTGAAGAAATATCTACATGTTGACACCTAAACTAAACTCCACCCGTGCATGCCATGAAGGCCCAACGGCACTGACCGGCCGCCGTATCATCCTCAAGCCACAGGCATCACTGGATGCGGATATGGACGGGCATGTGGTGAGCACACTGCTCTCCCGGCCGTATGTCAGTTAACGAAACCGGAGCCGCTGCTTCTCGGTCATCCTGGGAAGCAAGAAGGATGACTGGTAGAAACAAGGCACAGACGCAACAAAAGGACGCTTATAAGAAGAAGTAGCACCTAATATCTAAGAAAATAAAAATCGTGTCTAATCCTGAATGTGTTAAAATGAGTCCAAGTCCGCTAAAAATTTCGTGAAACGAACTACGAGGGTCATTCAATACTTAAAGAGACAAATTGGTCTGGGGAAAAAACTGTTAGAAGGACAAGTTTGTTACTTTAATGGCTTTAAGTTGGCATCACTGGGATGATCCTGATCAGCTGTTGTATTAACATTGTTTTGTTTATAACCTCAAAAATACGTTTCGAGATGGTGAGTCCGCTTGAAACGTCCACATTAGTAGGAACAACTTTCTGTTATTCGTTTTTTACTTGGTGAAGGCGAGAAACCAGTGCATATATACTGCAGAATGCCTAACGTTTATGGTGAAGGTTGTATGAACGGTGCAAATTTTTGTAAGTGGGTAGAGCAGTTCAAAAATGGTCGCGACTCAATGACTGACGAACACCTTTCTGGCCGACCAGTTGCAGTTTAAACTCCCTCACTTGAAAGTCGAATTGATGACCTTATTCGTGCCGACTGCCGTGTGACTGAGGAAATGATAGTTGATAAGGTTCAAATTATTACTGGTACAGCTCATAACATTATCTGTAACAAGTAGAAGTGTGGTGTCACTGCCGGACACCACACTTGCTAGGTGGTAGCTTAAATCGGCCGCGGTCCATTAGTACATGTCGGACCCGCGTGTCGCCACTGTGTGATCGCAGACCGAGCGCCACCACACGGCAGGTCCCGAGAGACGTACGAGAACTCGCCCCAGTTGTACGACGACGTTGCTAGCGACTATACTGACGAAGCCTTTGCTCTCATTTGCCGAGAGACAGTTAGAATAGCCTTCAGCTAAGTTAATGGCTACGACTTAGCAAGGCGCCAATTGTCACAGTGCATGTATCTTACGAGTCTCATTTGTATAGTCAAGAGAGATGTACCACAAGGAGTGATTAAAAGTTAAGTATATTCCAAAGCTACGTATTTTCTTTATAGCAGTCATAACGTATCCTGTTCCAGACTTGACGCCAGTCGGCGTGTGTGTACGCGTGCCTTTCGGCTTCCTTCTCAGTGTGGCGTCGCTAGCTTGTTACGCCACAACAAGAAGTACCGCAAAACATGTGCAAGATGGGTCCCAAGGACACGCCTACACAGCGAAATAAGGTTGAGAGTGTGCACAGAGATAAAGGGACGTTATGAAAGAGAAGGTGAGCACTTCCACAACAAAATTTTAACTTTTGATGAAACTTGGGTTCACTATTACGAGCCAGAATGAAAAAGACAAAGTATGGAGTGAAGGCACACCAACTCACCAGTCAAGGAAAAATTCAGAATTCAAGAATCAGCAAGAAAAGTGATGTTGACGGTGTTTTGGGATGATGAAGGTACAGTTTTTTGTGATTATCGTGAAGAGCAGCGTACAATGAACAGCCAATACTACTCGGATTTGCTTTTAAATAAGGTGAAGCCAGACATGGGAGAGAGACTTCGTTGGTCTCACAGGAGAGGTGTGATTCTCCAGCAAGACAACGCACGTACTCATTTGCCTAACTAACCCGTGAAACCATCGACAAAATGGGCTGGGAAGTATTGCCTCATCCCCCTTACCGTCCTGATTTCGCACCTAGTGATTTCCATTGGTTTGGTGCACTGAAGGAGGCATTACGTGGGAAGAGCTTCCAAGACAACGAGAACGTGAAAAAGTTTGTGGGAAATAGATTCAAACATCAAGATAAAGAGTTCTTCGCAGCCGGAATAAAAAAGATTGTATCCCGTTGGAACAAATGCATAAATGTTCTAGGGGATTATGTTGAAAAGCAGAAAAAGTATTGTTTTGTCATAATAAACGCATTTTTCTCCAGACCAATTTGTCTCTTTAGTTACTGAACGACCCTCGTACAATCGGGGCAAAGCATCAGAAATTACGAGCCGAACACACAGATATAATCATAATCAGTTCTTTTTTAACTTAAGCACATCACGTCTCAAACGATTTTCGACTATCGCTATTATGCCTCTGTGAACCAAATGTATTATACTACACTGACATTTTCTTATTATAGATTGACATTAACAGTGACGGGATATAACTTCAATTACATTTTCGTATTCGTTCTGGAAAGTTCATCACAATGTTTAGTGGCTAGGAGATATGGAGTAACAGCATTAAAAATAGCAAGTTATCCGTTTTTATCACGCCATTCTCCTGTTAATACAGGCTAGCCGCTTGGAGCGCTAGGAAGACTGCACTTTCACCTTACAGAGTTTCGCGACTTTTTCTCAAAACTGTGAAGAAATAATCATTTCAGCGACAGGGTAAAATGCCAATTAGTATTTGTAACCAAGTTATGATGGAGCTTATAAATATTTGAGTCAAGCTAGTCACAATGCAGAAACTAATGTAGATTCACCAACAAAAATTTTGGCGGTCAAGAGCAGCTAGCTGGATATGTATTGAGGCTGTATGACCACGAACTGCGAGAAACTTACTGTTTGTTGTGTGCACATCGATAGTTGATCTGGATATCGGTAATTCACATCTATGAATTTTCTACAGTTTTCGTAATGCAATTTAATATAACCTGTATTATTTAATTTCTAGCTGCGTAAGACTGTTCTAGGATTTAGTTTAATGGAACTGCAATTCTGCATTGGGGTTTGCGTTGTATTATGTTGTTGTGAACACTGTTTTGAATCTACAGGCAGCGATGCTCATACCTTCGATCGGCAACAGTTGATGGCAGCGAAGGCTGGGCGGCTTAATCACGGGACAGGGAGCGAATTTTATAATATCATCTGTGTGCTTTAATAGTTTATTTTTTGAGTTTCTGCGTCTTAATTTAATGTCTGATGGCTGCAGTTCTCGGATTTTCGTTTGCATAGGAAAGTAAACTGACTTTGTGACATTTTACAAGTTCCTTATCAGAGGCGAATTATTTAGTTCCACGTGAGTGCTTTGGTAGTTACGTTTTTGAATATCTGCGTATTAATCTAATTTATTAGACAAAAATAAGCGTTTTCGTCGGCGACTAAAGTAGAGTTCTGCAGCAAGTGCTGATGGTCCGTTCATCTGGGTACTTTATCTTTCCACCGTCTTTAGTTTGGATAGGGACTGTGACTGTTGTGTGCGGATGTGATACACGTTGGTGACACTTCGCTCTCAGTTCCAGGCTGTGGTGGCTTCAGCTGCTGCAGTGGATGGGCATCACTGTGGGGATCCAATGGACGTACAGCACATCCGAGTCCTCTGATCGGTCCTCACCAGTGACCAGCGGAGTTGCTGCTCGCACTGAGGTTGACCCCTCACCTATGGCTGAGTGGGAGGTCGCCCTGGGGCAGAGCGGGCGGCGAAACACCTCCCAGGGGGCCGCACATAAGGTGTCCCCGGTTAGTATCACAAACAGGTTCCAGATGCTGTCTGTCGCTGACACTGTCACTGAGCCAGATGACGCCGCCTGTCCTATTTCAGAGGAAACCTCTCAGCCTGAAAGATCCGGGCAATCACAGAGGGTTTGATTATTGATAATTGGGAACTCCAATGTTAGGCGCGTCGTGGGGCCCTTAGGGACATGGCTGCCAAGAAGGGGATGAAAGACAATGTGCACTCTGCGTGCGTACTGGGTGGAGTCATTGCCGATGTGGAACGGGTCCTTTCAAATGCCATAAAGATCACTGGGTACAGCCAACTGCAGGTGGTGGCTCACGTCGGTACCAATGATGTGTGTCACTTTGGATCAGAAGAGACTCTCTCTGGTTTCACGCAGCTAACAGAAGTGGTGAAGGCTGCCAGCCTTGCTTGCGAGATGAAAGCAGAGCTGACCATTTGCAGCATAGTCGACAGGACAGATTTCAGACCACTGACACAGAGCCGAGTGGAGGGTCTGAATCAGAGGCTCAGACGGTACTGCGGCCCTGTAGGCTGCATATTCCTGGACTTGTGCCAAAGGTTGGTTGGATTTCGGGTTCCGCTGAATAGGTCAGAAGTCCACTATACGCAGGGGGCGGCTACACAGTTAGCAGAGGCTGTGTGGCGTGGACTGGGCGGTTTTTTAGGTTAGAGAGTCTCGGGAAAACACAAGATGGGCTTCAGTCACAAATGGTGCAGGCTTAACACAGGAAGAACGTAGATTCAAGAACCATTGGTATAATAGTTGTAAACTGTCATATCTGTGTTGGGAAAGTACCAGAGCTCGAAATAGTAATAGAAAGCACTGATGCTCAAATCATTATAGGCCTTCAAAGCTGGCTAATGCCGGAGATAAACTCAGCCGAAATTTTTGCGAAGAACCTAGCGATGTTTCAAAAGGATAGGCTAAACGCAGTTGGCGGTTTTGTTGCTATTAAGAACTACTTTATCCTGTCGCGAAATTGAAGTAGATAGTTTCTGTGAGTTAGTATGGGCAGAGGTCGTTGTTGGCAACCGGAATAAAATAATAACTGGATCTTTTTACCGACCGCCCAATTCAGATGATACAATTGCTGAAATGTTCAAAGAAAACTTGAGTTTGATTTCAAACACGCACCCAACTCATACGATTATAGTTGGTGGTGACTTTCATTTACCGTCGATGTGTTGGCGAAAATACATGTTTAGTTGCTGCTGTCTCGTGGGCAGGGTGCTTCCTCCGCCGTACGCGCCGGCCGACCCTGGCTGGCGTAGCGTGTTCCCTCGGCGGTGCGCGCCCGTGAACGACTACCACTTCTGGTGCAGTCTCCGACTGTCAGCCACGCCCCTGCAAGTCAGCAGCGGCGGCAGGACGCTGCTCAACTGACTTGGCGGGTGCCTTATCAGTAGCAGCGGAAGCGTAGCTCCTCCCGGTTCCTACCAGCGCAGAATGTGTTTTAGTGATGTTCATACCAAATCCTGCATCATTTCAGTGACATTCTCTCCCATATTTCGCGATGATACAAAACGTGCTGCCCTTCTTTGAACCTTTTCGATGTACTCCGTCAATCCTACCTCGTAAGGATCCCACATCACGCAGCAGTATTCTAAAAGAGGACGGACAAGCATAGTGTAGGCAGTCTCCTTAGCAGATCTGTTACATTTTCTATGTTTCTTGCCAATAAAACACAGTTTTTGGCTAGCCTTCCCCACAACATTTTCTATGTGTTCCTTCCAATTTAAGTCGTGCTTAACTGTAATTCCTTGGTATTTAGCTGAATTTACAGCCTTTAGATGTGACTGATTTATCGTGTAACAAAAGTTTAACGGATTCCTTGTAGCACTCATGTGGATGACCTCACACTTTTCGTTATTCAGGGTCAGTTGCCAATTTTTGTACCATACAGATATCTTTTCTAAACCGTTTCGCAATTTATTTTGATCTTCTTATGACTTTACTAGTAATCTGCAAACAACTTAAAACGGCTACTCAGATTGTAAACGGTTGTGAAAAAACTTGACCTCTTAGCAACAAATCATCCTGAGTTAATGACGAGAATCAAAACTAATCAGTGATTAGTGAACGCAGGGTTGTCGTAGCGAGACTGAATAGTGTAACCCCCAAATCCTCCAACAATAAACAAACAATGTACCTATTAAAAAAAAAACAGGTAAAAATTCACTTGACGCCTTCCTGGTCTTATTGGTGGATACTGACACAGTTAGGTCATTTGGTAGGAAGTCCGTTACGTTGGAGGTAGCTCAAAACTTCAGATTTGAGCTCGGTTGCATTCTACGTCCTTAAAAAATCTAATGAGGGGTTGTACTGGAGTGTGTGCTCGCAACACCACTATGAAAAACAATAAATTAATCACTCAGAAATTTGACATTGCGACTGGGTGTTTAAAGGACTCAGCTACACCAGGATGAAGAAGATTGAGGAAGGGCCTACTGTGTGATAGGATAGACATAAGAACAAATACCAAAGCAAGATAGAGTCCACTGGGATGTATTGAGAAACACTAAACACGACATACTGAAACCACAATCCAATGCATAGTAGTATTTGTCATAGATAGATGTCAGAGACATCTGAAACACTCGTACATCCCACACGCTCATGTCCTGATGTCCAATACCGTGCCCCAGGCCAGAGATCCATGCAGCGCTAGTTGCCACCGTGTATGCGCATTTCAGCGATCTTGAGAGGTTCACAGTCAGAGTTGGCCTGCCAAAGAAAACTGCCTGGCCATGGAGGGTATCTGAGGATGATCGCAGTATAGGAATTCGGACGTTGTCAATACCTCCAGCGCAAACACTTGTCAGTGATCGATACTGAATCCTCTCAAGTATCAACACAAAAATCGGAGAATACTCACCACACAAACGATCGCAACGAGAAGGCAACACAGTTCTATCCCTCCCTCCCCCCAGACAGGTTCATGAGGCTTACTGAGGGATCACACATCACACCTTTAGCCAGAAGTATCGATCCATTCCAGTAACCGGCTAACTCCGCTACCCACCCTGCACATCAAATAGTGCAGTCCTAGGAAACCAGCCACATATTTATCGATGTACTTACAATTAAATATTACGATTTCAACCCCAATCTGGTGACATTCGACAATGAACAAACTGTTGGAAATACGAGGCCTGTTCAGAAAGTAAGCTCCGATTGATTGCCAAATTGAAACCACAGTGAATATCAGAAATGTTTTACTTGTAACAATTAGCTACACCTTTCAGCTACTTCTCTACGTAGTCGCCGTTCTGACTTAGACTTTTGTCATAGCGTTGTACCAACTTTTCAATAGCCTCATCATAGAAGGCAGCCGCCAGTGCTTTCCGCCAATTCTCCACGCTGGCCTACACCTCGTTGTCTGTGTCAAAATGTTGTCTTCAAAGACAGCAGTTCATGTGACCAGAGATGAAACTCAGGGGGAGACAATTGCGGACTGTATTGTGGGTAATCTAACATTTCCATTTGAAAACGATGCAGGAGCATCTTCATTGCCCCTGCAGAATGCGGCTGAGAATTGTCTTGAAGAAGAAACAGCACGACAGTTATGTAATGTTAGCTGCATAACTTCAGGCGAAATTTCTCACCAGGCCCTCGTACTTGGCGGCAGACACTATTTTCTAGACATCTTTACGCACTCACTGCGAGCTCAGAAATGAGAAGAGCAACGTGATGCTAACTGGGGTTATACTAGAGACACTACCCAACACATCTGTGCAAAGCTTTATCGGATTTTCATAGTCGTTTCCATTTCGCGACCGATCGGAGCTTACTTTCTGAACGCCCCTCGTACTTACAGCTCTGGCTCTGGGGCGAATCTCACGTTGAAATATTAATATCTACATCCTCCTTATGACTGGACGAAATTTTCCATAAAAAATCCCTCATCCCCCTTACAGTTATCAGTGATCTGAAATCGCAGTTTTCCACATCAATACTTACCTCCCTTATGACCAGAAATAGACATTTTCCTTGCCCATGTTAGAACACTAACCACAGTAACCTCACATCACAACACATACTTCATAAGCCTGTTGATCACAGCTAATTTATCACACACGCCCTACTAAGTATAATACTTCGCCAATAATTGAGTTTAGTTACGCCAAACAGTATTCAATGATAATCCATGGTCGATGGACATACTCCATTTGTTTTTCTTGCGAATGCTACCAGTGTGTCTTAGGGGGAGAGATGTCATCGTCCTATAAGCGACCAGCTATTACGAACATGATCACAATGACAATGTTACTGTCACCCTGCATAAATAATGTTCTTGGTTCTACAGATACACAGAAGTATCGCTAACGATATCCATGTTAAAAACTAAACATGCTTTATAAATTGAGGTATGGTATTGCTTCTGAATGAAGTGGTCTTCCGCACACATAATGGCGACACTTAATATAGACGGCAAATGTGAGGTGTGTTTTAACAGACTGAATGTGTGGTAGCAAGTCACCAGCAGTGTAAGTTCATAATAAAACCTCTCTTCTCACCAAATTTAGAAAGCGATTTGACTAAGGAACGTGGTATTTAGACGATATCTGCAACTCTTTCACACCATTGCTTGAAGTTTCCCACGCCAACAAACAGTATTGGCAACGCATTCAGTCTCGATACCATGTAGAAAATGTAACAGAGGTCCTGCGATATACCCATGGGGTTATAGGCGAGGGAGGATGATGGTTGACTGAGAATGATCACCTACGGTAGATTGTGTGCTGTGTGAGGAATCAAAAATGCAACGCTAGACTGAAGTAGCGAGAAATGTACAAAAACCTATGGCCAGTACACTGGCTTCTCAAATATATTGTGTTGTGCATTCTGGTAGAAATTCTGCCTGTGATTTGGAATCAAGTCACTAAATTAAGCCAGACGTTTGAGTTGGATCGCTTAGAGCTGTCTTTTACTGATTACAGCCACTGGTAAATAATATTTATGACACTCATATCTCGGAATTATTCACCTTTTTTCGAATCTCTCAGCTAAGGACCCCAAACATCAAAACTCCAGAGTGGTTCTAGACACTTTCTCTGCATCTTGTAGCTGTCCCTCACTTTCTGTCCCACCCTTCCTGCAGCTTTGACTATGTGCGCATTCCACTTTAGGTCAGAACTAAGCTGAAGTCCAAGAGCGCTATATCTACCACCTTCTGCATCCTGTGGAGGAACATCGTGACTGGGTTTTGACTACTCGATGGAAATGGGAACGTGTTGTCGTAGCTCTGCCAACAGTGTACAGTGTGTAAGGCCAGTGCCAAACGAAGCTTTCTCCTGCAACACGAGGTAGTAGAAAAGACAGTACCAGCAATTGCAATAGTGTTTCTTATTGGGAAAATTACGAAGACTTCATATCATACGGGGACTGTAAAAAGGATAAGGATTTTGCTACTACGTTGCAGTTCATTTCCAGACTACACACAGGTACTACAGTCCAAAGGAGATCAGCGTCTCTCAGGGTGCATTCGTGTCTGTCATCCAAACGTTCTCTCCCTCTTCCTTATTTTGTACCATCCGTCAGAGAAAAACTACGAACCATAAAGGCTTTGCTAACGTTACCCGGTAGAGAACTCGATAAGACATTACTCTGTCCCTCTCTTCCAATACACTGCAAACAAATACTATCTGTGTGCTGACATCGAGCATATTTGGCGACCCTATTAAATACACAGTTACAGATCCAATGGAGCAAGTAGCCAATGGTCGAAGTCATTTGCACCAGCCAGTGTAAAGTTTTGTTGCCTGTACTGTAGGGTGACCATACTCCACAGACCATCAATTGCAAGAGATGACCCCTGTGTCGTGCTTTTATAAATGATATGATACATTTTGTCTTTCTGCTTTAACACATCTAAGCAGTGTATGACTATTGCTTTGTATACCACCATATGTTTTGGTTTTCCACCTCAGCTTTGAGGTCTGTATCAGGTGATAAACCGACATTACCATGTTTCAATCCATTGGCTCTCACAGAAAGCTGGACTACACATGGTGTAAACTATGCTGCTCCCACAACACACAGGATGATTGAAGTAAAAGACAGAGGTGGTGTTTCTTATTGACAAAAGTGTGGAGGGCATCTCATCATATGGAAACTGGAAGAGTTTACTCACTCTCTACAGTGATGGACTAGCTGATGCCTAGGTGTTCCATTTTGAAGAGACCAAGAGCATTGATTCCTCACATTGCAGCCATGTATGCAATCACTGTTTCAGTGCTGACCATCCCTGGAAGGCGTTGCTTCATGAAGAGTCTCTCCATCTCAAACAAATGGTGTCAATCAGTCATTATGTGGTAATCAATAGCACACCAGTGGACAGACAGGATGGAGAAGACATCATTGATATGGAACGATGTACTGTAATAAGCGCCACAGCTGATACATTTTAGCAATTTTACCAGTTTTTCCATAATTTCAGTGCCGACCAATGACAAAGCAGTATGCTTCCCAATTTCTGTATAACCGCTAAACCAGCCCTCCACTAATTTGCGTGTACCATGTACTGTATTGCGACTGTGCAGTATGTATATTCATGATTAGTTCTTGGTCATATACAACAAAGTATAGTAGACACCGTCGTATACCTAAGCTGTTGGGTTGTCTACATGTTTCTACCTCTTTGATCATAGTATTGAATTTACGATTATGATTGCCCATATTTCCATATGTGGATGGGAGTCACAGAGTATTCTCACATTCGCAGGATACAGTGGGAGATTGAAAGATCTCCCAGCATTGTCTCTGAGAAAACCTCCCTGCAACACTGTCGCCAATTTAATTTGCAACTGACCAGAAGTAGGAAGGTACTATACCTTCTACATTCCACTTTTTGAAGGAACAGAACGAGCTGAGTCGGTAACTGCAGCTCGCACAGATTTCCGCACCGGCCTTATCTGTGGCACCCATCAAAGTGCACGAGATCTCTTCAGATGCGTACCTGTTGAGGACGTTAGCACCCCTTATCGGTGTACAGTAAATATGAGAGTGTTTTTGTGATGTAACAGGCAGTTAAGAGGAAACATGTGGTTTATGCATGATGGAGCTCTCGATGGATGAAGTTTGAAGCATTTTACATAGATTAACTGTGCTTTCAATTGTGAAGTATTGTTGTAATGTTTGGGTCAGTCCCAGGAAGGTATTGGCAAGAGAGAAATGATTGTAGAACATCAACAGAAACTCCTAACACTACGTTCTGTACTTTGCACACTATAATGTTGTTAAAGCCATGGGTTTCCGAAATATAAGTCATGCAGAGTGAAACATTCTAAATAATCTAATGAATGGCATATATGTCCAACATCCGCCTTACATCCACTCTGTAAGCTCTCTATCCCCCTCACTACAGTGACAAACATTGAGATGATGAAACTACTTCCCTCTACACTGAAGAAAAACATTGATTATTTGTGATATATGAGCAATATAGCTTTCTCGGAGTGTATAGCGCCAACTGTTTACATCTGGTTATGGTTCAGAAATCATGCTGTGCTCGCATCAGTACTACAAAACGGTCATCAGCAACTGAAAATGCATCTTACAAGGAAACAGACAAAAGCATAGCAGCGGTGTTTGAGATGTGAAATCATACAGCATGCTGCACAAACTCCGTAAACAGGAAAACTGTGAAGCAATTGTATGCATAGGGTTTGGAGGACCTCACAAACCCTGTCACTAACCTACAATCACTGCAGTTATGAAACTGAAGACTCGATTCACGTCCAAGATGTGGCAGAGAAATGGAGTACTTTGCATATGTCTTTGTTCGTGTAGAAGAGTATGTTGAAATAGGTTTTCCATCGATAAACGTAATTCATCACATATGCTTAATAGGTATGGAGACGTTTGCTGTTCATGACTGCAGGTAGATAGCGCTCTAAGTCACACACAGAACACACAATTGTATACGAGTCGATCGCAAGCTATATCACACAACTGAATCATCCTGAGAGAACAATGGGAACAAATGGTTAAAGCATGATAAGTGACCTACAGCAACGTCTCCCTCTCTCTAGAATACATCATCACTCTTCCTTTACATCACATATCGTTGCAACCCCTCTCAACTGGTCACTCCATCTACTTTCTATCATCCTTTAATACAAGCCCATGTCAGTTTAGAGGCAGATGGTTCTCTTTTCCAGGGAGGCATCAAAGACAGCAGTCAGCTTGCCTCAATAGACACAAAGTTGAATGATATTAACAACCAGGTAGCAATTGTTCTGTCAGATATTTTTTTAGCTGACACCATGTGGTTGTGATTGGTAGAGAGTACATAGAAGCACATTGTAAATACTGTTTGTTAGAGCTTAAAACACCTAAATAATCTTGCACAGGATCAACTACGCGATACATGCTGTAGTTGTATGTTGCTGTTCCCCAGCTGGAAGTGCAACTCTCTCTAGCTAACGACACTCTATATAATCCTATGCGGTCGTTGCCGTTAACTTCGGGATCACACCTGTGCTTGTGATCCTACATATATAAATTTATTACTCTGCCTTTGATGGTCATACATGTTAAACAATCTATTCTGTCTTATCGCTCTCCATGCCAAATGTTCTCGTATTCCTCTTGCTGTCACATATTTGTTCCCATGTACAAGAAGTTTCCTGCACCAAGCAGAGGACACACAGGTACTCCCTCATTCCCCCTCAATTTCCTCTCATTTTGGTGTATTTCCCCTCAATTTATACGTATACTAGGCAATGGAGTTTTTTTTGTATGTGTGAGTTCCTGTATCAGTGTAATGTGGGGGCCCCCAGACCGTACTAATTATAAGCCGGAGGTGAATCCACCTTCAGACACTGCCCTCGACTTACAGCAACTGGATTCACATTTGAATCCCACCATGACCGTAATGGGTGGTGGATCCACCTCCAAATCCTATCCCCGGCCATAATACGTGCTGGATCCACCCTCAACCCCTATCCCTGATGTAACACATGGATCCTCCTACGTGCTCCATCCTGATCCCATGCTGAACCAACCGTGTTTCATTGGGGCTCCACGAGAAATCGATACGGGCACACACACATACAGAAAAACAGTGCATTTGTGCTAGGTGTTGACATCTGTACTACATTTATAATCAATCGCAGAATACATGGCAAGAAGTTATGTCGTGATCGCATGGGTAGAAGTGACATAAAATGGATAAAATTACGAAAATTGACGGAAAATACGTATAAATAGGGGGAATATACGCCAAACCGCGATGAAATTGAGGGGGAATGAGGGAGTACTTGCATGTCTTCTGTGGTGTCACCGCCAGACACCACACTTGCTAGGTGGTAGCCTTTAAATCGGCCGCGTCCGTTAGTATACGTCGGACCCGCGTGTCGCCACTATCAGTGATTGCAGACCGTGCGCCGCCACACGGCAGGTCTAGTCTAGAGAGACTCCCTAGCACTCGCCCCAGTTGTACAGCGGACTTTGCTAGCGATGGTTCACTGTCTACATACGCTCTCATTTGCCGAGATGACAGTTTAGCATAGCCTTCAGCTACGTCATTTGCTACGACCTAGCAAGGCGCCATATTCAGTTAATAACAGATAATATTTTGAATCATTTACCGTCAAGAGCGACGTTCATCATTAATGGATTAAAGTTAAGTATGAAGCTAATTACGTCCGCTTTCTGAATTCTCATTCCTTGTCATGTTCCAGACGTCAATATAGTTCTTGCCTCTTCACGCCAGCCTGCGTGAGCTAAAACGCGTGCATTTCGGCCTGCTCTAGTAACACGGTGTTGGCTCTTCTGCCAACACAACATCTTGTGCTTGAAGCAGGGACCTCCTTGTACATGGGAACGAGTATGTGACAGCAAGAAGAATACGAGGAAAAATTGACATGGAAGTATTGGGAACCAGGGAAACAGTCATTATTCGTGGGTAGCGATAAGACGGCTGGAATAGATCGTTTAAAGTGAATGACCACCAAATGTAGAGTAATAAATTCATACACGTCGGATCTCAAGCCTAGGTGTGACGCTAAAGTTATCAGCAGCCAACTTACAGACTTTTATACAGTGTTCTTAGCTAAAAGCGTTCTATCTCCAGCTGGGGGATTGCAGTATACAACTACAGTTCCTACCGTACAGGCAATGAAACTATGCACTGTTCTGTGCAAGCGACTTCCATCACTGGCCACCTGCTCCAGTGGACCAGTACCTGCGTATTTAATAAGATCGCCACATATGCTCGATGTCAACATCAGACGGTATTTGTTTTCGATACATCAGAAGAGAGAGATGCGGTAATGTCTTATCGAGTTCAATACCGGGTAACATTAGCGAAGCTTTTATAGTTCGATGTTTTTCTCTGTTGGATGGTACAAAATGACGAGGAGGGAAAGAATGTTTGGGTGACGGACATGAATGCACCCTGAGAGACGATTACCTCCTTCAGACTGCAGTACGTGTATGCAGTTTGGAAACGCACCGCAAAGCAGTAGCAAACTCCTCGACTTTCTTCCAGTTCCCGTATAATGTGAAGTCTTCCTTATTTTCCCAATAAGAAACATCACCGTAACTACTCAAACGATTTTTTCTGCTACCTCGTGTTGCAGGAGAAAGCTTCTTTTGTCGCTGGCCTTACACATTGTACATGGTTTGCAGAGCTACGACGACATATTCTCAAGTCCACTGAGCAGTCGAAACACGGTCTTGTCACATTTACCCAGGTGGTAGATACGAGAGCGCTCTCGGACTTAAGCTCAGTTCCGACTTAAATTGGAATGGTCAAATGGACAAAACTGCTGGGAGGGTGGGACAGAGAGTGAGGAACAGTTATAAGACGCAGAGATTAGAACGATGCTGCAATTTTGTTGCATGGGGTCCTTTGCAGATAGGTTCGAAAAGGGTGACTCGTTTCGAAATATGAGATTGCCATGAATATTATTCGCCAGCAGTCATAATCACTAAAAGACGTCTCCATGTGATCCACTGCAAGTGTATGGTTGAATGGAGAGACCTTATTCCAAAGCGCTTACAGAATTTCTGCCAGAAAGCGTAACACTACAGATCTGAAAAGCCAGTGTATCGGTCATAGGATTTTGTACATTTCTCACGACTTCAATATATCGTTTAATTTTTTAAGCGATTCTTCTCGTTGCAATGCTTCTCTTAGCACAATTCACCTCACGTCCCAGTCTGAATATTGCTTCAGAATACTTGTACTTTCAATATTGCATGGAACATACATCTATTCAACTCTGTTCAACACAAATTCACTTCAACTATCTTCTTGTTAAACCACTGACAAACTTGTTAATTTTATCCTTCAGTTACATATAGCACATCATTTTACATTAATACTACATATTGAACATATCAACATCATACATATCTTCCATAAAGCAATGCATTTACAGATAAAATTACATACACTCAAATATATGCCCTTTGCATTTGGTATAAACAAAATCAATAACATTTGAAAATGGCAAACGTCGCTACAAATTGCTTTCGGTGACAGCTGACACCCGTTCAAAAAACATGCCGAATGGAAGCAGCTGCTCTAATGACACAACTGTGTAAAGCCAATCCAGATAAATTCTTTAACCAACTAATCACCATGAATAACAAAGAAAGAAAGCAAAGAGTAAAAGACGTAGATTCACCACCATCGAAAACGGCAAAGACCCGACCGAGGATTGCTGAAGGTGTAATGATCGACGCTGCTCCTAACAGGCAGTACTAGAGCATACCACTAAAATCCCCTGACGGGATTATGGCACGCTGTCGGCACCTATTTTTGCCTTCTGTCACGATCTCCCAGCAAACAGGTCACTTCAACAGCCCTCACTGCCATGGGCAAGATCGGACAGTTCAGCGAATTCTTTATACTTAACAGCCCATCACAGACTGAGCTAATCCACAGTTTCCAGCTGCCAAAACCGTGTGACCACTTCTGCAACAGCCATGATGCACAGCGAAACAAATGCCGCCAGCTGCGGTGAACTGCGAATCAAACAGCTGTGGCGTGGATGCATACAGTAGTTGTAAGCAATTCCATCCTGACGTAGGCCTACCATTTTAAAAAATCCACTTTACCCAATCAGAGACCACGATGTTTTTTCACCATACACCTCGAATTTCTCACATGGACTCTAGATTTCTCTCTTTTATACGAGTTATATTCGAAGGCAGGAGAATAGAAGCACACACGTTCCCAAATCGCAAAAGTATCGTTCTTGTTGTGAAATATTGTAACAGTATGGCACGGAAAATCTTGTAACAGTGTGGAACAGGCTACATTTCCTTTAAGTATTTTCTCATCAGGTAAAAAAAATATATTCTAATCAGCTTAATATCTGATATATCCTGCATCAGAAGACTAGAGTATTAAACTCATTTTTGGCTCATGACAGAATGCTACGATCTATCTCTACCACACGACGCCTCCTCACTTCCAAACTCACTTGAAGTAAGCAAATGTCTCGCCACATATGAAGTCTCTTAAGATAAAAACACAGAGAAATGGTAAATATGAGGTTTGCTCTCCATTTTCAGTTCGATGATTGAAATTTGGTTAAAAGATATCGTCACAATAAGAAAAAACGCCTGATTACCTCCTCAAGTCAAGAATGATATCTGTTCAACCCCAAATCATCACTTCCACCAGGCAGGTGGCATGACATTGATATCAGATAATTAAATTAATTATGAGAGTCACTTTGGATGGCGAGTAATTTTTTTTCCAGCAGTCGGATTACACTCACCAGATAACTCAAATGGGAGTCCCTGGAGGGAAGACGATGCTCTTCTCGACGAACACTATTGAGAACTGACATTTGTAGCTGCCTGCAGAAGGTTTCTATTGCCGGCAAAATAAAATTTCGTACAATGACCGAGCTATTAAAAACGATGACACCCTGTATAAAATGCGGTCTTGGTTCGACAGGCTCACAAGTGTCACTGATAGTTCTACCCTTTCTGGTAGAAATGCTATCTGTGATTTGGAATCAAGTCTCCCCATTCAACCACATACTGTATTTGCATTGGATCCTATGGAGACTTCTTTTAATGGTTACAGCCACTGGTGAATCTTATTCATGCCACTAACATATCTTAAAATGAGTCACCTTTTTTGAATCTATCTGTTAAGGACCCAATACAACAAAACTCCAGTGTGGGTAGTTCCTCTGCATCTTGTAACTGCTCCTCACTCTCTGGCCCCGACTTCCCAGCTTTATCCATGTGATCGTTCCAATTTAAGTCAGAACTGAACTAAAATAAGAGATTTCTGTGTCTACCACCTTCTGCATCCCATGGAGAAATAGCGTGAACTGAGTTAATGCGAGAGCACCATGTTTTGACAACTCGGTGGATTTGGGAACATGTTGTCATAGCTCTGTCAACCATGTACACTGTTTAAGCCCAGCGAAAAACAAAGCTTTCTACTGCAACACAAGGTGGTAGAAAAGACAGCATAAGCTGTTACAGTGGTGCCTCTTATCGGAAAAATCAGGAAGACTCTATATCATGCAGGGACTGGAAGAAGGACAAAGATTTTGCTACTGCACTACGGTGTGTCTCCAAAATATGTACAAGTACTGCAGTCTGAAGGAGATCTGTGTCTCTCTGGGTGCATTCATAACTGTCACCCAAACATTCCATCATCGTTATTTTGCACCATCCAACAGAGAAAATCTATGAACTATCAAAACTCTATTTAAGTCATGTGGAAGAGAACTCAGTAAGATAGTACATTGTCCCTGTCTCCTGGTATATCAGGAAACAAATACCTTCCGCATGCCAACATTGAGTAATGTGAAATCCCATTAAATGTACAGGCACTGGTCTACTCAAGCAGGTGGTCATTGGTCGAAGCCGCTTCCACAGACCAGTGTAAAGTTTTGTCACATGTACTGTAGCAGGACCATATCCCACAGACTATCTGTCACCAGAGACGCTTCCTACGTTGTTGTTTGATACATTGTTTTCTTTCTGTTGTAATACATCCAAGCAGTGTAAAACTGCCGCTTTGTACACTGCCATACATTTTGTTCTGCCACGACAAATTCGAGATATGTGTCAGGTGCTAAACCAACATTAACACATTTCGATCCATTGGCTCTCACAGAAAACTGGACATCGCACAGTATAAATTATGCTGCAGCTGCTCCCACAATACACAGCATGATTGAAATAAAAGACGGAGGTGGTGTTTCATTGACAAAAAAATGCAGAAGACATCACAATATAGCGTGACTGGAAGAGTTTGTGGTGTTGTGGGGCTTTTCCAAATAACTGCCCAAAGGTAATTGCTGACCTCTACAATTCAAGTTATCTTCCACATCTAAGCAACAACTAAATACACACCAAAATAACTGGTTTGCACAACACTACCACAACCCCAAGTGTATACTGCTGACATACGAAGTTCACCTTTGAGTATTTGTTTACTAACAGCCGCTCACATGGTTGCAGGTGACATGATGTTCGCTAAGTAAAAAGACGGCAACAGAAAAAAGTGCACAAAAAATATGTCACAAACAGCGCCAATAATAGCTTAAAACATGTTGTAGCATACAATAAGTAAGGTAGAATGAAAGTATCAATATAAAACTATATTTCAAAAGACGTTTTGTAAAAATGTAATAATGTTTTACTGTGTTTGTACAACCATACCATTTTCTGCATGTTTTAGATAAAAAAAACCACTGATGATGGTGATATTTGTCGCCGAAACTAGTTTGGGATAGTAAAGAAATAAACAAATAACACCGTGTTTTGCATCAAGGCGGACTCAATTTGTGATATTACTGTTTTTGTATGCAAACACGGACCAAATGGAAGAGTCCCAAGATAATATTATTGTTTCCACAGTGATGTGGTAACATATGTCTCAGTGTTCTATTTCGATTAATATAAAACTATATTTCAAAAGACGTTTTGTAAAAATGTAATAATGTTTTACTGTGTTTGTACAACTATACCATTTTCTGCATGTTTTAGATTAAAAAAAACCACTGATGATGGTGATATTTGTCGCCGAAACTAGTTTGGGATAATAAAGAAATAAACAAATAACACCGTGTTTTGCATCAAGGCGGACTCAATTTGTGATATTACTGTTTTTGTATGCGAACACGGACCAAATGGAAGTGTCCCAAGATAATATTATTGTTTCCACAGTGATGTGGTAACATATGTCTCAGTGTTCTATTTCGATTGATTCCTCATATTGCAGTCATGCACACGATCACTGTTTAGGTACAGGCCAACCCCAGAAGATGCTGCTTCCACCTAGACCCTCTCTCCATCCCAAACAAGTGATATCAGTCAATCTTCAGACGGTAATAATCCGCCTACCAGTGCATAGATGGGTTGGAAGAGACACCGTCAATGTAGGACAATTTACTGTAATAAGCATCACCATTGGTGGTATGATCAATTTTAGCAGTTAACCAGTTTTTCCATAATTTAGATGCCGACCAGTGGCACGACAGCATTTATCCCCATCTCTGTATCATCACCAAACCATCCATCTACTACTTTGTGAGAACTATATACTAGATTGTGAATGTAGGTAGATGACAGTGCAGTACTTTCATTCATGGTTAATTCTCGAACATATACACCTAAGAGCACCATACATCATTCTGTACTGATCTACATATTTATAGCACTTCGATCATAGACTGTACTTTACAGTTACGAATGCACATCTGTCTCTATGTGGATGGCAGTCACAGAGCAATCTGGGATTCTTAGGATAACATTGGATGTTGAAAGATCTCCTTGTATTGTCTCTGACAAACCCTCCCTGCAACATGGTCTTCGATTTAATTTGCAGTTAACCAGAAGTGGACCACTACATTCCACATCTTGTGAAGGGACATAGCGAGCCAAGTCCATAACAGCGAAGACTGTTCGGCACCAGTCTTACTCACAGCACTCATCCAAGTGCACAAGATCTCCCCAGATGCAAACATGTCAAGGAGGCTAGCAATCATTATCAGTGTATAGTACATATGAGAGTCGTGTGATTATATAACTGATTATTAAGAAGAAACATATGGTTTATGCATGATGAAGCTCCAGATGGATGGAGTTTGAAGATTTTACGTAAGTCAGCTGTCCTATCAATACTGAAGAATTATTCTAGTGTCTAGGGTCAATTCGAAGAAGGCAATGGCAAGAGAGAGCTAATTGTAGAACATTAACACATACACTCCTAAGGCTAAGAGTTTCTGCTCTTAAGTATGCTATAATGATGGTGCGGTTTCCAAACTATTAGTCATGTAAAATGCAACGCTGTCAATATTACAATTCAGAAATATATTTCCAGCGCATGACAGACATTTGCCCAGCACGTTTCTCTGCCATGAACTATGGTGACAAACTCTAAAGTTATGAGACTACTACCTTGCACACCAAAGAAAACATCGATTCTTTGTAACACAAAGGCTACATAGATTTCAGAGGTGTATAATGCCTACTGTTTGCGTAGTTCAAGCCTGATTACAGCTTGGAAATTATGATATGTTCAGAACAGTCCTATAAAATGGTCATCGGCAGCCGAAAATGCATACGAAGAAACAGTGACATCTTACAAGGAAACAAACACCATGATGAGTAGCCAGAGGATATGTAACAGTCTTACTGCAGTTCACCACTGCCCTGGTAACCTTCCTCCTCCATACAAAACTCATGGTCCGATGTTAGGCTGTATTGCTCATGTGCGGGATAATATTGGCATTTCGCCTTGATCCCATGATTCTAAGATTCCTCCTCTCTCCACTATTAAGATTGCATATGTAGCATCAGCCTACTATCCTCCACCAGAACATAAAACTTTATTAACTTTACTAAGTACATTTCAAGGTATTTTTCTTTAATTTTATGTATTCTCAGTCAATGTACGTAATTTTACTAGGTTTTCGCGGTTTTACATAGTTAATCGTATTTCCCTCAATTTTTACATATTCCACATCAATTTTTCGTGATTATACTAGGTTTTCCTCAAATATTACCCATTTCATGTCATTATTTATATTTTTTCCATATGTATATGGTCATATCGTTGACATACCCATGTGATGTTTGATTTTCACTGAGGATATTTGTGCATATTATACACCAACCCACTAAGAATTCTAAGACTTTCCCTATTCACGATGATCCACATGCATTCATTTTGCACAGGACAAATATGAAAAGCATAGTAACAGTCACTTCGTACCTATATGAAACGGAAGACTCGATTTATGTATAGATGTGACAGAGAGGTGGAATACTTCGCATACATCCTAGTTCGTCTAGAGGAGGGTGTTGAAATAGATTTTTCCATCGATAAACATCATTCATCACACATGTGTTCGAGGCCCTCTCCTGACAATGGTATGGAGACGTTTGGTGTTAACAATTACAGGTAGATAGCGCTCTAAGTCACACACAGAACATGCAGCTGTATACAACTCGATAGCAAGTTATACCACACAGCTGATGCACCCCGAGAAAACAACAGAAAAAATGGTTAAATGCGTGATAAATGACCTGCAGCAACATCTCCCTCTCTCTAGAATGCATCATCACTCTACCATTAAATCATACCGATCACTCCATCCAATTTCTGTCATCTTTTAATGCACATGCAACTCAATTTAGACGCAGATGATCCTCTTTTCCAGGAAAGCATCAAAGACAGCAGTCAGTTTGCATGTATCCCTACTCCCCTATAGACATGCAGTAGAATGTTCTTAAAAAAGCCATACAGCAACTGTTTTTAGGTATTTGTTAGGTGACACCGCAAGGTTGTGATTGGTGGAATATACAGCGAAGAATATTGTAAATACCGTTTGTTATGGTTTAAAAATCCTAAACAGTACTACACAAGGTCAAAAACGCGATCCATTGTGTAGTTGTTTATTGCAGTACCTCAGCTGGTAATACAACGGTCTTTAGCTAAGAATGCTTTACAAACATCTATAAGGTGGTTGCTGATAACTTTGGGGTCACACGTAAGCTTGTGATCTTACATATATAAATTTATTACTCTACATTTGGCTGCCTTCCACGTTAAAAAATTCTACTGTAGCCGTATTACCGCTGTTGACGGAAGACGACTGTTTCCCTGGTTCCCGGTGCTTCCATGTCAACTTTGTGTCATATTCTTCTTACTGACACATAGTCGTTCCCATGTACAAGAATTGTGCTGCACCAAGCAGTAGACATGCATGTACCCCCTCAATTTCCCATTCATTTTGGTGTATTTTCTTTCAGTTTGTGCATATTTTCCACCTTTTTCGTAATTTTATTGATTTTATGTCACTTCTAATCATGCGACCATGACGCCACTTTTCACCAAGTATTCTAAAGTTTCTTCTCAATCTATTACACTTGTAAACACATGGAGCTAATGCACTATTTCTCTGTTTGGGCGGTATAGTATAGCACTGTACTCGAAAGCATCCAGTCACCTCCAACAGCATATTCTACAGTTGCAGTACATTTACTCTGTTTTCTGTATGTTCGTGTCTGTAGTGTCCTGCGGTCGGCAGGAAAGAACTAATGATCAAGCTTGAACACACTTTATTATAACTTGGCGTGCACTAATTTCCAAACGCAAGAACAACAGGAAGCACAACAATTCTTGCGGTGCCAGAAGACAGATAAGAGTACAAGACAATGAAAATAGAATAATAACCAAAATACTATTCTATAGAATTACAAAGATACAACTTTCTACTAAAAGCTACGGCGAGTGTATACTAGGCTGGAGCAGGCATAGGTATTGGCCGGAGCTGTAGTTGCTGTACGTACACACTGCACGTCTGACTCTGCTGGTGCGCTTTTAACGCAGATTTGGCGGAGTGCTACACGTAGTCACATTAGTTACAATTGGTGAATCTCTGTCACATGGCCTTTCACGAAGTAATGCCGTGTTTATGCGGAAAGTCTGTTGATGTTTACACCAACTGGCGATGTTTCGATCTGAGCTCTTAAAGGGAGGTCGGCAGCCCATCTTGCTTGTCTGGTGTGCGGGACATCTAAATGATAAATGGCCACTATGACAGTGTCAGTGCATGTGCTGTCTATGGCTCCCATGACACGTAGTAGGCCCAAGTTAGAATTTGAATGTGCATCCACCACACGTTATATCTGGAGCAATGTTCGCATGTGGATCCACAATACACCACCTCCACGTTAAGGTTCGAAGATGGAGCCACCATGTGTTATGTGCAGAGATGTGTTCTATGTACGAAGGTGTATGTTGTCTAGGTTATTTAATTTATTGTCACTCTTGGCGTGTATTACTTCAATAAGTTCGTTATCTATTCAGACTAGTTCCTCAGTCCATACATGGTGTGGCTCTAATGCCTCAGTTTTCCCAACATCTACCACAATTTTTAATTGCAAGTATTTTTATGAATTGAATTTGTTGGTTATTTTACCTTCAAACTGAATCATAATGTCCCAAATATCACACATCCATTTCTCATGTCTAATAATGGACAGTTTTGGAATGGTCATGAAATTGGTTTCTAAGTAGTGTCTCTGACACAACATTGTAATTCTAGTCTGAGTTGTCAATTGAACGTCCAATTATCGGCCTCTTGACATTTATTTTTATGGTTTTCAGTTCTTGTTTGACATCACAACGATTAAATAAATATTATGGAATGGATGTTAGCTCCCTCACTTTCGACTCTGTGTTGCCAATGGATGCTCTAATTATCAGATGTACATTTATTGACGTCTTTGGCTCCTCGTCTTCCAGTAACGCTTCTTCCGGTGATTCGTTCTTGAGCTGATTTATTTCCCTTGCTTCCAATTCGAGAATTTGTATCTCTTGTTCATTGTTGGGCACATCAGCGTTTTTCTCTTGCTGCTATTGTATAAAATCGTGTGTGTTATCTAATGTCAGGTAACTTGCTTCCACTGAGGTGAGTACTGTGGTTAATATTTGTTCTTGTGCTCCCACCTATTGTTTTACAGAGCCGGGCTGACACTCTTTCTCCCTCTAAACGTTTACATAGTTGGCTACTAGTCAACATGTAATTATGGGATTTTACTCTTTTCAGGAAAATCATTCATGTTCCTATCTGCCATCTCTGGTCTACAAAAGTTTTTGAGAGGATATTAATTTTGCAAAAAATTGTCTTACTTTTTATTTTCCCTTACAGTGCAACATCGTTCTCGTGGTAGAACAGAATCGAAAAAATAAAAATGAATTAAATTCATTAAATAAGCAACCAGCAAGTACACTATAATATTGTAAATTTAGCCATAACATAACCAACGGCTTGTGTGTGTGGGGGGGGGGGGGGAGGCACGTAGTCCCACTGATTCAGTATATATGTATTGTATTCTTGTCCTTTGTTACATGAACTTGAATTCAAAGACAATTTCTCATTACTACTTTTACAGGTGATTGTAGAATTTGTGAATTAAAATTAATTACAATTCATCAATATGAATCTGTTCGAAGAGGGTCGTTCCGAAAGTAATGCCTCCTACTTTTATTCATGGAAACTACAGGAGATGCGTAAATCACAACAACACAGCTAAATAGATCGATATTTCAACTATTTCATTTTTCCACAGTCACCACCATTCGTTATGCACTTTTGCCAACGATGAACCAGAGCCTGCATGCCGCGCTTGTAAAGACCAGAACCAACTGAGGCTAACCCCTTTCTTACAGCTTTGACCACAGCATCCGAGACTTGGAAATGTTCGCCACGTTGTCCATCTTTCAGAGGTCCAAAGAGATGGAAATCTGAAGGCGCTAAATCGGAACAGTACGGTGGGTGTGCAAGAAAGTCCAGCCGAATTTTGCAGTGAGTTGCGTGGTCGCAAAACTGATCTGGGGACTGGGATTATCATGTTGCAGGTGAAAGTTGGCCTTCTTCTCCAGCCTTACCCCGAATATTCGGGCTTTCAGCTTAGTCAGTATCGTCTTATAGCGCGCTGAACGGACAGTTACTCCAGGCTCCAGGACGTCTAAAACAACCACACCCTGGATGTCCCACAAGACTGTGCACATCACTTTGCCTGCAGACGGCTGTGTCTTGAATTCTTCTTTGACGGGTAATTGCGTGTCGCCATTCCATGGAATATCTTTTGGATTCCGTCTCGTTGTGGTAATACCATGTCTCATATCCGGTGACGATACTATTCGGGAAATAGTCTCATTCAGCTTCATGTTGGTCCAGCGGATCCCAACAAATTGTCTGTTTTTGTTCTTCTGTAAGCATCTGTGGGACCCATCTCACACAGACTTTGCTGCAACCAAGATGTTCCAACATTGTTTCCGAGACATTACAGCCGGCATTCAGCTTCGCACACAATTCTCCGGTTGTTATCCGCCGATCAGCACGGACGAGTTCATCAATACGCTCTTCATTCTGAGGGATGACAGCTGTGCAGGGTCGACCCGACCGCGTCTTGTCACCGCACCTTTTTCACCATCGCCTCACATTGCTCACGTCTATTGAATCGTCTCCATACACCTTTGGCAAGCTTCGATGGATTTCAATCGGCACAATTACTTCAGTAGTGAGGTACTCAGTCACACATCGCTGTTTTATGGGCGTGTCCATATCAGACTCCATTTTGGAACAGTTCTCCGCTGGCGCCAACCATTGCAGAACAACGGAACCACTAGCAAATGAAATTGGAAGGTTCATGCATCAGCACTACACCAACTACATCTGGTACGGACATCCAAAGTCACCACAACAAAATAGGAGGCATTACTTTCGGAACGACCCTCTTTCATGGACCTTAAAAGCCCCCTCCCATCCCCCATCGGCAGTACCAAGGAAAAGTTCAGGTGGTTGAGACTTTGGTTTTAAATACTAAATACGAAACGAATTTATGCATTGTTGTCTTCAAGCATACCTTTATGAAGGCGACCGTTTTATTTTCATTGTTTCTGCTGCTGTTACACAAGTGAAGACAATGTTTACATGATAGTTTTACTGAAAGAGTGCTTGAAGAAGTCTTGAACAAATCAGATTGAGATGAATGTGAAGTGGATGATGATGTGGAAGAAATTGGAACTGACTCGCCCTCTGAGAATGAACATGAGTTTCATCCCAACCCAACAAAGGCTGGTGGTACCATCTGTGATAAATTCGTTACTAAAAGTGGATGCGAGTGTGTTACGGCACCATCTCGGGAATACTGGAGTTCTGAACAAAATATAGACCGGGAAATAATGGGACTAAGGCAACAAGGAAAAACTGAGTTCCCAAAAGAATCTGTAGAGGTCTTTTTTACACCTCATATTATGAGTTTAATAAAACTAGACTCAAATGAAGAAGCTTCTCGACTAGTTATTCAGCACACTGGCGAATATCACTTATTTTGTTATATAGGCCTCTTACTAACATGGGTTAAAAACGTGACAATAAGTTACCTGTCCAAGATTTATGATCTATGCCTCGTGGCCGACAAGTACCGTGGATCAATGAGTTGGACCTGATTTTCCGAACTGACTAAAGTATCGAGGTTTGATAATAAGAACACAAGAGCAATTAGTCGCCAGACTGGCAAGTTTGCTCCAATGAGGGAAATTTGTGAAAGCTTGTATCCTTCATTTGTGTTGTATTTCATTCCTGTTCTACACATCACAGTGGAAGAGATGTTTTTTTGTTCCATGTTCGTTGCCCATTCAGGGTATTTCTAAAAGAAAAACCTAGAAAATACGGCATTATAATTATAATGCTATCTGATTCTGAGACCAGATATGTAATCAGCATGGACGTCTATAGAGGAAAGTCTGGGAATGCATAACATCTAAATGGACCGATGGATATTGTAAAGAGACTAATAAAACTCACTGAGAAGTCAGACTGCAGTGTCACCACAGTTTGGTACTGCACTTCAGTAGAGCTTGCTGAGGCTCTATGGAATGATTTTTACCTCACACTTGTTAGCACCCCATGGTCAAACAGTTAACACATACCTGAAGAGCTGAAGACTACAACTGGCTGCAGTGTATGCTTATTCATCTTTGCATATAATGACCCTCATACACAGAGAACACCATTTACTCTCTCATCAACTGTAGTCCGCGGGAAGTCAAAGCTACTGTTGGTCATGCTTTCGACTTATGACTGGGAAGGAGTGATCAGTGTACACTCAAAAAAGTCTAACATAAATCATTTTTATAATTCTACAAGACATTACAGCATCAAGAAAGGAACAAGAAGATGACATACGTACCTCTTGTACACCCTCTTTTATATAGCAGCAGTACTTTCATATTCAATCTTCTTTCTCAACTTTCGAAATTGGAAAACGAATTTTCTAAATATCTGAAGTTTTTCTCTGTTACTTAGGTCTTCAACTAATAGGGCCTCATGTATATAAATGGGTCCAATGTTTGTACGGGCTTCAGAAGTCAGTAATAATGGCACTGTAAAGTATCATACAACAGAAGTTCAGGTGCACTATGGAATATTCACCAGTAACAGCCTTATATGTCAGTAATAAAGTGGTAGGGCGACCTCCAGACCAGAGGTGAGGAAACGTAGATCAGCAGATCGTAAGTAATTACTTTTTTACAAAAACAAATCGCGATGTGGACTGTTTAATAATCAAAAACTAACAAAACTGTATCGTTATAGATCCCGCTGATGATGTCTTAGAACAAGAAAAAGGTGAACCTCGTCTGGGATAAATAAATTAAGCGGCAGCAGGAAAATGCAGTTTTATTTATAAAACAAGGATTTCCAAGGGCTGACGTTAACTCAGTGCATGACAGATCACACGTCGAGATTTCTGTTTGCTCACTAATGAGGATCAGAAATCCGACTCAGGTATTCTCCCATACAGAAGCACTTCAGTGTGTTTCAGACTCCGCAGGGAGCTGAACAACAATCACCCACGTAATGACTGTAGCAACTGTGTCACGCACAAACTACTTCATGCACTCAGTACGTCGATGGCAACACTTCTGGTAATATAACTGACAGGTTCTCCCGGTCCCCAGGGTGGTGGGGGTTGCATGACTGGCTGGTTACGCTAAAATACCATAACTCGTAAGTCTCTATGGAACAAGCCAGATAGTTCTCGAAGTCGACAACAAGGCAAGGATGAAGGAAAACGAGTTGCTGTTAAAGATATATTGTGTGTAGGTTCCTGGAATATTAGAGGAGGTTTTAATATAAAGCAACTAGAGCTTCTATAAAACTTGAAACAGAAAAATATAAACATTGCTGTAACATCAGAAATAAAAAAACACTGAGAGAAATAAAAGGTTTTAATAATTACACATTAATTTGCATTGGAGTCAAGCGAATGTAATGAACAGTGAATGGAGTAGGCATTCTTGTAGATGAAAAATAGAAAAGAAAGATTTTTATTTCTACATGAATGAAAGGAGAGTAATTGCTAGATTCAGAATTGATAAAGACATTTATGTTTCATAGGAGAATATGCACCTGAGGAAGGAAAACACGAAGATTCTGAAATATTTCGTGAAGCGCTGCAAAAACAAGTATATACATATAATAAAACTGATCATTTGTTAACATTAGGAGACTCAAATGCAAGAGTGGGAAAGGTACCAATAGTAGATTCATGGGGACATTTGGTGAAACAAGAAATGAAAATGGAAATACATTAAGAAATTTTCCTACATTTCATCTGCTAAAAATTACAAATACCTTCTCCATTAAGAAAGATATAAATACACCTGAAATGCAGAAGGCTCATACTCAGTAACTGACTATGTAATAGCTAACAAAAAATAAACTCTCGAATTCTAGATACTCATGTTTTTAGAGGAATTAAGTAGGCTCTGATAACATCCTAGTTACTTCAAAGACTGAAATATAATCAAGATGGGTGAAACAAACAAATATAAAGAAAACCAAAAGCAAAAACTTGAAATATAAAGCATACAAGAAGAAAGCATAAGGAATCAGCCAAGAGTCACACAGGAATTAGAAATGGTTGAAACTCAAGACACTATTGAAGATGAATAGGAAAGATTAAAAACAACTGTGTTTAAAAAAAGTACTAGAAAAAATAAAATGTCAAATTGTAGAAGGGTTCTAAAATATGGAATAGACCAATAGCTGACAATAATAAAGAAAAACACGATGCCTATTCTACCTGTTTACGGACACAAACTAATGAAGCATGAGAATTACGTAAACAGACGAGAAATCAAACAAAGAATTTAATAAAAGAATATCATAGTCAATCTTGGGAGAGATTCATTGGTAATGTTGGAAATGACATTCAAAGAAGACGGAATATTGCGTTTAAACTTATGAAGCCTCTGAATAAAACAGAAAAGATTTGTGAACATTAACATACTAACGGAAATTCAGTGGACACACCATTACAGAAATGTATTGTCTGTGATGACGTGTGGGGTTGAAATTAAGTCATTCTGTGCAACGGTTTAATCTGAGATGTACCCTTTAGCCTGTGGCTCCTGCAAGATGCAATTTCCACCCCCATCCTACTACGTTCTAAAGAGAAATGTCTGAAAAGCTTTCAGCAATAAATATCTTCTGGAGTCGTCCGCTGTAAGGAAATGACACAAAAATTCACAAAATTTCTTACGTAACTAGTGGGATACTTGGGTACTCGCGTAGTGCTAGTTAGTGTAAGAAAAACATGAAACTAACGAAAATTATTGTTCATTTTCATAAAATTCTGAGAAATCACAATGGCACCTTTAGTTATGAACTGAAGTTATTTCCGGGTTCTTTTCAGAATGTGAAGTTACCTCTCAAGGATAGGATTCGCTAATAAAATTTCTATACAAAGTTTAAGATTGTTATTGACTTGGGAGAATGGCTGAGAGCCGCGCCTACTCAACTTGAATAATTATCTGTTAGAATGTTGCTAGGTACAGTTGAGGCTGTCGCGTGTGAAATGCAGTGAAGTATACTATTGTGGAGGAAATATGGGGCTCGTAAGAGCTATAGCGCACAATACCGTAAGCTGCGATGACTGCTGTCTGCGCCGCTCACTACTGGCAAATAAGATAACTCTCGTTCTATCTGGATTGACCTTCGCCAATCAAACTCTCCCTACACCTTGATGGAGTCAAGGACTCCTATTCGCCCCTAGTCTAACTATTGGCGTGGTACATTGGTCAGATAACCAGTCCACTGTGATGCCACTCAAAAATTTGCTCGCAGGCGTTTAACTATTACCCTGTCTGTTCACACTGCACAATAAGTGTGGCGGTCAACATAGTGATCAATGCTTCATCGCAAGGACTCAATACAGAGTCACAATCCGATTTGCTCTCGACAGAGGTGCTCTCCCAGTGAAGTACTGAGGAGAGACTTGTTCCTCGCTCTTTGAGTACACGTACGAGTGCGCACGCTCTCGTTACGTGTTCTCGCTCCAAGAGCAACAACAGAACAGCCCCTCTGTATGCCAGACGTGAAGGGGTATATCTTTCAGTCTCTTCCATTACTCTTTCAGCTGAAGGCGTCAGAAATATCGTATGCCAATCAGCATTGCTCTTCTAAAACGGGAGAATGACGTTTCGTTTAAGGCGACCAATCCGGAAATGTGTAGCATTGGCGTTTGGCGTTTGCTGTCTCCCTGTGAAAATCTCTGAATCTGCGTGCTATATTTGGAAAGAATGTGGAGGTTGGGCGCTCCCACACAATGTAGCAGAATTGGCTTTTAAGTCGAACACGGGGTCATTCCCCCTTTCACTTGGGCACACACTGTCTGCTCCACGGGCGGCCGCCGGCTGACGTAGATAGCTGCCTGTGAAAACCTCTGAAGGGCCTGGCGTGCAGTGTTTGCCTCTCCCGAACTACAAGCTTTTGTGACCGTTGTATCTTGAATGTGTGTGTGTACGCCAGCCTCGAGTATTTCAACCACAGTGAACACTTGCGATTTATTAGTTATTTGCATATCGTTTACATGAATTCATACAACATTGACTTTATCTTACTGAGTTTGGGTTCGAATGAAGCGTCTTGACGTGCAGAATATGATTGTGAGGGTGGAATATGTAAGCAATGAAGGTCAGGAGACCACGACGTCTTACATACCTCCCTCCTTCTGACAAAATTTTTGTCTGTGGTTTGTCAATGCCGAGGAAGACATTGACAAAGTCAGGCAGAAATTATTCTTTTAGATTTTCCAATAAACATTTCTCAGCCATTCTTAACGTTTTTTTCTAATGATTTCTTTATAGCTGTTGTTTCTATTTTTTAATTCTACAATTTATGTTTTGTTGTTAGGCAAATATAGACTTTGCAGAGGTTGTTATTCTTTGTCGTTGCCTGTACGTGTATCTGTTTTCTTTTTCATTTCCAAAAATTGTTTTTACAATATTAATATTTCTAATCTCATAAGAGTACAGTGTATTATGTCTTGGTGTCATTATCTCTTTTCTTCACTTAGGCTTTGCATAAATGTTCGCAAAAGCTCTGCTGTGTTACTTTGTTTCATTTATTTGGTCATTATCTTTTTTCTTTATTTTTCACTGATATTTTTGTAAGAATGAAGAAGCATTTCCTCTTAATTGTATCCTCGGCATTAATATTAGACCCCCAAAAATGTTTTTGAATGTTACTTAAAGAAGAAAAATCGTGCATAAATCCTTTTCTAATTTTACATATAAAAGAAATAAACAGCCTTCCATGAGTTTGTGAGATGATATTACTACACTAACTAAGTCTTTTCACAAAAGGTTTTAAGGTGTCTATAAAGTATGCACTTTACATATATGATAAAATAATGACTTTTACAAAAAAGGAAAAAAAATATTTTTACAAATATATCATTTTCTTAACTCTACATTTGTATTTTATTAGTTTTTTCGTTTTGTGCTGCATCAGTTTCTGTGCTCGACGATCCCCACTGAAATACTGGAAGGCATTGACTCATTTGTATGGGTATCACAAATCATGAGAGAAGCACCCTAGCATGCGATGCCGGGTCTTATTTGTTGACATTGTCCTCATGGAGTGGTAGTTTTAACCGATTTACTGCGTTAAGAGTGATGTCTTGGTACTCTTTTGCTGTCACACCTGGGACAGTATGGCAGCTCGATGATTGTAGTTGACTACCGACGATCGTCACCCAATATTGTGCTATGACATCTTGGTACTTCACACCTGGTTCGGTATGGCGATTTTATGCTGTGGTAGGGAGAATACTGTTCATTTTGCTGAATCTATTTCTAGATAATGTTGGTGGTACTGCTTAATATTCTGTTTGCCGTTTGCTTGTATTTGTTTGGCGATTCAATGTTTAATTTTGAGAGGTGGTTGTAGTAGTTGCCTAGCCTCAAAGTTCATGGAAAGATGTGTGTAGCAATTTGCTTTGTAGGATAGGAGAGAAAGGTATCTTGCTGTCTTCTGCCCTTCTTCATCTTGCATCTTCTGTTCTTCTCTTCTTTCTTGCATTCTTCTGTTCTTCTTGGGCTAGGAATATGTGAATTTTAGTGTAGGAGTGATATAGGATTTGTAGGATCTGATTGCCTTTCCAGATGTTACTTGATGAGTTTGTAGATCTTAGTAATTTTTTGTACCTTCGTTGTCTTCTTGAAGTATTATGATTCTCCCCATGCTCTTCCGTTATGTAGCAGTGTCGTGACATATGAAATGTCCATGCTGCGTGTTGTCCTCCTGAAGTCCAACCTGGTTGCAACCTGCATTTCCAGTGTGGCATTGGTCTTCATGTTGTTGTTATTTCCCTAAATGCTTTCTCAACATCTCTGTACCCTCTCCGCCGCTATCTCGAAGCATCTGGTGTTAAGGGAGCTGGTGACTGGTGTTGGTGGTGATGTCCCTCTGACGTGTAGAAATACTTACAAGTTTTATTTTACATATATTTGTTATTTACAAAAGTACTCTGATTTTATATAATGCAAAAATTTTCTGATGGTGCCAAAAATTATTGTATGTATATGATTTCTTTTCTTTATTCTAATTATGTCCTACCATTTCTTCATTCTTTTAATTGTTGTGTACCATTTATTGTTTGTGTGCATGTTGTAGTGTTACTTGATACTACAAGAGACTGTTAGTGTGTATTGTGTCTCGTTTTCTTTTAAATAATGTGTTATTTTGTTGATTCTTAATTTATTTTTTTTGATTTAGTGGTTAGTACACAATTTGCAATTGCCCCTCTGTCTGTTTCCCTTTTTTCTTTTCTTACCATTTCTGTTATTCACATTCTTTTAGGTGGCTCATGTGGTAGATGCCAATAATTTTACCTGTTTTTGGGTTTGTTAGCTCTACGGCATTTTCGTGAGCGATCCGGGAAATTATCATTGGCCCTTTATTGATTGCAAAAAATTTTCTGCGTTTATTTTGAATATTGTGTGAAAGGAAATGAGTTTTTATGAATACTTTTGGCCCAGTGTGAAGCGTTTCTTTGTGGCAGACTATTCTTGAGTGATTTTACGTCTCATTGATGCTGAGCATATGTTTTGTAGGGTTGAAGCGACGATTTGTCTATGTTGCTTTGGGGAATAAATGGAAATTTAATGATTACTTTTATTTATATTGGTTCTTTCTACAAAATAGTCTACAAAGTGTTCCCAAATCTTTCATGGTACGTTGGCCGGATTTCCACTTGGTTTATATTTGGAAATAAAGGTGGGTTTGATTTTTAATTTGTCTAATGTGTTTTTCCAATGCACTGTTCTGTATTGGGGCCCATTATCTGAGATGATTCTTTTCACTATCCCAACTTGTTGTATAAAGTCCTTTTGAAGTGCTTTACTAATTGTAAATCCAGTGGCTTTCTTAAAGGGTGTAAGTGCAGTGTATTTTGATGCTAGTTCAATTACAACAAATATGTAGGTGAAGCCTTTCCTTGTTTGTGCAATTGGACCATAAATATCGGTTGCAGCAATCTGTCTTAATTTGTCAGGGATAATTGGAAACATTGATATGTCACATGTTTTGACTGTATGTATTTTTTACATCTTTTAAAAACTCGTCGAATACGTCGCTCCATGTTTGGTAAGTGTACTGTTTGTTTCATTTTTGGATAGCATTTCTTGAGTCCAAAATGTCCACTGCTAAAGTGGGTACACCAAATGTATTTATTAATAAGTTCGTCACGGATGCATGCTAACCATTGTGCAGTATCATTATTACGTTTGAAAAATAGGATATTATCTTTTACTATGTAATTTTTTCTAATTTATGTGTTGGTTTTATCGGTAAGTTGGAGTTTAATTTTGAGGAGGGTCTGATCTTCGTTTTGTTTGTCAGATAAATTTTTTAAAGCATTTGTGATAAAATTTTCGAATGGTACGTTTTTTAGGTAATGGATAGTTCGTTCTTCATCTTCAATGCTGATTTTCTGGTCCTCTGCCATTCTCTGTGGTGAACGAGACAATGCATCGGCCAGAATATTTTCAGGTCCTGGTATGTATGTGATTGAAATGTCATACTCCTGCAGTACTTGCATCCATCTTGCCAAACGTCTGTGGGCTAATTTGGAGGAGATTAAAGACTCTAATGCTTTATGGTCTGTGTATACTTGTGTTTTTCTGCCAAACAGAAAATGTCGAAATTTCTGAAATGCCCATACTATGGCTAGAGCTTCTAATTCTGTTATAGAATAATTCTTTTCTGCTTTCGATAGTACTCTACTTGCAAAGGCTATTGTTTTATGTATTTTATTACCATTTTCCCCAATTTGTTGAAATAGTACCGCCACTAGCCCGGTCTTTGCACTATCAGTTACTAGGCAAAACTCCTGACTTAAATCTGGGTTTTGATAAAATTGGAGCATTATTCAATGCCTCCTTCAGCTTATGAAATTCTTCATCTGCTTGTTTATCCCATATCCAGGGTGTGTTTTTTCCTGTCAGTGCACACAGTCTAGATGCTGCAAGTGTGTCTATCCATATAACCTTTTTGTAAAAATTTATCAACCTCAAGAATCGACTTAGACTTTTCTTGTTGTAGGGAGGAGGAATACTACGAATAGCGTCTATCTTCTTCTCGTCTGGCGTTATACCTTTTTTTAGACCTGTTATGTCCCAAAAATTTAATTTCTGATTTTCCAAAATGCGATTTAGTAATGTTGACGGTGACCCCATCTTTTTTTTCATAATTTGTAGGAAATTATCCAGTACATAATTATGTTCTGCCCAAGTTGCCTCCGCCAGAAGAACGTCGTCCACACGGCAAGTAATTTTCTTAAGTATGTCGATATTCAATATAGAATTCAGACCGCGAATAAAGGCAGCTGACGAAATTTTGAGGCCAAACAATAAACGTTTGAATTGGTAGCAACGACCAAAGACAATAAAGGCTGTGTATTTTCGACATGAAGGCTCCATTTCTATTTGCCAAAAACTTGAACGCAAATCGATAGATGAAAAAAGTCTGTACCCCATAAACTTCTAAATCAACTCTTCCAATTTTTCTGGTCTATCTGTTTCCGAAATTATAATTGTGTTTATTTGGCTTGAATCGAGTACCAAACGTATGCTCCTATCCTTCTTACTTACAACGTGTAAGGGTGAATTAAATGGTGACTTGGCGGGTTCAATTATGTCAACATCCAACATTTTTCTGATTTCATGAAATACTTGCTCTCGATAACTATATGGTATGGAATAAGGTGGAACACAAAAGGGTTTAGATCTTTGACCTCACATTTGTACTGAAAATCTTTAATGCTACCTGTCTTTGGTGCAAATACCTCCACATGTGATCTCAACACGCCTTCTAAATTTTTTTATCGTGGAGCGAAATATCATCTATTTCCTCTATCTTCTACTAATATCTTGATGAATTTCTTCTATTACATCTGGTGGGAGTGGGTCAAGGTTTTCCTCAAACTTATATCTAGGGTGTCTCTCCTCCTCTATTTCACTCCCTTCTTGACTTGAATGCAATTGCTTTACTTTTCCCTGTTCTTTTTCATTGTTCAAAGTTTGAATAAAATATAGTATTACATCATCTATTGTTACGAAAGCCGTGTGGTATGAAAATGTGAACCTTACGCTCATTAATGAAATCTACACCGATTATCATATAAGCCGTAAGTTTTGGTACGACTATAAAATTGTTTTCAAACTTGTAACCTTAGCAATTGAATGAAAGACGTGTTTGTGTTTCGTATTTCAACTTGGTTGCATTTTTTCCTAAGGCTCCAAAATCTCTTATCCTTTTTGTCCTTAAAATCGGTAATTCTTTCTCTCTATTGCACCTTTCAAATTGGCTTTCTGATATAGCCGTCACTTGACTTCCACTATCTATGATTGCTTGTGTCGTGATTTCACCAATGTTTATCTTTAATATGGGTTGTATAATTGTGGATGTTACGATTTCCTTTTCTTGCATCAAATCCTCTGCTACAGATTCATAGCTTAACCTGTGGATAATTGTACCTTCCCTTTGTTTTTGTGTTTGCTTTGGTGTTAACTCGGTGAGCAGAACCGTTTGCGATCCATCTATCTCTTTTAGTCTGTTTTCGAGCTCCTGTCTGTCCTTTTCCTTCACTTCCAAACAATCCCGAATGTACTCTCTCTCTATCTCCTCATAGTCACCCATTTGGACACATTATACGTCTTTTGTGTTCGTGCCGTCTGTGTTTTGTTTTTATCTAGGATACTCTGCTCTGTTTTATCGCATTCAATTACTTGCTTCTCGTCAAATATATTGCTATGTCCGGTTAACAAATCTTCGTCGCGTAATTCTTTAATACACGGAAGTGGTGGCAGTTCATCCTCGCTTTCAGAATTTTCCCATTCTATGTTGTTTTCCCAGGCCATGTAGCGTAATTCAAGTGTATCTGGTGCTGCCTCTTTATCGGAAATTTTCGTAAGTCCAAGTTTGACTGAATTTTTACTATTTTCTGTTTTTTCTAATTTTGATCTAGCTACTTCCAAAACATGAATATCCTTTCTTGATTGTTTTAATGAATGGACGTCAGTTTGCCTAACCTCTTCCGCAATTTTTCAATTCAATCTTTACGTTTTGCAGTGTTTGGTGGCCTAATTTCTACTTCTGGTTTCCCTATGCTGTGTTGTTCTTGTCTTTGTGGACCATAATTTCCTCGGTAATTATTCACGCCCTGGTCTCGCCATTTTCTGTTTCTAACATCGTGACCTCTTTCAAAGTACCCTTGACCGTTGGCATTTTGATTCCTAAACTCCTATCCGCCACTGTACGAGTGTCCATTACCGTCCCTATTTCGGTACCAATGATTCTGGTTATCGTTTCTATGCCAATTGTCTCCATTATGCCACTGTCCTTGTCTGTTAAATTGCCTGAAATTATTGGTGTTAGGATTACGATTATTACTATTGGAATATTCGTTCCTAGTCCTCTCCTTTTGCTGTTTCCATTCCTTTCTTTTTTCTTTCACCTCGTCTTCTTTAAACATAAATTCAAGTTCCCTTAAAACCTCTTTGAATTCTTCGATATTTTCATTTTTTCCTACTGTCGCCTGTTGATACTTTAGCGGTAATTTCATTCTACATAGACGTATCAGCTCTCCGTTACTGTATGGTTTGTCTAGGCATTGATTCTTTTTGTCCATTGTATCAAAGAATGTTACCACGCTTTTCTCTCTTGAATTTCGTATGGTGTCATCTGAAGTAACTCGTATTTAATTTTGTTTTGCGCCTCCTTAGACCAATATCTTTCTAGAAATGCTGTTCTGAACTGTAGATAAGACGTACAGGTAGCCACGATCTTTTGCATCACCTTTGCTACTGTCCCTGACATGTGTGCACAAATGAAGTGAAGTTTGTGAGCTACGCTCCAGTGGTTTGGTAAGCCTACTTGAAACTGGTCGATGCATGCAAGCTATCGCCTTCTTCCTTGATATGTTAAAATTTTCTAACTGTAAGGAAGTGGTCTGTATCATATCTACTCATAAATCCGGTTTGTGGCTGATTCATGGATTCAAATAATCTGCCACTGCTTGTGTCGTCGTGTTTATTCTCTGGTAATCAACTGCTTGTCTGCTTATTCTCAATTTCCTGACTCATATCCGCGTCATATCGCATCATTGGTGAACAAAAGTGTTGTTCGTATGTTTCTACTCTCGTCGTTCGCGGTATACACTCCTGGAAATTGAAATAAGAACACCGTGAATTCATTGTCCCAGGAAGGGGAAACTTTATTGACACATTCCTGGGGTCAGATACATCACATGATCACACTGACAGAACCACAGGCACATAGACACAGGCAACAGAGCATGCACAATGGCGGCACTAGTACAGTGTATATCCACCTTTCGCAGCAATGCAGGCTGCTATTCTCCCACGGAGACGATCGTAGAGATGCTGGATGTAGTCCTGTGGAACGGCTTGCCATGCCATTTCCACCTGGCGCCTCAGTTGGACCAGCGTTCGTGCTGGACGTGCAGACCGCGTGAGACGACGCTTCATCCAGTCCCAAACATGCTCAATGGGGGACAGATCCGGAGATCTTGCTGGCCAGGGTAGTTGACTTACACCTTCTAGAGCACGTTGGGTGGCAAGGGATACATGCGGACGTGCATTGTCCTGTTGGAACAGCAAGTTCCCTTGCCGGTCTAGGAATGGTAGAACGATGGGTTCGATGACGGTTTGGATGTACCGTGCACTATTCAGTGTCCCCTCGACGATCACCAGTGGTGTACGGCCAGTGTAGGAGATCGCTCCCCACACCATGATGCCGGGTGTTGGCCCTGTGTGCCTCGGTCGTATGCAGTCCTGATTGTGGCGCTCACCTGCACTGCGCCAAACACGCATACGACCATCATTGGCACCAAGGCAGAAGCGACTCTCATCGCTGAAGACGACACGTCTCCATTCGTCCCTCCATTCACGCCTGTCGCGACACCACTGGAGGCGGGCTGCACGATGTTGGGGCGTGAGCGGAAGACGGCCTAACGGTGTGCGGGACCGTAGCCCAGCTTCATGGAGACGGCTGCAAATGGTCCTCGCCGATACCCCAGGAGCAACAGTGTCCCTAATTTGCTGGGACGTGGCGGTGCGGTCCCCTACGGCACTGCGTAGGATCCTACAGTCTTGGCGTGCATCCGTGCGTCGCTGCGGTCCGGTCCCAGGTCGACGGGCACGTGCACCTTCCGCCGACCACTGGCGACAACATCGATGTACTGTGGAGACCTCACGCCCCACGTGTTGAGCAATTCGGCGGTACGTCCACCCGGCCTCCCGCATGCCCACTATACGCCCTCGCTCAAAGTCCGTCAACTGCACATACGGTTCACGTCCACGCTGTCGCGGCATGCTACCAGTGTTAAAGACTGCGATGGAGCTCCGTATGCCACGGCAAACTGGCTGACACTGACGGCGGCGGTGCACAAATGCTGCGCAGCTAGCGCCATTCGACGGCCAACACCGCGGTTCCTGGTGTGTCCGCTGTGCCGTGCATGTGATCATTGCTTGTACAGCCCTCTCGCAGTGTCCGGAGCAAGTATGGTGGGTCTGACACACCGGTGTCAATGTGTTCTTTTTTCCATTTCCAGGAGTGTAGTACCTGTGCTGCTATTATGTTGTGTCACTAGATTTACTGGTTCAGTTGCCTGTCTTTCGATTGGTATCGGCTGAATGTACGTGTTCAGTTTTTCTAGATACTGTACCTGGTCCTGTGGCATGTCATGTATTACTTTAGTCGGGGTTTTCTGTTTCGATTTCGCGCGGGTGTTAGGCCTACGTCTAGCCTTGGTTCTACTTGAACTTTCTTAGACGGCGCGTGTTCGTGTACTGAATTAATGCTGGACGTGTCAGTTGTTTCGCTACAGGTGTAATCGGTCTCGATCTTTTCTTCTATATTTTTTATCAACCTTGTTTGAAGCTTTTCATACTGATCTTTGTTTTTAAGTTCTATTTTATTGATCCGCTGATCATATTTTTTCAGTGCAACATTTGCGACCTTGCTTTGAATTGCTTGTTCTTCCGAAATTTTTATTTCTGTTCGAGTGGCTTTTTTCGTAAAACGTTCCACCTTTTTGTCAACGTTTACGATGTCCAATTGGACCTTGTCCACGTCAGCGCGTAATCCCTGCTGACCTTGTGTTAGTACCTAAAACATTTCTCTAGATTCTTTCACGTCTTTGTTTATCTGAGTGATCTGACTATCAATTCTGGCGATCCCTCCTTCCATCTGGATTTTAACCTGTTGGACCTGTGTCTTAATCTCTTGTCTCAAGTTATGATTATCCTGTTGGATCTGTGTCTTAATAGCCTGATTATCCTGTTTCAATTCCTGATATTGTTTTGTCATCTGTGTATTAATAGCCTGATTCTGTTTCGTTATCTGTGTATTAATGTCCTAATTCTGTTTCGTCATACTAGCGTTCATTTTTTGTAACATGTCCATGATCGCGTCCTGTCCTGCAACACTACGTTCTGTTGAGCTATGTATTCTCGATCTATTGTTTTCTACTCGGTCAGTTACGTCGTTTACTGGGCTATTCTGTGGCGTTTCTAAGTTTGATAAATGCAATAACCCGTGCTGTCTTTGTTGAGGACTAGTTGCGCTCGTCATTGAACCATTACATGGCGCAAACAACTCCGCATTCTGCCCTCTCTGTTGTGTATGTCTTGCGTTTGCAGGTACAGATGCGCCTGTCACGGAACCTTTTCGTGGCACTCGTAACTACGCAAAATTCTGTGCCTGTTGTTGGGGCATATTTAGAATGTGTACGATAGGTTCGACGTATTCTAAATGTTCCCCCTCTTCCTCACTGTCTACTTCTCTTTGAACGTTGGCTAACTGCCGGTTCATTGACTGTATTGACGCGTATTCTGCCCCTGAATATGAGGCAAACAAATGCGTTTCGTGTGCTCGTTTCGCTTCTGATCTTTCCCATTCCCTACGTGGGATGTCTATTTCTAGCTCAGAATGTGCCCTACCTGGAATTTCATTTTCTGGAGATTCGATGTTCTCGTCCCTTCGATTCCCATCTGTCTGATCTGTCTCAATTTTATCCCAGTCTAACTAAGCCTGCTGATTCTGCAGCTCCCCGACTGTCCTATTCTCTGATACACCTTCTGTCCTATTCTCAGGTTCACCTTCTGTCCTATTCTCAATACGCTCGTTTACTTGCTGTCTATCTGGTTGATTCTCCCCCATCTTGTCTACTTGCTGTCTCTCACGTAACCTTTTGGCTTGTGCTCTCGTTATCATGTAAATTCTTTCAACACACCACAACCCTATCTACAAAACTGTTCGACCACTTACCAGTTGGTTGAACCAACAACAATAACAACGTCGTGACTTCTCGGCTAATGTTCTGTCTGCTCTGCTACAATTTCCAGTCTCCACCTCTGCGTTTGCAAAGGGAGAAAAATGTTATTTCTTAATTCTAACTTATATGATGCTGCGTCACACTGCGTCTCTGCGTCACTCTGCGTCTGTGTCTATCACCTGAAAATTCTATGCCCTAACAGCTACACAAAAATCGTAAAAAATGCAAAATTCTCCAACACACTAACACACGCCCTTTTCCCTAAAATTCTGCTTTCTTCACTACCTGTATCTACTCTGGTCCCAATCTTTGCAAATAACTATTTATTACATGAAGAAAGTTCTTCAAAGTGCTACTGCTGCGACCTGCCATACCTAACTATCCTGACACTTCTGTATCCTGGTAGCTTACCTATTTTACCTATCCTGGCAGGATAGCCATTTTCTGTGATGACGTGTGGGGTTGCTATTCTGTCATTCTGTGCAACAAATTAAACTGAGATGTACCCTTTACCTTGTGGCTCCTGCAAGATGCAATTTCCACCCCCACGCTACTACAGAATTCAAACAGACGCTCCTAACGTTCTAAAGAGAAATGCCTGAAAAGCTGTAAGGAAATGACACGAAAATTCACAAAATTTCTTACGTAACTAGTGGGATACATGGGTACTCAAGTAGTGCTAGTTAGTGTAAGAAAAATATGAAACTAACGAAAATTATTATTTATTTTCCTAAAATTCTGAGAAATCACAATGGCACCTTTAGTTATGAACTGAAGTTATTTCCGGGTTCTTTTCGGAATGTGAAGTTACCTCTCAAGGATAGGATTCGCTAATAAAATTTCTATACAAAGCTTAAGATTGTTATTGACTTGGGAGAATGGCTGAGAGCCGCGCCTACTCAACTTGAATAATTATCCGTTAGAATGTTGCTAGGTACAGTTGAGGCTGTCACATGTGAAATGCAGTGAAGTGTACTGTTGTGGAGTAAATGTGGGGCTCGCCAGAGCTATAGCGCACAATACGTAAGCTGCGATGACTGCTGTCTGCGCCGCGCGCTGCTGACAAATAAGATAACTCTCGTTCTATCTAGATTGACCTGCGCCAATCAAACTCTCCCTACGCCTTGATGAAGTCAAGGACTCCTATTCGCCCCTAGTTTAACTATTGGCGTGGTACATTGGTCAGATAACCAGTCCACCGCAATGCCACTCAGAAATTTGCTCACAGGCGTTTAACTATTACCCTGTCTGTTCACACTGCACAATAAGTGTGGCAGCCAACACAGTGAACAATGCTTCATCACAAGGACTCAATATAGAGTCGCACTCCGATTTGCTCTCGACAGACGTGCTCTCCCAGTGAGGTACTGAGGAGAGACTTGTTCCTCACTCTTTGAGTACACGTACGAGCGCGCATGCTCTCGTTACGTGTTCTAGCTCCAAGATCGACAATGGAACGGCCCCTCTCCACGCTCAAGGTGTCAGAAATATCGTCTGACAATCAGCATTGCTCTTCTAAACTGGGAGAATGACGTTTCGTTTAAGGCGAACAATCCGGAAATCTGTAGCATCGGCGTTGGGCGTTTACTGTCTCCCTGCGAAAATGTCTGAAACTGCGGGCTATATTTGTAAAGAATGCGTAGGTTGGGCGCTCCCACACAATGTAGCGTAATTTGCTTTTAAGCCGAACCCAGGGTCGTTCCCCTTTCACTCGGGCACACGCTGTCCGCTCCATGGGCGGCCGCCGGCCGACGTAGATAGCTCCCTGTGAAAACCTCTGAAGGGACCGGCGTCCTGGCGTGTAGTGTTTGCCTCTCCCAAACTAAAAGCTTTTGTGACCGTTGTGTCTTGAATGTGTGTGTGTACACCAGCCTCGAGTATTTCAACCACAGTGCGCACTTGCGATTTATTAGTTTCTGCATATCATTTACATGAAATCATACAACATTGACTTTATCTTATCGAGTTTGGGTTCGAATGAAGCATCTTGATGTGCGGAGTATGATTGTGAGGGCGGAATATGTAAGCAGTGAAGGTCAGGAGACCATGACGTCTTACAATGGTATGGTGACAATAGTGAAATAATTTATTTCATAAAACTGTTGTAACTCTGTAGATAAAACAGATATAAAAGAATAAGAAGCAACCTTAAATATGACAGAAAATAGAGACTCTAATGACTTTGCTGGTATTAATGCTAAATTAATCAAATATGGAGGAACCATTTTAGAATTAGCTTTCTTCATTTTTTAATTATGTGTTGGAAGAACTATTCTGTTTTTGAAGGTTGGAACACAGCTTAAGTTATTTCTAAATTTATAAAAGGCAATAGGAAAGGTACAGGAAATTATAGAGGAATAAGTTTACTATATGTAGGATTTAAAATTCATAGGCAAATTCTTAATGAAAGGCTACAAATTATTGGTGATGCAGTAATCTCAAAAGAACAATCAGGCTTCAGATAGGGACATTTATGTAATGAAAATATACTTATTATGAGACAAATTACCGAGAAACGTTCCTACATTTCTCGGTAGCTTAGAAATGCATTTAGCATTTACTGATTTTGAGACAGCCTTCGATAAGGTAAAAGGACTCCATTTGTGGAAAATATTGGGAATAAAAGGTTTTGCAAAACATATTACTAGTACCATAAAGCGTCTACATTTAAATACAAAAATAGTTACAAGATCAGGTTCGAAAATGTCAACTGAAATTTTAATAAATCAGAGTATTCGACAAGGGTGCAGTTTATCACCTATTTTATTTAATTTGTAATTTGATGACTAGTTATGAAGTGAATAGACGAAATACGCTTAATAATAGAAATACGATACAGTGTACCATTAAATACTCTGTTGCATGCAGATGACCAGATAATTGTACAGAAAACAGAAGATAACTAAAAAAAAGAGTAGGATACAGATTGAGCCAAAACGTAGTATATTACAACTCAACTATATCTGCAAATAAGATAAAGATAAGGGCTTTCAAAGGAAAGAATCCAGTCAAATCAAAGAAAATTATAAATGGGGAAATTTTAGAACAAGCATCCCACTTCAGTTGTTTAGGATGTGATATTAGCTTTCACTATGACAGAAACATTGAGAAGAAGGTTAATAAATATCTAGCTATCCTTGGAATAGTGAGAAGAACTATGGGAACAAAACTTAGAAAACCCACTGATGAAAATCTATAAAGTTATGTCTGTAACTCCTGTTGTACACGACTCCAAATCATGGACAGTGATAGAAAAACAGAAATCACATACACAAGCAGCAGAGATATTCTTGAGATATGAAAGAGGCTGTTATGAGGTGAATGAAAATTAAGATCAGATGTAAAAATCTTTTCAGTTATGACAAGATAGAAGAGACTAGAATGAGATGGATCATGTTGAGGGAATGACAGAAAATTGATTGAAAGTAAACTTAATGACATATCAACCGATTGGAAAGTTAGAACGAGGTAGACCTTACAGCAGATGGATGGATGCATGATAGAGGCTGCAACAAGTGATTAGAATATCTAATCCTTGGAAGGAGATGATGATGATTCTCCACTGTGGCTCTCCTGGCAAGTCTCTAGCTCGATCCCCAGACGGAACTGTCTTCGATTGATCCCACCAGGGATGTTCTCTCAGTGGATTCCTCGAGGGAAGTCCATATTCACGTCGTACTCCGCTCCTTCGCTGTTGACAAATCTCAGTGATTGTGAAACTTCTTAGTGTTTACTTAAACTGCTGAGTGCAGCTGCTGATACTGACTGAAACTTCTGGTCCTTACCGCCAGATGAAACTTCTGGTGAAACTGTTGAGGGAAACTGAACCTACTGTCTCTTTACTTATTTTTATCATTTCAAACACTGACCTACAGAATTTTCCCTGACAAAGACAACGCAAACCTAACCCGTTCATTTATTACCCCCAATATACAAGCCCAACGCAATCTGACTGCTCTGCAGCGACAACATGCCTTCAAGTAATTAACACCCTGAGTTGGAAGAAATTCCAACAATAACCCATATTTTTCATAAGTCACTTACTTCACAGAAAATCTTCATAACACAAACTACAGCAATTACAGCAAGCAGCAACTACAGCCAGCTAAATAAAAATACTTTAACTGCTATAGATTCGAACTACTTGGAGGCATATGGTTAGCAAAAGAGAGATTTTGTTGAAGAGCAAACAATGTATTTAGTAGATTTTACCTTATTCATGTGTCATCCAGTTCCAAAAATTATATAGTTGATAATTCCACTACCCAGACATTACCAACTACATCTGTCCTCATTTTACAATGCATGTCCTACCAACACTGAGTCTCCACGAAGAACACATGTCCAAGCCGTCCGCTTGCTAACTACTGACTGCTAGTCCATCCAACCACAGAGTCTCTTACCGAGGGCGCAGAGTGCTGTCAGCGACATATTAATACAGTCTATAGCACTGCCAACATACAAACATATAAACAGGCTACTTACAATTGTTACAAAAGCATCACCTCCTACTACCTGGACCATGAATCTGCCAACGAATCATCTGACGGTTATTCTCCTTTAAGAAGATTTTCTGGAATGTTACATTTCCCCTCCTACATTTTTAGCACTCCATCAATCAAAACCGTATCTCTGCTTTTCAGCAGTAAGTGTGCACCATTGTTCTCCTGAGAAGATTCCTCATACATCAGCTCGTGACCATCATTTGTTACCCCATGCCTTCTTTCACAGTAGAAGGATGTCCTTTCACCTTCTTCTGCCTCCGATGCTCTTTCTCCAGATACACTATTCTGAATTTTTTTCATGTCATAAAGCAACCTTCCACCCACTATGCACTATGGGGGTTTTGGCGCCTCCAGCATCGTATACTGGCCATTATCTGCTATTTCTCATCGCAGTCCACCCCTACAGGTTACAACAATTCTCTTCCTAGCCCCTCTTTAGCAAATGGCGGCCTTTGAGGAATGCATGGCCCACTTTGCTTTTTTCTGTAAGTGCTCAGCTCTAAGTCCCTGACCTGCAGTACTACAGAAATTGTTAGTACTACAAAAATTGTTAGTACATGTTGCCAGCCAGTATCAGCCAATGAAACGATTAATAATCTGACTGTGATTCTTGAGTTTTTCCCGGCGTATTTGATAATCAAAATATCCACGGGTGTGCTGCCGGTCTATAGTGTCCAACGGGCACAATATTTCGGCGATCATACATGTCGCCATCATCAGGGGAACTGATGGACTGAGCTCCTGTGAACGTGCCGGCACGGAGATCCGTACGCTAAGGCTGCTCAGAGGGAACTGGGTTCGGTCGCGGCGGCGGCCGATTTAAATACCCTCCGCCCGCGGCGCGCTCCCTCCGCCGTCCGCGCCCCGCGCCACGGTCGCCCGGTGGAACAGATTGCGACGGCGTCTGAGATGACGTCGGTGTGATGGCTCTGTCCGCCGTGGTCGTCACAACTATACGTTTGCTCGATGTACTCTTGATTAACCCGATCGCTGGTTCCCAAGCCTTGCTAAGATTATAGCCACAGTCGCGGTTTATGAGGTCGTCATTGGTGCGAATTTCGATGGCCTCTCTAACAACGCTGTCCCAGTATCACGACGTCTGTACCAGAATCCTCGTGCGGTCATACTCCATGGCGTGATTTTCCGACAAACAATGTTCAGCGACCGCCGACTTGCTCGGATACATCAGTCGAGTGTGCCTCTGGTGTTCACGGCATCGATCCTCGACGGTACGCATCGTCTGACCAATATACGACTTGCCACATTGACACGCAATCTGGTACACGCCAGCCTTCCTCAAACCGAGGTCATCCTTGGCGCTCCCCACCAGTGCACGAGTTTTATTTGGAGCACAAAACACAGTTCCGACCCGGTATTTCTTCTCTCGGGGATAATCACCCGCATTCTGAAGAAATACCGGGTCGGAACTGTGTTTGGTCCTCCAAATAAAACTCGTGCACTGGTGGGGAGCGCCAAGGATGAACTCGGTTTGAGGAAGGCTGGCGTGTACCACATTCCGCGTCAATGTGGCAAGTCGATGCGTACCGTCGAGGATCGATGCCGTGAACACCAGAGGCACACTCAACTGATGTATCCGAGCAAGTCGGCGGTCGCTGCACATTGTTTGTCGGAAAATCACGCCATGGAGTATGACCGCACGAGGATTCTGGTACAGACGTCGAGATACTGGGACAGCGTTGTTAGAGAGGCCATCGAAATTCGCACCAATGACGACCTCATAAACCGCGACTGTGGCTATAATCTTAGCAAGGCTTGAGAACCAGCGATCGGGTTAATCAAGAGTACATCGAGCAAACGTATAGTTGTGACGACCACGGCGGACAGAGCCATCACACCGGCGTCATCTCAGACGCCGTCGCAATCTGTTCCACCGCGCGACCGTGGCGCGGGGCGCGGACGGCGGAGGGGGCGCGCCGCGGGCGGAGGGTATTTAAATCGGCCGCCGCCGCGACCGAACCCAGTTCCCTCTGAGCAGCCTTAGCGTACGGATCTCCGTGCCGGCACGTTCACAGGAGCTCAGTCCGTCAGTTCACCTGATGATGGCGACATGTATGATCGCCGAAATATTGTGCCCATTGGACACTATAGGCCGGCAGCACACCCGTGGATATTTTGATTAATAATCTGACTGTCCATTGTAAGCAATGACCTAGTATAAATATATATCTACAAGAATATTAAGTGAATGATAGCAAAGTCTTGTCGCCTTACAACTAGTACTGCTCTAACAATACTACTCATCTCTACCCATCTGAATTTGTAACAACTATACCTATAATAATTTTTTCTTCTGATTTTCGATAAATTAGTGTAAGCAATGTTTTGATTTCTTTTCCTTTTCTTTTCATGTCATTATGTTAAAGAAACTGTAAGCAACTTTCGATGTGAATATTAATATTTATGTCAAATCTCAAGCAATGCTATAACAAAATTGAAGTGTAATCCATGTTGAATCTATTGTAATATGTTTAAAATTGTAATTGTGCGTCTCGTCCATACGTAGGCAATGTATTAGGATATGTGGAATGTAAAACCTTTGAGAATACCCTGTCTGTAGGGGAGCGGTAAAAGGTGGATGGCACGCGAGCGCGGGAAAATTCACACGGGCGCGGCACGGCATAACGGGCTCAGCAGTAATAGTCGGAGTTGGGCATCGGTCTGAGAAACACGCTCTGGATCGAGGAGGCTCTCTTGGAAAACGTGATCTCATTGAGCCTCGGATGTGCCGTTTCCGACGACTATACAGCATGGCTATATTCTATTGGCACTAAATTGAAAAGGATTGCGACGCTAAGAAGAAGCAAAGTGCTGATACATCAAGAGCCATAGCTGTGATTGTATGTGTGCTGTGCGCCTCGCCATCTCGCCACCCGCCAACCGCCGCATCGACACGAACAGGTTGAATCTTTAGAATTGTATTCGTGTGGACCAGTGTTAATTTTGTTCCTGACTGTTCAATAACAACTTAACTTTTACCAGAATTGTCCTATAAATTAATTATCCTCATCACTAACCTAGACAGGGTCCTTTCCACATGTTGTGCAATCCGAGTGTCCCGAAATGAAGATTTAAAGTTTATGTTAATAATAATTACTTGCAGACCTAACTATGCTAGGAAGATGTTTAAGGAGCTTTATTGTTAATGAAAATATAAGCAAAGAACAAAGGTCTGACAAAGTTGGAAGTTAATTTTGGAATTGGTTTAGTAATGAAGCTTAATTAATTTGAGACAAAAATAATGGTAGTTAAATGAGGAAGTAATAAGACAAAAAGAGTAATAACTCATATATTGTAAATCTTGAGTGCTTAACGCTTCCAATAGTCAATAGTTTCAACACAGTGATCATAACAGTTTCAGGGTCCCCCCTCCACCTATTTCTTTTCTATTCATTTAAATTCTGAAGTGTACTGAACTGATTTGACCAGCAAAGTTAAAGTCAATATAAAACCTAAATTTATCAGTGTTTTTCCCTTCTTAAAATTGACATTGTATGTGTGTTTCAAAAGTGCTATTTCTAGGGCAACCTATGCCCGAGTTCAGTCGGATCAGTAGACAAAACGCAGTTTGTAGTAATCATTATAGTGTAATGTTGTGTATTTATAGCTTGTCCAAATTAGTACAGAAAAGGAAAATCTTAGTTCAGTAGATTTTTCTGGTTCTGAAATTTAACATATAATGCAGTATTACTACGTGTTGTTATGCTTGTACGTACATCCACTTGTACAAGGAAAAAACTCACTTCATGCCTAATTAGGCTGGCGACCGTTTTATTAACAATTGGTAGCATCTGCTGTGTATGTTTCTTGCCCGTCCTAACGTGTAGTTGCACTTTAGACTTGCTTGACGTATCATTGTTGTTACTGAGTGGGTGTAAGTCTGATTGTGCCTCCATTCAGGTACACGCGGTCAACATATTTACTAAAATCCTTTCTTATAAGGTGAAGCCCGTCAACTTACCATAGTACAGGTTTTAAAGAGTTAACGTAGGCCCGAGCATAGACCGTTACAAGTGGCTTCCCGGTGACAGGACATCCAGTTGTTGTCGGTCACAAATTAACGTGAATACTGAACAGTGGATGTTCAGTGGCACGAATTGTAATAACATTCAGTAAAGTAAATAGCAGTGAACGCCAAGTACAGTGGAGAGGTGTAATTGGCATTCAGTATGGACAAGAATGTAGAAACAGTAGATGTGCCGAGCGAAATGGAAAATGCGGTTGGCAGTAGCAGGAGTTTACGCGGCCAGATAGCAGATGGCGTTAGCGGAAGACAATTGGCGTACATACAATATTATGAACACGTTAACGAACAGATTGAAATGTCGAGATCGTCTCGAACACAGCAAGGGATAAAACAGGAAGTAGAGGGTGACTTTGTAGACGATAGTGGGTACGTGAACGAATCCACTGACATATTTGATTCTCCACAGATAAAGAAAGAATCGAAAGAAAAATTTGAGGTAGGATTGGAACACACCGATTCCGTAGAACAAAACAGTGTGAAGATTTTAAGCATGAACGATTTATTTGAACAATTAACCAAACAAATTGCAGGACAGAGCGAGCAGCTCAAAACGCAAAATGATCAGCTTTAAAAACAAGTCGGTAGTCAGATTAGTTAGCTTAAAACCCACGTTGCTGAGCAGCTCAAAACACAGAATGATCAGCTTAAAACACACGTTGTCGAGCAGCTTAAAACACAAGTTGGTCAAATTAAAGCACAGGTCGAAGATCAAGGTATTAAAATTGGGAAACAAATAGAACAGGTAGAACAAAAAGTGGGTAGTTTAAGTTCTGTGGTAAATACTATGAAATTTGAAATTGACACCATTAACAAAAATATGGATACTATGCAGGGGGAAATTAGTAACATTAACAGTAGGTTCGATGTTGAAATTCTCAACATCCAAGAGAAAGTAGAACCTCTAGTCGAAACAAAAGTAGACGAAAAAGTTTTCGGTCTTAAAACTGAGATCGTAAACGAATGTCAACACGGAATCGCACAGTTGAAAAAGGCAGTTTCAGACACTGAAAGAGATTTAGGTGAGAAAGTTACCGGATGTGTACAAAAATGTGAACAAAATACTTCGAAAATTCAAGGCAAAATTTTCGATCTTGAGAGTAAAATTAAAGATAGACCTGGTGTTGTCTGTAATGGCACACCAATTACGAAGCTGTTAGAAGGTGAGGAACGCTTCGATCCCACCAAGAAACATAACGGATGGCATCCGTTAGATTTCATCAAACATTGCGAGAGGATATTTCCTGAACACTTGTCTGATCAGGAAAAGATAAACGTAGTAATTAGCGCCTTAGCAGGTGACGCTAAGCGCTGGGGGATTAATTAGAATACCGAACGAATGACGTTTGAAGAATTTAAGCAAAGGTTTACGGAAGAATATTGGTCCGAACAAAAACAGGATCATTTATGGCGCGAGTTTATCATGGCCAAGCTTCATGATAACAGGGGCAGGAATTCTTTGAAAGATTTCCGCGAATATTGGTACCGGAAGTTAACGCATTTAAGAGGAAGAAGATCCGATTCAGAAATCATCTGGGAACTATATAAAAAGCTTCCAGAAGATTCAAAGAGATACGTGGGAAGCAATCATCGCAGCTTCCAAGCGTTTCTCGAAAGGGTCTAAGACGAAGACCATTCGCGCGAAAGTCGTGCCAATTATCAAAATTTTGGTAACCGAAATAACCGTAATAATGACGAGAGAAATGACGGCGAAGGATTTCGCGTCAATATGATACAGAGAGGTAGAGGTAGAGGCAGAGGAAGAGGAAGTTATCCTGGTCGCGGTAGAGGGTACGCCGCGCAAAATAATAACGACGCGGGAAACTGATTTCCGCGAACGTTGCGGGCCAAACGGAAGCGGACAATATATACCGGCCCCGATTTAAGAAAGATTACCGAACTGACAGTAAAGTTATGAGACAGGTTAGAGACAGGCGTGGAACGACGCAACGTGTTGTTGCGAAACAAGCGTCAGGTGCGAGCCAGAATGAGTCATCTCCGCCGCGCAGAGCGCTACTTGTTTACAGGCGAGTGGAGCATCAGTGGGCAACGGCCCAGCCTAGCAGAACAGCTGTTCAGAGAGAAGCCGCTAGCAATACGGCAGCATTAGGTACGAACATAGCCATAAGAGCTGATGAATATATTACGAGTGATAATTCCGTGGCGAAGGAAATAATAGATGAAACTGTGAATACACAGAGAGGTGCGGTTAGCAGTGTTAGCAATAAAGTAAAAGGCGATAATGAATTAGCAGAAGTAACTGATTGACGTGTGCAGATCGACGATCTGTACAAGGGCCTAAAGCAATGTGATTGGGAGGATTTTAAGAAGGAGTATGAAGCAAGGAAGTTAATTAATGAAAAAGGAGGTAGTAGGGACGTCGATAAGGTGACGTGGCCAAATTTGATGAGGAGAGAGTAAATAGCGTCGCGCAAAGGAAGCGTGCTGCCGATAGGACGAAGGTTAATGATAGGCAGGAATTGGAGGACGAAATCCTTAGCATTGACGAGGAGGTAACTTCTGTTAATGATCCGCCAACAGTACAAGCTGCTACTGAAAGGCACTGTGAGGAAGAGGCAGGTAATTACCTAAAAGTAATTGAAGTCCACGAGGATTACACTAAATATGAATTAACAGTAGATGTGAGTAAAGCTGATGATGAGGCCGTTTTGCCAAAAGAGGATACTGAATTAAAATCTAAACCTGACGAAAACGCAGAGGGAGAACTTAATGCCTGTCTCAGAAAAACTTTTATGTTAGAACTTGAAAGCGATCCAGAATGGTCGAATTCTGACGATAGTTCAGATGACGAATATTTCGGTACTGGTGAAAATAATGGGGATGCAGCAAATTGTGATATTGTATCTAATGATGATGAATATTTCGGTAATAGTGGAAATAATGGAAATACAGTTAATTGCGATATTGTATATATTGATGATGAAGTTTCAAAACAAAACCCAGATGCTGAGACTGAACACAGAAAGAAAGAGCCACCGGACGACTCAGTGTTTATTTTGCAACGAGTTCAAGTAAGTAAAGACTTTGAACTCCAGAAACCGAAAAAGCCGCCAGATATAATTGGTTCACAGGTCAGGAACGTATCTTGGGACAATGTGACAGTCGACCAAGGTGCGTTGCGGAAAAAACAGGAAGGGGCATGATTTAAAGTCTGGGGCAGATTTATATCGGATTTTGAGAATGTCATGAACACCTTACATCAGGAAACTACTGGATTCCCACCAGAAGAAATTTTGTCAGGCAGCAGGAGTAAAAGTTTAATTGAAGAAAAACTAGAGTTTCCACCTTGTACAAGTTTGGGGTTGAGTCAAAAGAAAGAATTAGTCAGAAAAAGGGCAAAGCAAAAAGCTGAATCTAGATCTAAAAGGCACAACAAAAATCTGAAAGTTTCAAAATTTAAAATTGGAGATTACGTTCTTTTAAAACCCACTAAAAGTCTAGTGAACTGAACCATGAAATTTCCAAATTTAAATATATTTATAATGGACCATATATAATACAGAACATTCCACACGATAATGCTTACTACCTGGTCTACCCAAAATCCAAAAGACCTTTAGGTGTAAGAAATGTTGTGGACCTGAAACTGTATGTTCCTAGGAGTGAGTGACATAAGTACACTCAGAAAGCAATTTGCAGTAAATGTGCTGTATCCTATGCTGAAACTAATTTATTCCAAATGTAACAAATCTTTGTAAATGTATGTATACCATTGACAGTGTGCTAATGTAGTTATGTGAGTTTCAGATTACCAAATGCACTATAAATGTAAGAATGTATGGAGAAAAGGACTGAAAAGGAAAGGGTAAATGCCGAAAACCAAAGTGGACAGTATATGAGTCATAATATAAAGGACTGCCAAACACCAATGAGGGCAGATAAATAGTCAATGGAGAATTGTAAGTGTGGTACAGGTGATGTGGTAAAATGATGCGAAATGGACTGCCCAAATCTGAATAATAGGTAGCAAATATGTGTAGTAAATTTTCTGAATATTATTGTGTGTTTTATTAGTAAGTAAAGAAATGGACTGCAATTCAATGCAAGCAGCAACAAATTGTCTTATTGTGTATACAGATATTTGCATCTGCTTTTGTAGTTAAATGTTTGTGTTCCAGATTTTGAAATTATTTCTTTGAGAAATTTAGTAAAAATGAGTAATTTGCTGTTTAAGTAATGTTGTGATAGGAGAGTGGACTGTGCCAAAGGCATTTAAGTAAATGACAAGTAAATGTTCTTGATATGTTAAAAAGTATAGACCTATATAATGTGAGTGAAAGGAAGTATGTGGTATAAAATTTTTTTTGACATTCACATAAAGATTCAGAACCACTGTATAAATGTAAAATTTAGTGTTCCCATTAAATTTATACTTAGTAAAATTTTCTGGAAACAGGGGCATGTGTAACAACAACTATACCTATAATAATTTTTTCTTCTGATTTTCGATAAATTAGTGTAAGCAATGTTTTGATTTCTTTTCCTTTTCTTTTCATGTCATTATGTTAAAGAAACTGTAAGCAACTTTCGATGTGAATATTAATATTTATGTCAAATCTCAAGCAATGCTATAACAAAATTGAAGTGTAATCCATGTTGAATCTATTGTAATATGTTTAAAATTGTAATTGTGCATCTGGTCCATACGTAGGCAATGTATTAGGATATGTGGAATGTAAAACCTTTGGTGAATACCCTGTCTGTAGGGGAGCGGTAAAAGGTGGATGGCACGCGAGCGCGGGAAAATTCACACGGGCGCGGCACGGCATAACGGGCTCAGCAGTAATAGTCGGAGTTGGGCATCGGTCTGAGAAACACGCTCTGGATCGAGGAGGCTCTCTTGGAAAACGTGATCTCATTGAGCCTCGGATGTGACGTTTCCGAAGACTATACAGCATGGCTATATTCTATTGGCACTAAATTGAAAAGGATTGCGACGCTAAGAAGGAGCAAAGTGCCGATACGTCAAGAGCCATAGCTGTGATTGTATGTGTGCTGTGCGCCTCGCCATCTCGCCGCCCGCCAACCGCCGCATCGACACGAACAGGTTGAATCTTTAGAATTGTATTCGTGTGGACCAGTGTTAATTTTGTTCCTGACTGTTCAATAACAACTTAACTTTTACCAGAATTGTCCTATAAATTAATTATCCTCATCACTAACCTAGACAGGGTCCTTTCCACATGTTGTGCAATCCGAGTGTCCCGAAATGAAGATTTAAAGTTTATGTTAATAATAATTACTTGCAGACCTAACTATGCTAGGAAGATGTTTAAGGAGCTTTATTGTTAATGAAAATATAAGCAAAGAACAAAGGTCTGACAAAGTTGGAAGTTAATTTTGGAATTGGTTTAGTAATGAAGCTTAATTAATTTGAGACAAAAATAATGGTAGTTAAATGAGGAAGTAATAAGACAAAAAGAGTAGTAACTCATATATTGTAAATCTTGAGTGCTTAACGCTTCCAATAGTCAATAGTTTCAACACAGTGATCATAACAGTTTCAGGGTCCCCCCTCCACCTATTTCTTTTCTATTCATTTAAATTCTGAAGTGTACTGAACTGATTTGACCAGCAAAGTTAAAGTCAATATAAAACCTAAATTTATCAGTGTTTTTCCCTTCTTAAAATTGACATTGTATGTGTGTTTCAAAAGTGCTATTTCTAGGGTAACCTATGCCCGAGTTCAGTCGGATCAGTAGACAAAACGCAGTTTGTAGTAATCATTATAGTGTAATGTTGTGTATTTATAGCTTGTCCAAATTAGTACAGAAAAGGAAAATCTTAGTTCAGTAGATTTTTCTGGTTCTGAAATTTAACATACACTCCTGGAAATTGAAATAAGAACACCGTGAATTCATTGTCCCAGGAAGGGGAAACTTTATTGACACATTCCTGGGGTCAGATACATCACATGATCACACTGACAGAACGACAGGCACATAGACACAGGCAACAGAGCATGCACAATGTCGGCACTAGTACAGTGTATATCCACCTTTCGCAGCAATGCAGGCTGCTATTCTCCCATGGAGACGATCGTAGAGATGCTGGATGTAGTCCTGTGGAACGGCTTGCCATGCCATTTCCACCTGGCGCCTCAGTTGGACCAGCGTTCGTGCTGGACGTGCTGACCGCGTGAGACGACGCTTCATCCAGTCCCAAACATGCTCAGTGGGGGACAGATCCGGAGATCTTGCTGGCCAGGGTAGTTGACTTACACCCTCTAGAGCACGTTGGGTGGCACGGGATACATGCGGACGTGCATTGTCCTGTTGTAACAGCAAGTTCCCTTGCCGGTCTAGGAATGGTAGAACGATGGGTTCGATGACGTTTTGGATGTACCGTGCACTATTCAGTGTCCCCTCGACGATCACCAGTGGTGTACGGCCAGTGTAGGAGATCGCTCCCCACACCAGGATGCCGGGTGTTGGCCCTGTGTGCCTCGGTCGTATGCAGTCCTGATTGTGGCGCTCACCTGCACGGCGTCAAACACGCATACGACCATCATTGGCACCAAGGCAGAAGCGACTCTCATCGCTGAAGACGACACGTCTCCATTCGTCCCTCCATTCACGCCTGTCGCGACACCACTGGAGGCGGGCTGCACGATGTTGGGGCGTGAGCGGAAGACGGCCTAACGGTGTGCGGGACCGTAGCCCAGCTTCATGGAGACGGTTGCGAATGGTCCTCGCCGATACCCCAGGAGCAACAGTGTCCCTAATTTGCTGGGAAGTGGCGGTGCGGTCCCCTACGGCACTTTGTAGGATCCTACGGTCTTGGCGTGCATCCGTGCGTCGCTGCGGTCCGGTCCCAGGTCGACGGGCACGTGCACCTTCCGCCGACCACTGGCGACAACATCGATGTACTGTGGAGACCTCACGCCCCACGTGTTGAGCAATTCGGCGGTACGTCCACCCGGCCTCCCGCATGCCCACTATACGCCCTCGCTCAAAGTCCGTCAACTGCACATACGGTTCACGTCCACGCTGTCGCGGCATGCTGCCAGTGTTAAAGACTGCGATGGAGCTCCGTATGCCACGGCAAACTGGCTGACACTGACGGCGGCGGTGCACAAATGCTGCGCAGCTAGCGCCATTCGACGGCCAACACCGCGGTTCCTGGTGTGTTCGCTGTGCCGTGCGTGTGATCATTGCTTGTACAACCCTCTCGCAGTGTCCGGAGCAAGTATGGTGGGTCTGACACACCGGTGTCAATGTGTTCTTTTTTCCATTTCCAGGAGTGTATAATGCAGTATTACTACGTGTTGTTATGCTTGTACGTACATCCACTTGTACAAGGAAAAAACTCACTTCATGCCTAATTAGGCTGGCGACCGTTTTATTAACAATTGGTAGCATCTGCTGTGTATGTTTCTTGCCCGTCCTAACGTGTAGTTGCACTTTAGACTTGCTTGACGTATCATTGTTGTTACTGAGTGGGTGTAAGTCTGATTGTGCCTCCATTCAGGTACACGCGGTCAACATATTTACTAAAATCCTTTCTTATAAGGTGAAGCCCGTCAACTTACCATAGTACAGGCTTTAAAAAGTTAATGTACGCCCGAGCGTAGACCGTTACAAATTAACTTACATTTTTCCACATTTAGAAAAAAGTTTTCATTGAGCACACTGAGAAGAAACGCAGTTTCCAGCAGACTACGTTGTTATCAGCATATGTTCACAGATTGATGCTCACTCAAGACTTCTTCATTAGTCGGTACCATTACGTAAGTGCTGCTCTCACGAGCGAATGCTTGTGTTACAGGAAATCTGTTTCAGAGAATGCTCCAAATCACGTTACCTTTGTTGTGTTGTCAGAAGAGCCAACACCGTGTTACTAGTGGAGGCCGAAATGCACGCGTTTTAGCTCACGCAGGCTGGCGTGAGGAGTGAAGGACTGTACTGACGTGAGGTCTGGAGCATGACAAGGAATTAGAATTCAGAAATCGGACGTAATTAGTTTGATACTTAACTGTAATCCATTAATGATGAACGTCGCTCTTGCCGGTACATGATTATCTGTTCAGATTACATTTTTGAAGAATATTGCGCCTTGCTAGGTAGTAGCAAATGACGTAGCTGAAGGCTATGCTAAACTGTCATCTCTGCAATTGAGAACGTATGTAGACAGTGAACAAACGCTAGCAAAGTCGGCTGTACAACTGGGGCGAGTGCTAGCGAGTCTCTCTAGACTACAACTGCCGTGTGGCGGCGCTCGGTCTGCAATCACTGATAGTGGCGACACGCGGCTCCGACGTATACTAACGGACCGCGGCCGATTTAAAGGCTACCACCTAGCAAGTGTGGTGTCTGGCGGAGACATCACAACCATAAAAATGAAAAGGTTACAACAGGACTTGAGAAAACCTGAAACTTTGAGGCTGTGTCGACTGGTCACTGAACTGAAACTCGACCCATTCATTGACAATGCTAATGTATTCGTGACCCAGCCATTAAGCTGTGACCGTTGTGAGTGACGCTTGTTGCTATAATACCACAAAAAACAAGTAAAAAGCATTAGTCTACTTTTGTTCTACAGTATTACTTGTATTGTGTTAACCGGTCTTCGGCTTACAAGGCCATCTTCAGACATTTACTGAGTATTGTCACAAAAAGAGTTACAATGTTTATAAACAACACTGGAAGAGAAGTTAAGCGTCTCGATTGAACCTGAAACAAACAGTAAATAACATCTTTGATAATGTGGTGGTAACGTAATGTGGAAAGTAAACAACTGAATGGTAAATAAATAAAAACGGAATAAACACGAAAAACTTTAACACAAACAGGAACAGCAAGCCTACAGAACGGCAGATTCATTTAGCACCACAAAGCGTCTCCTAATTAGGAATTCACGTGGTTGACAGTAGCCTGTTGAACTCCTGACACATCTGTGACACTCTCAAGGAATGATAATTCTTGCTGAGCGACAATTTCTTGACAGAAGCAGAAGACATATGTTTTGAATTACAGGTATTAAGCAGTGCCAAGCAGCAACCGCCGAATTGTTTTCGAGCCACATTCATCCTAGAATCAACTTCATCTTATGTAGAGAAATGTGCGAGGGTTAACGCTCAATCAGCTTAACAGCTCATGCATCCAAGATGCTGACAAGAATAAAATACAGAAGAATGGAAAAAAAATAGAGGATGTGCTAGATGACGGTCAATTTGGCTTTACAGGAGGTAAAGGCGCCAGAGAGGCAATTCTGACGTTGCGGTTGATAATGGATGAATGAATAAAGAAAAATCAAGACACGTTCATAGAATTTGTTTACCTGGAAAGCGTTCGACAACGTAAAAAGGTGTAAGACGTTAGAAAATGTGAAGGGAGAGACAGTATGTACAAGAGACATGGGGAATAATAAGTCTGGGTGACCAAGATCAAAGCACTCATTTAAAAGGGTGGAAGATAGGGATGTAGTCATTCTCCCTTACTGTTCAATCTCTACAAAGAAGAAACAGTGTTGGAAATAGAAGAAAGGTTCAGGAGTGCAATTACAAATCAAGGTGAAAGCATATAAATGACACGATTCATTGATGTCATTACTATCCTGAGTGAAAGTGAAGAAGAATTACATGATATGCTGTATGTAATGAACAATCTAATGGGAACAGAATATAGACTGAGAGTAAATCGAAGAAAGACGAAAATAATATAATAAAAAGGAGAAATGTGAGCAGCGAGAAACTTAACATCAGCATTGTTGGTCACAAAGGAGATGAAGTTATGGAATTCTACTACCTACGCAGCAAAATAGCCAATGACAGATGGAGCACAGAGGAAATCAAAGGCAGACTAGAACTGGAAAAAAGTTCGTTCATGGCCAAGAGGAGTCTTCTAGTATCAAACATAGGCCTTAATGTGGGGAAGAAATTTCTGAGAATGTACGTTTGTTGCACAGCATTGTATGGTAGTGAAAAATAGAAAACTGGAACAGAAAAGAATCGAAGCATTCGAGATGTGGTGTTAGAGGCGAATGTTGAAAATTAGGTGGATTGGTCAGGTAAAGAATGAGGAGGTTCTGTGCAGAATCGGAATGGAAAGGAATATGAGGAAAACACTGACAAGGAGAAGGGACAGGATAACAGGACATCTGTTTAGACATCAGGGAAGGACTTCGGTGGAACTAGAGGGAGCTGTGGAGGGCAAACTCTGTGGAAATAGACAGAGACTGGAATACATCCAGCCAATAATTGAGGATGTAGGTTGTAAGAGCTACTCTGAGATGAGGAGGTTGGTACAGGGGAGGAATTCGTGGTGGGCCGCATCAAACCACTCAGAAGACTGATGACCTCCCAAGAAAGGAAAACCATGATGGTGCTCCAGCCTACTTCGTCGTTAACGTCCGCATGCATCTCAATCATGTCTGCCCAATCGATGGATCAGAAGAGGGGGTCCAGCTGTATGGCCTGCTCACTATCCGGATCTCAACCTGTACGACTTCTGGTTATTTAGCCATGTCAGAAGTATCATGTATGCAGAGTCCATTCCAGATGTGGAGACACTGGAGTAACATAATCATCCTGCCTTTGACACTGTTCAGATGAAACCTGACCTATGTGAACGTGTGAGACAGAACATGCTATGGTGCTTACACAGATGTGTTGAGGCACATGGAAACCATTTTCAGCTCATATTGTAACTGTGGCTGGATGGTACAGCGTGTATTGAACCACAATGTCTGTAACAATGCATGGTTGAATAAATGGTCTTGAGCATGGAAACCATGCATTTCAGGACATGAGATCATTAGATCTTTTTTCCTCTCATTGATGAATCCCTGGCAGGAGTTCGTACATAATGGAAAAAATCCCCCTGTATATGACTTCACCATCAAAATACTACACTTTCTTACACCACAGCCATGCTGTGCTACACAGTCAGTCACAAGAAAATATTCTTCAAATTTTCAAATTATCTTAGCCACACTGTTTATTGAATAGTTGCATTATGTGTTTCCATTATACACCATTTTCCGAGGCTGAATGGAATATATACACAGTAGCTTCCTACAATGATTACACTGAATCCGTTACAGAACTAAAGCATCTATAGATATCTTACCATATATAAATGCTTTCCATATTAGAGTTAGTACATACACTACACATATGGGTAAATAGTACCTAGTCATCTGTTGTGAGCAACAAATGATGGTGAACTAATTTCTGGTATTGGATGTGGTCTTAAGTCAAATCAGCTACAAGAGGGCAATGTCATCTATATATAGTAATTTTACAGAAACGTATCATAAGCTACACAAAGATTGAAAATGAAATGACACTAAAACTAGTAGATTGTCATATTGCAAATGTTTAAACAACTAACTGCGCTGTTAAACAGATGCGTGCTATACTTCACAGCAAGACAGATGGCTTCGCTTATGAAAAACAATTTCAGAATTTATAAATTAATATTTACAGTAGTTTGTAGATGCATCCTCCATTTACTCGTACATCCATTTAAAATACATTTACAAACACAGTGGGTTACAGATATGAATTAATAAAGTAAAATAAGTAATATAAAGGTGGCAATTGATCAAGAGTCGAAAAATGGATATAAAAGAGAAGTCTAGGTGTCACTGATTGCGACAAAAAAGTTTCAGTTTAACTGTATTATGTACAGTTGCTATGGTATACAGACCACTGACTATGTATCACCATGTTATAACATAGAGTACATTAGCTAAAGTGAATTACCAGCCAGGATTAACCATAATATCAGTACACATTTTAAAATAATGAATATCCATAAAAGCAAACAAAAAACGTTTACAGATGCATATGGTATAATATAAATGTGTAGACTTAAAACGAAGGGCAGGAAGCAGAATGGTGATGCAAGTGGGAGGGGTGGGGAGAGAATAGAGAGGGGAGGGAATTGGTGGACAGCATTAGATAAGAAAGTTGAAGGAGACGTTAACTAATGAGCCAAGATTATTTCTGATACAGAAACGCTGTCATGCAAAAGGCGTTTGTGTTTGTATGCACTCAAGAAAGAGTGGCACCGAAACATAGTGTTCAGGGTATAAATCTGTTGTTACAACCTTAAAATGGATACTACTACTAATATGAGAGAAGAGGAGGTGGGAGGAAGATGAAACATGGCAAAATGTGCTTGAGAGAGAGAGGTGGAGGCCAATGGGTAGCGATAGTGGTATAAGATAACACAGTTAAAGAAAATTAGTTTCAATTAAAAAGTATGCTTATAATGTTGCATAGCTGTCTTATGAGTAATTACTGTGGTATATAGTCCATAAAACTTTTCATTGCAATTAAAAATAGTGCTTAAAGCCTCACAGTGACACTGAGGTATTAATGATATAGGAAAAAAAATCATCCATTCCTAGAATGATTTACACATGTACATAAATTGTATAATATGTACCATGTACTCGTACTTTCCTATAGCACATTAAAATGGAAACTGTATTACCAGTAACAAGCATAACGTAAACAATTTCTGTGAGTATAAAGTTGACTGTTTGGAAAAGTCACACAAGAAACAAATGGTTTTATCAGAATAAATATTAGGTAAAGTAATTAATGGAAGGAAACAGTGGTCTTGACCACTTGCATAGGTAGAGGTGAAGGCTTACAAATGATTCGTGAAAAGGCTATAACACCAATTTTTGGATACGTCGATTCTTTTACATAATACAGTTCAGGATGATTTTCTTTTACTACCGACAATTTCTAATTATTGACGATTGTTTAAGAACGGGACCTTAGGTGTACTGTGCAGAAGTCGAAGGCTATGCTGGATTTCAGCTAAAGCACTTCCAGCATAAGAAGTCACCGTCGTTCTGCAAACGTTCTTGTCAAAATGGGTGGAGGAGCGGACAGAGGTTGAGGGCACTGTCTTGTCCTTGAGGTGAGAAACTACCCCTAAAGACGTGAGAATCAGCAATGATAAATGACTTGCGGCTGCAGAAGGCAATGGCAACTGTAACCTCCTCCTCACTTATCGACCTTAATGACAGTGAAAAATTAAACCACATGTACCTAATGGAAATTTGGGAAAAGCAATCGTCGCCGAAGTTAATCTATCGTTAAAGAGGGAGGAAAGGGTTACATCTAAATGAAAGGAAAAATGCAAATGAAACTGGTGGAAATTAATTTTGAAAAGGGGTAATGTTAATAAAGAATGAAAATGTGCGGCCGTTACGTTAACAATTAACTAGCGGTAATTAGATATTTGAGATTTGGGGGAAATTATGGTCGCCAGTCCTATGGACAATTACTATAGTAACTGAAAAAGAAAGGTTATTACACTTATAATTAGCACTAGAAGTGTGGGAACTGAAGGTTGACACGTGTAGTGTGAAAACTGAAAGTTTGTCAGAAGTAATAAATTTCGCTACAATCTGACTCAATTTAGCAAAAGAATTAATAAAACCGGAAAATTTAAAGTTAATTTAGTGACTGAAATTAATAGTGAGCTTAGTTTCTGAAGCACATCGAAATTCAGTAAAATACGGTTAGTCTTGGGCTACCTCAACAATCATTTCAAAAGCTACTTGAATCTACGCAATTTAGAAATAAGACATTTAACTTTGAACTTGAATTAAATGATTCTGAACAATTGACAATAGTGAAATTTAGTACGTACCAAGCTGAGCTGCAGTCACAGTTAAGCTACAATACGGTAACAAAACTCGCACTCTTAATTTGTGCTTGTGTAATCTAAATATTGTAGCCAGGTATGAATACTTTAACTGAACTTTGAAATTAAAGCAGAGAAATCGAATGATATTACTTTATTGCTGGCGTTTGAATTTCAACGACATTCGGGTTCATTCCGGAAAAGGAAGCGACCCTGCTTGGTAATGCAATTGGGACAATGAGCAACAAAGGTTCATGCTACGTTGCTGCAATTTAGTGAAAAAAAATTTAACAGTTTGAAAAGCTGAGGTCTGCCATACAGTTCTAAAACTTTACGTGCTACCAGTCTTCCTTGTTGGTTGATTGAAGGTTTGAAGTCGTCGATCGAGAAGGTGGCGACAGTCACTCATTGTCGGCCGTCGCTGTTGCAGAAGCTGGATGTTGGCGCGCCTTCTTCTCGACACGGTCTCCAGCCGAAACGGGCTCTTGATGTGTGCCAGCTAACGCTTCCCGTCCGCGACACCGTGTCAGAAACTATCATAGCAAGTCGAGCGCTATTACATGCTGCCAAACCCTGAAAGCGCGGCAACTCGCGGGAGCGTCACACAACACACCTGCTCCACTGCCCTCCTCCAGCCGGACTCTCCTCTGCTCTGCCCGCGCTCCACACGGCAGAGTTAACACTCTCAAAGATCGTAAACACTTTGGTTCTCCACACGACCTATCGATGTATTCGTTCGATAGCATAGTTTTCCCTGGGCAAGACCCAGCGTAAAATACAAATAATATTTACAAAACAAACCAATTATACATCGACATAAATGCATATATATATATATATATATATATATATATATATATATATATATATATAGTAAAACAATTACAATATATAAAGAGACACAGAAATGTCTTATCTTCAGGTAACAAATAAAGGAAAAGAATTTATAGTACAATAGATGGAAATAGGAGGATATGCATTTCCGGCGTTACACAACCACTGCGCTAAAGAGACCAAATGTGTATCCGCAGGATATGTGATCTATAATTGAAAACGTCTCATGATGATATCTCCAATGTTTAGTTTTTTTTGGCTCATTCGTACCTGGATCGAGACAATACAATGAATTATAGTAATGAATATTGAATATCATACAAACACTCGGCGCTTGAACATGGCATTTTTTGTTAAAGGTCCGTTCGCGTAGTTTTTAACCGTGTTTCTTCTCTCTGTGTTTTAAATCGGACTTTGTGATAAGACAGCTCCCGAAGACATCCGTGGATCGAGCTGGACGAATTTTTGCTTAGAAGTATGGAACCTTTTGCTATGCCAAGCCACGAAACAATCTTACAATGACTAAAGATACAAAATAAAACATACATAGGTTAGTAATAACAGTATATTCTGAAATAAAAAAAAACACAATTTAAAGCACGACACTTACATTGTGCAATTACGAGTCCCGTTTGCTTGTGAAAGTATTAATAAAGTAATGTAGTATTAATGGCGGTGTGGCAAAATGCGTCCGATCTGGACAATACCTGGAAAACAAAAGGTGCCTCTTCTTCTTCCAATCATCTGACGATCAAAAATCTCCAAATGTTTCCAGCGGCTGCATACAATATTTATATGGCCGTGGACTATATCTATGGCTCAAATTATTTCTTTATTTCATTTCTTATAATCACGTTTTCTGCTAATAAAAGCTCAGCATGCAAATGTGCCTTTAAAAATGCAAAAAAATACGGACTAGTCCCTGCATTCGGATATCTGGGACGTGATTGCCAAGGAGGGCAAGACCATGAGAAATATTGAATAACCAACGAAAGGATAACGTTCTACGAGTCGGGGCGTGGAATGTCAGGAGTTTCAGCGCGGTAGGAAAGTTAGATAAACTGAACAGGAAGCTGCTAACGCTCAATCTAAATCTGGTAGGGGTCAGTGAAGGGAAATGGAAAGAGGACAAGGATTTCTGGTCGGATGAGTATAGAGTAATATCAACAGCAGCAGAATATGGTATAACTGGAGTAAGATTCGTTCTTAATAGGAAAGCAGTGCAGAGAGTGAGTTATTGAGCGCAGTTCAGTGATAGGGTTGTTCTCATCACTACTGACAGCAAACCAACAGCGATAGTGACAGTTCAGGTTCACATGGAGACGTCACAAGCCGATGATGAACAGATAGAGAACTTACGCGAGGATATTGAACGGGTAATTCAGTACGTAAAGGGAGATGAAAATTTGACCGTCATAGGGGAAAGGATTGTGAATGTAGGGGGAGAAGTATAAGAAAAGGTTACGGGAGGATATCGTTTTGGCAGTAGGAATGAGAGCAAGGAAAGACTAATTGATTACAGCTATATATTTGAGATGATAACTGCGACTACTTTGTTCAAGAATTACAAGAGAAGGACGTGTACTTGGAAACTGCCGATTCTGAAATCAGATATTGATTGTCAGGCGTACCCAGGACTGGATGTAGACTCAACTCACTATTTTATAATGATGAAGAGTACACTGAAGGTTAAGAGAATAGTCAGGAAGAATAAATGAGCAAAGAAGTGGGGTACGGAAGTACTAAGGAATGAAGAGATCCGCTTGATGTTTTCTGAGGCTATAGACACTGCAATGATGAATAGCTCAGTAGGCAGTTCAATTGGAGAAAAATGGGCACCACTAGAAAGGGCAATCACAGAAGCTGTAAGGAAAGCATAGGTACAAGGTAGGTAACTGTGAGGAAACCATGGGTAACAGAAGAAGTTCTTCAGCTGATCGACGAAAGAAGGAAGTACAAAAATGTTCAGGCAAATTCAGGAATACAGAAATACAACTAACTTTGGAATTAAATAAATAGGAACTACAGTGAAATAGGATGAAATGGATGCACGAAAACGTGTGCAGAAAAGGAATTATTGTCGGAAGGACAGAATCAGCGTACACAAAAGTCACAACAGCTTTTGGTGAAACCGAAAGCAAGGGCTGTAACGTTAAGATCGCAATGGGAATTTCACTGATAAATGCAGAGGAGACAGTGGATGGTTGGAAAAAGTACACTGACGGTGTCTATGATGGGAAGGACTTGTCTGATGACATGATGGAAGAAGAAACAGGAGTTGATAAAGATTAGATAGGGGATCCTGTGTTAGAATCGGAATTTAAAAGAGCTGGGGACGACTTAAGACCAAATAACGCAGAGCGGATAGACAGCACTCCATCGGAATTTCAGAAATCACTGGGGGAAGCAGTGGCTGGCGATATGCCACCTGACTTGCGGAGAAACATCAGCCACACAATTCATAAAATATGAAGTGGCGGCAAGTGAGAGTATCACCGCACAACAGCTTAACACCTTATGCATCTAAGTTGCTGAAAAGAGTAGTACACATAAGAATGGAAAAGAAATTCGAGGATATGTCAGACGACTACCAGTTTGCCTTTAGGAAAGTAAAGACACCGGAGAGACAGTTCTGAAGTTGCGTTTGATAATGGAAGTAAGACCGGGGAAAGATCAAGACTCGTTCATAGGATTTGTCGATCTGGAAAAAGCGTACGGCGGTGTAAAATGATGCAAGATGTCCCAAATTCTGAGAAAAATAGAGATAAGCCATAGTGAAACACGGATGATATACAGTGTGTACAAGAACCAAGAGGGAACAATAAGATTCGAAGACAAAAAACGAAATGCTCGGATGGAAAAATGTGAAAGGGGTGTGTTCTTTCGCCCCTATGGTTCAACGTATACATCGAAGAAGCAATGAGGGATATAAATGGAAGGTTCATTAGTGGAATTAAAATTCAGGGTGAAAGGATATCAATAACAATTTTCGCTGATGACATTTCTATCCTCAATGAAAGTGAAGAAGTATTAATGAATCTCCTAAATGGAATGACCGGTCTACTGAATACAGAATATCGATTGAGAGAAAATCGAAGAAAGACGGCTATTCAGTAAACAGTGTGTCTAAGACAATTTTAAACTACAGTGCAACATTGCTGCTGTGTCTCATACTGCATTTTTGCAGATAGTGAACAATTATTGTTCACAGTTCTGCAGAGCTGTTATCCAGTTACAACAGACGTGAGGTGCACACCACTGTATTGTAAACTAATTGGTCAAATACACTCAGTGCTCGCCGCTAGGAAATTTGACTCTCGAAAAGTTAACAATTATGGTAGGGAAGAGTGGTATGTATGTTGGCCGGTTAAGAACGTGTCTTAACTGATAGATTCCGTTCATTTAGTATTTGGCTATTGTGTAACTAAAACAATACACAGATAAAAGAGCAGAATACAAAACATTTAGTAAGATGATAAGTGTTTGAGAGAGAACAAACATGTGATGGATGTCAAAAAGTGCAGTGAGCAACAAGCGTAATCAGGATCCCGTGCACAGTATCCATCCAAGTGATGGGTTAAAAATGTTGGCAGTGAACCTTTATGGACTGCTGCCAAAAACCTCTGATATTTTGCAAACATTTTGGTAGTGCTATATACACCTTACAAAAGCTCACAGACAGAGCTGTTCTCAGTAGAACTGTAGAAGATTGTTCCATTAAAATTGGGAAATTGAAATAAATGTTATCTTAAAATGGACCTCAATTTATTTCTAAATTCTGGAATAATGGTATGGTGGACAACGGGATGCTAGTGATTCATATATCAGTTTACCACTCTTCGAGAATGCTGCCAAAGTGATACAAGCGAAGTTCGCGCAAATATTTCCGAACATACGACTCAATAATCATGGAGATGGGGAAAGTATGTAGCTGATACTGTAGATGCCATGAACTCATCGTGGCATAAAAGTACAAGAATTATTTACATTACTAAACAGAAAAGTGTAGTAGAAGAATTGATTAACTTTCAGTCACAATAAGAACGAGGAGTTTTAGAATAGGAAGAAAGAGATGAACCGTTTTCACGATTCATTTGTTTAACGTGTTATATATACACGTTTTTTTCTTTATATTGCTATGCAATTGTATGTTTATTACTATATTATTTCAAGGTACCAACTATACAGTAGATGGATAGACAACTAAGTTGCATGGACTGCAAGTTTCCTTGAGTATGATCTTTTCGGAACACGTCAATGAAATGCTACACATATTACACTGTAACACGGTATACCACACTATGATACATAATTACTGCTTTACTGTTTGACGCTGTTCATTTTCATGAACGTACATCTTCTAGTATTTTATTTGTTATTTTTGGTTAATTTTAGTTTTATGAAATGCATTTGATATAAAAAAAATAGTTATCGCAACTTTCGTAAAGTAGGCATACTAGCAACATCAGGGATATAGTTTTGAATGAAGTCAGTCATATTCTCTGAATTGCGAAAGAAATTCCTTGGAGCATGCAGAGTCAGTAGCGAGCAGAGAAAGATAATGAACGTGGTTTAGGTGTGTGCAACTGGGCCTTGTGACTGTGAGATCCAGTGCAATTCCTGTGGGTCACAGTACAATGATAGTTTATGAAGCGATTTCAAGATCATTACGAGACTACAGCTTGACCAAAGCAACCTTAAGAAATATCTTCAAGTGGACGATGAGACATAATTATTGTAATTGTTGGTGCTGAGCTAATAGTTCATGTCAGCAGCTTTGGAGAAAGGAAGACTGGATCATTCCACGCATCTAGTCCTGTCAGTGTCTTAGAATTTTCTTTGGATGACATACGTTTATGGTGGTCATTAGCTCCAGTCACAGTCCATACTGTATTATGATTAGTACTGAGTCATCTCATGTATGAAAGAGTATAGTCAAAGAAAGTGGTTCCACCAGACAGTAGAGTTAAATTTTTCTTGAACTCAGATTTCATGACTTGTTGATTAATTAAGGTCCATATGACAATTTTGTACAACAACTATTTTAACTACATTTTGAAAGTAACAGTTGATATCTGTTAACATTATTGAACCTGGCAAGAGGTAGTTAATTTTAACTTTGTTGTGTTATGTTTATTACTTTAAAGCGTTTTGGTAAATTTAAGCATTGATGTCTCGACTGTCGTATTGCAGCGGTGGATTTGTACTCTGTTGTCGTTTTGAAGTCATTCATACTTAATTGTTATATTATTGTATCAGGTTCCTCGGACCAGCCTACTGGGGTTTTCTGGATGGCACCTGCAGGGTCGTTCTCTGGTACAGAGTCCGATGCTTCCTCTACTTGCGTCTCGGAACTGCTTGGGTGTCCACTCCTACACACTCAGACTGGACTCGCATTCGGGAGGACGACGGTTCAATCCAGCATCCGGCCATCCTGATTTAGGTTTTCCGCGATTTCCCTAAATCGCTCCACGCAAATGCCAGGATGGTTCCTTTGAAGGGGCATGGCCAATTTCCTTCCCCATCCCTCCCTAATCCGATGAGACCGATGACCTCGCTGTTTGGTCTCTTCCCCCAAACAACCCAACCCCTACACACTCAAGCTGAAGTATAGTCTCCATACCAGTTGCCCATGGAAGTGGGTCTCATGTGAAAGTTTTCGATATTAAGGTCAGTGGAGATGGTGCACTTGGTCAAATAGACAAATGCGGAAGCTGTCACGGTGTTGTTAAAGGAACCATTCATATATTTCCTTAAAATGATGAAAGGTCTCTATTGGATTCCTTTCATGTTAATTTCTTAAATATGTTGTCATTTACGGCATAAATTCCTCTTCTAAATTTACAGTGGTGTTTCTGACTATCTGGGAGGAGACTGAGCAGTGGAACGTGTTACTTTTACACATAAACAAGGACGATCTGTCACACTACTACACTTTAAAACACAGTTTATATGTAATTCATGTCACACAGTCTCATACAGAACCTACATCTGCTTTCTTTTATATACTGTATATGATAAGATACTGTCATCCCCCTTCGCTTCTGTGTGAGAGGATGAATGAGCAAATGTATTTGTAGTTGCATGCTTGATGGTAGCAGACAAGCCTGTCTGCTAGAGAACAGTAGGACCAACGTCGGAACAGGTAGCTACGCTTTCTAAAAGCAGAGAGGTTTCTATTCGTAGTATGGTCCTGTCCGTCCCTTGTCATGTTGGTATAGGAAGCTGCCTCTCTGGTCACTTCCATTTGTATCTGTAAAGCACACTCGGTAGGGGCCCAGGTCAGTCTGTCCACGACGAGCGTCTGAAGTGGTAAGATCGCCGGCTAAGTGCGTATCTGCTAAGTCTGTAGGACAATGGATTTCTTAAGTTCAGCCTAACTGAAAATTTAATCACCTTTATTTCAGGTTTAGCTCTAAAATATCTAATGTTATCTTCAATTGCAACGCAATGTAATTCGAGTGTGAAGTTCAGAATATCTTCCAGTAGTTGCTTTGTCACTACTTTGTGAGTAAAGTGGAACCACATGTGGATGATCCATAAGTCTAACTAAGATCATCACTCTTAAATGTGTATGTGCGTGAGATTATAACTTCTTGCCTTGACAATATTTTTCAATATAGCAACTTTTCTTTATGTTCAACCCACGTGGGGTGTACCTTGTGCGACCAGTACCACGTGCTTATACTACTGTTTGACCCATCAGGTTACTAGTAAGACGATAGTAACCAGTTCGAGGTTCTTCTTTTGTAAATTGCGTTTCGATGTAATTTATTTTAATTATTAAAATTACCAGTGTGTGGTAATTTCATGACGGACAGGATTGTGCTAAGAACATAACTTCTTTTGGGTGAAAATTGAATCGTTTGGTTGCGGTTAATTTACTCTTGCATATGTTTCAACGTTCTTCGTGTGTTATTTTATGAATGCAGTGTTGTATGCAGTCTCCGAATCTTGGCTCTATATTTGATGTGTTCCGTAAGATTATAAACTCACATTTTCACAATCCTAAATAAGGCACCAGTTTAGTTATGAATCAAGTTTAATATGCTCAAATTTTAACGGAACAATGATCAATGTTAAAATAAATGTCCAAATATAAACTGATTTATTTCTTTTTATTTAAATTGTCTTTTTTTATATATATATATATATCACCGGTTATCGTAAGATGAGTACTAAAAGATTATAATTAATATTAGTCTGGTTGGCAACCTGGTGGAAAAGTTGCTCAGTAATGCAAGGTTAACTTCCCCAGATAGCTCACAGCTTTTAACCCGCTTTTATTGTCTCGAATATCAGCACCGCTTTCAGAACAAAATAATGCAACAACATTACAATGATTCAGCGACAACTAGTGAAAACGAAATTAGAATGGATGGACAGACAGTCGCATCCTGTTCTTCTCGAATACATCGCCACTTAGCTCAGTAGCACTTTGGAAGTGGCTGAGCACGGTCTGGCGTTTGTTAACAAAATGGAACTTACCGAGGCTTGTATGAAATTAACTTCCTTGGCATATGAATTGTGTGGCAAGTGAGAATTCAAACATGGACGAGTGTTTGATTTCCAGTCTCGCAGAAGTTTTAATCTGCGAGAAAGGTTAAAAAAGACGAGAGAGGCTGTACCTGTTGTACGTGTGGGTGTGTGCGCGTGTATGTGTGGGTGAGAGAGCCGAGGGATCGCCCACGGCGGGCTAATGAGAGACGCACCTGGGCGCGCCCTCTCACGCCGCTGAGGTAATCAAACAGGCCGTGATGCTGCGCAAACAGCGCGCCGCTGTTTGTTGTTCAAACAACGTCGTCGTCGGCGGCGGCGGCGGCGCAGCGGCCGCTGGGAGCGCGCAGCCCCGGCCCGGCCCGACGCCTCGCCTAAGAGCCGGCTCGCCTGCGTTGCGCTGCACAGTCCGCCGATCAAAGCGGCCGCCCCATTGTTTCGCACTTAGCGCGGCTCGCGCGCTGCTAACTATAGAAGGCGTGCCCTGATTGGTGGCGCGTGACGCCAATCTCTATGCGCCGCTCGCAGCCCACTTCCGCCCGTTTAGTAGCCCTACCAGATACCAGCTATGGGCTCAGGTCATGTTGAGCACGCATTTAGCGCGTCAATTGCTGCCCACACTAATGCACGACGTACTGCGATTAGCTCCCTCTTAAGAGGCCAATACTAGAAAATCTGTTATCCTCCGCGCAAGTTTTAATAAATGTGACATCATTGCCTGCCGTACTTTTAATGTTGATTAAGTTTTTAGTAAGGATATTCGTACATCGTATTATTATTCTACCGTGCCCTGTGTGTTGAGCATCCGTGGACGTCATAAGCTGGATCAAAATTAAGATATTTATGTATGGTATCCTCCCCCCCCCCCCCTCCATGAACCATGGACTGCCGTTGGTGGGGAGGCTTGCGTGTCTCAGCGATACAGATAGCCGTACCGTAGCTGCAACCACAACGGAGGAGTATCTGTTGAGAGGCCAGACCAACTTGTGGTTCATGAAGAGGGGTAGCAGCCTTTTCAGTAGTTTCAGGGGCAACGGTCTGGATGATTGACTGATCTGGCCTTGTAACACAAACCAAAACGGCCTTGGTGTGCTGGTACTGCGAACAGCTGAAAGCAAGGGGAAACTACACCCGTAATTTTTCCCGAGGGCATGCAGCTTTACTGTATGGTTAAATGATGATGGCGTCCTCTTGGGTAAAATATTCCTGAGGTAAATAGTCCCCCATTCGGATCTCCAGGCGCGGACTACTCAGGAGAACGTCGTTATCAGAAGATTATGGAAATGGAAGAGGATGTAGATGAAGAAGAAATGGGAGATATGATACTGCGTGAAGAGTTTGACAGAGCACTGAAAGACCTGAGTCGAAACAAGGCCTCTGGAGTAGACAACATTCCATTAGAACTACTGACAGCCTTGGGAGAGCCAGTCCTGACAAAACTCTACCATTTGGTGAGCAAGATGTATGAGACAGGCAAAATACCCTCAGACTTCAAGAAGAATATAATAATTCCAATCCCAAAGAAAGCAGGTGTTGACAGATGTGAAAATTACTGAACTATCGGTTTAATAAGTCACAGCAGCAAAATACTGACGCGAATTCTTTACAGACGAATGGAAAAAGTAGTAGAAGCCGACCTCAGGGAAGATCAGTTTAGATTCCGTAGAAATGTTGGAACAAGTGAGCCAATACTGACCCTACGACTTATCTTAGAAGCTAGATTAAGGAAAGGCAAACCAACGCTTCTAGCATTTGTAGACTTAGAGAAACCTTTTGACAATGTTGACTGGAATAATGTCTTTCATATTTTGAAGGTGGCAGGGATAAAATACAGGGAGAGAATTTGTACAGAAACCAGATGGCAGTTATAAGAGCCGAGGGACATGAAAGGGAAGCAGTGGTTGGGAAGGGAGTGAGACAGGGTTTTAACCTCTCCCCCATGTTATTTAATCTGTATATTGAGCAAGCAGTGAAGGAAACGAAAGAAAAATTCGTGGTAGGTATTAAAATCTGTGGAGAAGAAATAAAAACTTTAAGGTTCGCCGATGACATTGTAATTCTGTCAGAGACAGCAAAGGCTTTGGAAGAGCAGTTGAACGGAATGGATAGTGTCTTGAAAGGAGAATATAAGATGAACATCAACAAAAGCAAAACAAGGATAATGGAATGTAGTCGAATTAAGTCGGCTGATGCTGAGGGAATTAGAATAGGAAATGAGACACTTAAAGTAGTAAAGGAGTTTTGCTATGTGGGGAGCACAATAACTGATGATGGTCGAAGTAGAGATGATATAAAATATAGACTGGCAATGGCAAGGAAAGCGCTTCTGAAGAAGAGAAATTTGATAACATCGAGTATAGATATAAGTGTCAGGAATTCGTTTCTGAAAGTATTTGTTCGGGGTGTAGCCATGGATGGAAATGAAACATGGACGATAAATAGTTTGGACAAGAAGAGAATAGAAGCTTTAGAAATGTGGTGCTTCAGAAGAATGCTGAAGATTAGATGCGGAGATCACGCAACTAATGAGGAGGTATTGAATAGGACTGGGGAGAAGAAGAGTTTGTGGCACAACGTGACTAGAAGAAGGGACCGGTTGGTAGGACACATTCTGATTCATCAAGGGATCACCAATTTAGTATTGGAGGGCAGCGTGGAGGGTAAGAATCGTAGAGGGAGACCAAGAGATGAATACACTAAGCAGATTCAGAAGGATGTAGGTTGCAGTAGGTACTGGGAGATGAAGAAGATTGCACAGGGTAGAGTAGCATGGAGAGCTGCATAAACCAGTCTCAGGACTGAAGACCACAACAACAACATGCGTGGTTTATATGATACGGTGTATGCGAAAATGGCAAACCTGTTGTTGATTTGACTATATACTATCGTAAATAAAGAACCTTGATTCCACCCCCCTCCCCCCCCGCCCCCCCCCTCCGCATTCCCCCCAAAAAAGAACTGAATTTTGTCGAAAGACGAGAAGTGATTCTTCGTGTTGTACCTCTCAGGGGCTTTCCAGGATGCTCTCTGTGTAAGGCACACCTGTGTTTCTCTGTGACTCTCAGCTCGATATCGTTCCAAAACACAGAGCTGTATGTACGTTAATGAACGCCGAGATTTAAATTCACAAATAAGCCCATACTCGCATAACTCCAGCCAAACTCTACCCCAACTAAAGCCCGTGCCACGAAAGGTCAAGACAGCTACACACAACCGACTGCCACAGGGACCCTAAGTAAAGCAGTAAATTATACAATAACTTGTCACTAGTGTACAATCATAGGACAAAATTCTGGCCATGTACATAATTTCATAGCAAAATGTTGCACTTTCTTACGCTACCTTGCTATGTAAACCTGCCATTTTCTTGACAATATTCCTCACAGACTTGCCATACTTCTATACAATCACGACAGAAACTAATCTACATCAGATACCTTGGAGCCCACTGCCGCAGTGTAAATTAATTGCCCAAATACTCTCTGTGCTTGTCAGCAGCAGATATGGATCGCAAAAACACAAATCACTTTGTGCTCTGCATTGTTTTACCGCAATCAGCTTCTCCAAGTTTCGTCCTCATTGGCTGTGAGCTGCCGTCTTCTGGACACCAGCAAGAAGACGCCATCTACTACCCAGTTCTACAGATTGGATCATTGGTGGCTTGACGTAGAGCTGCAGGCTGCTGGGGGCAGCTGCGAACGAGTTATGGGATGACGATGTCTGTTATACTGCGCCATTCGAATTGGTTTGCTTCAGTATGGCTGACCCAAGAAATTGCCACGGCTGTAGTCTGATGGAAAAGCTAGTCAGCAGGACAGTGCGGAGGTGACCACTTCGGTTTATGCCAGCACCGAGGTCTACTGTGTGATGGACAAGTAATGGGTTGAATGCTGGTCGTCTATGGTGCATCGGCCGTGCTTGTCTTCATATTTGACGTAGCTGATCAAGGCGTGGCCACTGGTGTCAACAGGAGAGTGTTGATGGCCTCCAACGACTTGCCTTAGGTCACAGAACTCTTGTTAGCCACTGCCGCTGACATAGCTGATTGACTCTGGAGATATAAGAAGTGCTATGAAGAAGACCCGAATTTTGGTAAGCACGTGTCGTTTTTCAAAGGAAGCAGAACCTTCACTAACGCTTCGGATATTTAAATCACGATCCTGTTACACACTAAGAGCTAGTTATCATAACAGCTTCAACAATTTTTTCTCGTGTGAGACTTCGTTCTGCACATTGTACTGTGTCAGCTTCAATAATGTAACATCTGTGTGGTGGAAACTAAAAGTAATTGAAAATCGAAATGACGCGTCGTGTGCAGACCTTTGGCACACGAAAACAAGACATTCTGTGCCCCTGAAAACAATCCAGACTGAAACCACTGTTACTGTCACTCGGTACAGTCCCCCTTCTCTTATTCACTTTCGGCTGTAGTGGATAACACTCACTTGTCCCAAAATTATGACACTTATACTAATATCTCATATTAACCTCAACTCTTTATCCAATGCTTTCATCAAGATTGTTGTAAGGTGACTTCCCAACCTCATTGTGAAAGTTAAGCCCAGCAAGCACATGAACAAGATGAAAAATAATTCTTTTACTAATTTTGCTATTCGTATGTTAACGAAAAAAATGTAATAAACTACCTTTGTTCCAACAGAATATTACACAGTGGCAATTAATCTAAATTTAGAAGTTATTCTCTTTGTCTAAAATAAATCATCACAATTTTGTGGTAAATCTAATAGTTATAAGAGGCGACAAAAAAGTTCCCGTCTGAGGGCGTGCCGCAGCATACAGGGTGGTCCATTGATAGTGACAGGGCCAAATATCTCACGAAATAAGCATCAAACGAAAAAACTACAAAGAACGGAAATCGTCTAGCTTGAAGGGGGAAACCAGATGGTGCTGTGGTTGGTCCGCTAGATGGCGCTGCCATAGGTCAAATGGATATCAACTGCGTTTTTTTTTAATAGGAACCCCCATTTTTTATTACATATTCGTGTAGTACGTAAAGAAATATGAATGTTTTAATTGGACCACTTTTTTCGCTTTGTGATATATGGCGCAGTAATAGTCACAAACATGTAAGTACGTGGTATCACGTAACATTCCGACAGTGCGGACGGTATTTGCTTCGTGATACAATACCCGTGTTAAAATGGACCGTTTACCAATTTCTGAAAAGGTCGATATCGTGTTGACGTAAGGCAATTGTCATCAAAATGCCCAACGGGTGTGTGTTATGTATGCTGCTCGGTATCCTGGACATCTTCCAAGGGTCCGTACCGTTCACCGGATAGTTACATTATTTAAGGAAACAGGAAGTGTTCAGCCACATGTGAAACGTCAACCACGACCTGCAACAAATGATGATGCCCAAGTAGGTGATTTAGCTCCTGTCGCGGCTAATCCGCACATCAGTAGCAGACAAATTGCGCGAGAATCGGGAACCTCAAAAACGTCGGTGTTGAGAATGCTACATCAACATCGATTGCACCCGTACTATATTTCTATGCACCAGGAATTGCATGGGGACAACTTTGAACGTCGTGTACGGTTCTGCCACTGTGCACAAGAGAAATTACGGGATGATGACAGATTTTTTGCATGCGTGCTATTTACCGACGAAGCGTCATTCCCCAACAGCGGTAACGTTAACCGGCATAATATGCACTACTGGACAACGAAAAATCTACGATGGCTGCGACAAGTGGAACATCAGCGACCTTGGCGGGTTAATGCATGATGCAGCATTATGGGAGGAAGGATAATTGGCCCCCATTTTATCGATGGCAATGTAAATGGTGCAATGTATGCTGATTTCCTACGTAATGTTCTAGCAATGTTACTACAACATCTTTCAATGCATGACAGAATGGCGATGTACTTCCAACATGATGGATGTCAGGCACATACCTCGCGTGCGGTTGAAGTGGCATTGAATAGCATATTTCGTGACAGGTGGACTGGTCGTCGAAGCACCATACCATGGTCCGCACGTTCACCGGATCTGACGACCCCGGATTTCTTTCTGTGGGGAAAGTTGAAGGATATTTGCTATCATGATCCACCGACAACACCTGACAACATGCGTCAGCGTATTGTCAGTGCATGTGCGAACATTACGGAAGGCGAACTACTCGCTGTTGAGAGACATACGTCCGTTTATTGGCTAGTGATCACGCTATCCGTAGATATCTTCGCCCTATTTTTTCTTTGCACTTTGTAGCCCAGTAAAGAGTGGTATCACATTACGCTAGAGCACGTGGCATGCCCCAGCTGCCTGATTTAACAGCACTGCGTGTGCATCTGGCACTCAGTGTGAATTCATCACTTTGTGGCTTCGAGTCTAACTAAACTGTTAGCGAACGTGATTCAAGAGCTTTGACGGAAACGTAGCAATTCACTCGCATTCCAGCCTTTTAGGGGAGACACATTCGGCATCTGGAGAGACCTCGTCTGGACGTGGTACAGACACAGGGGTCAGGCTACTGGCAGGCTGATGGCAGCTGCATGTTGCAGTCTTCTACTTCGTTCACTGCTTCGCGAGTGGACCACATAAGATAATTTAATCCGATCAGAAACAGTTTCAGACAAAATGCTTCAGCTTTTCTGTCTACCTGAGCAGGCTGACATGAGTATTTCTGTGGATGGTCGTTGCAAGATTGATCTTACCTAATTCTTTTCTTTTAATTTAACTTGGCAAGCTTTATATACTTCTTCAGTGTCGTTGCTATGCTGTCTGGCTATTTTCATACTATCCATTTTGATGGTTATAGATCTCCTGCCATAATGTCAAATAATTTTATTTGTTACTTTATGATTGGTTACATGGGGGTTATATCGCAAGTTATAACAAACCAGTGATCTATCATTATTTGTGGCCATTGGGTTCAAGACGTCGTATATATAACGTGCACTCTTGGTTATGTGCTATTCTGATTGTTTACACGTACTGCCAAATGCATTGTGGTTGACGGACACCATTTTGAGCATTTACTGCAATAATGTGGTATTTACAGATAATCACGCTGTAACATCAAGCGTTCTCAGAAATGATAAGTTCACAAAGGTACATGTATCACATTGGAACAACCGAAATAATATGTTCAAACGTACCTACGTTCTGTATTTTAATTTAAAAAAACCTACCTGTTACCAACTGTTCGTCTAAAATTGTGAGCCATATGTCTGTGTCTATTACAGCGCCATCTATCACAAAGCGAAAAATGGTCCAACTGAAACATTGATATTTCTTTACGTACTACACGAATATGTAAAAAAATGGGAATTCCTATTTTAAAAAAACGCAGTTGGTATCCGTTTGACCTATGGCAGCACCATCTAGCGGGCCAACCATAGCGGCATCTGGTTTCCCCCTTCAAGCTAGACGAGTGTCTTTCTTTGTAGTGTTTTCGTTTGACGCTTATTTCGTAAGACATTTGGCCCGGTCACGATCAATGGACCGCCCTGTATATGCAATGTAGCATGACTCCGAAGCGGGTATGTGAGCACTGACATGTGGGCAAGAGATTAATGTGGTATTCGTATCTTTCTGCCGCGCATGACGGCAAATCCGGAAACCTGATACATGACGACGATATTAACCAATGCGTTCAGGAGGATCCACTTGCTGTGATTCCCCATGCGATAGCACTCATTCGGTCCCTTAAAAAAGACCCTGAGGGTTGACAACGCCTGTCGGCCGAGAATGTGCACCAGACCCGTACCAACATCTTCATGCAGCAGGTGTTTTATCAAACGGGTATCCTCAACCTCGAACTTCGTTAGGACGATCATATTAGTGCTCAAGACGATTTTGCCTTACTGGCATAACCGAGCCTGGCCTGTACGATCTGCGGAAGGAGTCCTTTTGATAGCCCTTTATAAATATATAAATATTGGGGCAAACTTTGAGGGGTTCTAGTTGGTGTCTTGAGAAATAGATACAGGATAGAAGTCCGTGTCCGGGAATGTCATCCAACGAAGCTACAGAGAATCGAAGTTATAGAGCCTCCGGCGCCTGTTACTAGGCCTTCCCTTTCGAACAAACGTGAATTTGTACACTGACGGACAGTAGGTGGAGCATCTCGCATTGTCCGTTGTTGCTCAGCGATCGTGACTGACTGTCAGGATCGCCATTGGAGAAGGAGTTAGCTGCTGCACAGAAAGGCTTTATCTTGTAGCCTCCTATGAATGGGACCTTCCGTTGCCATAGCGCATCACGCTTTCGGACATGGGTTTCCATCACGGTTTACGTCACAATCGCTTTTTGATGCTCGAGTTAGAAGAATGCGAAAACTTTTAAAATAACGTTCGCAAAACTCTGATAACATTCTGCCACAGAAACAAAAGATTCTCTTTTTATCTGGCCTTTCACTCACTATCCAAGAGAAGACAACAGGCGCATGTAGGACTTTATTCCTTTGAGCCCTGCATAAGCACAAACAACCCTTAACAATATGTCACAGAAACAAACGAAATACTGACTTCCCTCTCAGAAAGCAACAACAGTGTGCCATAAAGCCAAACAATAGAGGCTAAAAACACAACCTTTCAGGTTTCAACAGGCCGTAACAGTATGTAACAACATACGTCACTCAAATAAACGATAAGCTACTCCCGCACCCTCCTCCCCTCCCCCACCCCACTCCCCGCCCTTTCAGCTAGTGGAACTAATTACTGGTTAAATTATTCTTGTCAAATGCACAGTCTGTATGTTTGTGCGTCTTAAGAAGTAATGGATAAATTTGCTTCAAAGAAGAAAAGGGAACGAAGTCCTAGCCCCAGGGAAATTAAAAATGCACAGACTCATCGAAAGGAAACAAAATTTGATACTAAAATTTCTGATGAATTCAGTCATGGGCGACACAGTGACGTTCTGAGATACGTGGGGGTCGAGCTGCACAAATCCCTGCACTTCAGACAACACAGCAGTGACCAAGGAACCGCAGAGCCCATACTACCCATAGTCTGGTGGCGATGCACGCACCTCGTCAGCCCGCGAGGATCCATATGGCTGCTTGCAGAGCCAGCCCACAGTCACATCACGAGCTTCTCATCTATGGCTTTCCAGAGATTTTATTAAACACTAGCCACCAACAGACGGAATTCATGTAGATCAGTAAGGGAAAGTGAATTTAGAGATACAGTATTGCGATAACAATTTTGCAGAGCACTGAAAACGATATAAGTTTGACAAAATAAAGTTATATATAACAGGAAAAAGATAGCACAGGATGGTGGTAGAGAATTTGAATGAACTGCAGGTTCACTGAATTTAATGTTCCCAACAGCCCAAAAACCTGAGGATAATTTATAATGGGATCACGAAATGTGTGGCTAAATATTCCATTTGACTGTCATGCACAATAAAGCCAGTGGAGGCCGAATAGCATATACAGTGTGAAAAAATTATTAAGCCAACATTAGATGCTAAACATAACACCAGTGTTGGTGTTGACATTCAGCATAAAAGAATAAACTGTCGATCTCTGTTTTATACTAAAGCTACCCCAACGAAATAATAGAACAATTATCCCTGCTGACAGCAGTGGCTGCTGCCAGGATTATGGCTCACACAAATGAAACAATATCAATAATTTCTGAGCTTAGAGAAATAAGTATCATTAAATAAGAATTATGGATACAGTAGTCCGAGAACTCTACGGACAAGCATGCAATTCATTGCTGTCTGGACATGTTATGAACTGATGCTTGAATTCTCACCAGACAATTGCATAGCCATTGTTCACCCCTGCCTTCTATGGCTCACGGTGCACCACAGCTTTGCAGCGCCAGTTCTGTATAGTTCCATTTTGCAGTTCACGGTATACTTTAACCACAGCCACATGCAAACAGTTTAGAAACTTTTGGACAGACCAATCGTACTTGGATACACTTTAATCCACCAATAGTTAACTCATATGCCTAGTGAGCAGGATAGCCAGGTTCGAATCCTAGGCTTGGCTCAAATTTTCATTCGCCGCTTCATTCTCCATAGGTACATCATAGCTGTTTGAGAGGTCTCTGGAACCATATAGTTTTACTTGATTAGATTACTTGTGCCTGGGCTACATGACGATCAGTTTGGTTTTAGAAAAGGTAAAGGCACGACAGAGGCAATTCTGACGTTGCCGTTGATAATGGAAACAAGGCTGAAGTAAAATCAAGGCACGTTCTTAGGATTTGTCGACCTGGAAAAAGCTTTCGACAACGTAAAATGGTGCAAGATATTCAGCTATAGGGAAAGACGGGTAATATACAAAATGTACGAGAGCCAAGAGGGAATAATAAGAGTAGATGACCAACATCCTGTACCATCCTGTACCAACAACGAAGTTCTCGGATTAAAAAGGGTGTAACACAGGGATGTAGTCTTTCGCCCCCATTAATCAATCTGAACGTCGAAGAAGCAGTTATGGAAATAAAAGAAGGTTCAAGAGTAAAATTAGAAAAAAATGGTTCAAATGGCTCTGAGCACTATGGGACTTAACTGCTGTGGTCATCAGTCCCCTAGAACTTAGAACTACTTAAACCTAACTAACCTAAGGACATCACACACATCCACGCCCGAAGCAGGATTCGAACCTGCGACCGTAGCAGTCGCACGGTTCCGGACTGCGCGCCTAGAACCGCGAGACCACCGCGGCCGGCGGTAAAATTAGAATTCGAGGTGATGCGATTAGCTGATGACATTGCTGTCCTGACTGAGAGTGAAGCAGAACTGCATGATCTGCTGAATGGAATGAACAATCTCATGTGTACAGAGTATGGATTGAGAATAAATCAAAGAAAGACGAATGTAATGAGAAATAGGAGAAATGAGAACAGCGAGAAACTTAACATGAGGACTGATGGTCAAGAAGTAGATGAAGTTAAGAAATTCTACTACCTAGGCAGTAAAATAACCCTTGAGGGATGGAGCAAGGAGGATATCAAAAGCGGACTAGGAATGGCAGAAAGGGCATTCTTGGCCAAGAGAAGTCTACTAGTATCCAACATAGGCCCTAATTTGAGGAAGACATTTCTGAAAATGTACATCTGGAGTAGAGAATTGTATGTTAATGAAACACGGACTATGGGAAAACTGGAACAGAAGAGAATCGAAGCGTTTGAGATTTGGTGCTACAGATGAATGTTGAAAATTAGGTGCACTAATAAGGTAATCGGAGAGGAAAGGAATAAGTTTAAAACACTGATAAGTGGGAGGGACAGGATGATAGGACATCTGTTAAGACACGAGGGAATGACTTCCATGATACTAGAGAGAGCTCTAAAGGGAAAAACCTGTAGTGGAAGACAGAGACGGGAATACATCCAGAAAGTAATTATGAGGGTTACTCGGAAAGTAAGGAATGATCGGTCGCGAAATGGAAACTACAGTGAAAAGTTTTGCACAGGTGTGTTGGGCAGTGTCTCTAGTATGCCAATCGATCGCGTTACGTCGTTCTCTTTCGTTCTGAGCACACAGGGAGCACATAAAGATAACTAGAGCAATAGTGTCTTCCGCCAAGTACGAGGTCCTGGTGAGAATTTTCGCCTGAAGCTATGCAACCAACATTACATAACTGTCACGGGTTTTCTTCTTCAAGACAATTCTCAGCCGTATTCTGCAGTGGCAATGAGGATGCTCCTTCATCGTTTTCAATTGGAAATGTTCGATTACCCACAATACAGCCCGTAATTGTCTACCTGTGAGTTTCATCTCTGCTCACATGAGCCGCTGGCTATCAAGACAACATTTTGGCACAGACAAAGAGCTGCAGGCCAGCGTGGAGAATTGCCGGAAAGTACTGGCGGCTGTATTGGAAAGTTGCTACAACGCTACGACAAACGTCTAAGTCGCATCGGCGACTATGGAATAAGTAGCTGGAAGTTGTAGATAACTGTTTCAAATAAAACGGTTTTGATTTTCACTGTGGTTTCAATTTCACGACCTATCGTACTTACTTTCCGAATAGCCCTCGTAATTAATTGAGGACACAGGTTGCAAGTTCTACTCTGAGATCAAGAGGCTGGCTCAGGAGAGAAATTCGTGGCGGGCCGCATCAGACCAGTCAGAAGCCCGATGACAAAAAAAAAAAAAAAAAAAAAAAAAAAAAAAAAAAAAAAAAAAAAGCCTTGGCTTTAGGCAGGATCACCCATTTCATTCGATATTGTCGATACTAAGGTGCTATTTCTTTAAAGTAGAGAAGCCTCTGCAACGGTGTTGTATTTTAGGGAGTAAACCAAGTGGGCTGAGCGTGAATGGTTTGAGGGCAGAATCCCAACAATCGTTGAACGTTTCATTTGCCGCTTCAGTCTGCATAGAAACGTCACAGGTGTTTGATATTTGAAAAGGTCTCTGGAATCATATAGCTTCATTTGATTAAAGCATATATACCTGGGTTTCACGCAGGATCCCCCGTTTGTTCAATGCTGAGGTGCCATTCCAATAAGGATGGAGATGCTGTTCAAGTTTGAGGTAATTCCAAGTGGTCTCAGGCGTGAATGGGCATTTGGATTGAGGAGGGAGGTGTGGTAGGATAGTCTGTACAGCTGAGCAAAGCCACTGTGTCGGAGTGGCGTATTTGCAGCGCGTGTGCCTAGTGAGCACGAGGCCCAGGTTCCAATCATGGCCTTGGAACAAATTTTCATTTGTCGCTCTAATTTGCATACATACATAATACACGTTTGAGATCTGAGAATGTCTCTGCAAACACATAGTTTCATTTCATTACTAAATTGTTCGTAGACTGTTCTTAGAAAAGATATACTATATGATGCTTCTGAAAAGTTAAGAGATTTCGTTACGTATATGTCTGCTATATGTTGACTAATAGTTATAAGAAGTTGACGGAATTAAAGACCTTAAATTAAACCTTGATAATAAATTAAACTGAGAATGACATACCACCTAGCTGCAGAAGGGAATAAACAAATCTTTGTTTGAAATGTGATTGTCATCAGATATTGGTACATAGTCCTGGTGCTTCCCAATCAGAGTACAGTAGTATGTCATTAGAGAATAAAAAAATCAGTGAAGCAGCCATCTGATAACTTGAAGAAGCGTGCGGTAGTTCATTTTCTGCATTGACAGGGGAACAACACAGCAACAACACATGCAGGGTTGGTGGGAAATATACCGCAACAATGTACCCCCAAATCATGCAGTCGTTTCCTCTGCGCTCAAACAAAAATTCTGATCTGCGAATGACGAAATTTCAGGCTGTCTCTCTGTGATTAAAGGCGATAATGGAAAAACTAAAAAATCTACTATGCGGCAGTTTTCACCAACTTCTACGACATTTTGAATACGACAGAAGTTGCCAACCGCTGCGTTCTCGAACAGCTGACATACATTCAAACCCGAGGCAGCAGCGAAATGTTTCACTTTTGTCAGACCAATCCATACGACTTCTTTAGCCACCTAATCGACACTGACGAGAGGTGGGTAAATCACTATGACTCCGAGACCAACTAGCAAAACATGTGGATTCATCACTATCGAAATGTTATGATGCTGTATAGCAAATAATGGGCATATCGCAACAGGAACATATAAGTAATATCAAAATTTGCTGGCGAGGTTGCGGGGATACAGTCCCACATACTGCTTCTGTGGGCTACCAATTTTCCATCATAACCGCCCCCACCCCCCTCCCTTCCCCCGAATTATCCTGACAAGGTATGAAGAAATTATCGCATGTCGAGCGTTTCCAGAATGGCAATGACGTGATTCACAATGTGCGTAAATGAATGCTTCTACTATCAAGGTTTCCACCAAGACACTCACCGTTGGAAAAATGAGTCACATTTGAGGGTGAATACATCACCATCGATTTTCACGGTCTTAGCGCGATTTCTTGGAGGTGATTATTAAATCTTTATGACTATCCTTCGTGTGAAACCCATTACCAGAATTGTAACTGCCTCCTTCACATGGCACCTACTTCTCTTGACATTTAATTCACTGAATCTTACGGAATTTGTTTGTGCTGCTCTACTAGAGCAGACGCTTAACGAAACACAGTGCTCAAACCATGCAAAGTGTTTTGTGGTTGAAACTGCCGTTGCTCTCACTGGAGACGTGCCTCGCATCCATTTGGCATCTGCCCCGCTTTTCCGGCACACCCCCGCGGAGCGCGCCGTGCCAGCCAGCACTTTGCAAATATAATTGCCGGGACGCCGGGCTCGGCCCATTTATTGTTTTTGCCGGCCATTGTGTCCCGGGCGGGGCCGGGACAAATTGCCGCCACGGCCCTACAAATCCTCTTATTTGCATATTGATGATTCAATCCTTTCCTGGCGCAGTGCTGCCTCCGTAAACCATTAATAATTGGCCGCACTGTTAACTGTTTAACCAGCCAGGTTACTATGGTAATTGAGCTTCCATTATCCGGCTTTTATACTAATCTTCGCTGGCATATTTACGGCATAGAGGAGCATAAGAGCCACCACATGTGTTAGGATGGACCATTACCTAGGGCGTCCAACAACTAACGGCGAAATCTTCGTGGTTGTGGTTGTTGGTAATGAAAATCGCATGAAGATGGAAACCATGAATGATTATGAATGCAATGAAGACGCTGTATGATGTGTATATACATCATTAAATTTACAGAGAATCTTTATCCCTTACATAGTTAAAATTTATTTTCTCTAAATTTGAAAAATTAAAAGTCAAAAACTATATTCATTTTTGAGAAATAATAGACTTTCACTACAAAAAAATTATTTATCTTTTGAAAAATCAGTAACGTGGGACACATGTGTCACACGAACCTAACTAGATCCACGTTTTACTGTAAACTGTTAATTTTATACTGATTTCATCAGGATAGCAATTATGGGAAAAAATATAACAAATCACTACCAAACACATTCCCCTGACAATGAAAAACATGAAATGCCACACTCAAGTTTAAAATTTAGCTTTTCAAAATATCTTCGATATACAACACACCAATTCTATATGCATTCTGTAAAGTTTTCTGTGGCATATATATCCTGCGACATACAAGTTATGTACAGATTAGCAGAATTATTGGGGTGTGTAGTAACGTTTCAAAACTATGTCTACAACAGAGATAGCTACTTCTGACATTCTTGGAATGGAGAAAACGGTGATCTGATCTGATTTTCTTGAAGCAGCTGCACTGTGCCCTCTATAAACACACGCCGACCCATTCGCTAACTCACAGCCTTTTATATGTCGGTTCCATAGTCCCTAGAATTTTTCTTCGAGTTCCGAAAGCATCTCGCTTCATGCTAGCACTAGTCAGATATGAGATATATGCGCATTTATTACCGCAAAGATCACAGGTTCGGCCTATAGTAGGTTTCAACTAGAGAAAAATATAACATAAATATATAGAGAAAGGATTAACACATCCCAGTTCAGGTAGTCTATTAACAGGGTTGAGACTAAAGTGGTGGTCTCATTGCACCCCATTGCTTAGTTCTGTGTCTGAGAATATCACTTCAGAAGCGCGAGACTCAATGAATTTCCAAGTGTCACATGTGACAGCGAGTGTGAATGTAATTCTTTCAAGGCAAAAACTCTTTTTGTAGCTTTTGAGAACGTTGGCCACATTTTTCACTCGTATCTCTTATAATATTTCGTCAACAGTTCCAACAATCTAATTAATTAATATTTTGATCAACAGAATGTATTAATGTGCTAGTACCATACGTAATGCTGTATAGTTGTTGCTGTTGTGGTCTTCAGTCCTGAGACTGGTTGGTTGCAGCTCTCCATGCTACTCTATCCAGTGCAAGCTTCTTCATCTCCCAGTACCTACTGCCACCTCCATCCTTCTGAATCTGCTTAGTGTATTCATCATGCTGTATAGTATCATTCATAATGAATGTAAAACGTAACTGCTACCTGTTCCTATAATAGATGAGGACCCTTAATTTTATGCAGCAATTCATAAAAGTCTCAAGTTGCATGTGTGTGTTTGGCTACTCTTAGCAACTATGAATGCCTGTAGTTCCAACCTATCCACTATAATGTAGCATGAAATAGATTGCGAACATTTTGTGGGTAAGTACTTTACCAACTGACTTACTCAAGCAAGGCTCATGACTCACAGATCTACTTCAGCGTAGATAAGATGGGGACGTGGCTTGTCATGTGATGATAATATCACTGAAAAGAGGGAGCGAGGTCGTCACATAAAGGGTAGCGAGGGGTGGATTGTGATGCCTTTATGTATGACCTTCATGAGTTTCACCTGATAGTTCAAGGTAAATTTGTATCATGATAGTAGGTTGCCCTCCTACTCACTTGGCAATTCATAAGGTTTGCTATTTGGTTTCCGGGTTTTTGTACTTGAAATTTATGTTTTATTTATTGTGATTATTTTCATGTCTTCTTCTCTGTAGTTAGACTTATGATCATGTTCTCTGAAATGTTCAGCATGTGTTGACTAGTACGTATTATATTTCCAACCTGTCATCTGTGTTTATGTTGTATATCGAACGATCTACCTGTTTGCCCCAATTTCTTCCATCGAATGTGTTAAATGTATTTGGTCCATACCTACTTTCTGATATAACTTTACAAGACATGAAACTGTCCAGACATGGTGACTGGAACATTTGAGACTCTCACAAAACGCTGAAGTAGATAAAACATGCAGAAAAAGAATGAAGTCAGACAATTCCAGGATAACACATTCAGTATACTTCACAAGAATACCTTTTAGAATTGTAGATGAAAATTTACAAATCCATATAAGCTGAAAGCATTGAATAGATGAATTATGAACATTTTAGACATTCAATTTGACCAGTTGTAGCCACAATAGGAACTAATTTTAGTTTAAGTATCGTAGAACACACACTTTTAGTAATCAATACCAACACAAAAAACACAACCAGAATAGCACATAACCAAGTGTGCACGTTACATATATACAACATATTAAACCCAATGACCACAAATAATGACAGATCTCTGGGTTGTTGTAACTTGCGATATAATCCCCATGTAACCAATCATAAAGTTACACATAAAATTATTTGACATTCTGGCAAGAGATCTATAACCATTAAAATGGATAGCGTGACAAGAGCCAGACAGCACATCAACAACACTGAAGAAGATATAAATCTCGCTAAGTCAAATTAAAAAAAAAAAAGAAAAACAGGTGAGAGGTTCCTGCAACAACCATCCACAGAAATACTCATGTCAGCTTGCTCAGGTAGACAGAAAAGCTGAAGCATTTTGTCTGAAACTGTTTCTGATCGGATTAAAGTATCTTCGGTGGTCCACTCACGAAGTAGTGAACGAAGTAAACGACTGCAACGTGCAGCTGCCATCAGCCTGCCAGTAGCATGACCCCTGTGTCCGTACCACTTCCAGACGAGGTCTCTCCAGATGCCGAATTTGTCTCTTCCGTCAAATGCACTTGAATCACGTTCGCTAACAGTTTTGTGGTTTGTTAGACTCGAAGCCACAAAGTGAGGAATTCACACTGTGTGCGAGATTGCACTCGCAATGCTGTTAAATCAGGTAGCCGGAGCATGCCACGTTCTCTGGCGTAATGTGATACCATTCTCTACTGGGCTACGAAGTGTAAAGATAAAATAGAGCGACGATTTCTACGGATATTGTGTTCAAATGGTTCAAATGGCTCTGAGTACTAGGGGATTAACTTCTGAGGTCATCAGTCCCCTAGAACTTAGATCTATTTAAACGTAACTAAGCCGGCCGGGGTGGCCGAGCGGTTCTAGGCGCTTCAGTCTGGAACCGCGTGACCGCTACGGTCTCAGGTTCGAATCCTGCCTCGGGCATGGATGTGCGTGATCTCCTTAGGTTAGTTAGGTTTAAGTAGTTAAGTTCTAGGGGACTGATGACCTTAGAAGTTAAGTCCCATAGTGCTCAGAGCCATTTGAACCATTTTCAAACCTAACTAACCTAAGGACATCAAATACATTCATGCCCGAGGCAGCATTCGATCCTTCGACCGTAGCCGCCACGCGGTTCCAGACTGTAGCGCCTAGAACCGCTCGCCACCCCGGCCGCCGATAGTGTGTTCACTAGCCAATAAACGGACCTATGTCCCCACTTTAAAGAACACCCAGAGAGCTAGGGAGCTCCCACTGCCTTACAATGATTTTTACAATGCCAGGTGTAACCGGATTTACAAGAACGCATCAAGTTTAATTGGTAGCCACATTTCTAACCAAGAGGCTAACTGGGGTGAAAATCATAACAACCTTGCAATATCCAACAAAATGTGGCAACAGTTTATTAAAGATTTTCTTATCTCCTTCGCCTTGGGTCCCAAAATTTTTAATAAAGATGATGTATCACAAATGATGGTTACACCTCCCAACCTCTCTCCAATGAGCAAGATCAAAATTACTCGTATTTTTAGCATACCTCCAACCTGCCTGGATGATTTCGAAACTGATCTAATCTGGAAATAGCTCATTCAGAGACCTTAGATATTTTTAAGGTGACTGAAGGTTGTCATCAAACAAACTAGCCAGTTATTGTACTATTGTTCTTATGAATAGCTGAATTAAAAGCGAAATTCAACTACGTTATGGATTTACTACACTTAGTTTGAGAGTGACTTAGTTTGTGAGTGAGCATGGAAAATAATCAGTGCAGATGTAAAATTACGGTTAACTACTTCTTTGAAGGAAGGCTGCAGGTAACAGCGAATAGTGGTAAACTGAGATATCACATTCCCAAAACAGAACTTCCTGAACTCTCTAGGCACAGAAGTGGGTACATTATCAAGAACACACCTAAAGGCTCAAGGAGAAAAAAAAGAAGGAACGGTGCCCTAATGTTGAATAGCTCTTCCGGCTGCCACACGTTTAAACCGAAAAAATCCACACTAAAAATAAGGGAATTTAATCTTTTTACATCTGCATTTGATGTAGACCACTTGAGACGATCCTCAAATTTCTCAACAGATTTATAGATTCCTGTATGTCCTCCAAGAAAATACCCAAAAATCGTAGGGACGATTGCTTGGGAAGACGAATTTGTCATAAAAAGTGTGAGTTCCTTACTGATACTGTTACCACAAATGAGGGTACCGGCGAGAAGCTTCTTTTCAACACCGTCTTTAACTGGATCCTGATCCTGTTTTTCCCCCTAAATTCCTAAACAGGGGAGGTATTTCAGCTAATATCGTCGAAACCCACGCCCACATTCTGTATCCTGAAACACGGTTGGATTAATATTATCGACCTCAAAAACACAGTTTATTATATCCACACCCTGGCTACCTGATACCCTTATATGCTTTTCTGAACAGTGTAATGCAGAAACACAGCCAGCCCAACAAGCAGTCCTACTAGTTTTAAAACGTCTTGCAACAATCCAATTTAAGTCTGAGTTGTCAGTTTCCAACAAAAATTCCTTACGTTCAAGATAGAACTTCGTTTTCTTCAAGGCAGAAAGAACCACTAGCGACCCTAAATCCGAGATGGAATATTTCAGTTCTGCCACAGGCAAAGCTCTAAGAGCATATGTGATTGGTCTTCCGTCACTGTTGTCTTCCTTGAAGAGTGCAGCTGCAGTCTCAAACTGGAGGCATCGGTTTGCACTAGAAAGCGACAATGAAAATCTCTAATAGCCAAAACGAAAACACTATTTCTTGTAGTTTCAGTGCAACAAAGACCGCCTGTTGTCTGTCGTTCCACTGCGAAACTTCCAATTTATGGCACAGCTGATTCAAGGGCACCGTTAACTGGGCAAAATTAAGTATGAATTTTCTAAAGAAATATTGTCTTACCGATAAACTGAGCTATAACTTTCTCCGTTGTTGGTGGACGAAATTTCTGAACCGTATTTGTGCTCTTTTGACCAATTCTCATGCCAGTAGCAGAATCTATATCCCCTAAGAAGAAGATTTCATGACTGGAAAGGTTAAGATAGATATTAACAGAATCTTCCGTCGGTTCTTGGTAGAACAACATTATAATAATAAATGAAAAGCACCAGTTTGCTTTTGTTCTACAATTGTAGAACAAAAGCAAACCGGTGCTTTTCATTTATTATTGTTAAGATAGATGGTTTGATAGTTAAACCCACTTCACGCAAACGACCCTACACTTGGCACAAGTATTCTCAATGTTTCTCATAGGTTTTAATATATATCACTACATGGTCAACATAATTATAAACATGTAAATTAAAACTCAGTAAATATTTATTCCATTAAACGTGAGTCTGATAACGCCTAAGCGCAGTAGTGCGCAAGTGATACGAGAAACTACATCATAGGGAAACCCCGTAGGAGCTGTTTGTGACCAGGGAGGCGTAGCAGTGTGAAATATGGCAGATCTTAGGAAAACATTTATGAAAACTATTTAATTCTGTAGTAATTGCGGAAATGAAGCCACAGTAATTTTAATCTACCACCTTTCTTAAATTTTCATGGTGATCCCAATAAAACTTGAATATTGATGGCATCTGTAATAGTTTAGGATTTACTGTTAAAGTGAAATTAAGAAGTCTTATAACAAAGACCTGAATGCTAAAATCCGAACGCTTTAGTCGATCTTAACGATCGACGTTTCGTACAAAAGCGCATTATTAAAATGAGAAATATTGTAAATATCAACCAAGTAACTTTATTTGTTTAAAAGATACAGTAAATTTAAATGACCAGTATTTTCAGTTAAGCATCAGATCATCATTCCCTGCACACAAAACACATTGAACGATGACAGCATGACACCTTATTGAATCATTAGGTAATACAGTATTTGTTGTAAAGTTTAGTGCATAATAGTTACTTTTGCTCCTTATTTATTTATCAGAAAGCATATTAGTACAAGGCTACTGGCTGTGAGATTAAGAAAGAAACTGTATTGATTTTATGTACAAAAAATTAGCGTTTATTATGAAATGGATATTATTGTTATTTTATCTAGAACGTGAAAGTGGTCAAAGATTGATTATTTAAATATATTAAAACGTAAAATAATGTATAATAAGCTGTAGACAATCATATGGACGGCTTCAGGGAAGGGAACTGCACTAGTCATTTGAGCGACGAGGTACGGCACGCGGGAGACGCGGCCGGAGACGGGATGATGATGAGACGCAAAAGCGGGCAGTCGGTCCTTAGGTAGCTAGGAAGTGGAACGACTTAGAAAATTTCCCGTTGTGTGCTACCAAGGGACTTAGTCTCTGAGCGTTGAGCATCCGCGCACCTGGTGTGAACTCTAACTTTTCGCGTGGATGACAAGGTGGAGTATTGGACTTGTATTTTGCGGTGAGATTGTGAATGATCGAACTGTCTCAAATTGATATGCGCTCGAGTGTAACAGTAACTCTAAATACGAACACTTTCGCAACTGTGTGGCCTACATCATTTATAGGCCATTAATTTAGCTCCCGATATTATTATTATTTTTATTATATGTTATATTAACTTTGTATGTTTCATAGAATTTCACAAAGTTGCCATTTAACCAAAGGGTCACAAGTGTCTAATTTAGAGCGTGTAATGCGACACGTGCGGTTCAACCCCTAGACGAGTTTGAGCCAAGACATTTGGACGAGGAAGAACCGCATGTGAGCCCGAACATCTTTTTGATGTTATCTCGCAAGCACGATCATCTACCATTAGCGTATAGCCCATACCATTTCCCTTGAGTACCTGAAAGGTGGGTGAAGCATAGGGCGACAGCGTCAGCAAGTAGCGTATTGACAATGGGGTGCAACTCTTCCGCTATGGAGGTTATAAGCGATGTGGTTCTAGACAAATGGGTATGTTGTCGGTCAACTGAATCTGATATTGAATTTTATCAGTAACCCCTATATCACAGTCAATATATACAGAAACTTATTGAGAATCCTCATTCTTTCGAATGAATATTGAATGTTGTTAGCACATTGGATAAAATTATTATTACGTAATCTGTAAATCTTGTCGCAAAAACATTTAGAACAGAACTTCTTGCCGGAATAATTAATAACTAAGGTAGTCCTAACAGTAATGTCACAACGTACCAAAACACTAGTGGACAAATCTCTTGCAATAACAAAACTAACTGGCTATGATAAACTCTGAACGCTTATGCTACCAAGTACCTGGCTAACAGCAGCATTCTCTGTTCATGGTCTGACTCTGCTGAATAACCAGTAGCAGTAGAGATAATTTACATGTACCTTACACTGAGAATGCTCCATTGTGAACTTAACTGTTCTGCTCAAACTCTCCCAACAACTTCCCTGACAACCGACACTGGACAACTCGTCAAGACAACTGCCTCTGCACTACTGCTCTTTCCAACTTGCTCCGTACAACTGTTGATAAGGTGCAGGCTAAACTTTTGCAACAATTTACTCAAACAAACATTACTTTTAACAAATAAGTCATAATTCCAGATGGCCATCGTTTCTTTTTCTCGTAGCCATCTGTTACCCTCATAGAGTCTTCAATCTTTGCCGGTCAAACTGCTACTCCCATCAACCACCATGAAATTGCACTCTCTGCCACTCGAAGTGTAGATACAGCTTTTGGCTTCTGCATCGTTGTTCTACAACATACAGAATACAGAAAACATATAAGTAACGTTACAATTAATAGCAACGAATATTCAACCCATACCATAGCAAATTTTGGCTATTACACCAATAGGTTAAGGCGACAAAGCTGCTGTGAGAACAACTAACTTAAACACCAACTTTGTCCCTTCGCAGAATATGGTTTATGCCTTCATCTTGTTACAATACAATGTTGTCACTAAGGCCATGATAATCAAATGCAAATTAAAAATTCGACCATCAAAGCTGCTTGAGGACCCACATTTACAAAGATGTTTGACAAAATTCATCCCTGAAAAGTATGGGGAGAGTGCTCCACATGATGAGTGTGCAGACTATATAACTACTTGTCGGGGGGTGAAATATTTATATGTAGATGGTGTGGGCTATGGCCACAACAGTACCGAAATTTTTTATTGATGATGAATCCACAGAGATGGAACAGGCGATCACTGCTCATCCACAGTCTGTAAGTCTGTGAGCTGTCTTTTCATTTCGTTTCAACGTATACTTCTTCACAAATTATTGTGCCACTCTAAAAAAATACACTACTTAAGAGAAATAGACACTGTAGCAGTAGTCTGACCGCATAATAAGGAGCTGACTGTAACCCAAATGGTAAATAAAAGTTCAAATAATGATCATAGCAACTAATTTCCTTCACACAAACACTTCTAAGAAAAAATATTACAGCTGCACATGTTAGTGTATTAGTTGACGTTTACTAGAAAACACATACACTGAAATGAGAATGCAGCTGTATTCTTTTGCAATGTTGCTTATTCTTTCACATCAACAGAAAGAAAACCAAAGATAACAGTGTAATTATATTACTCAAATATATACATTTTGTTGTCAGATACATAAGCATCTACATGGAGACCACTTCACAAATGTGAAAATGATTATCTGAAAATCTGTTTATCTATAATTTTCACTTTTGATGACCAAACTAATAAATAAGTTTCTTAGCGTAAGTAAACTCTTTGGTGCTGAGTAATATATGTACATGTCGTAAATGTGATAAATGCCAGTGGATACATGTGGCACTGTTCAGTATCAGATGTAATTTAAAAGAAAAGTAATAACAAATATTGCTAACCTATATCATTAACATTAGCATTATAAATGGGTATGCTTTATTTTATAGGCACTGTCTGTAAATACTGTAATCTAGTTGCGAATTTCGTAATCGAAAAATCTCAAAAAATATTGCATGTAATGAGTTCTTTGACTAGATTATATTAGTGTTTCAAGTTCTTCAGTTCAGCTTAATCCAAAACGTTTTTCTAATTGCTGAGGTCATTATGATTGTTTCACTCAATAGCGTTAAATATATTTCCAGGTTCCAGACCCTACTTACACATATGTATCTCTCAAAACTATATTGTTTTCAAAAATCAGCAACAATTAATAAAAGCATTACTTTGATTTTTATGGTGGTCATAAAATACCATGTGCTGGTACATTACTGAGCAGGTTTCAGTGTTGCCAAGATGATGCCAAAAGACAATCAGATGCTGGATCCTTCTTACATGTCAGCACCTCTTTAAGAAGCATGTTATTAATGAAGGTCAACAGCAATAAACCAGACTGTTATTTTTGTGGTAGTCATAAGGTTTGCAAAACAGGTGGTTAAAATATGTTGGCAGTGCTAACATCATTGCTGTTACAATTCACAATTAAACAATTCTGGTATATTTCATACAAATATATTTCTTGGAGGATGTTTTGTTTTTAATAATAAAAGTTATTTAGATTCATATTTAGCAGTCTGGAAAATGATAGCCTCATAATATCAGAAAGTGGAGCAAATAAAAACTTATGTACAAATGAACAAAATAGCAGATAAATAGCTTCACTGGTAAATAATCAAATAAGTTGTGCCATGAGTAACTTCCAAAGTCATCTGAGAAATAAGAACAACAGCTTCAAAAGTATGTAAAATAAATTAATATCAATTTGACACCAAACCAAAATTCACTGAAGATATTCACCACTATTAATGTGACACACTTTTTCCTTGTATTTGTTACTTCCTTCATTCATATTATCCATACCTATTATTTTGGATAGTTACTGGTGACAGTTCGAACCACAAGTATTAAACTTATATTATAATAAACCCCTGTCAGTGGCCTAGTACAAACAGACTTCAATAAAGAAGAGTAAGATGTTTCATTATGTATTTTATCTGTTGTTCATGCTTTTTATGTAGCAACTTACATAAAGATAAATGAAATAAAATAACAATAATTGTGGGTTAATATGAGCTATAACTGATGTAGTTAAAATCGGCCTGGAAATCTGACCATACACATTTTGATTTATCAGCCTAAATATGATATGCATTAATCTCATAATCTTGTTCTTTGATAAGGAGAGTTTCCATAACAAACAAACAATTAAAAGGAGGGTATCAAAATCCATTCCAATCCAATCCATTATCAATACTATTTGTAGAATAATTACTTTAAATCAAAGTCATTTGTTCTTATATCACCGAAAATATGAATCAATATACACAAATCTGATAAACTGCTTGGATAATATTTTGTCAACTAATTGCCTTAACGTTTAATAAGGATATGGAATATGTCATAGAATCATTAAAAACAAATAATTTTTATCATCACTACATTCCAATAATAAAAAAGCATGATATATAATATACTGCAGTAAATCGTTATATAGGTACAGAACCACATGAGGTTTGTGAACACAGGGATTTAGATTTTCATCTTTCCATCCATATTTATGTTACTTTAAATATTTTTCTAATAACTAGAGGCATATACTGCAATAGGTCATTTAAAGGGACGAAGCTAACACCATTCTCGATTGTGCTCTGCCTCCAATTGGCTGATCTTGAATAAAACAGTAGCCCATATATAGTTCTTATCTTCTTTCCCTACTTCCTTAATCAATGAAAAGCTATTAAATTATGTGATTCAATCAATATTGAACATCAAGCTTTTTAAGTTGAATTATTGTATGCAAGGTCTCTTCATCTACAGGATAAATTAAAACTTTGTAGATTAATGAAGTAATATGTATATAACTCCCTCATATATCAGTATTGTGCAATATAATAGGAATAGAATAAGGAGATCCCTGACAAACACCTACAATTACTCAAGATATGGTACATACAAAATAAAAAAAATCGAAATAGAAGAATAATAAGAGAATGCTACTATTTTTTAGTTACTCAATAGATCTGATAAATCCATGAATAAATTTAAACTATCTAAGATGAAAAGTAAGGGCTGTAAAACTATAAATAGAAGAAGTTATAACTGGAAGGGAAGGAGGAAACACCAGCTGAGGTTTCCTTGATGAAACTCCCGATTTCTTCATGTTCCACAGCACCACAGGTGCAGTGTTTGTGTGAAGTAGTATGTGAGAAAAATTCCCATTTTTATCTGCAGGATAAGAGTAATTGTTACTTGTAAATGAATATTGAAGCTTATGAGCGTTCATAAGAGATGGCTGCGCTGCTCACAACATGCAACATGTTTGGGAATAGATAAATTAAATCTTTGTGTCTGTTATTACATCTGTGCATCCTAATGACACAATAGCAGTTGTTTTCAAAAATGAAAACTATTGCTACCAACGACCTGTAGCTGCTGAGCCTAATATTTACAAAAAATATAGCAAGGTTTGTTGAAATTTCAACGAAATATTCACAAGAAAAAGTCGTAGCTTCAAAGAAGCCAAGCTGAGGCAATTTTTTTAGGTTCTACAGAGTTTGATTTACGAAGGACAGCTATCCAGTAGAAGGAGGAGATTAGCGTTTACTGTCCTGGTCAACAAGGTCTAGAGAGACACAGTACAACCTCGGATTAGGGGTGGATGGGGGAGGAAATCAGCCATGCCCTTTCAAAGGAACCATCCCGCCATTTGCCTGAAGCGATTTAGGGAAATCACAGAAAACCTAAATCTAAATGGCACAACATGGGTTTGAACCAGGGAACTCCCGAATGCGAATCCAGTGTAGTAACTGCTGCGCCACCTCATTCGATCAGTTATTCAGAAAGTAGTAGTAGGAGGAGAAGAACAAGAAGACAGGCCAAACCAATGAGTATAATGAAAGCGAATACATTAAATCCAAAGAAATGATAGTTTTGTGAAAGTGGAAGAATGGAGACAATAAGGGAGGAGGAGGAGAGGGAGCAGATAATGATTATGTAGATGTAGAAAAGAGGTTTTAAGTGCTTTCTGAAGCACAGACAAGCCTTCATCTCACATTTGTTTGCAGCTATGCCTTTCTCTTTGAGACACTTTATTGATATTTCAATATAACCTTGTGAGATTTTTTTGTAAACATTAAGCGCAGTTGGTTTAAGGTTGTTGGTAGAAACAGTTTTCATTTTCAACTAGAACTGCTGTGGTGTCATGAAACTAATTCCAGATTTGCCAGTAGTCTTCCTCAGTGCAGAACTCGCTATTATTCGTTCACCACTATGCTATTATGTTTCAATTGATGTTATGTCTCTGTCTTCTGTTTGTAACTTCTCATGTTGCCTTCGCAACGAAAATACAATACAGAGATTTTCACACTTTACAGGCAGGCTATTACAGCATGACAGCTTGTTCAGAGTGTAAAAAATTATTCATACATCTACAATATTCCATTACAATTAAGCCTTAAAAAATGATCGAACTGCTTTTTGTATCTGTTGTAACTTTGAAATCGTAACCAATTACCTCATGTCATAGTGAAACTGTATCCAAATATCGAGTGTTATAGCACAAACTGAAACAAATTGCTCTGTGGTACAGCAATAATTAAAACAACTTTCTATATTTAGTAGTGAAATGTAACAAATTACCTCTAGTTACAGGAAGCATTGCAACATATTACCCCTTTTTTCTGAAATTATAACGAATTTCATGTAATTGCAGTGAAAATGTAACAAAATACACCATGCTAGTGAGAAATTGTAACGAATTTACAGCTGAAATGTAAGAACCATCCCATGTTTCTCTGAAAATTCTTCTATTACAGTAAAACTGTAACATGGCATATTGACTCATATAAGATACGATATTGCAGTGCCTTTGTTGTTCAGTTGTACAATGCAATATGTCTTCCAACATGCATGCACTGGTATACAAGAATGGCACCGTGGCAAATACAACTGTTATGAAATACATGACATGTATTCGCAAAAGAACGCTAATACATCTCGTATATTTCGTAATTGTGGGTTGCTGCATTGCCTGTTCCTTTAGACATTCATGCATGTCCAACAGAACAATGCATCGTACTTCCAAACAGCACAGGCACTGTAATAACGTATTTATCCGCCAAAACTGGGCAAGCGACTTTCAATTAAAATTTCTCCCCTGCACAGCAGTAATACTAACTGGATGTAGAAGTCTAGCTTGTAGACATGGTTGCTGACATATGGAAGTTTGTCTCTGGCTATGGGTCACTCTTGGATAGCCAAATGGTAAGGTGACCACTTCCAATAAGTGAGGAATCAGGATTCAAGTTCTCGTCTGGCACAAATATTCATTGTCATCTTTGCATTATACAGTTGACGGTGAATACATTTCATGTGATTCATATAGGAGTGAAAACCCTGTACGGCTAGTGAGCATCGTGGATTTTATACTTAGTGCAAGTGGTCATCTTGGATTCTGAACTTGGCACATTTTACCTACTTTTGCTATGATCTCAGGGTAAGCCCAATGACATTGTAAATTTGACAACCATACAGGTTGAAATACTGCTACCCTGGCAAGTGGCTCACTGTGCGACGATCCTGGCGAGTAAATTACATATTTACAGACTTTTAATACTTTTAGAGAAAGCTTTAAATGCCTGATGGAATCAGGAAATGCTGTAGGTATATCCTTGTTGGTTATTACCTGCTGGGTAACAATGTGGGGGAATGCAGACCAGACAGAGCGTGATTCACCTAGGTGATTTACTCTTTTGGAATACTGCATTCGTACGAGTACATGAAAAAATGGTCGAAAGTCGTTGCAGAAACTTCTTCTGGGATGTTCTGTTGGCTTAGCTCTATAAGGGTTCACAGATTAATTCGATAATATGTCTACACAAATAGACATCACATCTTGGATGGCTAGGGAGTAGGATGGATTGGTCAGGGGGGAAAAGGGGCGAAGGCAACAGTGGGGCTGTGGGTGAGGGCAGTAGTGAGTAAAGAGTACATGGTAAAGGGGGTAAATGGTAAGGGGGTTTGGGGGTGGGGAGTAGGAGATAAAGGGATAGATGGTAAGGGGGTAGGTGGAAGAATGGGACTGGGGTAGTGAGGATAATGGGGTACACAGAAAGATGGGTAGGGAGAATAGGGAGAGGATTAAGTGGGGTAATGGGATATGGGAAAATGGTAGGTGGTAGGGGTAAGGCTCTGAGCACTGTGGGACTCAACTGCTGTGGTCATTAGTCCCCTAGAACTTAGAACTACTTAAACCTAACTAACCTAAGGACATCTACACACCCATGCCAGAGGCAGGATTCGAACCTGCGACCGTAGCAGCAGTGCGGCTCCGGACTGGAGCGCCTAGAACCGCACGGCCACCGTGGCCGGCGGTAGGGGTAAGGGACAGGGCAGGGTGCCAGTGTTGAGGTATGTACAGCTTGGGGGAGAGCTGAGGTAGGGATGAGGATATGGGTAGGGGCAGGGACAAGGACATTGACACAGGCAGTGTGGTGGTCAGGGTGAGTGTGGAGGTAGTGATGAGGGTGAAGATGAGGGTGGGGTTAATTACAAGGATAACGTGGTAGTGTGGTAGTGGGTGAAGGGGGTAGGGGTAAGAGGGTAAGTGTTCAAAGTGGTAGGATATATGATGGTAGGTGGAGGTAAGGGGGAAGGGGGTGAGAAGGTATCAGGTAAGGGGTAAGGGTTAAGAGGAGCAAGAAGGTAGGGGGTAGGAGGTAAAGGAATAGACACTAGGGTAAGAGGTGTGTTTAGGAGTAGGGGTGGAGTTGTGGCAGTGTGGGACTGATGGTATGAACAGTGGTGAGGGGGTTGTGATGGCCACAGCATGGGTTGTACGGGGTAGGTGGTCACAGTGTATGGGAGGTGAATGTTAAGAGATAGGGAAAAAGAGAAATGGGGATAAAAGGGTAGGAAGTAATGAGTAAGTGGGTTAGGGGAACAGGGGTAGGGATATGGATAAGGGGCAATGGTGAGGGTAGGGATGAGAGAAAAGGGTAGGGGTAGAATTATGGGGCAGGAGTATGTATAAGAGTAGAGGTAAGGGTAAGATTTAGGGGGAGGGGCAGGGATAGATGTAAGTTAATTGTTGAAACATGCTGGTTGCACTGGTTTTAATCTTGCCAGTAAACTGTGATCTCAAGTAGAAACCAATGACTTTATTTTCCCATTATTTAGCACTTAGGTTCAGATTCTATATTTACATTACATTACACTAATAGTTGTTCCATAGATCATAAATATGACATTTTGTAGTGGTATGGAACATGTCAATTTAACATAAGTTCTACTTATACAATTTTTCTATTTTACAGTTATTTTTTCATGCCTAAATTTCGTCTGTGGAGCAGAAGGAGTGGTCATTCAAAAATTCTATTAATTTGGTTTTAAATGGTGGCTGGCTATCTGTCAGACTTTTAACGCTATTTGGCAAATTAATCGTTATAGGTACAGAAATCTGGCTGAAGCCAGAGATAAATTCTGCCGAAATTTTTACAAAGGTACAGATGGTTTTTAGAAAGGATAGATTGCATGCAACTGGTGGTGGCGTGTTTGTCGCTGTTAGTAGTAGTTTATCCTGTAGTGAAGTAGAAGTGGATAGTTCCTGTGAATTATTATGGGTGGAGGTTACACTCAACAACTGAGCTAGGTTAATAGTTGGCTCCTTTTACCGACCTCCCGACTCAGCAGCATTAGTGACAGAACAACTGAGAGAAAATTTGGAATACATTTCACATAAATTTTCTCAGCATGTTATAGTCTTAGGTGGAGATTTCAATTTGCCAGATATAGACTGGGGCACTCAGATGTTTAGGGCAGGTGGTAGGGACAGAGCATCGAGTGACATTATACTGAGTGCACTATCCGAAAATTACCTCGAGCAATTAAACAGAGAACCGACTCGTGGAGATAACATCTTGGGCCTACTGATAACAAACAGACCCGAACTTTTCGACTCTGTAAGTGCAGAACAGGGAATCAGTGATCATAAGGCCGTTGCAGCATCCCTGAATATGGAAGTTAATAGGAATATAAAAAAAGGGAGGAAGGTTTATCTGTTTAGCAAGAGTAATAGAAGACAGATTTCAGACTACCTAACAGATCAAAACGAAAATTTCTGTTCCGACACTGACAATGTTGAGTGTTTATGGAGAAAGTTCAAGGCAATCGTAAAATGCGTTTTAGACAGATACGTGCTGAGTAAAACTGTGAGGGACGGGAAAAACCCACCGTGGTTCAATAACAAAGTTAGGAAACTACTGCGAAAGCAAAGAGCGCTTCACTCCAAGTTTAAACGCAGCCAAAACCTCTCAGACAAACAGAAGCTAAACGATGTCAAAGTTAGCGTAAGGAGGGCTATACGTGAAGCGTTCAGTGAATTGGAAAGTAAAATTCTATGTACCGACTTGACAGAAAATCCTAGGAAGTTCTGGTCTTACGTTAAATCAGTAACTGGCTCGAAACAGCATATCCAGACACTCCGGGATGATGATGGCATTGAAACAGAGGATGACACGCCTAAAGCTGAAATACTAAACACCTTTTTCCAAAGCTGTTTCACAGAGGAAGACCGCACTGCAATTCCTTTTCTAAATCCTCGCACAAACGAAAAAATGGCTGACATCGAAATAAGTGTCCAAGGAATAGAAAAGCAACTGGAATCACTCAACAGAGGAAAGTCCACTGGACCTGACGGGATACCAATTCGATTCTACACAGAGTACGCGAAAGAACTTGCCCCCCTTCTAACAGTCGTGTACCGAAAGTCTCTAGAGGAACGGAAGGTTCCAAATGATTGGAAAAGAGCACAGGTAGTCCCCTACCCAGTCTTCAAGAAGGGTCGTCGAGCGGATGCGCAAAACTATAGACCTATATCTGTGACGTCGATCTGTTGTAGAATTTTAGAACATGTTTTTTGCTCGAGTATCATGTCGTTTTTGGAAACCCAGAATCTACTCTGTAGGGTTCAACATGGATTCCGGATCGTGTGAGACCCAACTCGCTTTATTTGTTCATGAGACCCAGCAAAAATTAGATACAGGCTCCCAGGTAGATACTATTTTCCTTGACTTCCGGAAGGCGTTCGATACATTTCCGCACTGTCGCCTGATAAACAAAGTAAGAGCCTACGGAATATCAGTCCAGCTGTGTGGCTGGATTGAAGAGTTTTTAGCAAACAGAACACAGCATGTTGTTATCAATGGAGAGACGTCTACAGACGTTAAAGTAACCTCTGGCGTGCCACAGGGGAGTGTTATGGGACCATTGCTTTTCACAATATATATAAATGACCTAGTAGATAATGTCGGAAGTTCCATGCGGCTTTTCGCGGATGATGCTGTAGTATACAGAGAAGTTGCAGCATTAGAAAATTGTAGCGAAAAGCAGGAAGATCTGCAGCGGATAGGCACTTGGTGCAGGGAGTGGCAACTGACCCTTAACATAGACAAATGTAATGTATTGTGAATACATAGAAAGAAGAATCCTTTATTGTATGATTATATGATAGCGGAACAAACACTGGTAGCAGTTACTTCTGTAAAATATCTGGGAGTATGCGTGCGGAACGATTTGAAGTGGAATGATCATATAAAATTAATTGTTGGTAAGGTGGGAACCAGATTGAGATTCATTGGGAGAGTCCTTAGAAAATGTAGTCCATCAACAAAGGAGGTGGCTTACAAAACACTCGTTCGACCTATATTTGAGTATTGCTCATAGTGTGGGATCCGTACCTAATCGAGTTGATGGAGGAGATAGAGAAGATCCAAAAAAGAGCGGCGTGTTTCGTCACAGGGTTATTTGGTAACCGTGATAGTGTCACGGAGATGTTTAGCAAACTCAAGTGGCAGACTCTGCAAGAGCAGCGCTCTGCATCGCGGTGTACCTTGCTAGCCAGGTTTCAAGAGGGTGCGTTTCTGGATGAGGTATCGAATATATTGCTTCCCCCTACTTATACCTCCCGAGGAGATCACGAATGTAAAATTAGAGATATTAGAGCGCGCACGGAGGCTTTCAGACAGTCGTTCTTCCCGCGAACCATACGCGACTGGAACAGAAAAGGGAGGTAATGACAGTGGTACGTAAAGTGCCCTCCGCCACACACCGTTGGGTGGCTTGCGGAGTATAAATGTAGATGTAGATGTAGATGTAGATGTAACAGAGTTTTTTGTGGCACGGGTCTGACAACCACCCTGGCTGTATCAGTGAGTTTGGAAATCTGACAACCAAGCAGGCTGTACCAGTAACTCCAAGTCAACCATCTTGGACTGATTTCATAGGACAGTGAAAGACCTGACAACCACACAGGCTGTGACAGTATATTCAGGTGCACCATACTGGAATACCATTTTGGATTATAATGCCATGGAAGTATGCGAATATCGCCAGGTCTGCTATTAGATTTTCAACCTACAGGGTAATTACCCATCTTGCTTTTTTTTTAATTTCTCACCCATTTACAGTTAGGACAGGAACTCTACTTCCACGGTGACAAAATTGGAATCGAGGGAAATCCCTGGCTAGTTTGAAATTCTCACCAAATTTTTAAATTTCCCACTTTTTATACACAGAGCAACTGACGTCTCTTAGAAGGATAAGTGTGAGAGAGAAATCTGGGAAAAATGCATGACATCATCTGTGATGCCATAATGGGAATGGGAGGGACATAGAGAGGGTGAAAATATACCAGCACATCACTCTGCATCAGAATTGCCCTAGCTCTACTACTTCCAACAAGCCATCAGCAGCCTCTAAAGAAAGCCAAAGCTGTGATTGCGGTGGACATATCAGTCGTTAGTTAAGTTTCTTCTCTTCTAATGAATGTAATAACAGCCCTCTTCTGGTAATGCTACGTCATATGTGTGTTAGCCAGTTGCAGTATAGTGTTGAAATTGTGACTGTAATAGGGTTTCTTATTCCTGCACTCATTTGTTCCGACATGAGTGCCATTTTTATCAGTGCATGAGCAAATGATTTTACCTGTAGTATTTTAGACAGCAAAACGCTTTATGGGTACATAAGTACTTTACAGTGGTTTTCCGACCTTCCCCAACCTACACTGCAGAGGAAAGGATGCAGAAACAAAAGTAGGGAACTTTCTAGAAGTTGATAATAAGAGTAAATGGTTGAAATGACACTGAGCACTATGGGACTTAACATCTGTGGTCATCAGTCCCCTAGAACTTAGAACTAGTTAAACCTAACTAACCTAAGGACATCGCACACATCCATGCCCGAGGCAGGATCCGAACCTGCGACCGTAGCGGTCACGCGGTTCCAGACTGAAGCGCCTAGAACCGCACGGCCACACCGGCCGGTAATAAGAGTAAATCCGAGACAGTCTTCATTGTGCATATTGGTGCATCTGTGGGATATGTACACAGACTGAAAGAAGCATAACACCCAGTTCACATGGACGAATGTGAATGTAACTTCATGCACACACTCACACATCATCAGCAGATATGTAAACTACTAGAGTCGCAATTCTCTGTTACAGGAAGAGCTTCCACCAGAGTGTATTATTGTTGTTTGTGCTTAGTGTTTTAACAGGCCTAGTAGGGTATACAGGGGGCATCAACAGCGTCAGAGATTGAATTGTCACTGTGAAGGACATGCAGATGGCACATACATGTGTGAGACAATATTAGAAACACCGCCCGCATCTCGTGGTCGCGCGGTAGCGTTTTCGCTTCCCACGCCCGGGTTCCCGGGTTCGATTCCCGGCGGGGTCAGGGATTTTCTCTGCCTCGTGCTGGCTGGGTGTTGTGTGCTGTCCATAGGTTAGTTAGGTTTAAGTAGTTCTAAGTTCTCGGGGACTGATGACCATAGATGTTAAGTCCCATAGTGCTCAGAGCCATTTGAACAATTTTTTTGTTAGAAACACCCAAAGAACTATGAAAGGAGACCCAATGTACATCTGCACTTGACCAGCTCGTCCAGTCGTGCAGTATCCAGATTTTCGGATGTGATAGCGACCTAAGTTGGAGTGCATGGAAACATAAGGGCAAACACACTCGTCATCGAGTTTCCAGTCGAGCATGTCTGACAACCACAAGGAAAAGTAGCTGTAATTATCTACAAATCCCATCATACCTGCTTCTGTCATACAAGAATAAGTAATGTGCTCCCAGGAATATTCTGTGTCACTCTGTCTTATTGGTCAGAGACTACAACCAGATGGAGTACAACCATTTGCAAGCTAGCGTTAAAACTACAAAGCAACGGCTGTGTTTGGAGTGTTGCTCTGACTGGTAAATGTTGACTACTGAAGAATGGTGCTGCAATGTTCCCAGTGAAGAATGGCTGTTCTGATGACCATCGTTCGTGTGTGTGGTGGCAAGCTGGGAGGAGGCCTCATTTTCCAGTGTTTCAGTGTTTTGGAGACGCGCAGTGGTGTTACTGCAAGGTGAAGTGTTGTCACTCTTGTCGTCATGGTTTAGGGACCCGATAAGATTTCAGGTCATGGACAGTAGTAATTGACCTCAACTCTGATGGCACAACGGTATGTCACAGACGTTATGCATTGTTACATTTTACCTCAGTATCGTAGTACCATTTTTCAATATGATGGTGACCATCCACATATGGTACATGCCTCTATGAACTGCTTTCAAGTATTCCCATAGCCAGGAATGTACCCACATCTGTCCCCCGATAGACTGTGTGTGGGACCCACTTGGATGTCAACTCCATTCCAGTGCAGTTATTCAGGATATGGGGGCATTACAACAGTTTGAACCACCTCGTCCAGCTTGCCCCAGGAGGTTAGACAATGGCTTTATGGCACCCTTCCAACCAAATGAGTCCACTCATCCAGGTCAGAGAGATACAGAGTCAAACTGATACTGCCAGCTTCTGTTCTAAATTTGACTCTGCTTTACGACTACTGAAATAACTTCACATTCTCCCTTAATCTATGGAGTTTCAGTTCGTTTTCCTCATTCCTTCTGGGTGATCCACTTTTCTTTGTCAGGCAGTGTATATATGTGAAGAGTTCATTACATGATGCAAGAAACAGTAAGTTTAAAAGATGCCCGCTGTTTCTTGACTAACCAAAAAATATAAATCATCATTTTCTTTGCGCTATTGTCCCGCTTTAAGGCGGGGTCAGCCTTATTACTATGGGTTTGGCGGTGTTTGTGCCAGGGGGTGGCCAGATGCCCTTTCTATCGCCACCCCCAACCCCCCCCCCCCCGCCCCCCAGGACTGAATTAGTGTACCCCACCTACTGTAAGCCATGAAATAGTGTGAATGTTTTCAAATGCGTGTGAGTCGTGTAACTGAGGCGGAACGTGGGGACCAGCCTAGTATTCACCTAACAGGATGTGGAAAACCACCTAAAAACCATATCCAGGTAGTTAATATGCCGGGCGGATTCGATCCGGTGTGCCGCGCCTACCTGAGTCCAGGAAGCAGCTCATTAGCGCTCTCGGCTACCCTGGTGGGTATCAAAAAATCTAAATAGTGATTGTTAATTGTTTGGTGGGACAATCTTTCACCCTTTGAGAGGTAATTCCGTAGCTGTGACCTTCCTATTGAAGAAATACTTCTTAAACCATTTCTCCCTGCCCTGAGTGCCAAGTCAATGTAGCCACAGAAATATGAAAACAGGAGCAACTTCCAAAACGCATTATGTCCACTGGTTGACAAAAGTGAGTTTGATATGAAATCCGGTATTTTATTACCCGCTCTACAAACTCGTGCAATGAGATTGTTTCCAAACGCATTTAACACCTTCAAAACGAGTGCTGAAAAGTAGCAGATGCAACAAATAGCATTTTGTCCTTTAATATGATTGACTCAAATTGCATTAAGCCCAACAGTTGCCTTTATTTTGTTTTTCTAAGCTATGTTGGCTACAATGTAGGACTGGTGGACTGCTGGCTGGAGTGGCCGAGCGGTTCTAGGCGCTTCAGTCTGGAACCGCGTGACCGCTACGGTCGCAGGTTCGAATCCTGCCTCGGGAATGGATGTGTGTGATGTCCTTAGGTTAGTTAGGTTTAAGTAGTTCTAAGTTCTAGGGGACTCATGACCACAGCAGTTAAGTCCCATAGTGCTCAGAGCCATTTGAACCATTTTGAACTGGTGGACTAAAGCGAAACCCTTTAACTGACCAACAATGACCATTTAATGTTAGTTTTCAGTATTACAGCATTGTTGTGTATAAACGTTTATCATTCTGCATGGCAGACGTACAAACGTGTTTGTGCTAAGGTGGAGACTATTATAGTATTGGTGAAGCATACTATGCAAGACAGGTATCTCTGTACTCCTTTTTTTGTAACAAATGTGGCAGGTACAGAACCTACATTTTACATTTGGAAAGAAACGCAGGCAGGTAGAGGGTCACAAGAAATTTCCTCGGCCGTCACCGATTTCTTAAAGAAAATGACCATTGACGCGTCTATTACATTTCTCAGATTGTTCGCGGATGGATGTGCTGGCCAAAGCAAAAGTCAGCACGTTATTCATGCAATTTCTTTCTTGTTATTCAAAGAATCTCCAGTGGATGTGACTGAGGTACTTCTCGGCTTTCTAGTTCGTGGACATTCCTTTTTACCTCCTGACAGAGTATCTGGACGCGTAGAAAAGAAACTTCGTAAAATTTCACAAATATTGAGTCCAAACAGGATGTTTATGCAGAAGTGGGTGAAACAAGGATTTTAGTGAAAGACTGGGAAATATTTTATTTCAAGGAACTAAGTACAATTTAAGGCCTGTAGATGGGATCAGTGATCTGAAATGGATCCATTTGAAGAAATATATGGTAGGTAAAAGGGTAACTGATGTGAAAATCAAAATACACATCATCTAATATTCCGATGATCCTTCAGAGCGCTTTTTGGCATTAGGTAAACGTAGATACAGCTTGAACAAAGTATCAAACATCTCCAAAGTGTCATCACTGATGAGGTTGAAACAAGAAAAGAAAGATGATGTGGAAAAACTACTAAGCCTCAGATATGGAAACAATTGGAGAGTAAAAAATACTTGAATTTTTTACTCAGGCTATCGGCCTTCCATGTAACGAACTTATTGCCCAAGATACTATTTGTGATTGTTTAGCAGAGGAGCCTGTTTTGGGAAAAACATTGTGAACTTTGTTATTGTAAACGAAGCACATTTTGTTATTGTTAATACTTCTGGTGTTAAAATGTTTAACTGAGTGCTAAAAATGTATTTTCAAACAAAAAAAGTATTTTTACCATTTCTATGTCACTGAAAACTAATTAAGACGCACTACGTCCAAAATAGCTTACATTAAAAGGCAGATTGTCCATCACAATCCAACCAGATGCAATTTGCCCATCACTAAAGTGCTCATAGCTTGAAAGTGTAAAAAGTAATTTCCTTGTATTAAACACATTTTGACCAACAGCCCTCCCTGAGTATGTGGTGTAAAATTCGTAAAAATTAATAGAATATTTTTTGCGGTACACGTTTTTCGCTTCTCCTGAAAAATTCACTTTTTGGGACATAGTACGTTTTGAAAAGTAGCTCCTTATACTTTACCCTTAGCTACTATCACAAGGAGAAAACAAGCAACAGAAATCTAATTACTGGACGTCAGATCGTCGAATCAGAGATTAATTTCCACTAAATACTTCCTATAAATTCTCCCCTACGGCCTCTATGAGGTCAACGATCATAGGAGGAAGGCTGGCACGCCGATATGCACGTCGGGAGAAAGTATAACGAATTAAATTGCAACTTTATTAGCAATGTGGAGTGTACCCATCAACTGTATTAAAATGAAACAAGCATAAAATCTAAATAGTAGAGTTGCGTAAGAACAAACAGTATTACTCATTACTATTCAGCGAGGATAAGGCTGTGTCAGGTGCAACATGGGCTCACATGCACTCACACACAGAATTACAAAAGATAATATTTACCATTTTCTAGCCGAAATTGAGTCGTAAAGACTTGCTTATACTCTGCAGCATGCAGAAAACGCGGAATATTATCAAACCCACAATGCACGAAGAGAATCGTGGCCTTTAAAGAACAAGTTACTCTCCATCTGAATTTAGTTAAATGACAGCAAAATTATCACTCGCAAGAACGTCATAACGCTTATAACTCGAAAAATGTGAACTAATTCCCATTCGATATGATAACTGGAGAGGGCATAGGTGCAAGACATCATACTCACCAGGTCTAATTATTTAGTTGTACCAGGAACCACACGACATCTAATTATTTAGTGGTACCAGGCACCTCCTACAGTCAGAAGACACGAGAGACGACGTCTGTTTCCTCGTTCTCAAAATTTTTCCATCGGTTCAATGTCTGAAATTTGAATAAATGTGTCACCAATTTATGGCCCTAATCCTACAAGCAAACAGAGGTACGCATCTTATGGTCTGTTACCGGGAGAATCCTGCACCCTCATGCGCACTGTTCAGAGGCATGTGTGACTTCGCACCGATGCACGTGCCTCCGTGGCTCATCGTGTAACGGTTGCATGCGCCTAGCTTGCACGGGAAGTCGCACTAGAGGCACGGAACTTTTGTAAGAAGAGCCAAGGAAGCCCATGCATCAGTATGAAGTCACACATACCTCTAAACAGTGCGCACGAGGGTGCAGGAGTTTCCCTGCAACAGACGTGGAGACACGTGCCTCTAATTTCCTGTCGGGCAAGCACAGCCGCATGGCGAATAGCCGCAAGGTGCACAGATGTAAACGCTCCATAAGAAAGCCAATCGCAAGGGCACTCATTACGAAAATCCACGCAGATTCGCAACAAAAGACTGAAAAGTTGTTCAGATCAGTCCGACACTCAAGAAAGGAAATAGGAGTAACCCGGCCAATTACTTACTCCTACCACTAGCGCCGAGTTCCAGTACGATTTAAGAACATGTATTGTGTTCGCACATTGTGGATTATCTCGAAGGTAACGATCTACTGACACACTGTCAGCACGGATTCAGAAAACACCGTACTTGTGAAACACAACTAATTCTTTATTTGCACGAAGTAATGAGCGGTATCGACACGTGATCACAAATTGATTCCGTATTTCTACATTTGCAGAAGGCTTTAGACCAGGGCTTAACAACTGGCCGGTTTTGAGCGCGAGTACTCGCGTCTGCTCAGGCACGTGCTCGCGAGCAGTTGCAAGGTCACGGAGTAGGGAGGGAGGGGAGGGAGGGGAAATGTGCGCGCACGTTTGAATAGGGCCGCAGCTTGCCTATTGAAATAGCGCTGACTGTAACGTTTAAAGTACTACGATCAGCTCTAACAGTCACTTCGCTGGTTAAGAATCATGTCAAGTCGCCGTTGTGTAACCCCAACCATGCTTTCGCAGTTCGGAGGAATTGTATCTGTTTACAGAAAAAGATGGTGTTGCAAAATGTTTAGTATGTCACAAAACGCTGAATTCTTTTAGGAAATTTAATTTGCAGCGACATTATATGTCGTATCACGCGAAAGACTACGGAAGTGGAAAATGTGATGGACCAGATCGTGGACAGGAAGTTATTAAACTTAAAAGAAAGCTATCCGAAGAAGATGTGGACGACGAAGGAAAATCAACTGAGGCAGCTCTCAGAGTGAGTTACAAAATTGCTTTGCTTTTAGCAAAATCCCTGCGCCCCTTCACTGATGGCGATTTAATAAAAGAATGTTTGGTAGTTGCAGCGGAACATTTGTGTCCATCTCAAGTTGAACAGTTTCGGATTGTGCCATTATCTAACATGACCATTATGCGTCGCATACAGGACATGGCAGACGACGTCCAGAGCCAGCTTGCAAATATCTGTATAGATTTCATGGCTTGATTCGTCCTGAGCTGCAACTAGAAATTCTTGACCTGCAGTGTGACAGAGAATACAGAGACAAATTTCAGAACAAGAAAAACATTTTGGAATTCTACAGACACTTCCCTCAGGATAGATTTCCCCGTTTGCGCAAACTGGTGGCTACAATAATATAAATGTTCGGTTCCAGGTATGTTTCTGAACAACTGTTCTCTGCAATGAAATGTAACAAGACGCTCCCGAGAAACGCAATGTCTGATCGAAATTTAAACTGCACGCTGTGCCTACGATGCACAAGAAAAATTACTCCGAACATAGACGCAATTGTAAAGGGCGAAAAGTACAAGATAACCGAGAATCCCACACTTCAATGACACCTTTTATTGTGTAACAGTTCACAAATTAATACGAATGTAGAGGCATACACTAAGCTAACAAAATTATGTGGCACGTGTACATTCTCCTTTATTTGTTTCAATTGTCGCAGTAATAATTCGTGAGTGATATCCCTGCAGGTGGCCGCGGATTTACATTGACTGGCGGCAGCTGTTGTGTGCCCCATGTGACTCTCCCCACTCTCCGCTCTGGTCCGGTAGTGGGGGTAGCGTGCTCGCGCTGCTCCGTGCTCGCGCCTTGCTGCTCACAGCTTGCTCCGCGAGCACATATGTTGTGAAGCCCTGCTTTAGACACTTCGTCACAGGAGACTTCTCATCAGATTGCGTGAATATGGAGTATTGCTTCAGTTGTGTGACTGGATACATGATTTCCTCTCAGAAGGCTTACAGTAAGTAGTACTCGACGGAAAATGATCGAGTAAACAATAAATTACTGCAAGGAAATGCTTCAGGCATGCTGCTGTTGCAAATCTATATCAATTATTTTGGAGATAACCTGAGTAGCCCTCTTAGATGATTAGCAAATGATGCTGTCATTTACCATCAGCTAAAATCATCAGAAGATCAAAACCAATATCAAAATGACTTGGACACGATGTCTAAAAGGTACAAAAACTGGCAACTTTTTCTCAATAAGGAAAAGTGTGTGGTCTCCCACATGACCGAAAAAGAAATCCGTTAAATTTAGATTACACCATAAAGCACACAAACCTAAAGGCTGTCAGTTCGAATAAATTCTTAGGAATTATAAGTAAGTAACGTAAGTAGGAACGACCAAATAGATAACGTTGTCGACCAAAGACTATATTTCATTGGCAGAAGACTGAGAAGATACAACAGGTCAAGTATAGAGACTGCCTGCACTACGCTTGTTCGTCCTCTGCTAGAGTACGCCGGCCGGTGTGGCCGTGCGGTTCTAGGCGCTACAGTGTGGAACCGCGTAATCCCTACGGTCGCAGGTTCGAATCCTGCCTCGGGCATGGATGTGTGTGATCTCCTTAGGTTAGTTAGGTTTAAGTTGTTCTAAGTTATAGGGGACTGATGACCACAGATGTTAAGTCCCATAGTGCTCAGAGCCATTTGAACCATTTTTTTGTTAGAGTACTGCTGTGCTGTATGTGATACTTACCAAATAGGACTGACGGAAGATATCGACAACGTTGAAAGAAGGACAGCTTGTTTTGTATTATCGTGAAATAGGAAAGAGTCACGGATATGATAAGCTAGCTATGATGGCGTTTTTAATTGCGATGAGACCTTTACACGAAGTTTCTATCACCAGCTGTCTTTTCTGAATGAGAAAATATTTTGTTTTGGCTACCCTACGTAGGGAGAAATGAGCATAATAATAAAATAAATCATAGCTCGTACGGTTTCTCACGCGCTGTTAGAGAGTGCGACGGTAGAAAACAATCTGAAGATGGTTCGAATAACCCTCCACCAGGCGCTTAAGTGTGAACTGCGGACTAGTCCGTTTCTAAGGGGGGGGGGGGGGCGGTGTAGTCTTCGTTGACAGTCGATCGCTTACGAGATCTGAACTTGTATTAAGATACCTAGCCCTAAGAAAGACAAGTATTCTTGGGTCAAAAGAAACCTAAACGTGTGGTTACTTAGTAGCTGTTGCGTGTAATTCATTGTGTTGTAATTGCAAGTTTAACTGTCACTCTAAAAGTGACGTGTTTTAAGGATATTTAACTTCAAAGTGAAAATCAGAATTGAAGTTTTCTGCAGTTGTTGCGAAAAGTCAGCGATCATACTCACAAAGGTGTAGTGGTTAATCTGTGGAATACATTACGTAGCAACGTTAGACTACACAGAAACAAATAGAATTATCCCTTCAGTTATCTTTAACCCGGTATAAATTGCAATTGCAAAAGTTGGACAGACAAATATAAGTTAACAGAAGGTGAGAGCGAAGAAACCTCGCGTAACCAGAGAAATATTTCAGTGGATGATCGATAGAGGGAAGTACAAAAGATCACCAACCAGTAGGAGATAGGAATACAGCAATGTGAGTCATTTAGGTATAAAATAAATAAGCAGCGCTTGAGAGCCAGGGGAAATGACTTCGGAAAAGTGTAAAGGACCAGAAAAAAGAAATGGTCATCCTAAGGATGTAACGAAGCAGGTATCACTACTGTTAAAAATAAATAAGCAGCGCTTGAGAGCCAGGGGAAATGACTTCGGAAAAGTGTAAAGGACCAGAAAAAAGAAATGGTCATCCTAAGGATGTAACGAAGCAGGTATCACTACTGTTACTATTTCATCAGAATCTGTTTTCGTTTCATGATATGGCTACGAGTGTATTTAGTGATGACAACGAGTTGTGTGTATGCCTACAACATCTAGTGGCAGTGACGCAAATTAAAGAAGCGTAATGCTGCGTGACAAAGCACGCTGAGAACGCGAGTGAACATATTATATTGTGCCTCGGAAAACCCTATTAAACTGCCTCTTGAGGGGAAGACACCTATATAAAAGTTGCACGTCGTCAGATTGGAGTATTTTGGCTCACTTTCTGCCAGTCATTATAAGGCAGTATTGTAGTGATGAAATGGACATCGGAATGTATCTATTGAAGGCAGTCTATGCATGGTTAGCTGCTTTTTGGAGCCAAATGTTCACCTGATACAGCTTTTAAGACACAGGTAAATTTAATGCTCACTGAAGCAACTGATGATTGAAGTCACTTTGGTGTTGTGAAAACTAGTAAACACGTTGTTAGGCAGCCATTACGCCCAGTTAAGTCATTAGTTGATGTAGAGCCAATTATTCGCTCGTCCCAGGAATTTTGAGTTTGGTGTTTTATTACGTAAATCGTGAGTGACTTCCAGATATTTGTTTACAACGACTGAAGTTGTTCCCAACATCGTTACTAAAGCAAGCTGATTCAGTCTCAAAGCAGTAAGTCCTAACGTACAAAAATGCTACTAAGGAACCTTACTTATAGTAATTCAGCTTACAACAGCAACGCCAAGAACTTGTCTTCTAAAGGTAATGTGCCAAATGATTTCTCTATTAAACAACATATCCACTGTGGTAAATAGTGCCAGTAAAAGCCTCACATTCCTGACGTGTAACGAAATTTTGCGATTTTACTGTAGTGGAAACCAGGTATGGTAGTCACATTTTTTTTTCATTTTTTTTACGCGGTCACCAACATAAATATTTGAACTTTTATTTAGCTGACGTATAGTCTATGTTTATAAGAATGTTTGTAAAAATAATTTATGGCATCATAATTATTGTGATAAAATTAGCATTACCTTTTCTATTATGCGATGTTTGTGATTACCGTTGCCGGGATTGGGATGGTTGTCACAGGGATCGGCGTCGCATGTTAACGTTATGTAAAAAATACACGTAGCCGAAGAAACAAAATCCTTTCTATTTTATATATATTATTTCAAGCGAAAGTGGCATTCAAGATTAAAACATAACTATCTTATTTACTACTAACAACACAAAGACAAGCAAAATAATTCTGATGATTGCGCACAAAAAATTCAGTATTCAACATACACAAGGAAAAAAGACTTAGAAGCTAATATCATAGCCTACAATGAAAACTGTCGATTGATAACATTTTAAAATAAAAATTGTTACGACTCTACAAACATAATCTAAAACCTATTCTGGCTATTTTGACAAACGAGGTGGGCACCTCCTGTGCCAATTTCTTGCAGTCTGCACATTGTACCTAGATATCCCTTGATCTGCTTTTTGTAAATGAATGAAGCCATACCATATAATTCAGTCATCGTCTTCACTGTCACAGCTTTGAACTTTCTTTTGTTGTTTATACTTCTTAGTTTAATTTTTTTCATCTGAGAGAAGACGCTTCTTGACGTCTGTGGAACTTTGCTTTTTTCCCTTTTGAGCTCCTCTTTCGCAGGTGCGTCCGTGAGGACAGACGAACATCTCTCTCGGTTGTTGTTGTTCCTTCGTTTTTTCTTTCTCCATCTTTAGTGAAGAGCCTGATGTCTTTTAGAGAAACAATAATAAACTTTATAAAAGAAAAGTAGGATTTATCTCCTGTTTTTCTCAAAGTGACAAGTTTATGAATTGCCAGTACTGTAAGTTATTACGCCAATGCGTGATCTTATATAAACCCAGGCAGTATCTAGCGAACTCCAAAAAAATCTCACAGCAATTCTAAGTCCCACTCACTTAAAATTTAAATTAAAAGTTCTTCAGCAGCGAACTGGCCAAAACTGAAAGTTCCTAAAACCACTCGCTAAGGTCGGGTTGAAATTTCAATATTCGGAATAGCTCCAGAGGAAAATTCTTTAACGTTCACAGTTCAGAAATAGTTCTAAGTATTTCCTAGCGTCATACGCGTAAATTTTATTGGTCCATCTTTATATACGTGAGAAAATTTCAACACTTTCGCGAAGCGACTGCTTTGTCGCTTATACAAAATTCGTCGGAAAAACTGCCCCTGAACACCACCACAATCAGCCTGTTTGCCTCCCAGCGCCGCCAAAATCAGACTCTCCACGCCAAAATAGCTGCCGCATATATACAGGGTGGTCCATTGACAGTGACCGGGCCAAATATCTCACGGAATAAGCATCAAACGAAAAAACTACAATGAACGGAACTCGTATAACTTGAAGGAGGAAACAAAATGGTGCTTTGGTTGGCCCGCAAGATGGCTCTGCCATAGGTCAAACGGATATCAAGTGCGTTTTTTTTAAATAGGAATCCCCATTACTTATTACATGTTCGTGTAGTACGTAAAGAAATTTTGAATGTTTTAGTTGGACTACTTTTTTCGCTTTGTAATAGATGGCGCTGTAATAGTCACAAACGTATAAGTACGTGGTATCGCGTAACATTCGGACAGTGCGGACGGTATTTTCTTCGTGATATACTACCCGTGTTAAAATGGACCGTTTACCAATTTCGGAAAAGATCGATATCATGTTGATGTATGGCTATTATGATCAAAATGCCCAACAGGCGTGTGCTGTTTATCCTGCTCGGAATCCTGGACGACATCATCCAAGTGTCAGGACCGTTCGCCGGATAGTTACGTTATTTAAGGAAACAGGAAGTGTTCAGCCACATGTGAAACGTCAACCACGACCTGCATCAAGTGATGATGCCCAAGTAGGTGTTTTAGCTGCTGTCGAGGCTAACCCGCACTTCAGTAGCTGACAAATTGCGCGAGAATCGGGAATCTGAAAAACGTCGGTGTTGAGAATGCTACATCAACATCGATTGCACCCGTACCATATTTCTATGCACCAGGAATTGCATGGCGAAGACACTGAAAGTCGTGTACAGTTCTGCCACTGGGCACAAGGGGGGTTGGGTTGGGTTGTCTGGGGGAGGAAACCAAACAGCGAGGTCTTCGGTCTAATCGAATTACGGAAGGATGGGGGAGGAAATCGGCCGTGCCCTTTCGAAGGAATCATCCTGGCATTTGGCAGGAGCGATTTAGGGAAATCACGGAAAACCTAAATCAGGTTGGCCGGACGCGCGATTGCTGGGCACAAGAGAAATTACAGGACGGTGACAGATTTTTTGCACGCGTTCTATTTAGCGACGAAGCGTCATTCATCAACAGCGGTAACGTAAACCGGCATAATATGTACTATTGGACAACGGAAAATCCACGATGGTTGCGACAAGTGGAACATCAGCGACCTTCGCGGGTTAATGAGTGGTGCGGCATTATGGGAGGAAGGACAATTGGCCCCCATTTTATCGATGGCAATTTAAATGGTGCAATGTATGCCGATTTCCTACGTAATGTTCTACCGATGTTACTACAAGATGTTTCACTGCATGACAGAATCTCGATGTACTTCGAACATGATGGATGTCCGTCACATAGCTCGCGTGCGGTTGAAATGGTACTGAATAGCAAATTCATGACAGGTGGATTGGTCGTCGAAGCACCTTACCATGGCCCGCACGTTCACCGGATCTGAGTACCCCGGATTTCTTTCTGTGGGGAAAGTTGAAGGATATTTGCCATCGTGATCCACCGACAACATGCGCCAGCGTATTGTCAGTGCACGTGCGAACATTACGGAAGGCGAACTACTCGCTGTTCAGAGGAATGTCGCTACACGTACTGCCAAATGCATTGATGTTGACGGGAATCATTTTGAGCATTTATTGTATTAATGTGTTATTTACAGGTAAGCACGCTGTAACGGCATGCGTTCTCAGAAATGATAACTTCACAAAGGTACATGTATCACATTGGAAGAACCGAAATAAAATGTTCAAACGTACCTACGTTTTGTATTTTAATTTAAAAAACCTACCTGTTACCAAATGTTCGTTTAAAATTGTGAGCCATATGTTTGTGACTATTACAGCGCCATCTGTACAAAGCGAAAAAAGTGGTCCATCTAAAACATTCATGTTTCTTCACGTACTACACGAATATGTAATAAGAGATGGGGTTTCCTATTTAAAAAAAAAACGCAGTTGATGTGCGTTTGACCTATGGCAGCGCCTTCTAGCGGGCAAACCATAGCGCCATCTGGTTTCCCCCTTCAAGCTAGACAAGTTTCGTTTTTTGTAGTTTTCTCATTTGATGCTTATTTCGTGAGATATTTGGCCCGATCACGAACAACGGACCACCCTGTATATGTATTGTAACATGATTCAAAACAAAATTCTTTTTTCTTCTGGAACATGTAAAAGCTATATTGATATCGCTATACATATGTATTATACATGAATCTGGTTACGAATTTTCTCAGCTTTTCATGGCATTACATCCACTAGTTTCTTGTAAACTCTAATTGTATTGAAGTTAAAATGAACAATCGAGACCGCAATAATATTTCTTTACTAACCGGTTTCTAGTTAAGTACAAGCGATCTTCAGAAATTTTCCCCTCTATGGCTGGTGCTGTGAGCTCCTCGGATTTCTCATGATACCAAGTGGTATTACGACAAATCCAAGGAGCCACCAGCACCAGCTACAGAGGGCCAAAAATTCTGAAGATGGCTTGTACATAAGGCGAAACCGGTTAGTAAAAAAATATTATTGGGAACTCGACTGTTGTTCCTAACTTAAATGTAACATCAGGTCGCTGCTCTCCATAGATTATGTTGTGAAAAGTTCTAATTATATAATGGAAAACGTAATGTGTTGTACATTCGCTATGGATGGAAACAGTAACCAAATGTACTCATAATTCCCTAACAACGTTTTTTTTTTTTTTTTGTTTTTACAGTACTGATGCTATTTTCAGTTGCTCTTGACGAAGACAGTGGTGGAAGTCGTCGAAAGCTCGAGGTTTTACCCTGAACTGTCGCTGCTAGAAATCCGAGAATGTTTTATGCAACAGAGCCGTCGTGAAAAACTTCGTTCTCAGTTCACTATTTTTCTGTGGAAAATACACACCCCTGCCTTTGTTTCAAAACCGATACAGCTTATAACAATTCTTTTTTCGATAATCTGGTAGATTTCTTCGAGATCTATTTATGGACATTTTGTTTATAAAAATCGGCACAGGCGTTGTCAAATTATAAATTTTTCAATTATTCTTTCCACAAAATATTTAACATAAAATAACTTCGAAACTATAGATCGTCTCGAGGGCGCGTCTAAGCCCCCGCACTCGTCAGAATTTTCTCCTTTTATTTGTAGCAGCGGCTTTCAGTATCTTAATGGGTACACTCTTTTATTGGGATATCGTGTGTTCAGCACTTAAGCTGGTCGCTCTGGTCAGTCACGGAGGCCTTTTCCTCCATTCTCTGCCCCCAAAAGCCAGTTATCAAGAGAATCTTTTCCTACATTCTTGGCCCCTACAAACAGTTGGCATGGTAAATTCTGACCACATTATTCAGAGCATCCTGAACGTCCGCTAGTCACGAGGATTTCTCATACTTCCAGCATGACCAGACAGCAGAGGATCAAAGAGCTGCGACAACTAGCGATGGAGTTTCAAAGCTGGCTCAGTGGTCTGCTACCACTCATCCATTACTGTCAAATGCATGCTCGCTCGGCTACGTCTGTCCTTTAACCCATAACATACCGCTCACACAAAACCGCATCTGTTCTTAAACTTTATGGACACCTTTTTCGGGGCAATATTGTCTTAGTACTCCATAATTAGCTCCAAATACTGCTGTAGGCTCTTAGAGCCATCCCACGTCTTAAAGCACAAAAAATTCAAGAAAACTTCAACTTATGCAGCAGCACTTTCTACCCTAAGCATTCTAACTTAAGTTTTGTAACAACAAAATAAATCCTAGTCACTAGTGCCTCTAATCGAGTGTTTGGTGTGTGTGTGCGAGTTACAATTTGTTTGGAAAACACAATAAACGAAGGAGAATCTGACTTAAACGTAAGTGGTCACAGTTCCACTTTTTAAATTATTTAGTTGAATTTCTTTACTTTGTAGTCTCCCTCTTTCTTTATCCTGGAAAATAATTTTTCGTCGCACATTTCTTTGTATGATTTCCCACTACCTTCCGTTCCCTTCGTAGATGCCATCCTGGTTCGTTAGAATGATGCAGCATTCATCATTGGCACATTTCAGGCTGTCCTGCCAACCAGTTTACATGACACTAACAATAAAAACAATCAGCCTAGGAGTTTTCTACGATTTACAAACGCGTGACCACCAGAGACCGGTTGGGTCGAAACCTACCCTCTCTCCCCATCAGACCTGACACAAACAAGACGAAATTTCAGGGTGAAACCTGAGACAGATTAACAGATAATGGTGTTTTCAAGGAAATCGTGTGAAGTACATACTTTTCATTTCGACGGCAACAACTTGTTCCATTCAGGAACAGAAAGGCCCAAGTCATTGCAACTGTACTACTTCAAGACAAAGTTTCTCGCACCAAAAATGAAATCAAGATGTAGCGTAAAGAGTACTCAGAATTGGATACATAAGTGACTGGTGTCATGAAAAAGCATCAGCAAAAGAATCTAATCATCTTCCTAACAAAAAAATGCCATTGTTGTACTTCAGCATTTCACTGTAAGCTTAACGTCGAGGATTTTTTTTTTTTTCAAAATAAAGCTAATCCAGAGCAATCCATTAAATAATGCTGTAGATGAATCTACCTAAACCCCGTTGATTACACAAGCCCAAACCAGAATATCAATTATGCATAAATAAAACTGAAGTACTGTAATATTAACTTTAAGCAACTTTTTAAATTAAATTTCTCATCATCGCTGACTGAGACTTTAATCATCAGCTGGTACCCCCACCCCCCCAGGCACCAAAACTATTTTGGTGTGTGACCAAAACAAAGTTACTTTTCATACCATGATGCTTCAGCACCTACCTAATTATACGAAATCACTAGGAACAATTTTCTTTCATATTACATTCATCCCCTTCTTTGTTTTCAAATTATTCACACAGTAAGGACTGCACAGTCATAACAGCTATTGCCACTTGTTGAGCAATACTTCTCCTCCTCTCTGACAACTGCAGCTCACGATCTCTCAGCTGATAAACGAGTACGACCACAACAGAGCATCAAGTTAAGTGTTTATCTTTTTCTGTTTTTTCCTCTCATTATATTTATTAAATTTCGTGTTTGGTTTTCTGTTTAAGAGGTTTCATCTTGCATTTTTGCATGTGTAAATTTATTCAGTCCGTAGCGCAATAGTTTCTCACTGAACAGACAGCTACATAGTTCATTAACGCATCAACATCCATTGATGACACATAAGGAGGGTAGAAAGTTGCATACCCAGAATTCTGTTTGATTTTAACGTTTACTTCTATAGTTAGTGTTCTTAGGATAGTTAGGATGTGCGCATACTGCGTGCGGACGCATGAGGAACTGGCTGTAGTTCACGATCAACTGAATGTGCTTTTGGCTACAGTCAGTAACCTTCATGCTACTGCCTCGAGGTGCATAGGTGATGGAAAATCTAGCTCCTCGGATAGGAAACTTCAGGTGTCGCTTATTTTGCACACGGGCTCTGTTTTCAAGGCACCTCCTAGCGCACCCGACTCGGTGGACCCGCCCTCACAGCATGTTGAGTCGCCGATGGTAAAGCGTTCGCTTCGCCACAGGAAGAAGGCCATTGTTGAGACTGGCTGCCTGGTCCCGCCCGTTCACCCTGTGAGTGGACAGGTGGCCGCTCCTTCAGCAGGGTCCAGGCAGTCATACGGAGGGAGGGGTTTACTAGTTACTGGGAGATCCAATTTTAGGTGCATTGTGGAGCTCCTATAGCGTTCAGGCCTGGAAATAAAGGCAATGTGCTCTCAGTCTGTCTACCAGTGGACATCATCCGTGATGTCGAGGTGGCCTTGCCTGTGGCTATCGAGCGTGCAGGGTGTAGTCGGCTGCAAGTTACGGCTCTCGACGGCACCAACGAGGCATGTGCTCCGAGGCGATCCTCTGTTCGTACAGGCGGATGGCGGAGTTGATGAAGACTGCTGGCCTCGCGCGTGGGTTGCAAGTAGAGCTCGCAAATTGCAGCACCGTTCTCAAAGTTGATTGGGGTCCTTTGGTTTGGAGCTGAGCGGAGGATCTCAACCAAAGGTTTCGTCGACTGTGTGTAGGTCTTGGCTGAAGATTTCCAGACCTGCATTGTCGTGTGAGGATTTGTATGACACCCGTTGATAGGTATGGGATGCACTACACAAAGGAACAGCTACTCGGATAGCGCAGTACTTGTTGATGCACATGTGCGTTTCTTAGGCTACGCAGTACTTTGAGGTGCTCTGATTAACACTCTCCAGTCTATATGCAGCAAGGGAAGTCAAACAGCGTTCACAATAAAGGCACTTCGACTGCCGTAATTTTATCAGTAGACTATCGAAGTATTCGTAATAAAGTTCCGGAATTTACTGCCCACCAGGAAAGTTCTCTCGCTCAAATTACTCTTGGGACCGAAAGCTGGCTGAAAACAGAAGTGGAAAGCTCTGAGATATGTAGCAAGTAATGGAACATATATTCAAAAGGCGGATTAGAGGCCGTAGGAGGGGGAGTGTTAATTGCAATTGACAAAAATAGAGTCTCTTTTCACGTAGAAAATGTCTGACAGTGGCGTACAACAACTGTAGGTGAAACCAAATTAGTTGTTGAATATTTTTACCAGACACCCGACTCTGCTGTGACAGTTCTAGAGTAATTCAGAGGAAGTCTACGGTCAAAAGCGAGCAAATACGCAGATCATGCAATACTAGTTGCAGGCGACATTACCCTAACGAGTGTAGACTGGGATGTCAATGGATTCATTGCTGGGGGTAAAGACAGACACTCATGCGAAATACTTTAGAGTAGGTTTTCTGAAAACTGTCTTGAGCAGCTAGCTCAGCAGACCACAAGCAATGGAAATGCCTTAGATCTTGTAGCTACAAATACGCCAGACCTTATCCACAATGTCAGACAAAATCAGGGATTACCGATCAGGATGTCATTACAGGATCTATGATTACGAAAGCTAAGAATTCAGTCAACAGTTCTAGGAGAGTGTTTCTGCTAGATAGAGCCGATAAGCAGTTACTAGCATCTTACTTAGACAGTGAACTGGTTTCACTTGGTTTCAGTAAGATGTATGTGAAGGAATTATGGGCCAAATTAAAGCAGATTGTAAATCGTGGTCTGGAGTGCTATGTGCCTAGTAAGTGGATAAAGGATGGAAAAAACCCAACATGGTTTAATAACGAAATTCGGAGGATGCTGAGGAAGCAGAGATTGTTGCACTCTCGGTTCAAAAGGGAACGCACGAATGTGGATATGTGAAGGCTAGTAGAGATTCGTGCGTCTGCAAAAAGATATATGCGCGAAGCATGCAATAGCTACTACATTCACATTTTAGCAAAAGATCTGATAGAGAACTTGAGAAACCTCTGGTCTTGCGTTAAATCGCTAAGCGGGCTAAGGCTTCTATTCAAAATGTTGAAATGTGTGTGAATTCCTAAGGGACCAAACTGCTGAGGTCATCGGGCCCTAGACTTCACTCTACTTTACCTAACTTAAAAGTAACTTACGCTAAGAACAATGCATATACCCATGCCCGAGGGAGGACTCGAAACCTCCTACGGGAGAGACCGCACAATCCGTGATAGGGCGCCTCAAACCGCGCGGCCACTCCGCGTGGCGGCCTGTATTCAGTCCCTTGTTGACCAGTCTGGTGTGGCACCTGAAGACAGCAAAACGACAGCCGAAGTTATAAATTTCACGTTCAAGAGATCTCTCACACAGAAGAATAGTACAAACACATCGTCATTTGACAATCGCGCAGACTCCCGTATGGACTACATTGTAATAAGCATACCTAACGCAGAGAAACAACTGAAAGATCTGATAGCAAATAAATTACCAGGTGCGGACGGAATCCCAGTTCGAATTTACAGAGCGTACTTTACGGCATTGGCCCTTTACCTTTTATCATGAATCTCTGTCCCAGCACGAAGTCTCAAGCGACTGGAAAAAGCACAGGTGACTCCAGTGTATAAGAAGAGCAAAAAAACGGACCCGAAAAATTACAGACCAACATCCTTAACTTCTGTCTGCTACAGAATCCTTGAACATATTCTGAATTCGACTGTAATAAACTTTCTTGAGACTGAGAAGCTTATTCCCACGAATCAGCATTGTTTTAGCAAAGATCGCCCGTGCCAGCCTCCCCTTGCCCTTTTTCTCGCATGATATATTGTGAACTATGGATGAAGGGCAACAGGCAAATACCATTTCTCTAGATATCCGGAAAGTATTTGACATAGTGCCCCACTGTATGCTATTAGAGATGGTACGATCATATCGAATAAGTTCAGAGATATGTGAGTGGCTCGAAGACCGCTTAAATAACAGAACCCAGTATGTTGTCTTCGACGGCAAGTGTTGAACAGAGACAAGGGTACCTCCAGGAGTGCCCCAGGGATGTGTGAAAGGAACGCTGATGTTCCCTATGTACATAAATGATTTGGTTGACAGGGTGGGCAGCAATCAGCGGTTGTTTGCTGATGATGCTGTGGTGTACGGTAAGGTGTTAATTTGATTTGAGTGACTGTAGCGAGATACAAGACAACTTAGACAAAATTTCTGGTTGGTGTGATATGGAAAAATGTAGTTGGTGCAGCTGAGTAGGAAGATGAAACCTGTAATGTTCGGATATCCCGTTACTAACATCCTGCTTGAAACAATGAAGTCGTTTAAATATCTGGGCGTAACCTTGCAAAGCGATACGAGGTAGAAAGAGAATGTGAGAACTGTGGTAGGGAAAGAGAATGGTGGACTTCGGTTTATTGAGAGAATTCTAGGAAAGAGTGGTTCACCTGTAAAGTGGACTGCATATAGGACGCTGGTGCGTGCTGTTCTGGAGTACTAATCTAGTGTTTGGGGTACCACGTCGGATTGAAGGAAGACATCGCAGCAATTCAGAGGCGGGCTGTTAGATTTGATACCGACAGGTTCGTACAACACATAACTGTCATGGGAATCCCTGGATAGAAGGCGACATTCTTTTTGAGAAACGCTATTGACAAAATTTAGGGAACCGGCATTTGAAGCTCACTGCCGCCAACATACATTTCGTGTAAGGACTACGAAGGTAAGATATGGGCTCGTACAGAGGCATATAGACAGTTATTTTCCCCTCGCTCTATCTGCGAGTGGAATGGAAATGGAAGTGACTAGTAGTGGTACAGCCACGTTCCGTATGTAGATGAAGATATATATGTAGATACTCTGTCATCCTACAATTAAACACATCTGTCCTGAGTTAACCCATTCAAAATTCTTACGTCTAGCAACAATAATAATACTACCCCCAAAATAAATAAATACAAACACATCTCCTCACCAAAATTACACCTGTTAATGGAAACTCCACCGTTTTCTTCTCTCCCAGTATGATCATAAAAATCCCTTGCTATTCCCCTAATAGACCTTCCAGTATCCACAGGAGCAGTCTCAGATACCTTTCCTACTTTGAGATATATTATGGCTCTACCTCTTCAAGATATTCATGCTTCAATTCATTCTTAGTCAAAAGGTCCTCCTCTACTTCATGTATACGGTCTTCCAACACAGTATACATATTTGATCCCCACTGAATGGGTGAGTCTCATCGTTCCCTGCATATATCCAGTCAAAAGCTTTTTTAAATTCAAGACTCCCTAAACACAATCCCCCTGAAACGTCCCCTTAGAACAATTATACACAACTGTGCTTAAACTGACACATAATATTTTTAGCGCAACGCAATCTGACTATCAAAAATCCCTACAAAAGAATGGCCCTGACTAACATTAACCTATACCTTTCACAAATCACTTACCTCACAAAAATCTTCGTTACTCGAACTACTGCAATACAGCGAGCGCCACTACTGCCAGCTAAATAAAAGATTCGAACTACGGAAGGCACTAACTACTGATAGGCATAGTTAGCAAATGAAATATTTTAATAGAGAACAAACAGTGTATTTACCTTAATAGTGTTGAAAAATACTAATATACGTAGCAGTTCATGACATCCAGTCTTACAAATTTCAAAACTCTCCCCACATCCACCACTGCTGGCGGCTCACCTCCAACTGCGCAACGCTACGCGCTGTTAACATCCAGCTGCCCAACACTACAATGGCAGACAACAATGCAAACTAGCCACAGACTGCACACAGCACAGCCAGTGATTTTCATACAGAGCGCTACGTGGCGTTACCAATAAGAAAACCTAAATAGCCTACTTACACCCCTCCAGAACTTCATGAAAAACTAATTTTTTGCCTCTACATATTTCTGGTCTCAATTCTTGGAGATATATTTCAGAGCCTACCAATTCCTGACTTTATGATTAAATTCATGTTTATGCGTCCAGTCTGTTTTTAATTCACTCCCACACACACCCACATGCTGATTCTCATTAAATTAAGAAAGTCTGAATTTCATCATCATCATCCCCCTTTTACTATCTGACCTATTATTTACCGTATATTACTCCCCATCCTATCTATTCCCATCACAAACACACATTCTCTCCCAAAATAACTGAAAATATGAAAAGCATCTTTGTAAATATGATCCTCCTCATCGAGCTTCCACAACTGCTTAGCATAATCATGCTTACTGCTAACTCCATCTTCCAGTGCCCACTTCTGGAACCACATGGCCCTGTCTACCCAGTAAATAAAATCAAAGACACATTCCTCCTAGCTCTCCCAAGATTCAACAAATAAATGTGCATGCTCAACTTCATTCACAAGAATGGCAAAAGACTTTGACATTATTAGGATTTATTGAGTCACATGCAGTTTCTACCACGAAATCATTATTTGCAGCTAGATTATGCAAACCACAAAGACTCTACACAGAAATATGAGAGACAGGTCCTACAGCCCACTTACAAAATTCATTTAATATAGGACTCACTGCCTCACCAATGTCACTGGAGTATATACCCTCTCCTACTTCCCCATCCAGAAAAACGCTATATTCAGGCACTATTGCCTCCATATTATTATCTGCATGCTGTAAGACATTAGAATGAGGCACTGTTGCCTCTGTATTATCAACACTGACATCCACGGACACTAATTTAATTGCAGTCATGTTATTTCTGTTGCCAGTCTCATACTCATTTTCAGCATCACAGGTACATTCATCTTCTCATGTTGTGCATCTGATCCTGATTCATTAAGTATAGTTGACAGACTAATACAATTTTCTATACAACTCGTAACACTGCCAACTCTTTCATCAAATAAACACCCGATGTTACTTTCTCCCCTTCGACTCTCAATTCTCCACAAGACTTTCTAATGTTTGAATTCTTCTTGCTGTACTGCTTAAACCAATCTTCGAATAAACTTTCATTGCCCGAAACTACACCCATTCCACAACTTCTTTCTTGCCTTCTGTCTTTACTTTCATTACAGTTACTATTACTCCTAAAAAAACCACTGTTTTACCTATAACCATTTTCCCATCAATTGGCGCTATTGTTTGCATTTTTCTTGCCCCAAAATAAACCATACTTGGAAGAATTAGTAGTTTTGCGAAATCTGTTCCAGTTGTCCGCTGTTATTTTGTTCCCCCTTCTACACCCATTTTCTTGCAGTTGCTTTGGTTGGTTTCTATGATTTTTCTTATTATTGATTCCTATTTTCACCATTCAACCGCCCACTGCTTCCTCTCTACTTCTCACCCAGGTGCCTATGTCTGCTTTGATCCTGCTGGTTATTACCACAATTCCTGCGACTCCGATCCTTGAGATGATTCATCTGATCGTTTCCTTCATTATTCCTCCTATAACTTGGCTTGTGGCACAGTGCCTGTTCCATCCTTTCAATGAAATCTAGGAAAATTTCAGTTAAATCAGTAGGACAATGTATTAACTCCCACTGCAAACTTTCTGACAACCTCCTTCCTAAAGCGGAGATTCCAGTAAATACCCCGCCCCCCCCTCCCATTGTCTGTCTAAATGCACCAACTTCCTTAGTTCCCCTCATAGTATATCTGATCTCTCTTCCTATCACCCCCCCCACCCCCCGCCTTTGTACATTTGACCGTTCAGAAAATCATTCTGCAACCGAATTTGCTTGTCTTTGCTCCAGTACCTATTTCAAACGATTTTTCAAACATCTCATATGAAGAAACTCATCGGAACATTCATATGCCCTTGTCTGGGCAGAGCCTTCAATCTATTCACAAACTTACCTTTACGTTCATCAGACATACCAGGAATAAGACACTCTTTGTATGCTGCAAGGAAATCCACAGCACGGTACTTAGTCTCACCTGAAAAGATTTCATCATTAGATGCCTGCATTACAGGCCACCCAACATTGCCAGAAAAAAGTATAATTCTAGGATACTCGACCTATTTTTCCCCTTTTCAGTTAAAAAATTATTCATTGCAACCACGTATTCCATCTCTTTCATTAGACTGCCTGCCTGTGCTTTCCAGTTCACCTATCAACGAAGTTTTAGTTCTATCATCGCCAGCCACAATCTTTTATTCACTATTTACACCGCTTCCCCGTGTCAGTCTCATCCTTCGATTCAGTCGCAACAGAATTAATTCTTGTCAGGAGATTTTGCTGCACAGACCCAAGTTTTGCAGTTAACTCATTCAGATGACTATTTAAATCCCCAGTTTTATTACTTAAGTTCACTACAGAGCTTCTTAAATCCACAATGTCAGTTTTCAAACAAGCTAGCAAATTTTTCCTCCCATGGTATTTTCCCTAATACATGTTGCCATTGTAGGCTTTGAGGCTCACTCCCACTCCCCATTGAATCTTAATCACTCACTGATTTCTTAATTTCGTGCTCCATCAGTGTGGTTGGCAAGAGAGCTGAAATTACAAACAAATTAACGCACCAGCTGCAACACTTAACATTGTCGTTTGCTGCGGCTCTGCTGATGCTGAAGACGACTGCTATTGCGGTGAAATGTGTGTGTGGACTAACTGTAGACCGCTTTCCGCAGCTGCTGCCTGTAAAGTCACGTGAAGTGGTGCGATCGCAGCTGCAACTTCCGGTTAGGTGATAGGCGCGGCTCAGACTATAGTCTACACTAGCCTCTGCTGCTTCAAAGTTTCTTGTGGATCGCAGCAGCGATTTCATCTGCATACCTGCTCTGCCTTCTGAGTTACTTCAGTGTGAACAATGCCGGACCGAGACCCCATATGTGACCCGACTGTTCAATTCAGATGGATACTATCTTATAAATAAAGTAAAAAAAGCAACTGAAACTGTGTATTGAAAGTTAATGTCCAAAAAACAACTGAATTATCTCGAAGCTCACAACAATACTGTGTCAATTTTCAGTCAGTAGGACTCTAGCAAGGGCCACAGTAATTGGCTGGATTTTTTTTGGATGCGTGTAAGTCTAGCAGGCAACGAATACCTCGTCGCCCTAAAATCCTCAACAAAAAAAGTAACTACCAGTTAAATGCAGTCAGGAAATAGTCTAAGGAGAGTTCACTACATTCACGGATCAAAGTTAATAAAAAGTGATTCATTTCCTGCTTTTCTCAAATTAACAACTTCATGAACTGTCAATACTGACTGTATTACGCCAATGCAAGAACTGGCAGTATGCCGTGATCTCTAAAATCTCGTTTAAAATTCAAATTCAAATTTCCTCATTTGCAAACTGGCGAAAATTGGAAGTGGCCAACGACCTTGCCACAGTGGTAACATCGGTTGCCGTCGGATCACCGAAGTTAAGCGCTGTCGGGGTGGGCTAGCACTTGGATGGGTGACCATCCGGTCTACCGAGCGCTGTTGGCCAGCGGGATGCACTCAGCGCTTTTAGTGCAAACTGAGGAGCTACTTGATTGAGAGGTGGCGGCTCCAGTCTGTAAACTGAATTACGGCCGAGAGAGCGGAGCGCTGACCACATGCCCCTCCGTATCCGCATCCGGTGATGCCTGTGGGCTGAGGATGCCATGGCGGGCGGTCGGTACCTGTGAGTATGGTACGTATGCTGTGCAAAATTCATCGAAGAATCTCTCTAACTTCTGAAGAAAAGTGTACCTATAGCAACAAATGCCGCCATTAGTAATTGAAAAAAAATGATGAAATTTCGCGCGTAAAAAAATTTATTTTGTTATTTTTTCGAACTTCCACTGCAATGAGTGTGAATCCTGAACCATTCCTGAAGATACTGACAAAGTTTTATGAATTTATTTGTAAAAGTGTAGACGCTGGAAATTAAAATGTCCTGTGATGCTTTTCCTGCTCCAAGTCGACCCGTTTGTCGTCCTACCCCCCTTAAAGTTTACACTTTCCAAAAAATATTTAACATCAAATAATTTCAAAACTGTACATCGTCACGATGGTGCGTCTAAACTCTCGGATTTTCCATAATTTTCTCCTTTTATTTGTGGTAGTGGTTTTCAGCACCTTAACGAGTATAATTTTTTATTGGGATGTCGTATATTCAGCATTTTCGTTCGCCCTTGAGCCAGCTATGGAGGCCTTTTCCTGCATTCTTTGCTCCCAACAAGCAGTTAGCACGGGAAATTCCGACGACGTGTTTTCAGAGCATCGTGAACGCTACTGGTCACCAGGATTTCTCATACTTCCAGAACGACGCAATAGCAGAGGCTCAAAGAGTGCCGACGACTAACAGCTGAGCTTCAAAGATGGTGCTGGAGCCACTGTGGGCAGTTTTAGTTGGCCCTGATGTGGTCAGTTACCTTATGGTATAGATGTGCGCTCTCGCAGCTATGTCTGTCTCTCGTTTAAGAGATAACAAACAGTGCACGGAGAGCTGGCTCTCAAAGTTTATGTACACCTTTTCTGGGGCTCTATCATATCAAGTTGTGTCCTATTACAGTAGTGCTAAGCAAAAGAAACAGTACGGTATCGTCGCAAGGACATATGTAGCATATAAAAATGAAAAGACATCAACATTAAGAGTGCAGGAGGTATTCCACCACTAAACGAAGGGGGAGAGTGGATAGTTGGAAAGAGTACATTGAAGGCTTCAGTGAGGGAAATGAGCTTCTCATGGTGTGGCAGAAGCTAGAATGGAAGTTGATATGGAGGGCATAAGGAATTTAATATTAGAGTCAGAGTTTAACAGAGCTTTGTTAGACTTGAGTTAAAATAAGGCGGAAAGCATAGATCATATCTCCGGAGTTTCTGAAACGATTGAGGCAAATGTCAATTAACGACTATTAAGTTGGTGTGTAGAATATATGGTACTGGAGCCATACCGTTACACTTTCTGAAAAATATCATCAATCTAATCCAGAAAACAGCAAGACATATAAGTGCGAGAAGCATGGCAGAATTACCTTCACAATTCAAGCAACCAAGTTACTGACAGGGGTAATACACAGAAGAACAGGAAAGAAACCAACAGTTAGATGACGGTCAGTATGGTTTCCCAAAGATTACAGCATCAGAGAGGCAATTCTGAAGTTGCGCCCCATAATGGATGCACGATAAGAAATATCTAGACACCTTTATATGATTTGTCTACTTACAAGGACGTGTTGAAAAGTAACTACTCCGATTTTTTATACAAAAATCATTATAGCATTTTAAACAAAACAAACGTTACTAATATTTATATCTTTGTTCTTTATGTCTACATATTTGCAGCCCTCATCCGCTAGGGGGCTCCATATTGTTGCACGTAACATGGCAGTATGTAATGTAATTATGTCGGTGTGTTAGAAACAGGGAGCTGTAATAGATTTTCGAATTCCATAAGTTCGTTCCCACACAGAGCACCCTCTCCACCCACATGACCGTGCCAGACTGCACACGCGCGCTGTGACATCTGCAACAGTCTGACATCTTGGGTCCCCCGCCATCGACCATCCTCCGTACTGTTCTGACTTGTCCCCATCCAATTTTCATCTGTTTTCAAAACTTGAAGAACTCCTTCGAGGACTTCACTTTGATAGTGATGAAGTGGTACAACAAGAGATGTTGTTGCGTCTCCGTCAACAAAGTCAAACATCTTACAGTTTACGGTATCTACAAACTGCTCTCTTCTTGGAACAAATATGTACATCGCCTGGGCGACTTGCTGAGAAATAAATACGTAGACATGAAGAATAAAGGGGTAGAGTGTTAATGAGGTTTGTTTTATTTAAAAATCCTTCGGAGCCATTATGTTTCGTGACACCTTCGTACAAATTATGTGCGGCAACCTAAAACTGTACCAGATGTCGTAAATACTCATAAAAATGGATGAGGGGTGTAGGAAAAGGCAGGTAATATACAACATACATAAGAAGCAAAAAGGAACAATAAGAAAGGAAAACCAAGAACGAAGTGTCGGATAAAGAAGGTTGTAAAAAGATGATGCAGTATTCGTCCGTTGTTGCTCAGTCTCTATCGGAAAAGCAGTGACGGAAATAAAAGGCAGACTCTGGAGTAGGATTAAAAGTAAGAAAAAATGAATACCAATGACAAGATTCACTGCTGACATTACCATCCTCAATGAATATGAGGAACAATTACAGGACACAGTGAACGGAGCGAAAATTCTACTGAGCACTGAATAATGATAAAGTGTGAACCAAAGAAAGAGTAACGAAATGAGGAGTAACAGGAAAGAGCTTAGCGGTAGAATTATGAAAACTGATGATCATGAAACAGATAAAGTAAAGGAAATCTGCTGCCTTCGAAGTAAAATAACGCATGACAGGCAAAGCAAGGAGTCCATCAAAAGCCTGCTAGAACCGGTAAAAAGGGCCAGAAGAAAACTAGCAATAGGAAGCATAGGTCTTAATTTGAATTTATGATAAATTACGTTCGGAGCACAGAATTGTACGGCAGTGAGTCCAGCTCTGAGGCAAAATGGGAAAAGAAGTTAATCAAAGAGTTTGAGACGTGATGCTATAGGAAGGTGCTGAAAACGTGTTGGTCTAATAAGAATGATGACGTTCCCTCCAGAATAGGCTAGGGAACGTACATGTTTTAGCGGCGCAGCTGGTTGACTGCTATGGGTGGTGATGCTGGCTGTGACAAGTATGGATGATTGCTAATCACCACTCTAGCAAGGGCTGCATTGTTGTGACATTGAGCGTCAGGTAGTCGTCCGATGATTCGTCTTGAAAGAGGTACTGTATTTACATTTTTTACATTTTCAGTTAAGTAAACACGTTAGGCCACCTTAGCAATAGGTAAATCACAATTCAAGGCGACAATGACAAATACGTATTGGTTTACAAAAGTCTGCTTGTACTGCGGGTAGAGATAATGGACCATCGCAGTGGTCGCAATTATTATCTAAATAAATTATACAGTTAATAAGTACTTTAAACAAATAAAATAGTATTTGTAAAAAGATGAAATGAAAATGGGATCTCTTATTCGTGATTAGTGAGTTAGTTTAAAATATAGTTATGAAGCCCATTTGCCTCTTCATCGTCATTTAACAGTTCCAGTTTCCCAGGTACTGGTAATGAGCCTCTTCCACTGGTTCCTGTCCAAATACACCTGTTCACGGAGAACATCATCCACTGTCCATCCTCTGGTCGCTAGATCAGTCTTAATCAAGTCTATCCATTGGGTCTGAGGTCTTCCTTAAGGTCTTTTCCCACCCACCTGTCTTTCCAAATTTTTTTTGGCTCTTCTAGTTGGCTCCATTCTCGTCACATTCCCATACTATCGAAGTCTAGGTGCGCCAACTCTATGTAAAAGGGATGTCTTTATTCCGGCTTCTTTCCTCACCTACTCATTGCTTAACTTGTCCATCTTGGTCTTCTGGATGGTGGATCTAAGAAATTTCATCTCTGATGCTTGCAGCCTTGATGATTCTCATTTTGTGAGGGTACATGTTTCAGTACCATAGGTCAATATTGGTATGAAATAGCTATTAAACATCATCAGTTTGGTCGGTCCTATAAAAGTGATCTTACTTGTTGGTAGAATTCAGATCCTTTTTGGACTCTATTGGTGATTTCATTTCTGACCGAATTATCACTGGAGATTACTCTACCAAGGTAAGGAAAACTCTCCACGCACTCTAGTTGGTGGTCTCCTAGTTTTACACTTGCTGGTTGTCCATCTCTGTTGACTACCATCACCGCTGTCTTGGTCTTGCTGATGTTGAGGCTATATTTCTGGAACTGAGATTTCCAATCATGGAGTCTGATCTGTACTTCCTCTTCAGTTTCACCCCATATCATGATGTCATCAGCAAAGGCAAATGCATTCAATTCACCTGACTTCTCCTTGACGTTCTTCAGTAGTATCCATAACAGTGATGAATAGTAGTGGGGACAGTGCACTTCCTTGCTGGACTCCACTCTTCGTCTCAAACCATGATGATCGTCCTTCCCAAATTTGTACACAGCTTGTAAGAGGTGTATTGCTCCCACAATATGCAAGGTATAAGAAAATCTCTGACCAGAGAGCAGTGTTGACTGCAGTAGGAACTGTGTAGCTGTAGCAGTAAGTTGTTGCTAGTCTGGAGTCTGCTCTGGTCTGGTATGGTGTATCGTGTTGGCTGGCCCGGTCGCGATGCAGCGATGTCGGAGTCTGAGTATTAATGTAAGTTCCATGTAAATGTTTTAAAAATTTCGTAATAATAATCTTTCTCATAAAAAGTAACTTTTAACAACAATTCATTTCAATTTAAAGAATTTACTAATTTCTCCCATCCATGATCATCCCGATTATTGCAATAGAAAAATCAGTTGCTTCCTTTCATAAATGACAGATAGGTCGGCCAGCATTGCACAGAGCTGTGCCGGAAAAATTTATTGTAAGAGCAGATACTAGGTGCATTCAAGTTCTAAGGCCTCCGATTTTTTTTCTAATTAACTACTCACCCGAAATCGATGAAACTGGCGTTACTTCTCGACGTAATGGCCCTGCAGACGTACACATTTTTCACAACGCTGACGCCATGAATCCATGGCAGCGGCGAAGGCTTCTTTAGGAGTCTGTTTTGACCACTGGAAAATCGCTGAGGCAATAGCAGCATGGCTGGTGAATGTGCGGCCGCGGAGAGTGTCTTTCATTGTTGGAAAAAGCCAAAAGTCACTAGGAGCCAGGTCAGGTGAGTAGGGAGCATGAGGAATCACTTCAAACTTGTTATTACGAAGAAACTGTTGCGTAACGTTAGATCTATGTGCGGGTGCGTTGTCTTGGTGAAACAGCACACGCACAGCCCTTCCCGGACGTTTTTGTTGCAGTGCAGGAAGGAATTTGTTGTTGAAAACATTTTCGTAGGATGCACCTGTTACCGGAGTGCCCTTTGGAACGCAATGGGTAACGATTACGCCCTCTCTGTCCCAGAAAATGGACACCATCATTTTTTCAGCACTGGCGGTTACCCGAAATTTTTTTGGTGACGGTGAATCTGTGTGCTTCCATTGAGCTGACTGGCGCTTTGTTTCTGGATGGAAAAATGGCATCCACGTCTCATCCATTGTCACAACCGACGAAAAGAAAGTCCCATTCATGCTGTCGTTGTGCGTCAACATTGCTTGGCAACATGCCACACGGGCAGCCGTGTGGTCGTCCGTCAGCATTCGTGGCTGCCCCCTGGATGACACTTTTTGCATTTTCAGGTCGTCATGAAGGATTGTGTACACAGAACCCACAGAAATGTCAACTCCAGAGGCGATCTGTTCAACTCATTCGGCGATCCCCCAAAACAATTCTCTCCACTTTCTCAATCATGTCGTCAGACCGGCTTGTGCGAGCCCGAGGTTGTTTCGGTTTGTTGTCACATGATGTTCTGCATTCATTAAACTGTCGCACCCACGAACGCACTTTCGACGCATCCATAACTCCATCACATGTCTCCTTCAACTGTTGGTGAATTTCAATTGGTCTCACACCACGCAAATTCAGAAAAGGAATGATTGCGCGCTGTTCAAGTAAGGAAAACGTCTCCATTTTAAGTATTTAAAACAGTTCTCATTCTCGCCGCTGGCGGTAAAATTCCATCTGCCATACGGTGCTGCCATCTCTGGGACGTATTGACAATGAATGCGGCCTCATTTTAAAACAATGCGCATGTTTCTATCTCTTTCCAGTCCAGAGAAAAAAATTCGGAGGCCTTAGAACTTGAATGCACCTCGTATATCCGGTGAATTGATTGAGGTAAGAATTTTTTCTTTTTTTATTCAGAATGATCTTTCAGGGCCATGACGCAGCACTGCTGTCGTCCAAAATTTACCAGGTTAAATTCACAGTGAATTATTGAAATGTCATAAGTGAGTGACAATTTAATTGAGAGGTTAATTACATTGTTTTATTACCAGGTTACTGAATTCATTTTTTATTGGGACATTACACTGAATGTGAATGACATAATTATAATTTTTACTGTTGAGAGGTTTAGGAATTTTTCTGTTTTGAGGTTACGCTAAATTTGAATGAATTTTGAGCTTAGATTAAATCAGAAAGAATTTTTGTGGGGAGGTTAAATGAGAATATTATTTCATAATATTTATTAAATTTTCTGTTGGGAGGTTACACTTGGCGGTAACCGGACAGATTCGTATTTTCTTTGTAAATTTCTGAGAAGTAGTCATATATCTGCTCTTATTTACTTAAATGTAGTTTGCATCTGGCGCAACGCATTTACTAATTTGTCACTCTTTCTTTCACAGATCATCGGCAATTTATTGCTCTTTGTTGTAATTGTTTGTTCCATTTTTGCTTTGTCTTTGTTTCATTTTGTGCTTAATTTTGATTTGTGAAAAATGCCGCGAAAAACTGTTAACAGTACATCGCGTTGTGCAATGAGTGAAATAGCCGACTCGAATAATTTGACTGATAATACTTGTGACACTCAGTGTAATTGTGATAATCCTCTAATTACAGATAATCAGTGCCTGCCGATCACTAGTATTGATTTTGATCCTAATGATGAGCAAACGAATTCAATTATGTCCACCGTAAATGTAACAATTGATGACGCGCCACGTATCATTACAATGAACGCTGCCCAGCTTGACACACCCGATTTGCAAAATTTACGTAACGAACAGATAAATGTTTCTAACGAAGATGAACAATGTACTCAAAGTACGTCAGATTTATTTGATTCCGTTGTAGTGACCAACAGTGCACATTCAATTGACAAACCTTTTCAAGAATTACAGAATGACCGAATGGTTACACAAAACGTAGCAAATGCAGATACATCATCGAACAGCACAGAGAATAGAGTAGGTAATATTGGCATGGATCAAGTTATGGCATTATTGCTACAAATTAATCAATCGAACAAACAACTTAATGAAAATATCAAACAGTCTAAGAAAGAACAAGACGACAATTTCAAACGACTTAATGAATCGAACAAACAACGTATTGATAAACAAGACAACCTTAATGAAAATTTCAAACAACTTAATGAACAGAATGAGATTTTCACTCTGCAGCGGAGTGTGCGCTGATATGAAACTTCCTGGCAGATTAAAACTGTGTGCCCGACCGAGACTCGAAATCGAGACCTTTGCCTTTCGCGGGCAAGTGCTCTACCAACTGAGCTACCGAAGGACGACTCACGCCCGGTACTCACAGCCTTACTTCTGCCAGTACCTCGTCTCCTACCTTCCAAACTTTACAGAAGCTCTCCTGCGAAATTTGCAGAACTAGCACTCCTGAAAGAAAGGATATTGCGGAGACATGGCTTAGCCACAGCCTGGGGGATGTTTCCAGAATGAGATTTTCACTCTGCAGCGGAGTGTGCGCTGATATGAAACTTCCCGGCAGATTAAAACTGTGTGCCCGACCGAGACTCGAACTCGGGATCTTTGCCTTTCGTGGGCAAGTGCTCTACCAACTGAGCTACCGAAGCACGACTCATTCTGGAAACATCCCCCAGGATGTGGCTAAGCCATGTCTCCGCAATATCCTTTCTTTCAGAAGTGCTAGTTCTGCAAGGTTCGCAGGAGAACTTCTGTAAAGTTTGGAAGGTAGGAGACGAGGTACTGGCAGAAGTAAAGCTGTGAGTACCGGGCGTGAGTCGTGCTTCGGTAGCTCAGTTGGTAGAGCACTTGCCCGCGAAAGGCAAAGGTCCCGAGTTCGAGTCTCGGTCGGGCACACAGTTTTAATATGCCAGGAAGTTTCAACTTAATGAACAGAACAAACAACTTAGTGAACAAATTACAGCCGTTGCCGCGCAATGTCATGATACTAAAGAACAATTACGTGAAGAAATTAAGGCTTGTGCTAGGAACAGTAGTGAAGAAATTAGATCTGTGGCACAAGAATTAAGTAATACACATGCAGCCACAACTAAATTACTTAGAGATGAAATTAGTGCACTCGCTAAACAATGTTCCGAAAACGCAACACAGTTACGCGACGAGTTTAGATTAATGTCAGCAGAACTTTCACGCACACTTGATGCGAAAGTAGACTCGAAATTTGACCAACAGAGTAGACAAATTAACGAACGTTTTAATCACCACCTACACAACAGTGAAACGCGTTACAGTAAATTTATACAGGAACAGAATAAAGTAAAGCAACAAGTCATGGAAGCAATTACTGCACAGAGACAGGAAGATAAGCGTAAATTGTTTACGAAAGCAAAAACATACGTAGACAACAATATTGCTACAGTATCGGACGAAATCAAATAGTTGAACACCGAATTGCATGATGAAATCTCCGATCTTAAAACAAAAACAGACACACACACATTAGACTTTCAGACAATGACCAACTTACTTGAAAAGTTGGAATTAATACAGGATCCCGATGACATCAAAGCAGACGTTAAGAAATTGAACAAAACCACACGTAAAATACAAAAACAAATCAATGCTTGTGATACTAAAAACGATGATCAGGTAAAAGCACTGACTGAAAAATATGATGAATTGGCCAGTCGTATTGATGTTATCGAAAAAATAATGACACCAAATCAGACGATACGTCACCAGTTTCGCTTATTCAAACACCTGAATTCCAAAATTTACAGCAGACGATCAGTGAGATAGGTTCGTCTAATAATACATTACGTAGAAAATTGTCAACTTAACAGCACGAATTGACGGAGATGAAAAATATTTCAGCCTCTAACACGGCACAGCATACGCCACATTCGGAACATTTCTCACAGTCTCACAGCCAGTATAATTTAGGTAATTCACAGAGAGTACGTGATTTGGATTCCGAACAGTCACAGACAAACAGACTAGCATACAATCCTGAACCAGTTCAGACATGTAGATACGATAATTTTGATAATAAGCACTTCCTATTGATGAGAAAATCTAAGGTACTTAAGAATGACAGAACACAGATTCACTCTTTCGACTGGATACGACAATTTGCTTTTGAATTTTCACTGGCATTTCGTGTAATGCAGAAAGTAGAATTGTCCTGGATACAACAATTTGTTTTTGAATTTTCACCGGCATCGCCTGTAACGCAGAAACTAAAATTTATTTGCAGCGCGTAATAGACCTGAGGGGATTCATTACACTTCGATGAATATGTGCCATAGCGTGCACAGGGCCCCGAGCCGTAGTAGTGCTATTTCATCTTTAGTTTTCTGCACAGCTGCCTTCTCTTTTACTATCCTTTATATCTATCAAAACAGCTCTTCAACTATCGATCTGTCTAGAATTAGGAATGAGTAAAGAAAACCTGATATGACAAATTTTACCGAAAGTGACACTTTTCTTTAGGCACTCCCGAAATGACAACTACCACCGTAACTTTAATAACAAACAAAATTTTAATCATGAGTGTGTACAAAATTTTCAGCAGTCGCAAACACCTTTTGGTAACAATACAGGTTTTTCTCCGCAACAGCAACAAAACCAGCCGGTTAGCATACCTAACCAACAATGTAATGTGTAAGGTCAACCAAGCTTTAAAGTTTCGCCGCCTACACGTATAGCATCAGCACCACCAAATAGTAACGCTCAGCAACAAGGAAATCAGTATGTACAGAAAAGACACCATTTCAACTCATATCGCAATGCACCGTATAGAAATGACTATCATGACAGACGTAAAAGTAATGAGCATAATTTTCAGCGTACGTCTAATAACAGTCGGTCTTATCAGCAACAGAATTATCCGCAACAACAGATTATCATGAATGAACCAGACAGTCGGTATCATCTCGATCCTAATGCGTCAGGACGAAATAACAGAACAGTACAAATAGTCGAAATGCCACAGCATCCTCCCGCAAATAATAGCACGTCAGATAGAATTTGACTAGATACAGTACAGGTTGCATCTTCCAACAACGCAAGCAATACTTTTGACACACAGAATCTTGTTCACGAAAACGTTATTACTTTGGACGACATTCGAGACACTCTTTTGCAGGACAAACCAGTTATTCAAAAACCCATTTCACACCCTGTCATTGGAGTAAAGATTGGATCATCCAAATTTTCAGCAATAATCGATTCTGGATCACCTATGTCAGTTATAAATGAGGAAACTTTCAACGAATGTAACAAAGAGAATACCTATCCTACATTACCATTAGGCAAAACTAAATTAAAAGGTGCAGTATCTGGTAAAGGAGTGCATGTAAAATTACAGACACACTTATCGTTTTGTACTGCAGGTCCTACGTTTCACTCAAATTTTTGGATTGTTCCCTTATTGACAACAGACATTATTTTAGGTTCGAATTTTCTAGTACAACACGACGCAATTATTGACTATCAAAATTCCTATTTAATGTTAAAGGATGAAAATGTACAACTGGCTTTAGAATTTCAGCACTCTTTATCTGCAGAAGAACAAACAATTAATCGGACAGAGGTCATTTCTGCATCACGTAACATAGACTGTCATTTGACATTGTTCACAGATACGTACGTACACAACTATAATTCTCCAGACGAAGGCGATTATGACGTTATACAGATGATTACTGATAAAATTAAACAGAGCAGAGCAAATACAGAAGACAAACGTTCAGAGCTACGCAAAATTCTTTTACAGCATGCTCCAGTTTTTGACAACGTCCCTGGTACTATGTCCGGATTTATGTATGAATTTCAAGTTAAACAGCACGACACGTTTAAAGCCAAACATTATCCCATTCCGTATATTCACACAGAACAAGTTCAGAAAGAATTGCAAGCTATGTTTGACCAAGGAATTATTGAACCGGCAGTTAGTCCGTATATAAACCCGCTCCGTATTGTTAAGAAAAAGGATGGTTCACTTCACCTCGTACTTGATTCGCGTAACATCAATGACATTATTATTAACGAAACAGATCGCCCTCAAATACTAAAAGAACTTCTAGAGAAATTTCATGGTACTGCTATTTATTCCACATTAGATTTGAAATCGGGATTTTGGCAAATTCAGCTCCATCCGAACTGCAGAAAGTACACGGCTTTTCTCTGTTTTGGTGACTGTTATCAATTTTGCAAATTACCGTTCGGTTTAACTATTTCTTCAGCAGCATTTGTTCGCCGTTTGAATACTACACTTCCGACAGAATTAAAAGACAGAATCACAACGTATGTAGATGACATTCTTATTGCAGAAGCTTACTGGTCTGAAGACAATTTGATTCTTGAACAACTGTTACAAACTTTTCGTGCACAAGGACTCACAGTTAATCTTAGCAAATCACACTTTGGCAAAACTTCTATAAAATTTCTTGGACATGTAATTTCAGCAGAAGGCATTGCGCCTGACCCGGAAAAACTTCAAGCCTTACGTGACATTACTGTACCTACGAAGAAGAAACACCTACGCAGCTTTTTGGGTTTAATTAACTTGTTTCGTAAATTTATTCATTACTCTGCATTAGACACCCCTAGATTATGTCAATTGACGGGTAAAAACGCTATTTGGTCATGGGATAGCCAAGCACATTCTTAATTTGTCAATCTGCAACAAGCTTTGTTGAATGCACCACTTTTATCACATCCAGATCTTACTAGAAATTTTTCCATTGCCACCGACAGTTCTAACACCGCTTTAGGCGTACGCATTTTTCAGGAAACTGAAGAAGATGGTTCTACAGTAATTAAAAACATCGCCTTTGCGAGTCGCATTCTGTCACCTACTAAACGCAATTATTCTGTCACAGAACTTGAAACATTATGTGTTGTATGGGCATTTGCGAGATTTAGGCATTTTCTTTATGGAAGACACACTATCGTTTACACAGATCATAGAGCTATACAGTTTTTACTTTCCGCAAAATTTACACATGACAGGTTAAGTCGATGGAAACTCTAATTACAGGAATTTAATTTTACAATTGTTCACATTCCCGGTACGCAAAATATTGTAGCAGATGCACTATCCCGTTCTCTCAGCAACAATCAGCAAGACATCGCAACCAACTTCTGCCAAGCAAATTTCAGCGTCATGTATATTCAACAAGTTGCATTTGAAAATTTCATTTCGGCATCATTACGAGACATAGCACAAGAGCAGAGTAAAGACAACGTATGGTAAGAAATTAAACACCTTTGGCGAGATAGGAATAATGTTACCATCAGAAACCATTACACTGTACGCAATAATATTCTGTTTCGCCGCTCTCACCCTGACAGCAACAACTGGTTACTATGCATCCTGACGAACCGGTTAACAAATTAATTTGGTATACTCATTTAAGTTACGCACATTACGGAGCCAGAAAATGTTTTCTTATACTGAGACAGAACTGTTATTTTGACAACATGGAGAAACGTATTCGATGAGTTTTAGCGTCATGTAAAATCTGCCAGAAAGCTAAGTCAGACACGACTTCACATATTCCTCCGTTACATCCCATTGTACCTGTTAAATTGAGACACATGGCCGCTGTAGACATTTTTGGTCCGATTCCCAGAACTAATAGAGGTTTTTGTTACATCTTTGTCGCTGTTGAACTCACTTCAAAATTTGTAACCTGCACTCCGTTACGCAAAGCTACTACTAAAACTGTTTCGAAAGCATTTGTAAAACATTTCCTATTTCATGTAGGGCATCTATTGAAAGTAATTTCCGACAATGGACCACAGTTTCGATCTGCTATATGGAGACGTATGTTACGAACAAGAAATATTTCTCCGATCTATATATCCAAGTATCACGCTTCTTCGAACCCTTGTGAACGACTAATGAAAGAAATTGGTAAACTATGTAGAATATACTGCCATAAAAAAACATATTGACTGGGATACACACTTACTCTCATTCCAGGATGTAATTAACTCCATACCAAATGAATCCATTATGCTATCTCCGAATGTTATACTGAAAAATGTTGAACCACCTATCAAAATTAAAGAATTAGTATCCTTTCCTACAGCTCGTCGACTACGACACCATGAAATAATTGACATTGCACTCAACAACATCAAACGTGCCGCAGAGCGCCGGAGAAGACAGCAAAAACAGGTTTGTACACGCCGTGACTTTCACATTGGACAGAAGATATTAGTACGCGCACATTACTTATCCAACAGAGGAAAGATTAGATGTAGTAAATTTGAGCTTTTATACGCAGGTCCATATCGAATTCGCAGCATTCCTCACCCTAATGTAGTAAACGTCGAAACATTGAGAACCAGAAAAAGCAAGGGCAATCACCATGTCTCCAATATTAAACCCTTTATTGAATGAACGTACTTTATGATTTATCACACTGTAATGCCATTTCGTGATTTTTATGTGACCACTTATGCAATTCTATCTATGTGACTATTTACTGATGATTATCATATTTTTCTTGGCAAGTGCCCGGCAAGGTAAGGTTAGCAGGTCGCTTTTCTTGTCGTTGTACATCAGACCGTGCACATTTTTCCAGATAAAGTTACATAGTTTATGACCAATTTATGCAATTCTATCTAGTGACATATTAATTTTATCAAATTCTTTCTCCATTAAAGTCTTCAACTCTCGCCTCTATCAACTACACAACATACAAGCTGAACACAAAGAAAGTCTTTTCTTTTCGTTATATATCAGATCGTGCACATTTTCCATTTTTCGTGTGTGTATGATTGTTTTCCTGTTTTGTTTGTATGCACAACGAAATCTTTAAGATATAACAAACACCAGTTGACTTTGACATTTTGCCTTATGATATCTCAACATCGTGACTATTTTACATTTTTTACTGTTATATTATGGTACTCTGTGTACATTTTTGCACTTGAAAACTATCTATGTTTTTTGACACAATACGTTTTCTGTCATGCTATGCTGTATGCTTAATTACATCACCAGAAACAAGTTTTTATTTAATGGGTATATGATTTAAATGCAAGATATTAACCCCTATTCATCATTTTCAGAAAGCAATAACGTGTAAAAGACATAAATTAAACAAACCACAGTGGATTAGTATGAAATGGGAATTTGACCTTCGGAATGAACGAAAGGAAATGGAATACCTAGTGGTGAAGAGTAAATGGATCAGAATTAACGAGCATTAACAAGAATATACTATACACATCGTATGATAGCAGTCTTAACTAAATTTTTTCTTTCAGAATACGAGGCGATTGATGCAGGCTGTCAGACAAGAACTACACATCTTCGTTTTAGTGATGAAATATGCTAGAAATAAGAAACTCTATACTATGAATAGTTATATGAAGTAAATGGTAATATGAATAATGATTAATGAAGTGTCTTTTTGCAGATGATAATGAATGATGATGAATAGTTATATGAAGAATATGGTAATATGAATAATGAAGTTTTTCTTTGCAGGTGATGATAGTGATGAATTTTATATGGCCACTTAACGCACCACTTTTAAGTTTTTCTTTGCAGATGAGAATAATGATGAAGTTTATATATTAGTTAAGAGATGCTATGTAGTTATTTAAGTATTTGTTGCAGTTCGTTTTGACAGTATGTCTTATGTCGCATGGTATAATGACTGAATGTTTTGGAAAGGACAGCTAGAGTACATACATATTGAGTACACGTTTCATTACCTGTTAATTCGAGGTTCACTACTTTTCAGCATAATATGCGATTCTTCTTTCAGCTGAATAATCCATTTTGCATTTTTTACAGGAGAAGCTATTCATGAAATTAATGTGCTATAAGCAGTTAGTTATTAAACCTGTTGTAGTACTTGCATTTTTTTACCCATTTGTGTGTGTCATTCATGAATGTGATCACATATACTCTACTTGTTTCATAACCTTGCTACAGCTGACTCATGACGAATGACGTTACTAATCCTTATTTGCAGCAATAAGTCAAAAGCAAATATTTTCATGCCCCAGTTATTAATTATCGATCCCAACGCAATGCATTGCTAGCACAAAAAAAAAAAAAAATAAACCTTGAATAATAGTTACAGCGTGTTACATTTTAAATATGTCTTATCTCACTGGAATGATGAGTTCTGAGTAATACTGAATGATGTTTTCTAACCGAAGACCTTGAGTAATAGTTATAGTGTGTTGTATTTTAAATATGTCCTATGTCACTTGAATGATGACTTCTGAGTAATACTGAATGATGTTTTGTAATAATGCATAAATACTATGCCAATAATTTCTCTAAATAATATTTTTGTTATACTCTATAAATGCTATGCCATTAATTAACTCTCATTTTGAATGATGACTTCTGAATAATACTGAATAATGTTTTATAAAACTATATGAATACTTTGTAACTGGCCAATGAATGGCACTGTTTTTTTATATTTTTAAATTTGTCTTATATCACTTACATGCTATCGTATATGAATACCAGTAGCTTAATGCTACACTCATTAACATTTGTTTTGAATGATGACTTCTGAATTATACATAAAAATGGTTTGTAACTGGCCAATGAGTGCCAATGATTACTATAATTCGATGAATTATGTAAATACTATGCCATTAATTAACTTTTGTTTTGAATGAAGACTTCTGAATTATGCATAAAAATGGTTTGTAACTGGCAAATGAGTGCCAATGATTACTATAACTAGATGAGTTATGTAAATGGTATGCCATTAATTAACTCTTGCTTTGAATGATGACTTCTGAACAATGCATAAATATGATTTGTAACGGGCCAATGAATTCCAATATTTAGTGTAATCAGATGACTTATGAATACTGTTCTGTAATACTCCATACATAGTACAGAAATGTTTAGTAACTAGGCAATGAGTGCCAACAATTACTCAAACCGGTTGATAGACTAGTGTAATTCTCTATGATGACTAATATAAGACCTAATGTCCTTCACCTTCTGACCTAAATATGATATCCGTTTGTCCTGTCCATCCTCATGATCATGGAGCACTATATTTGGATTTTGCACTAATTGTACGTTGGTGAACAAGTATCAATTCTGCAGGAGTGTGGTGTTGACACATCATGCTGTCAACCACCTTGAATGATGGAGATGTTATTATGGTCCCACTGTTTGGTGTACCTAATGAACTACCAAAATGATAACATTGAATATTAATACGACATTTTAGTGTCTTGGCTACACTGATTAATACTTCAGGGAAGATATCTACAGATTGTCTCACTTGGTGTTGTGCTTCTGCAGGAAGATATGGACTTTCAGTGCAGCTATGTGCAACCTACTGTGCTACAACCATGATGCAATCCTTCCCTTTCATTTCCTAGTTCTTGTAAAATGGTAGAGATATATACATTGCGTGTGAACTTTATGTCATTTGTTAATATGTTTTGTACTCATTGCGTATCCTAGGTCTTGTAAAATGGTAGAGATATATAGAGTGCGTGTGCACTTTATGTAATTTATTAATATGTTTCGTACTCACTGCGTATACATTTTGTCATTTCTTGATATGTTCTGTACTCAGTGTATGTGCACTCTATTTCATTTCATGTTCTGCACTTATATATACACTCCTGGAAATGGAAAAAAGAACACATTGACACCGGTGTGTCAGACCCACCATACTTGCTCCGGACACTGCGAGAGGGCTGTACAAGCAATGATCACACGCACGGCACAGCGGACACACCAGGAACCGCGGTATTGGCCGTCGAATGGCGCTAGCTGCGCAGCATTTGTGCACCGCCGCCGTCAGTGTCAGCCAGTTTGCCGTGGCATACGGAGCTTCATCGCAGTCTTTAACACTGGTAGCATGCCGCGACAGCGTGGACGTGAACCGTATGTGCAGTTGACGGACTTTGAGCGAGGGCGTATAGTGGGCATGCGGGAGGCCGGGTGGACGTACCGCCGAATTGCTCAACACGTGGGGCGTGAGGTCTCCACAGTACATCGATGTTGTCGCCAGTGGTCGGCGGAAGGTGCACGTGCCCGTCGACCTGGGACCGGACCGCAGCGACGCACGGATGCACGCCAAGACCGTAGGATCCTACGCAGTGCCGTAGGGGACCGCACCGCCACTTCCCAGCAAATTAGGGACACTGTTGCTCCTGGGGTATCGGCGAGGACCATTCGCAACCGTCTCCATGAAGCTGGGCTACGGTCCCGCACACCGTTAGGCCGTCTTCCGCTCACGCCCCAACATCGTGCAGCCCGCCTCCAGTGGTGTCGCGGCAGGCGTGAATGGAGGGACGAATGGAGACGTGTCGTCTTCAGCGATGAGAGTCGCTTCTGCCTTGGTGCCAATGATGGTCGTATGCGTGTTTGGCGCCGTGCAGGTGAGCGCCACAATCAGGACTACATACGACCGAGGCACACAGGGCCAACACCCGGCATCATGGTGTGGGGAGCGATCTCCTACACTGGCCGTACACCACTGATGATCGTCGAGGGGACACTGAATAGTGCACGGTACATCCAAACCGTCATCGAACCCATCGTTTTACCATTCCTAGACCGGCAAGGGAACTTGCTGTTCCAACAGGACAATGCACGTCCGCATGTATCCCGTGCCACCCAACGTGCTCTAGAAGGTGTAAGTCAACTACCCTGGCCAGCAAGATCTCCGGATCTGTCCCCCATTGAGCATGTTTGGGACTGGATGAAGCGTCGTCTCACGCGGTTTGCACGTCCAGCACGAACGCTGGTCCAACTGAGGCGCCAGGTGGAAATGGCATGGCAAGCCGTTCCACAGGACTACATCCAGCATCTCTACGATCGTCTCCATGGGAGAATAGCAGCCTGCATTGCTGCGAAAGGTGGATATACACTGTACTAGTGCCGACATTGTGCATGCTCTGTTGCCTGTGTCTATGTGCCTGTGGTTCTGTCAGTGTGATCATGTGATGTATCTGACCTCAGGAATGTGTCAATAAAGTTTCCCCTTCCTGGGACAATGAATTCACGGTGTTCTTATTTCAATTTCCAGGAGTATATATATATATATATATATATATATATATATATATATATATATATATATATATATACTCTGTGACTGTCAACTTAGTTAATGAAGTAGATGTTAGAAAAATTTGTTGCTCATGGCAAGTCCAATTGACTCACCATCGCTGTCAAATTTTTGCCCCCCCCAGTGGAGGGTATTGTAAGAGGTGTATTGCTCACGCAATATGCAAGGTATAAGAAAATCTCTGACCAGAGAGCAGTGTTGACTGCAGTAGGAACTGCGTAGCTGTAGCTGTAAGTTGTTGCTAGTCTGGAGTCGGCTCTGGTCTGGTATGGTGTATCGTGTTGGCTGGCCCGGGCGCTGTGCAGCGATGTCGGAGTCTGAGTATTAATGTAAGTCCCATGTAAATGTTTTAAAAATTTCGTAATAATAATCTTTCTCATAAAAAGTAACTTTTAACAACCATTCATTTCAATTTAAAGAATTTACTACTTTCTCCCATCCATGATCATCCCGATTATTGCAATAGAAAAATCAGTTGCTTCCTTTCATAAATGACAGATAGGTCGGCCAGCATTGCACAGAGCTGTGCCGGAAAATTTATTGTAAGAGCAGATATATCTGGCGACTTCATTGAGGTAAGAATTTTTTCTTTTTTTTATTCAGAATGATCTTTCAGGGCCATGACGCAGCACTGCTGTCGCCCAAAATTTACCAGGTTAAATTCACAGTGAATTATTGAAATGTCATAAGTGAGTGACAATTTAATCGAGAGGTTAGTTACATTGTTTTATTACCAGGTTACTGAATTCATTTTTTATTGGGACGTTACACTGAATGTGAACGACATAATTATAATTTTTACTGTTGAGAGGTTTAGGAATTTTTCTGTTTTGAGCTTACGCTAAATGTGAATGAATTTTGAGCTTAGATTAAATCAGAAAGAATTTTTGTGTGGAGGTTAAATGAGAACATTATTTCATAATATTTATTAAATTTTCTGTTGGGAGGTTACAAGCTAGTACAGTCTTTGTACAACATCTGAATTTTTCTTGTTAGTCCTTCAGGCACTTTCTTTTTCCTCAGGCATTCCCAGATCTTATCTCTTTTAACAATATCATAGGCTTTTTCTATATCGAGGAATACAATGATCAGGTTCTTGCCTTTTTCCCAATACTTTTCCGTCAACATGTGGGTGCTAAAAATAGGATCTTTCGTTGATCTGTTACTTATGAAGCCATATTGTTCCTCCTCCAGCTGTGGTTTATGATAGTTCTCAGTCTATTTTCTACGATCTTCTCAAGTATTTTCAGCCTATGAGACAACAGGGTTATTCCTCTATAGTTGGTGGGTTTCCGGCTGCTACCTTTCTTAAATGGGGGAATTATTACACCCTTGTTCCAATCCGCAGGTATTTTGTTATCTGCCCATATGACATAGAGTACTTGATGCAGACAAGCCCCTTTGCCTATGATACTTAAATGTCTCTTTTTTGTTAAAATTTTCCAAAAAGAGTAGTTTTAACTCTAAATCGGTATGCTATGTCAAGAGCTGGTGAAGAAATCTCTCTAACGATGCGTCATTCAAAAAATTTTGTATTTATGGCGACCCACAGCCTCCAGATGCTTAATATATTTAAACATGGTCCTTAGTACTTTGTAATGTGATTTTTATTTAATTGTGCGATTAGCTAATTTCGACTCGTTGTCATTGTCAAGCACCTATAAAACCAACATGGAAAAGCACTACAGTGTCTGCATACATCGCCGTGTGTAAATAACACTTTACACACCTCACATTAAGATAAAACATTACTGCACAAATTTCTTACAACCACACGGTAAATGACAGCCCAGCCACGGTGTGACTGTAAAAGATTTGTGCAGTAATGTTTAATCTTAATGAGAAACGTGTAATGTGTTGTTGAAGCACGGCGATGTATGCAGTGTAGCTGGTTTTACAGATGCTTGACGACGACAAGCAGTCGACATCAGCCAGTCACATGATTACATAAGAGTCACATTACAGCTTACTACGGACCATGATTACGTTTATTAAGATACACCATACATTCCTGTCCGATTAATATGTACTGACAAGAAGGGATGCTGACTTGAGAATATATATGATAACTAGATTGAAAAATTCCACGTAGTCTCTCATGTATCCGCCTCCTCTTACAACTAAAGACGGATGACACAGAGCTGAAACATTATGTCTGCATTTAAAATATTTTTATTCGTAAAGATACTATTTTATCAACGTTGACTGCCGAACAGTCACAGACACCGTGATGCCGTTCCCTGGCCACCCCATGGAGATGCCCCCACTGTTGCATGCCTAGTAAAGGTGTGAGCAATTCCTTGTGGACTCATGTGTTTGTGTCGATATAGGTGTAGTGTGGCAGGAGAGCTACTTAACTATGTATTTTCAACAAAGAGGCTAAAAAGCCACTGGTGAACGACTTTTCACCGTTTTACAGTAGCTAATTAGTGTACTCGTGCAGTTACTCTTTCAGTTATATCAGGTTTACGTTGCTACTTTCCTGGACGTTCAGTGCTACAGATTTTTATTTTTTGGTATGTTTCCTTCATTTTTAATTTTATTCTAGAACAACAGATTTTAAGTGCTTAAAAGTTTCAATTTGTATCGATGTTCACAGTGAGATGTACCGGATTTGCCCATGAATGTGTTTAGCACATTTATTGAACACAACTCTTCCACCCCATCTCTCTGATTCCTTCTTCCTCCCATCTCTGTCTGTCTAGCTCCTCTTCTCCATCCTCTCTGTCACAACCCATTTTGAAAACAGTACTGTTACGTAATTCCTTTATTCCATAACAAACTGCTCAGAAGTGATGATACTGGAAGACAGTCGGTGCACTCTGTGACACATACCAGCGTCGGGTGGCAGAAGTGTGCTGATGTGAACAACAGCCAACCATGAAGAAAGTGCATTACGTATTCCTACACGTTGTGACATAATCTGCTGAAGGTGTTCTACCATACATTTGGTGGCTGTACTGATGATGTACTTGGTACTGTGTGGCATGTGCTAGACAGTGCACATTACCTAAGGCCACTAACTTGTTCCTGCTGCTCAGCAGAAAGCACAACAGCCCAGGAACAATCAACTTATGGCAGTGATGTTTGCCACAAGTGATGATGGTATACAGCAACAGTGTGTGGTCAGTGTGGTCACACGGAATGGTGAACAGAGACAGTGTTTGCCCTCTCAGGATGGTGATGCCAGGGCAGCTAGGTGGCACAAGCTTGACCCCTGGTCCAATACGTTCAGTCGCTGACAGCATAGAGAAGACACACAGCAGACGGCCGACCATCAGAAGGCAGTAAGTTGGCAGCATTCCGGCTTATCAGAGGCAGCAGCCTGCAGCTAGTTAAGTCAGAATTTGGTGGTGAAAAGTTTATCGCTCTCTTTGGCACATGGACTGGCACTGACTTGCCCTAAAGGCCAGTGATCTGTGATGACAGATAGTGTCTAAATATGGTGGTATTCAGGGTGGTACATTGATAGTGACCGGGCCAAATATCTCACGAAATAAGCATCAAACGAAAGACCTACAAAGAACGAAACTCGTCTAGCTTGAAGGGGGAAACCGTATGGCGCTATGGTTGGCACGCTAGATGGCGCTGCCATAGGTCAAGCGGATATCAACAGCATTTTTAAATATAGGAAGCACCATTCTTATTACATATTCGTGTACTTCGTAAAGAAATATGAATGATTTAGTTGGATCACTATTTTCGCTTTGTGATAGATGGCGTTGTAATAGACACAAACGTATGAGTACGTGGTATCACGTAATATTCCGCCAGTGCGGACGGTATTTGCTTCGTGATACATTACTCGTGTTAAAATGGACCGTTTACCGATTGCTGAAAAGATCGATATCGTGTTGATGTATGGCTATTGTGATCAAAATGCCCAACGGGCGTATGCTATGTATGCTGCTCGGTATCCTGGACGACATCATCCAAGTGTCCGGACCGTTTGCCGGATAGTTACGTTATTGAAGGAAACAGGAATGTTCAGCAACATGTGAAATATCAACCACGACCTGCAACGAATGATGTAGGTAGGTAAGTGTTTTAGCTGCTGTCGCAAGTAATCCGCAAATCGGTAGCAGACAAATTGCGCGAATATCGAGAATCTCAAAGACGTCGGTGTTGAGAATGCTACATCAACATCGATAGCACCCGCACCATATTCCTATGCACCAGGAATTGCATGACGACGACTTTGAACGTCGTGTACAGTTCTGCCACTGGGCACAAGAGAATGTACGGGACGATGACAGACTTTTTGCACACGTTCTATTTAGCGACGAAGCGTCATTCATCAACAGCGCTAAAGTAAACCGGCATAATATGCACTATTGGGCAACATAAAATCCATGATGGCTGCGACAAGTGGTATATCAGTAACCTTGACGGGTTAATGTATGGTGCGGCATTATGGGAGGAATGATAATTGGCCCCCATTTTATCGATAGCAATCTAAATGGTGGAATGTATGCTGATTTCTTACGTAATGTTCTACCGATGTTACTACAGAATGTTTAACTGCGTGACAGAATGGCGATGTGCTTCCGACATAATGGAATTCCGGCACATAGCTTGCGTGCGCTTGAAGCCGTTTTGAATAGCATATTTCATGACAGGTGGATTGGTCGTCGAAGCATCATACTATGGCCCGCACGTTCACCGGATTTGACGTCCCCAGATTTCTTTCTGTGGGAAAAATTGAAGGATATTTGCTATCGTGATCCACCGACAACGCCTGACAACATGCGTCAGCGCATTGTCAATGCATGTGCAAACATTATGGAAGGCGAACTACTCGCTGTTGAGAGGAATGTCGTTAGACGTATTGCCAAACGCATTGAGGTTGAGCAATTATTGCACTAAAGTGGTATTTAAAGGTAATCATGCTGTAACAGCATGCGTTCTCAGAAATGATAAGTTCACAAAGATACATGTATCACATTGGAACATCGGAAATAAAATGTTCAAACGTACCTACGTTCTGCATTTTAATTTAAAAAACCTACCAGTTACCAACTGTTCGTCTAAAATTGTGAGCTATATGTTCGTGACTATTACAGTGCCATCTATCACAAAGTGAAAAAAGTGGTCCAACCAAACCACTTATATTTCATTACAAACTACACAAATATGTAATAAAAATGGGGGTTCCTATTAAAAAAACGCAGTTGATATCCGTTTGACCTATGGCAGCGCCATCTAGCGGTTCAACCATAGCGCCATCTGGTTTGCCCCTTCAAGCTACACAAGTTTCGTTCTTTGTAGCTTTTTCGTTTGACGCTTATTTCGTGAGATATTTGGCACGGTCACGATCAATCGACCATCCTGTATACACCAGCCGGGTCTGCGATCGTTTTGAAATGGTAGCAGTTCTGCCCTTTCAAGTCAAAGAGTGAGGCCTGAGTGTTGAGCACCATGACAGAACTGACCCAGTTTATGCGCTAGATCAACAACTCCTGGTGCAACTGTAATGGTGTCACAAATTCTCCTTTCAGAAGGCTCGGGTTGTGACAATATCAGCATGCTAAACACCTCTTATTGTACAAGATCTTGTAATATCCGCGACACTGTGTTCTAGCCACAAGATGTTAAAATGATCTAAGTGTACAAACTTCAACATATGTTATCGATACAACGTATAAAAAGACTGTATCGTGTAAAAATGAGCATAATAATTTCATTATTTCTGTAATAATTTAATTTCTGTGTGAATTAAAACTATTATCAGAGAACTACATTCATAGACAACGACAATTATAATCTTTTTTTGCTATCTGTGATAATTGTGGTTCAGTTGTTCTTCCTGTGCTAACCGGTGAACTGTTCGGACGTGAGATGTGTGAGGTCTGTAAAGAGAAAGCCTGTAACTATATTGTTAATTATTATTTGAAAAATAGACTCTCTATTGTCTAGACGTGGATTTTTATTTATTTCAATTGTGATCCAATCTAATTAATATTTTTAAGTGTTAATTTTCAACTCAGCAATTAGGAACGCAGCTATTAGCGCTAGTAACCTACAGCGGAGTTTACTAGTAGCTGGTATAAAAAAAATGAAGTATTTTTCATTGAGAATAATTTTAAATGTTAAAGAATAGAGAGCAAAAGGCTTAAAGACATTTATCTGAGTATATTAACTTGATATAAATGGAATCGAGAATCACAATAGACAAACTGACTATCGTCTGTCTGCCGCCATCTTAGCAAAAATGTCTCCGTGGCAGTTTCGAACAGAGAACTTTAACAAACATTAATGTTGTCAGATATAAATGAATGGAAGGAAATGTCCACTGGTGGTCCCGTGCGCGGGTAGTATTCTGTGACTAAATGTTCCCTTTGCTAGAGAAAAGCGCTTCCACCTTAAGTAACAACTGTGTAAAATCTGATAAATGATATGCAGTTTAGTGCCACTCACACGACTTTACAGACAACATTTCTACACAACGTCAAGGGGTGATTTCTTTAGCAGAGTGAAATATATTAGCCGGGATAATCATTTTTGAGATTAAACGAATTGTTACGCTGACAATAGGTAACTGGTTTTATATATATATATTTTTTTTACCTGCGTGAAATATCATTCATAAGTAATTAAAGTCACGAAATAATAAAAATCGGTTCTGCCCCACTGGCGCCCAACGTGTGGCCACCAATGCAAATTTATTTATTTAATTATTGAGTATTGTGATTTCTTACAGGTACTATGTACCATGACAAAATATTAATGTTTGTGTTGTTTTTTACTTTATCACTGAGCTTGTTGTGCGAGTGTTTGTCATTTGAGGTGTTCCGAGAAACAACTAAGAACAATTGAGCTGTACTATGCACCGTCAGCTGAGAGGTAGGAACTGAAGTTCATTTTGTGACTGGAAAGCACGCACACGCTCCTAACAGACATCTCTTGGTACTATGATTTTAAAAATTTGGAACAGTAACGACAGCGATAAATAGTAGTACTTTTGTATTCGGGCTGCGAGTTGTAGTGCTACAATGATGAAAATTAATATTACGACGATGTCAAATCTTATTTTCATGATTTAAAGAAGTATTCATGATATTAAAAATGTAATTATAATTTTATTATTTCCATTTTTGTGCTCAGTGTATCAAAGACTTTCTAGTGCACGGAATAATTAGCATTGTTTGTACTACGAAGCTATATATGATTGTTAAGGGTTAAGCATTTAATAGTTCGATGTAAGACATTTTGTTGAGTCTGAATTTTGTTCTCGTACTGGTCGGTAGAGAAGGAAAAGTTCCTTAATCGAGGCGAAGGTATAAAGCTGTAAAGAGAGAGAGAGAGAGAGAAGGTAAATACAAGTTCTTCAAAACAAATATCTCCCAAGTGTAACGTCTTGTCATTTCCTATAACTAAAAATTGCATGGTCTAATCTGAGCCTGTCCTGAATAACAGCGAAGAACATTTATGTTGTCATATATTTTCTTCGTTTGATCACGGTTGGGATTCGCATGTTTCTTTTTGTTACGCGACATGTTATGAATATTTTCATTATACGCGCAAAAGTGCACACAGCTTTAATAGAACCTGCGTCTTTTGGAAACGATAACTTTTAATCAGTACAATTACGCGAATACAGTCTAAATCGCAACCGTGCTTCCTGGACTAAATAATTCTTATAAAATGTGTATTCTCCAAAGCGAGCAACATTTCACTATCGCTCACTGGCAACAATCGAAAGAGTAAAATCAATGCTTAAATAAAATTGCCACCTTTTAAAAATTATTATTATCCCATTAAATAAATAAATAGCAATTCAGTGGCTATCCAATCAATAAGCAGAGGGGCCAATTCAGAGTGAAATATTTTCAAGTATAGTTATCTGGTAAGATTTTGTGCACACATTTGAACCACTTTAGTTATTATTTGTTATCTATCTCTCTCTCTCTCTCTCTCTCTCTCTCTCTCTCTCTCTCTCTGTGTGTGTGTGTGTGTGTGTGTGTGTGTGTGTGAGTGTGTGAGTGTGTGTGTGTTAGATATAAGATTCTTTCATTGCTTCGTTTTTCTTTGTCCAGGGGACCGACTATGAAGCTCTGCAATAGGTCTTATGTGTACAGACCTTCATATCATAAAGATAATCTTTAATGATACCTGGTCGTTCAGTGAATACTTGTCATTGTCAGTGATATCTCTATATATTGTGCAAGATTAGTGATAAAATGGTCAGGCCAAAGAAGCAGATAAAACTGAATGAGCAGGCCGATGGAGAAATGGCATCAGATTCTCAAGTAGATCAATCTACGCACACTTCTGTGCAATTACTAGAAAATCTAATAATTGATGATGACAGTCCATTAACTGATGTCCCAAGCTAAAGTGAAACTGATGAGTTGTCAAAACAAACAGACATCCCTGCAGTCAAACAGTTAGAAATTAGTGATGATATTTCTACTGGGCAAGGGCCAGAAGTTAGTAATCCTCAAGCTGTGTCACTACAGGATATACTATCGTCACTCTATGACAGGTTCACTATCAAACAGCAGCAAGAAAGGGTTATAGAAAGACAGGAACAGGAACGAAGGGAGCAAGAGCGTGAAAAGCAACGCGAGCTCAGGGACCTGGAGCGTGCAAAGAAATTTATGGAACAGATAAACAGTATTTTCGTAGAGAGAGTTAAGGAGATTGTTCACAGAATAAATCAGGTATTGGTCGATCGCGATAAAACTATCACTACTCATTTTAACAAAGAGATCAGTGCTATAAAAACTACTATCGCACCATTAACAACCATACCAGTTCAAGTCAATAGTGCTCAAACTGAAGTCGATAATTTAGAAAACCAGTTCAAAGCTTTGCATACTACTGTGGAGTCAATGCAGGATGACACTCCCACAGACATTGAAAAACAAGTCCGAACGGAAGTAGCCAAGGTTTTGTAGTTTGAAAATCAAAATTTTGAAACAATGTCAGCACACAGTAATGAAAACACTGGTACTGACAGGCAAAAGATCAGTGAAAATCTGCCAACGAACTTTATTGCATCACATGCAAGACCAAGTTTTGGTAATCAACCCATAATACCCCAGCATTATGTGTCACCAAGGAACTCGAACTAAGAAGCAGAGTGTACTTGTAATAGAGTTAATACACCGTCTGCTAAGGACAATAACTCCAGGGACTTAACTACCTTGATGCATGAAGAAAGCTTCATTAAGCATCTAAAGTTCCAAGATTACCGATACATATAAGCAAAAATTGTTCAATGTCACAGACACCGATTTGAAGGAATTTTTATCTGTGATCGATTCCCTAGATTTAGTTCAAGAGGACGCCAGAAAGAATTCTGACGCGAGAAGTAGTATCAACAGTCCTAACGGAAAAGCTTCCTGGAATGGAAACAGCGGAAATAGGGGCGAAGGTAGTCCCAAGAAAAATAAAAACAAGACTTATAACAATGGGAAATGTAATAATAGTAGAAATTCCTACAACGAAAATTCTGACTATTTCAGTAATAACAATAATTACCAGAAGTCCAATGACTACCAGCATCCGAATGGCAGAGGCAGTATAGTAACGAAAATGCTAATAATAATAACAACAATAGCAATCGTAAAAGACGAAATGACAATAGATCAGATAGTCCTTACAAGGATAAACCTAAAAACATGCGAGGTGACAATGAGTATTGTCGATAACTAGGGACAAGTCATTGGCAGCTGCAATAAAATTCTATGAATACAGGTCAACCAATAAATTATATACAGGCTGTACCCATGGCAAATAATCAGTATCCACAATGGTGGGACCCAAGTAGGCCACCTCCTACTGTAGACTCAAAATGTGAAAATAGTGGAGATACCCTCGGAACCAAAGCAGAATATACAGAAGCCAACAAAATAATCTCGGTCCCTGTAGGCCTTCGCCAGGTGACCGAGACCAATAATGAAGGCGATAGGTCAATAAAACAGAAAATAAATATGATTCGCTATCAGGATGGTAAGAGGATCGAAGAAGAATCTGCTGTCCCTGATAGGCAAGGAAAAGAGAATATTGCAGAAAGTGTCACTGGAACCGTCAATGGTGTAGCAACTATTATTCTCCTTGACACAGGTGCAAGTGTATCAGTAATGAATAAACAATTCCTCAAGAAGGTAACGAAAATAAAAAGCCTGCCGATCTTGCCTGTTACGAATTTTAAGGTTATAGGAGCGCTGGGAAAAAAGACGCAGATTATAAAGCACCAGACACAGGTTGACGTTTACTTTGGAAATCATAGCTTTTTATGCACGTTCCTGTTAATGGAAAGAGTGGCCAAGCGGTTCTAGGCGCTACAGTCCGGTACCGCGCGACCGCTACGGTCGCAGGTTCGAATCCTGCCTCGGGCATGGATGTGTGTGATGTCCTTAGGTTAGTTAGGTTTAAGTAGTTCCAAGTTCTAGGGGACTTATGACTTCAGCAGTTGAGTCCCATAGTGCTCAGAGCCATTAGTTAATGGAAAATTTGTAAATATCGGTGTTAATGGGTCTTGGGTTTTCACGATACAGAGAACCTGTAATTGATGTCGCCCGTGGAACATGTATACTTAAGTGCCAACAGCGACCAATTACGTTGAAGCTGAATAGGAAGTTCGGTGCGAACCTTCCGCTGATAAGAGAAGTGAATCTATCTGTCAGCAAACAAAAATTGTTAGTGTTAGAATATGAGCACCCACGAAAATGTCACAATAACCGAAGTAATGATGCAACCAGTAATATGAGTGACATAGCTGCTACAATCGAGGAAAAGGTGAAAGAGGCAACTTGAATTGAAGCTTCAGAGGCTGGACAATTAACAAAATTATTGTCTAGATACCAGGAAGTATTCAGTGAACGACCAGGTATCATTAAAGATTATCTTTATGATATGAAGGTCTATCCACATAAGACCTATTACAGAGTTTCATACTCGGTCCCCTGGACAAAGAAAAACGAATTAATGAAATAAATCCGAAAAATATTGGACTCGGGAACAATTGAAACTTATAGTAAAAGTCTTAGCATAGGAAATGTCATGATGTTATTTGTGTATTAATCTGTAAGCTTTCATGCCATTCATTACATTATAATGTTCATGAAACATTATGTCAAAAAGGGAGAATCTTAATGATAAGCATTCTTACTCTGAAAAAGTCACTAACTTGACACAAGTTCTTTGTCAAGTACTATTTTATTAAATATAAAAATTTTACATTTTCTACGTAGGATAGATAAATGCTCAATTTAAAAAAGAACAAGAAAATGTGTATCCTTGGCTAATGTATTTGCTTATGTATGAGAGTGAACGTGTCAAAATGTTTCCATGAACCTGACCCATGTAGACGCACACAAGTAGCGGGTGTCAATTGTGTGTGAGTTGCGTGTCTGTCAGAAACAGCTTTCACTATTAGTGAAGTGTGTTCCAAATTTGTATCGATTTGTGTACATAGTTTTCTTTACGTGGTTATATTTTCCGTATGATCTTTGAGCATCCCTCTGTTTGCTGAACCGAACATGGACATCTGTCCCATAATGAAAACATGTATGAATGACTACAAAGAAACACTAATAAATGTATGACATGAAAACGGAAATGTACTGATATCTACAGAGTTCAATGATGATCTTATGGTCAGAACAATGTAGCAGATTTTAAACTCATATTGTCTCATATTTAATGTGACAGTCTATGATTTTTGTTATCTTGATGTAATAATACGAACTGATGTGCCAATGTACAAGACCTCGCTATCTTGTAAAGTGTCATTTGCATATAAGCTTTTCTGTCGAGTACTTTGAGTTGTACTGGCAGCAATCAGGACAGTGAAGCGTGTTTCACAAGAACTAAAAAAATCTAGTGGACGCATGAAAAACTGTGTTTTTTTTGTAAAAAGTGTTAAACAGTGATTAGAACCGTGATCATAAAACACATGAACGCTCATAGGGTGTTAAATGATAGCAGAAATGACAAAGACCTTGAAAACCTGTTAACAGCATTTATGACAACATAGAATTGAAGACCTCACATTAAAGTGTTATAAGTCGTCTTCGCGTGCTGAATATTATGTGACAGACTGTACAGCCAGTCGCGCGGCAACAAGATAATGCAACACTGGCTACGCAATGACTCCGCGGAAATGTTTACATACCTCAGGAAATAAACAGAGCGCACGATGAACACCTGTATGAATAACGGTGCAGTGTCGTATATGTGCATACTGTGTTAAACCTAATTGTGAATCACTACATTTAAATGAAGAGTGTACAGATACAGGACATCCACCAAAAACAAACTATTTCCATCCGTGTGAATGAAAGTTAAATTGAAACTAAAAGACTTCTTCCACAGGATGAATATAATTATTATCTTGTCACTGATACCCATGTTTCGATATTTATGTACCCATCTTGTACGAGAGGGACGTGGAAACAGAGGAGGAAGGCCTGCTGCAGTACTACTTCCAGACAGCAGCAGCCATGCGGCCGGGGGCGGGCCAGCAGCAGCAGCCTCTACCTGCCTGCGACACCCACCGGCTCGATGGAGAGGGGGTGGGGGGGGGGGGTGAGGGGGCGCGTGAGGGGGGGGGGGGGGGTCCGCGTCGTCATCGGCGAATTGTTATTTGACATTCTTACCTAAATTATATGAACTGTTAACTCTGATGAAACACCACCATAAAAGACATTTTCTACCTCAGATGCAATTAACCAAACTATAAAATTTGCGTTTTCAACATATATGTTATCTTCATGTGAAGCCTGATAATTAAGATAATTAAGAGTAGGTAACTGTATTTTCTTGAAGCCCCTTGGACGGTTTTATTTCCGGTTATCCGAGTCCAATGAAACCAAATGGGGCGGGGGAAGGAAAAGTTAATCCGGGAAGTATCTGCCGCTTTTTCCGAGACTGTACAGATACTGAAGCCATTTAAATACTATTTGTGTGAAGTATTGAACAATATTGTATCTCAACATTTGCATCATGAGAACAATGAACCTACGTGGATATGTTGGTCTGATATATATACTAATTTTTTTCTCAGCCCAACGGGCAATGTAATATCCACGACACTATGTTCTAGGCACAAGATGTTAAAATGAGCTAAGTGTACAAACTACAACAAATATTATCGATACTACGTATAAAAAGACTGTATCGTGTAAAACTGACGATATTTATTCCATTATTTCTGTAATAATTTAATTCCTGCGTGAATTAAAACTATTATCAGAGAACTACATTCATAGACAACGACAATTATAATCTTTTTTTGTTATCTGTGATAATTGCGGTTCAGTTGTTCTTCATGTGCTAACCGATGAACTGTTAGGACGTGAGGTATGTAAAGAGAAAACCTGTAACTATATTGTTAATTATTATTTGAAAAATAGACTCTCTATTGTCTAGACGTGGATTTGTATTTATTTCAATTGTGATCCAATCTAATTAATTTTTTTAAGTGTTAATTTTCAACTCCGCAATTAGGAGCGCAGCTATTAGCGCTAGTAACTTACAGCGGAGTTTACTACTAGCTGGTATAAAAAATGAAGTATTTTTCATTGAGAATAATTTTAAATATTAAAGAATAGAGAGCAAAAGGCTTAAAGACTTTTATCTAAGTATATTAACTTGATATAAAAGGAATCGAGAATAACAATAAACAAACTGACTATCGTCTGTCTGCCGCCATCTTAGCAAAAATGTCTCTGTGACAGTTTCGAATCGAGAACTTTAACAATCATAAATGTTGTCAGATATAAATGAATGGAAGGAAATGTCCACTGGTGGTCCCGAATCTACTTTAAAAGACAGAATTCAACTCATATTGAATCTTCAAACATAGTGGTCGCAGCACGTTATGTAATATCAATTTCTTATTTGCTGATGTATGAAGCCTAATTATTTCGGACGATTTACATGAAATATTTTAATAGGGGACATATGTCAGTGTTGTGCGCGGGTAGTATTCTGTGACTAAATGTTCCCTTTGCTAGAGAAAAGTGCTTCCACCTTAAGTAACAACTGTGTAAAATCTGATAAATGATATGCAGTTTAGTGCCACTCACACGACTTTACAGACATTTCTACACAACGTCAAGGGGAGATTTCTTTAGCAGAGTGAAAAACGAATTGTTACGCTGACAATTGGTAACTGGTATTATATTTTATTTACCTACCTGAAACATCATTTATAAGTAACTAAAATCACGAAATACTATAAACTGGTTCCACCACAAGCACCTTCAACAGATAATTCTGTTGCTCTTCTTACCAGAGCAGTCACAGAGTCTGCAGCTTCATCAAACTGTGTTTCGAGGCAGGGATAGGGATGAAAACTAATCAGCAATATCTATATAAGGCAGACTGTATGGGCTTATGAATATGTCTGGGATCTCCTCCCAAGATCCTGAATTAATTTCAACTACATTTCACACAGAAACAGTAGGCCTCACGAGCAACAGCACTGTGGGACTGATGACCCCGTATTTATGTATTTACGTTAGTAGTAAAGATAGGGCAAAAACGTGTTTTTCTGGCCCCTGGTGTGTAGGTTGCCAGGTGCATTGTTGGGGAACAGTGTTAGCCTGCCAAATTAACCTGCTATGCAGTGCAGGCTTTATGTCAGACACAAGAAATGATTTTCTGAGCTGCGACATGGTGGCTGCCCTGCATGACAGGCATGCTGTGTTGCAGTGGCATCAGTCTGTTTTATCTACCTGCTTTGCAAGATACCCTGTACATCATGGGCATGGAAATGATTTTCAGGCCCCTTATATGCAGCCTGCCCTACATGACAGGCTGATTGTGGGAAAAGTATCAGCCTGCTGTAGTGAACTGTGTTCCAGGGGTACATATGACAATGAGCATGGCTGGACTCAGGTTGAGATGGATAGAGTGGGGAATGGACAGAATAAGGATCAGGAGAAAATGGACCGAGAAAGGGGAGGAGGAGGTGGTGCAACAGGCAGGTGGAAAGTGTAGAGGGGTGATGGGCAAGTGTGGAAGGAAGAAGAGTTGGTGGAAAGGGTAAGGGGAGGAGGATGTGGTGAGACAAAGGTGAAGGAAGTGGCCAGAGAATCTGTGAAGGAAATGGACAAGCAGAGAGGAAGGAGGACATGAAGACACAAAGTGTGGAGAAGAGGAGCTAGATAAACAGAGAGGGGGGAATGAGGTGGACAGGCAGAGGGAGGAAGAAGTGATCAGAAAGATGGATTGGAGGAGGTGTGTTCAATAAATGTGCAAAACACATACACGGGCAAGGGCATGGGCGATTGTTTGGTACGGAAAACGAAGAAGAGATACAAGAAAGGAGGCTACAAATGTCACGTGTTCATCTTAAAATGACAATAAATTACCGATGTTACAAATGTGGTACATTTCATTGTGAACATTGATACAAACTGAAAATTTTGAGCACTTAAAATTTGTTGATCTAGAGTAAAATTAAAAATGTAGGAAACACTTGCCACAAAACCAAAATCTGTCATACCGAATGTCCAGAAAATAAGCAATGTAAACTTTTACCAGAAAAAAACTTGTGGTTACAGCAAGTGTTTAAACATATTTGACAGTCAGTCTGATAGGACGAGGAACTTTAGAGCTGAAAAATGACAGGCAATAGCAAATATTTAACTTATAAAACCGATTAGTGACATTTTTATGTAAGTGGTATATAAGCACAAAAACTGAAATATCAGAACTGTAAAAGTAATATTTGCTATTCTAATACTGCCATTAAAAACCACCAAGAAAATAGTTATTTATAGAAATATCAATACCTGTAAAACTTTCTAGATATTTAACTTTTCACTGAAATTAGTTTTGCCACTGTTGTATTATCAGATTACAACATTTTCCGCCTTTGGCTGTAACTGTTATTTATTTTTCAGCATTACGCATTTTCAAGTGGTGGCTGCAAACAACCATTCTTCTTGGCTGCAAATTCGCTATGGTATAGTGTTAAGTGAGGAATGAACTTTTGTAGAAACTGACTAGGACAGTGTTAAGTGGAGCATGCCCATTGAGTATGCAGTGATGGGATAAGCAGTGTCAACACTCAGAAGAGCCAAGGTACAAACAAGCAGGTAGGTCTCTGCCTCAGTCTGTGGGAGAGACAGCGTTAGGAACACCTGATTCAGCACTTTTACAACACTGCGGAACAGACACAATGCTATTCTTTCATCAGGGCTACATCTGGTAACTACACTTACTAAACATTAGGATAGCCGAAAACGCCGAGGAGCACAGAAAATTGGAGCGCGTTGGTCACCAGTACAGGGGCATCATGTCATCGACTGCTATAAAATCGTCAACTTCTTCCACTCAATCTCAGAGTCTGACCACTCCATCTGTGTTACTGATACTGATGGAAGGCCAGCTCTACTAGTTGCAGGGTGACCGGGTGCATACGATAAAGTGTCAGCAGCCATCGCCAGCTTGGAGTCTACAGCTATGAGTGTGCAGCCAACCAGCTGTATAAGGAGCTTCAACTCTGCAAGCTGCGTTACTTCACACCTGTGACTATCCGCAAACGAAGACCACGCTGATCTTCCATGAATGAAGAACTGATCTGCCCGCGTGTGAACTGTTCAACTTGGGAATAGGGCTCCTGTATTGTCAGTCATGGGCAGTACTACCTTACTGACTGTATGCTGAGACCACCTCTCGGGGTGTCCCTGTTGTTATTGGGTCCTCTACCTACATGCCATCATGACAACTGACGACAGGAGCTTGCAGATTTATAGGGTTGCACCTAAGCAAAGATGCATTCAACGAGGGTGCTGTGACTCCGCTAGGTGGTCACAGCCACCCCAGGCAGCAGAGACACACTGGCTGCTGCACCCTCCTGCTACAGGGCAGCGTCACTGACTTCCGATGTGCCAGGAACTGCACCGGCAGATTCTTGCCGTCTTCTGATTGTAAAACTGTTAGAAATAAATCACAGTTGATCGAATGATGCCTCTCTAGTGCCTTGGGGCACCTCCACTCGACTATCCTGCATCTGCACGGGAGGCTGCATATGATGGGCTCCTACAGCTGAAAAAGGCCAATACTCGAAAATAAATAACAGTTTGAATCGACGCTGAAAATACTGCCATTTAACTAATTTTGTACGACTGTTGCATCTGCCCAGAGAAAAAAAAGATTCATTTTACTGAATGATTTTTTCTGTGCATGTGAACTGTATAACACATTTAATACAACGGTACTGTCTTGAATGGTTGTTCTACATATCACAAATCATAGCACTCAGCAATGGACAGGCACTCCATCTTTAGGCCACAAGTGGCCCATCGGGACCATCCGATCGCCGTGTCATCCTCAGGTGACGATGCGGATAGGAGGGGCGTGTGGTCAGCACACCGCTCTCCCAGTCGTTATGATGGTTTTGTTTGACCGCAGCCGCTACTATTCGGTCGAGTAGCTCCTCAGTTGGCATCACGAGGCTGAGTGCACCCCTAAAAATTGCAACAGCATATGGCGGCCCGGATGGTCACCCATCCAAGTGCCGACCACGCCCGACAGCGCTTAACTTCGGAGATGTGACGGGAAGCGGTGTATCCACTGCCGCAAGGCCGTTGCCACTCAGCAATGACTGACCTATAAATTACAAATGAAAACAATCTTTTAACTAAAGTTTATTCCCTTCTTAAAAAATGGAAAGAACTGTAAGTGGAAATTCAAGTCTTGTTGATAACCAAATAATTGTTATCACTTTAGTGTAAGTAATATACGCTACTTCACACTACCAGACTGTGAAACCAAGTTGTCAAGAGCCTGAAAATAATAGTCCTTTGGTAATTTAAGGAAAATCCAATGATTCTAAAAAGAATATGACTATAGAGTGACGATAAAGGCCTGACAAAACAATTAACTGATTGTGGCTTACTTGGCCACTGACGTTCTTGTGCAAAGTGTGGCAGAGGCTGTGCCTGCTGAAATCACCTATACTTGTGACCTGTGCCCCACCAGCTCAATTTTTATGGCTGTTTGAGTATCATCACTAAATATGTGCTTCAATGATACCATTCCACAATCATTTACAGGGTAAACCAAATTGTATTGATACGTGATACAATGGAATACATGTTGCTACAATTGTTCATTAGTGAAAAGCACATTTCTGTGAGTATCAGTTCTATTACACTGCTTTCCTGTAAGGGGTACTAGAGGTTTTGAGACAGCTGTTTGAATTCTAAACTAGTTTATATTTGCTCTCCTAAATAATTTAATATTTAATTTCTGTGTATCAACATCTGTGACAGTAGAACAACAATAAAATTTTGTTTTTCAGAACTGTAAGCCTTTTTCGTAGGAGATACTCTTGCTGCTGCTCTTGACTTTTTGTTTTGTGAAGTTTGCTTTTCATTAATTTTTGTATACAGAAAAATGCAAACAACTTGATTGAAATGACCCTGCAAGCCATTTTATGAATGCATGTACCTAAGTTTCACAATTTGTATTAATAAATATGGTAAAAGAAGACTCGTTGGGTTATTGAAATGGGGACAAAAATTTACAGATTTTATTAATCTAAATAACATGTTTCAAAACGGGTTTCAGTAGATAAGTAGAAAACGCATCAAGTAAGCATCCCATTTTCAAGTTTACGGAAATGAATGAGCAGTATATGGGAAATTCAGTATCATTACTACAGAAGTGACTGTTCGAAATTCTGAATGTGTTACGAATAAAACGCAGGAACGCAAAAGTTAGCTACAACTTTTAGAGAAACAGGACTGTAGTTATAAGAAGCGGAGGACATGAGAGTGAAGCAGGATAGAGTGAGTCAGAAAACTCTCCCCATCGGTATTCAGTCTGTACGTTAAGCACGCACTGAAGAAAACCTTCGAGAAATTTAGGTAGCGACCAGAAACTGAAACTTTTAAGTTTGCTGATGATATAGCAATTCTGTGAAAGACAGCAAACGACTAAGATGATCACTTGAGTGTAATGGTTAGCATCTTAAAAAGTGGCTGTCATATTCGCATGAAAAAAAAGTAGAACAGGGGTAATGGAATGTAATCGAATTGATTCAGGTGATGATGAAGAAATTAAACTGTGAAATGACATAAAAGTACTAGACGAGTTTTGATATTTGGGTAGCAACATGACTAACGATGGCCAGAGTAAAGGGAACATACAATATACAGAGACAAGAGAGAAAATAAATTTCTGAAAGAGATTTTTTGTTAATATCATTTATAAAATTACATGTTACAAAGTCTTCTCTGAAAGAACTTGTCTGAAGTGTAGCCTTGTGCAGAGGAGAAATGGCGCCAATAAACAGTTCGGATAAGAAGTGAATAGACGCCTTGGAAATGTGCTGTTACAGAAGAATGCTGAAGATTAGACGATTAGATTGGAGAACTAGTGAGAAGGCGCTGAATCGAATTATGCCAAAAGAAATTTGTGGCACGACTTGAATAAATGAAAGGGTCAATTCATAGGACACATCGCGAGGCAACAATGGTTCTTCAGTTTTTTTAATAGAAGGTACTGTATTAGGATACTTCATCCACCATCAACAAAGGCACGTCCAGCAGGTTGCAGAAGCGCTGTCTCTGCAGGCAAAGCCACTTTGAGAAGCACATGTAAACATCCCCAGCTGACAACATCAATACTTGTTTGTTTTTCAGTACAGCTATAGCAGACGCCGCAAGGACTATAAGAGACCAATTTGATTACAGATGACGCCCCTATAGCCGGCCACTAGAGGTATGACGAACATGGTTCTATTTGCTTCCGTCTTGTAACATGTCAAAAACTAGGCCAGACCTAATTTTTTTCAGCTTCAACATTTTACTGAAGCAAGAGCAGCAACCTTTCTAATATTTCATGATGCTTTTATTAACAGATCTGTCATAGTTCCAGTACATATCTTTGGCGAGAGGTTTCCAACCAGCTGGTTCATGCCGAAGCCTGGCTTACTGAGGCTGCACTGAAAGTGTCTGGTCTTAGCAACAAACATCAAAATGGCAATATATGCTTTATAAAATTTTAGCAGATGACTGTCACAATCGAAATTTTGTTCGAGGATTACTAAGACTTGTATTGCTAAACACTACGAAGTGAATGAAGTCTAGTAACCGAAGTCTGACCCAGATACGTTTACTTCAAGTGTTAGTGCATTTGAAGGTATCAATAGGAGACAATTTTTCATTATCAGTTGCTGATCATGAAGGTCAACTTCTTGTAGTCTGTTAATATTGCAAATTTGCTGCATCTATGGACATTATTTGTGAATCATCATCACCTCAGCCTTTTCCCACGTCATGTGGGGTCGGCGTTGCTTTGCTGGATCCTTCTCTTCCATAAATACCTATCCAGTGCTTCTTCTCTGAGTCATCCTTTTCCCCATATGTCTCCTGCTACCTTGTCTTTCCACCTCAGTTTCGGTCTTCCACTTCTCCTTGATCCTTCGATTTCTAGATCTTCAACTCTTCTCCCGATCTAGTGCTCCCCTTTTCTCTGCACGTTTCCTCACCATCTTAGCCTACTTTCTTGGATCTTCTTCCCTATGGGCCCCACTTCCACTGTTCCCCTGATGTACTCATTCTTTAGTCTATCCTTTCATGTCATCCCACTCATCCACCTTAACATTCTCATTTCTACCACTTCCATCTTTTTCTCTTGGAATTTTGTAATTGGTCAAGTTTCTGCACTATACAGCACTGCAGGCCTCACCACAGAGATGTAAAGCTTTCCTTTCATTCTGTAGCTAACCTTCTTATCACACAGTTCTCGGCTCAGTTTCCTCCGGTTTCATCCATCCACTACTTATCCTGTGCTGTATTTCGGCCTCCAGTCCTCCATCACTCTGCATGTAAGAGCCTAGGTATTTAAATTTCTTGACCAGTGTCGGTTGTTCTCCTTGCAGGTTAATGTATATATATTTGGCATCCTTTGTACACATATACTCTGTTTTCACCCTGCTAATTCTCACTCCCCTTTCCTCTAGAGCTTTTCTCCACTATACAAGCTTCTCTTGTAGTGCCTCGTGGATGGGTTCACAGATTACAACATCATCGGCAAACATCATGGTCTAAGGTGCCTCTTTTTTCACATCTTCGACTAGTACATCCATGACGAGGTCAAAGAGATATGGGCTGAGAGCAGATCCCTGATGTAGTACTACTCTCACTGGAAATGCCCTTGTTGCACCTGCACTGCTCCTGACTTGTGTCATTGCACCTTCATACATGTCTTTTACCTCCGTGATAAATTTTTCTCTATGTAGGAATATAGTCTGGTGAACTCGCTTAAGGGCTGCACTGAAAGAAGTGAAGTGGAGACGCAGTAACAGGATCAAAATATGTACATTGCAGTAATTATACCAAGATGAAGGACTTGCATAGAATAGACTATAGTGTTGAACTGCCTCAACCAGTATTCGGAATTATTGCCAGTCTAGCAAGAGATGAAGGACAAATAATCTTCAGAAGGGATAGGAAGATACGATGTGCTGCTTGAAGTATACCGACATTATGGCCCTCATCCAATATTTTCTTTCTGAGACGGTGAAAAGGGTAAATGACTTTACTAATGAGGCGGGAAAACAACGGACAAAGGCCAAACTAGAGAAGATTTAGAATGCGCAGTGGTAATAGCGAGAAAATCTGAAGAAATCTCAAAGCGGAGGCTGTACGTTCTTCTGTGTGTAAATTATGTTGACTGCATCATACTTGTAGGAACACACACACACACACACACATATATATATATATATATATATATATATATATATATATATATATATATATATATATATATATATATATATATGGTGTTACAAAAAGGTACGGCCAAACTTTCAGGAAGCATTCCTCACACACAAAGAAAGGAAATATGTTATGTGGACATGTGTCCGGAAACGCTTACTTTCCATGTTAGATCTCATTTTATTACTTCTCTTCAAATCACGTTAATAATGGAATGGAAACACACAGCAACAGAACGTACCAGCGTGACTTCAAACACTTTGTTACAGCAAATGTTCAAAATGTCCTCCGTTAGCGAGGATACATGCATCCACCCTCCGTCGCATGGAATCCCTGATGCGCTGATGCAGCCCTGGAGAATGGCGTATTGTATCACAGCCGTCCACAATACGAGCACGAAGAGTCTCTACATTTGGTACCGGGGTTGCGTAGACAAGAGCTTTCAAATGCCCCCATGAATGAAAGTCAAGAGGGTTGAGGTCAGGAGAGCGTGGAGGCCATGGAATTGGTCCGCCTCTACCAATCCATCGGTCACCGAATCTGTTGTTGAGAAGCGTACGAACACTTCGACTGAAATTTGCAGGAGCTCCATCGTGCATGAACCACATGTTGTGTCGTACTTGTAAAGGCACATGTTCTAGCAGCACAGGTAGAGTATCCCGTATGAAATCATGATAACGTGCTCCATTGAGCGTAGGTGGAAGAGCATGGGGCCCAATCAAGACATCACCAACAATGCCTGCCCAAACGTTCACAGAAAATCTGTGTTGATGACGTGATTGCACAACTGCGTGCGGATTCTCGTCAGCCCACACATGTTGATTGTGAAAATTTACAATTTGATCACGTTGGAATGAAGCCTCATCCGTAAAGAGAACATTTGCTCTGAAATGAGGATTGACACATTGTTGGATGAACAATTCGCAGAAGTGTACCCGTGGAGGCCAATCAGCTGCTGATAGTGCCTGCACACGCAGTACATGGTACGGAAACAACTGGTTCTCCCGTAGCACTCTCCATACAGTGACGTGGTCAACGTTACCTTGTACAGCAGCAACTTCTCTGACGCTGACATTAGGGTTATCGTCAACTGCACGAAGAATTGCCTCGTCCATTGCAGGTGTCCTCGTCGTTCTAGGTCTTCCCCAGTCGCGAGTCATAGGCTGGAATTTACCGTTCTCACTAAGACGCCGATCAATTGCTTCGAACGTCTTCCTGTCGGGACACCTTCGTTGTGGAAATCTGTCTCGATACAAAATTACCCCGCCACGGCTATTGCCCCGTGCTAATCCATACATCAAATGGGCATCTGCCAACTCCGCATTTGTAAACATTGCACTGACTGCAAAACCACGTTCGTGATGAACACTAACCTGTTGATGCTACGTACTGATGTGCTTGATGCTAGTACTGTAGAGCAATGAGTCGCATGTCAACACAAGCACCGAAGTCAACATTACCTTCCTTCAGTTGGGCCAACTGGCGGTGAATCGAGGAAGTACAGTACATACTGACGAAACTAAAATAGCTCTAACATGGAAATTAAGCGTTTCCGGACACATGTCCACATAACATCCTTTCTTTATTTGTGTGTGAGGAATATTTCCTGAAAGTTTGGCCGTACCTTTTTGTAACACCCTGTATATATATCTTTTCCATTGTTTTTACTCTACGTAACGTCTTTGTTTCATGTGTGTTCGTTGAGCAATATAATTAAAGATGCATAATAAAGTGAAAGAATTTTTACTCTATGAGTCAATCTATGTGTTTCCCTTACAACAAGTTTGGTCACGCTGCGACAGCGCGTAGCAGCAACAGTGAATGCGGTAATTTCACACACGCTCCAAAAATGTATGGGACGATTCTGACATTTTGTGTGAGTCTTTCATGCATCCAACACAGTGAACATTTATGAAAGGTGAATGAAAACTCCGATCTGAAACGCGAAAAGTATCCCAACATATGTTTATGCATGTAAAATACAAGTGGCTTTCAATAAGTAATTCAGCACATTTTTTTCGGCCAATTGCGGTTTAAAAAATGCGAAATTTATTGTAAGACTTAGTGGAATAATCGCGATTCAGCTCCTATGGTTTAAGTTGCGATAGATGGCGGCGCGCCGGCCGAAGTGGCCGTGCGGTTAAAGGCGCTGCAGTCTGGAACCGCAAGACCGCTACGGTCGCAGGTTCGAATCCTGCCTCGGGCATGGATGTTTGTGATGTCCTTAGGTTAGTTAGGTTTAACTAGTTCTAAGTTCTAGGGGACTAATGACCTCAGCAGTTGAGTCCCATAGTGCTCAGAGCCATTTGAACCATTTGAACCATTTAGATGGCGGCGCCATACGCAGCCTTCAAAATGCCGTCTTCAACGGAGGTGCGTTCCAGGCAGAGAGCTGTCACTGAGTTTCTTTTGATGGAAAAACAGAGCATCGCAGATATTCACAGGCGCTTGCAGAATGTCTGAGGAGTCCTGGCAGTTCATAACAGCGAGGCGTCTGTCATCATCGTAACAACGCCGCGCAAACCTGTCCGGTTTCACACGTGGCCGACCGCCAGTCACAGCTGTGACTACTGCAATGTGGTACGTGGGGACACTTCCACAAGAGGTGATAGACGGATCACATTCAGACACCTAGCTGCTCAATTGGACTTGTTGGATCCGGGCTTTCAAATAACTATGCACTCTCCTACTCAGAGTTGCAAATATTAAAGGTTTTGGCTGGTTTCGTTGTCTAGGGGCTGCGATACGTTGTTGCCGCATTACATGCCAAATACTGCTGAGTCTACAGAATACGATAAGAATACACACATGGATCGAATGGTCAAAGGTTTGTATCACTCGGCAACTGCGAATTACGAATGTAACATGTAAATTTATTAATGAAAAACTGCAATTAAATAAAATCTGCAGGTACTATTTTAACGACTTTAACACTCTCTGTACCAGGCCTATTTTATGCACCCGTCCCTAGAAACCGGGCAATTTTACCAATATTAAAAAAATTACTGCATCAAATCTACTGTTTGGATTGTGGCAAATTTGGTACCATCTTGAAGCTGCACATTTCTACTTTAATTCTGAGTGAAAGAAACTACTTTACAATGCACAGCTTTAAGGTACAGTTATAGAAATCACTTAGATGTTTTAAGAATTTAGAAAAAGTCATACGAATAAGGGAATACAATTGTGATTTATTTTTAACCAAAATTGTGGCACTACATTACATGTTTCTGATAGTATACAGTATTACATATAAATTTCACACAGAATCATATTGTTTTTTAGTGTGGAAAATTTTAAAGCAAGGTTCCAGGCAGAGTGCAACGCCACACTGTTCACATTCGTATCGTGTCTCTTTGCGAGAAGCCTTGCCACTCTGTTTCTTGCTCCTGGAACTGCACACGTGACACACACGAGCAGCATACTTCTTAGTAGTTGCAGGTATGTGCTGCAAAAAATGTCTCTTTGTTAGCCGACCTACAGTTCCTTCATTTCTTGGAATGAATTCAAGTGTGTCGTCTTCAACAAGCTGAACTGCAAGCACTGTTATAAAGTCTGTTATTGTAATTTTCTTCCTGTGCACTGCATTGTACAGCCAAAATGCATTTGATACTCCCATAAGCAGCAAATGGAAATATAATTTTCGCCACCATTTCACAGTTCTGTGCTGGAACGGATTGTACTGCAGGCGTTGGTCTCCAATATCCACTCCAATTTTATTGAGGTTGTAATCAAGTACCTGAAGTGGTTTCAATACTACAGACCCATTTCTCTTAGTATGCGTACCAAATGTTGCTTGATGCCTTGTAGACAATGTATACACATCTCTCTTATCTTTCCACTTCATTGCCAATACATTATCTTTACGCCGAAAAGACATTTCGCCCTTTTTCAGCTTAGCAGATACTAAATCTTTAGGCAATCCTTTCCTGGATTTGTTCACAGTACCAACAGCTCCAGTGCCTTTCTCTGCCAGTTGCTGAAATAGCTCTGGACTGGAATAAAATCGATCTAAATACACAGTGTGGCCTTTGTTCAGCAAGCTGCTGTCAGACAACAATCGCAAAATAACCGCAGACGAAGAATTGTCAACAATATGCTTACCAGCATAAACTTCAAAATTTACAACATAGCCACTACTGGCTTCAGCAACAGCATATACTTTCAGTCCATACTTATGAGGCTTATTTTGCATGTAAACACGGAAACTCACACGACCTCGAAATGGGCAAATTCCTTCATCAATTGTCACTTTTTCTGAGGGACGATATGCCTGGATACATCGCTCCTTCAAATTATTATAATATGGCAAAACTTTGTAAAGTGGATGAAATCCATCTTCGCCTGGTTTTTTCTGATTTGAATTGTCAACAAGATGCAAGCATGACAGTATCTGAGTGAAACGCAAACGGCTCATGACATGGGGACAAAAGTTACAACTAAGAACAGGATTAGTGCTCCAATGGTCCGCAATTTTTGGCTTTTTCGAAACACACATGTGGAAAATAATACCCAAGAAACGCCTCATCTCACTTATAGTCACTGGCTTCCACGAACTCAAAACTGAATGGGGCTTCAGATTATTTCCTCTTCTTTTCTTCTGTATTGTCTGTGATGCATACAAATTTGTCTGTCTCTTGAGTTCATTTACGTCACTGTCAGTAAGGAACACTTTACTGCAATCCAGTACAGAACTCGACTCATCAATATCCACTAGTATCTGCCTGGGTGTCGTGTTGACAGGCAGAGGTCGGTAGGTGTCAACTGCAGTCCACTCACTGTTCAAATGGTTCAAATGGCTCTGAGCACTATGGGACTCAACTGCTGAGGTCATTAGTCCCCTAGAACTTAGAACTAGTTAAACCTAACTAACCTAAGGACATCACAAACACCCATGCCCGAGGCAGGATTCGAACCTGCGACCATAGCGGTCTTGCGGTTCCAGACTGCAGCGCCTTTAACCGCACGGCCACTTCGGCCGGCCCACTCACTGTCTTTCGGATACGGCACAGCTGCTGGATTTGAAGCAACACCTTCAACATCATTCTCGTCTTCATCTGAAGACAAACTGTCATCAATCTCGTCTTCTAAAAAGAATATCACATTATGTGTAACTACATACATCGTTTACACATGTTCAACAGATATGTGCGTACTGCACAATTACGTGGAAAATTCGGAAATACGTACCTTCAAACACACCATTGCATTCAGAATCGTCTGAATCACTCTCTACATTATCCAGAGTGTCGCTATGATTGATCAAATCCGCAATTTCTGCGTCTGATAAACCGCGCCGAAACATGATGACAAACAACTGAATGATATACAGACTGAGAACGCAAAGATAAGTTTTAACATGAATTACAGCGCTGCCGTGACATCTATGGACGCATTTTGTTAATAAACATCTGAAAAACGTATAGCGCTGGCCAAACCCGTAGAAATAACGTTGCAGTGTTTTGAATGAAATTAAATGTAGCGGCCCGTAAATTTTACGGGCTTGGTGATTTTCGCGCGATCCCAGGCCCGTAAATTTTACGGGCTTGGCGCTTAGAGTGTTAAACGATGAGTGCGATAGTAGAAGTACTTTTGAGAGTGCGGTATATTGCTGTGAAACACTTGTTGGTGTCGATGGTGCAGCAATTAAATAAAACGTAATTTGAATAACAGGGAAACAATAGATTCCTACAGCACATAATTAGTTATGAACAACAACACAGCTCGCGAGATATTCACTTCTAAACGCACATTACGTCTTTACTGCAGAAGCCACGCAAATCACACAAGAGCACAGGTCGGCACTCCGAAATCTTTCTATCCTGTGCGACCACGAGCCACTGTCCAGGTCTTTCCGCCGACTGTCAGAACTACCTCGTGTCCTCCCCGGAGACAATCGCTGTGATTGGCTAGAGCGCTCCCGCCCTGTCTTCAAGCCTACACGCACTCACAAATATAATGAAACATACGAAATACTCGAGTTACATTTAAATAACTTGAAATTAAATAAATATTCCGGCAGTTGGACCATAAACACGATCTAACACACATTATTAGATACATAAAAAAATTAAATAAACATATATTAAAAGAATAGAACAAAAAGTAGGCCAGTAGCTTAATGTCTCTGTGCTTTCTAAAACACAGTAAATATTTAACCAGTTTCTTCATGAATAGCATATATCGGATACAAACAAAGACATAGATGAATATGTATATTTATAAGCATGCTGCTACCGTTTTTTCATGTGACTGTGGAGTACTTATGGCCTGACGCGATCGATAATAGTCGACCACTTTGATCGCCAATATCTCATGTACTATTTAAGTTACATGTCTGTAATACATAGCCGGCCGCGGTGTCCGTGCGGTTCTAGGCGCTGCAGTCCGGAACCGCGGGACTGCTACGGTCGCAGGTTCGAATCCTGCCTCGGGCATGGATGTGTGTGATGTCCTTAGGTTAGTTAGGTTTAAGTAGTGCTAAGTTCTAGGGGACTGATGACCTAAGATGTTAAGTCCCATAGTGCTCAGAGCCATTTGAACCATTTTTTTGTAATTCATACCAATTTAGGTTTACAGTAATAGCTTTCTGAAGACACAGCGATCGACGAAACCGGACGATGATGAAGCGTTTAGATTTTGGAAATTCGTTGCTGGGTGTCACTTGTATAATTTACTGTCAAATACTAAACTTTAAATTAATAAAGATATTGGAAATCTGATTACAGCATCAGAATCGTTGTGCAAATAATGGTAATGTACATGTTTCGTTTTCAGGTATCGTGATTCATCTGACTACTATTAATTTCTATACGAACTGTGAAATGTCTGCCATTAAGGTTTCACAGAGTCCGCCATCTTCGGCGCCCCTGGCGCACAGCGTCACCAACGAATTCCCAGCCACGTGCTTGACGGACTTCGCGCTCCGGCCGTTGTGAGGCACCACGCGGATGCTAACGAGCTCTGGCCCCAGTGGTGGCCGCCAACTCCGAACTTCGAATAATTCCAGGGCGCCACAACTCGCCTGTTACCTCACGTGGTGGAGCTGACACACTGGTCCACCAATTGTGGTTATCAAAGGTGTGTGCGCACTGGGTTGTTCGCAGCATAAAGGGCCGTCTGTGCGGAAGTGCTTGTGCGTTACGAGGTTTATTGCGAAATTTTTTGTCGAATATCATCACAAGTGATGAAACATGGGTTCGTCATGCAGTGGTTACACACCACGTCTCCTCTGAAAAAAAAAAGTTCAAAGTAGATTAGATTTGATTAGATAGATTATGAATACGTCACTTCGTAATGATGTGGAACGTGTCAGGTTAATAAAAGGTGTCTATACAAGATATTACATTACACAAAATATTACATGACACAAAAATTTTTTTTTTTTGGGGGGGGGTGTTTGGGGAAATTACCCACTTACTATATACAAAAATTCATCGAATGAGTAGAAAACGTTGCCATTAAGAAATTCTTTTAATTTCCTTTTAAATGCTGTATGGCTATCTGTCAGACTTTTGATACTATTAGGTAAGTGACCAAAGAATTTTGTGGCAGCATCATTTACTCCCTTCTGAGCAAAGTTAGATTTAACCTTCAGTAGTGAAGATCATCCTTTCTCCTAGTGTTGTAGCCCTGTACACTGTTATTACTTTTGAATTCGTTCGGATTGTTAATAACAAATTTCATAAGTGAATATATATATTGTGAGGCTACAGTGAAGATCTCTAGCTCTTTAAATAAGTGTCTGCAGGATGATTTTGGATGAGCTCCAGCAATTATTCTGATTACACTCTTTTGTGCAATGAACACTCTTTTACTCAATGATGGGTTACCCCAGAATACGATGCCATACGAAAGCAGAGAATGAAAATAGGCGTGGTAAGCTAATTTACTGAGACGTATATCGCCAAAATTTGCAATGACCCTAATAGCATAAGTAGCTGAACTCAAACGTTTCACCAGATCCTCAGTGTGTTTTTTCCAGTTCAACCCCTCATCAATGCATACACCTAGAAATTTTGAATAGTCTACCTTAGCTACCGATTTCTGATCGAGGTCTATATTTATTAATGATGTCATTCCATTTACTGTGTGGAACTGTATATACTGTGTTTTGTCAATGTTTAATGAGAGCCCATTTGCAGGGAACCACTTAATGATTTTCTGAAAAACATCGTTTACAATTTCACCAGTTAATTATTGTCCGTTGGGTGCGATAGCTATACTTATATCATCGGCAAAAAGTACCAGCTTTGCATCTTCGTGAATATAGAATGGAAAGTCATTAACATATATGAAGAACAGCAGAGGACCCAAGACCGAACCTTGCGGCACCCCATTCTTGATTGATCCCCAGTTTGAGAAATTACCAGTTTTTTGCATTTTATGTGTGCTGCTTATTTCAACTTTCTGCACTCTTCCAGTTAGGTATGATTTAAATCATTTTAGCACTGTCCCATTCATACCACAGTACTTCAGCTCATCTAGAAGTATTCCATGACTAACACAATCAAAAGCCTTTGAGAGATCACAAAAAATCCTAACGGGTGACTTCCGGTTACTCAGAGCATTTAATATTTCATTAGTGAAAAACCCTTCTGGAAACCAAACTGACATTTTGTAGAAACTTTATTTTTACAAAACTGTAAAGCTACTGTACAATACATTACTTTTTCAAGAATTTTGGATAAGGCACTCAAGATAGATTGGGCGGTAGTTGTTGACATCCTTAGCCGGTAAAGTCATGGCGACCGTCTTCTGGGACTCTGAAGAGGTAATTCTGTTTGATGTCCTCCCTCAAGAAGGAACGATGAACTCTTAAGTGAATTGCGCTACCCTTAGCAAATTGAAGAAACGACCTCAGCGTATTGGTCGCTACAAAAATGCAAACAAACTTCTTCTCCGTAACAACGCAAGGTCTCACACAACGGTCTCACACAACACTCCACACGCAAGAGGAGCTCACAGAACTTCGTTGGACTCTTTTTCCTCGTGCACTCTATAGCCCCGACCTCGCACCTTCCGACTTCCATTTGTTTGGCCCAATGAAGGATGCACTCCATGGGAAGCAGTACGCGAATGATAGGGAGGTTATGGATGCAGCAAGAAGTTGACCAATAGAGTGGTACCATGCGGGCATACAGGTCCTCCCAGTAAGATGGCGTAGGGCCAACACATTGAAGATTATGTTGAAAAGTTTGGTTTTTGTAGCAGGAAGAGTGAGGAATATTATGTCGGAACTGTGAATAAAACCAACCTGCTTTCAGAAAATACATGTTGCATTAATTCTTGAACGCCCCTCATATATATAGTGATAAAACTGAGTAGTCGTTTTGAAAATAAAGACTTTGTAGTGCTACGCACAAGTTAAAATTCATATAAAGTCTTTACCTCCATTCATGTAGAAGATATGGTCTTATCAAATCAGACAACATTTTTTCATACGCGCCGTGTATCACCGCAAAAGATGTTTCCAAAAGAGTGAATAAAAGAAACATCACAGTCCTTTGTAACTACTGTTAGCAAACTACTGTACGCAGGATGCTGCGAAATGTCCCGTTCAGATAGAGGAGCTAATCCGGAAGCTAAGAGCGCCAGCTATCGGCCCGTAGCGGGCTGGCGGAGGTCCGGTTGCGCGCGGCCCGCGACTGTACGCAATAAAGCCATGTCACAGTCTGCCGCTTCCATTACTGAATAAATTAACCCGAGCGCGATCCGCCGGAGTGGAGAGCGGGCGCCTCGCCGCGCAGCGCCGGTGCTGCGCTCTGCGGCCGCTGCGCGTTTGTTCGCGTTTGTCGCTTGTTTTGTCACGTGACACTCGGATTGGGCGGCCTGCCGGCCGGCGGCCATCCACTGGCGCTCGATGCGGCGCGGCGCGGCGCAGCTTGACCGGGCGCGACCAATCAATAAATACAGTGACGCCGGCAACGGCAGGCGCCATAGCTCAGCCCCGCGCGCGTCTGCTTCTGGCGGCAGCGCGAGGTCTTACCGGCGCCGGCGCTCGCTGCCTCTGGTATGGTAGCCTTACTGCAGGGAGTGTGGGAAGGTCAAGCGCCACTGGAATAGCTACATCTGAGTCTCATTGTTCTCAACGCCCTTTAAGTATAGCGTGTCTACTCTGCTTCCGAATACAAAGAAAGGCCTTCGAGAGACTTCCCGCTGAAATATCCCCACGTGATTCTGTCCAAATGTTTGTCTATGCACCAGCACCTCTCTCAAATAGGTCCATTGTATAAAGTAAATTATAATCGTTCAATGACAGCAAGGAGATGCAGAAAGGCTTCACTTGGTGTTATGAATGGCAGTACTCATTAAATGTGAATAAATGCGAGGTAACGACTATAACACAGACAAAAAAAAAAACAGGTAGTGTCCGATTAGAACAATGGTTCCCCACGCAAAACCGCATCTCGTGGTCGTGCGGTAGCGTTCTCGCTTCCCACGCCCGGGTTCCCGGGTTCGATTCCCGGCGGGGTCAGGGATTTTCTCTGCCTCGTGATGGCTGGGTGTTGTGTGCTGTCCTTAGGTTAGTTAGGTTTAAGTAGTTCTAAGTTCTAGGGGACTTATGACCACAGCAGTTGAGTCCCATAGTGCTCAGAGCCATTTGAACCCACGCAAAAAAGGTAGATATTAGCTTGAATGGATAATGCAGGATAGTGACAGGCTGCATGAAACCAACCCCCATAGAAAATCTTCACAGCGCCGCAGGTTTCACAAACCCTGACTCACGTAGGAAAGCCCATGAACATACCGAGAAGCTAAAACAAACCTTTGACGTCCGTCACTTAATATGTGGCCTAGAGTGTGGCCCCAGCAGACTCAAATCCAGACGCCGTTTCCTAAGTTGCGCCTTAGATGAGCCCCCCATCTACTATCCACTAAGAGAGGACCCACCAAGCGGCGTTTCTGTTGATTGGAAAACCCGGAGAATGCTTAACCGCATCAGAACTGGGGTGGCTCCTGTGAAATCTAATCTGATCAAATGGGGTTTGTTGGACGAAAATGACGACAAATGCGACTGCGGCACTCGACAGGACATGGAACATCTTCTACAATGCCCTGCCTGCCCCCACAGATGCACCCTCGACGATCTATGGCTGGCTAAAGAAGAAGCATTGGACATTGTCCACTACTGGGCAAACAAAATGTAGTTTCCGGACACGAAAAAGTAAAAGTAAAGTAAGGTTCCTAACCCGGGCAGTAGTGAGCAAGTATGAGAATGATAAAGTTAAATGACTCTACGCAATGGTATGCAGACCATGAATTAAAGATTTGCCGCCGGAAGTACACGTCAAAAAAATGGTTCAAATGGCTCTGAGCACTATGGGACTTAACTTCTAAGGTCATCAGTCCCCTAGAACTTAGAACTACTTAAACCTAACTAACCTAAGGACATCACACACATCCATGCCCGAGGCAGGATTCGAACCTGCGACCGTAGCGGTCACGCGGTTCCAGACTGCAGCGCCTTTAACCGCTTGGCCACACCGGCCGGCCAGTACACATCAGAGAAGCGATAGCACGAGGTATTGGATATAGGTCCAAACATCTGAACTTGTTATCTCAATGAGTATTAATGCGAATTACTCCATGAAAAATTAAATCACTAATCGCTTACTGATTTGTGAGTGTATCAGGCCGTGAGTGCTGACGAAAAGCGGACTGGTAATGAAAAAAACTTACTTTAATTTTCACCTTAAATACAGGAAGCAAAACTGAATCGGACTTGGTATTTAAAGATGGTAGTCTTACTCGGAATACAATGCCCAAACAGCAACACATGATTCGCGATCGGTTTTACTGGTTTCGAACAATGTACGTTACCCTCCCTGACACATCGTCTCTAAAACAGATAACACACAGCATAAAAACGTACATGAGGAATCTTTATGTGACTACAGTAGCGGTAGACACTTTTGACAAATATGGCAAGTTATTATTCAGTACAATATAAAATGCAAGATTTGCCAGTTACTCATTTCTACGTGCGCTTTGCCAGACAGGACAAATGAGGGCTAGTAATGGTAAGGAGCTTCTTCTCCCACCACACTTCTACCGTTTAACTACTGTCAGTTTTCTATATATCGGTATGTTTGTCTAAATTTTATTCACTTACATAAATACTCCTTGCCTTTTTCCTATTATTGGAGCGCCTATTTTCTTTTAGTGTTGCGTTTGGATGAGCGTACATTTCATCATGGCAGAATGGAGAAATTAAAGAAAATGTTACTTTATTTTTATTTCTCTGAGGGTAATTCTCAGCTGAAGGTTTAAATGAAATTTTCTGAGCGATAAACGCAAAATGGTTCGACTGTGTTTCGGGCACGAAATTAAACCATTTTTAAAAGATCATTACCATATTTGTTATTTCGTAAGACTCATACTGAATACGTAAATTATCAATAATTAATTTTTTTTCGTTCTAGCGTTAACGTGTAACAGTAAAACTGATACGTACCGGACACCTGTTCTTAAATGTCTCACGAAAATGCTTTCTCGGAGTTGTAGATAATGCCCCAACTTGACCAGAAATTGCTCCATTGTTCATTTTGCAGCAGATAAACAAACTAATTGACATCACAACACAAGAGCAACTGTATACGTCCAGCATGCTGTTTTTTTTGAGACAGCAACTCTTACTGAATTATGACGCAGAAAGATAGCCAGAGTTAAGAATAAACATCTATTTTATTCGAAACGCTGGTTGTCTTTTTGCATCATAACAGCTACTGTTTAGTGGTTACTTACATTAATATGGGGCCCTCACCGTATTAGTCGACCACAATGCACCTGAAAACGAGGGGGCTTCGGTCGACCCATGTGTTTTCATGTGCACTTGAAAACCATCGGAATGTGTTCTGTTGTTATGATAACCAGATAACTTGCTCGTGAAGCTATCCGATATTCCACAGTGTACACGAGAGTCGAAAAAACTGCTGTGATTTTTATTTACTGTGACGTCACTGCGTGTGTCCGACAACGGCCACGGAAGGCGAAGTGCAATACAGTAACATAGTGCTTGGGTAGTACTATCATTAATGTTGTTGCTGCTGTTAGTGACAGTGGTCAGACACAAGGCATTGGCAGCTTCAAGGCTTCTACTTTCTGTCGGCTCAGAAAAATGAAGTCCAGAAACTATCTATAGTGTACACGTTCTGATTTGGTCGATTTTAAATGGGGTTGCAGGGTTTAGGTGGAGCAAGCGTAACTGCAGAAAGGATGATGAAGAGAAAGCTTGTTTTGCAACAAGTGTCCACCCTCAATGCGGATAGTTAGCTTCCTTTTTTGAGAAGGAGCTGTAGGTAACACTATGCACTGAGAATTGCTTAAACATTCTGTTAAAAAGGTAATTACAAAGAAGAATTATCAGTTGGCTCTATGACTCACTAGTTCTTGACTTAATAAATTACCTATAAAAATTAAATATTTATACGTTGTTATATTAAAAGTAAGTGTTCAAATAAACCTATTTTTCATTCTGAAGTTTATGATGCTGTGGAGAGGAGGGGGGCGGGGGGTCACTAGCTAATATCATATCCTATTACAGTCAGGGTGAATGGGCTTAGGTTAGGAACGACATTAGGAGATTAGTTCTGAACACCTGGAGGACACCATTTGGTTTAATTATTTAGAGGGAATATTATGAAGCGATTTGAAATGAGACGAAAACGGATATTCACATATAGGAATGCATGTAGAAGTCAGTTTGATACAAGAGGTTTGGGGAAGTGCAGCTGTTAAGGAAAGCCCACATAAAACATAGTGCAACCAGTTCTCAGAATACTGATCCATTGTTTCTGAAGTTCGTACGAAGTCAGAATGGCAGCAGACATCGAATGAATTCAGCGGCGCGCTTCTAGGATGGTAACACCGCAGCGTACTCGACATGAAAGTGTAACAGTAATGCTTGGGGAAATTAAGTGGAAATCACTGGAAGAAAGGCGGCGTTACTCTCGAGAACCCCTGTTAGGTAGATTTAGAGATCCAGTGAGTCTGAGGGATGTTTCTGCTACCACCACAGAATATTTCGCATTGCGATAATGAGAATAATACACGTATAGAAAGTCACAGAGTCCCTCACTTTTGTGGGCTGGGCTGCCGGAGTATTCACATAATGATGTCTAGGCTTCCAGGCTTACGACACTGACACACGCGCTGTTACACTTCTCTCTCTCTCTCTCTCTTTTTTTTTTATAGGAAACTTGTAATTACGACCAGAACCAACTGACAAGAAAACGTACTGACATATGCTCTCGCTCTCTCCCAATGCAAACCAATAACGTGCACACCTGTCATCTCGCTCTTCTCGTTAATTCATTCCCATCTTTTTCGATCGAACTGTTAATATCGCCCTATGCTCTGCATCTACCAGCTTGCTCAACTCTACGGACACAACAGAATTGCGGGTCTATTTCCGTTTCATTTGCAGCACACACTGATCGTTTCTGCTCCATCCTCCATCTTTCACTAGCAGGTAACGTCATCCATACAATTTTGTTACCATCAAACTCTTGTTTCTTCATTCCAACTTCAGAACCACGTACGTGAAACGTTGTATGACAGTACAAAACTGACTCGCCCTTAGTCCCTCTCGCTAGCACGAAACTCTCCTGGGATACCTTTGTAACAGAGCATTAAGTAGAAGGGCTTGGGGGTGAGGAGGTAGGCGTAATACAACCGTTCTAAGCATAATTTTATTGTAACTAACCATCCAGTAAAATCCAGTGATACTCTTAAAAACAACACGAAATATTTGATTTAAAACAATATGTCGAAAAAACTTTACAATGAAACGTTTAATTTAATTTAATGTGGTACCTAGGCCAAGAAAATCTTTACAACCAGAGGTGAATATAACACATGCGCTCATCCTATCAAATTGCTGCAGTCCCTCATTCGTCTATCTTTGCTCAATGCAAACAGTTACAAATATCAGAATCTATCTCCGGAAGGGACACGAAAATAACAATCTGAATACAGTACATATGAGTAGCATGACAAGTTTTCGGACTCCCCCTCCCGCAGGGTTCTCTTAGTATTCAATGTACTAGTCTCTTTAACATAACGCGGCTCAGAGTCTCTATTCGAATTTCCACTCATATATCTGGAATGATTTGTAGCATAGCTGAATTACTCCAGTTTACCATTGGATGTATCTGACACATTCTGAGACTCTAGTACATTCAAAGTTGTGTCGCCTTCCACGGTGCATCATTCCCAGTCTTCTTTCTTCTGATTCTTCCTCCTCTTGCAGACTTCTCCTCTTGTGAATTTACCTTCGTCTCTAAATTGTTGGTTATTACAAGCCACACAATAGATATGCACATCAAAAAAGTTTTGCATCACCTCGGTTGCGAGAGTTCCGGAACCTGTACAGAGTATTGGAACAGAAATCAACATAAACATCATTTCCGCTCTTTTTATTGCCCATGAAAAACACACATAGCATGTTGTATCACCATACAGCGAGACCTTCAGAGGTGCTGATCCAGAATTCTGAACACACCGATACCTCTAATACTCAGTAGCACGTCCTCTTGCATTGATGCATCCCTGCATTCGTCGTGGCATACTATTCACAAGTTCAAGGCACTGTTGGTCCAAATTGTCCACTCCACAACGGCGATTCGCCGTAGATATCTCAGAGTGGTTGGTGGGTCACGTCGTCTATAAACAACCCTTTTCAGTCTATCCCAGGCATGTACGATAGGGTTCATGTCTGGAGAACATGCTGGCCACTCTAGTCGAGCGATGTCGTCATCCTGAAGGAAGTCATTCACAAGATATGAACTATGGGAGTGCGAATTGTCGTCCATAAAGACGAATGTCTCGCCAGTATGCTGCCGATATGGTTGCACTATCGGTCAGAAAATGGCATCCACGTATCGTGCAGCAGTTACGGCGCCTTCCATGACCACCAGCGGCGTACGTCGGCCCCACATAATGCCACCCCAAAACAGCAGGAAACCTCCACCTTGCTGCACTCTCTGGAGGTGTCTCTAAGGCGTTCAGCCTGACCAGGTTGCCTCCAAACAGGTCTCCGACTATTGTCTGGTTAAAGGCATATGCGACACTCATCGGTGAAGAGAACGTGATGCCAATCCTGAGCGGTCCATTCGGCATATTGTCGGTCCCATCTGTACCGCGCAGCATGGTGTCGTGGTTGCAAAGATGGACCTCCCCTTGGATGTCGGGAGTGAAGTTGCGCACCATGCAGCCTACTGCGCATAGTTTGAGTCGTAACACGACGTCCTGTGGCTGCACGGAAAGCATTATTCAAAATGGTGGCGTTGCTGTCAGGGTTCCTCGAAGCCATAATCCGTAGGTAGCGGTCATCCACTGCAGTAGTAGCCCTGGGGCGGCCTGAGCGACGCATGTCATCGACAGTTCCTGTCTCTCTATATCTTCTCCATGTCCGAACAACATCGCTTTGGTTCACTCCGAGACGCCTGGACACTTCCCTTGTTGAGAGCCCTTCCTGGCACAAAGTAATAATGCGGGAGCGATCGAACCGTGGTATTCACCGTCTAAACATGGTTGAACTACAGACACCACGAGCCGTGTGCCTCCTTTCTGGTGGAATGACTGGAACTGATCGACTGTCGGACCAAATGGCTGAAATGGTTCAAATGGCTCTGAGCACTATGCGACTAAACTTCTGAGGTCATCAGTCGCCTAGAACTTAGAACTACTTAAACCTAACTAACCTAAGGACATCACACACATCCATGCCCGAGGCAGGATTCGAACCTGCGACCGTAGCGGTCGCTCGGTTCCGGATTGTAGCGCCTAGAACCGCACGGCCACTCCGTCCGGCTGACTGTCGGACCCCTCTGTCTAATAGGCGCTGCTCATGCATGGTTGTTTACATCTTTTGGTCGGGCTTAGTGACATCTCTGTACATTCAAAGGGACTGTGTCTGTGATACAATATCCACAGTCAACGTCTGTCTTCAGGAACTCTGGGGACTTGGGTGATGCAAAGCTTTTTTTGGTGTGTGTATATCGGGAATACAAATGTCTCTTTATTTCTCAGTAGCACTGTTCTCGTCTTATATCTTCAACAAACCACATTGATCAAATCTCTTCCTTCTTCTCTTTCCAATAAACAGTTCTCTTCTCAATAAAATTGGAAAGTTTTTTCCTTAATATAATTACGTCTTACTCCTTCGCTGAACTCCCTACTCTGCCCTTCACTGTCTATCTCTCTGTTATGGGTATTAAGCACTGATATTAATTCTTCTGTGGGGTTGAGGTCTAGAATTACAGTGAAATTACATGTACATGTAAAATACCCAGATATACATTACACAAAATTATCAACACGGGAAATACGTAATGTAAAGAAAAACAATACAGATATGATGACACTAAAAAAAAGATAAGAAACACTAGAGAGGCACGCACAAATCCTCGGTAAAAATTGGCCCTTCGCACCACGAACTTCATAGTTGTTAGCAGGGTGTGGTTGCAGACGTAAGTCACAGTGCAAAATTTCGTTAACAGTGAAAACACAAATACCCGAACATGTTAATTTGAGGAAAATCTGTATTTTCATTATTGGGTATGGATATTTTACGCAGAAAGTGAAGAAGGAATACAGTAGCATTATAAACATTTCATACGAATTCCAGATCCTGAAGCAATTATTTACATCCTTCGGCTACTAATTAAACGAAGAGGTAGCATCCAAAATGTGTTTTGATGGAATATCGATAAACTGAATTCCTACCTGTTGGGAATATTTTAATGATATGAACCAATGCTTGATATTTTTTCAGAGAAGTCGACTCAAACACAGGATTGAAACCGAACAATCGATCAGTGCGATCTTTTCTCTTAACTGACGCCTGAAAACGCCTATTGCAGGCAGCGCTGTCATGTTTACTAATGAGAGTATAAAACCGAGCCGTTTCTTGTTTCTTAAAAATCTCAGGCAATGCTGTTTACGTTCCATTAGCAACTTCGTTTTTGAGGAGATCAAACTTGAATAGAAACGTATATAAGAATTGGAATATCTTGTAATTTTTGTGTGGTAATAACGAAGTTAATGTATACGGCAAGTGTGAGTTCTGATTAATTGTATCTCGAAACAAGGTACTTCTCCTCCCAGGCCGATATAAATATCGTTGATGACACAGTAAAGCACAAAAAAAAAATATGGTATAGGCATGCGTATTCAAATAGAGAGATATGTAAAGATGGAGAATACGGCGCTGCGGTCGGCAGCGCCTATATAAGACAACAAGTGACTGGCGCAGTTGTTAGACGGGTTACTGCTGCTACAATTGCAGGTCGTCAAGATTTAAGTAAATTTCAACATGGCGTTATAGTCAGCGAGCGAGCCATGGGACACAGCATCCCCGAGGTAGCGATGCAGTGGGATTTGGCCATACGATCACTTCATGAGTGCACCTGAATGTCAGGAACCCAATAAAAGATCAAATCTCCGACATCTCTGCGGCCGGAAAAATATCCTGCAAGAGCGGGACCAACGACGACTGAAGACAAGCACTCAGCATGACAGAAGTGCAACCATTCAGCAAATTGCTATGGATTTCGATGCTGGGCCATCAACAAATGTCATCGTGCGAACCATTCAACGAAACATCATCCACACGGGCTGTCGGAGCCGACGGCCTACTCATGCACCCTTGATGACTGGACGAGACAAAGCTTTACGCCTCGGCTGGGCCAGTCAACACCGACAGTGGGTTGTTGACGACTGGAAACATGCTGCCTGGTCGGACGAGTCTCGTTTCAAATTGTATCTAGCGGATGGACGTGTACGGGTATGGAGACAACCTAATGAATCCATGGACCCTGCATAGCAAGGGACTGTTCAAGCTGAGTCTCTGTAAAGGTGTGGGGCGCGGACAGTTGGAGTGATATGGGACCCCTGATACGTTTAGATACTACTCTGACAGGTGACACATACGTAAGCATCCTATCTGGACACCTGCATCCATTCATGTCCATTCTGTATTCCGACGGATGTCGGCAATTCCAGCAGGACAATGCGACACCCCACACGACCAGAATTGCCTCTGAGTTTAAACACTTCTGCCGGCCACCAAACTGTCCAGACATGAACATTATTGAGCAAATCTAGGATGCCTTGCAACGTGCTGTTCGGAAGAGATCTCCACCGCTCGTACTCTTAATGATTTATGGACAGCTCCGCAGTATTCAAGGTGTCAGTTGCCTCCGGTACTACTTCAGACATTAGTCGAGTTCATGCCACGGGGTTGTTGCGGTACTTCTGCGTGTTCGCGGGGGCCCTACGCGGTATTGGGGAGGTGCAGCAGATTCTTTGTCTCTTCAGTTTATGAGCGGTGATTTGTCCGTCATATGCACATAACGCGAAAGATTTAAGTTCTATGCGGTGGAGATCTTTCCTGAAGCAGTCGTAATCGAAACTCAGGTGTGTGAAAGCGGTTCTGGATCTTCTTGAACATGGCTTCTTGCAATACCTGTAAGCAATTATGGACGTCCGAACGTCTTCTATAATATAACAGATCGAGGATGGAAGATGGATACTGTAAAGACGCACAGTCCGAATCTTGTTATAAATCAATATACCAACAGCATACACGCTGACACACGTATATGCATGTGAGAAAGAGTATTTAACACAAAAAGTGAACAACGGTAACAACAATAGCAGAAACAATAACAAGAAGATAACAACGTTAATAGCTAAACGTACCTTTGAATCTGTTTGGTACAGGAATACTTCGTCTGCGCAGATGCTTCCTTATGGTTCTCTTTTCCTTTGCTGTAACACTACGCTTGGCCTGTGACCTCTTAGGCTTTCCCAGCGTAATAAGTCTTGAAAGTGTACTCGGGTTCGCTGCCGGGTCTTAAAATCAATGTGATTTAATATTTCGGTGATTTAACTGCCCGTCGACCTCAGGAGAATGCTGCTGCTTCTGATACGCACATATAACTGATGTCAAGGCTGCAAATCGTCGTCTTAAATTGGCCTCTGGCAAGCACACGGCGCATGCGCCGCCCATCACAGTTGCTGCCCCCCAAAGACGGGGCTGGTGAAGCCGTCCGCAGCAGAACACCGGCGGGAACGATATATCGCACTCAGAGACTATTTTCAAACACCGCACAGAGGAACGATCTATTTTCATGCGGGATAGTGCAAGATACCACGTCCTGATAAGAGAAAAACTAATGTCTCTTAAACGACACGCCTCCAGTACAGCCGGCCGCTGTGGCCGTCGGTTCTAGGTGCTTCAGTTCGGATCCGCGGTGCTGCTACGGTCGCAGGTTGTAATCCTGCCTCGGGCATGGATATGGGTGATGTCCTTAGGTTAGTTAGGTTTAAATAGTTCTAAGTCTAGGGGACTGATGACCTCAGATGTTAAGTCCCATAGTGCTTGGAGCCATTTGAACCTCCAGTACATGGAATGAAGGTCACAGATTTATGTGCCTCTTATGACTGGAAGAACTTGAAGGAGTTTTAACTTTAAGAGTGTGTTCCGTCCATCTTCCGAGATTAGAGCAGTACTCGGCTCTATGAATGATGATTTGGGGCTTAGGAAGCTTGGCTTATATAAAATTTCGTATCAGTGTGGGAAGGTTAACACTGGCCGTTCTATTCGCACTTTTCAGGACAGTGGCGTGGAACATTGTCGTCATACGAGGCTACAGCAGCTGCAACAATCGGCGGTAGCAGAACATTGGTTACACAAGTTCTTCCGTGCGGCCGGCCAGAGTGTTTACAAATAGTCTTTGATCGCGATATATAGTTGTCGCCAATGTTCCACGCGGGGCGGAGCCACCAGTCCAGTCTTGGAGAGTAGCAGCGGCGGTGGGCGGCGCAAACGCTGTGTACGGTATGGAGACATACACTGATCAGGCAGGACATTATCACCACCTGCCTAGTGGCCGGTACGTCCACCTTTGGCACGGATAACAGCGGCGACGCGTCGTGGCACGGAAGAAATCAGGCTTTTATACGTGGCTGGAGGGAGTTGGCACTGTATCTGCACGCAAAACTCACCTAATGCCCGTAAATTCCGGAGGGGCGGAAGTCCATGTCCATGTGAATGTTCCCCAGAGCACAATGGAGCCACCGCCTGTCTGTCTCCGTACCGCAGCTCAGGTGTCAAAGGGTTGGGTTGTTTGGGGGAAGACGCCAAACAGATGGGTCATCGGCCTCATTGGATAAGGGAAGGACTGGGAAGGAAGTCGGCCGTGCCCTTTCAAAGGAACCATCCCGGAATTTGCGTGGAGCGATTTAGGGAAATCACGGAAAACCTAAATCAGGATGGGCGGACGCAGGATTGAACCGTCCATGCGAGGCCAGTGTGCTAGCCACTGCGCCACCTCGCTCGGTCAGATGACAAGGAGCTGTTCCCTGGGAAGATGACGGATTCGCGGCCTCCCATCTGCATGATCGACCACTGAACGCTCTGCCACTGCGCCAACTTCCGACGCCGATGGTCACATGCCAATTTCAGTCGTAGCTGCTAATGTGGTGGTGGCACATGCTTTGGATCGTCGGCTGCGAAGGCCCATCGTTAGGAGTATTCGGTGCAATGTATGTTCGGACGCACACGTACTCTGCACAGCATGAAAGTTTGATGTTAGTTCCGCCACAGTTCGCCACCTGTCCCGTTTTACCAGTCATCCCAGTCTACGACGTCCGACATCTGTAATGACGGGTGGCCACCCAACCCCACGACGTCTGGACGTGGTTTCACTCCTCGAATACCCGGCAAGTCGTGCAGTTTCTGAAATGCTCGTCCTGAGCCTCCGGCCCACCACGAACTGCTCTCGGCCAAACTGAGGCACACAGGGTCAGCACGCTCACTGATAGAACATCCACTGTGCATGTGACTCACTAGCAGTCGTTCCTCCTGAGGTGACACTGCTATCGCCTGGACGGGTTTACATTGACAGTAGGTCGGTGGCCATAATGTTCTGACTGGACAGTTTATATAGGACGATGATTTGCAGCCTTTTCATCAGTTTTCAGTGGGACTCAGCCGCAGCAGCGTACTTCTGTTGATGGTGGACAGATGGATCGCTGAAATCCTGGATCATGTTGACTTTAGCGTCCGGTAGCAAACTCGAGTAGACTTTCTGTACATAGCCTATGTCCCAACTTCTAGAGAAAATTTTATCTCCAGCTGCTTCCTTATTCTCTTGTTCTACTTCGCAGTAATATATGCCTTCACGCTGTGTCTCCGATCACGTTTCACCCGTTAACAATAATAGACAGCTTACAAAGTAAGGCAAGAGCACTAGTTCAGTAATGAAAAATACCTCAGAGAAACAAGTTACAATATTTCAGTTCCGTTCCATTTGAAAAACTGTATTTCAGCGAAATGCGATTTCTTGCGGTGTCGGGAAATAATGGGTGGCCTTAGAAGAAATAGATTTATGCACGAGAGTGGTTTCTCTGCTACAGTGTTGTACCATTTCCAATGAAGAACCTTTCATGGATTCAGCAGCATATAGTGTACACTCCAGGGGAAGTCAGCTCTAATGTGTCGTTCATCTCTTACCAGTTCTCTAGTGTACAGTTTCCGTTTGTTTGCAATGAACTGAATTTGTATAAACTTATAGGCGGATCAGTTCATAAAACGAGACGTAATTTGTTATTTTAACTTACGTTAATACAGTATCCAGTTATTCTGTGAGTGAGTGTGTGTGTGTGTGTGTGTGTGTGTGCTTGTGTGTGGCGTGTGTGCGTGTGGATTTGTCATTAATTTGAAAGAATGCATGTGTGGTGTCTGTTCTTTATTCCTTGCGGATGCACAACACGCGAGAACTCTTATGGGCCTCGGCGAAATGCCTCTGGCAATGAGGGCAATGGGAATGGGAAACTTCATCTCTAGTGTGTGGAGAAGTTGAGAATTTGGGTCTGACGGAAGGGGTGCCAGGGTAATCCGTGCTGTTGCAGTGACTTCTGTGTCGAGATGGGACAGAGGTCAGAGCATTTGTGTGCAAGCAAGAGACCTGGGTGGAACACCGGTCCGGCACAGATTTTCAACTTTCACTATCGATTTAATCAGTGTCCACTGGCAGCTAATGTCCTTAATCGCTTTGTGTCTTAATCTGAATAAAGTTAGAAGAAAAGTATGTAGTCACATTTATTCTGCATTAAATTAATGAAATACACTGCAGGCAGGCTCGTAAACTCGTGATAAATAAGCACTTTACCAATATATGCGTCATACCTTACCTTCGTAAATAATAATTCCTAAGCTAACGATGTAATACCAGCGAAATGAAATAGCTGAATATATCCGGAATGAAATGGTAGGAGACGAGGTACTTGCAGAATTAAAGGTGTGGCGTGTCGTTAGTCGTGCTTGGGTAGCTCACTCGGTAGAGCACCTGCTCCCGGAAGCCGTAGGTCCCGAGTTCGAGTCTCAGTTTGGCACACAGTTTTAGTCTGCAAGGAAGATTCATACCAGCTGAATATGTATTTAACGTTAAAATAGTTATATAAATTCGTTAATTACATTTACAGCAATCTACCGTTGTTCGTACTGTACATTTTATTTTATTTATTTTTTCCAAATCCAACGATGACGAAATACTTTCTGTAACAGTAAGGCTTTCAAATAATGGATTATAGACATATTTTTAAAAATCTTCTGTAATCAACAATGAATGAATACGCTATAATAATACTTCTTAGCATTTCAGCAGAGCAATATTTTCTTTCTGAAACAAAATATGCTAAATACGCCTAATTTTGTGTTAATGATACATTACCTATTATCCCCACAACGTTTGCCACGTTAAAGTTTTGTCATTGGTACAGTATATTGCTTTGAAGGAATGTACACGTGCCGTAGAAAAAAATATCATCGTGCTAGTGTTTCCCAACTTCTGTAACAGACAAGGTAAATTTCGATTTTCTTTCCAAGCAAGCAATTACTGGTATTTTTTAACGACTGTAAAATGTGTCGAATAGACAGGGAAGCTACATATGTCACTTTTAATTTAACATATATAAGTAATTATTAATTTTTAAAACCTATTAATGATGAAAGACAGTTTCAAAATTAATTGTGTACTGCTTGCAGATGATGTTGGAATTCTGACAAACACTGTAGATAAAGCATAAAACAAATATAAATACGTAACCAAGTACGAAGAGAAGGCGACTACAAATCTCCTTCTGTAAAAGTTGAGTAAAAGTGTATTATTGAGATTGCAGCATCAAAATTAAAAAAAAAAAAAATACTGGAGTACCATTAGAACAGATAATGTGAAATATCTGGGAGATAGCATGCAAGATATTGAAAGGAAATAGTCTATCATAATAGCATTACATAAATGGATTTTGCATTGTATGTAGTATAACAATTTTTAAACAAATCTCCCGATGAAGACATGCATTTTCATCACTAACAGACAGTAATTTAGCTGGAATGCACATACGCGTAAATAACATTACCTTTATCATCGATAAAAGAAAGTGAAGAAATCAGGAAAAGAAAGATTTATTGGAAAGATGATGTTGGAATTCTGACAAACACTGTAGATAAAGCATAAAACAAATATAAATACGTAACCAAGTACGAAGAGAAGGCGACTACAAATCTCCTTCTGTAAAAGTTGAGTAAAAGTGTATTATTGAGATTGCAGCATCAAAATTAAAAAAAAAAAAATACTGGAGTACCATTAGAACAGATAATGTGAAATATCTGGGAGATAGCATGCAAGATATTGAAAGGAAATAGTCTATCATAATAGCATTACATAAATGGATTTTGCATTGTATGTAGTATAACAATTTTTAAACAAATCTCCCGATGAAGACATGCATTTTCATCACTAACAGACAGTAATTTAGCTGGAATGCACATACGCGTAAATAACATTACCTTTATCATCGATAAAAGAAAGTGAAGAAATCAGGAAAAGAAAGATTTATTGGAAAGATATTAGGAAAAACAGCAAGAGAAGATATATTTAAATCGAAAATAAGAATATATAAATATTATGTCGAAATATCTGCAAAGGAATTTAAGAAGAGAGGATTAATATTCTACAGGCAGATCCAAAGAATGACTTCTAGCAGAAAAAATATTGTACAAGATTTTGGAAAACTAAAAGGCAGACAAAGGTGGCTGAAGAAATAACACGAAAATGTAGAATGAATTAGCATAATTAAGCTAGTTGTTGAAAACAGTATAAAACATAGAAAGAAAATTCAATAGGAGGTTTTTCAAGACAAAACAGTTCCTAGAAGACAGTGAAAAAAATTGATAGCAGAAGAATGAAAAAAGAAAAGAGTTTTGGAAAAAGCGTGAAGCTGACTTAGGAGTTGAAACCCGTCGTGTAGGTGGCCTATAACGAAAAAAAAAAAGAAGAATGATATCAACGTTAAATAGAATTTTTAGTGTACCCTTTACTGCCAGAAGCGTTTCATTTTTGAATGAATTTCCTTTAAGTGACCACATACCAATATCATGACGACCCTTTGCCACAGAAAATGTCACTTTACAAGAGACATACGGAACTGGGATTTCCTTTGTATTTAGATGACTACAGTTGTTTGCGCTTCTGTCAGAGTGCAAAATTTCGGTGTTTTATGTGAGCAGGGGCTGGCGCAGTAGAACTTATGACGATGAAAGCGGATTTGTGGTTTCGAATTTGACGATTTGGTAGTCGTTACTGCAGTTCTCGAGCGATTGTGTACACATTTTTCAACCGGTCGACACTGGCACGGCAATATATCATCATAGACACACGCCGCAAAGCAGCTGAAGTAAACAATGAACTGAACGTCATTTTGCCGCGCACCGCTTAGCAAGATTAAACAGATGGTGTCACAGATTAAAAGAAATAAGCGACACCACACCACCACTCCCGTTCGCAGCGTGTCACGTTTTTATTCCAGTTTTGTTTTTCTTTTTTTTTTTCCACTGTAACAAAACACGGTGTGGCGGACAAGCAGCAGCGGCCGGCGCGTGCGCGCGCTCGTCATATATTAACAGGCGAGCGGCGATTAATCACGCTCATTGTCTGTTTACGCGTTTTAAAAACGCTCAGAGGCGGCGGCAGCGCGCATGCGCCAACAGAGCCCGGCTGGCTGGCGCGCGTCTGCGTGCACGGCGCCGAGCGGCGCGATACGCTAAGCCGATTGACGGGCGGACGTGATCAATACGCGCATTAGGCAGGTCACGCCGCCAGCTAATCGTCCCACATTACTGCCGATGCCGCATCACGCAACAATTACGCTCTGCATCATCCGCCGCGACGTGCTGCTGCTGCTGCGAAGCCCGTGGCGAATGATTTTTAACTTTGCGAACGTTTACTGTACCATTCCTTGCAAGTGGTACTAAACAACTCTGTTAATCAAAAAATTTGGCGTCCACCACTCTTAACAGCAACGGCCTTGCCGCAGTGGATACACAGGTTCGCGCCAGATCACCGACGTTAAGCGCTGTCGGGCATGGCCGCACTTGGATGGGTGAATGGAGGTAAAAATAAGAGGAGTTGTCATGACGTCACAAGCTTGAAGCCGACCCAAGTGAAGATCCGCCATGTTAGCTACCGCAAAACATTCGCTTCTGGTGGTTTGATTCCGTGAAGTCGTGAAGTGTTTTGATAAGAAATGCTGGCTTGCGTCACTTACGGGTGTACTAATCGTTCTGATTGTAGTCTAAACTTTAAACAAATCCCATTTCATTCGTAAGTGGGATTATTTAAGCGCTATTTTCTTATATATACTTGAAATTCTGATGCACTGTAAAGCTTTACAGTATGATCTTATTTCTGTGATTTGACTTTAGATTTCATATCAATCCAACGCGAAGAGCTCTCTGGAGGTGAGCAATACACTTGGTTTTCATTGGTTATTCCCAAGTAACCGAAAAGTCCTGGCAAGAAATACCCTGGAAATGGGAACTAATGTCTTAAAATGCAAGAATTTAATATAAAAGTAATGTAACTACATTTAGTTAATTAAATTTTCAGTAAAATGTGTAGAACACCTGTAACAGTGGTTAACTTATAAGTACTTAAAGGGTTACATATTTGTTAAAGCAAAGTTCCCTATCTAATTCCAGGCTATTTGGAGCATTACATTAGACACTGTGTTGTCGTGTTCCCCTGTAAACTGCTGTTATCTGCCACACTGAACGTCACTTGGTAGCTACAACTTAAAAACAAAGCAGATGTGTAAACTAGAATGGGTCTGACAATCTTAAATTCAGTTCTTTTTCTTCGTAATTTAGCGAATCTTTTACTTTGTTGACATGACAGCTGGCTTGTTTGTATCATCCCTGCATACATCTATGGGACACCAAAGGAAACGAGGTAAGTTTCTTGCAAACAGGAACATTTAAAATTTGCATTTGACTTGAAAATACAACGAATTCAAATCGGTGCCTCTAAACTAACAATCATTGCGTTTGGAGTTCTGGCTTTATCAATTATCGACACAAACACGATGAAAGTGAGTAAAATGGATTACGAAACCACGCTTTTCATAGCACACACTTCTCTTCTCGGTTATTCGAAGTGTATAAACAAAAAGGAATTACAGTCCTGAGGCCAGAAGCGTCATACTTTCGTGTCGTATTGCTGTATCGAATGCGCATTTAAGACCAGAAAAACGTTTGAACTTGCGTTCCTTATGCTTTGTTGTTCACTCAAACAGTGTAACATTTTCTATATAACACGAATATCGCGTGCACACGACAGAAATAGCGAACAAGATGCAATTTTAAACACTTGTCTGCTAATGTTTTGGGGGACCCAAGACGGCGGCAGGCCCCGCCCGCTGGCTTCAAAACATCGTACAGTGTAAGTCTGTAGCGCCATCTCCCCTTATTCTACCTCCATGGATGGGTGACCATCCGGGCTACCATGCGCTGTTGCCATTTTTCGGGGTACACTCAGACTCGTGATGCCAGCTGACGAGCTACTCGACCGAATAGTAGCGGCTTCGGTCAACGAAAACCATCGTCACGAACGGGAGAGCGGTGTGCTGACCACACACGCCTCCTATCCGCATCCTTACTGAGGATGGCACGGCGGTCGGATGGCCTCGGTGGACCACTTTCGGCCTGAAGAAGGCGTGCCATCACTCTTAACGCAAATTTGTTCAGGACCACAAGCAAAGCCATTGTCACTCACCCGTCCGACTTGCTTTTACCCAGTTCTTTTGCGGTGGTTCTGCTGCGTCTTCTAACTTCTTGGATACTTCGATTGTTCTCTCGAAATTTTCCCGTCAGTTGGTTTCTCGTGCAGTGAGCGTTAGGCTATTTTCCCTCGTACTCTTTGCTGTGGATGTATCTTTGAGAGCACGCCGTGGGTTGTGTGGTGGCTCTCCTCGGGGTGTCGCGATTGACGCGATCGGTGACGAAAGGCGTCGGGGCGGTAGGACATAGTTTGTAAGGTGGCTGTTACTTGTGTGGCTTGCCGTTGCTAGAGCCACATGTATCTCGAAGAGCTTTATTAGCATCCTGAAGACCAGATCAGGAATCTATGTGCTACGAGGGTACTCCCAAAAGTAAGGTCTCCTATTTTTAAAAGTACACAGACCTGTTTATTTCTACAATGGTTTACATCAGTCTACAGCTTGAACATTTAGCTATTTTTCGACATAATCACCATTTCTGTCGATGCACTTTTGTAGACGCTGTGACATTTTTTGTATGCCCATGTCATACCATCTCGCCGCCATGCTGTTTAGAAATTTATGAACCTCTTCTTTCACCTCGTCGTTGGAACAGAATCGCTTTCCTGCCAAATGCTCTTTTAAGCTAGGGAACAGGTGACAGTCACTGGGCGCCAGGTCAGGACTATAGGGTGAGTGGGTGATTATGTTCCACTGAAACTGTTGCAGGAGAGCAACGGTTTGTCGAGCGATGTGTGGGCGAGCGTTATGGAGAATGTGTACGCCCTTGCTCAACATTCCTCTTCTCCGATTCTGAATTGCCGATTTGAGTTTTTTCAGGGTCTCGCAGTGCCTGTAAGAATTATTTGAGGCCCCAGCAATTCAGCTCCGACGACGAGGTGAAAGAAGAGGTTCATAAATTTCTAAACAGCGTGGCGGCGAGATGGTATGACATGGGCATACGAAAACTGTCACAGCGTCTACAAAAATGCATAGACAGAAATGGTGATTATGTCGAAAAATAGCTAAATGTTCAAGCTGTAAACTGATGTAAACCAATATAGAAATAAACAGGTCTATGTAGTTATAAAAAAAATAGGAGACCTTACTTTTGGGATTACCCTAGTATTTTAGAGTTCTATGCACCTTGTCCTTGAGGAGTCAGTAATGAGTTGGTCGCATTGTTCAAATGTGTGTGAATTCCAACCGAATCAAACTGCTGAGGCCATCGGTCCCTAGACTTCAATACTCCTTAAACTAACGTATGCTAAGAATAACACACACACACACAAACATTCCCAAGGGAGAACTCGAACGTCCGGCAGGAGGGACCGCGCAGTCCGTGATATGGTGACTCTAACCACGCGGCGACTCCGCGCGGCTTGGTCGCATTGACGCAGCCTATTGTGGAAGTCTTGTCAATTGTTCTTACTCTGGTATCTTGTCACCATTGTGTTAATCCTAATTGGTAGGCATAACTAAGCTATTTGCCGGTGTTTTCCATCTAACGACTCCTCCAAAAACCGGGAGAATATTTGTACTACTTATGTTGTTCCTGCGGCCTGGTTACATTTGAAAGCCGAGTTATGTTTATTCTCATGTCAACATCTGAATAGAGCTGTGACCTCTGGTTGCTCACATTCTAATTAATAGCTATTACATGTAATAAGTGGGTATGTTTTACAATGAAGTGGCAAAAAAAACTGGTATAAGCATGCGTATTTAAATACAGAGATATACATATAAACATTCAGAATACGGCGCTGCAGTGGACAACGCCTATATAAGGCAACAAGTGTCTGGCGCAGTTGTTAGATTAATTATTCTGATACAGTGACAGGTTATCGAGATTTAAGCGAGTTCGAACGTGGTGTTATAGTCGGCTCACGAGCTATGGGACACACAGTCTACGAGCTAGCGATGAAGTGGGGATTCACCCGTACAACCATTTCTCGAGTGTATCGTGAATATCAGGAATCCGGTAAAACATCAAATCCCCCACATCGCTGCGGCCAGAAAAAGATCCTGCAAGAACGGGATCCACGACGAATGAAGAGAATCGTTCAACGTGACAGAAGTGTAACCCTTCCGCAAATTGCTGCACATTTCAATGCTGCGCCATTAACAAGCGTCAGCGTGCGAACCATTGAACGAAACATCATCCACATGGGCTTTCGGAGCCGAAGGACCTCTCGTGTAACATTGATGACTGCACAACACAAAGCTTAACGCCTTACCTGGGCCTGTTAACACCGACATTGGAATGTTGATGACTGGAAACATATTGCTTGGTCGGACGAGTCTCAAATCGTATCGAGCTAATGGACGCTTACGGTTATGGAGACAAGCTCATGAATCCATGGGCCCTGCATGTTACCAGCGGACTGTTCAAGCTGGTGGAGGGTCTGTAATGGTGTGGGTAATGTGCAGTTGGAGTGATATGGGACTGCTGATACGTCTAGATTTGATTCTGACATGTGACACGTACGTAAGCATCCTGTACGATCACCTGCATCCATTCATGTCAACTGTCCATTCCGACGGACTTGGGAAATTCCATCAGGACAATGCGACTCCACACTTGTCCAGAATTGCTACAGATTGGCCCCAGGAACAATCTTCTGAGTTTAAACACTTCCGCTGTCCACCAAACTCCCCAGACTCGAATATTGTTGAACATATCTTGGATGCCTTGCAACGTGATGTTCAGAAGAGATATCCACCCCATCGTACTGTAACGGATTTATGGACAGCCCTGCATGATTCATGATGTCAGTTCCCTCCAGCTCCAGACATTGGTTCAAATGGCTCTGAGCACTATGGGACTTAACATCTGTGGTCACCAGTCCCCGAGAACTTAGAACTACTTAAACCTAACTAACCTAAGGACATCACCCACATCCATCCTGCGACCGTAGCGGTCACGCGGTTCCAGACTGAGGCGCCTAGAACCGCACGGCCACACAGGCCGGCAGCTCCAGACATTAGTGGAGTCCATGCCACATCGTGTTGCGGCCCTTCTGGGAGTTCTCGGGGGCCCTACACGATGTTAGACAGGTGTATCAGTTTCTTCGGCTCTTCAGCGTAGTTATATTGTTTACTTGTGGTAACAGATCTATGGTTCAAATCGCTCTGAGCACTATGGGACTTAACAGCTGTGGTCATCAGTCCCCTAGAACTTAGAACTACTTAAACCTAACTAACCTAAGAACAACACACACATCCATGCCCGAGGCAGGATTCGAACCTGCGACCGTAGCGGTCGCGCGGTTCCAGACAGATCTATGTTTCGGGTATTCCCACACAATTGTTCTTCTTTTTTAATGGTTTGTAAAGGCCACCTTGGTAACTGATGTTTTGTTAAAAACGCAGGGAGCGGCAGTTTCACAGTAGGGCTTGCACCTGTGTGTTATTATTTGGAACCAGGCACTTAAGTTCAAATGGCTCTGAGCACTATGGGACTTAACATCTATGGTCATCAGTCCCCTAGCACTTAGAACTACTTAAACCTAACTAACCTAAGGACAGCACACAACACCCAGCCATCACGAGGCAGAGAAAATCCCTGACCCCGCAGGGAATCGAACCCGGGAACCCGGGCGCCAGGCACTTAAGTAACTTGGCTTTTAATTTGTCGTATTGTAAGACAGTCAATATTTTTTTTTTGAACTACAGATAGATAACGTTTGAAAAATCTGTGTGCCTGAGATTTACGTTGTTTGGTGTCTGTGTATTTAATCCTTAAATTTGAGAGTGTTCAGTGGCCGAAGTTATGTAATAACTGTTGCGCCTTTCAAAAGTGAACTTTGTGATAACGTCTTAATAATTTGTATTTTAACTGCAAGTTCATTCTTTTGGAATTAAATTAAGTCAGATTTCGCGAATGGGCCACTAAGTTTTGTAGCTCAGGCTTTAACTTGTATAGTTGTTACTTCAGCTCTTTGACATTTATGTTAGTTTTGAAACATTCTTTTCCTGAGCGATACGTAGCATGTAAAAATTGTGGTTTCATATGCGTCAGCATCACACTGTTCAGTGTTATTTCTTGTGGCAATATGTCATCATAAATTGTAATATAAAGTACATAGCATGTGTCATTCATCCTGTGAAAGTTAAAACAATGTTTCCGGGTTTTGATATAGAAGTTCGAATTGCTGTTTGTTAAATTATTTCAAGCAAAACGTGTAGTATAATTTCGGCACAGCGACTCACCACTTCCTTCCCGCTCTTACCACTACCGTCATCACGTTCCACAAACATCTACGTAACTACTACACAGTAACTGTATACATACAATATACCAAAAACATTTTCCCGATACCAGTTCCATTCAAGGTTGGTTAACGAAAAGACAAACTGTCAGTACCCCACCGTATAAAATGAGTCTCGTAAGCTGTTAACATCCCATATTTTCGGAACTGTGAACCTTCGTGTTTCATAACATCTACAGCACCTTGGGATACAGAGCCTACATGGCGACGCACATGTGTTTCTATCAGCAATGAGGCAGCTGCCACTATCCACAGCAGACAAGTGACGTCTACATCTACATCTACACATAAACTCCGTTGGTCACGGTAGGGTAGCTGGCGGGGGTACCCCATACCACAACCAGTCATTTTCTTTCCTATTCCACTCGCATATAGAGCGAGGGAAAAATATTCTCTGTATGCCTCAGCAAGAGCCGCAATTTCTCATCTTCGTGGTCCTTACTCTAAACTTACGTTGGCGACATTAAGATCGTTCTGCAGCCAAGTTCAAATTACAGTTCCCTAAATTTTTTTCAATAGTGTTCCTCGAAAAGAATTTCGCATTTCCTCCATCGATTTCTATCTGAGTTCACGAAACATATCCGTAGTACTTGCGTGTTGTTCCAACTTCCGGTAACAAATCGAGCAGCCCTCTTCTGAATTGCTTCCATGTCTTCCTTTAATTCGACCTGGTACGAATCCCAAACATTCGAACGGTATTCAACAATGGTTCACAGCAGTGTCCTATATGCAGTCTCCTTTACACATGTCACGCTTTCCCAAAATTCTCCCGATAAACCTTAGTCGACCATTCGCCTCTCTACTACAGTCCGTATATGCTCGTTCCATCTCATATCGCTTTACAGCGTTACTCCTGGACATTTAATCGACTTGACTGTATCAAGCGGCACACTAGCAATACTCTATTCGTTTTTTACAGGTTTGTTTTTCCTACTTATCTGTATTAACTTATATTTTTCTTTGCATTTAGAGCCAGCTACCATTCATGAGACGAAACAGAAATTTAGTCAATTTCTGTTTCGTCTCATGAATGGTAGCTGCCTCTAAATGCAAAGAAAAATATAAGTTAATACAGATAAGTAGGAAAAACAAAGCCGTAACGAACGAATAGAGTATTGCTAGTGTGCCGCTTGATACAGTCAAGTCGATTAAATGTCCAGGAGTAACGCTGTAAAGCGATATGAGATGGAACGAGCATATACGGACTGTAGTAGAGAGGCGAATGGTCGACTAAGGTTTATCGGGAGAATTTTGGGAAAGCGTGACATGTGTAAAGGAGACTGCATATAGGACACTGCTGTGAACCATTGTTGAATACCGTTCGAATGTTTGGGATTCGTACCAGGTCGAATTAAAGGAAGACATGGAAGCAATTCAGAAGAGGGCTGCTCGATTTGTTACCGGAAGTTGGAACAACACGCAAGTACTACGGATATGTTTCGTGAACTCAGATAGAAATCGATGGAGGAAATGCGAAATTCTTTTCGAGGAACACTATTGAAAAAAATTTAGGGAACTGTAATTTGAACTTGGCTGCAGAACGATCTTAATGTCGCCAACGTAAGTTTAGAGTAAGGACCACGAAGATGAGAAATTGCGGCTCTTGCTGAGGCATACAGAGAATATTTTTCCCTCGCTCTATATGCGAGTGGAATAGGAAAGAAAATGACTGGTTGTGGTATGGGGTACCCCCGCCAGCTACCCTACCGTGACCAACGGAGTTTATGTGTAGATGTAGATGTAGACGTCACTTGTCTGCTGTGGATAGTGGCAGCTGAGTGTCCGTAGTCACTCAACGACGACACCTTCCCGTCAACAAACAATCGCAGCCTGCTATTGACAGGCCGGCCGAAGTGGCCGTGCGGTTCTAGGCGCTGCAGTCTGGAACCGCGGGACCGCTACGGTCGCGGGTTCGAATCCTGCCTCGGGCATGGATGTGTGTGATGTTCTTAGGTTAGTTAGGTTTAAGTAGTTCTAAGTTCTAGGGGACTAATGACCTGAGAAGTTGAGTCCCATAGTGCTCAGAGCCATTTGAACCATTTTTGCTATTGACACCGTTCGCCAGATCATTTATGTATGTAGAATCGAGCCACTCACATATCTATGAACCTATTCCGTATGATCGTGGCTTCACTAAAAGTCTAGAAATCTAAGAATATGATATCTGTCTGTGGCCCTTCATCCATGGTTTGCTGGATATAGTGTAGAAAAAGGGCAAGCTGAGTTTCGGACGAATGATGCTTTCTAAAACTGTGCTGACTCGTCTATCTCTTCAACACTCTTATCCATAGAGCAGGTACTATCGCAACCTGCGTGAGGTACTTCAATATCTCAGTCAACAGTTTCGAGATAACAGCTACATGCCACAGAAATTCGTAACCATCTACAGTTCAAACAGAGGGTGAGCGTCTTGGGTCAATAATCTGAAGAGACAAAGGTTTATTCTCTGGTCTTCCTATCATATTTTTGGACCCATTCTTCTTAAAAACATTTATGAGCCGTAAATTTATCAACACTTGCTTAATAGTGTAATGGTCCACATTTGGAAAGCAATGGTTCAAATGGTTCAAATGGCTCTGAGCACTATGGGACTTAACATCTTAGGTCATCAGTCCCCTAGAATTTAGAACTACTTAAACCTAACTAACCGAAGGACATCACACACATCCATGCCCGAGGCAGGATTCGAACCTGCGACCGTAGCAGCCCCGCGGTTCCGGACTGCAGCGCTAGAACCGCACGGCCACCGCGGCCGGCGGAAAGCAATGCAGCAGTGAATCTGCGCGACGTGTGTTCAGAGAATTCGTTGGTAGATTTACGGAGGTATGATGCAGTTGCCGTAAACTATGGGCTGGCCATTTGTGGTAACAGATTTTGCGTGAAAGGCGGTGCCTCTGCCGACCTCACGGCACTGTCTTCGCACCGATCTAAGCCCAGCGCAGTAAATCCAGACTGGCTGTTTGCAGGCGCTTTTATTTCCTCCAAAATCTCCATCAAGGATCAAAAATCCCCAGACAAACAAAGGTCGCCACTAATGCCCATACCTTCATCGTTAGTAACAGTATTCGTCTACGCCTCCATAAAAGTCGGTGCACACAGACAACCTAAGGGAGAGGACACGACGAACATTAGAAGACTGCCCTGGAAGCCTCATCAAAATAGCGAGTCCACAACTGCACCACAGTCTTCAGTATACAAGAAGCTACAAAATCTGTGAACCAAGTTCGTTGCTCACTTTGATGACGAGCCGTCAGTCCAACATAGAAAGAAGCACTTACTGTTACTGCATTTGCCGGGTTAGCTGCTCTCAACATTTTCAATTTTACCCACCCAGCTGTATCAATATCTCGTAACCATCCCATATAACCTTATGCGCAATAGACATTTGCAGCGATGAAGATGGGGTTGAGACATATTGGTGGCGATTCTTTCTTTGGATTATCGTTAGGATCTGATGCTACTGCTTGTTCTGTATTGCTGGCAACATTCGACGAGATTATACATTTTAATAGGACACAATATATGTAGGAGGAAAGGTACATGGTTTGAGAAGTGATACTAGTGGTGACTCTGAACAAAAAACTCCTTTCGTAACCTTTTCCGGGTAAACGAATGAAAACAACTAGGAACAGGAAACGCGTAGCGTCGTTCTTACTAACCATGTCAGTACGCAGTTCACTTCCGCATGGTGCAGTTGTTTACTTTAAGTCTCAGTCTGACAGCGCTTGTCGTAGTGCACGGTACTACAGTTTTGTGTAGTTAAAATGTCACGGATCTTCACACATGCAGGATACGCTGAAAGGTGTTTGTCTATGGTTTGTCCGATAGGAATTCCAGAGCTGCTGTGCTAGAATACCAACAGCGATTTTCGAATAGCTGAGTGGCAGATAGCAGGGTGTTTCACGGACTGCGTGAGCGTGGTATGCTTCCCAGCGTAAATGTTGTCTCTGAACGTCCCGTACAGCAAACTCTTAATGAAGTTGAGAACATTCTTCAAGTAGTGGAACGCAACCCTACTACTAGCTCTAGAAGAATTGTTGTCCAACTTGGTATTCCACAAACACGAGTGATACGCGCAGTACACGAGCACAGTCTGCGTCCCCTTCATTGGCAGAGTGTACAACATCTGCATGAAGGTGATGCTGCCGCCCGACGAGATTTCTGTCAGTGGATCATTGCCAATGAACGATTAATTCCACGTATTCTGTTCACTGATGAGTCAACATTTACGGAATCAACAACACGCGCAACTCTCATGTAAGGGCAAATGAAAATATGCACGCTACTGTGGAAACCAATTTTGAGCGGCGTTTCTCAGTCAAGGTGTGGAGCGGTATTATTGATGACCAACTCATCGGTCAAATTGTTTTAGATAATAGTCTTACTGGGACACGGTATCTTGAGTTTCTTCAAAATGTGTTACCAGAATACGTGGAGGATATCCCTTTGGCAACAAGAGGTCGTATGTACTTTCGGCGTGACGGAGCTCCTACACATTCCGTACCGTCATTGACACTGTATCTGAAAAGAACGTATCCCGGTCGTTGGATCGGTCGGCGTGGAGTCATTGCTCGGCCACCGAGGTCACCCGATCTTACCCCATTGGATTACTGTTTGTGAGGGGTGTCTGAAGAGCGACGTCTACAAGCGCAGAGTGGACACAAAAGAGGAACTTCTCGCTCGCATTTTACGTGCTTGTGCCCAGGTAAAGGAATGCAAAACTGAGCGCCGACCGGCGACACACACCTGTCTACAAGAGCAGCGACATGCACTGAAGTTCACGGTAGACTGTTTGAACATCTTCTGTGAGGAAACGTACACAAGTAAGCAAACCATAACATAACAGTATCTTAATTTACCGTCACCTACAACTTTATCGTTCCTAGCAGTTTTCATTAGTTTACCTGGAGACGGTTAAGAAAAGGCCACAATCGATGACGGAACCGAAGACACACGTGAAACTTTCCACTTCTCATTTACATATAATTCACAGTCCCCTAGTTGCGGGGAGACTAGGCACAGCCTTGTTGCCACTCTTCAGGCTTTCGATAAAAAAAATTGAAAAAGTAAAATCCACCGTTAAAAATAAAGGCAAAGGTCTGAAGCTTGATTATTTGCTCAAGCGTATCCGGACACGCATGAGTGGGCATTAATATGGGGTGTGCGCCCCGTTCTCCTTTGTGACGGCTTGAAGTCAGGTGGAAGCACTTTCAGTGAGGTATATGAATGGCTGTGGAAGAATGACAGCTCATTCTTCCTCAAGAACTGAAACCAGGGAAGCTATCCATGTTGACACTGTGGTCTGGGGCGAAGTCGCCGTTCTAATTCATCCCAAAGGTGTTCCATTGGGTTCTGGTCTACTAGGAGCCATCCAATCCGTTTCAGAAAGGCTGTTATCCGTAAACCACTGCTTCAAAAGAGGCGCTTTATGACATGCTGCATTGTCACGCTGATAGAAAAACAGTCATCGTCTCTGAACTATTCCTCTCATGTATGCAGTACGCAACGCTGTAAAATGTTTTCATACCCTTCCGCATTTAGCGCTTTGCTACCACACCCTTAACACGAAAAACTCCACCGCACTGTAACACCATGTGCTCCGCGTCTCACTCCCGGCACTACATGTGATGGCAGGTAATTCTCCCGAGGCATTCGCGAAACACAAAGTCTTCCATCGGAAGGCCGCACAGTACAGCGTGAATCGTCCCTCCAAATCACTCGTTTCCAGTCAGCCACTGTTCAGTGGCATCGATCATTGTCTCACTTTTTTTTTTAAAACTTTCTACCAACGGCCTTTGTGCTAGGTGGACTGTTGGTAGCACCTCGGAACTCACGAGTGACTGTTACCAATGATTTCATGCGATTTTTCAGCCACCTGTCGCAATGGCTGTCGGTCACCTTCTGTCGGTACGTGACTGTATGGTCTTGGTTTAGCTGTGGCCGGCCGGAGTGGACGAGCGGTTCTATGCGCTTCAGTCTGGAACAGCGTGACCGCTACGGTCGTAGGTTCGAATCCTGCCTCAGGCATGGCTGTGTGTGATGTTCTTCGGTTAGTTAGGTTTAAGTGGTTCTAAGTTCTAGGGGGCTGATAGCCTCAGATGTTAAGTCCCATAGTGCTCAGAGGAATTTGAACCATTGTTTAGCTGTGGTTGTCCCTTCCACTGAAAATTCACATAATCAACCACTCAACAGGCAACTTCACAAGGGTTGAACTCTCCCTAGTGGATTTGTTACGCAGGTGATATCTACTAAACAGTCCACACACGAAGTGACTGATCTCTCCGCCGGCTGAAGTGGCCGTGCGGTTAAAGGCGCTGCAGTCTGGAACCGCAAGACCGCTACGGTCGCAGGTTCGAATCCTGCCTCGGGCATGGATGTTTGTGATGTCCTTAGGTTAGTTAGGTTTAACTAGTTCTAAGTTCTAGGGGAGTAATGACCTCAGCAGTTGAGTCCCATAGTGCTCAGAGCCATTTGAACCATTTGACTGATCTCTCCGGAATGACCAGTACTGCTATCACTGCTTCTCTACTGGTAACACGATACACCCCATTTCCTTTCAAATTGATCAGTCCGCTGTTTGTGATATCTAGTGGACAGTTTTGCATTACACAGAGGTGTCTGGGTACTTTTGATCGGATGGTGTATGTTAATGATGAGAGTAATCACCTTATGTTGCTAATAATTTGTGGGTAAGAGATTTGGGTGCAAGTGGAGTTGGAGAGAAGGTGATATGTTAAAGGATGTGAGGTGGGTGTTGGGGAGGTCAAAAGACAGAATATGGGTGGTAGGAGGCGGTTAGGATTGATTCATATTGGGAAGCTTTGGTCTGGAGCCTTCATTTGGAATCAAAGAGGTAAGGTGGATTATAATCCATTGTACAGGTAGATTTTAAGAATTATTTTATGGTCTCTGAGGAGCAGTCGTTTGAAATTACCTGATGGAGGACACAGGATGAGGGGAGATGCATGGCAGGTGCGATGTGACAGAGGTGTGAAAGTAACAGATGGTTATCAATAATAGGAGATACACTGTGTGATCAAAAGTATCCGGACAACTGGCTGAAAATGACTTACAAGTTCATGGCGCCCTCCATCGGTAATGCTGGAGTTCAATATGATGTTGGCCCACCCTTAGCCCTGATGGAAGCTTCCACTCTCACAAGCCTACGTTCAATCAGGTGCTGAAAAGTTGGGGATGGCAGCCCATTCTTCACGGAGTGCTGCACTGATGAAAGGTATCGATGTCGGTCAGTGAGGCCTGGCACGAAGTCGGCGTTCTAAAACATTCCAAAGGTGTTCTATAGGATTCAGGTCGGGACTCTGGGCAGGCCAGTCCATTACAGGGATGTTATTGTAGTGTAACCACTCCGCTCCAGGCTGTGCATTATGAAAAGGTGCTCGATCATGTTCAAAGATGCAATCGCCATCCCCGAATTGCTCCTCAATAGTGGGAAGCAAGAAGGTGCTCAAAACATCAATGTAGACCTGTGCTGTGGTAGTGGCACGCAAAACAACAAGGGGTGCAAGCGACCTCCATGAAAAAAAAACCACATCATGACGCCACCGCCTCCGAATTTAACTGTTGCCACTACACACGCTGGCAAGTGACGTTCACCAGGCATTCGCCATACCCACACCCTGCCATCGGAACGCCACATTTTGTACAATGATTCGTCATTCCACACAACGTTTCTCCGCTGTTCAGTTGTCCAATGTTTAGGCTCCTTAAATCAAGCGAGGCGTCGTTTGGCATTTACCGGCGTGATGTATGTCTTATGAGCAGCCGCTCGACCATGAAATCCAAGTTTTATCACCTCCCCCCTAACTGTCATAAAACTTGCAGTGCGTTCTAATGCAGTTTGGAATTCCTTAGTAATGGTCTGGATAGATGTCTGCCTATTACAAATTACGACGCTCTTCAACTGTTGGTAGTCTCAGTCAACAGACGAGGTCGGCCTGTACGCTTTTGTGCTGTACGTGTGCCTTCACTTTTCCACTTCTGTATCACATCGAAAACAGTGGACCTAGGGATGTTTAGGAATGTGGAAATCTCGTGTACAGAGGTATTTCATAAGTGACACCCCATCACCTGACCACGTTTGAAGCCCGTGAGTTCCACAGAGCGCCCCATTCCTCTCTCTCACGACGTCTAGTGACTACTGAGGTCGCTGATATGGAGTATCTGGCAGTAGGTGCCAGCACAATGCACCTAGCATGAATAACGTATGTTTTTGTGGGTGAACCGTATACTTTTGATCGCATAGTGCATAATACACTGTTAACATTCAGTTTTGCCTTTGACATACGACTTTTGACGGAATTCCAGGTGTTTGAGGTATGTGTACTTTACAGGTTAACATCTATGGTCATCAGTCCCCTAGAACTTAGAACTACTTAAACCTAAGGACATCACACAACACCCAATCATCACGAGGCAGAGAAAATCCCTGCCCCCGCCGGGAATCGAACCCGGAACCCGGGCGCGGGAAGCGAGAACGCTACCGCACGACCACGAGCTGCGGGGAGTGTATGGCGCTCAGGGTTTTGGAAAGAAAGGTGGAACTTCGGATGAGCAGAGATCGAGGTAACATTTGCGTATGTGAGGATGGGCTGAGTGAGTGTCTTGCCGTTATGTATGGTATTCGATGGGCTTAGTCCTCAAGTTAAGCTCTTCAGATGTGTTAGGCTGTTGAGGACTTCCTTTTGGGTAGAAAGTGAGGGTTTAAAAATACTTTTCATCGGGTGGTACTCCAGTGTACTTTAGTGAGAAGAGTTGTGGAATGAGAGAGGATGGACTCTAGGTCGTGGGGCAGGTTGGTTCCTCCATCAACTATTGCCTGAGGTTTTGCAGGATTAATGGAAAGGTAGCACTTGTTACACCAGACTTTGGTATTGGTGAGATGGAACTTCATGGTTTGCATGTTGTTTGGTGGACTGCTTACTGATACACATACACATGTGAGGGGGCTGGCGCAGGGTGAGGATTGTTGTAAACGTTCGAAGTGTTCGTACGCTTCTCAACAACAGATTCGGTGACCGATGGATTGGTAGAGGCGGACCAATTCTATGGCCTCCACGCTCTCCTGACATCAACCATCTTGACTTTCATTTATAGGGGCATTTGAAAGCTCTTGTCTACGCAACCCCGGTACCAAATGTAGAGACTCTTCGTGCTCGTATTGTGGACGGCTGCGATACAATACGCCATTCTCCCGGGCTGCATCAGCACATCAGGGATTCCATGCGACGGAGGGTGGATGTATGTATCCTCGCTAACGGTAGACATTTTGAACATTTCCTGTAATAAAGTGTTTGAAGCCACGCTGGTACGTCCTGTTGCTGTGTATTTCCATTCCATGATTAATGTGATTTGAAGAGAAGTAATAAAATGAGCTCTAACATGGAAAGTAACCGTTTCCGGACACATGTCCACGTAACATACTTTATTTCTTTGTGTGTGAGGAATGTTTCCTGAAAGTTTGGCCGTACCTTTTTGTAACACCCTGTATAGATGCGATAAATCACTTTAACGGGGACCAAATGAACAGTTAAAGTCAATATAATTCCAGTAAACCTGCAAAAGTAAAAACAAATTATTGTAGGGGCCTACATAGACATCGCGCATCTGCTTGATGCCCACGAAATACGTAATTTTGTTTTGAAGCTGACAGCCAATGAGGAAATAGGTGCAGTTTTTAAGCAACATCAGATGGTAATATACGTAATTTTATGGTAGCTAATTTTATTATACAAAACATAAAATATGTACTCCCTCAAAAAGAAGTTACAAACAAACATTAAAATAAAATTATAATGAGCATCAAAATGTCTGAGAAGAATTTGGAAGAAAAAATTATTAATTGAACTTTAACTTGGCAGGTTTTCAACATTGTCAACAAAACGAAATAATGGAAAGGATATTTATTGGAGATAAAGAAGTCTGAACTGAACGTATATATGTCTTTAACAAGTCAAGTTTGTCATACGTTTCACTAAGCTTTTCGAGGGATTGTGTCTACACCATCTACTCGATTTCTGACAATTAATGTGGCATGCTTTTTTGGTGTATTAGACGTTTGGGAATCTAAGACACTGTCTTTCAGTGGTATACACATGACAGGTACGTTTACGGAAGTGTCACAGGTTACCCAAAATGTCTTTATACGAAGGGCGTTCAGTACGTAATATAACACCACCTTTTCTCGGCAAATATCGGTTGAAGAAAAGCAGAATTTGTTATGAGACTTTGTGGGATATTCCTGCTTCAGCTTCTACAGTTTCATGAAATTCCGGTAGGTAGTGGCACTATCGTCGCCTTCAAAATGGCGTCTGTAACGGAGGTGTGTTCTAAGCAGAGAGCTGTCACTAAGAATCTTTTGGTGGGAAACAGAGCATCACAGACATTTATAGGCACCTGCAGAATGTCTACGGAGACCTGGCAATGAATAAAAGTACGGTGAGTCGTTGGGCGAAGCGTCTCTCATCATCGCATCAAGATCGCGTAAACTTGTCCGACTTCAAGCTCGCCGACCGGCCGCACACAGCTGAGACTCCTGCAATGTTGGAACGTGGGGACGTGAGGGCACTTTCGTTCTCGGCGATGACAGATCACAGCTAAACACCTCGCTGCACAACTGGACGTCTCTGTTGGTAGTCTTGACACACCCGTCCACCATTTGGGATAATCGAAGGTGTGTGTACGCTGGGTTCCTTGCCGCCTAACAGAGGACCATATGGAGTAGCGAAGGACAATCTGTGCCAAATTGCTTGTGTGATTATTATGATAGTTTTTTGTCGAACATTGTCACAGGCGATGAAACATGGGACCATCACCTCGAACCGGAACTAAAAGGCAATCCATGGAGTGGCGCCTCACCATCTCTTCTCCGAAAGGAAAGTTCAAAGCTCTCAGGCGGTGAAGTCCTGACCACGGTCTTTTGAGACTCTGAAGGGGTTATTGTTGTTTGATATCCTACCTAACAGTGAACAATCAATCCTGGGTGGTGTTGTGCTACCTTCAGGAAATTGAAGAAACGACTTCAGCATGTCTGTCGCCACAAAAATGCATTCGAGCTTCTCCTTCTCCGTGTCAACTCTGGGCCTCAGACGAGTCTGTTCAACTGAGAGGAGCTCACAAAACTTTATTGGACTGTTCTTCCTCATCCACCCTACAGCCCGGATATCTCACTTCCCGACTTCCATCTATTTGGCTCAGTGAATGATACAGTCCGGAGGAAACAGTACTTTTATGATGAGGAGGTTATTAATGCAGAAAGACGGAGACCTTGACGTCGACCAGTAGAATGGTACCATGCGGGTGCAGAGGCACTCCCGGTAAGATGGTGTAAGGTCGTTGCATTGAATGGAGATTATGTTGAAAAACTGGGTTCTGTAGCCAGAAGAGTAAGAAATAATATAGTGTATTGGAATGCTGAATAAAACGAACCTGCTTTCAGATCAAAAAGTGTAACAATACACACTGAACGCCACTGGTACATCCATGCCTCACTAACACAGATCGACCTCTTTGTGGAGATATAATCTTCCGAAAGGCTTAGTTGAAACTGTAATGTCGTAACTGTGCCCGATCGGTGTGGCCGAGCGGTTCTAGGCACTTCAGTCTGCAACAGCGCCACCGCTACGGTCGCAGGTTCGAATCCTGCCGCGGGCACGGATGTGTGTGATGACCTTACGTTAGTTAAGTTTAAGTAGTTCTAAGTTATAGGAGACGGATGACCTCAGAAGTTACGTCCCATAGTGCTCAGAGCCATTTAAACCATTCATAACTGTGACTGCTTACAACAGTCTGTTCAAAAAATGTTCAAATATGTGTGAATTCCTAAGGGACTGCTTTGGTCATCGGTCTGTAGACTTGCACACTACTTAAACTAACCTATGCTAAGAACAACACACACACTCATGACTGAGGGAGGACTCGAACCTCCAGCGGGAGGGGCCTCGCAGTCAGTAACAGTACGCCTCAAACCTTGCGGCCACTCCGCACGGCTCAACAATCTGTATTTTCAGATGACGTGCACAGCTGTCACACCCAGACCTAATCTAAAAGGTCCGCATTTAAATGTAAAGTAGTGTACATGCAGCAGTGGGTTGTAACATGCAGAAGTGTGCTTCTTTATTGATGCTGATAATGGACAATTAGTCAGAACAAGTATGATTAGGAGGCTGTAATTGTCTGTAAGGTAACTGTAGATGGTCAGATCCTTACGTATTCGGGTTCTTAAAACCCTGCGCTACGTTGCTCTTTCCTCCGGTGAAAAATGTAGTGTAGTACGTGCTTATAGGTACTACAGCTCGTGATCCACGTTTACACACTGCCAGCAGCATGGACGTGAGGCGGCTACATGCTCAACTTTACCGCAGCACAGAAGCACAGCTGGTCCGCCGGCATTCTGTGACTGGCCGCAATTTCTGGGCGCGGCTTCGCCCCTTGAGCCGTCTTTTATCGCGTCGTAAAGCGGCTAGCTGCCCTCGCAGGCGTAGTGCCGCCTCCTGCACTTATAAAACGCTGCTACTGCGCGATCATACTCTGCTACGCGTTGAACATACTGTTTCAAAGTGCTCGCAAGTACAGCTCTTATTCACTTGACAGTTGCTCGACTGCGTTGTTTGTGTTGCCTACAGAAGGAGAATGAACAATGCTTGATGCTAACATCAAAGACGTTTACGGCAACAAACATAAGCGGAACTTTCTCTTGACAGTTCTCTGGGCAGAGACTGTGCGTTTCTCCAGTGAGCAAATAGGATAAATCTATTCCCTTAATTCCCTCTTCCATCCGTTATTCGTATGTGGACTTTAAGGACGCCTTCTAGGAGAACAGGCGACACCACACATTACACGCTTCCGTTTCAGCCACCTACATCAACAGACACGCTTAACAGATTACCCGCACACACCCAGTGGATACGGGCATCGTGGGCTGAGGAAGAAAACCTTGTCTAATTAGACGGAATCTATCCTTCCAGGTCTCCAAACAACAACACCATGTCACTTTCTCTCCACGCGTAAAACCATCAACTGTTTTCGGAAATTTACTTGCTAGTGAGCATAGAGGTCGAAATCAACTGATTGCTTTCAACGTATACGTCTTTGTGAAATAATTATGCTCTAATAAATGAGCATGATGATATTTCATAACAATGAATACAAGATAATGTTATCAAGCCTAAGAAAGTTTTGTTGTTAGAATTACTATATTTTCATTTATTATTGATGATCTGAGTGTTTGTTGAATCATCATTTGAAGTTTTCTTTAGCCTTCCACTGTAACTATTATGGCATTCTGTATTATCCTGATTGTTTTGTATATTACATTTCTCTCATTAAAATCCACCAAGGACTCGTTCTATCCTACGTTTTTAGTATTTCATTTAATCACACACTCCATTTTTCTATATGTTATTAATACGCCGTGATCTGCCCCTCCTGTGTTTGCTTCACAGTCCAATATATGCTTGTCGAACCTTTGTTTAAACATGGTGTAGTTCATCCGACATCTTTCTGTACCTCCTGATCGTTTGAAGGTTTACATTCTTTAATTTTGGGAAGAGAGTTTTTCTTACGAAATAATAATCTTTATCCTCCCTCCCATTTCCAACCCCGATCCATATTCTCCATTAATTCTGCATTCCCCCCTTGTATCTCCTACTACATCATTCCACACACAAAGCCCCTCTCATAAAAAACGTTCTTCACATAATCTGTCATATCCTTTATTACGTGATATGTCTTTTTAAGTTCGTCATAGCCATTTTATGTCCTGGGAACGAAGGCCTGTTCAGTGGTGGTTGGAGTTGAATCCCATTTAGTTCCAAGAATAAGAAGAATTCAGTCTCTGTGTTGCGCATCTCGCCTCAGTTCTGTTCTCCTCCTTTTTGTCACGGATACTAAAACGATACCTGTTACAGACTTTATTGGTACACTTGTTATTAGCCTAAAATCAAAAGGACAGGATTCTCTAATGTTTCCACTTCACTTTACTTCAGAAAACCCCACTAGAACGAAATGTAGCCTGCTCGTAGTGATTCCCGATTTTCCAGTTTCCCAACTACATTCAAATTCGTAACAAACTTTGCTTCAAATTGAGTGTCAGTCTTATTTGGCCTTAATCTGATAAACCTCCCCTTGCAAGTCTCCCCTTTGAGATTCGAACGGGGATAAGTTTGCCTTCGGAACTTTTTGCCGAAGAAGTTACCATGAGATTATTTTCGAAGGCTGCGAGCCCGCCGAATGTACTTCGTGTTTTTGACACAGACTTTTACATTGCCCTCATGTTTCTAGAGCTACGTATTCTGCCTTGATGAACGGTTTCCCAGTATAATGGCGAAAGGGTGCTCTGAAACTGGATCTGCTTTTCCGCTCATTTTAACAAGACTGGTAAGGAAACGAGGGCAATCCATTCGATCGAAAGTCTGCGGCCGCGGTATATTACGGCTCACATTAAAAATTTTGGCAATGCCTGGGGCCAAACCCAGGACCTTTGGGTCAAAAATTAAAAAAAAAAAAATCTAACTCTTGGACAAAAGCGTTGATGCAACAGTCATTATCCCCCATAATCGCAAAAACTCTAATGTGAAATATAACCTTTAAGAACCGGTTTTCTTATATTATTTAATTTACTTCAGTATCATTTACCTAACAGAAAAAGAGTATTGAGGTATTTGCTTTTATGCTCAGATAAAACTTCGTCGAAACGTAATATCATTTAATGTTCGGCAAGGTGATATGTAGCCACAGGGTAGAAAAGGGATTTTAAGTGTTGCATTAAATCAATCCTTCTGACCTACTCTTACTCTATTGACAAATTTGTAATTAAAAGCGAGAACAACATGTAATATAAGAGACAAAGTATCATACTCTATTCTCAAAATGCAATGTGTCGTCAGTTACAGGAGTAGCGTCAGACACCAATGTGTTCCATTAAACTTAAACCACTGTACCATTTAGTAATTCGTAAAATGCTAGCTTGCAGCAACACACACACACACACACACACACACACACACACACACACACACACACACACACACACTCTGATATACATATTCATTACAGCGTATGGTATGTACTGAATAGGACATTTTATTCCCCGGAAGGATGTTTTGTATTGAGATTTTTGAGGGAGAGGACATATGATCTGTAAAGATCAAGGATATGTAAGCTTTGTTGTGTCTGCTTGTCACTGTGAAGTGTTCACCGTATTATGCACCTCATTTCATTTTTATATTATTACCACTAACAGAACCTTTTCTCTCAAAGGTTAAAAAATGCTATGAATCACCCACAGTTCATCTTTTTACATTTAAGGCTGGGATGTAACGTCACCCGTCCGTGAAAAGGCAAGATACTAGTAAGACGGATTACCACCTCTTTTCGGTGTGAATGACTGTAACAATTTCCCTGTCATATTCCACGGTCGCTGTGTGGGAACAAAATATGCTGTTATTAAAATAATTGAAAAGCCACGATCGCTTCGATATCATTTACTAGATGACCTGTTTCAGCACTCTGAAGGTGCCATCATCGGATCTGAAACGTGTATTAACATTTATGCTCAGATCCGATGATGGCACCTTCAGAGTGATGAAACAGGTCATCTAGTAAACGATATCGAAGCGATGGTGGCGTTTCAATTATTTAAAAACGGAGTGATCGCCCCACGACACCATGTGTTCACTGCAAAATATGCTGTGTTCACTGATCTGATCCATGAATCGGACATCAACCTCTTCGATTTTCTCCTGTGAGTATAACTAGTATCGATATGTTTTAAACCACAGCAGACACAAATATTTAACTAAATTTAGTGATTTTAGTCACCTTTCGGGCTTCAAAAAAGTCGGGGATATCTGAGTTCTGCAGCAATATCTCTCGTACGTCGACGTCCATTGTGTCCTGAGGATATCTATCTCCTTTTGAGGAACTCTTGTTCCGTACGAGGTTATTGCTTCAAGTCCGAGGAAGAGGTTATGCCTCACACACACAATATTTATTTGTTTATTTGGAAGTTAGTGTAATGACGTTAATCAAGTAAATAACGTGGAATTAAAATAAATTATGTATTATCACAAACTGTTCGTATTACGCACAGACACATTTAAACACAAAGCTTCCTAAAATAACCTTTCTAAGCAAATAACAGTTGAAGAAGATTTCTTATTCAGAAATCTTTGTTTCTTCCGCGACTTGAAGCTTCTGTTGCGTTCGCGAATACACACTCACCACCTCGGCCACAATCCACGCCACTATAAAGGCAAACTATACAGGGTGTTACAAAAAGGTACGGCCAAATTTTCAGGAAACATTCCTCACACACAAATAAAGAAAATATGTTATGTGGACATGTGTCCGGAAACGCTTAATTCCCATGTTAAAGCTCATTTTAGTTTCGTCAGTATGTACTGTACTGTACATGTGTGGGCTGACAAGAATCCGCACGCAATTGTGCAATCACGTCATCAACACAGATTTTCTGTGAATGTTTGGGCAGGCATTGTTGGTGAGGTCTTGATTGGGCCCCATGTTCTTCCACCTACGCTCAATGGAGCACGTTATCATGATTTCATACGGGATACTCTACCTGTGCTGCTAGAACATGTGCCTTTACAAGTACGACACAACATGTGGTTCATGCACGATGGAGCTCCTGCACATTTCAGTCGAAGTGTTCGTACGCTTCTCAACAACAGATTCGGTGACCGATGGATTGGTAGAGGCGGACCAATTCCATGGCCTCCACGCTCTCCTGACCTCAACCCTCTTGACTTTCATTTATGGGGGCATTTGAAAGCTCTTGTCTACGCAACCCCGGTACCAAATGTAGAGACTCTTCGTGCTCGTATTGTGGACGGTTGTGATACAATACGCCATTCTCCAGGGCTGCATCAGCGCATCAGGGATTCCATGCGACGGAGGGTGGATGCATGTAACCTCGCTAACGGAGGACATTTTGAACATTTCCTGTAACAAAGTGTTTGAAGTCACGCTGGTACGTTCTGTTGCTGTGTATTTCCATTCCATGATTAATGTGATTTGAAGAGAAGTAATAAAATGAGCTCTAACATGGAAAGAAAGCGTTTCCGGACACATGTCCACATAACATATTTTCTTTCTTTGTATGTGAGGAATGTTTCCTGAAAGTTTGGCCGTACCTTTTTGTAACACCCTGTATTTTTCCTAATTGTTTTCTGTATTACATTTCAGTCATCTTAAACTGATATTTTTCAGGTACGCAGAGGTTACTTCCTGAGGTAATGTCTATCAAAGTCTGATTCTGTCCTAAGTTTTTAGTATTTCATTTAATCATACACTCCCATTTTCCTAAATGTTCGTACGTTATGATCTTCCCATCCCGTGTATGCTTCACAGTCCAGTATTTGATTGCTGACCCTTGGTTTAACCACGGTGGAGTTCATTCGACATCTTCCTGTACCTCCTGAGCCTTCGAAGGTTGACATTCTTTAATTATGGGAAAAGAGCTTTTGTTACGATAAAATGAAACCAATCTCAAAATTCTCGTACCTCTCATCCCTCTCATTTCCAACACCGATCCATATTCTCCATTACTTCTGCCCACCCCCGTTGTACCTCCCACTGTAGTATTCCAGTCACACAGATCTCTCATAATTAAACGCCCCTTACGTATTCTATCAGTGCATTTATTTATTCATACGTCTTCTTTAGTTCGTCATAACTATTTTATGTCCTAGGCACGTAGGCCTGTATAGTAGTGGTTGGAGATGAGTCCCGTTTAGTTCAAAAAAGGGGAAATAATTCAATCTCTCTGTTGCGCATCTCGAATCAATTCTGTTCCCTGCCTTTTTGTTATGAATACTAAAAGAATACGTGTTACAAACTTTACTCGTGGGATTGTTATTAGCCTAAAACGAGGTGCGGCGCGCGAGACACATTACACGACTTACTACTCTACGGGTTTAATCGGAAACGAGTTTGGGGTACACGGATTGTCTACAGCGCCGCACTATCCCGATTAAAGACGGATTGCCATCCTCGCTTTGATCCACGAGAAAGTCTTAAACTTCACATCTCAATAGCCAAAAACCTCGATAGCTAACCAACTAGTTTAAGGTAAGATTCCTAGATCCGAAAACAAGTCTGGAAACACTTACTGCTAACAGTCCAATAAATCACCTTCAAGTGGCTATCAGGAATTGCCGTTGATGATTATTTGCACAGAAAGCAGTGAATTTTATTGAAAAGTAATAATGCTGACCAAGTACGTCTCTTCACTTAAACTGTACCAAAAAGATAGCTATTGACTCCATGAAAGGCTCTCAGATCTCTCTTTTCACCATACAAAGTCAAGTAACACGCAGTTCTCGCCGGGGAAAACAAAAACAGTGCGCGAGTAGAGTTCTATGCGAGTGGATGGAAACGCACTTCAGATTCCCTCAGCGTCCTTTATTGCACTTAGTCACTTCGTTGATCATAATAGTCACCTAACTGCGACTCCGGAAAATACAGCGTTTCCGAAAGAACGTGCAAAATTTTAACGTGACATGGAGGATGCTCCACTGAATAATTTGAGGTAGGGAACGTGAGGTCGGAGTAGCCAGCTTAACGAAATAATCGGAATAAAATCACATTACTGTGTACTTTATTATTTACATTAGTTACAGTTAACGGCAAATACCATCAATGAAACCGAGCGAGGTGGCGCAGTGGTTAGCACACTGGACTCGCATTAAGGAGGACGACGGTTCAATCCCGTCTCCGGCCATCCTGATTTCGGTTTTCCGTGATTTCCCTAAATCGCTTCAGGCAAATGCCGGGATGGTTCCCTTGAAAGGGCACGGCCGATTTCCTTCCCCATCCTTCCCTCACCCGAGCTTGCGCTCCGTCTCTAATGACCTCGTTGTCGACGGGACGTTAAACACTAATCTCCTCCTCCTCCTCCATCAATGAACGTCCCACTTTCATCTCACGAAATCTGTTGAAACTTACGGCCATCAACCTGAATGTAAGCATGACATCGGCGAACAAGAGTCTGACGCACCCTGACAAATATCCCTGGTGTGTTTTGAATCACATCACAGGCAGCTGCAATTCTGGTAACTAATTCCATCACCTTATCCACTGGCGTCTCATGCACAAATGACTTTAGATGTCCCCGTGGGAAACAATCAAGGGGCTTTAGGTCACTTCAACACTGAAGTGAGGTGGTGTACCGTCATGTTGTATCCACATCCTCTCACGAACAGCAAATGTAAAGACATTGCTTTCCCAGAAAGTCGATAATTTTTTTTTCTTTTGTGCATTACCTTGTCATAGTACGTATGTATCATTTATTTCAAGTATTCTTTATCTGTTAATACTTCACGTTGTTTCTTCAATCATTTTGCTACTGTTTTGTATTATACGAATATGAATGTTCTGCTTTTATATGGTTTGTAAATCTTTGGTTAGGCTAGGAGAAGTACCGTGTCAGAGAGAGAGCGAACGACTATCGATAGAGAGCGTGCGAGTTTGTGTGGTACGTGGCCGGTTCGCGGGTGAAAAAACCTGCCAAAGTTCAGCGTGAAAGACGGTGATACGCGGAGGAACAATTAATTTCAGTGCGTCCGCTGTGTTAATAGGAGATCTTGCATTATGAAGTGAACAGTAAAACCTGAAAAGTATATCGAGTGACGATTTTACATACTTGTGACAATTAGCCGCGAACCAGACACCACTGTCGTGTGGAGACACTAACCGTTAGAATTGCGTGAAAGTGGAACAAACCAAAATTTTAAGTAAAAGAACAGTGCCGTGATTTGATCAAGAAACATTTACTATATCGTCCAAACTCTCTTAAAGACGACGACGTAAATTGAACTGATGTTTAACGGACTGTTATAGTCATAAACACATGTGACTGTTTTCCTGTGGCAACACGGCGAAAGAACTGTGCCAAGTATTGGCATTAACCGGCTATATATCGTAAATAATAAAGACATTGCATAATTCCGACCTACCCGCACCGCGTGATTAATAAACTTTTAATAATAAAACGTCGCGCGCGTAACGACAACGCACACACTGGAACTATTATTATCGCGCTAGTGATGCCAGCTGATTCGACTACATGGGAGACGTGGACCACCGCTGTAACTGGAATATTAATGAAACAGGAGGACACATCATTATCTTCAAGCCACGAACCAGGATTTACTTCACACATCGTCCGCGCGGACCACCGCTGTGTCATTGCACTGCCTGCAGCAACAGTTAAGACATTAAAAGTAAATTATTACGCTCTCTCTCATTTCAAAATTAAAGACAATTGCAGTTAAATTAACTATTTTAAAGTTACTGTCACAATATCTCGATTTTGTTTAGTTCCAATAAATATCCTTCCCATTATTTCGTCTTGTTGACAATGTTGAAAACCTGCCAAGTTAAAGTTCAGTTAATAATTTTTTCTTCCAAATTCTTCTCAGACATTTTGATGCTGATTATAATTTTATTTTAATGTTTGTTTGTAACTTCTTTTGGAGGGAGTACATATTTTATGTTTTGTATAATAAAATTAGCTACCATAAAATTACGTATATCACCATCTGATGTTGCTTAAAAACTGCACCTATTTCCTCATTGGCTGTCAGCTTCAAAACAAGATTACGTATTTCGTGGGCATCAAGCAGATGCGCGATGTCTATGTAGGCCCCTACAATAATTTGTTTTTACTTTTGCAGGTTTACTGGAATTATATTGACTTTAACTGTTCATTTGGCCCCCGTTAAAGTGATTTATCGCATCTATACAGGGTGTTACAAAAAGGTACGGCCAAACTTTCAGGAAACATTCCTCACACACAAAGAAATAAAGTATGTTACGTGGACATGTGTCCGGAAACGGTTACTTTCCATGTTAGAGCTCATTTTATTACTTCTCTTCAAATCACATTAATCATGGAATGGAAACACACAGCAACAGAACGTACCAGCGTGACTTCAAGCAATTTGTTACAGGAAATGTTCAAAATGTCCTCTGTTAGCGAGGATACATGCATCCACCCTCCGTCGCATGGAATCCCTGATGTGCTGATGCAGCCCTGGAGAATGGCGTATTGTATCACAGCCGTCCACAATACGAGCACGAAGAGTCTCTACATTTGGTACCGGGGTTGCGTAGACAAGAGCTTTCAAATGCCCCTATAAATGAAAGTCAAGATGGTTGAGGTCAGGAGAGCGTGGAGGCCATGCAATTGGTCCGCCTCTACCAATCCATCGGTCACCGAATCTGTTGTTGAGAAGCGTACGAACACTTCTACTGAAATGTGCAGGAGCTCCATCGTGCATGAACCACATGTTGTGTCGTACTTGTAAAGGCACATGTTCTAGCAGCACAGGTAGAGTATCCCGTATGAAATCATGATAACGTGCTCCATTCAGCGTAGGTGGAAGAACTAAAATGAGCTCTAACATGGGAATTAAGCGTTTCCGGACACATGTCCACATAACATCTTTTCTTTATTTGTGTCTGAGGAATGTTTCCTGAAACATATACACTGACCCCAGGTTCCCTACGTCAAATTGTTCAATTTAGTATTCTCTACGTCCTGTTACATTTTTGCTCGCTCTTACGGAAATACCCTGCATAACGGGCGATCAAAAAGTTTCAGATTAAGGCATTGCTCCAGCGTATATGCAACCCAGCACGATTGCGATGCTGTCATATTAGCACCGACATGTAGGCAAGGGGTTAGTGTTGAATTAGAACGGAAACTTCTGTATTGCCCCTTATACTAGACTTCTGCATCCTACGAGGGTCGCCGGCCGACTGCCACGTTTTTGTGAGCTATCCGCCGCCTCACAAATGTGTTAAAGAATAAGCCTCTTAGGCAATCAGAAAACCAGAGAAAAAGTATGAAATGACAATTAAATCAAGACCCTAAGCTGTCGACAGGCGTTGATATACATCAACGGGGACAGTTGAAAATGTGTGGCGTGACCGGGACTCGAACCCGCGGTCTCCTGCTTACATGGCAGACGCTCTATCCATCTGAGCCACCGATGGCACAGAGGATAGTGCGACTGCAGGGATTTATCCCTTTCCACACTCCCCGTGAGACCCACTTTCTCAACCTAATGTCCACACACTACTTTCGTAGTGCTCCTGCCCATTACACTCATTGCTCGCGACAGACAATCTTTCTGAGTCCCGTAAGAGTTCGCGCAATGCGTGTGCATCCATCACATAAGAAGGTCAATGGCCGGTTAGCCTTAACTATATGAAGATGGTATCTGTTCTTTCGGACATGTTCGAAACAGGTTAAGTAACATACATGCTTCTAGTCGAAGCTGCAAAACATTTTTCTGTTATAAGTAATACGGAAAAACGATTTGATTATCTTGCTATTGCTGGTTTTGCACCAATTCGTTTAATTTTACGCAGGGTCTTCCACGAGGAGGCGTATTGCCTCAGGTTTTATGTTATAGGCACTAATACCACATATTGCATTCTTGTAATCTTTCCATCTTTGAAACTTGTCACCTATTGCTTCATCAATCCCGACATAAACTTTTCTTCTTTTTGTCTTTGAGGAATGAAATGCAATTATCTTCTCGAGTGACAGTACCACAAGAAATATGTATACATGTGGGCTGCAGGACTGGAATAGACTATTGTGGCTTCTGTAGAAAATTCCACGATAATTGGTGGTTTCTGTCAACTGCAACCGAGCTCTTCACACATGGATGGAAGAAAGAGAGCGTTTCTGTCTGTATACGTATCTACAAAATAGTTAGAGAACATGAGAGTTTTTTACAAACAGGCATCGTTGGCTTTAAGTCCTCGACAAAACTGTCACCAATCATATGAGGACCCAGCACTGGCAAACCAAATATTTAAGACAGAAACTGCCTAACTCCAGTTTTGGGATAGTAGCCATCTACAAGTTTCAATCTTTTTGTCATTCATCACCCGTTCTGTATTAGATGAAATTTACGACGTTGGATTCTTGCCTTAATCCAGACCTCACTTCCATATTCGTTATACATCCTTGAAGCTCTGTAAACATTGCTGACACAGGTAATTTCAGACATACAGTTGTTGGAAAGACATGCTGATAAGGTGAAGTTTTATTATCGTTCAACAAAGTAAAACCTATTGGAATAGAATGACCATTAACAGTCCCATGGGCCCAACGTTGACAAAAACTTTGTGCAATACTTGAAAGTTCCATCAACACATATTGGTCGTACTGACTAAGTATTTTGAGTTTCTCAGCGTCACAGAGTATTACAACGTTCTTGTCAATATCATATGTAACAAAAAAATCCCCCCAATCTGTAGAATTCATACTTAACGTATTCAGATCCCCATAAACCTCCTGAACACTTGCAGGTAATTTCGGTACAATTTTCAGTATACTTTCGTCAATGGATTTGCGAAAGCTGTCGACATCTTTAATAGTTACCTCTTCCGCGTGTTCTCCGTTTGTTGATTATACAGGTGGTGCCTGAGATATTCTGTGGCTTCCCTCTACAGATCACAAAGTATTTTCCGCCACTGAATTTTATCACCAACTATTTGCGCATGGTTGAGGTCTTCTTGACTACCCAATGGAGGCAGTTTTAATACAACTTTTCTAAATCTTAGAGTTATAGGCCCACCACGCTACACTACCTATTAACAGTTATAGAAATACTAAAGCGTTATCTTACTGAAGTAGCACTTTCTTTTCCATTCCATTCACAGTAATTGCAACAGCGTCGGAGGACATGTTCATTATGAAGCTGCTGTAAACAGAAGCCTGAGTCGACAAACTACCACTCAGAAGTACGGAAGACCTCTGCTCTCTGCCAGGCCAACCTGTTTAAGGGAGGCCTGGGTCCTGAGCATCCGGACATCAGGCTGAAAATGACTTACAAGTTCGTGGTGCCCTCCATCGGTAACGCTGGAATTCAGTATAGTCTTGGCCCAACCTTAGCCTTGATAGCAGCTTCCACTCTCGCAGCCGGCCGAGGTGGTCTAGCGGTTCTAGGCGCGCAGTCCGGAACCGCGCGACTGCTACGGTCGCAGGTTCGAATCCTGCCTCGGGCATGGATGTGTGTGATGTCCTTAGGTTAGTTAGGTTTAAGTAGTTCTAAGTTCTAAGGGACTGATGACCACAGATGTTAAGTCCCATAGTGCTCCGAGCCAGAGAGAGCCACTCTCGCAGGCATACGTTCAGTCAGGTGCTGGAAACGTTTCTTGGGGAATGGCAGCCCATTCTTCACGGAGTGCTGCACTGAGGAGAGGTATCGATGTCGGTCGGTGAGGCCTGGCACGAAATCGGCGTTCCAAAACATCCCAAAGGTGTTCTGTAGGATTCAGGTCAGAACTCTGAGTAGGGCAGCCCATTACAGGGATGTTATTGTCATGTAACCACTCCGCCATAGGCCGTGTATTATGAACAGGTGCTCGATCGTGTTGAAATATGCAATCGTCATCCCTCGTCCAATAGTGGGAATCAAGAAGGTGCTTAAAACATCAATGTAGGCCTGTGCTGTGATAGTGCCACGCAAAACAACATACGGTGCAAGCCCCCTCGATGAAAAACACGACCACACCATAAAACCACTGCCTCCGAATTTTGCTTTTGGCACTACACACGCTGGCAGATGACGTTCACCGGGCAATCGTCATACCCACACCCTGCCATCGGATCGCCACATTGTGTACAACGATTCGTCATTCCACACAACGTTTCTCCGCTGTTCAATTGTCCAATTTTTACCCTCCTTACACCAAGTGAGGCGTCGTTTGGCATTTACCGGCGTGATGTATGGCTTATGAGCAGCCACTCGACCATGAAATCCTAGTTTTCTCACCTCCCCCCTAACTGTCATAGTACTTGCAGTGGGTCCTGATGCAGTTTGGAATTCCTGTGTGATGATCTGGATAGATGCCTGCCTGTTACACATTACGACCCTCTTCAACTGTCGGCGGTCTCTGTCAGTCAACAGACGAGCTCAGCCTGTACGCTTTTGTGCTGTAAGTGTCCCTTCACGTTACCAATTCAGTATCACATCATGAACAGTGGTCCTAGGAATGTTCAGGAGTGTGGAAATCTCGTGTACAGACGTATGGCACAAGTGACACCGAATCACCTGACCACGTTCGAAGTCCGTGAGTTCCGCGGAGAGCCCCATTCTGCTCCCTCACGATGTCTGATGACTACTGAGCTCGCTCATATGGAGTGTCTTGCAGTAGGTGGCAGCACACTGCACCTAATGTGAAAAACGTAGGCTTTTGGGGGTGTCCGGATACTTTTCATCACATAGTGTAGCGCTTCGCTCATGCGCTGCTCCCTGGCAGGACACTAACTGACTTCATGGGGAAAACTCTCGCCAAGCCCAGCTTGTACGCTCCGACCGACCTGTATAGCAGGATTAGGTAAGTGTGACAGCTCCAGGCTGAATACCCCCCCCCCCCCACTTTTCTCCTGAGACTGATACCGCCGACTGTGACTGAAAAGGCGAAAAATACATAATCGCCCAGGAAATGATATTCTATAATTTACGATTGTTATTTACACAGATTTGTAGGACTACCCCCTATGCTTATTGTGGTAGTTGTTGCAGGAAATTTAGCCTCTATTTATTGTAGAATAGGTCTTGAATAGAGGAAATATCTTTTTTAATAATCACTGCTTTCTATTCACTTTATCCTTCAAGAGCTTTAATTCATGTAAAGTGCCATTTTCGGAAGTTTCTATCTATTTGTACGCGTTCATTCATTAGTCACTTTACACTTGCCACTGCGTACAGTTATCAGAACAGTGCACATGTCAACTGCGCCAAAAAACTGGCATAGAATCAAAAAGAATACAATATAATCCGATCATGAAAGCGTATAATAGCGTACCGCTTTAATAGCTTCCACATCACTTTCATGCAGTGAAAAAAATTTAATTAAATAGTGCAATCACATGTGCGCTGAGATAGTAATTCGTATCCAGAGAGTATTTCACAAAAGGAAAATTAATCAAACGCAATTCATACAATTGCCACTACAAAAAGTGAACGCCTTTGTGAAATGCGTGATTATCGGCGGGACTATTTTGCGCAACCGTGAATTGAACATGTATTCTTCAAACAATGAACGATCAGCAGAGAATCAAATTGCATTTGAAAATATGTTACTGTGGTGCATAAAATGATGAAACGTCAAATAATTTATGTATGCAGTACAGACAACGTATGCTGAATAAACAATGACTAAGCATTCAAATAAAAAAAATGACTTTTGCATAATCTTTTGCAACTACGAATTCACAGCCACAATGCTAGAAGTAAAACTAAGTTTCTTTTAGACTATACATTCCGGTCTAAGGTTTGTAATGGAGTCTTATGTCCTAATGACAAAGGGTGCAGGTTGATAGAGGGCATTAAATGGGCTCTGAACAAATATTCAAAAATAAATGAAACGTGGCATTTTAGACACCTTGTTTTTCAGAATGTTTCTGCAGGTCGATATTCATGTTACGCAAGTTACGAAGTTTCCAATTTATAGATAGCTGATAGTGTCCTCTGAAATCAGGGAAGATACAAGAGTGCTAAGCATGAAGTGGTGGATTAAGTCAGCAGCTGACTAGCTAAGAGGAAAAGTTGTGGTTCGGAGCAGATTGGTCAAAACTCACAGCTTTAAAGACTCAGTGTCACTAAAAAATTGTTTGCAGGACTGGAATCGTGTCACATATTACATCAAATTTCATCATCGATTAGTTATTTGCGAGAAGTTGGCATTCACTCGGAAAACTGCTTTTCTTAGGCAACGTTCGTTCTTCGAGTATTTTTGCTCTTTTCTTAGATTTTTTCCATTTGCCCTTCCAGCCCATCTTACCGTCGGCGTTAACACTTGGTTAAAGAAATAGGTGTACATAAAGTCAGAGAACACTTTCAATTATTTATTGCACAAGAACCAAAAATTGTACAGATATCATACTATGTCATTTTGAAGAGAAAACCTAAAAGTCTTTTTCACCTATACCGCCAAAGCGTAGTTTGGTAATCTGCCGATAGTCAGCGCTAGTCGCAAGCATGGCCGTGCTACAGAAGGGGACAACTGCATCATGAAATGGCCTCCCAGTCACCAGATCTCTTTTTGTGTGATTTTTCTCTGTGGGGACACATTATAGATCTGGTGTATGTGCCGCCTCTACCGCGTGATATAGCAGAACTCCGGGAGAGAATACGGGAAGCGACTGCCACAGTCGACGAAGCCATGCTGTGACGAGTATGGCAAGAATTCGATTACCGAATTAACGTCTGACGGCTCGCTCACGGTTCGCATATCGAAAAATTGTTAAAAAAAAGTTTCTCTTCAAAATGCAATATGTATGGCATCTGTGCAATAAATAACTGAAAGTGTTCCCGGACTATATACAGGGTGGTCCATTGATAGTGACCGGGCCAAATATCTCACGAAATAACCATCAAACGAAAAAGCAACAAAGAACGAAACACGTCTAGCTTGAAGGAAGAAACTAGATGGCGCTATGGTTGGCCCGCTAGATAGCGCTGTCATAGGTCAAACGGATATCAACTGCGTTTTTTGAAACTGGAACCCCCATTTTTAATACATGTTCGTGTAGTATGTAAAGAAACATTAATGTCTCAGTTGGACCACTTTTTTCGCTTTGTGATAGATGGCGCTGTAATAGTCACAAACGTATAAGTACGTGGTATCACGTAACATTCCGCCAGAGCGACGGTATTTGCTTCGTGATATACTACCCGTGTTAAAATGGACTGTTTACCAATTGCGGAGAAGGTCGATATCGTGTTGATGTATGACTATTGCTATCAAAATGCCCAACAGGCGGGTGCTATGTATGCTTCTCCGTATCCTGGACGACATCATCCAAGTTTCCGGACCGTTCGCCGTATAGTTATGTTATTTAAGGAAACAGGAAGTGTTCAGCCACATGTGAAACGTCAACCACGACCTACAGCAAATGATGATGCCCTAGTAGATGTTTTAGTTGCTGTCGCTCTAATCCGCACATCAGTAGAAGACAAATTGAGCGAGAATAGGGAATCTCAAAAACGTCGGTGTTGAGAATGCTACATCGACATCGATTGCACCCGTACCATGTTTCTATGCACCAGGAATTGCATGGCGACGACTTTGAACGTCGTGTACAGTTCTGCCACTGGGCACAAGAGAAATTACGCGTCGATGACAGTTTTTTTGCACGCGTTCCATTTACCGACGAAGTGTCATTCACCAACAGCGGTAACGTAAACCGGCATAATATGCACTATTGGGCAACGGAAAATCCACGATGGATGCGACAAGTGGAACATCAGCGATCTTGGGGGATTAATGTATGGCGCGGCATTATGGGAGGAAGTATAAAAAATGGTTCAAATGGCTCTGAGCAGTATGGGACTTAACTTCTGAGGTCATCAGTCCCCTAGAACTTAGAACTACTTAAACCTAACTAACCTAAGGACATCACACACATCCATGCCCGAGGCAGGATTCGAACCTGCACCGTAGCGGTTGCGCGGTTCCAGTCTGTAGCGCCTAGAACCGCTCGGCCGCGCCGGCCGGCGGAGGATGGATAATTGGCCCCCATTTTATCGATGGTAATCTAAATGGTGCAATGTGTGCTGATTTCTTACGTAATACTCTACCGATGTTACTACAAGATGTTTCACTGCATGACAGAATGGCGATGTACTTCCAACATCATGGATATCCGGCACATAACTCGCGTGTGGTTGAAGCGGTATTGAATAGCATATTTTATGACAGGTGGATTGGTCGTCGAAGCACCATACCATGGCCCGCACGTTCACCGGGTCTGACGCCCCCGGATTTCTTTCTGCGGGGAAAGTTGTTGTATATTTGCTATCGTGATCCACCGACAACACCTGACAGCATGCGTCAGAGCATTGTCAATGCATGCGCGAAGTTTACGGAAGGCGAACTATCGCTGTTGAGAGGAATGTCGTGACACGTATTGCCAAATTCATTGAGGTTGAAAGACATCATTTTGAGCATTTATTGCATTAATGTGGTATTTACAGGTAATCACGCTGTAACAGCATGCGTTCGCAGAAATGATAGGTTCACAAATATACATGTATCACATTGGAACAACCGAAATAAAATGTTCAAACATACCTACATTCTGTATTTGAATTTAAAAAACCTACTGTTACCAACTGTTCGTCTAAAATTGTGAGACAAATGTTTGTGACTGTTACAGCGCCATCTATCGCAAAGCGAAAAAAGTGGTCCAACTAAAACATTCATATTTCTTTAAGTACTACACGAATATGTAATAAAAATGGGGGTTTCTATTTAAAAAAAACGCAGTTGATATCCGTTTGACCAATGGCAGCACCATCTAGCGGGCCAACCATAGCGCCATCTGGTTTCCCCCTTCAAGCTAGACAAGTTTCGTTCTTTGTAGTTTTTTCGTTTGACGCTTATTTCGTGAGATATTTGTCCCGGTCACGATCAATGGACCACCCTGTATATATATAACTGAAGAGTTTTCTATGGATGTCAGTGCTTTTTGAAAATAATAATAATAAAGAATAAAAGAGTAATTTGGATAATACTTTTTTTTGTCTGTTGCTGTTTTGCATTGCGTTACTTGCGTCACTTGCAAAAAAATCGCTTTGAGCACTATGGGACCCAACTTCTGAGTTCATCAGTCCCCTAGAACTTAGAACTAGTTAAACCTAACTAATCTGAGGACATCACACACATCCATGCCCGATGCAGGATTCGAACCTGCGACCGTAGCGGTCTCGCGGTTCCAAACTGCAGCGCCTAGAACAGCACGGCCACTTCGGCAGGCTGTCACTTGCAACTACAAACAGTATTACAGAGTGAAAATTCGTCTTGAAAATAATCCTCCGTGGCAAGAGGTTTATCTGCAGTATGCTTTTTTCCGGTTGGTTGGTTGGTTGTTTTGGGGAAGGAGACCAGACAGCGAGGTCATCGGTCTCATCGGATTAGGGAAGGACAGGGAAGGAAGTCGGCCGTGCCCTTTGAAAGGAACCATCCCGGCATTTGCCTGGAGCGATTTAGGGAAATCACGGAAAACCTAAATCAGCATGGCCGGACGCGGGATTGAACCGTCGTCCTCCCGAATGCGAGTCCAGTGTCTAACCACTGCGCCACCTCGCTCGGTTTTTTTTTTTTCGTGAATGCTAGTCTCATAAAACTTGTAGGAGAACGTCTGTGACATTTGGAATTCAGGTAGGAGGCGATGGTGGATGTAAATTTGTGTGGGGAGGTCATGAGTCGTGCTCCGGTAGCTCAGCCGGGAGTGCACCTGCCCGCGAAATGTAAAGGTTCCCGGCTGGAGCGCAGTTATAATTTGTCAAGAAGTTCTACGCTGGAAGAATTTGGATGCTGATGTGTTAGGTACAGTAAGAAGTATTACTTATTGTAGGTTATGCTGCTAAGTAGGTAACACATGAAAAAGGCAGGTTAAGCGTCCACAGCTATCACATCTGGCTGTAGGAAACATCTTCCACTTGAGTCTCAGAATGTCTGCTCGGAACAACTAAACTTTTTTTTTCAAAGGTCCGGTTCCATAACTGTCTTTGTCTTTGCGCATTAATATGCGAGCATCGGTGGCAACAACGTGACACCGAATAAATGTATGAAATTGTGTTAATTTACCAAAAAATATCAATCGCATGTGTTTGATGCTAATTTTGTTAGCGCTTTCGGTCAGCAGACAAACATCACAAAACGTTTGAGGTCTGAGACCTCAGTTCAGCGTACGACTCATATCACTCAGTGTTACCTGGAAGCTCCCGCTCCGTACACTTATATGTTGTCTATTTATGGTCTACTGATCGAAAGCGCCAAGATACTTAACATTAAATAAACGCGAATGACATGTTGTTACATACAGAGCTGTCGCTGTGGTTACATAGGTATTATGTTTGAAGCGACATGATTGGTGCTAAATTCAAGTTTCCTGACTATGATTTCTGTAAAAGTTTCGTAATGTGTCTTCTTGATGGGAGCTACTAAGATGTTTTGTGTATTGCTCCAGACTGAAGTCAGTTCAAGGAAAGGGAGGAAAGTTTTGCAAGCGGTAGATTTCTCTCTGCCATTGTCATTTTCTGGTTTTAAATTCACTTATACACGTCTCAGGGACCTACGCCATTGGTTGCTCTATATTCCTGCCAAACTCCACAACAGATCTTTCCAAATGTAGCATGACTGTCACTGCTGGGAGAACGGACTCGGATTTCTGTTATTATCTTCGCCTAACGAAACCAAGAAAGAGAGTGTCATTTTTACTACAGTATTGCATTATATCTTCTTTCTCATGAATTTTTTTCTAGATAGTACGTTACATAGAGAAGGTATTATGATGTCTTTAATTAATTTGCTAGAAGAAAATAACTAACTTATGATTTTTTAGTCCAACTGAAATTAGTGAGAAAGGGGTTATTAATGCTCCCACATAAAGCTCTTATCACGTATCTAATGACAAAGTGTCTTACAGGTAGAAAATTTAAATTTCAAAATGATCTATTCTCATAGAACACTTTATATTTTGCAACTTTGAACTTATACCTACTGAAAAAGGATTACACATAGACTTCCGTTATGAAACTACTCGTACTTTCTTGGATCGTGGAAGTTCATCTTGTCAGTGCGCAATCATAACTAAATAGAAAGTAGTTAATGTCTTCGTTCCAAAGTAGCTCGTTCAACGTCATTCCAGTGTACTATGTTCGTGATGCATGGACCAAGTTACTAATTTCCACAAATCGTCCACGCAGTTACGTTAATCTTTAGCCAGATTGGTGGATTAATTGTTCGTGACAGTTGTATAAAAGGGAATACCATGATAAGCCACCTCGCTAATAAGCGGTCCACCTTTAGGAATCAGTTTTGCGTACCAAAGGCCTTGATACGTTGCCGAAGGCATGTAGCACCACATCTCCACATACAGGTCACACAATTGCCGTAAATTAAGGTCGGTACTGTCTGGGTGCAGAGCTAGTGCTCGATGGCGTCCCAGATGTGTGCCATTGGGTTCAAACAAGGCGAAAACATCAACGTGTGTTTATTATCATGCTCCTCAAAACCACTATAGCACAGTTCTGGCCTTCTGACAAAGGCAGTTATGGTACAGCGAGGTATGCGTTTCAACCTATCAGGCGACATGTTTCCTTTGATCCACGGTCCAATCCCGATAATTCTATGCCTGGCGCAGTCGTGATTGTTCATGTTACTGGGTCAAGATGGGGTCACGTAGAAGTCGTTTGCTTCGGAGGAAGTGATGTTTAAAATAAAATTTACTTCAAGAAAATTTCATCTCTCTTTGCAGTCCGGCACCAAACAGTGTGTAGGATTCCATTAATCGGGCAATGCTTATAACATCGTCTCAACTTCGTAAAGTGTCGCAATTTTAATGGCCAGTAGTGTATTATTGTCTCAGAATTTCCTGTACATCTTTATAATTTCTGCCTCTCTTAACGAAAGCTTCAGCCGGTTTGTTTAGAAGATTCAGTGGTGCAGAAAGTAGCGATGGCATCGGGCGTCTCCAGTTTCGGGACGATTGCGGCTGACATTTATTAGCTGGATAAAAGAGCATTTATTTGCCGGTACCACGTTTAAAATTAACAGCGGTGTATAATGAAAAGTATTTTATGCGTATCGTGTTATTTATTCGTTTTCAATATTTATTTTAATTATGCACTTGAATACGCTGCCAAATGTTTCGAATAATTTTATTAGTCCGTATTTCCGAGGGTCACATATTACACGTGCGATACATTCGGTCCACCGTTCTTTTATTTTTGGATGTACGGGTCAAGTACTCCGAATTCGTTTGAAGTTGCCTTTTATTTCGTTATTGAAAAAATTAATATGCAAGATTTTTTAGTCAACAAAGCTTATTTTAGTACCAAGAATTTTATTTTGGTTCTACGAGGAACTGTTCGGGAGCAATAGTGTGAGCGATGCTAAGTAATACTAGTAGCGTGGTGCTATAACGCCCAGTGGCCAACGCAAAGTACCTAGAACGCCGCACATAGTAAACTAGCATATTGAAAATATATATCGTAGCAACTGGCAGCAAATAAATATAGTCAAAGATGGGAGCACAGCTCCCCCGTTTGCCATGGTTCCTCCCTCTGAGATGTCAGTGTCTGTTGGTGAATCAGTATCTGGATGACTTGGGATGGGTCATTTACCATGACCCAATAGGTTTCTTTTTTGCTGTCGTGAAATATTTTTTGTTTTTATTTTCTCACGGAAAAGACAGGTACTTTATTTCAGTTTCTATAGTAATGTGTCACATCACCAACAACTTTAATCTTGGCACAATTCGGTGCACGGACAAAGACTCTGATTCATTTACTTTACGACGATTCCTTGTCCTAAGAACCAACGGCATTGTAGACTGTAACACCATAGCTCTAATGCTCTACTGATTTATTTTGCCTTTTGTTTTATTTAATGTTACATCGTTGAGCTTCTGTAAACGTGTTTGATTGAATAGTAGCACAAAAGTGTTCGCTCTTTCCTTTGCAAAAACTTTGATGCCGTTGTTTGATTCTATGCAATGTAGTGTATCTATCATTTAAATTCTTTGTCTCATTTGGTGGGAGACAAAGCTTATTGTATATATATTTGGAATTTGGGTGAATAATTTTTAGTATGAATGTCAATATGTGCAAATGTTCTGTTTTATTGAATATGTTTGGTTACTGTTATGTAAACTACTGACCTTCACTTAGGGTTCTTAGTTATTTCATATGTAAAAGGTGTTGTGGTTCCCCTCGGGAACGAAACTGTGTTGCGCGCGCAAAATGTGGTGCGCATGGATAGAAAGGTGGTACCAAGAGTCAGTCGGGGACGAGCGACCAAACTGTCAACTACTCATGTAAAAGTTGCGTATTGTGCTGGCTTTTCCTGACGCTTTCCAGTGCCTCGGATGGATGGATAAAGAGCTGGAACTATTCTGAAATTGGTATCTATCATCGCCACCAAGAAATGACACAGTCCAGCAATTCTACCTGCAAATCCACCTACCAACATGCAATCGCCACCACATTGCGCAATCACTGTAATGGAACACTACAGTTATGTACAGTGAAGGATCAGCTCATAGGATGTTATAGTGTACTCAAATATAAGATAATTTATAAATGAATTTATGTACCTACCTTTATTTTTTCCTTCAACATCTCTCAGGTTCCTCTCCGTTTGAACTGAAGTGATTACCTAGTGTCATTTATTGAAAGCATATTAAAATTAATATGGCAACAGAGTGTGCTAAATTTAATATTGGTTTTTGAAAGGATCTTACAAATATCTCAAATTTGAGTTTCACTAAACTACAAGTTCAGAACTGCAACTGTTGAGAGTTATATGTACATGCTTGTTAAGTACTTGTTTCTCTAATGTATTGAAAGTGTGTTTAGTTTGCTCTGCTACAGTGGTCAAGGTTAAGGGCCTCCCTTCATTGAAAGTAGTTCAAATGCACCAAGTTACTTAATTACAGAAAGTTTTAATTACTCTTGCTATTCAAGTTAAATTCTGTACAATATTGGGTTCCTCTTGTGTATTGAAAGTGCATATTAATAGCGTAATAGGATCCACAGTTTATCCTTTATGTTCATGATAAATAACAATTAATTGAAAGACCAGTATCTATGAAAACAGTAACTTTTTTTATTGAAAATTCAGTGACAAGTAATCTGTTAGTGAACTCCATTTAATTTTCATTCTAAGTAGAAAGGTGTTTAGTATTGAGAGACTTAATCTATGCATAATAACTAATTTTGCTGTGAACCATATCCATATTTGATATCAGAAAGGAATATGTTTGAAAAGTAATATTGAGCCTATGCCCAGTTTACGATCCTGCATTGAATATTAATAGTAACGTTATTGAGACCATCCAGTTTGACTAAGTCCTCAAGGTAATAGTGTTTTTTGTTATCTGTTATATTTATGCTAATAGTTTGTTCTGATCTGGTAGCTCCAATCTTAACGTGAACATACTGTATTCAGGTGCCAGAGTTCATTGCACTCGCGTGTGGCAAAGTATAGGTTGTGTTTGTCCATTAAAGTTACTCATACTTGAAACTTCCTGGCAGATTAAAACTGTGTGCCGGACCGAGACTCGAACTCGGGACCTTTGCCTTTCGTGGACAAGTGCTCTACCAACTGAGCTACCCAAGCACGACTCACGCCCCGTCCTCACAGCTTTACTTCTGCCAGTCTCTCGTCTCCTACCTTCCAAACTTTACAGAAGCTCTCCTGCGAACCTTGCAGAACTAGCACTCCTGAAAGAAAGAATAATGTGGAGACATGGCTTAGCCACAGCTTGGGGGATGTTTCCAGAATGAGATTTTCACTCTGCAGCGGAGTGTGCGCTTATTTTCAGTTCTTGAATAAGAATGTTACTCATTCTCTTGCCTAGTTTGGCTAGCGACCGGTTTCTTTATTCTTTGAACAGTGTAAATAGGTAAAACATTGTTGGTTACTGTTTAAATATTTACGTAATTTGGACTTTCTCTTCCGATGAGGCGCCCCCGTTAGGTACAACACGGTCAACGTAACGAAACTCCTCTCAGAGGGTAACACTGCTCTGTTGCTCTATACCATAATTGCTTGAATAAAAATAATTTCATTGTACGAAGTGCCTCCAACTCTAAGGTTATGGTACAGCAGTAGCGGACAGTAGTGTTATAAGACATATAGTAAGATGAACCATGATCTCTGTTATACACTTCGCATATCTGAAATGTACGATAAGCAATATAAAAGTCTCCAGCCCTGATACAGTCTCATTTCCGACATAGACATGTCGTGATACGCTGATTTACTTGAAATGATAGTGTTGTTGTTCCTCGTTCAGTATGTGAGAAATCCCTAGCAAAGTAACTCATACTTGTGCTAGGGATCATTGTAGTCCCATCTAGAGTAACCTTAGAAATCTTGTAATGCTTTAGTTTCCCTCAATACATTCTTAGCGTGAAACTTATCTGTTGCCCAACAAACAACGCTCAGTTTTCTGGTATTGAACAGTCTAGTGAATGACAAATGGGTGCCTACAGTTGGTCCTGAGTTTTAATTTTGAATGTACAGCAAAACCTAGCTGTTCCCTGATGTTTCACACACAAGCTCACTTTGCAGTATGTTCCCAGTTTCAGTGTGCTACGAATCTTAAACTATATCAACACCCCTTTTAATACGAAATAATGGTCTCGTAGAGCCCATATAGGGTAGGTGAAGGCAAAGCCCCACAATTTTCAGTTTTTCCAACATCGAGGACAATTAGGGGTACATTTTGCTGTAATTTGAAATTGAAGTCATAGGTCGGGTTGTTACCTACAACCCATCAAAATTTCAGCTCTGTTTGACTATTAACTTTAGAGAAATTTACTCATTAGCACAAAAAGTGTAGGGTTTTACCACAAAAATTGGCGTAAAACCCCGCTGTGTGGGTGTTTGCCCCATTTGAGCTAAGCATTGATAACTTTTACTACAGCAAAGTCATACTTCCTTGAAGTCACAGGCTCTCCTTGTTCTTCAACTTCTTCTTCTTCGTATAGTTCTTCGCGAAATAGTAATTCCACGTTTATGTGTCAGCTATTGTCATGACGTGGAAAGTCTGATCTGACCCTAAAGGAAAATCAACTGGTTGTTTGACCTGTTTTCTTCCTTTAATGAAATATAGATTACGTTGTTTTGTTTCTGTAGCACGTTCTTTTCCTTCTTTTGTACATCCTTCTTCCTTGGTACAAGCTCTCCGTTTCCCATGCATTATTCTTCCACTCGTTGTTTATTGGATGTCGACCTTAGAAACACAGATTTCAATGATCTGCCAGAACATTTCCCCTAAATCTCTGTTTCAGACGGCGGGATTATACCTTGAGGTGAGATAATCTCACTCATTCTCGGTTGATCATCTTTTGCGGGGGCTATTACTGAAAAATTTTCGTCGCATTATTGGAACATCGGGGATTTACCCCAAAACGTCTGCATGGATTTGCCTCATTTCGCCATTTTCTGACTAATACATCTTCCGACAAATGCGACAATTTATGACAAATGCGACATTTTCTGAGAATTGCGACAATTTTTTATTTCGGAGACTAACTGGAACAATTATTTTTTCGTGAAAGTGAAGCTTAAATGTTGTAGCGTGAACGAGTGAGTCGTTGATTCTTCTTTTCAAACCCTACATTATATAATTTTCAAGTAAAACATTAGAAGAGTTACATGTAAGTAGTAAAAAGCAGACGTACTTCATTTTCTCACTTCTGGAGCGACCAGCTGGGACGAACTTTCATGGAACAATAAGTTGCACTAAGACAAACGTGCCACCTGGTGGTCGACTTCTGAATCGATGACTCTTTGTCTAAAATCTCGGTGCGTGTTTTGACGCCACGCGACGTCTTACCCCCAGCTGCCGTTAGCGCCCGAGCTTAGTGTCGCTTGCTACTGATTAGAAACCCCCGGATTCGATTCGTAGTAGGCACTGAAGAATTTTCTCACATGAGAAGGTCGCGAGTGGGGTCAACTAAGTCGCGTAAGCCCAACTGAGAAACTTGTTCAGTAAATAAGCTCCGAAGTCAGATTCAAGCTGCGCTTATGAAATCAAACCAAACGGCCTCGAAACATTAGACTCTGATAAAGTTTTAAACTTATAGTAAATACTTCATTCTTTTAGCACCATACCACCAGTAATATAAACTGATAATTTTTTCCTACTGATCGATATGCAGCTTGCACTCACAACAGTATTAGGATATCTTTTGGTGACACACAACGTTAATACAAATAATAATATTCCACCACGCATTTTCTACCTGTACATTTACATCTGTATCTAAATGTATACTCCACAAGCCGTCTTACGGTGTATGGCGGAGGCTGCTTCTACTACCACTCTCTTTTCCTCCTTCTTCGATTAAACACACGAATGGTATTCTGGAAACTTGTGGTAAGAGCCTATGGGACCAAACTGTTGAGGTCATCGGTCCCTAAGCTTACACACTACTTAATCTAACTTACCACGCGAAGAACTAAAACGCACACCCATTCCCGAGGGAGGACTCGGACCGTGACAAGGCGCCTCAGGCTGCGCGGCTACCCAGCGCGGCTATCACGAATGTTGTGTGGAAGGAATTACAGTCAACAAATCTCCGTATACACTCTGATCTGAATGGTTTTCTCTTCGTCGTCATTTCACGAGACACATATGGCAGGAAATTTATGAATTTTCATGGATTGTACATAGTCGAAACTTCCACAGTAAGCTCCGTGAAGCACAACACACTCGGCCACTGGACATTGTTGACCGTCATCGTAACGGCCTTGCGCCCAGTAAACATCTCGTGTCGAAACCCTCCACTCTTCGTTGGGTCTCTAACTCATCTATCAATAGTACTTTGTAAGGACCTAAGATTGATAAGAAATACTTGAGTATCATCGAACAAGTGTAGATGAATCACAATTTCTTAAGATTCTACCAGGGAATCTGAGCAAGATATCTGCTTTTCCTAGTATTTAAAATAAATAATACATGTAGTCATAAAACATGTAGTCATTCAACTTTAGGTCCTCCAGCTCAACTACGACAACACGAACACCGTTTTTCCCGCTTTGTTTGTCATCAGTCTTCTGACGGGTTTGATGCGGCCCACCACGAATTCCTCTCCAGTGCCAACCTCTTCATTTCAGAGTACCACTTGCAACCTACATCCTCAATATTTCCTGCATGTATTCCAGTATCTGTCTTACTCTACAACTTTTGACCTCTGCAACTCCCTATGGTACCATGAAAGGCACTTCCTGATGTCTTAACACACGTCCTATCATCCTGCCCCTTCTCATTATCGGTGTTTTCCACCATTTCTTTCCTCTTCGATTCTGCGCAGAGCCTCCTCGTTCCTTACCTCATCAGTCCACCTAATTTTCAACAGTCCTCTGTAGCACCACATCTCAAATGTTTCGATTTTCTTCTTTTCCTGTTTTCCTACATTCCATGTTTCACTACCATACAATGCTGTGCTCCAAACGTACATTCTCAAACATTTCTTCTTCGAATTAAGGCCTATGCTTGATACGAGCAGACTTCTCTTGGCCAGGAAAGCCATTTCTGCTAGTGCTAGTCTGCTTTTGATGTCCTCCTTGCCCCGTCGGTCATTGGTTATTTTGCTTCCTAGGTAGTAGACTTACTTGACTTGATGCACTTTGTGACCATCAAGATGGTTCAAATGGCTCTGAGCACTATGGGACAGAACATCGGAGGTCATCAGTCCCCTAGGACGTAGAACCACTGTAAAGCCCCCTTAGAAAAATTAATGAATTACTGTGCTGATAAACCCCTTACGTTATTTGATTTTCAAACAGATGAGCAAAACTGAACGTGCACAGACATTTCTCACTTTACTTATTCAGATCATCAATAAACTGGCACACAATATTTTTAGCACAACGCAATCTTACTTTCAATAATCCCTACAAAAGAATGGACCTGACTAACAATAACCATACCTTTCATGAATCACTTACCTCTCAAAAATCTTCGTTACTCGAACTACTGCAATACAGCGAGCGCCAATACTGCCAGCTAAATAAAAGATTCTAACTACTGAAGGCACTAACTACTGATAGGCTTAGTTAGCAAATGAAAGATTTCGATAGAGAACAAACGATGTATTTCCCTTAATAGTGTTGAAAAGTCATAAAATTTATATATATATCAGTTCATGACATCCAGTCTTAAAAATTACTGTCTCTGATGGCAACACGTCCAGATCATCCGCTCTCAAAACTCCGCCATCACTCTCCCCACATCCACCACTGCTGGCGGCTCACGTCCATCTGTGCAACGCTACGCGCTGTCCACATCGAACTGCCCAACAATACAATAGCAAATTCCAACAATGCAAACCAGCCACAGACCGCACACAGCACAGTCAGTGACCCTCATACAGAGCGCCACGTGACGTTACCATCATAAAAACCTAAACAGCCTATTTACATAGCCCCCATGCTCCCCACAAAAAATTTTACAAGTTGTTATGGGCACTGGCCGATACGTATTTGTTAAAAAAAATTTATAATTACCTTAACAAAGAAATCAAATGCACACACTTATTTATACAATATTGGTCAAAAGCTAAAATTTTTTCACAGTCCATAAAGACAGTCCTGATCATCCATCACAGTAAAATTGCAGTGGTTTCTTTTTCTCAAAGTCTGAGCAGTAAACGAAAATGGACATGGAAGTAGTGGATTTCCATGCATCTTGAAGAAGTAGTGTTGTCCTTCCAATGGAAAGACAATGCTGACTATTGACATGCAGACAGGTAATGGGCCACAACAGAGCAAACCCACAGCGAAGTCAGTCGAAGTTTTGAAGAATACTGGTAGGTAGGTCATCACAGAGCAGACCACTGTAGTCCTCTTATAGATTATGGTATTAGTGGGCCACCAGAGGTTCAGACCCACTGCAGTCCCTGTAGAAATAATGGTATTGGTGGGCCATCAAAGATGCAGACCCACTGTAGTCCTTGTAAAGACGGCCAGCAGCCATCTGTTGTGACTGTGCAGGTGCACAATCACCATCGAAGAGTCTTGCGTACAATATAGTAAATCCATAAACCACCACTTGTGCACTCACAAAGTTTTTGGAATTGTCCTTACAACCAGCAATGCTGTTAACCAGTCCCTTGCTGAATTATTAACACACGTGCAATCACTAACAGTCCCAACTTCTTACATATTGTGCAAATACTATGACCAACAGAAATGTGTGCAGTGAAATGAAGGCTTACAAGTTACTTAATTTGATGAACTGGTGTCAATTACAATTTTATAACATGAGAATACAATTACATATGCACAGAAAACATCATTAAAACATAATAATACAGATAACATTTGTAGTAGTACAGGCTTTACAAAAGAATAGAAATAAACATATACATCAGTGTTACAGGAATTAAAAGATACGTAAATACATAAAAGATCAGAATAGCTTTTGAAAATATTGTCTAAACTTCTTTACAAAGTAAATGACATATTATTAATGCAAATTACATTTGAGGATAACAGTATTCCTCATCATAGTGAATGTAGCTTAGTATTAGAAAAATTCTACAACATAAATGTTATTAGCTAAACACATAAAGACAGGAAAAACACAAATACACAAGGCTACACAAACACATAGCGGAATAACACAAAAGGAAAGGACAGGGTTTGTTATCAGTGTAACATTTGGTACTGCAGTCCAACCCAAAACTTCATTCCATAGAGCTTTCCTCTTATTTCAACATTTCTTCCCACAAAAAAATCCTATCCAAGCATACTTTCTGTATTCTATTCATATTCTCTTTCAAAATAATTATTTCTCATTGTGCAATATTCATTTTGGCCCAAATCTTTTTCATATAACTTCTCAATGCAGTCTTTCCCTATTCACCATAGTTAGTTTCTTATACAGTTTCCCCCCTCTTAAGCTAACTTAAATCTACTGAGCTCAGGTATATAAACTAAGGGACGAGACAATGCAGCAGTACAAAACAATTAACACAAACAGCAATGACAAAAATGCAAATTTGCAAAGCAAGCAGCAGTATATCTAAATTAGCAAAGCATATGCAACATTACAACTAATATGAGCCAATGTGCAGCAACAAGAAAAATAAATCAGTTGTAAAAATGGCTTAATACAATGTAAAATTCAGTAGAACTATGCCTGACAAACAGCAGCAGAAAATGCAATAACTTATATCTAAACATGACAAACCCACAAGCAGAAAAAATAGTACATGAAAGACAACAACGCAGATGAGGAAAATATCTATTCACATCTTAGTGTCTATGTCATTAAAGGGGTGCACCACAACAACTTATTCTACAAAAAAATTACCAAGTACTTGAAAAGAAAATTATGTGTGTAGGTACTGTTATTAGACCCTTCTTATTGTTCTTTCCTTTCCAAGTGCTCCTTTTTAGAAGAATGTGGATCATAAGATTATTATTTAATAGATCTGTTGACAGAAAGTGTTCACATTAGCAAATGCATTTAATTGTATTTTATAAAACCAATGCTGCAAAACAGCTGGAAACCAGATATCTAATGAAATAAGCAACTATGTACAAGGCAAAGCATAAAAACATCATTCAATAGCCATGTGGCATTTCATAAGTCAGTAGAAATTCTCTCAACTCTCGTAGAAAGATACTTGTCATAATCAGGTGTGCTGATGTAAGAATATTTCCCATCAGATCATAAGCATTTCAGTAAGTAGCACCAAGTAAGTGCTCCACAGTATAATCATATGTTTCCAAGTAATAGCATGTGATATTTGCGATTCTGTCTACAAAGGAATGTCAATAGCGAGGTTAATGGCATCTTTTTCTTCTCCACCTAATGGCTTTTTCTCCAGGTGGCTGGTGCAGCTTGGCACCCACAATGCATTATGTCAAGGTCACTTAGCTTTCTTCTCGAAATACTTACGACAGCAGTTTGCACTACAGTGTCAGTCTCATATAAAAAAAAATTCACAGATTGAAAAATTATAGTAGAAATGTGTAGAAACGAAATCCCATGAATAGCAGTGTTGTGATACATTCATGCATGGACACACAAGTCATAACTCTTAAAGTACGATTCTTGGTTTCCAACATCCCTTTTCACAAATCAGAGTCCCTAACCACTACTCACTATGCCTTACTTTATTACACATATACATATTCGTCGACACTTCTTCAATATTTCATCATAATAAATACGTAGCATAATCAAATTCCTCATATAGCATCAGCTTATTGATCATAAACATATCTCAACAGCATAATAGACATCGTCGTCCTAATAAGAACATCATAACACCTCAGTCAAATCTCAAAAACGTCATAGCTTTCTGCAATAATTAAAAAACCTAAAAAAAAATTCACTGCTCATTTCAATAATTTCGACTAACTCACATGAACTTTAAAAATCAAGATCCCATACCAAATACACCATTCAAAGCTCTCATAGTATCACAATGGTTCCAAAAAAATATGAACAGTTCACACACTACAGACAAAATACTATTCCATAAGTGTGAAGTTATCCAACTGTGCAATTGAGTAAACGTGTGTCACCGATGTAGTAAAAAAAATGTTTGTCTCTCTCAGTTAAATGATCAGATAGCTGTGTAATTTATGTGTTAGAGAAATATGGTACCGATGTGTAAAGTTGTATAAGCAAATACCATATTAGCTAGGGCTCCTAGCGCTCGCTACACACTTAGTACACAATGCAAGCGTGTACCCCTCTGAGGATTAACGTAATTATAGCCTCAGGTGTTACAGATTACAGCAATGGAATGAAATATATCACGGAAAACCTTTGTATCTTTGTAATTCAAAAATCTTTAAAAATAAATATTTTAAGTACACAATTAATCACTCAAATACGTGTACTGTAGCGCTAAACTGTGTGTCTTGTAAGATAATTCTGTCGAAGTGTCGTAGTTATCGTCCTCTGTAAGCAAAGTTCTGCAGAAGTCAATGTACTTACCTCATAATAAACCAAAGTGAAATGCTATGTGTATAGATATCGTAGTTATTACGTACATTACCATGATCAAGAAAGTGCTATACTGTAATGTATTGTTGTGCTACGGAAAACGCTGTCTCATTGTAGCTATACCAAAAAAGTTACTACTAAAACATGTTTTACTTTCCAGAAGAATTCAGAAAAACTGTGCAGATATAAAACAGATACACTGCAAAAGCAACAACGTAAACTGTGTCACACATTAGTAGCGTAATGGTATAATCGTGTAGCTGTCAAATAAACTAACCACTGTGTCATCTGGTGTCTCTCAGAAAGTACTTTAAATCCAGAATGTTGCATTAAAATCTCATTAGCAGTACCGGTATATGTTCTAAGTATGTGAGCCTTATAGTCGTTACGTAATCGTGCAACTAACAAGCAAGAATGTACACACAATAAACTGTGTCGTCTGTTTACTATAACAATGCATTCGTAATTACTTTCTAAGTAAGTTGCCCAGGTTCTTGACTGGATAGTTAACTTTAAATCATTGTTACATGTTAACAGTTTCTAAGTGTGTCAAAGCGTACTAGTAATGTGAAGTGAAAAATTTTATGGCAAAGACTAAGTTAAAAAGCAGATTATCTTTCAATAAACGGTTTTACATGTGAAATATGGTGTAAACCTTTACTATTCCTAGTATGGAGAGTTTCAACTTCAAAGCAATTATCATGTTGTATACGTCGGTAAGGTGTGCTAAAATTTTTCTCAAGGTTAGCGTGAGCCAGCTGGCGCACGTGGCTGCCTGCGGTGTGAGTCATTGCCTACTGACTCTTTGTTGGCGCGCATCGTTATTGGGATTAGGAGACCTAACTTCTACAAATTCCCCTTGCCGAGAGGGTCTTGCCCTGTTTGAATCCCTCCAGTTCTGATGAAATTCAGGTCTGTCGTTATGCTGGTAGTTTCCATAGTTTCTCGTTTGTCGGTCATGTGGTGGAGAATTTCTCCCGGAATCGTAACTGCGCGGTGGAGCATCGCGTCTGAAAGTATTCTGTCTCCCTTGATAATAATTGTTTTGGTTCCCATATTGTCTGTTTCTCTGATTGTCTCTGTCATAGTCATTAATGAGGACAGGTGATCTTTCCCTGTAATTATTACTACTCTGCCAACAGTTGTCATATGGGTGGTGTCTCTTTTGTTCACGATTTGCGTTGTAAAAATAGCCTTGTCGTGTCCAGTTGATATTTCTTTCATCGCAGAATTGTGACGGATGTGACCTGTAATTGTTGTGTTCCTGTTTTCGCGTCCCGCGATTGTCAGCGTCAATTTCCAATTCTTGTAAGAGTCCCTGAAAGACTTCAATGTCGTCTTTGCAACGTCCTGCCAAAATAATATGCCATAAATGTTCAGGCAGTTTAATTAAGCAAATGCATATGAGTTCTGAGGGGCTGTATGGGTTTGCTAGGTACTGATTCTTGTGCAACACGTCTTCAAAATATTTCACAAGACTGGAAAATTCAGATTGTTCGAAATGATTCATCCTTATGATGCTATGTTTTACTCGGTCTTGTGTAGCTTGAGACCAATATGCTGAGAGGAAGGCATGATAAAATTCTCCTTCACTGTTACAATCGAGAATGATCGATCCCATTCTTACAGCTGTTTCATTCTCTAAGTAGCCACACATAAATTCTTATCTGTGCTCCAATGACCAGTTGGGAGGAAAACAATGAGAGAATTGATGAAGTCACGCTTGTGGATGGATGTCGTTGCCGGAATTCTTAAATGTTTTGAATTTACGTGTAGTAATAAACAGCTTATAGTCAAAATCATCATGTTGGCGAGTCGCATGTCGGTCATTGTTCGTCGTTTCGGCGGTTCCATCTCAAAATTCGGTGTACCTTGCCAATTTCTTTCATAATTTCCGAACTTCCCTGTGTTATTATTTTGTGGCTGTTCCGTATTTCTATGTCCCTCTTCCCATATTGGAGCGCGGGTCTCCTCTGAAATATTTAATTCTTGTATTGCGTGTGCCAACTGATCTTGTACTTCCCGGATTTCTCTTTGGTGTTGCGTATTAATTTGATTCTGATTTTGTTTGAATTTCCTAATTTGTTCGTCATTCAGATTATCATCTACCTCTGTAGATAAATTATTTAGCTGATTCGAAAGTTCGACTACTTTCTCTGATAATGAACTAATTTCCTCCATGTGTCTTTCTGAACGAATTTTCAGAATATCTACTGTGTCCTTTAAGTTTTCCTGAGTTTTTGCAAGTTGCGTAACCGAATCGGTAGATGCAACTGAGTCAGTTTTAGCCTGCAAGGTCTCGTGATTTTCATGAACAATAGTTTGCAGTTCTTTTATGGCTGCTTCGTGATTCTGTAATGCATTTTCATGACGCGAAAAAATAGGTTGAAAATGCTCACAGATTTCTGTTTTTACGTCATTACAGACTTTTTGACTTTTCGATTCGATTTTAAGTAACTCAGCAGTTAAACCTTCACGTGTTTGTTCAAGCGTTTGTTCGATTGAGTCAAACTTTAGAAGCTATTGCTGTGTTTGTCTCTGATTTTGTTCCATTGTTGTGTCTAACGTTTGAAGATTTTGTTCCATTGTGTCTAACTTTTGAAGCTTTTGTCCCATTTGTTGCATTAATTGTAATAACATTTCACTGGTGTCTGAAACATGTTCCTCAGTGCTATTCGGCAGTGCATTTGAAAAGCCAATATTCGAATTTTGAAAAGCAGAAAATGTGTCTTGGCTTGATTGAGAAACGTGTAATGACGCAAAACCTGAATCTACGGTATTTGCAAAATTTTGTCCTGTCATTTCGGATTCCTGAGGCGAGCTGTCGCCGACCGATCGATCGATAATGCTTCCCTGTTCACTAATTGTTTCACTGTCTACACCATTATTTGCCACCCGCTCCATTTCCCTATGCACAATTACCAAATTACAATGTTGAACATTAGTTAATTCATTACACGGTGGCGCTAACACACTACTCTCGTCTTCACTGTCATTTCTCAGTTTACTTTGGAGCCTAGTATTACGTTTTTCACACGGCATAACTGTCACAATATTTCACACGGTTACACATAAAAGCACAATTTGAAGCGTAAAATAAGAAAAATATTAAAATAGCAATGAAAATAATATCTAGTTAATCGCAAGCGCAGCTGCGAAATACTTGGTGCTAATCTACTTGCATGCCACAACTGTTTTACTGTACAACAATGAAAGACTACAACTACAAAGGCGATTCTCTCTACAACTACGCGCTAGCAACAAACAAAAGCTACACTAACTACACAAACTACAAGAAAAAATCAGAAGATTCCAGTGAGGTATCCTCAGCGAAGGGTCGACATATTTAACGTCCCTTAGAAGAATTAATGAATTACTGTCCTGATAATTTGATTTTCAAACAGATGAGCAAAACTGAACGTGCACAGACATTTCTCACTTTACTTATTCAGATCATCAATAAACTGGCACACAATATTTTGAGCACAACGCAATCTTACTTTCAATAATCCCTACAAAAGAATGGCCCTGACTAACAATAACCATACCTTTCATGAATCACTTACCTCACAAAAATCTTCGTTACTCGAACTACTGCAATACAGCGAGCGTCAATACTGCCAGCTAAATAAAAGATTCTAACTACTGAAGGCACTAACTACTGATAGGCATAGTTAGCAAATGAAAGATTTCGATAGAGAACAAACGATGTATTTCCCTTAATAGTGTTGAAAAGTCATAAAATTTATATATATCAGCTCATGACATCCAGTCTTAAAAATTACTGTCTATGATGGAAACACGTCCAGATCATCCGCTCTCAAAACTCCGCCATCTCTCTCCCCACATCCACCACTGCTGGCGGCTCACGTCCATCTGTGCAATGCTATGTGCTGTTCACATCCAACTGCCCAACACTACAACAGCAAATTCCAACAATGCAAACCAGCCACAGACAGCACACAGCACAGTCAGTGACCATCATACAGAGCGCCACGTGACGTTACCAACATAAAAACCTAAACAGCCTACTTACACTACTTAAAGCTAACTAACCTAAGGACATCACAAACATCCATGCCCGAAACAGGATTCGAGCTTGCGACCGTAGCGGTCGCGCGGTTCCAGACTGAAGTGCCTACAACCTCTCGGCCACAATGGCCGGCCGTGACCAGCAATCCTGATGTTAAGTTTCTCACTGTTCTTAATTCCGCTACTTCTCATTACTTTCGACTTTCTTCGATTTACTCTCAATCCATATTCTGTACACATTAGACCTTTCATTCTATTCAGCATATGATGTAATTCTTCTTCACTTTCAACTCAGGATAGCAATGTCATCAGCAAAGCATATCATTGATATCCTTTCACCTTGAATTTTAATTGGACTCCTACCTTTCTTTAAATTCCATCATTGCTTCTTCTATGTACAGATAGTACAGTAGTGGCGAGGGACCTCACCCCTGTCTTACTTCCATTTTAATCCGGGCGCTTCGTTCATGGACGTCCACTCTTTTTATTCCTTCTTGGCTCTTGTACATTTCTCATATTATGCGTCTCTCCCCATAGGTTATCCCTATTTTTCCCAAGATTTCGAACATACTGCACTATTTCACATTGTAGAACGCTTTTTCCAGTCGAACATTCCTGTGTACGTGTACTGATTTTTCTTTAGTCTTGCTTCCATAATCAACCGCAACGTCAGAATTGCCTGTCTTGTACCTTTACCTTTCCTAAAGCCAAAGTCATCGTCATCTAACAAATATTCAGTTTTATATTCCATTCTTCTGTATATTTTTCTTATCAGCAACTTGGATGCATGAGCTGTTAAGCTGATTGTGCGATAAATCTCGCACTTGTCAGCACTTGCAGTCTTCGGAATTGAATGGATGATATTTTTCCGACAGTCAGATGATAAGTCGCCAGACTCATACATTCTATACAACAACGTAAATAATCGTTTTGTTTCCAATTCCCCCACTTCCTTAGAAACGTGGGTATGTTATGATGGAATGTTATGTTTTCCTTCTGCCTTATTTGATCTTAGGTCCTCTGAAGCTCTCCTAAATTATGTTATTATTGATCCCCTATGTGTTCTAAATGGACTGCTGCTTCCATACACACCAATTAGACAACCAATTCCTTTCACCATGCTAGCATGAGATACATCTTTAAAAACAGCATTGAGAAACAAAGCAACTATCAGCGCCATACGTTCATTAGAAAACAGCAAAACAGTCTCCAATTTGCGATTTAGGTTATTTAATAATTATCATGTAGATTTTTGGATCTCTTATTGCTTCTGTGTTTCCGAAATGATTACTTTTTATAATAATATGTTCCGAAAAATACCATTTTTATTTTATTTTCTTACCCATATGTGTATTAGCACCTATATGCCATTTTCTGTTGGTCTAGCTTCATTTGTGTAGAAACATGGTTCAGATTTGACTAGTTTTCTATGTTGCTGTTACCGATGGAGAGCTATAAGTGTGTCATAATTTGATGTGGTTTCTGACCTTAAAATATATCATTTAAGACTTGCATTTAATAAAGTTGTACGTTGTTGTACAAATACTGTTTACTGTCTTATCGTCGTCTGCTAAGTAGTGAGGAATAGTCAGTCTATTCGTCTCCAAACCAATTGCTTGTGTAGAATTCTTTGTTTCGATAGTAGCATTTGTGGATATTACGATATTAAGGTTTATTTTCCATATCGAGCTTCCTTGGCGTGTTACTTTTGATATACTATCTTAGCTTGTGTTACTTCCTTATTGCCCTCTAACGTTAATTGCTTTGTTATTGCTAACTGACATTAAAAGCGACAGCGCAGTTATAAAAGGAGTGCTCAAAAACTGCATGATAACACAACTAATGTTGCACGCCGAGGAAGCGTCTCACGTGCAAAGAGTTCCTGCTCGATGTCCGTAACGTCGTATTCCGTCAAGCAGCTTCCTGCATAAGTTATTGAGCACAGTAAAGGAGAGGAATCTCCAACAGTGCATCGACCTGAAACCGAATTTCCCAAAATTCTCCGTGGGGGATATCGATTTGAATACGGAAAACGTCCTTCCGTAACTGGAGATTTGACAAACATCTTTTAAACGAATGAACTTCGATTTCTTTTGTAAATCCTTGGGCAGTATGAGCAATACCAAGATATTCAGTTATGTAATCAAAGGGAAGAACTACGAAGGTGATTGTGAAGTCATATTTTAGCTGAGCTTGATTTCGTAAAATGTTTGTTGCTCTGTATGTAATAAAGGTTAGGCAGCAGTTGACGAAAACTGCATATGTTCGTAGGTGTATTTCAGATCATTCCAAATTTAACGTAAAGCAGTTATATGAAATTGTCATGAGGCACTATGTAGAGCCAAACTGATAACGAAATAAATTATCTCCTACGTAAATAAAATAGTGTAGGTATTAAAAAATAAATTACTGACTCGAGGCAGTGTACGCACTTAGGTCAGTAGCCGATAGCATAAATGCGACTGAAGTGGGAGGTCATGAAATACAAGTTAACGTTAATGAGTGCATAAGGCAGCATCTTATGTAATTCATTATCTAGTATGACAAAAAACTATGAAGAAATTAAAGAAAAGTACGGACTAGGGATAAAAATGCAAGGCTAACAGGAACCAATAATGGACTAAGGTATGCAAACGATGTAACTCTTCTGGCCCAATCTAAGGAAGACTTAGACGATCAAATGGATTCAATGAAACAGGGTGCTCAGCACATATAGTAATGAAAATGAGTTTAAAGGCTTGAGTGTTTCTAGGAAAATTAGCAACGTCGTTCTCAATATTTGCGTACAGTGTATATTCATTAGGCTGGAACTCGGTATAAGGCTGTCGGGTCTATGTCGTGTTAGTGTGTGTGTGTGTGTGTGCGTGTGCCTTTCCTGCAGATAGGAAAGAGACACCGTTAGTGACAATGCGTATTGTGTATATAAACTACGACTGAGACATATTCACGCGGAAAACAGCATATAATGAAAAAACAAAAATCGGCGCGTAGAATCTCTAATCGTCGAATCGCCAAGAAGTTGAACCGTTCAAGTACAGTGATTCATATTTTAGTTATATTCTGGGCACGACGTGGAGAGAAAGGAAAATTTGGGCAAAGTAAAACAGTATCTGTAGCATTGAAAAGGTTACTTCTAAGCAAAGAATGGTCCACAAACCACAATAGTTCTTAACTTGTTGCTGATTTACATTTGAAGTAACTGCCAGACGCGTACAGCAAATTTTATCAAATGCAGACATCTTGCATTCAAGAAGCAACTGTAGAAACCTGCTCTAACACTCAAACATAAACAGGCTAGATTGGAGTTTGTTGAAAAACATATGACGTGAACTTAAGAATGGGACAAATTTATCTTCAGTGATGAGAAGAAGTTTAATTTAGATGCTCCGGATGGATTTCAGTATGACTGGCATGAAATGAGAACAGAGCAGCAGGTAAGAATGAGCAGAAATTGAGAGCTGGTTTCTCAGGATGGGGCAGGATAGGGTTACGATTGTGGTCGGGGTCGTAATCGGTTACTCTCGGTTGCACAACCAATACGTAAACTTTATTTGGAGAAAGTAAAATTTTAAAACAATCTCTTTTAAAAACGCAACTGACTGTATGACGGCTGAAGGCCTCATCCCGAAATAATTCCACAATTTTCCGAAGGCCAACAACAATAACCTCAAACAACAAACGGCTGAAGGCCTGAATTAGAAGTCAGGAAAACAATTGCAAATAGCACTTTTAAAATAAATCCTTGCGTTTATAACAAGTTGGCTTTAAAAAAAGCTTACTGTAACACGGCTGATGGCCTTATCACGAAAGAAGTGAAATTATTGCTCGGCTGAAGGCCACACCAACAATAATTAGAAAATTACAAATGTCCTTAAAACAAACACCACAATCTAAGGAATCAGGACAAGCGGTTCTCAACAAGTGTTCCAAGGGTCGCCTGAGAAGGTAAGTCAAACATAAGGTAAGGTGAGTCAGGCAGCCAAGAGCAATACTCACGTAACAAATGGTTCAAATGGCTCTGAGCACTGTGGGACTTAACTGCTGTGGTCATCAGCCCACTAGAACTTGGAACTACTTAAACCTAACTAACCTAAGGACATCACACACATCCATGCCCGAGGCAGGATTCGAACCTGCGACCGTAGCGGCCGCGCGGTTCCAGACTGTAGCGCCTAGAACCACTCGGCCACCCTGGCTGGCCTCACGTAACATGGTGGCAACTCAAACTAGGAGCAGCTTAAGCTCCGACCGACCGACTAACCAATCCGCCTAACGTCCGATCACCGGTACAGCGATGGAATATTTTTAGACAAGGGCGAAGGGCAGACAGCACTATGTCTTCAGAAAACACCCAAGGCCGATGGAAACACTAGAACCAAGGTAGACCTCCAAAAAAAAATATTCACAGTACAATACAAGAGGCTTTCGAACTACACGCCGTGTCGGACAGCATCAACACGACGAGGAAAGGCACAAGGCCGGTAAAGTACGCTAACCTCCAGGGCAGGTAACTGGGGCGTTAGCGGCTGGAAGGCAGAAAATACCGCAAGTTGCGCTTCACTAATTCGAATTATATTAATTCAATGATGAATAACTAATAGGGAAAGACGACTGCAATATTTCTCCGCCTCGAAACACTTCACTCGTTGCCGCCAGGCTGAGCGGCCCTGAGAGCAACAACCCGCCGACCAAAGGCGAGATCTCAGAAAAGTCGACGTTGCATTAGCAGATAACTCTTCACTCAACTTGAACGTCCAGGGTTCGGTGTGCAAGGAAGTCGTCGCTCTCGCCGCTATTCCTCCTCGATCCGTCAGTGGCAGCACGCTGCCAGCGGCCCTAGCTTGCCATCGCGCTGCACGAACCTGCTCGCTGCTGCGCCCGCAACCGACCCACACCAAACCTAGTACGCAAACAGCATTAAAATAACTGCTCATTCAAAACCACAAGACACACACAAATCCGGGAAATCAATTCCACCAACATCTCACACTGTTGAACAACACGGACGCATTATAAGTCGGCACAAATACAGAGAAGCAAGAAGCGGTCCGAAGACCATATGCATGTCGTTCGCTGCGACGACCGACCGAACGACCAACCAACGGTCGTCCCCACTCAAGTCAGACACGGGAGAGATCCTAGTGTAAATCGTTGACTGACAACTTATTACGCCGGCCGGTGTGGCCGAGTGGTCCTAGGCGCTTCAATCTGGAACCGCGCGACCGCTACGGTCGCAGGTTCGAATCCTGCCTCGGGCATGGATGTGTGTGATGTCCTTAGGTTAGTTAGGTTTAAGTAGTTCTAAGTTCTAGGGGACTGATGACCTCAGATGTTAAGTCCCATAGTGTTAAGAATCATTTGAACCATTTGAACAACTTATTGCCATGAGGGCACTTCGACTGGCGAACGCACACACACAGGTGAAATGTGCGCTACTCGAATATCACGGTCCATTCAACTCCAACTCGCTGAATCCGGTCCTTAACGTAGTCGTGCACTCTCGCGACCACATCCTTCCTTCGGACAGTGCAAGTATGTCGCCAGCGGTCGGGCGAGTACTGGCTGTCCTGAGCTCGCTGCACCACCGTTCCAACTCAACTAGCTCGACACACGACGACACGGAAATACTAGAGGCCGCTCCAAAGATGGTATTGATATTATTATAAATTACAGTTTCATTGAGTTTAGTTACACATTTTCTGCCCCATAATGCCCAAACTTCTTATGAATATAATCAATTATTAAATTCACATGTTGATCAGGAAAACAAACCTTCCATTGACTATCAGTATTTTTTCTCCGACGGAATAAAACCCCTTGATGTATCTTATAATATTTGGCAAGTTTAGGATAAGCTGGATTACCTAAATAAATATTTACTATTTTCAAATTGTCATCTTGGGTCTGTTCCCTTCTTAATTGTTTACACACTTATTTCAACTGTCCCTCTTCCTCAACTTCATCACAATTGCAAATACATGATCCCTTCTTTGTCTGTTAACATATTTCCATTATCCTCATTGTCTTCTACCTCCCTGGATAATGCATCAGCCACCACATTCTCAGATCCTTTTATGTACTTAATTTCCAGATCGTATTGTTGCAAGTATAGCGACCACCTAGTTAGCCTGGAATGTTTTAATTTGCACGTCTGCAAATATGTCAACGCCATATGTACTATAAGTACTATAAGTACTTTATGTCCCAACAGGTATTGTTAAAATTTTTCTAATCCAAAGATAATTGCTAATGCCTCTTGTTCTGAAATGCAATAATTTTTCTCAGACTGTTGCAATGATCTGCTCGCAAATGCCATGGTTTTATGAACCTCGTTATCTCCTTCATCATACACTTGAAACAGCTCTACTGCAATCCCGTATCCACACGCATCTGCCATTAAGCAAAAAGGTTTGGAAAAATCAGGATGATGAAGTATTTGGCTTTCACATAAGGCTTTCTTTAGTTCCTCAAATGCAATTTGACATTCATTGGTCCATTTGTATGGTAGGTCTTTTCTCAACAAATTTCTTAAACAGGTTGCGTTAAATAATTGCCCTGGTACAAAACACCTGTAAAATCAAAATAATCCAAACATCCCTTTTAAACTCTTTCTACTATTCGGAGCTTTGCATTGCATAATAGCCTTCAATTTTTCTGGCTCCGGCATTATTCCTCTCCCACTAATGATGTGACCTAAGAATTTTAATTCTTTCTGAGCAAAATCAGTTTTTTCCAATTTCAGTTTCATTCCCCTTTTTCAATAGCATCCAAAATTTTATTTAACAAAACACAATATTCTTCCCATGTGGCAGATGAAATTAATATATCATCTACATAGACTGTGACATGGCTGTGACAAAAGCACACACCTATATTTATATTGATAACATCTGCCTTCAAACAGAAAAGCAGTATATTTTCTGGATTCCCTGGCCAGCGGCAGATTCCAGTAACCAGAGGTCACGTCCATAGATGTAAAATAATTAGATCCCTCAAATTTTTGCAGTAAGTCATCAATGTTTTCTGGCTGGTCACTTTCTGGTAACACAACTTTTATTCAAAGCTCTAGCATCCAGCACTAGTCTTACAGATACATTCTTCGTTGTAACCACGATGACCGGATTATTATATACACTCACAGCCTTTTCAACAATCCCCCATTTAATCGTATTCTGTATAAGGTCCCTAACAGCTTCCCTGTATCTTTCAGCGATAGGTATAGGTTTTTTGAAAGAAGGAGTGTCATCTTTTACAGTTAAGTAGCATTCATACCCCTTGAGTAAGCCAAGTTTATCAGAAAAAACATTTTTATGATCTAGTAACACTACTCTTAACCGGTCCCTTTGATCGTCCTCTAAATCTGGCACCTCTTTCACTGTTTGCTCTATTTTTTCTTGTACCACCCACATATCCTCAGGGTCCACCCCCATATCATCTCCATACTCATTGTAGTCTCCCAAATCCTCTGTCCTTCTACAATACTTAACTGGTATACTGGCTACTTCTTCATCGATCACATAGTCTTTTAGAAAAAATGGCACAACCACATCTTTCCCATTTACTTAAAAAATTATCACACTTTCTTTAAAATTTGATCTCTCTTTGTAATGGTTAAAGAAATCTACACCAATCAGGAATTATAAGGAAGTTATGGAATACTTCCACCCCATTTATTTTCACTGGCAACAGAACATCATGTCTAATAGGTTTTTTCACTTTTACAGTAGCTACAATAATCTGTACCCCCATTACTGGCATAATTACAAGATCATTCCCTTTTGCAATGATTCTAACCAACCTTTACTCACAGCACATAAATCACTGCCTGTATCTGCTAAACACTGTACCTCTTCATCACACACTTGCAGACTAATTATTGACTTTCCTTTCCTTGCTAGTACCACCACCCTCCTCCAACAAGTCGTTCACAACCTCTCTTCTATCGAAACCTTGCCTGTTTCCGGAAATTACACAGATTTTGGCAGAATCACTGTCACCACTTTTTCTCCCCATACTAAGTGTTCTGTCCACTAGTGACAACTCAAAAATCCCTTCTGGCGCTTCGCTGTTCTCCATTATAGCCTCTCTCTCATCCCTTTCTCCACTATTAATTAGTCGACCCCCACTTTGGTCACCATCCTCCTGCTTCTCCCTATTAGCCTCACAAATGTCGTTATTTATAGACGCTAATATTTCCTCCACACTGGCATCACTAATTTCCTGTAATTCTGCAGCCTCTGTACTTTCTCCTTCCTCAGAACATGACTCAACTTCAACTTGGTTGCTAACCACTTTCTTGCAGTCGGATTCCGTCACATATTCCACTAATACACCATGCCTCTCGTCTGCAATACAGTACCTATCTTGTTTATGTCTATCCAAAAAGTCCTCTAAACCTCCATTAAACCTACAGATTTATACGTAGCTCGTTTCGTCTGTTGCTACTACCTTCTCCTGTACCTCCCTTACAGCCCTTGTCTGGTTACTGTAACATATACCAAAGATTTTGCTAGCGGGCTCAAACTACTACTTCCCGTCTGGTAAATACTAGCACTTCCACAGACGGCATTTAGTTTGATGGATTCTGTAATTCGGTATCCTTTCTTACATTTACCACTCTCTGCTACTGCCTTTGCGCAACATCATTCTCTCGCACTGGAGAATACGATCGATAATCGTGCACCTGTTCCCCATTACTTCGCCTATCACATGCAGGATAGCACCACCTCGCGGCACCTCTGCCCCTGCAATTTACACGGAACACGCCAATTCTGTTAATGTTTACATTATGTCGCCGTCATGCATCATTTGCTAGTCTGTCATTACGATTTGCATATTCATCCTCATGCAATAACTTCGTAACCCTCTCCAAATGACTAATGAACTGAATCACATCATCCCTCAGCGCTGAAATAAGTTTGTTCCGCCAGTGCATAGGTAATTCCAAGTCTATAACAATTTGCTTTGGCTCGATTTTGTTGTTTAAGTATGACAAATTTGTCATCCACTTTAACGCGAACTTTTTTACACTTTCCTTTCTGGGATTAAACTTTTCCCCCGCCCAGAAGCTATTTAATAACTACATCTGTTTTTGCTTACGCCAATATTCTTTCAAAAATGCCTCTTTAAATTTATCCAAAGTATCGTACTGTTCAGTAGCAATAACCCCCCAGTTCTGGCCTCACCTAAGAATTTTGACATAATAAAACCTATTTTTTGTTTGTCTGACCACAAACTAGGTAATACACCTTCAAAATCATTCCAAAATGCTTTTGGATGCACATTTCCTGTTGGGTCAAAACGTAAAATCTGTCTGTTATTGACATATGAAATTTCAGAAGATTCTACCACAAAACTACACCCACTACTGTTAATTCCATGGTTGAGGTTAGTTTCAACTTGGCATAGTCTACTGCCATGCTCATCCAACCTACTTTCCACCTCTTCTACTTGGTTAGTTAGCTGAAGAACAATTTTTTAAGACTCATCCACTCGTTCTGAAACAGTTTTTACTTCTTTCATACATTTGTCAGATTCAGAACTGATTTTGCTGGCTAACACTTTGTGATCAGTTTCTCATACAGAATCTACAGCCGCTATTTTAACCTGTACTTTTTGTATACCTTCTTTAATTTCATCTACTCTTTGTTTGTTTCCAATAGCAACTCTATTCAAAGCCTCTGTTAATTCACCTTTAACAATGCTAAAAGATCTTTTGCAATTATTCTCAACTCGAGAAATTTTGTCATCTACTTTATTTTCTAATTATTTCAATTCATTTTCCCACATTTCTTTTAAAACAACAGTCTGCTTTTCAAGTTTTTCATTAAACCCACTATTAAGTTTACTAATTTTTTCATTAAAATCACTGTCAAGTTTACTAACTTTTTCAGTAAAACCACTGTCAAGTTTTTCGAGTTTACTATTAATTTTTTCAGCCAAATTAGATTGTCCTTGTATAGAGCCCGTTAAAGCGGCAAACATTTCCTGCATACATCCTAGTTCCATTTTTGGCACCACTGTTTCTTGTTTACCTTGATCCACCGGAACTATACCAAATTGGTATCCACATTTGACACATTTTACCATATTTGATTCAGTAACATTACTAACACTATCATCACACAACTGATCGTTACTGAGTTCATGCTTAATGTCACTTTTGGGATTAGTATTATCCCCACTAATTACATTAACAGACATACTTGAAGCAGACTCAATTCCACTGTCCGTAAATAACATAGAAATATCATCAAAAACATCCCCTTTTATTTTAACATCTACTCCTTCTCTCTGTTCAGGTGTGCTAGTGTATGAAGCACTCACACTGAATGAAAGTTCTTCTTCCTTCACCGTATTCACAAAATCTTTATCACTTGCCATGTTTCTTAGTCTTTCAGCACACACACAACAGATGTAACAATGTTGACTTATCTTTTGTCGAATGCTGCTGCCTCGGCGTGTTGAAACTGCGAGTCCGATCCCCTGCGGCTGCCGTAACAGTTTCCGGGCCCCCGCTCGTCGTGTAGGCTGGCCGCACTGCCCCGTTGTACTTATCGCCGCCACCGCTAAGATGCCATCTGCTGCTTCGCTGCGCTTCCGTCGCTATTGCAGCCTTTGCGTATCATCTTCTTTCTTGCAACTCCGGCAACTCGAAACGGGTTCCGTTCAAACTTCTGCTAGTACCGATTCACTAAATTCTTTCACTAAAGTTCACTGTTCAGTCCATCAAAATCTTTCTCTCGATCGCGGATACAAAATACTACGGCTTTAGTGTTTCCCGGCACCGATGCACCACGTGCGGCGGCGGGGTTCTTTCCGTCCCTTTGCGACGGACCTGCACCCACCTGTTAACATTGTCTCAGCAGATCATCAGCAGGAAAGCCGAGTGAAACCTACTGTACTTCGACGTGAACCGGGATGCAATTTAAGTCACTAATCTACGTTTCGGAAGAAAGTTTTCACACAAATGAAAGTATGGAAATTTTGTCCTCAAGTAATGTATTCTGAAACTTAGGTGAACAAGTATCACTGCCAAGCCCGTGCTAGTCTTAACACAGTCACTCATAATCCCTTTCACTCACGTTAGCAAGTTTATGGTGCTGCATTTCCCGAAAACGTAATAGCTACAAAAATACTGATTGTTTTTGATTGAGAATGCTCGCCATATATTAAGTCTACCGGTACCTAATGCAGTCACAGTTCTTAGCCACCGACCTGCTCAATACGCGACGCGGAATATATGTCTTTTCTCGTCACAAAATTCACTTAAAAATTCCGAAATTTCTACGCACATCGGAATAATTATGCCGTCACTTTGCAACACTTTTGATGTATGAAACACTGCTAGATCGGGCAACTTATCGTTTCCATCGGAACTACTACTACACACGTCCGATCTGTTTCCTGGATAGACTCCGACTCTTCTCTAGCACACTCTCAGTCTTCTCTACCAGAAGAGAAAGGCGCGCGAGGAATATTGTGTTACCATTGGTCAGTTTACTCAACAGCCAATAACAAAACAACATTCTCCGCGTCAATCCGCGCTTTTCATCAATAACCAATCGCAAAATAGTAAACCTAACGACTGCACTTTTTACCGACGTAATTATCTAACATGCTGAAGTTTTGCTGATGCATAAAGTTATTTTCTATTGTTATTTATACCTGAATTAACTTTCCCTTTACCATAAACTTACTTTACAAATCTATTCTACAAAAATCCCCTTTGTTTATACCCATACTTCTTCAATATGTTCCCACACTAAATTCTACTACGTATCTCGTTTTACAATTATCTTCAAATTAACCTTAAACCACACTCACGCATCATTCATACTGCTAAAACACATTTATAACATTTTACATACACAAAAAGAAATAATAACACTTTATGAAAATCCTAGAACAGTTTATGAAAAACATTCTATTACTTTAGTGCACTCTAGTGGGCACAATTGAAACTAAAATCACAGTCCCCCTATACAATATTGTCCTCTATCGGCTGATACATAAACTACGTGCACGTCCAGTCTCGCGTCACCATCTGTCACTATCCAGCTCTGATACACATCTCCCACTTAACCGCCTCCAAGGCAGGATCGTTATACGGCGCTACGCCTCTACAGGTGGGGCCAAGAAGGAAGAGGAACAGATAGTTCTAAAATAAATGAGACTTTGGTAACAAATGCATGTAGTGTTACACACCTCTTAAACAAATACGTTATTTGTGTTACTGACAGCTTGGGGTTATCAGGTTTGGTGAACAGTGCAATGGAGTATCTGAGACAATTATTTAAAAATAACTTCTGTAACATGGAAATGACACTCACATCCCCCAAAGAAGTAGCATCCATCATAAAATACTTAAAAGCTAAGTATTCCAGTGGGTATGATAACATATCAACGAAGTTAATCAAGGAGTGCTCACGCGAGCTGAGATCTGTCTTAATTTATTTGTGTAATCAATCTCTTATCAGTGGAACATTTTCAGACTGGCTAAAATATGCTGAAGTTAAGTCTCTTTGTAAGATGGGGGATAAAGAGGTAACATCAAACTATCGACTAATTTCATTTTTGCTGACTTTCTCAAAAATATTTGAAGAGTTTATGTTCAAGTGTCTCCTTAAGCATCTGACTGAAAATAATATATTGTCCAAGTCACAGTTCGGATTTCTTAAGGGTTCTGATATAGAGGAAGCTATTTAGACTTACAGTGAGAATGTACTTAATTCATTAGATAATAAATTAGATGCTACTGACATTTTCTGTGACCTGTCAAAAGCCTTTGACTGTGTAAACCGTAGCATTCTCTTAAGTAAATAAGAATATTATGGTGTCGCCGGCAATGCTGCGAAATGGTTTGAGTCTTATCTATCTAAGAGGAAACAAAGCGTGTCGTTGCAAAATACCTGTACAGCAAGCACTCAGTCGTCATCTGATTGGGAATTAATTACATGTGGTGTTCTTCAAGGTTCCATTGCTTTTTCTTGTGTACATTAATGACCTCTCGTCTGTTACATTGCCAGATGCTAAGTTTGTTTCGTTTGCAGATGATACAAACATTGCAATAAGTAGGAAGTCAAGTAAAGATTTAGAGATAGTTGCTAATCAAATTTTCACTGACATTAATAAATGTTTTAAAGCTAATTCACTGTCATTAAACTCTGAGAAGACCCACTATAAGCACTTTAGAACCAGTAACCGATTTCCTTCCAGTTTGTGTACAACATAAGAAGACATGCAGATCGAAGAGGTTGACAGTGTTAAATTTCTGGGATTACAAGTCGATAATAAATTCAGCTGGGAAGGGCATATCACAGAATTGCTCAAGCGCCTAAACAAGTCTGTATTTGCAGTGAGAATGATGTCAGATGTATGAGATATAAATATTAAAAAAATTGCATACTTTGTTTACTTTCATTCTATTATGTCATATGGGCTCATAATCTGAGGTAACTCATCAAACCAAGCAAAAGTTTTTAGGGAGAAAAAGTGTGTGATAAGAATTATTTTTGGTGTAAATTCAAGAATATCACGTAAAAACCTGTTCAAAGACCTTTGTATTCTAACTACTGCTTCTCAGTATATTTATTCCTTAATGAAATTTGTTGCAAGTAATATATCTCTATTTCCAACCAACAGATCAATACATAGTATCAATATTAGGAATAAGAACAATCTACATAAAGAGCTAAAATCACTTACCTTGGTCCAAAAAGGGGTTCAATATTCAGGAATACACATTTTCAATAACGTGCCAGCGGCCATTAGAAACTTGTTTTCTGATAAAGCACGGTTTAAACAGGCAACTCCTTCTACTCTATAGATGAATATCTTAACGGAGACTGTTAAGCCAGCTTAAGTAAAAATGTCTATCAGATTTCAGTACTTGGTCACAACAGTCAAGATCAGGAATTTTGTTTATGATAAATTTATTAACAGTGCATACCAGTGTTTCATTCTTACAGCGTGTTAATTCTGTAAATATTAGCTGCTCCAGTTTACTGCACTGTAATCACCTGTTTCGACCATTTCTTGACAAATGATCAGGGTAGTAAGTATTATATTCAAACGTTTTACGTTTTTATGTTATATTTTCTGACATGTTCCACACCCACGAGGATCATTACATTTTTCGGTTCTATGGAACTAAAACTGAGTCTAATTTAATCTAATCTAATCCGTAAGGCTTCATACGCAGGCGTCGTTTCAGAACACGCTCACCGTTGTTTGGGGAAGTTAAACTTCCTGGCCTGTCCAGCTTGTGGACTTCAAAGGACTCCATGCGAACGCATCTCGGATACGCTCGACATTTTCATCAGACGTGCGTGGCCCACCAATGCTCTTTCCTTTGCGTATGCAACCAGCTTCCAAGAATTTTGTATGTCAGTCATAAATCTGCTTGTGCAGAGGAGTCTTCTTGCTGAATCGACGGCAGAATACACTTCGCACTTCAGCAATGTATTGATTTCGCACAAATTTCAACACACAGAACTATTTCTCTTGTAATTTAGTTGCCATGTGCTACAAACAAACAACAGCTCAGCTGTGTCAAAATTTTAAATCTTCTTGTATCCAGTGACATGCGCAATGTGTTTCTGTCTTTTATAGTTTGTCTGCAGTAAACGCTTCAGATCTGTTCTTTCTTTTTGAATCACCCGATATTCAGCACTCCCGTCGATACGGTTGATGAACTGGAACAGCGAATAGAACAGTACTGTAAAGAGTTTTGAGATGACTAGAGAGTGTTAGAAGGAATTCGTAACTGAATAATAAAACGAGTGAAGTATTGCATTCAAATGCGGGAACGACTCAGTAGTCACATCCCTAACAAGGTATGAGTGTACAGCAAACTCTGACAAGTAACTTACTGAAGTAGTTTTGTAAGGGGATGGCATACCGGCGTCACAGCGCCGTAACAGGCCGCTAGAGGGGGAAAAAGGAAGCCCAATAATGATAGTGGAGATTTTTTTTGTATGTGTGTGTGGAACGGTGGTTTTGGGAAAACAGACGTACCTGCAAACATAGAGTAACTTTTCAGAATGAATGTTCACTCTGCAGTGGAGTGTGAGCTGTATTGAAACTTTCTGGCAGATAAAAACTGTGTGTCGAACCGGGACTGGAAATTGGAACCTTTTCCTTTTGCCATTCTCTGTCCCGCAGACAGTTTTAATCCTCCAGGAAGGTTCAAACAAATATTAATTATGTAACTTCACTTTTGTAGGTAATAATCAAAAGCGTATGATTACTTCTCCTATTTCATATTGAATTATGCCGTTAGATGGCGACTTAATCAAAAAGGATGCCTTTCAAATACAGTGGTAGGGAAAACTTAAGGACGAAGGTAATTTTTACAAATAACTGCTAGAGTATATTAAAGAGAGTAACTGAAACAAATACGCAGACGAAGAGGAATTGCACCTTCCTTGAAAGACAATTGCACTGTGTCACCGTGATTCTAGGTGGTCTAGTGCACATTAAAAACGATGGGACATGGTTTTTAGTACGTCGTGTAATTACCACGCACAGCGATGAATTCTCTGCAACGTGCTCCGAAGTAGGTCAAACCGTTGATAAGGACATCTTGTGGTAGAGCGTTCCATTCCTCCACGAGCACTGTTGAAACTGTTGAATGGTCATTACGCATATAGACGTGCTGCAACAAGTATCTCGAATGCATCTCACACGTGTTGGATTGCAATGGGTAGGCCATCCTTTCGCCGTATATTATCACAGTGCAACAGCTCCTTCGCGTGCTAAATTTTATGAGCTCGCACATTATCATCCATAAAAATGAAATCATGGCTTAATGTACCACTGAAGGAGTAGTGTCAGAATATCGCTCACTTATGGGTGTACTGTGTTCATAGATTTGCAGGTGAGTACACCCTTGCAACACAATTTCTCAGCACACCAGAACACCTGGACCACCAAAACGATCATCTTCGACAATGTTTCGCGTACTCTTATACGAAAAGATATGGAAACACGTAATGCACCCAGGAACGTTGGTAAACAACGATGGTTCTGGTGGTACACGTGTTATGGTCTTGGAAGGCATAATGTTTCATTGACGTACTGACCTTCAAATCCTTGAACATGCTACCCTCATCAGTCTTCATCTACATCTACATGGATACTCTGCAAATGACACTTGGTAGAGTTTTCATTGGACCACCTTCAAAATTATTCTGTATTATTCCAATCTCGCTTAGCAAACGGAGAAAACGGGCACCTATATCTTTCCGTGCTAGCACTGATTTCCCTTATTTTATTACGGCCGTCGCTTCTCCTTATGTAGGTCGGCGCCAACAAAATATTTTCACATTCGGAAGAGACAGTTGCTGATTCAAACTTCGTCAGAAGATTCAGCCTCAAAGAAAAACTCCTTTTTTAATGATGTCCACCCCAAATCCTGTATCACGTCCGTCACACTCTCTCCCCTATTTCATGATAATACAAAACGTGCTGCTCTTCTTTGAACTTTCTTGATGCACTCCCTTAATCCTATCTGGTAAGGATCCCACACCACGTAGCAGTACTCTAAAAAAAGAGGACGGACAAGCGTAGTGTAGCCAATCTCTTTAGAAGATCTGTTAGATTTTCTAAGTGTGCTTCTAATAAAACACAGTCTTTGGTTTGCTTTCCTCACACCATTTTCTGTGTATTATTTCCAATTTAAGTTGCTCTTACATGTAATTCCTAGGTATTTAGTTGAATTTACGGCCTTTAGATTTGACTGATTTATTGTCTAACAGAAGAACGGATTCCTTTCAGCACTCATGTGAATGACCTCACAGTTTTCATTACTTAGTGACAGTTGCCTATTTTCGCACCATACAGATATCTTTTCTAAGTCGTTTTGCAATTTGTTTCGATCTTCTGATGTTTTAACAAGACGATAAAAGACAGCATCATCTGCAAACAACCTAAGGCGACTTCTCAGATTGACTCATAAATCGTTTATGCAGATAAGGAACTGCAGAGGGGCTGTAACACTACATTGGGGAACGCCAGAAATCGATTCTGTTGAACTTGATGCCTTTCCGTCAGTAACTACTATTTGTGACCTCTCTGACAGGAAATCACGAATACAGTCACATAACTGAGATGATAGTCTATAAGCATGCAGTTTCACTACAAGTTGCATGTGTTGTACAGTGTCAAGAGCCTTCTGGAAAACTAGAAATACGAATCAATTTGAAATCCCTTGTCAATAGCAGTCAACACTTCGTGTGAGTAAAGAGCTAGTTTTGTTTCACTAGAAATATGTTTTTAAATCAGTGTTGATCGTGCGTCAATAGATGGTTCACTTCGTGGTAGTTCATAATGTTCGAACGTATTTCCCAAAACTCTACTGCACATCGATGTTAATGATATGGGCCTGTAATTTAGTGGATTATTCCTACTACTTTTGTTGAATATTGGTGTGATCTGTGCAATTTACCGCTCTTTGGGAACGAATGTTTCGTCGAGCGAGTGGTTGTGTATGATTATGAAGAGTGGAACTATTGCGTCAGCGTACTCTGAAAGGAACCTAATTGGTATACAGTGTGGACTGGAAGACTTGCTTTTATTAAGTGATGTGAGTTGCTTCACTTATCAGAGGATATCTACTTCTAATTTGCCAGTCAACGTTATTTTGCCAATGTACACCTTCCCCATATGCGTCCTTTGGGGTGTACTCAGCCCTGGCTTCATTTTCATGGATGACAATGGGCGAACGCATCGAACAACGCAGATGAGGGTGAGACAAATGAAAACCTTAAATATTTTTTAAATTTTATTTATTGTGCAGAAATGGTACAAAGCTGTATCACTTTTCAACATAATCTCCCCCACGCTCAATGCAAGTCCTCCAGCGCTTACGAAGTGCATAAATTCCTTTAGAAAAAAATTCTTTTGGTAGTCCACGCAACCACTCATGCACTGCGTGGCGTACCTCTTCATCGGAGTGGAACTTCTTTCCTCGCATTGCGTCTTTGACTGCTCGAAACATATGGAAATCACATGGCGCAAGGTCTGGTGAGTATGGTGGATGAGGAAGACGCTCAAAATGCAGGTCTGTGATTGATGCAACTGTTGTACGGGCAGTGTGGGGGCCTTACATTGTCATGTTGCAAAAGGACACCTGCTGACAGCAATCCACGTCACTTTGATTTGATTGCAGGCCGCAGATGACATTTTAGGAGATCAGTGTATGATGCACTGGTGACAGTGGTCCCTCTAGGCATGTAATGCTCCAAAATGACGCCTTTTTCGTCCCAAAAGAGAGTCAGCATAACTTTCTCTGCTGATGGTTCTGTTCGAAACTTCTTTGGTTTTGGTGATGAGGAATGACGCCATTCCTTGCGCGCTCTCTTCGTTTCCAGTTGGTGGAAGTGAACCCAGGTTTCGTCCCCAGTAACGATTCTTGCAAGGAAGCCATCACCTTCTCGTTCAAAGCGTCGAAGCAGTTCTTCACAAGCATCAGCACGTCGTTCTCTCATTTCAGGAGTCAGCTGCCGTGGCGCCCATCTTGCAGACATTTTGTGAAACTGGAGCACATCATGCACAATGTGGTGTGCTGACTCGTGACTAATCTGTAAACATGCTGCAATGTCATTCAGTGTCACTCGGCGGTTTTCCTTCACTATGGCTTCAACTGCTGCAATGTTCTCTGAAGTCACAACTCGTTGTGCCTGACCTGGACGAGGAGCATCTTCAACTGGAGTCACACCATTTGCAAACTTCCTTCTCCATTCATAGACTTGCTGCTGTGACAAACATGCATCACCGTACTGAACCTTCATTCGTCGATGAATTTCAATAGGTTTCACACCTTCACTACGCAAAAACCGAATAACAGAACGTTGTACTTCCCTGGTGCAAGTCGCAAGTGGGGCGGCCATCTTTATACTGATACTGCGACGATATGTGTACATCTGCACTATGCTGCCACCTACAGGCCATTCTGCATGCTGTTTGTAGCACGCTTACCAAATTACAGGATAATGGTGAAAAATTTCAATTTGTTATTACAGATTTAAGTTTTTCATTTGACTCACCCATGCAGAATGAGAGGATACTGGGCGAATCGGATGCGCTGGGCAGGCCAAAAATGTTCGAATGTGTGTGAAATCTTATGGGTCTTAAATGCTAAGGTCATCAGTCCCTAAGCTTACACACTACTTAACCTAAATTATCCTAAGGGCAAACACACACACCCATGCCCGATGGAGAACTCGAACCTCCGCCGGGACCAGCCGCACAGTCCAAGACTGCAGCGCCCTTGACCGCTCGACTAATCCCGCGCGGCGCTGGGGAGACCGTATCGAAAGAACCGTCCAGCAGTTGTAAACCGCTCTGGTGGAGGAGCGGAAGGTCCTATCACAAGAACTCCATGCCTGTCTTGTGGCCAGTATGGGAGCACGTGATAGAGCAAGCACTACCATCCGTGATAATCACACACCATATCCCGCCGTTTGTAAGATCCACAGCACCACTAAGAATCGCTGTGACTTCAGCGTAACTGTCTTTGCATAAAAGTGTCATTGCTGTTCGTCTCACTGCGTATTTATTTCATTTATCTTCTTCCCTTCGCTGCAGCAGTTCTAGCTATGTATGGCTCAAGTCTCATCGAGTTCTGTGACTCGTCAGTGTGAAAGTTACGAGGGTTGCGTAGAAAGTAATGCACCGCATTTTTTTTATCAGCCGAAAACAATGCTACGAATGCGAAAAGTTACTTATGTATTATTTGAATTCTCCTGAGTGAGCGCGCCAAATTTCTGTCACTTCCGACAGATAGCGTAGCTGCAGGACAGTTTGAAAATGGCGTCTGCAGATAATGTACGTTATAAGCAACGCGCCGTCATTGAATTTCTCACCGCAAAAAAAGAAACTGTGGGGAATATTCAGAAACGCTTGTGCAAAGTCTATGGAGCATCTGTTGTCGACAGAAGTACAATTAGTCGCTGGGGACGGAGTTTGAGGTGATCAGAAGGCGGTTCGGCGGAGCTCCACGATTTGCAGCGGTCGGGGAGACCATCCACGGCTGTTACACCTCACACACCTCACCTATCCCCACGGACCTGTTTGAGCCATTGAAGGGTGCCATTTGTGGAAGACATTTTGAGGACAATGAGGTGATTCACACAGTGGCACTGGCTCCACCACCAGGACAAGGATGGGTACCGACAGGGCAAACACACCCTTGTTTCGCTCTGGAGGAAAGCCATACAAAGGGATGGAGATTGCGTGGAAAAATAGGGTGTGTAGATGAAACAATTTTTTCGTGTGTATAATTCTCATTATGTTCGATAAAGAATTGTTGGATAAATAAATTGCGGTCAGTTAGTTTCTGGGCAACCCTCGTAGTTTCGACCTTACGTTTTGCACTCCGGTGTACTTTTCTTCCAATAAGGCAGTATTTCATATTGAAAGTGATGATCAGTTTCACTATTATATTATGTATCCTGTACTTTAAGCACCAAATACACTATTGGCCATTAAAATTGCTACACCACGAAGATGACGTGCTACAGACGCGGAATTTAACCGACAGGTAGAAGATGCTGTGATATGCAAATGATCAGCTTTTCAGAGCATTCACACAAGGTTGGAGCCTGTGACGACACCTACAACGTGCTGAAATGAGGAAAGTTTCCAACCCATTTCTCATAAATAAACAGCAGTTGACCGGTGTTGCCTCGTGAAACGTTGTTGTGATGCCTCGTGTAAGGAGGAGAAACGCGTACCATCACGTTTCCGACTTTGATAGAGGCCGGATTGTAGCCTACCGCGATTACGGTTTATCGTATCGCGACATTGCTGCTCGGGTTGGTCGAGATCCAATGACTGTTAGCAGAATATGGAATCGGTGGGTTCAGGAGGGTAATACGGAATGCCGTTCTGGATCCCAACGGCCTCACTAGCAGTGGAGATGACAGGCATCTTATCCGCATGGCTGCATCGGTTCGTGCAGCCACGTCCCGATCCCTGAGTCAACAGATGGGGACGTTTGCAAGGCAACAAACATCTCCACGAACAGATCGATTACGTTTGCAGCAGCTTGGACTATCAGCTCGGAGACCATGGCTGCGGTTACCCTTGACGCTGCATCACAGACAGGAGCGCCGGTAATGGTGTACTCAACGACGAACCTGGGTGCACGAATGGCAAAACGTCATTTTTTCGGATGAATCCAGGTTCTGTTTACAGCATCATGATGGTCGCATCCGTGTTTGGCGACATAGCGGTGAACACACATTGGAAGCGTCTTTTCGTCATCGCCATACTGGCGTATCACCCGGCGTGATGGTACGAGGTGCCATTGGTTACACGTCTCGGTCACCTCTTGTTCACATTGACGGCACTTTGGACAGTGGACGTTACATTTCAGATGTGTTACGACCCGTGTCTCTATCCTTCATTCGATCTCTGCGAAACCCTACATTTCAGCAGGATAATGCACGACCGTATGTTGCTGGTCCTGTACAGGCCTTTCTGGATACAGAAAATGTTCGACTGTTGCCCTGGCCAGCACATTCTCACCAATTGTAAACGTCTGGTCAATGGTGGCCCAGCAACTGGCTCGTCACAATACGCCAGTCACTATTCTTGATGAACTGTGGTGTCGTGTTGAAGCTGCACGGGCAGCTGTACCTGTACAGGCCATCCAAGCTCTGTTTGACTCAATGCCCTGGCGTATCAAGGGCTTTATTGCGGCCAGAGGTGGTTGTTTTGGGTACTGATTTCTCAGGATCTATGCACCCAAATTGAGTGAAAATATAATCACATGTCAGTTCTAGTATAACGTATTTGTCCAATGAATACCCGTTTATCATCTGCATTTCTTCTTGGTGTAGCAATTTTAATGGCCGGTAGTGTAGCATCCTTGATATGTAAGTCAGCCTATGTAGAGTATCACTTGTTACATAATCTCCTGGTACTATGCTAGCAGGAACGTTCGCCGTTGGTTGCCGGCTACACGTACGCTAATGACCGAAACCGCGGTGTGCTGGACGGATAGTAGTGATGCCACAGGGGGTCGATACACCTCTCCCTCATTCTCTGTTTGTGCCTCGCACCCTCTCGGAACTGCGGTGCGCCCTCGCCTCACCTTCCTTTCCGTCTCCGCGGCCAGCAGCCAGCAGGCAGATAGCAGTAGCGACACAGGGGCTGCGGGTGTCGGCCGTGCGGGCCGACCGGATTGTCCACAAGGGTGGCCGCAGTGGAGTGCCTCTGTGCTTGGCAGCTGCAACAATAACACGCGCTGCTTGCAGCTGACACCCGCCGGCTGCCGATCCAGCTATCCGCTACCTGCGCCACTCAGCTGAGCGTATGCGTGTGTGCGTGTTGATGGGCGAGCTCTTCGTCCCCTCAGTGGTACCCGAACAGAACAGGCGCTGACTCCTCTACAATGTCAGAGTAACGTGACTCCTCCAATATACGCAGGACTCAGACAGACGCTACTGATACGCAGATGAAACGAGTCTGATGTCGTTGCGTACCCCCTTTGCACTATGGAAGAACAGGGAGAACAGGGAGAACATTGAAATGACAACTTCTGCTGCCGACAAGAAGAGTAACAAGTTGAAGAATATTTCTGCCAGTGAACTCGTCGAAGGACCCTGTGTGTTTCGTGGTTGCAGACTCAATTTTAGTATTGACTTGAATGATACTTTTTCACATGGCAATGGATGGCTAACAGTAGCCATCGTAAGAGGTGGATCTGGTGTTCCTGCAGTTGGTGGCCTGGAGAGTTTCGTCGATCGTGATGTCATCGCCTTCCGCACGTATCATATTGCAGAATTGGCTAATAAAGACTTTGGAAAATCTGTATATACCTCACCTTCCTCACTATCCCTGTATACTAGAAATAGACGTAAGGTGTCTGTTAATGAATCTGTATATATTTGGATTAAAGGTAAAGGATGTTGTGAATATATAAAGTTTGTTGGAGACTGTACTGTATATTTCCATAAATAAAGTGCACTATGGAAGAACAGGGAGTTGTAGAAAACTGTACATTTTCTGGTGTAATATCTGTAGCCACAGTGAAACATAGCAAATGGGAATTAGCCCGCTTGTAGTCATTCTACTACTTTAAGTATCTGATTTATTTTCTATTCTTGCAGCTAACTCTGCCCGTATAAATATTATGTAAATACTATGTGTTCAGATGGCTCTGAGCACTATGGAACTTAACAGCTGAGGTCATCAGTCCCCTAGAACTTAGAACTACTTAAACCTAACTAACCTAAGGGCATCACACACATCCATGCCCGAGGCAGGATTCGAACCTGCGATCGTAGCGGTCGCGAGGTTCCAGACTGAAGCGCCTAGAACCGCTCGGCCACTCCGGCCGGCTAAATACTATGTGTTCCCAAGATTGCCAGCTAATTATTCAAGAGGTGTTGCAAGTAATATTAGTATTCGCTTCACAATTGATAATCTGTTGATTCCAGTGACAACATCAGTTTTCTGTAAAACATTTTTCTTTCAGATGAATTAGTAATGGGAACTGTCCGATTACCATGTAATCATCATAACAGTATGAGCTTACAAGTTTCAGCAAAGAAAGAGCTTAGTTCACAGCCTTAGTCTCACACTTTTTAAAAACCAATTCCATTTTACCTGAAATTCTGTCTTACAAGGAATGATCCAATCCGTAAAGAAGAACTTCAGTGTGCGTCACACACCACAGAGAGTTAAGGAATTGTCGCTTGAATAAACAGAACAATAACTCTGTTCACAGAGACACTACTTCACACACACATTGTGGTGAAATCAACTCGTCTCAAATTCTATCTTCCAAATTCTCCACTGTGGGCCTCGCCAGCAAAGTCTCTAGGTCGATCCCCAGAAGCAAGTGGACATGCGCCTACCTTTTCGCTCAGGCGAAGAATCCCAGTGGCTGTAGCAAAAACATTACTACATAGGCCTTGAATCCACCAGCCAATCGCCTGAAGCTCTTATTCGTTTCAGGCGATTTTTTGGAAATTTCCGTTTCCTCTCCTACGTTCTTAGTACTCCACCAATGAGACACTCATGTTTTTCGGTGGGAGCGTGTCCTGGCGCTTCCCATGAGAAGATTCCTCGGAGGTCCTTTAAATTAAAAACGTGTGTCTTTTCACCTTGTTCCGACCCCGGCATTCTTCTGCCAGGTACGTTATTCTGAATTCTTTTCAGCCCACCAGAGTGCAACTACCCACCCACGCTGTTGCGCTATGGGGGTTCTGCAGCCACCAGCATTGTAGACGGTCCCGTCCTCGCATTGTTGTCTCTCACGGGAGTATATTCCCGCCCTACAGAACACAGCAACTCTCTTCCCTACCCCTCTTTAGGCGAAAGTGGCTTCTCCGGAATGTGTTGCCTTTCTGTCAGTGCTCAGCTGTAGTTAACTCCCGGTTCTGCAGTGCTACAGCAATTGTTAGTACATGGTGTTAGCCAGTATCAGCCAATGAAATGGTTAATAATCCGATTGTGAATCATAAACAGTAACCTAAAATAAATAAAAATCAAAAAGAGCTTACAGATTATTATATGTATGGTGGAAAAATCTTGCTGACTTAAACTGTCTCACAAATGCTACAGCGGCGGCGAGGTCTATTACAGAGTCTCCACCACAAGCACCTCCTGACGATAGCTTTCATCCCCGTGTCTCCTCTAATTCCTTTAGCGGAGAGCCTAAGGTACCACTCGACTAGTGGCTATACATTGTGCTCAGTTCGACAGTCATTTGTCTCACTGAACCACTGCTGCATTGATGTACTATATGACCAACACCAAAGCCAGAATATGCGCGAGAATTGGAGAACATCAAATTATCTTCCATTAGGAAAGTGTAATGCGATCCACGAGCGTGATATAACATTGAAGACGGTAAAGAACAGCAATCAGGCGTCGTTTCCGATCTAGCTGTATTAGAGCAGATCCAGATTTCGGGTAGTAACTAGCATTGTCAATGCTGAAAGTACAAAAAGTACATGGTCAGGGCTTCGTATTCAAAAATTACAACTCATGACATAACATGTATCGCCTGTAGGACTACACCTGCTGTTAAGGCTCTTGAATAGTTAATTAAAGATTACCATGCAATGAAGATAGATTGTGCAGAGAACTCATCGATTGGCTATGTGGCGCCCCCTCTATGAATTACATAATACAAAATCTCCATAGGGAAGCAAAGTTAAAGGTTGCATAGGAATAATATAAATAAAATATAAGTAACATTATTGACGTTAGTTGACGATTTACTGCCACATTTAATAGTTAACATTATAATATAAAAAATACTAGATTCACTTCTTGTGAGCCAATGATTTTCTTAATCTTTAAAATCAGTGTTAAATTCAGTTCCATAAAACTTACGAACAGCTAGGAGACACATGATGTATGCTGTGACTATTGGAATTGTTTATTTTTTATTTTTTCTGTATTTTAATCATCTTGACGAGGCATGTGCCTTATTTTACTTATTGAATGGTTCATAGATGGTGCCAACTATCACCAAGATAGATCGTTGCTGTGATTTGCCAAACTGTAACGGATGAAGAGCGTATTGATCGCTGTCAACTACACAGAAATTTTAAATTTTTCATTTTAAGTGCAATAAAAATAAAATGCTGAATTCCTACTAATGTCAATGTAGATGCATCTGCATTTTCAGGGAACTGTTCTTAGTGTGTTAACAAGGTGACTGGCTCACCCATGTTTATTGCATGTGGTCAGCCGGTCACATATCCCTGTACCGTTGCTTTAGCTCCTCTGTTATATTACATCTGCTTTAATTCCTGGTGTAGCACCTTTCATGCTTTCTCCATTGTCTTAAGGCGAGTGAGAGAGAGTGATTGTGTGAGTGAGGCAGGAGTGAGTGCATGAGTGTTGTTTTGTAGGCTTCATTCTCACTGTGTGATACAATTTTAGTGATTTTATCCATATTCTGTCCGTTTAAAATGTATCAGAGCGCTGATAACCTTATCGTCCACAAAGTCAAAACACTCTCTCACTGAACAAAAGGTGTAGAGGTACTGGGACATGTACAACAATTCGCAAACACTGGTATGTAACTTAATGTACAAGCGATATGGGTTATGAGTTGTAATTTTTGTGTACTTTGCCCTGAGATCTACTTCTTATATTTTTAGCATTGAAAATTGTTAGTTACTAGCCGAAATTTGGATCTGCTATAACAAAAGCACTCCGTCTTCAGGCCACAAGTGGCCCATCCCACCGCTGTGTCATCCTCAGCTGAGGACGCGGATTGAAGGGGCGTGTGGTCAACACACTGCTCTCCCGGTCGTGACCACAAATTTCTTTATTCGGTCGAGTAGTTCCTCAATTGGCATCACGAGGCTGAGTGAACCCCGTAAAATGGCAACAGCACATGGCGGCCCGGTTGGTTACACATCCAAGTGCCGGCCACGCCCGACAGCGGGGATCTCACGGAACCGGTGTATCCATTTTCGGACCCTGTACCTGATGATGAAAAATGCTATATTTACAATCATCTATCGATCCTGCCAATTTTGAGTCGATTGTTCGTCATGACCTTTAGGGGTGATTTTCTCAAAATTGTGGGCTTGTTGACCCAAAATATCTTAGATTCCTTCGTTCTAGGTTGTACACAAGCGACCTGCCAAATTTGAGCTGAATCGGTTGGTCGTGTCTGAGGCCTTCCCCTTGTCAGACATGGAAATAAGACGTCGCCGGATACAGGCCAAGACGTCATTTCTTATTCTATGTATGAAGAATACGAAAGTTTATCTATACCATATTGTTACATCTTCCATGTTGCTCGTATAAATTGGCAGCAAAACGTCCGACAATACGGATTCTTTTACTTACGTTCAGCCAAAAATAGAAAAACTTTTAAAAACAGCTTCACAATACGTTTTCTCCCATAATAAGTTCTTCATTACCGGCTATTAAGACCTATAAACAAAGTTGTAATCATGTATACAGAATCAACCAGAACTCAATAGCCAAAATTTCTAAATAGGTTTGGTTTACTGACGGACAGTTTGCACCTCGTGTATGAGTCCAATGAAGGGAATGAAAGAGCGACCCGACGGCACTTACTGAGGTGTATTCCCATCAACGGCAATCCCAGTTATGCTACTTTTGCATCTGTTTCGCGTTTGTTGCATTAATATCTTTTCTGTAATGTATTAGATTTTTTCACTGTTCTGAAGGTATTTTCGCACGAATAAAGGTAGCTGGGACCTCAAACGTGTTCTAACATGTCGTTTTCCGGTAATAACATGTTCTACCTCTAACCACTTAGGCCGACGAGAGATGTTTGTGTAAACCGGAAACGTTGCTTAGGTAGTATTTAGGTGTGGAACAATCCACTGTGAGTGCTCTGGTCCGCCTTATGTGCAGATTCGGTACAAAAGCTGTCAGCACAGAACATCGACAAGTTGCGACGGCAAAGCGCGCGTTTCCATCTGCTGAGGTGGCCCGCTTAAACTTCGGAGTTGCGATTTGGCGATGCCTAGGAAGCCACGGAGCAAAGTGCGCGGGCTACGGTGTGAGTGCCGAAAGAGGTGAAGCTTGTACATGAGAAGAGTTATTATGTAATGTCAAATGAATACAGCAGTTCATGTTACGATCTGTTGAGAGCTTCAAGTTATGAGCGACCTGTATCACTCACAATTGTAAACGAAATTGTGCATGAAGTTGAATAGATCAAAGCTCTCTTTCATCACCCGCCCATTGCAGAAGGTGATGAAGTAACACGTCACGGTCTAGTGGCACTGTATAGCAGGTCCACAACTACTAATAACTTCAAGAACGGCGACCGAAAGATACCCGTAAAGTAAAATTTGGGATAAATATCAGCAGGATGACGGATTCTGTATGGAGTGGAACACATCATAATCAAAACCCAACCAGCTACTTTCCACAAGCTAAATAAATCATAATTACATGATTACCTGCAGCAAGCCACTGGAGACCACTAGCAGCTTATACAAAAGCACCAAGAAATTATCCATGAACGACCTCTGAAATTTTGTCAGTGCAGCTCTGGTCCACTCTGTATAGCTTGAGCATTACAAATGATCCACACTATTCCCTGCTAACTTAATTCTTTTTACTGAAGAAGCAAAATGATAACAAAATCTATATCTATCACATTTTTCCAATACAATTTTTTCTACACTTAGGACTTTTTTAAGAAGGAAACGAAAAGAAAAAGCGACAGTGAGCGAGGGTGGAAGAGGTGGACAGAGGAAGAGGAGGAGAAGGAGATGCAAAGACAGCAGGGGGATTGGACTCTCAAAGAGAGGGGAAGGAGGACATGTACGGAGGGGTCAGGCAGAGGCAGGAGGAGGAGACAGTCAGAGAGAGTGGGGAGGAGCTGGTGGACAAAGAAAGGGGTGGTGGAAGATGGACAGAGAGTGGGCGTGGAGGAAGTGGGCAGAGAGTGGGCGAAGGAGGAGATGGAGAGAGAGAGAGAGAGAGAGAGAGAGAGAGAGAGAGAGAGAGAGAGAGAGGAGGGGATGGACAGAGGGAGGGGAAGGAGGAGATGGACTACAAAAGATTACAATAAACACATAATTGGGCAACGCCGGGTGCTCAGCAAGTAAGCTCTATGATTTTACCCACGCCAACTTTTTATGCTTTAACCAGGTTGCCTTCACATGTCGACAGTCTTGTCAACTGTAATATTTTTATTGTTTTTATATTTTTAATGGTTTTGGCGTTTTCTTGAAGATTTTAATTAAATAATCAGTCTTCATCGTAAAAATATATATTTGTTGTCCGGTTTAGGTAATGAAAAACAGTTCTCAAACCATAAGGTATCACCATCGGTAAACCGCTGAGTGGTGGTATTGTGTGTGCCAGAAGTCACCGTCATCTTCTGCTGAGACTGCTCACCTTAAACGAAATATCTTTCTTGCGATGAAGACATTAATTTATGAAAATTACGTTTTCCAAATAGGTTGTCAATAATTATTAATTTCTGAAAATGTTTTCCACAGTTTCATTAAAGGCTGATCTACCATATGTTTTTGTTACGTGACAGCATTCTTATATGTAGGTATTTTTTCATAAAGTTCTCAGAATGTTCAGTCTTTGTCTCTTTGTTTAGGCTTTGTTTAAGAAAATGTATAGTTTTTTACAATGGTACATTTATTAACGTTGCCAAATGTTAGGGACATATCTACACATTTGCTGCGCTAAGTGCAGACCTTGATCACTTCGAGACGAAGGTTCAAAAATGGCTCTGAGCACTATGGGACTCAACTGCTGAGGTCATTAGTCCCCTAGAACTTAGAACTAGTTAAACCTAACTAACCTAAGGACATCACAAACATCCATGCCCGAGGCAGGATTCGAACATGCGACCGTAGCGGTCTTGCGGTTCCAGACTGCAGCGCCTTTAACCGCACGGCCACTTCGGCCGGCCCCTCGAGACGAACGTGGCATACAACAATTTAAATGTAAGCTGGTCGTAGAAAAGGGTATGTCACTATATGAGGAGCACTGTGGAGTAAACGAAAGGAAGTTAGAGTGCTCTTAAAATTGGTGTCATTTACGTCGGAAGCTGTGTAACGTATTCGCCGTTAGATGTCACGTCGCCATCACACAACGAACGTGAGGGATGCACCTTGCCGTCTCCGTAGCCCTTGCCTCTCTCTGTGAATGATACAAGCCTCTCGTCTAGGAAGGAGCCTCAGGGCTTTCCACCTAGCTCAGTTGTATGTCAGCAGAGCAAAATTCTCGGCGATTTGCTTGCGATCCTCTGCTGCTGAGAAGTGTGACAGGGACCTGACCCCAAAACACATTGTCAAAGTGGCAAAGTGGATATAAGAAGACGAGCAGATTGCACAGTGAAAGAATTACAGTTGCAATAAACATTTGTACAGTCTTCCTTTCTTACTGTGAGAATTGTGACCGGTACAGAATAATTCAATAGGATGTTGAAAAATAATTTGATTGACCAGAGGAAGAATATGAGATGAACAACCTGGTACTGGCAACGCCCAGGGAGAGAGCTCTCGAGATGGCAAAGAGGACACTTCCTGGTGAAAGTTGGGAGAGTTCACTTCTAGTTGAGACGGCGAAGAGTATCCTTCCTGGCGAGAGGGGACACATCGCCTCGTCTCCGCTGTCAAAGCCAGGCATTCAGCTCCGCATGCTGCCAAAGACAAACCTCGCCCACTGAGTTCATGCCACTGCCCGGAGGTACAGTTCGTCATTTTCAGCAGGTCTTCTGTTGTGCCGACCGCAGTCTCACCTTCGACTGGTAATTTCCCTACAGCTCTCTCGTCAAAATCTGCGTGCGAATTCCGTTTGTGCCTTAGCAACCACGACTCAAAAGACTCGCAGCGACTCTGAGAATCTTGTTACTGATAATGAGCAAATTATAATTTTTTCACCAGTATTGCTAGTTTGTCAATTGTATTCGTATAACCCTGCTCCATAAGCACTTCTGTCTCTACAAATAAATGTTTGTGACTAATCTCTTTGCATTCTTGTGACTGGCGCCCTCTAGCTTTTTATTTAACCCTGGAGCTGGAGCGCCGATTTTCCTAACGTGAGCGGGCGCGCGGAGTACTTCATACATATGTAAGGATAGATGTCTTTATGTTACCACGGTAAACATATATGAGCAAAATCATTGTTTAATCTTAGATAAACAACAATAAAATAAACTTATATTATATGAGCTAAATCACTGTTTAAGTAAACAATAATAAAATAAAGTTTCATTGTATGATTCTGTTTCCGCGTAGAAGTGTTAACCGACAGTGTCGACCCACTAAGAGCAATTAACAGCGCAGTTGCATCAGATTCCCGCCAAACACTTATTCGACTACTACTTATCTCGTAGGCAACTGCCTCATAAGGAGATTGTACTGCTAGTTCCGAATCTGGGTCATTTCCTTGCAAGATCATAATTTTTTTCTCACTTGGCTCGCTGTTTGTTTTATATTACTGCTGCACTCTTGGGCGCATAACGTCACAGCTTATCACTGCGTTAGCTGAAGAAGTAATGAAGGAATAGAAGCAGGTCCACAATCGTAAAACAACAATGGAACGATATAAACGATGTTATTTGTGATTGGCGCCCTCGAGGGTTAATACGCAAATGCTACACTCAGATACCATTTAATATGTCATAATTATCAAAAGTTAAAGAGTCGTACCCTACAACCTAGACTGCTTTTAACTATTTATGCTAAAATTACTTGTAAGTAACGTGTCCCATTTTAAATGTACTTTTATGCTACCTGGGCCATTATGGTAACACAAAGCAAAACATGTAGATTGCTTGGTTAGATGTAACAGATGGTCTGATGACATTAATATTGCCAGGATAAGTAAACTAACAAACAAAAAATAAACTACAATGTTACTCCTGGATAATGGTTGCCATCCTACTGTTTGTCCACCAGATGAATCCTTGGAAACAAGTCGGGAGGGCGGTGGGGGTGGGTAGCGTGTGTCCGGAAGGGGGTGAGTGGGGGTAATGTGTTAGTGATTAGCAGGGCTGCGAATGACGCGCTCGTGGAATTAATTCGCACCATTAACGACGCGCAGCTTCAGGCACGGACAGAGAGGGAGCATGGAAGTGTGCACGCACGGGGTCACCAGCTGCCAGGTGAGTCTGTGGCGTGCGGCTGACGGGCTCCTTGTCACACGCAGCTGCCTATCTGCAAGGCGCCAGCCGGCCACAGCCCTGCGCTCGGCAAACACAGTTTATTACTAGCACATCGTTCATGAACTCGCTGCTAGTCCGAATATGTAATATGTGCTTGCACATAGCCACCTTCATACGGAACCATACGCAACCCCCCCCCCCCCTTCCGTACTCCTTGTTCCTATCCTGACAATATATTCTTACGCGAGGTGAAGATCTTACTGAAAGCTGTCATTTCCTGCCGTGCCACCGCTGTAACTCTGCCACGGGCCAGCAGGACAAGTAATACACTCGACAACATTACGAATTCGTGTGATTTTAAACGAGAAAAAAACAAACTGTTTATCTCAGAAAAGCGACTATTTATGTCCTGGAAACCTATTTTGAGACAAGATAATGTTTTTCGATTGTTTCCTTAGGCCTTAGTCGCAGAGTCCGCAGGCTAACTTATACGATTTCACAAGGATAATGTGCAATTTCAAATGAGTAAAATGATGTACAAGGGGCAATGAAATGAAAACGATAAAGAGGGCAAAAAATTAAGTAAACTATTTATTATTCCAAAATAATCGCCATAACTGTTAATACTTTTACTCCACTCTGGGACTAGACGGTCGAAGTTCTCACGGAAAAAAATGTTTGCGGTTGCATATGGCACCATGATTGAAACAAATCGACGGCCATGAATGTTTCCTTCAGGATTCCTAGAAATATGAAAATCGCATGTGGAGAGACTGAGACTGTCTTAAGTGTAAGGGCTTCCCAGAAAAGCCTCTGCAGTGTAGCCGAAATAACTTTGGAATCATGTAGGTGAGCCCACATGTTTTATTGCCATTTTGGGGACCGAAAGTCAATATAGATGAATACAGTTACCCAGACTACGACCTTGTGAAACTCAGCTCGCTCTGGTGGGTTCACGATATCCAGAAGACAGCAGATAATGACGTCCAGGTTACTGCTGAGTTATTTGATTTCAAGAACGCTTTAATACAGTTGCACCATGCGAATCAAATACGAATATATGTATTCATGGTTTTCTGGCGGATGGAAGACAACACGACGTTCTTAACTAGGCGAAATGGTGAGATGGGGAACTAGCTGAGATAAAAAAAAAAAAAACTGATTTTTGTCGTACACCACCAAAGTGTTGTAGGTCCATTGCAGTTCACGAAGAGGACTATATAGTTTACGGACGACGTGGGAAGCTCCGTGTTCTTGCAGGACGATGGTATTGTAGCACCAAACTGTAGCGAAATGCAGCAAGACCTACGGAGGACTGACGCTTTGTGTCGACTGGCAGTTGACGCTCAACAAGTACGTCTAAAATACTGCACTTAATTAAGGGGGAAGACTCATCGCCATTTGATTACAAGACTGGCGAGTAATCGGTGGAATCACTAATAACCGTAAAAATATCTCACAGTACGTGTCCGCAACAACCTAAGTTGGAATGACCACATGAAACCTGTTGCAGGGATAGCTGACACCAGATGATATCCATTAGAAGACTCTTAAGAGAGTGCAGTAGGTCACAAAACTCTCAGTCGGCTGAGTCTTGGCTGTTGCTCGTCACTCTGGGCCTTTTACCATGTAGTATCAGAGGATAGAGAAAAAGGGAAAACGTTTCGTCAGATGTTCATTTAGAGCTGTGAGACATGGAGATGCTCTTCAATTTCCAGTGGCAGAGGATACAAAAGAGAGACTGCCCATCACGGAGAGACTAAGGTCCGAGGCGACACGACATGCGATACGGCGAATTATGATAAAGGTCACGCAACGCGACGGTTCTACTTGCAACGGACGTGTACCTACAGGGAAATATAAGCAACAAAACTCAGCAAGTGACAATAGCCTCGTGTGTAGTGCATTGATGCCAATCTTGTCTTCGACAAATTCCAAATGTGTCACATATTTATGTGTAAGAGAGTGAAACAGGAAAGAGGTATGACTCTCCTTACAACATTAAAAACAATGACATGATAGTTACATGTGATATGCAGAATTGTAAGACCTAAAATGCCCAAACGTAAACTTCGTATCGAATACATTTTTTGCTGCATGTTTTTCAAAATATCCACTGTCTGTTACTTGATTTAGAAGTGACACAGTAACTACAGGGGTAGCAACAAGGAAACCAGTGCATTATCAAACTGTGATATCAGTCTATAATCTGCAACATAGTATTTTTTTACCAAACCATTTCCTCAAATCTAATTAGAAATATTGCACAGAGGAGAACACACAAATCCCAAAACAGCGGTTTTATAATATTTAACATGAAAACTGAGAAAGTTGCTACAGAGGTGGTAGCAACATTTTAAAAACCTGCATAAAATAATTTTGTGAGGCAGACAGGATGACATGAAATTACCATCTCTATGTATCACATATGGAGCAACCGACACTCCGCGGTGCGCCAGGTGGTATGACAGAGATGTGTGTGTGAATTTCTAAGAGACTAAACTGCTGAGGTCATCGGTTCCTAGACTTACACACTACTCAAACTACCTTATGCTATGAACAACACACAGACCCATGCCCGTAAGAGGACTCCAACCTTCGGCTGGAGGGGCTCTCAGTCCGTGACATGGCGCCTCAAACCACGCTGCCGGTACGACAGAGAATCGTATCGATGTTGGATGTCTGTCATGGCAGTGTGAACCAATTAAGTGGATCAGCTACGGTTATAAGCGCTCTACCATTGATGGTTACTTCTTCATTGTATCGTGAGTAGCATCGCGTATCATAGAGCATATTGTTTCGCCTCAGAGAGCACATACATTCGAATGCCCCACAAATCTGTACACTGTGTGATTCGACCACGTAGCCGAATGGGGACCTACAAAAAATCCCCTTTCCAACTCTGGCAAGTGTTGATAATGAAACTTCCTGGCAGATTAAAACTGTGTGCCGGACCGAGACTCGAACTCGGGACCTTTGCCTTTCGCGGGCAAGTGCTCTACCAACTTATTTATATTTTATTTTTTTATGGCACATAAAAATTGTGGGACGGACGAAGGATCGAACCTGAGACCTTCGTATCCGTTTTTTTTTCTCCTAGATCTCTTCCTCTTCAGGCGTTGGCCCCTATCACCCATATCACCTCCAAATCCTATCTAACCTAACCTAAAAAAAAGAAAAAAAACCTCGTGCCACCTCCACTTTCGCCCTAACCTACTTTTTTTTATAAATAATATATAAAGAAACTGAATAAATCTTCTTTCCATGACAAACTGTCCAATACCCGCAAAACAGAAGAACACGAAATCAGTCAAGCACTTCTGATTTGTTTTATGTTACGGCTTCTGGCAAAATTAGTTTTCCTGAGGCACTTTGACGTGCCGTAGTATAAAAATAAATAAATAAATAAATAAGTGACAACTTCATTATAATGAAGCAAAATTACTATAGACTCGCTGTAGTTTTGTGCGCCAACCAAAAATTACCGCTTCATTATGGAAAAGTGTGAAGTAAGAAATTTTGAAACAAAGCTTTGTATTTACGACTCGTTTTAAGGTTGTGGCGCTAAATGGTTCAAATGGCTCTGAGCACTATGGGACTTAACATCTGTGGTCATCAGTCCCCTAGAACTTAGAACTACTTAAACCTAACTAACCTAAGGACACCACACACATCCATGCCCGAGGCAGCATTCGAACCTGCGACCGTAGCAGTCGCGCGGTTCCGGACTGAGCGCCTAGAACCGCTAGACCACCGCGGCCGGCAGGTTGTGGTGCTCTTCCATTATATACTGTATGTACTCGTCTATACGGGCATGTGTATTCGTAGCTGCAAAATATGCAAACTGGCCGATAATCCAAGTGTAGCTATTGTGCTTTGCTGCAGGAAACAAATGCCAGTCTGGTTGAAGTACATCTTTAAGTGTTATAGCAGAGTCTGTAGTTATAGTAATTACTGCGAGTTTTTTTTCTAGTCCAGTTCCATGTATGGTATTGGTCTCGGCAGATGAGAATGTGTGCCAAGGTATCTACAGTACGGCAATGATCGCAGTATGGACTCTGCTCCATTTTGATATTGTGCAGCTTTTCACCTGTGGGGACCTTCTCGTTTACAATGTCCTACCATGTGGACACTACTCTGGAGTGGAGGATGGGATTATTAATGTTTTTCCAGACGTTACTCCAGTTGACCACTGGATATTTCGCTTCCATTGGGTTTTGCCTACGGTGTCTCGTGAGGTGGTAATAGGTCCTTCTGGCGTTAAGCAGCTGTGTAGCATCTTGAATATAGCTCATTTCCAGGTAGTAAGTCCGGACGTGATCGAGTTGAGCGCTGAAGCGACCAACATCGACTGGGGCCTTTTTGCTCGTTGGGGCTAACCTGTTGAATAACGTTTTCGTAATTGTCGGATGGGGTGTCTGCAGTATTTTGCGGATTCAGTCCATATATATGGCAGTGCATTGGTTCTTGATGTCTTTGACGCCCAAACCACCAGTGGCGCGGGTTAACACCATGGTTGGCATGGTGACTTTAAAGATGTTTCCGCTCCATATGAACCAATACGCTGCAGCTAAAAGCTTTTGCGCTGTATCCTTGGGTACTGGTAACACTGCTGCGATGTGATATATTTTGCTTAGCACATAGTTGTTAATCAAGAGAGCTCTCTGTATCCGATTGAGTGTTCTAGTTTCGTGTTTACGGAGGGTAGCCCTGAATATATTTAGTCAATGGTCCCAGTTGGCTACTGTCATCTCTCTTGGGTTGGCCATTAGCATCATACCTAAGTGGTTCGCCTTCTCTGTCCTTTGTAGCCATATTCTTTGAATGGTCTTCATATGGGGTCCGAGAGGTAAAATTTTCGATTTGTGTTAATTGAGTTTGGCTCCGGAAGAAGTGGCGTAAGCGTGGATTATTTGTCGAACGACTTCAATTTCTGTGTGCGTGTTAACTACTACACTGTCATCAGCATAAGCGTGACACACGGTTTTTGTACCCAACACCTGTAGACCTTGTAACCTGTGATGCAGGTTTAACAGTAACGGTTCTACGGCGATTGCGTATAGTACCATAGAAAGGGGCAGCCTTGTCTCACTGACTACTTGATCGGGACTGGTGAACTTACCTGACCATTAATTCTGATTCGAGAGGAAGTTCCGACTATACATTTGCGTACGATTTGAATAAAGTGAGCACTGAATCCCATCCGTTGCATTACAGTTAGTAGAAAGTGGTGGTTGATGCAGTCAAAAGCCTTATCGAAGTCTAAAAATATGAGACCAAGATTGCATTTACATAGCCAAGACAAATATATTATGTCCCTATATTCATATAATTCATTCGACATTGATCTCCCTGTGACAGCACTCATTTGATAGGGGCCAAGTACTTTCGGCAGTACCGTCTTCAGTCTACAGTTTATAAGTCAGGTGAAGATTGGTTGGTTGTTTTTGGGGAAGGAGACCAAACAGCGTGGTCATCGGTCTCATCGGAGTAGGGAAGGATTGGGAAGGAAGTCGGCCGTGCCCTTTCAGAGGAACCATCCCGGCATTTGCCTGGAGTGATTTAGGGAAATCACGGAAAACCTAAATCAGGATGGTCGGACGCGGGATTGAACCGTCGTCCTCCCGAATGCGAGTCCAGTGTCTAACCACTGCGCCACCTCGCTCGGTGTCAGGTGAAGATTTTATATTCGGAATTGACCAGTGTCAGTGGTCGAAAATCCTTCAGCGTAGTGCTACGTGGTTTTTTGGGGATCAGGACAATCAGTCCTTCCGTAAACTTAGATGACATCTGCACATCTCCCAATAATTCATTGCATGTTTTGATGAGTTCCGGTCCTATGATGTGCCAAAAACAAGCATAAAATTCTATGGATGGGCCATCTAAACCAGCAGATTTCTTTGTAGGCGAATCTTTGACTATGGCACATACTTCTTCCTCAGTTATGTTGGCTACAAGGTCGGCTTTGTCAGTCGGATGGACAGTGGATTGAATGTTGGATAAAAGCGGCTCACTTGTCGTCGAATCAGTCGCCGACGCGGAGTAAAAATCTGTATAATGTTGCACCACGTAGTTTTTTACTGTACCTTGATCGTATTCGTTCGCTTGTTCATCACTGAGAGTGTGGAGTAACTTTTGTTTACCACTCTTGGCTTCCCGTATCACGTGATATACGGACGTATTCTCCTGCGTCAGTTCAATCGAAGGACGCGATCGAACTTTTTTCCCCGCCAGTGATTGTCGTAGCAATGCCGTTATTCTCGCTTTAGTGTGTGTTATTCTAAAGGTGTTTGCTACTAATCCCATGGGGTCATCATATAGTTCGCGGAGGCAAAGAAAGCGATACTCTAAGGTGCGTTTTCGCCAGTATGCTTTCATGCGATCATATCGTGCGATGCATTTTTTTATCTGCGGTTTCGCAGACTGTAGCCACCACATGATGCGTATTGGATATCTGGATTGCGTCCGAAGACAACGCTGCCATGTGTCTTGGATCTCCTGTTTCAGTACTGCGTCGTCCAAAAGTGACACATTTAGCTGCCATACGCCCCTTCCCAGGAATGTTTTTTGTTTAGTGTGCTGCGCGGTTATATGAAATGCGCAGTGATCCGAGAAGTTAAGAGGCCATATTTCGCAGTCAGTGACAATATGGATAAACCCTTTGTTACACACAGCCTGTCTAGTCTGTTTGCCGAAGTACTGGATACGTACGTGTATCCTCGGGTGTGCGGGCGAGGATAGCACCAAGCATCTATCATATCTAGTCAGTTAATTAACATCAACAGCTCCTCACAAAAGTTGAAGTTCGGGACTTGATCTTCTGGACGCAATACACAGCTAAAATCTCCACCCAAAATTGTGTGCAATCGAGGATCCGTTTTTAATGGGACAATTTCGTCCCGGAACAGGTTGCCCCTTTCTCGTTTTCCGCTGGATCCAGAGGGAGCATATGTATTAACAAGAAGTAGATCATGAATTTGTGCAATTATGCCTCGTCCAGATTCAAGTATTGCTTTTGCTGTGCATGGTATGCCGTGTTTGAACAATATTCCCATTCCACATTCATTGCCTATGTTTAAAATCACCTCATATCCGTACACATCCGCTATTTTGGTCGAAACTACCTCTTGTAACATCGCTATCTCAATGTCAGCGGGACATAATTAGTCCTTTACAGATTGTAGATTTACGTCCGAAACTATTCTGTTTACATTGAGCGTGGCGATTTTATACCCCTGCGTCATTCGGTAGTCCAACTAAGCGCATTCAGTGTCGTCAGACCATGCTGTCTCCGTATCAGGTCCACAGCGGCCCTTCAATTGGAGGGGCGAGGTTCATCTGTACGTCCTCATTCGGGTTGGGGATGTCTTGTTTTCCGATGTCCACCACGCCTTGCTTTCCGCTTCGATCTGTTTCAAGAATTTTTTTGGTACGTGAGAATTTTTTCTCCTGTTCTTGAATCTCTCCAGGGCTCTGTTTTCGTGTTTGCCGTTAAGTGTCACCGGCTGCCGTCTGATGTTGTCTTCCTCAGCATTCTTCAAATCTTCTAAGCGGTTGGTGTTTCGAGCCGAATTGAGGACCGTGCTCTTGGTGGATGATGGTGTCAATAGAGAAATCGGTTCACTATGAGGTTGCTCATTCCGGGATGGTTCTTGCATGTCATTTTTAACAACAGAGGAATCGGAGAATTTGCTGTGGCTCCCAATATCTTTCGCTGTCTGTTGTGTTGAAACCGTTACATCTGTCACGATTTCCTTAGGTTCGGGAAGTCTAGCTTCTGTTGTGTCAGTGGTGGCAATCTAGGCTTCTTCTCGGGTTGGATGATACTCCGTGTTCGAATTAGGGCTTGTGGTCAGGACTTGGCCGCGGGCAGCCGTAGCGTAAGTCGCTGGCAGCGCAGTCATAGCCGGCGGTCGCGGCGCCTCGCCAGCCGGTAGCTGCGCCACTCGCCGCTGTAAACACTCAGCGCGGGCGTGGCCGGGAGAGTTTCACGCCGCGCACGTCCTCTGCTGACTGTCGCATATAACGATACCTCGGTATCCAAAGACGCTGATGTATGACGGTACATGCTTGTGCAAATCGACCTTTAATTGTCTCTCTCCGCTGTGAACTTGTAATTTGCGTGCGTGGGACCAGCGTTCGGCAAAATTGCTGAGAACTTTACCGTACGGCGCTATCACTGCGTTTATTTGTTCCGCTGCTACTTCGAATGGTAGTTCGAATATCCTGATCGTTCGTATTCCAAACCCTGCATGTGTTACGGTGACTTCGCCTACGTTTCCATCACAAAGTTTAAACTTCATAATTCCTCCGCAAGACTCAACTATTTTTTTTTCCACAAATACAGCGCTGCTCACTATCGAAAGATGCATTCCACTGACATCCTCTGAATCAACTTTCACTTCGTATTCCAACCAATCTTCGATTTCGTGTAGTTTAGGTCGGGCGTAGTTACGATCAAACGAGAATTTCAAAGTATTTTGTCTGTTCAAGTGGGCCATCACGGATTCATATTTCAAATTTCAATATGCGTAGAAGTTATGCAAGGATGCAAGAAGCACTGCGTACCTCGTCTCCTAGCTTCCAAACTTTACAGAATTTCTCCTGCGAACCTTGCAAAATGGCTCTGAGCACTATGGGACTCAACTGCTGTGGTCAGCCGGCCGAAGTGGCCGTGCGGTTAAAGGCGCTGCAGTCTGGAACCGCAAGACCACTACGGTCGCAGGTTCGAATCCTGCCTCGGGCATGGATGTTTGTGATGTCCTTAGGTTAGTTAGGTTTAAGTAGTTCTAAGTTCTAGGGGACTAATGACCTCAGCAGTTGAGTCCCATAGTGCTCAGAGCCATTTGAACCATTTTTTTGCTGTGGTCATCAGTCCCCTAGAACTTAGAACTACTTAAACCTAACGAACCTAAGGACGTCACACACACCCATGCCCGAGGCAGGATTCGAACCTGCGACCGTAGCAGCAGCGCGGCGCCGGACTGGAGCGCCTAGAACCGCGCGGCCACCGCGGCCGGCGCGAACCTTGCAGAACTAGCACTCCTGAAAGAAAGGATATTGCGGAGACATGGCTTAGCCACATCCTGGGGGATGTTTCCAGAGTGAGATTTTCACTCTGCAGCGGAGTGTGCGCTGATATGAAACTTCCTGGCGGATTAAAACTGTGTGCGGACCGAGACTCGAACTCGGGAACTTTGCCTTTCGCGTTCAAGTTCTCTACTAACTGAGCTACCCAAGCACGACTCACGCCCCGTCCTCACAGCTCTACTTCTACCAGTACCTCGTCTCCTACCTTCCAAACTTTACAGAAGTTCTCCTGCGAACCTTGCAGAACTAGCACTCCTGAAAAAAGGCAGTTTAATCTGCCAGGAAGTTTCATATCCGCTGCAGAGTGAAAATCTCATTGATGTGTTGATAATGTTGTCTCACACGAGTCTCTGTGTCCGTCAAAATCATGGGTCTGTAATTCAGAGGATTACTGGCATTTAATTCTTCAGTATTGGTGCGACCTGTGAAACTTTCCACACATTTGGTACGGATCTTCCTTTTGAGCAGCAGGTGGTATACGACTGCTACGTATGGGGCTACTGTATGAGCATACTGTGAAGGATCCTTATTGGTACGGGATCTGGACAACAAGGCTTGCCTTTATTAAGTGCTTTAAGCTGCTTCACTACACTGCTTCCAAGATACTCATGTTGGCATTTGTTCTTGATTCCAGTTCGGGAATATTTACTTCGTCTTGTTTGGTGAAGGAGTTTCGGGAAACTGTATTTAATAACTTCGCTTTAGTAGCGCTGTCAGCGTGCTTGTATCGCGCAGTGAAGGTGTTGGTTATGTCTTCCCGCTGATGTACTTTAAATACGCCCAGAATGTTTTTTGAATTTCTGTCACATTTCGGGGCAGAGTTTCATTGTGGAAACTATTAAAAGCATCTCGCGTTGAAGTCCATACTAAGTTTTGAACTTCAGTAAAATATCGCTAATATTGGATATCGTTTGTTCTTTTGAATTTGAAACGCTTATTTCGTTACTTCTGCAACTGTGTTCTCACCTGTTCTGTGTTTCATGGGGGATCAGCACCATCTTTTATCAATTTTTTCGGTACAAATCTCTCAACTGTCTCCGATATTCTTTGAATTTAAGCTACATATCAGCTACAATTACGTTGTTAGTTGGGAAGGAGTGTAGGCTCTCTCTTAGCATCCATTCACATTTGGAACGAAAGAATGACTGAAGGCCACAGTGCGCGCTGTAATTGACTTAATTTCGCTCTCGTGCTCTTAGGAGAGTGATACGAAGAGGAGTGTAATACGTTATTAGATTCAGCATTTGAAAATGTTTCTTGAAACTTCGTAAGTGGGCTTTGCCGGGAGAGTTTGCGGTTATCTTTCTTTGTCTACAAAAAAAAAATAAAAATGTTCAAATGTGTGTGAATGCCTAAGGGACCAAACTGCTGACGTCATCGGTTCCTAGACTTCCACACTACTTGCACTAACGATATGCTTATCACAACAGACACACCCATGCCCAAGGGAGGACTCGAACCTCCGGCGGTAGGGGCCGCGCAATCGGTGACATGGCGCCTCTAACCACGTGGCCACTCCGCACTGCTTGTCTACCACTGGTTTAGCATCGCTGTAACACATTAGTAAACGTTTGACCATTCGCGCACTCTTCTCTGTATACGTTCAAATCTCCTCCTCACCTGTGCAAACTCTTCATCTTAGAGTAGCACTTGCAACATACGTCCTCATTTATTTGCTGTGTGTTTCCCAAGCTCTGTCTTCCACTACAGTTTTTACCCTCTACAGCTCCCTCTAGTACCATGGAAGTTATTCCCTGATGTCTTATTAGACCTCCTATGATCCTGTACCTTCTTCTTGTGAGTGTTTTCCATATAGAGTAGAGGAAATAATATTAGCAAGAGCTGTAAGGACAGATGAGCAATATGGGTAATATACAATTAGGGATGAAGTCTTTCGCCCTTACTGTTCAATCTATACATCGAAGAAGCAATGAAGAACATAAGATACAAGAGTGGAATTAAACTCCAAGGTTGAAGGACGTGAATGATAAGACTCGCGGATGACATTGCTGCCCTCAATGAAAATGAAGAAGAATCATACGATCTGCTGAATAGAGTGAACAGGCTACTGAGTACAGAATATGGATTAGAGTAAACGGAAGAAAGACGAAAGCAATAAAAAGGAGCAGAAATGAGAACAGCACCAAACTTAACATCATGTTTGATGGTCACCAAGTATATGAAGTTAAGAAATTCTGCTACATACGCAGAAAAAAAAACCATGACGGACAGAGCAAGAAGGACACCAAAAACAGACTAGCACTGGCAAAAAGGGCATTCCTGGAGGAGGGCAGTTTACTATTATCAAACAGGACTTAATCTGAGGAAGAAATTTCTGAGAATGCCCGTTTGGAGCACAGCATTGTATGGTATCGAGACATGGGCTGCAGAAAAACAGTAACAGAAGAGAATCGAAGCGTTTGAGATGTGCTGCTACAGAAGAATGTTGCAAATTATATAGTCCGATAAGGTAAGGAATGAGGAGGTTCTTTGCAGAATCAGAGAGGAAAGGAACACAGCATATCGAACATCTTGCATCATTTTACATTGTCGACAAACCTTACGAATATGCCTGTATATTATTCTTGTCAGCAAATTCGTAGCATGAGCGTTGAAGCTGATTGTGTGATAATTCTCGCCCCTGTAATTTCTTGCACTCTTGAGTTTGTATGGATGATATTTTTCCGAAAGTCAGATTGTATACCGTCAGACTCATACACTCTATACACCAACGCGGATAATCCTTTTATTGGCAATTCTCCCAATGATTTTTGAAATTTTGATGGAATGTTATCTATCCCTTCTACCTTACTTGATCTTGAGCCTTCCGAAGCTCTTTTAAATTCTAATACTGGATCCCCTATCTCTCCTCTATCGACTTCTGCTTCTTCTTTCGCCACATCACACGAATCTTCCCTCTCATAGAGGCCTTCATTGTACTCTTTCCACGTATCCGCTCTCTCCTCTGCATTTAGCAGTGGAAGTCCCATTGCAATCTTAATGTTAGCACCCTTGCTTTTAATTTCACCGAAAATGTTTTGACTTTTAGACTTTTGTATATGGTGAGACAGTCCTTCCGACAGTCATTTTTGTCTTCCTGGACTGCCCAGGACATTTTTGGTACTTCCTTCTTTCATAGTTCAAGTGAAATATTTCTTTCGTCACCCATGGTTTCTTCTTGATTATCTCCTTTGGACCTATGTTTTTCTTTCCAAATTCTCTGACTGCTCTTTTTAGAGACATTCGTTTCCCTTCCATTGCTCTGCGTACTGAACTATTGCTTAGCGTGGTATCTATAGCCTTAGAGAAATTGAAGCTTATCTCTTTCATTAGAAGTTCCATATCTCACTCCTGTGCGCATTGATTCTTCCTGACTAGTCTCTTAAACTTAAGTTTACTTTCATCATTACTAAATAGTGCTCTGAATCTATATCTGCTCCTGGGTACAGCTCATAGTCTAGTATCTGATTTCGAAATCGCTCCATGACCATGATGTAATCTAACTGAAATCTTGCCGTATCAAATGGCTCTGAGCACTATGGGACTTAACATCTATGGTCATCAGTCCCCTAGAACTTAGAACTACTTAAACCTTACTAACCTAAGGACAGCACACAACACCCAGTCATCACGAGGCAGAGAAAATCCCTGACCCCGCCGGGAATCGAACCCGGGAACCCGGGCGTGGGAAGCGAGAACGCTACCGCACGACCACGAGCTGCGGACCTTTACGTATCCCCTGGCCTGTCCCAAGTACACCTCCTCCTCTCGTGATTCTTGAACAGAGTATTCGCTATTACTGGCTGAAATTTATTGCAGAACTCAATTGGTCTTTCTCTTCTCTCATTCCTAGTACAAAGCCCATATTCTCCCGCACCCTTTCTTGTACTCCTGCCTCTACAACCGCATTCCAATCCCCCATGACTGTTAAATTTCCATCTCCATTTACGCACTGCATTACCCGTTCATTATCGTCAAATACTTTCTCTATCTCTTCATTTTCAGCTTGCGACGTCAGCACGTATGATATATTTGAAAAATCGTTGCCTTTGTTGGTTTTCTGTCGATTCTTATGAGAACAACCCTATCACTGAATCATTCACAGTAACAAACTCTCGGCCGTACTTTCCTATTCATAACGAATCCTACTCCCGTTATACCATTTTCTTCTGCTTTTGATATTACCCTGTACTCATCTGACCAGAAGGCCTTGTGTTTTTTCCATTGCACTTCGCTGGAGCCCTCTATATCTAGATTGAGCATTTCCCTTTTCAGATTTTCTGGCTTTCTTAGAACGTTATCCTTTCGTCGGTTGTCCCATCTTTTTCTTATAGCCACCTCCTCCTTGGAAATCCCCTGCCGGAGATACGAATGGGGTTCTATTCCGAAATCTTTTGCCAATGGAGAGACACAGGCCGCGTGCTCCGTGGATACACATTCGTCTCTTTTTTTTTGCCTTCTGCATCCTCATGCCGTTGGTCATTGCTGATTCTACTGCCTTTAGGAGCAGTTTCCAACCCTAATGGCAAGAGAGTGTCCTGAACCTCCGTCACCTCCTCCGACCTCTTCGACAAAACTGTTGGCATAATGAGTGAGACTTCTTATACCGGAAGTCTTCGGCCGCCAAAGGTGATGACTTGTATCCTGATTTTAAATGGCGGTGCGGTTCGAACCCGGGACCGAAGACGTTTTGATTACTAATCGCAGACACGATATCCCTACAAATATTTACATCCAAGTATTGGTATGAGTTGAGTAATTCGATTGAACGGTTGCGTCTCGTTGATACTGTGATCGTGGGCTACTATATTTCTTCGTTTTGTGGAGTAGAGAATTTTACATTTATGATCATTTCAAGCAGTTGTCAGTCTTTGCACCACTTTTAAATCATATCAGGGTCCAACTGATTACTTTTAAAGATTTTTCCGGCAGTGCTTCATTACAGATAATTGCATTATCTGGGAAAAATCTGAGGTTACTCTTAATTCTGTAGAGACGTTCATTAACGTAGAAGATTACCAGAAATTATCTCAAGCCATTTCCCTGGGGTACATCTGAAGTTGTTTCTACATCTACCGATGACTGCATCTGACGTAACAAGCTGTATCGTCCGTCCCAAAAAATCCTTGAGCCACTCACCAACTGCAGTTTTGCGATCGTACTTCCTAAAGCAAACACAGAATGGGTACTGAGGCAAAAGCGTCTCGGAAATAGAAAAATCATGGCATCTACGTGACCTCTTGTTCCAAGGCTTTCAGAATGTCATGTGAGTTGCTGTGCTGGTTGACATGGAAATATTTTTTCTGTTCCAGGTACCTCATTTACCTTTGATCTCACACTACGTTCCAAGATTCTACAACAGAGAGACATCAAAGATATTGAACGATAGTGTTGTGAATCACTTCCGTTATCCTTCTCGCAGATGACTGTGATCTCCGGTTTCTACCAGCTACTCGGAGCGATTTTTTGTTCCAGAAATCTACGGCACTTCATGGTTAAAAGATAGGCTAACTCAGAGGCAAATTCGGTGTAGACTATCATAGGAATTCCATCGGACGCGGGAGCTATGTTCAGTTATAGTGATTTCGGCAGCTTCTTTTCATCGATGACGTTAATCTCTATTTCACTCTAAACTGGATTGGTGCTAGAATTAAAACAGAGCTACAGTACTAGATTTTTCTGTGTGTAAAAACATTTGAGCAAGTTCATCATTTCTGTTTTTGTTTGCTACCATCTCGTTCAAGAGAGTGTGGACACTAGTTTTGGTACTACTGACAGATTTACCTATGGTCAGAATTTCTTTGGGTTTTGTGAGACATTATTCGATAATATTCTTCTCTGTCCCACGTACTGCCCTCTTACATCCAAGTGCGTTCCATTTAGCAATCTCTATAGCCCCACAGTTCGTTTTACTCCTGTAGTGCAGTAGCTTCTTTTTCTTTAGAAGGTTCTTTGCAGTAACTGTATACCATGGAGGGTCTTTCCCATCATGATCTGTTCTACTTTATATATATTTGTCAAATGGGTGATCAATTATTCTTCTAATCCTGAGACACAACTCTTCTACATGCTCCTCTCCTGAGCAGAATGTTTCGTGTTCCTTCTGGAGAAAGGTCACTACCGCCTCCGTATCTAGTTCTCTGTAAATATAAATCCTTCTATGTGTTTTAGTTGCCAATCATTCTTTGGTAATCATTGTTGTTACGGTTGCCTCATAGCCACGATACCATTTGTTAAGTGGGTATCCTCAAAGAGGTGAGGTGAATTTGTTGCTAATATATCTATCACATTTCAATCCTGAGTGTGATTCAGAACAGTCTGTTCTATGTATTTTTAAGATAATGCATTTAGAGATTTTTCGCAGGACTTCTGGAAACGCCTTCACACCAAAACTGTACTTTTCCCAATTGATGTTTGGATTATAGACTTCTCTGTCGATGACTTTGTGGTTGGGGAACTCACGCAATAGTGAACTTAGCTTTTCCCTAAACATTTCTATTACACTGAAAGTAATTTTGGTGGTTGCTATAAGAATCCATTTACAAGTTTATGCTGACCCTAGATACTGAGTGTTGTACATATCGTCTGGCATGAAGTTTCAGTTTATATGTCTGTGAATCTGGGTTTCTTGTCTGCTGCAACAAATACAGAACTTACCTTTACCATCAGCCTATTCTTTCGATACACACAGAATATTACCAAGCAAAAAGTCATTACTAACAATTTCAGGTGTTAACGAGCTTCGTGTGCTTAGTATTTCGTGAGCTGCTTTTTAGAAGGGCTTCAAACATCGGCACTTTTTGCGCATGCTTCGGCAGTTAATCACTAGGATTTTCATACTTTCGCTTGTGCGAGGCATATCTTTGGAGCTTCTAGAGACATTTTCGGATCCATTGCAGCTCTCATATTTAGGCTGGACGATAGTTTACATAATCTAAAAACCCTTTTGTGCACTCCATACACAGTAAGCTACCAAGGCAAAAGTCTCTGATGTGTACGCATGTCCAAAATATTTTGAAGATTATTATAATTTCCGTTCTGGTGTCCATTATTCTGTCTACTGTTCGAATTATGTGCCTTGAATTTCAACGTCTGTTCAAGTATCTCATTAAAAGCTAAAAACTGGTCAATGGAATTTGTCGGACTGTGGGCAAGTTCCCATAGTAAAAATTCTGGTAGTCGTCTCTTGAGCGTCGCAGTCTCCGTCAACACTCCCAGTCGACGATTTATGTGTGTCAAGTGAGATAGTTTACGCACACAAAAATCCCGCATCGACCCACTTCCGCGTCAGAAACATGGTTCGTTTAAGAATACATTATGAAGTCGCGTTTGCTTTGCTTCACTCCACAATTTATTCAGGAAGTAATTCTCAGACACTTCAAAGATATGAAATGAAGCATTCATTAAATTTGCCGATGGTCGTGCATTGCCCTCAAGATGTCTTTTCGCGAATTTAATTTTTTTCCTCTTCCGATATTCCTCTCACAAAACCATCTCTTCGCGCAGGAAGAAAGTCAACTGGGTTTTATTTCCCATCATCTCCAAAACACTTTGTCGTTCCTGAATTACCCCGCGGGACATCCATCACAATAGCAGCCTGAGTCACCGCTAAAGCATTGAATTCGGCCCGTACATTTTTAATCTGCTGTTCCCACTGCAAAACTTCGTTGGTAATCTCTGCTTCCAACTCTGTCTCTTTTACACCACCTTTTTTTTCACGCTCTACCACTCCACCACACAAATTATAATACACTCAGTGGTCACTGCCTCAAGTGCATTTTGTCTAAGAACGTAATTCTTAACATCGCACCCAGTTCGTCCTGTATCTTTTCCAACCTGTCTCCGAAATCTTTTTCCACTGTGTCCACTCTGGTTTTACGCAGGCAACCTCCTCAGAAACTCTTCCTACATCTGCCCTTACAGCTTCTAATTTCGAGTCAATCATTGTTTCTATATCTGGTTCAATTTTCTTCACGTCAGCATTTACCGCTTCTGATGCACTTGTCCCTACTGAAACTAACTCTCTTTTTATTGAACCTATCTATGTACCCAGAATTTCCCATTGAATCAACCGCAATTACATCTTCCTTCTCTGATTTCGCACTATTTGCCCCACTAATATCGTCCCTATCACCACGTTCAGATTTGGACTACCCGGCTCGGTAACATCGTCCGAACCACACATGACGGGTGGTAGTTTAATCGTTGGAAGCTGCATTACTGACGGTAACCCTGCGGGATCTCACATATTACGGCTATCGGCGGCAGTCCTCGTCTTACCGGTCATGCTGGCTGCTTCTGCAGTGCTTGTGTCGATGTTAACAAACTCGCAGTCGCCGCCAGTGGCTCGCATTGCCGCGGCCGTCACTGCCGTTATGCTGCTGTCGAGGTCTCCGCTGCTGCTGGTCGCCGCAGACTCGAACTCAGCATGGCTCTGCGCAGCCTGCTTCCTCTTTCTTAAAGTTCCGCGGCGAACTTCCCCACTCATAGTTTTAGCTACCGATTCTAAGGCACACAACTGGTGAAAAATCTTATGCTCAGACCCCCAACGCAAGCTGCTTATCATACAGTAGATTTGGGACCTGGCTCAAAAAATTTAATAAAGTTTGATTGAATTCTCATGGTTGGGATTCACATTCATATAATATTTCTTAAAAGACATCATAGTTGACGTTGATTGTATAAAATATTTATTATTGCGATTACAATTTCGGCCTCATGGCCATTTTCAAGTAACACTGCAAAAGCTACCTAAACACAAAAAATACAAAAGTGAAGCACAGGGTGCATATATATAACAAACATTTCATTAAGATAGTAGCGCAATTATAAAAAATAGTTGAGAACTGACATGAGTACATGTCGTCGTCAAAATGCAGCCTTTTGACTGTGAGAGTCCAACAAGATCCGATGAGTAAGACACTTATTACATCGTAATATGTCATTAAATATGTACTGAACTGTCAATGTTACCATCTTTCTAATAGTGTATCACACATACAAGCTCAGGTGCACTGACAACATGTGGAGCTAAGTTCGTTGGTGCGAAAATACATTTACTAAAGATACTGCCTGTGCACGTAGCAAAGATAGTGCACACCAAGGATACAATTTATAAGCTTTATATCGTAAAGTATTTTTATCTGTCGACATCATACAGCTTTCTAAAAAGTGCTATGATTGTAAGGGGCAGTAGGATAGGATGGAAATATTTATTTATAACATAATAGAGGATAATACATGTGTTATCTGTTAATAAACTCTCTCATTGACTTAAGTGCTCGTAAATGAGATGAAGACAGAGCTCTGATATATAATACTTTGTATGTGTATACATTTTAATCAAACTCAATGCCCCCATGACTACTCAGGATCTCATCGCTACACTCCGCACGAAACGCAACACCGCTCCTGGTCACAATCGTGTCACCTACCGCCACCTCCATGCAGCTCCTGCGTCCTTCCTCTCCACCCTGGCCAGGCTCAACAATGTAGTCCTGTACACCGGCTACTACCCCGACCTGTGGAAAACCTCTCGCATCCTGATGTTCCTCAAACCCGACAAACCGCCGTCCGCTGTCTCCTCCTACCGTCCCATCAGCCTTACCTCGGTCTTCAGCAAGGTCCTGGAATCCATCCTTACCCGACGCATCCACCAGCATCTCCGCCAGCACCGCCTCCTTCCCGTTACCCAGTGGGGCTTTCGGCCGTCCTTCTCTACCGATGACCTTCTCCTTCACCTCAGTCATCTCCTCTCTGAACAACTTCATTCCCGTCGCTCCGCTATCTTCCTCTCCCTTGACCTCGAACGCGCCCATGACCGTGTGAGGCATTCCGGTCTCCTCTTCAAGCTCCAAACCTTCGCCCTTCCTATTAACTACGTCCGTCTGATCGGGTCCTTTCTTTCCCTACGTCCTTCCTACGTCACCATCCATAACACGGATTCCTACACCTTCTTCCCCTGCGCCGGTGTGCCCCAAGGTTCCGTCCTCTCCCCTCTTCTGTGTCTTTTGAATACGGCGGACATGCCGCCACCTTCACCCCCCATCCACCTTCTCCAGTACGCCGATGACACCGCCTTCCTTGCCCTCGCCCCCACCCTGCAGCGCTCCCAACACCTTCTCCAATCCCATCTTGACCGATTCACCACTTGGTGCAAACAGTGGTTGCTTAAGGTCAATCCTTCCAAAACCCAGGCGATCATTGTGGGCAAAACCACCCCTTCCTTCCGCCTCCTCGATTCCCCCACCCTTAAGTACCTTGGCGTCACCCTCTACCGTCGCCTCTCCTGGACCCCTCATCTCCGGACAATCCAAGCCAAGGCACGCTCCCAGATCCGTCTCCTCAAGCTCCTTTCTGGCCGTCTGGACTCCACCATTCTCCACACCTATAAATCTCTCATTCGCCCTATGCTATGCCCATCCTGCCTGGACTCCACCCCTCCTACGTTTACAAATCCTTCAAATCCTTGAACGTCATGCTCTCCGCCTCGCCTATCGTATCTGTCTCCCCTCCCCCATGCGGATCCTATATGATCTTATTCCGTTCCCCCACCTCCTCCTCTTCCTCAAATGGATACGGATCCTATACACCTCCCATAAACTAGATCCCCCTCACTCGCTTGCCTCTCCCATCCTCTCCCGCCCCCGTCCGCTGCCGCACCTGTATTTCCACGTCCCACCTGCTCTCCATCTCTCCACTCTCCATACCCTCTCCCAAGGTGGCTTCCGCCAGCTCCCCCTCCCTGATGATGCCCTCCTCCCCTCCATCTACCCCTCCTACCAACTTTGATACTCCCTCCCTCTTCCTGTGTTTGTTCCTATGGGCACCCTCTCTCCCTTCTCTCTCCTTTCCCTCCCTCCTCCCTCTCTCCCCCCTCCTCCCCCGGGCGTCCCCTACCCCCTTACCTTCATCCCTCCCCCCATTCCCTCTGCCCTTGGCATCTTTGCTCTCCCCTCTCCCTCCCCCTCCACCCTCTTCCCCTCATGGCACGTCACCGGACTCGCACACGCTAAGTGGATATTCGCGCGCCGGAGACCATCGCCATCAGTTTCTCGTATGTGTGCCATCATGTTTGTGTTTAGTGTTCTTCACCGTCACGCTTCTTTGTTCAACTGTGCCGTCGAAGTCGTCAGTGTTTGTGCGCCGTGCCGACAGTTTTTAGTGTTTTTTTCGTCGAGTGTGAAGGGCTTCGTGTTATTTGTTTCTGTGTCTACAGTTTTTTTTCCTCCGGCTTTGTATTGTATCTTCTGTGTCTCCTTTGTATTTTCATTGTACAACTTGAGGCTGAAGAGCAGCGTAATATGCTACTGCCAGCCCACCTTATGTAAGGTGTTTAAATAACAATAAAGGAAAAAAAGGTATACTTTTACGAATATGAATGGCGTAAAGCGCTCGGCAGCAAACCAATGTGCAGCACCACAAATTGGGACAAAACATCACAATACCTCTGCACAAATACAGGATGCATCCTTCAACCAGGCACTATTATAGCAAACACGACTAAGTAAATATGTATACTATTCCATCAAAATTGCTTAAAATATTTTCGATAAATGTCTAAAATAACTATACAGTTCTACGAATCACTGTTGAAGTAGACTGATACAATAAATCACATTCTTCCGATACAATGAAATGTCGAGGCTACATTTCATTTATAAAATATACAAAAATAAAATACATTGGAGCATGATTTTCTTCCCTCGTTATAGTCCATAAACGTTTCTTTACAGTCAAATACGCCAGGATTACTGATAAAATTTGTTACTTATGATTTAAGACAAAACTGGTCAGATACATCACAAAAAATTGGCGATCTTTATTTAACATCATATTACGATGTCACAAGTGTACTCATCGGATCTTGTGGGACTCTCACAGTGAAAAGGCGCATTCTGACGACGACATGCACTCATGTCAGACAGTCTTACATTCTGACAGAATGCAAGTAATGTACATTTCTCACCAATTTTTATAATGCGCTACTATCTTAATGAAATGTTTGCTTAATTACATATACTCACTGTGCTTCACTTTTGTATTTTTTGTGTTTAGGTATTTTGCGGTGTTACTTGAAAATAGCCATAAGGCCGAAATTGCAATCGTAATAATAAATATTTTATACAGTCAACGGCAACTATGATGTCTTTTAAGAAATATTGGAAAGTGTTAGAATTACGGTTGCAGTTCTAAAGGGATTAGACTTATATCCCGCACGAGAAAACTCCAATTGCGGCGGTATATAACGGTTGCTGCTGCTGAGTTTCTCTTCCTAAACAGCATCCCATAAGAGGAAACCAGTTGCCAGTTGCGACTTTTACTCAAACAGTCGAGACACGCATGTCTGCTTTCATGCTCCGGTGCTAACTGGCTGCAATTAATAATCTGTAGCTGTAATCCTGCAGCCAAATAGTTTATGCATCAGCTAGAATTGCGAATTAATAAAAATGCTCAGAGATATGAAACAGAAGATAAGTGAATAACTTAATAAAAGGGGTGCTATTATAACGTCTGTAATTGATGCAGACGACAGAGAATTATGCTGAGTAATGTTTGTTCAAGAAAGGATATCACAAACAGATGGGAACTGGCATTACGATATTCAGTTATAATACAGACAAAAATACCCTTACAAATGCAGTAAAGTTACGTTGACAGCGTTACAAGAATGGTAGCAAAATCCGCACACTAAATGGTCTCCAGATATGCGCGAAAAACTAAGTCCATTTCATAGAAAATGTAAGAAATTGTCACCAGCTCAAACTTGTTCAGTGTTCAGCCTGATGATTCACAAATTAGCACACACGATACAAAGAATAACTACTATATCTATTCTCAGTTCCTTAAATCAAGCAGAAATAGAGCCCTACTCTGGAGCACATTCAGACCTCTGGAAATACAAAGGTCCTTCAGAAATTGTAGTGTGGTAGAGGCCGTTCTCCGCCCAGGATCAAACACTTATACAACCGAATCACGCACGTGACTCTAGGGTTTCTGCCTTCTCAAAGAATTCGACATAAAGTGTTCCGAATCGCACCTTGAGCCCTTCACTCGAAAAGTTCCAGTCTCCACTTCACTCCCATAGTGTTTCGCTGCAGTCTGCTGTGACTTGGCGGAAGACCGCCCGCACCGAAAATACATCGTCTGTAAGCTCTACAGACTTGTTTTATCATGACCACTTTGCGGCACTAAACAATTAAAACAACAATTAAATAAAAGAAACATTGTCAACTTTCGGTTACATTCAGCTCATTTACAATAAATATCAGTAACAGTTGGTTCATAAATAAATAAGCCAGTGTTCTTTCGCAAGTGCGCTCACGTTAAATGACAACAAATCGTCGTTAAATATTATTTAAACAATTATTTGCACCTTCTAGATTGAAACGTCATTTGGTTCTCTTTTTAATTGTGGTGTCCACTAACACGTGCTGCTGACCGCTTTTAAATTAGCACAGTTTTTAGTTTTTTAATAGCGGTCGCAGTCAAGATTTAAACAACGTTACTGACACAATAGTAAACTATTCATTAAAGAAAAACGCAACAATGACCAAATATGAGGTATGTATGTATGTATTGAACTGTAGAAACGACGGAGAGGCTTCGTCCCCGCCGTAACCCTCAAAGGTACACAACCCCACAAGAGGACACAGCAGTCCACGCACCCCACCGCAGCCCCAAACGGAACCCAGGGTTATTGTGCGGACCCCCCCGCCCTCCCCTGGAACGTCTCATTGCAAACGAGTGTAGCCCAAATGTTTGCGTGGTTGAGTAATTATGGTGTACGAGTACGTGGAGACAGTGTTTGCGCAGCAATCGCCGACATAGTGTAACTGAGGCGGACTAAGGGGAACCAGCCCGCATTCGCCGCGGCAGATGGAAAACCGCCTTAAGAACCCTCCACAGGCTGGCCGGCACACCGGAACTCGACACAAGCCCGCCGGGCAGATTGTTGCCGGGGACCGACACGCCCTCCCGCTCGGGAAGCAGTCAGTTACACCGCACGGCTAGATGGGCGGGCCACATATGAGGTACTGATGCTGTGTTCATTTGCTGTGTAAATGTGGTGAAGACAATGTTCTAACAAATATTTGCATAATGAAAATGATACAAAAGGCTCTGCAGTCAATAAATAAAATACACTCCTGGAAATGGAAAGAAGAACACATTGACACCGGTGTGTCAGACCCACCATACTTGCTCCGGACACTGCGAGAGGGCTGTACAAGCAATGATCACACGCACGGCACAGCGGACACACCAGGAACCGCGGTGTTGGCCGTCGAATGGCGCTAGCTGCGCAGCATTTGTGCACCGCCGCCGTCAGTGTCAGCCAGTTTGCCGTGGCATACGGAGCTCCATCGCAGTCTTTAACACTGGTAGCATGCCGCGACAGCGTGGACGTGAACCGTATGTGCAGTTGACGGACTTTGAGCGAGGGCGTATAGTGGGCATGCGGGAGGCCTGGTGGACGTACCGCCGAATTGCTCAACACGTGGGGCGTGAGGTCTCCACAGTACATCGATGTTGTCGCCAGTGGTCGGCGGAAGGTGCACGTGTCCGTCGACCTGGGACCGGACCGCAGCGACGCACGGATGCACGCCAAGACCGTAGGATCCTACGCAGTGCCGTAGGGGACCGCACCGCCACTTCCCAGCAAATTAGGGACACTGTTGCTCCTGGGGTATCGGCGAGGACCATTCGCAACCGTCTCCATGAAGCTGGACTACGGTCCCGCACACCGTTAGGCCGTCTTCCGCTCACGCCCCAACATCGTGCAGCCCGCCTCCAGTGGTGTCGCGACAGGCGTGAATGGAGGGACGAATGGAGACGTGTCGTCTTCAGCGATGAGAGTCGCTTCTGCCTTGGTGCCAATGATGGTCGTATGCGTGTTTGGCGCCGTGCAGGTGAGCGCCACAATCAGGACTGCATACGACCGAGGCACACAGGGCCAACACCCGGCATCATGGTGTGGGGAGCGATCTCCTACACTGACCGTACACCACTGGTGATCGTCGAGGGGACACTGAATAGTGCACGGTACATCCAAACCGTCATCGAACCCATCGTTCTACCATTCCTAGACCGGCAAGGTAACTTGCTGTTCCAACAGGACAATGCACGTCCGCATGTATCCCGTGCCACCCAACGTGCTCTAGAAGGTGTAAGTCAACTACCCTGGCCAACAAGATCTCCGGGTCTGTCTCCCATTGAGCATGTTTGGGACTGGATGAAGCGTCGTCTCACGCGGTCTGCACGTCCAGCACGAACGCTGGTCCAACTGAGGCGCCAGGTGGAAATGGCATGGCAAGCCGTTCCACAGGACTACATCCAGCATCTCTGCGATCGTCTCCACGGGAGAATAGCAGCCTGTATTGCTGCGAAAGGTGGATATACACTGTACTAGTGCCGACATTGTGCATGCTCTGTTGCCTGTGTCTATGTGCCTGTGGTTCTGTCAGTGTGATCATGTGATGTATCTGATCCCAGGAATGTGTCAATAAAGTTTCCCCTTCCTGGGACAATGAATTCACGGTGTTCTTATTTCAATTTCCAGGAGTGTAGATAAAGGTATGCAGTGCTATCATCTGAGATATCGTTTGTTGAATTCGCGTGAGGCGATTAAAAGTTGTTAATTGGGAGGATCGTTGTGAAAATGTTTATTTTCTGTAAGATACTAACTACTTGTTTTAATGATATTGAGATATTCTTGCGTCACTGGGTGCGTCTCATTTTTCTGCGATCGCAAATGTAGCCAGATTTGTGTTACTATTTGATGTGAGTTATTGTCGAATTTCAAAGAGCTGTAACTTGACCGTCTTTAGGGGTTTCTGAGACTCAGCCATTTCCTGTCTGTCTGTTGCCCAAGGGCCGTGCAAGCCACAGCCGTCCAAATTCTCAGCGTTGGATGTACCTGTAGCTGGTGACGCTGCTCGTCTCTGCACACAGATGACTGGAAACGGTCAAGTAACCAGCGTGGCCACGCCGCGCTCTGTGTCCTGGGACCGCTAGTGTTCAGCCGTACAACAAATCCGTATTACCCTGTACCAATACTGATCAACCGATTAGCTCGCCTAAATAACGCGTAATGTTGCGAGAGGTGGAAGGAAACACGGAAGGTAATTAGGGATGAGACTCTTTCATTCACATTCTGTATCCCGTTTTCAACAGATATAGCTAGTATATCACCAGACGTTAGCGCAATAACTGATTCCTTGATTAAAATCATTGTTACTCAATCAACACGAAGAGTCCTACATTGCTTATGCTGTTGGCAAGTGTAGGTTAAATTTCAGGTCCAGATGATACAAAAAACTGAAATTTGATGTTCAAATAATAAACTTTCTTTTTTTTAGTCTTCAAGCCCAGACAGAGTAAGTTACAGAACAGAATATATCATTTCGCTAGATTTCTAGTTTACATGTGGCTGACGTTCTGATAATGGTATCTTCTTGTGACACGAGCTAGAAGTTCTTGGTAAGTCTATTTGACGGTTTTACATCAGAGGATAAATAGCAAAAATATAATGAGAGATTGTGTAAAATCCAATGGCGTCCATACTTCTTGCAGAGTACTCAGTTTTGAAGGCAATTTGCGATTCTCAAACTGCCAGTAGGAACAATTTACTACTCATGTTGTTACACTGTTCGCTCTTCTTATTTGCTATGAATTATTCTTTTTAGCACTGTTGTATTATCTAAAATAAATTTAGCCGGCTGCTCATTCTTCTTGGAGGCTGGCTTTGTTCTGGATTTGTCCAAACTTCCAAACGTTCAAATTTGTGTTAATTCTTAAGGGACCAAACTGCTGAAGGTAATTCCCTAGACTTACACACTGCTTAAACTAACTTAACCTAACGTCTGCTACGAACAACACACACACACACACATCCATGCCGAGGGAGAACTAGAACCTCCGGTCGCAGGGGCCGCACAATCCGTCACATGGCGCCCTAAACCGCGCGGCCACTCCGCGGCGCTCAAACTTCCAGAAATAGTTTAGCATTAAACCGATGTCACGGAGAGCCGACAATGCAACACACCTGCCTTGTGAGCGCATGTGATAACTTTCTGTAACATCCATAACTAAACAGACTCTTACCTGTATTATAAAATACTTAATGCGCCAAAAGAGCACAGATATTACCTGCCTCTTCATTTCAACTGTTAAAATTTATATTATGTTAGTTGAACTTAATATATGTGACTCCTTGTGAACATAGATTTGTAATATAACAAAGAACACAGAAACGAGAATTGTTAAAGATGGATTACAAATGGTGTGACAATGCTGACCTAACCTGAAAAAATTAGAAGAGAGACTCTTCCACTACCCCTACTACATGGTCTCGAACAGATTTTTGTTGATTTAATGCGTTCTTCAAAGTGAAAGAACGTCAAGCGTTTGTATCTAGCATCGGCATATGATTGCATAAATTGGTTGGCCAAGGTTCCGGACTCTCTTTCAATTCACGCCATTAAGTCTCTTCAGAGTGTAGCAATGTCGATCACTGTGGATCGATCTTCCGCTGGCCTTGCGAGGAGTTTCATTTGGTGTCTTCGCTAACAACCGTTTTGCTATTGGTGCAGTTTGCGTACTAGCTTTCATCTTACACTTATTTCAAGTAACCCCTATTTCACTAACAATGTTCAATCAGTGTGAGGTTTCCCATTTGGTTGAACCAAATCTCCGGTTTTGAGCGTATGTGTAATGCAGAGCGTAGAGCTGTGTGTGTGTGTGTCAACTCCTAAAGGACCAAACTGCTGAGGTCATCGGTCCCTAGATTTACATACTATTTAAACTAACTTATGCTAAGAACAAAACACACACCAATGCCCGATGGAGGACTCGAATCTCCGGCGGGAGGGGATGCGCCGTCCGTGACATGAAGAGCTGTGGTTACTAACTTGTTTCAGAGCAGGAACATAAGTCTGTCTCACTATATGAATGATCGCCTTTCCCATCTGAGAACCGTACTGTCGCCGGGATCACAGGCTTTTCTATTGTGTCTAACCGTCTAGCAGTAATAAGGTAGTGTTTTTCACCTTCCTTTGATCACTTGTGTAAGGATGTTGTACATGTCGTGCTATTACAGTTTAAGATAAAAATATTTCATATATACAAGCATTTGCACACTTACTTATATTGCTTACCAAGTATGGGGCATGTAGTCGGCCATGGCCGTACAGTAGGAATCACGGCGACATTTGTGCGGAATAATTTAGGGAAATCACGAGAAACCTAAATTAGGGTTGGCCGTTTGGCATTAGAGGTTGAATCTCCTGAATAAAAGGCCAGTCTGCTAATAACTGCTAATAACATTGCAGCCATATTCGTCTTATCTCTGTTGTGCAATACTATTTTGTGTATGCATTCTTCCAGACCTATTACTTTATAATGCAAAAATCTAGTTCTGCACTGCTCATTCATTTCTCAATACCGGCCGCTGCACACATGTATTAAACACACACTCTCAGTGAAGCCAGGGTAAACACAGAGATACCCGACTTCAATTTTGTGTACCGCAACTTCCTATTTGTTTGCTTGTTGAAATGAGTCAGCATCCTTTCATAAATGAGCGAGATGTTGAGGTAAGAAAGAGGATAAGGCATTAATATTATCCATTGCAGCATTTTCCAGGGAAAAGAACTGTGATGTTAATTTGTTTTGTGAAGTGACAGTGATGTTTTACAATAATTCACTTGTGCTACATTTTGACCAAACTCCTACTCAATTGTCTAAGTAATCCTTCACTGTCTATAACGTTTTGCGTAACAAATACTTTTTTAACTGTCTTTTTGAATAAGTTCGTTTTAGAAACTGTGGTGTCACCGCCAGACACCACACTTGCTAGGTGGTAGCCTTTAAATCGGCCGCGGTCCATTAGTATACGTCGGACCCGCGTGTCGCCACTGTCAGTAATTGCAGACCGAGCGCCACCACACGGCAGGTCTAGAGAGACGTCCTGGCACTCGCCCCAGTTGTACAGCCGACGTTCGTAGCAATGGTTCACTGACAAATACGCTCTCATTTGCCGAGACGGTAGTTAGCATAGCCTTCAGCCACATTTGCTACGACCTAGCAAGGCGCCGTATTCAATTGATATTGAGATTCTATTAATGTATCATCAAGAGCGATGTTCTACAAATGTGGATTAAAGTTGAGTATTCCAGAAGCTACGTACTTTTCTTTATAGCATTCATTACGTATCCTGTTTCAGACCTCACGCCAGCCTGCGTGAGTTTAAGCGCGTGCCTTTCGGCTTCCTCTCATTGTGTCTAGGCTGTCTTCTCTAGACACAACACATTTTGGCGACGAGTCTCAGAAGAGGATTTAGCGTTCGTATTGCCCTAATTTACTTGTGTCATGGCTTCGCCACAATCTCCAGATGTACTGTCCGAATTTTATCGCTTACAGAATCAGCAGACGCAGACGTTATTGGATGCCCTTGGACAGTTCGTCCAGGGTCAACGTGCAATGCAAAACGATGTGGCAGCTGCCGCTTCACCGCTCACGCAGCCACAACACGCAGTTGCACCACCTTTTCGGCATTTTGATACGGCCATGGAAAGCTGGACGGAGTGGTCACGCCAATTTGGATTCCATCTCGCCGCCTACAGAATTCAAGGTAATGAGCGGCAGCCTCACTTATTGTCATGTGTCGGCGTCCAGACGTACCGTGTGATAGTGAAATTGTTTCCCCGCCGCGACGTAGCAACTCTGTACTACGAAGAAATTTTGTCTGCATTGGATGCATATTTCAAGGAATCAGTCAACGTAGTTGCAAAAAGGTATACGTTCTATCGTACAAAACGTACGGCCGGTCAAACTAATCGGGAGTGGGTTGCAACTTTGCAAGGCCTTACTAGGGATTGTGCTTTTGAGTGTGAATGTGGACTCCCTTATTCAGATACTATGGTACGTGATGCAATTGCACAGAACATTTCTGATGTTCGTATACGGGAGCAAATTTTGAAACTAGTCAATCCCTCCCTTCAACAAGTGATAGACATATTGGATAGGCAAGACACACTTGACTTTGCTCAGCAATCATTTGCAACTTCGCCGGCCGTGTGTCACATTAACCGGCCCGCCGGGCACGCTGCACGGAACAGTAAACAGCCCTCGCGCTCGTCCGCGCAGCTGCAGCCAAGCCCTCCGCTATGTTTACCGCGCAAGCAAGCAAATGCAGTGAAATCATGCCCGCGGTGTGCTACTACACATTCACGTGAGAATTGCCCGTCACGCCAAGCTATTTGCTTTTTCTGTACTAAAAAAGGACATGTTCAGAGTGTTTGCGAGAAAAAGCTCAGATCGGACACTAACAAACATTCCAGGCCCTTTGCTTCGCGCCGGAATCGAACGAAGAATACTCAGGCCCGTGAACCTTCGCCCATGGACATTCATGTAGTTCAATCCACTCCGCTCAGTGCTAATCCCTCTAACAGTGACTGTGTTCGTCCCACAAAAAGTGTGCGTCGACGTCGCCGGAAATCACGTCAATTAGCAAGTGATTCTGTACCAGTGTCTGTTCACGTTGCACGAGACAGTCGCTCTTGTCGTCAGCAGGACAATAAACTTCTTGTAGACTTGGACATTCTTGGCCGCGTGATACCAAAAAAATTTTACAAATGGCTCTGAGCACTATGGGACTTAACAGCTATGGTCATCAGTCCCCTAGAACTTAGAACTACTTAAACCTAACTAACCTAAGGACATCACACAACACCCAGCCATCACGAGGCAGAGAAAATCCCTGACCCCGCCGGGAATCGAACCCGGGAACCCGGGCGTGGGAAGCGAGAACGCTACCGCACGACCACGAGATGCGGGCACGCGTGATACCATTCCAGCCTCGATACCGGAGCTGCAGTTTCACTGATCAATCAAGACACGTACAAACAGCTGGGCTCACCTCCGTTGCGTGCTGCAAATGTTAAGCTCAGTAGTTATTCCGGACAGCATATCCCTGTGTTAGGACAGTGCAGCCTTCTTGCAACATACAAGGGACAAACAAAACTTGTGTCTTTTTACGTCCTTCGTTCTTCTTCTGCTGTGAACTTGTTTGGTTTAGATTTATTTCAGTTGTTTAACTTGTCTATAGTAAATCAGGTTCTATCAGTGAACCAGACGGTGCCTTCAGCCAGTGTTTCTAGACTACGTGAAGAATTTGCAGACATTTTTGCACCGGGCCTCGGTTGCGCTACGAACTATAAAGCACGTTTGGAACTGAAAGTGAACACGCAACCGAAATTTTTCAGAGCGCGCAATGTTCCCCATGCATTGCGTGATGAGGTCGCAAGAACATTACACGAATTGGAATCACAAGGTGTAATTGAACGTGTGCGGCTTCTCTCTGGGCATCACCCTTAGTAATTTTGCCACAACCTTCTGGAAAATTGAGACTTTGTGTGTACTTCAAGGCAACAGTGAATCCACAATTAGTGATTGCAACTTATCCTTTACCCCGCCCAGAAGATCTTTTTGACAACCTGTGCCCGGGTAAATATTTTTCGAAGTTGGACCTAGCAGATGCGTACTTGCAAATACCAGTGGACGAAGAATCCCAGCGCGTTTTGGTGGTTAACATGCATCTTGGTTTGTATCAATTCAAAAGACTGCCATTCGGGTGCGCATCCGCCCCTGCATTGTTTCGGCAATATCTGCAAACTGTTTGTGCGTCGGTCCCTACTGCAGCAAACTATCTGGACGATATAGTGATCTCCGGAAAGACGGAAGGAGAACATTTAGCCAATCTCAGAACATTATTTCAGGTTTTGCGACAAAATGGTCTTCGCTTGCGGATGGACAAATGTGTGTTTTTTGCTCGTGACTTACCATATTTGGGACATGTGATCAATGCACAAGGCATCAATCCGAGTGCAGAGCACCTCCGTGCCATACAGGACTTGCCTTCGCCGCAGAATTTGAAGCAGCTACAGAGTGTGCTGGGAAAAATAGATTACTATAATCAATATGTGCGCAAAGCCTCTTCCATTTCAGCTCCGCTTCATCGCTTACGCCGTAAAGGTGTTCAGTTCGTCTGGACGACGGGATGCGAACGCGCCTTTCGCCAGTTGAAATCGGCGTTGCTTTCAAATACTTGCCTTACGCCATTCGATCCCCAGAAACCCCTTTTGTTGATGGTCGATGCATCGGATTTCGGGATCGGTGCTGTGTTTGCGCACAAAGATGGATCGCATGATCGCCCTATTGCCTTTGCGTCCAAAATACTCTCGTCTGTGCAACGAAATTATTCACGGATAAAGAAGCCTTGGCTCTCGTATTTGGTGTTACTAAGTTTCACGATTTCTTGTATGGTCGTCACTTTACCATCATCACAGACCACAAACCTTTGACATTGCTTTTTCAGCCGAACAAGCCTGTACCTCCACGTACAGCGCAGAAATTCATTCGCTGGTCTATTTTCCTCTCGCAGTACCGCTGCGATATCTTGTATCGGTCCACTGCTAAGCACGGAAACGCCGATGCGTTGTCCCGTTTGCCTGTTGCTGAGGATAGAGCGTTCGATTCTTCCGAACTTGCTTGCATGTTTATTGATGCGGAAACCAATGACGTGGTCGAATTGTTTCCGATTGATTTTCGTCGTGTAGCTACAGCCACAGCTGCTGACCCTTCCCTTGCTACCGTTTTGCGTTTTGTTGCTACGCAATGGCCCTTGTCAGTCACGGATCGAGGATCCGTTGGTTCGCCGATTTTTTGTTCACAAGGAGAGACTTTTCGTTCGACGTGGTGTTTTGCTGTTGCGTTCTGATAATGATCAGTCCCGGGTCGTGGTCCCACGTTCGATACAGTCCTCTGTCTTACGGCTTCTCCACCAAGGACATTGGGGTATAGTGCGAACGAAACAACTTGCTCGTCAGCACTGTACTTGGTTCGGAATCGATGCTGCGATTACGAATATGTGCTCTTCTTGCATGGCGTGTGCCGAACAACAATCCGCACCACCGCGGAATTTCTTTGCATGGCCGGAAGCCACTTCCCCTTGGCAACGCTTACACATCGATTTTGCTGGTCCATTTTGGAATGCTCGATGGTTGGTTGTTGTAGATACCTTCAGTAATTTTCCCTTTGTTGTCAGGATGTCTTCCACGACGTCATCTGCCACCATCCAAGCGTTATCTGCTATCTTTTGCATTGAAGATCTTCCGCAGACTATTGTTTCCGACAATGGCCCACAATTCATGTCCGCAGAATTTCAGTCATTCTGCAAGGCCGATGGTATTCAACATCTGCCATCCGCGCCGTTTTCGCCTCAGTCAAACGGTGCCGCTGAACGATTGGTCCGGACTTTCAAGTCCCAGATGTTGAAAGAGTCACATTCTCGGGAGGACGCGTTATTGCTCTTTTTTCTTCGTATCGCTCTCAGCCCCGTGACGGTCGCTCGCCGGCTGAGTTGCTCCACGGTCGTCCTTATCGAACCTTGATGTCTTTGCTGCATCCGCCGCATCAGGTTCCTGTGCAGCGGCAGCCACCTGCTTTTGTTCCAGGCGACGTTGTATTCTATCGCAACTATCGAGGTTCACGGCGTTGGCTCGCAGGGCGCATTCTTCGCTGCCTCGGCCGCGCTATGTATCTGGTTTTGGGGGCCTCTGGTGAAGTGCGTCGGCATCTCAATCAGCTGCGCCTCTGTCGTCGCACGGGTTCTGCCGCTCCCCGTCTGCTTTCAGCGATGGTGCCGTCCGGTCAGCCCCGGGACCCATCTACTGGCTCGCCTCATCCCCAGGTGTTACCGACGCTGCCTTCCATTTTGCCCCATGGCGACGCGCCGCTGCCGCCGCCGTCTGTTCTCCCGCCGGCGCCGCCCGCAGTGGACGCTTCGCTGCAGCCGCCAAGCGCCTCCCTGGGTCACGCGCCGCCGATCGCTTCCCGTGACCAGCTGTCCTCCGACATGGAACTGTTGCCCGCTCCGGTCCAGATGTCGTCTTCGCCCGTCGGGTACCCCGACGCGATGGAGGTCGACCCTTCGGCCCCTCCTGTCTCTTTACGGGCGCATACACCGCATGTTGGCGTGCACCCTGGACTAGGTTTTCAGGCGTTTCCTCGCTCCCCTCGGACCGAATGGCAGGGTGCGGGTGGCACAGCCTCGCCTGTTGTTAGGCTCCCCACCTCGTCGCATACGTCAACATGGGGTCCTCCCCACAGCGGGCGGAAGCCTTATAACACAACCGTTCGTCGATTTGCGGGGGAGGAATGTGGTGTCACCGCCAGACACCACACTTGCTAGGTGGTAGCCTTTAAATCGGCCGTGGTCCATTAGTATACGTCGGACCCGCGTGTCGCCACTGTCAGTAATTGCAGACCGAGCGCCACCACACGGCAGGTCTAGAGAGACGTCCTGGCACTCACCCCAGTTGTACAGCCGACGTTCATAGCAATGGTTCACTGACAAATACGCTCTCATTTGCCGAGACGATAGTTAGCATAGCCTTCAGCCACATTTGCTACGACCTAGCAAGGCGCCGTATTCAATTGATATTGAGATTCTATTAATGTATCATCAAGAGCGATGTTCTACAAATGTGGATTAAAGTTAAGTATTCCAGAAGTTACGTACTTTTCTTTATAGCATTCATTACGTATCCTGTTTCAGACCTCACGCCAGCCTGCGTGAGTTTAAGCGCGTGCCTTTCGGCTTCCTCTCATTGTGTCTAGGCTGTCTTGTCTAGACACAACAGAAACGATTTTAAAACCTTTGGCAGTTTGTTGCACCCAATTTATTCCCTGGTAAAAAGCGGCGTTTAAGAGTTTTCTGCTTACTATTTCTTGGTAAAAGTAAGTTCAGTCTAGATCTTGTCTCACGCTCAAGGATAAAGTTGTTTGTGCAGTAATTATTGTATCGAATTGCGAGAACTGATAACGCAAGTCAGTGCAAATGACTTCATACTGGGCGCCAATTAATAGTAAATTGAAAACGACATGCATATCACCAATGATATCACCCCGCACTGGGCGCCAAAATGTCGTGAATTTAAGAAACTCACATGTAAGTCGAGCAGATTACTGAAGATTTAAAACACGAAAATTTACGTTTATTACGACATTATTTATCCAAATTTAAATCTTTGAGTCCGTTTAACTGGGAGTAGAATGACTCAGTAATAACATGTGTGGAGGGGAGGGGAAGAGGGGGGACAGAGCAAGACCCAACTACTGGACCGCAAGTAATCGTCCGTTCAACATGGAGCTGAAAACCGATAAATCAAGAAGTGTCGTGAAACAGTGGGATGGGAGTCGGAATCTGAATCAAATGCCGGAGAATGATTAGGCAATCGGTTGACATGCCACCAGAAGACGAATTCAGCATCTCATCGACATCTTTTGACCGTCCCTCACTGCTTCATTGCCCTCTTGCTGTTTTGTCTTCTGACCAACTGCCTCTCACTGTAAGCTCGGTTGCCTCACAAACTGCTTCTCCTTATGAATAGCCTCTTGGCTGTTTACATAGTTCACAAATTGCCAGGAGTTTCCTTCAAATGAGCGTTGTCATTGGCAGACCGAATTTGCAATTCCACCCATTGACCACGGCTCCCAGACTTCGTGGATCTTGTGCCAGCTGACGTGTGTCTCGAAAACTCCAATTTCAATTTTCACGTGTCCTATGCTGTAGCAGTTCCCAGCAGTGGCCGCAATCTCCCCAGTGAATTGCTCAAGTGTTTGGCTACAAACCTTAGCCATCGTGAAAGTAGTCACAGAACTATTTAGTTTGTAATAGGAATGTCTGCATTTTGTACTTGTGTCCACTGGTTACCGCGATGTACAAGCATTCTTTTCGCCATCCGCCAGAATTTATGCGTGACAGCTCCTCTAAAGAGAGACGAACACATAATCTGCCCCCAACCGCTACCCCTCCGGTCTGGGAAATGCTCACGAGAGCTGCTACGACTACAACAAACCGGCTTATTTATAAGAGGAAGCTGTGCAGTTCGTCCAGGTGTCTGTGGGAGACCACGACTTAGTGGTAGCCGGTGTCGAGTGGCCTCTGAGCGAGACATTTAATGAGCATTCGTCTCTATGTTGACTAGCAAAACCACACTCACCAGCTGTGGCCTAAACATCCACCCTCATTCTCAGCTCTCCATTAAAAAACAATGGCTTTGTGGCGGTGAATGTGTCCCCATCCGTCCCAGTGCAGACGAGGTAGCGGGATAAGTGTTTCATCCCAAGACGGTTAGCCTGGCCCTACTCCAATGGTGTAGCTAGGGAAGGGAAGGCTGCCAGGTCATACGAAGCAGCGTTCGATGATCCTTCACCATTCGAAGACACGGCCGTTTGAGAATGGCCAGATTTTTGCAGCTGATACGCTTCATGCGCAAAGCATCCGCCTTGATACCACCCACTCCGATCAGGGTTCTCCCCAAGGGCGCCACCCAGCTATAGAAAGGGCCACCTGGCATGGCGGCCGTTATCGGTAGTTCCGATGCTCCAAGAAGACAAGCAGCCACTCCTTGGCATACATGGGGAGCAAACAGCTCAGGCATCAGTAGTGCGACCCCTGTGCTGTCAGGAGGTCCAGGCAGATGGTTACATAACAACGCCACCATTTGGACTGGCTACACATGCTGGTGACCTAGCAGGGTGGAATGGGGCTGCAGCATGGAAGGTAGAGGTGAAGGAAGGGAGGGGGGGGGGCGGAGAGGAATCCGCACTATAGACTCTAGGAAGGGAGCTCTTCCCCAAATGGCTCCCACCAAAAACAGAAAATTTGGAAGTGGAGGTCGATTCTCAGGCAGGGACCAAAATGCCAAAAAGGATGGCAGTACAGGCAGAAGGAACAAAATTACAAGAAAAACAGGGAATCAGATGGATAGCCAGATCGATATAAATCAGGTCACCGAGATAGGGAAGAGAGGGGGCAACAGGGAAGGAGCGAGGATAGCGAGGGAGGGCAGGGTGAAGGAAATTCAGCCAGGGAAGGAAAAATTGGGATCAACAGCTCGGGGCCCCGTATGCTCCACGCACGGACTCGCTAAAGAACAGTGAGCCCCTGGGGGCACTACATTTTAATGAGACTTTACAGGTCTGTTATCGCTGTACTCAAACTTTTCTGGTTTTTAAATACTTATTTTGGTCAACGAAATTGCTCTCATTCAGTGTAGTTACTACTTTACTCCTATCTGCCCAATCGATCAAGGTATTCAGGGTGACACCGTGATGATGTTACAAACTTTCAGGGATGTCGGAGAAGGGAAAGGCTATAATTTTGAGGTAAGGGACCCTGTTCCAGAAATGACATGAGAGAAAGTTGTCCAGTAAACGTGGGCTCTAAAATGCTTATCTTGAGAGGTATGAACACTCGACTGATGTTTTTCACCGTAGCAAAGATGAAAAAGGTGTGCACTTCAGAGCTCATGTTTACTGGGCTATTTTTCTTATTTTGGTCCGTACTACCTCCTCCTAAAACACGGAAAGGAAAGAGATAGTAGTGGAAGATGTAACTGTTAGAGCTATCGGAGCGATTTGCGCTTTTAACTTTCGACTTGTTTCCCGACCAGGGACCCTTAACTCCGACAGATGCATTTACTCTTCTCCATGATTCCTGAAAGTATGTAAAATCATTGCGGAATTATCGAGTACATCGATCGATAACTTTCTGCGTTGCGTTCCCTCGCACATTCTATTTACACAAGACATGTAGTAAAAAACATTGACATACACAAGCCAGATAATAAGACATTAATGAAGACTAATAATTATTAATATTATATACTGTCATACGAAGTTTGTATGATAAGATATTTGATAATCGGCGCCTATATTTAATGCATAACTAACGCTTAGGAATTTTTTATGTTTTGTGATACTCACTTCCTCCGATGCCAAAATGGGTGGCAATTGTCGTCAAAAAGCTGATGATATCCAACGCTAACAACGTTCCGCCTGTCAACTGTCTTGTCAAGCTGGCGGAAGTGTCACACAGAAATCTGGTATACTGCTTCAGAATTGATTCTGCTGAGACGTAAGCATCACTTGCATAGATGCGTTAGCGTTTCGTACAACTCTGCAGCCAGATGAAGTTCATGAGGAGACACTTTCATTGGATGCGCATATACTGAACTTATATGACGATAAACTGCTTGAGAAATTACTGTTCAAATGGTTCAAATGGCTCTGAGCACTATGGGACTCAACTGCTGAGGTCATTAGTCCCCTAGAACTTAGAACTAGTTAAACCTAACTAACCTAAGGACATCACAAACATCCATGCCCGAGGCAGGATTCGAACCTGCGACCGTAGCGGTCTTGCGGTTCCAGACTGCAGCGCCTTTAACCGCACGGCCACTTCGGCCGGCAGAAATTACTGTGTGTGGTTTGTGTGTGTGTGTGTGTGTGTGTGTGTGTACACAACTACTGTTAACTTGAGTTTGTTTTCAAAACTTTTCACTTCAAGTTTAATTCACTTCCATTATTTCATTTCCTAATGCATATAAGTGTTTTGACGTCCAAATCACTCACTTGTCTAAGCTAATTTAGGAATGCCTGCCACATCTGAAGTCGTAAATATGGTTTTCTCACAATTTTTCGGCTGCTGTAAGCTGTATTTTGAAGCCCTACCTCCGTCTGAAGACAGTTGGCTGTTTCAGTATTCCATTGGATTGCTCCGCAGTTTCTGGTCGGAGATGGCTGCGTAATTATCGGAGTCTCCAGTTAAAATTTACTAAACCGTTTGGAAAATATTTTCATCAAAAATACAGCTCTATAAACCAATCGACGACCAGAAATAATATTAATGAATCCAGATAAAACATCCGGATGAGATTCAGATCAGAAATCATGATGAAAAAACAGATATTAATGGCAACGCTGTACATACACACACTGTTATTTGTATTTGCTTGATGATGTGCATATTTATTCGAAAATGTCACTTCCATCAAAACAGGTACTATTATCTCACTATCATAACAGAATTCTAAATTGCTACGAAAGTCCACACAACATGCATTCCTTTGTAAATACAGTTTGTTCATTCTCTATAGTCCGTCTGCTCGACATATTCCAAGTACCTCAACCACTTCACTGAGAAATAAAATTTTACTTGTTACTGCACACGCCACTTTACTCTTCTTTCACTATTTTTGGCAACACTTCGTTAGTAGGTGGCTACTTGACATAGTCACCGTCCGCCATTGAACAGATCTCGAACTCTTCGTTTCTTATCTTATTTCTTGGAATCTTCTACATCAAATTAACACAGCTTCTTCTCCCTTCTATCGATTGCGGTTTGTTTGTTTTTTGATCCACCTCCACAATCTTTCGGAAATTTTCAGGTGCGCGATGTCTCAGCTTATGATTCATCTCTCCGTACTAAAACGACGTCACTAGCGTCCGTTACAACTCTCTCCATTACGCTGACACGTTAGCCAAAACAGCTTCAATTTAATTCCTTCTCATTACAATACTTATTTCTACGCTCTTCTCCGGGCGTAACAGTCTAAACACACTGCTTTAAAATATTTTATCTCTTCTCATTACATGAAGCATACATACACTAACATACCACCGTGCTCTTATTCCCTCTTTACAGTCTCTGCTCACCATCAACTGCCATCCTCCGACTTACCTCTATTACGAAATACAGATAAAAATTTTGCCCTAACTGGAGTAGTATTCGAACGTTAAATTCACAAACATTACACAAAGATAGACTAAATGAAATACATTTGCAAATAAAGTTTCATACATGCATCCGTATATTACATTTGTATTAATAAAATAAGTAATTAGATATGCAACAACATTACACACGAAGCAAACGCGATTACAGTAATAGAGACGACAACCGAGTTAACACGCAGAAAATACACAGGATTAAAATGTCGATCACAGCAAGAGAAATCTGTAATTAAAATGGAATGGTTGACAATAGGCCTCTAAGGACATACCATGCTGATGACATGCCGTTTGAACGTACCGTTTCATGTTCTCACCACTTCAACTGTCTACCAGTGTTCGTTATAAAAAAATTTGCGTTTGCTATGTAGTCTACAAGGGTACCATCCATATTTAATTTGACGCTCTCATTTACCATCTTCTAACTGAGTATCATGGCATGTACTTTCTTTATATTCAAGAGAAAATCAAAAAAGGCACTGTAAAGCACGTATGGAAATAAATACTTTTCTTTATGGCTAATTTTCCTAATGATTTATTTACCAAGAACGCGATGCAAATAGGATTTTTTTTCAGTTTAGCATTTGAAAGCTTTTCTAAAGTACGCAACTGCTATCATTATTTTTTTTATTATCCGCTGTGATACAATTGGTGAACAAGGCGAAAATGATGCAACCTATTCAGCGCTGACGCAGCAAAATTCACTTTTTCCGCAAGAAAGTGCCTAATAACAGGGCGGAAGATGCGCAGTAAAACTATATTGGTATTTACTATTATAATATTTCTCATTTTCTTCTTTATACGTGTGAAAGGAAACGAAGAGTATAAGAGCACAGAACATTGAAGGGTGTTCTGATCAAATGAAAACTAGCACATATTTCCAATAAAATTATGATAGTTGGCTGTGTGTCTAAGTATATTTAAAAGTTATTGATAGTATTATTGAAGAAAAATAGACGTTACATTGCGTATTACCAGTATCTGAGAGTAAACAACTTTGCTTAATATACACCGTCACTCATTTTCTTAGAGAAGCAGTTGAGGAGCTCGATAAAAACCAGAAAAAGTAATTAGCAAGGCCGAAGAATTTGTAAGGAATAGCGTGAATGCATCCGTGTGGACATTTAAATAAGCAAGGTAATGGAGCTACGGGGAGATGAAGAGTAGTTCGATAAACACCGCATTTGCCGCATTAACTCTTAATAACTTCCTATCGCGGGATATTGAGTTACTCACTGTATTACAGGCGGCCGACGAGCCCGTCCTTCATGATCTCGTAATGCGATCTCAAACGCGCAGCGTAAATTTTTAACGCGGATCATTACGGCGCAGATTTCCATAAAGCAAAACACAATTTGCACATTATGTAGCTAATTATTTGTGACTAATCTTGAAATTTGATGGCCGTATTAAATCGGAATAATTGCGGAACTGCGCCGCGGCGTGCTTACGGCTGGTTTTCAATCACGAGTCATAAATACGGCGAAAGCGGAATTAGCCGTGTTCCGGATAACGCCCGACAGCCCCGCCGTGTCCACGTCTGCCTCGTCCTGATTTCGCTTCCAGGTTAGCGTTACGCACTGCGCACGCGCACAGTACGTGACGTGCAGGGCTAAATTCTGCAAAAGTATCAAGGCATTATTCACTGTGTAGGACATTCCTAGACTCGTAGGAGAGTCTCGAGGAAGTAAGAGACATAACCTCACAGGACAAAATATTAATCACTCCATTAAAAGACCACATTGGTCGCTTTGGAGCCCAGTACCTGGAGAAGAACTGATACTAGTCGGTCATTTGGCCCTGAAACGCTGACATAAGCAAGCTTATTACATCAAACTGGACTACAGACATCTACCCAAGATCAGAGAGTGGTAGATAATCCATCACTGAACAGTTGTACAGAGCTTTAAGATTGAGGCATATTAGATTCATCATTATTTATATCATCATCAGCCAAGAACATACTGTTTGCAACATGTCAATGAGAACAGTACTCTGATGTCACATTCAACAAATTCTAATTATTCCACGTTCTTTGCTTAAATTTTGAATAGAAATTATAAAACACGGCTGCCGAAGACCGTACCGTTCTACCAACGGGGCAGAGGTTGGTATCACTCTCTTTCCTTTAGGGTGGGGAACTACATCTACATCTACATCTACATCTACATGACTACTCTGCAATTCACATTTAAGTGCTTGGCAGAGTTTCATCGAACCACAATCATACTATCTCACTACCATTCCACTCCCGAACAGCACGCGGGAAAAACGAACACCTAAACCTTTCTGTTCGAGCTCTGATTTCTCTTATTTTATTTTGATGATCATTCCTACCTATGTAGATTGTGCTCAAAAAAATATTTTCACATTCGGAAGAGAAAGTTGGTGACTGAAATTTCGTAAATAGATCTCGCCGCGACGAAAAAGTCTTTGCTTTAATGACTTCCATCCCAATTCGCGTATCATATCTGCCACACTCTCTCCCCTATTACGTGATAATACAAAACGAGCTGCCCTTTTTTGCATCCTTTCGATGTCCTCCGTCAATCCCACCTGCTAAGGATCCCACACCGCGCAGCAATATTCTAACAGTGGACGAACGAGTGTAGTGTAAGCTGTCTCTTTAGTGGACTTGTTCCACCTTCTAAGTGTCCTGCCAATGAAACGCAACCTTTGGCTCGCCTTCCCCACAATATTATCTATGTTGTCTTTCCAACTGAAGTTTTTCGTAATTTTAACACCCAGGTACTTAGTTGAATTGACAGCCTTGAGAATTGTACTATTTATCGAGTAATCGAATTACAACGTATTTCTTTTGGAACTCATGTAGATCACCTCACACTTTTAGTTCAACTGCCACCTGCCACACCATACAGCAATCTTTTCTAAATCGCTTTGCAACTGATACTGATCTTCGGATGACCTTACTAGACGGTAAATTACAGCATCATCTGCGAACAACCTAAGAGAACTGCTCAGATTGTCTCCCAGGTCATTTATATAGATCAGGAACAACAGAGGTCCCAGGACGCTTCCCTGGGGAACACCTGATATCACTTCAGTTTTACTCAATGATTTGCCGTCTATTACGACGAACTGCTACCTTCCTGACAGGAAATCACGATTCCAGTCGCACCACTGAGACGATACCCCATAGGCCCGCAGCTTGATTAGAAGTCGCTTGTGAGGAACGGTGCCAAAAGCTTTCCGGAAATCTAGAAATACGGAATCAACTTGAGATCCCCTCTCGATAGCGGCCATTACTTGGTGCGAATAAAGAGCTAGCTGCGTTGCACAAGAACGATGTTTTCTGAAACCATGCTGATTACGTATCAATAGATCGTTCCCTTCGAGGTGATTCATAATGTTTGAATACAGTATGTGTTCCAAAACCCTACTGCAAACCGATGTCAATGATATAGGTCTGTAGTTCCATGGATTACTCCTACTACCCTTCTTAAACACTGGTGCGACCTGCGCAATTTTCCAATCTGTAGGTACAGATTTATCGGTGAGCGAGCGGTTGTATATGATTGCTAAGTAGGGAGCTATTGTATCAGCGTAATCTGAAAGGAACCTAATCGGTATACAATGTGGACCTGAAGACTTACCCGTATCAAGCGATTGGAGTTGCTTCGCAACCCCTAAGGTATCTACTTCTAAGAAACTCATGCTAGCAGCTGTTCGTGTTTCAAATTCTGGAATATTCCATTCGTCTTCCCTGGTGAAGGAATTTCGGAAAACTGCGTTCAGTAACTCCGGTTTAGCAGCACAGTCGTCGGTAACAGTACCATCGGCATTGCGCAGCGAAGGTATTGACTGCGTCTTGCCGCTTGTGTACTTTACAAACGACCAGAATTTCTTCGGATTTTCTACCAAATTTCCACTAGAAGTTGGAAGAAACAGCAATGATCAACGGCACAAGGAGAAGGCAATGGGAACCACCGCATTAAGGACTCAACGTGTATCCACACAATATGTGGCCTGCAATTGAAAAAGTGTCATTATGATCTCTCCATTGGCAAAAGACTGTGGACAAGTCAACTATTCGGATCTCAGGGATGGGACTGCCAAGTGGAGTTGACCATGACATAAGGACTGATTAACCAACGTTAGGGTAACGTTCTACAAGTTTGGACGTGAAATCTCAGCACTTTCCTACAGACTTACAAAGATGACAGCAACTACTGTTGAAACCGGTCGTTTTAAATAAAGATATTTCTTATGCGATATTGGCTTTTGATTGGTTTTTAACACTCTACAACTAGTCACAGAACAATACTATTTCTCATCTGACAACCAGTTCTACTCACAGCAGGATATCGTTTCCATGGGGTCACCAGTCAGTCGACTTTTTGCCAACATCTTTCTCAGTCACATTAAAACAAATTCTTGAAGCAATAATAAGACCAAACAAATACAGAATAGTATATTGGTATCACTATGAAGATGATATCATACGCATCCTACATGAAACAACTTGTCGCATATGATTGAACAGTTCCATAGTGATATAAACACAGTTCACTCAAAAATAAACCTCACGATACAAACAGAATATGACTAAATGTTAAATTTCTTTGACCTCCTAGTACACAGAGACAATAACCAACATCAGTTTTCCATATTTAGGAAATTCACCACCAGCAGCACAGCCATGCACAAATACTCCAGTCACCCAATGGCGCACAAAATAGCCAGTTTCCATTATGTACTGCACAGGCTGAACAAAACTTCACTCACTGAAGTAAAATACAAAAATGAATTGCAGACAAACAAATAGCTCCAGAGAATGGAATATTATAGAGAAATTAAATCACAAAATTAAAACAAAAATAAAGGGGATACCTAGCACACAAAAACAAACAATCTATCACCAACTTACAACCACAGACACAGAGAACATACAACACATAATAAAAACACACACAAGCACACATGAACAAGAAACACCGATAACAACAGATGGTACACTCTCACTTACATCAGTAAAGCAGCACATAGAACAGGCAATATACTCGAAAAACAGGGGCTAAACGTAGTCTATAGAATAGACGACTCAATACAGAGAAAACTAGGGTAACTAAAATTGTAGGATGTAAGGTCCACCAGTTATGCAAAACACCGTTTTTACCAAGTTCCCAAACATGTTTCAGCACCACTATGCCATCATCAGTGGGTTTCCGTTTTATTTAATCTGTAATGTGTACATTTTTATTAGAAAGGTTGTTGGAAGTTAACCTGTCATCTAAACGTAATTTAGTTTGTCGCAATGACAGGTTAACTCCCAACAAAACTTCTCATCACCATCGTTTGGTTGCAGATGACAAGCTACTTGTAATAAATAATACAAAAGTGGTCCTGAAAAATAATGCGCTCTAAGTGTAAAGGTATTAACAAAAAGAAACGAATTATTGTTTTAACTAAATATCCACATAATTTTTTAATTATTTAGTAAAAATGTTGACATTACAGATTAAATAAAACGGAAACCCACTGATAATGGCACAGTGGTGCTGAAACATGTTTGGGAACTTGGAAAAAACGGTGTTGTGCATAACTGGCGGACCTCGGAGTTTTAATTGCGAACACGGCAAAAACACAAGGAGATGCGAATCCAAATGGTGAATATAGGATAACTAACACAAGGAGAGACCAACACAACATGCCTGGTCTTTACCAACTGACATGCGAGAACTGCAAATCAATTTGTATATGATAAAGAAGCAGAAACTTTAATACCAGATACGCAGAACACGGAAGAGCAATAAAAAGTAAAATCTGTCACTCCACTTTTGGTGAACATCTTATGGCTATACAACCCAACAAACATGAATAGTGACTTAAAAATTCTCAAATGCAGCAACAGTCCTCCCCCCTTCAAGACTGAAGGAAAACAAGTGTCCACACACCTACCCACCAACCCACCAACCCACCAACCCACCCAGCCACCAACCACTCTCTCTCTCTCTCTCTCTCTCTCTCTCTCTCTCACACACACACACACACACACACACACACAAACGTGCGGGCGCGCGCGTGATTGCGCAGTCTTCCAGAAATAATTAGTTAACGATGGGCATAACCATAACATTCACAATCGTACAACTGCGAAGCAAATTACTATTCTACATTAAGTTCCATATGTTATGACGAATTGTGAAACAAAAAACTGCACTAAATAAGATAAAAATCCAGGAAATTCATAGCATGTGATGGTAGGTAGATATACAAAATTGTCTTAAAAACTCAAATTTATATGCTTACAAGTAGTAAAAAGCGTTTTTCCTGTTTTCTACAACGATAACAGAAAATCCACTGAAGATGCCGAAATTCAGCCGAAACACGTCTAGGAAATAAAAATAGTGTTTTTTTGAAGGCGGACCCTCTCCAAGGACAAATCTGTTAGAATCAGAACTGAAAGGAAGTTTGGAAGACTCAAGAACAAATAAGGCAGAAGGCACAGATAACGTTGCATTGTCATTTCTAAAATCATTATTTAAAGTGGGAACAAAATGACTATTCACGATGATGTGTGGAATGCAGGAGATTGGCGATATACCATTAGAATTTCGGAGAAATATCATTCCAAAGATTGCAGGAGCCGACAAGTGAGAGAATTATAGCACAATCAGTTCAACAGCTCATGCATCCAAGTTCCTGACAAGAGTAATTTACAGTTGAATGGGAAGAAAATTGAGAATCTGTCAGATGACGCGCAGTCGGGCTTTAGGAAAGATAAATGCATCAAAGAGGCAGTCTGCCTTTGTACTCGATAATGGAAGCAAGACTAAAGAAAAATAAAGGCACGTTCATGGAATTTGTTTACCAGCAGAAAGCGTTCGACTATGTCTCGAAATTATGAGAAAAACAGGGGTAAGATTTAGGGAAAGACGGGTAAAAAGCAAGTGTGCAATGTTCGTACCGCTAAAACTGAGAAACCGGTCCCGGCAGGATCAAGGGAGTTGCTCTATAGTATGGCAGCCCTTCATCCCCCATCCATGAAGAAGGTTCCCGTTTTTACCTGAAGAGCGTGCTTTTGAAGATATAAGGGCTGGAAAGTTCCACCCTCTAGAAATTTCTAGAACATTCCAGAACATTCGAGAGTATTCATGAGCATTGCACAACATTCCAGAATGCTCCGCAATGATCCGGGATGTTCTGGAATGTTCGGGCATAGTCTGGAACATTCCAGAATGATCGGGAACAACATGGAACGTCCCAGACCATTGTGTAACATTCCAGAATACAATGTTGTGGAATGTTCGGGAACATTGTGAACTATTCGAAGTCTTTTTGTTATGTTCTGGAATTCGCCACTAGTGGGAACGCCAATTTCCCATCGGTGACGAAGGGAGGAACCTAAAAAGTACGCATTGTGAATAAAAACGAACAGTAAAGTGTGAGTAGTCAAAGGGATAAGTGGTGGTGGCTCTGAGCACTATGGGACTCAACTTCTGTGGTCATCAGTCCCCTAGAACTTAGAACTACTTAAACCTAACTAACCTAAGGACATCACACACATCCATGCCCGAGGCAGGATTCGAACCTGCGACCGTAGCAGTCGCACGGCTCCGGACTGCGCGCCTAGAACCGCGAGACCACCGCGGCCGGCAAGGGATAAGTGACTGAATATAAATCTAAAAGAAAGTATGAAAAATGTGTAGAGTGCAAGTGTGTTTTTGTTAATAAAATTTGATTTGATTTATATTTCAGACAAAGCCCAAACTTAAAAGAGCATGGATCCTGTCAGTTCTGTAGGAAAACGGTGAAAACAAAAAGAACAGAGAAAAAACGAAACAGATGAATAGCGTGAAGCACGTTTAGGGTCCCAACGAACGAGAATGAACATCATGAGAAGCAGAAAAACCGAGGTACCACGAAATGAACGAAGTGAAGAATCAAGAATTGGGTCACAAGCCGGCCATGAAAATATCACGCTACGAGAGGCGCGGACGAGGAGAAGTAAACGGTACAACCTAATATATGAAGCATTTCACTATGTCCCGACGAAAGAATGTAACAAACATGTCGTAGTCGGAAAAATGGATAACATCTGCCAATTTTGCAACGCTAAAAAGTTCAGTAGAGAAACAACAGCATTCTGTTGCATGAATGGAAAAATTCGTTTACCACCACTGGAAGCAACGCCACTGAAATTTTCACATTACATGGCCGGGGCAACTCCAGAATCAAAACACTTTCTTCAAAATAAAAAAGCTTCCAAATGCCTTCTTTCGGTTCACTTCGATCAAAACTAACACGCATGAAAGCGATTATGTTTTTTCCATCCAAGGACAGATCTGTCGCAACATGGGATCATTACTACCACTGCCCAACGAAGACCACAAAATTGTGCAAGTATATTTCATCGGAAATGAATAAACAGAAGTTGACCAACGCTGCACGAATGTCAGTGGACTGGGACTAGAAGTAGTCCAAGATGTACAGACGATCTAACTCCAATACAATCAACTGATTCATATATTCAAAACAGCACTTGACCGAATGATTTCTGATGACTATAAAATTATAATTCGAGGCGACGAAAGACCACCTGAGAACACGAACGTCGATCCAGTGCACTTCTGATGGACGAAACCGCCATCGTAATTGTCGACAATGAAAACACAAGACGTTACATAATTGTACAACGAAGAAGAGAAGTACTACAACGCATTTCACGAGCACACCGTTCATATGACGCCATCCAATATCCATTAATATTTCTGCTCGGAGACGACGGATATCATTTTAATGTGAATTAAATCCAGCCTGAAACAGGAGTAGAAGCACACAAAAGTCACTTCCAAGAAGTTCTATGCTTGCCACTTAATGATCAGAGACAATTAAACATACATTCACATTCTCAACACTCATCGTTTATTCCAACAGTTCGACGTAGATATGTGTGCAAAAATAGAAGCGAAACGGGTGCTTTACATAAGACTGATTAAGAGGAAACCTCGCACGGAAGAACACATTCACCTTCGAGACGCAATCATAAATGACGGACACAATGACGACATTGGAACAGTGGTAATCTTACACTCATCAGCCGGCCGCGGTGGTCCAGCGGTTCTAGGCGCTCAGTCCGGAACCGCGCGACTGCTACGGTCGCAGGTTCGAATCCTGCCTCGGGCATGGATGTGTGTGATGTCCTTAGGTTAGTTAGGTTTAAGTAGTTCTAAGTTCTAGGGGACTGATGACCACAGATGTTAAGTGCCATAGTGCTCAGAGCCATTTGCCATTTACACTCATCATACATAGGAACTCCGATACACACGCACGAATACACTCAAAATGCCATGACCTACATAAATAAATATGGATGACCTGACCTCTTCATAACATCCACATGCAACTCGTCGTGGCCAGAAATCAAAGAAAAACTAAGATACGGACAAGCCTCCCATGCATCGACACGCCATAAAAGCCCTAGTTTTCCGACAAAAAGAAATGAGATTTATTGAAGTTATCGCACAATACCACATCTTTGGAACGGTTAGATGCTGGACATACACAATCTAATGGCAAAAAGGAGGCTGTCCTACTCACACAATCTCATATGGCTACAATCCAGAGTTCATCACACTGTATAAGAAAGTAAACATCCAAGCTGACTGTCCCAATCCAGAAGAAGATCCGGAACTGTACGACATATTAGTGAAAACCATGATTCGTGGACCACGTGGTCCATTAAACCCCAATTCTCCATTTATGAGCGATGGAAACTGTACAAAGAAAAAGTACAAAAAACCGTACCTGGACGCCACAGAAAGATGAGTGAATGGCTATCCGAAATACAGAAGACGATCACTCAGAAACAGTGGCTTGAGAACAAAAATACGAATACGAGGCAGCGGCGAACCGGAAATAAGACAATCAATGTGTAATGCCATATAACATACTACTTTCCAAAATGTTCCAAGTGCACATAAACGTAGAATACTGAAATTCTGGGAAATCCGTCAAATATGCCTGTAAGTATGTGAACAAAGGCCGTGAGGTGGCAGTATTTCAAATAGCCAAATAGAGCGAACACCAAAACGGGAACGACGATATCCTCATGCACCAAATTGGAGGATACATCAACAGTATATGAAGCAGTGCGGCGGATTTTCGGTTTTCCCATACACGAACGCGAACCAACCGTGTAACATCTAGAAGTACATTTGGAGAATGGGCAGAGAGCGTACTTCACAAAAAACACCACCACAGAAATTGCAAGCGAAGAACCTCAGGACATAACATTAACAGCCTTTTCCCAGCTGTGTCCAACGGATCCATTCGCGAAAACATTATGTCGCCGTCTGTACTTATTATACGTGGAACAGAACAAGAAATGTCTTTCAAAGATGAAAATAAGGAATTCCCGTAGAGGATCATCCAGGAATCATGAAAACTGGCTCTCTAGAACGAGTATTCACTGTATATCTGAACAACGCCAAATGTTTGTTTCTCCGGACGTGGTTACTCGAAATACGGGGCCAATAAGTTTCATAAATATCAAGACTGTTGATGATAACCTATGACAGGCATACAGAGAAGCATTCCAACACTGAGGACTACTGGAAAACGATGACCACTGAGAATTAACACTACAAGAAGACCCATTCACAGCCTCAACTGAACAAATGAGAGATAATTCGCTGTATTCCAGCAATATGTAACCCATAGAATCCAAAATAACTATGTGACCTCTTCAAGGAGAGTCAGAGTGATGATATAATGTAGCAGTTCCGACAAGCTCATCCTGAAATGACCATAGAATTCAACGATGACATCTTCAATGAAACATTCATCTAGAAGGTAAATGTTTAGCAATAAACAACCAGACCATAGTTCAACTTGGGGTGTAAGCACCGTGAAAAGATGCTATCACTGTGCTGAACATCGAAATTACAAAGGAAAAAAGCTACATCAATGAACTACTTGTATTCATTGCTCACAACAAACCACTCCCCAACGACAATCAAAAGAAAATTTACAACGTTATCGTGGACGGGATCGACAACTATCCTGGCGGAATTATTTACTTGGACGCACCAAATAGTATCGAGAAAACGTTTCTAATGGATCTACTGGTTTCGGAACTACGTGCTATATGACACATCCTAGCTGCATTTACATCATCCTGTGTAAGGCATCCGCATTTTTCGGACCTTACATGGGCTTCATAATTACGATACAGATTAAAATCCCCAGAAAATAATTCTATATTCTTAACAGGAAGCAACTGTAATAATCTCACGTACCGAATAACAAAACAATATCTACGCTTATTACGACAGGGGAATGCGTAAATGAGATAAAGTGAACGCTGTTTGGAGGTGTAGTGTGCACGTGGATAATGGCATTGGAAAACCCCAATTAACATTAACAAAAGAAGGCTCAGCTTCAGCGCAGAAAGAAACAAGGCGAGAACAATATAGTACCTTTTAAATAAACACAGCCGAGACCGCGGGTAGTGGCTAGACAGCATTAACAAGGCTAGCGGTGACCCCGCAAGAAAAATAAGTATTCAGTTATAACGAGGATGCGGTTGGCTGAAGCCATACTGTGTGATGTAGAAGAGACACGGTGGGGAGAGTCACGTCATATAAAAGCATTTTTGAGAACTAAATTAACATAGCTCTCTCGTCTCGCAGCGGGCCACACCTATGTGTGGAAAAATGGCGAAGACTTTGAGATCTTTACGTCTGCGAATTGAGGGCGGTACGCTTCACGTATTGTGACAACAGACGTAAAGCGATAGTTCATATTCCTGTGGGAATTTTTGTGGACAGAGCATTGTGCACGTCGCTCCATCCCTTAGCGAGTGTGAAATAGCCATAATTTTGACAAGGGAAAATTTAACGTTCTACAGAACCCAGGACAGTTGAGACTGAGTGATTCAGTCAAGGCCAGAGTAGGGAATTAGGATTTCAGATCCAGCATGGAGACAAGGCCGCCGTATTTCCCTATTAGTAATTTACCGATGTGCATTAGGCAACATTAAGCGTTGAGTCTAGATTTTGCTCTATCCACCCTGTGTACGTTTTGAATATAGAATGTCAAGAGTTGAATACTAACATACTCTCCATTGAGTACTTGAGAGTTTGATTAGCTTAGAAGATAAAATTTCGTATCCACCAGCTTAGTGCATTGAACAGGTATGACAACGTTGATGTAAATTTAACTGATGAAGATTTATTTGTTTTGCTAGTTATAATATTCTCATATATAAATATTTAATAATCACATAGTCAATGTCTAAATGTTAATTACTTTGTTGAGAGTTGGAAGTAATTGAAATTGCTTGTCATGTATTACTAGAAACCCTGAAAGCAGTGATAAATTAAACGTAGAGTGAAAAAGGGAGAGGCTGTGTTGTCATTTTAGAAAAAATCCCAAACTCTCATTTATATCAATTTGTGCATTCTTGTTATACCACAGCACAATTTCTAATTAATTTGAGGTGATCCACACCTAACATTAGCGGTATTACAAGCCCAAAATTAATAGCTATGTAGAATGTCTGTTTATCAGCATGGGCTTGGGAAGACAGTAAGATACGTTATCCACTTGCGCGCGATCACAATATAGCTTTTCCCACCAGCGCTATACACAACATGACAACACGTTACAATTGCTCACAACAAACCACTCCCCAAGGACAATCAAAAGGAAATTTGCAACGTTATCAAGGACGGGATCGACAACAATCCTGGCGGAATCATTTACTTGGACGCACCAAGTAGTATCGAGAAAACGTTTCTAATAAATCTACTGGTTTCGGAACTGCGTGCTAAATGACACAACCTAACTGCACTTACATCGTCCAGCATTGCAGCCACACTGATGGAAGGAGGACGAACTATCCATTGCACCCTAAAAATTCCGTTGAATACAGCCGAAGAACAGTTCCCGCGATGTAAAATCACAAGGCAAACTAAAATTGTCTTCTGGTACGAATGCACAATGACACATAAAAAATCACTCGAAGTCATGGACGAAACATTAGAAGACTTGCGAGGTACCTCTGAAGTAGTGGGAGGAGCTCTACTCATACTGTCAGGAGATTTTCGACAAACGATTTCAATTATCCCCAAGTTAACACTAGCAGCCGAGATTAATGCATGCTTAAAAAAGAATCACATCTCTGGCCACACACACAAATACTGCGACTAACAAAAAATATGAGAGTTGAACTGTCGAAAGAACAGAGAGCAACACATTTTGCTCAACAACTTTTAGAAATACTACTGACCAGACGACTGGCCTCATTAAACTCAACAGTGATCTCGGCAACATAGCCGCTGCTGAAAGCGAAATAATTGACCAAATTTAGCCAACCATTGTTCACAACTATACCAATCCGTACTGGCTATTTTAAATGGCAACTTTGGTAACTAAAAATAATATTGTCGACTTTAATATTCAAACGAAAATTCTCGGTGAAGGGAGAACATACAAATGGATAGATTCGATGGTAAAGTGGAAGTATGAACTTCCCTACAGAATTTGTAAACACTTTGCAAGTACCAGGAATGGCACTACATGGACTTCGACTTAGAATTGGATCTCCGATCTTACTACTAAGAAATATCAACTCACCAATACTATGTAATGGGACAAGGTTGATCGTCAAACAGATATAGAACAACGTCATCGATGGCCAACGTATGACTAGAAAGTACAAAATACTTTCACTATTTATGGGCAAGGCACCAATGATCTCTACTGAACGCCATTCCAATAAAATTAGTCTCCGGTTTTTCAATTAACAAAGCGCAAACGCAAACTTTAAAATATTGCTGCTTCTCTCTCGGTCAAGTACAGTAACTTGCTCTCGAGTAGGAAATTCGAAAAAAAATTGCATAATAAATAAATAAATAAATATATATATATATATATATATATATATATATATATATATATATATATACTGTGAATAACAAAATGAAAAATGTAGTTTATAAACAAATATTGTAAATAGAATATGTTTTAAATTAAAAATTTTTACCTCTTATAGTTCAAAGATTATCGTTTTATCCCAACTACCACACAATCTCATATCAACTCCCTGAGCGAAGCCAGGTACCCCAGAAATAAAATAAAGGTTGCAGACGAAAGGATATCAATGATGATATTAGCTGATGAAATTGCTGTCCTCAGTGAAAGTGAAGAAGAATTGCAGGGTTTGCTGAATGGAATGAACAGCCCTATGAGCACAGAATATTGACTAAGAGTAAATCGAAGAAGGACGAAAGTAATGAGAAGAAGGAGAAATTAAAACAGCGAGGAACATAACATCAAAATTGGGGATCACGAAGTAGATAAAATTAAGGAATTCTGATGCCTAGTCAGCAAAATAACCCATGATGGACGGAGGAAGGAGAACATAAAAAGCAAACTAGTGCTGGCAAAAAGGTCATTCCTGGCCAATAGATATATGCAAGAATCAAATATAGGGCTTAATTTGCGTAAGAAATTTTCGATAATGTACGTTTTAAGTACAGCATTGTATGATAGTGAAACATGGACTTTGGGAAAGCCGGAACAGAAGAGAATCAAAGCATTCGAGATGTGCTACGGACGAATGTGGAAAATTAGGTGGACTGATATGGAATGAATGAGGTTCTCCTCAGAATCAGCGAGGAAAGGAATATATGGGACACACTGACAGGAAGAAGGAACAGGATGACACAACAGCTGTTAAGTCATCAGGGAATAACCTCCATGGTACTGGAGTGTGCTATAATTGGTAAAAACTGTAAAGGAAGCAGAGTCTGGAATACAGCCAGCAAGTAATTGAGGACGTAGGTTGCAAGTGCCACTCTGAGATGAAAAGCTTGACACAGGAGAGAAACTCGTGGCGTGCCGCATCAAAATCAGTCAGAAGACTGAGGGCTAAAACAAAAAGAGTAATTTCCAAATGTCTTGCATTCAGATAAATTCCAAACTTAGCACATTCCTTGGTAATCCAATTCTCTGATGGTCCTTTCACTGCTCAGCAAGCTTTTGAACCTTTAAATTAGTTGAAACAATTCTTCCATAGAAACGGATTCATCAGCTACATACTCCTATGGAAACACGTGTTTCTTATAGATCAAAATGAACTGGTCACTGTCGGAAGAAATACTTTCTTGTAATGATCAACTCGTCAGGCTTTAAATTTAAGCCACGTTTTTCTAGAGAGCACACTAGGTACTTGAAGGAATCTATCAACCGAAACAAGACAGAAGCAGCAAGAAATTGTGTAGTATTCTTGGCTATTGCACCAGTACCTTTTCGCCCATTCTAGACTATCATCGTTGATTAAACAAGCTGCATAGATGGCTCAGCCATTTTATGTTCTTACTAGTACACCGTAGACAACTGAACTGAATGCACTAGCTCCTCTTCTTCACCAGCACGTTGAAAAACGGAAACGTCACAGTATACTGATTGTGTTTTGTGCCTGCAAAAGGAAGAAACAGAAGATCCTCTGAGCACAATAATACAAAACAGAAATCAATAAGAATTGAAGCTGCAGCCAGAAACGTTCTTAATACTCACATTTTGAAGCTGAGGGTAGTTATGTATGTGTGTACACAAAATCTCTTGACGACACTTACATGGAGGACAGCAACAACAATATTAATACCTTGCTCTGAATGGCAGCCTTACTTTTGTTACCAGTCTTCCTACTATGGTAGCAAGTTTATACTTGTCCAGTCAAGCTGTGACTTGCTCCAACAAGCAAACGCGATTAGTTATGCCTCGTTAGCTTGTCTGCATCTCGACTTATGCATTTACAAAATTGTCATATTTTGCTGAGCTGACCCCAATACACGTACACTTTTTCAGACAAGTCACGATTTACACATTCAAGGAACAGTTGACGCAATCTCCAAGCGTGTCTTATTTCCCCAATTCGACCAAAATGCACTTGCCATAAGCCTTTGCCTCATCACGTGTAAGTTGCATCGCAAGTATTTCTGATACCCGTAACGAACTTCCGTTATTTACATAACTTGTAGTTACTTTTCGATTCTTTCCAAAATGGTTGATAAAAAAAAAAGAAAAATCATCCACTGGTTGTGTAGCAGTAACTGATGGACAGATTTAGGAGCTGTTCTTGTAGTTAAATTAATTGCTGCCAGCTGCTTGATATGTCTGCTTATGTGCTGCGCAGATGACAGATGAGCCTCTACTCCATTACAAACAAAAGTCATATTGCCCACAGCACAGTGCCCACCATCTGTCAGGTGGTCACCGCCGCTGACCAGTTATGAGGGTCATTCGGAAAGTAAAGAAAGTTTTGTTTCGATAGGCGACCGCGCCCCCCACTTCCCCACCATCACCACCGCGACCGACCAAAGGAGGAGGCGACTTTAACCTACTGAATATAGACTGAGATATTATGGATTCATTGCGGTGGGTACAGACAGACACTCAAGCTAAATATTTTTCTGAAAACTGTCTTGAACAGATAGCTCGGCAGTCCACACGCCATGGAAATCTCTCACATCTTGTAGCTACAAATAAGCTGGACCTTATCAACAATATCAGCAGGGAAACGGAGATTGGCGATCATGATGTCACTGTAGCAATTATAGTTACCGAAGTTAAGAAATCTGTCAAGAAGGCTAGGAGAGTTTTGCTGCTAGATGCAGCAGATAAGCAGTTGTTAGCATCTTACTTACAAGGGGAGACCACAACGTTTGGAACGCGGATTTATTGCAAATTTCGTACTCTCGTAGTACTGCTTGAGGCCTACAAAATTTGTAAGCAGTAGCGCGTACTTCTCAAGCGTTATTGAGAAAATCGCAAGATAATTTCGGTCGTCAAATATACATCTGTGTGTGGCCATTTTTAAGCTGCGGCAGCCGAGTGATTAGCGTTCAAGCCCTGTGTTCGGTGGATCTCTGGATCGAGTCCCATTCCTCAGTTTTTTTTATTTTCAACACAGTCATTTTCTTTACTATTTGTATTACAATTGACATAATGGGATAAATACATGTAATTGGATGAACTTCTATTAAATTTACAGTGTTATTTGGAAGTCTACAAATTTTTATTATCACGAATAATATAATATTCAGGACTATCGACTAGTAAACGACTAAACGAATAAAGTGATACTGAAAATGTATGGTTGTCCGTGTTTTCAAAATTGCTCGCATTTAATCGAAAGAAAATGAGAAATAGCTTCTCGTGAATACGATGTTAAAATATACTCGATACTGCATGACTAACTAACAGCGCCGATATTTAAGGAAATACTGCGTTATGCGTGGTTTGCTTCCAAATTATCGGCTAAAAGAGAGGTTTTTGAAAATGTTATCGAGGTTTGTTTTTCCAGGGAAAACCTCAAAAGACCTTGCGTATGAGGAAACATAACATTTATTCAATGCAGCTGGTGCCGTTTAACTTTATGTTTTCCATGTTTTTATGAAAAATACCAACCTGCAACTTGTACTCTTGTCGAAAGCGACGATTAATTGCACATCTTTCGAAAGCCGTCTGTGCCGGTCAAAACTTGGAGGTAACAAGTAGCGTCGGGCTCCTTCCAGGTATAAGGGATTTCTCAAATCACGGACTAGCAGACATTTTCAGTATCACTTTATTCGTTTGGTCGTTTACTAGTCGACAGTTATGAATATTATATTATTTGTGATAATTTGTAGACTGCCAAATAACATTGTAAATTTAATAGAAGCTTATCCGATTACACGTATTTTCCCATTATATCAATTGTAATATAAATAGTAAAGAAAATGACTGTGTTGAAAATAAAAATAAAACTGACGAATGGGACTCGATCCAGCGATTACGGTGCTTGAACGCTAACCACTCGGCTGCCGCCGCTTCGTGATATAAATGGCCACGCACAAGTATATATTTGACGACCGAAATTATCTTGCGATTTTCTGAATAACCGTTTACACATTTTGTTGTCCTCAACGAGTACTACGAGTGTACAAAGTTTGCAGTAAATCCGCGTGCCAAACGTTGTGGCATCCTCTCGTTAGACATGAATTTACATCCTTATTTTGTGAGGTAACGGGTGAATTGTGGCGCCCTGAAAATATTCTAAGTTGGCGTCGCCGCACGGGTCGCTCGTCCAGCAGGGGCCCTGCAGCAAACACGTGGTGGCAAACGGAAACGGAAGTGAGCCGGTTAGGCCGAAATCAGATCGCGAAAAGTAACTAGTGGGAATTCAGGCAGGAGAAAAGAATGTGGGGGAGATATGATGTCTCAGCTAATGTAAATGATCCAGGGAATGGCAGATAATATCAGTACAATTCGAACAGGTATGGGTACAATGCGAATTGAAATAGGTTCCGCTGTAAAAGAGGAAGTTGAAAAAATTATGGGTAACCTTGAAAAAGTAATTGACGATAAAGTAAAATGTGTCCGAGTGGATATGGGGGAAATTTCAGACTAAGTTGTAATAGTAAAATCTAAAATCAAATCAGTGGAAAAGATCTTGGGGAAAAAATGGGTAAGATACAGACGAAACTTCCGGGCAAGATAAGCGACTATATAAAAGCGCAAGATGCTCATAAAAGCTATATAAATTTAGCAATTTGTGATGTTGCCAATTGTGTAGGTGAGGGGGAGAAGGAATTAGGCAAAATTAAAGATAAAGTAGAGTCCAGTATCACTAGTAACAATGAATTTAAAGAACAAATGCAACTGATAAAAAGTGATTTAAATTCGTTTGCGTCCCAACAGGCCACAGCGGTTTTAAATATCCCTTGGGCAACTACTGGATCTGTAAAATGTTACACAGATGACGGAAGATATCACCCAGTAAATTTCTTGGTTGCTTGTTCACGGGATGTCAGACGAAGCGAAAATAAAGTACGTTAAACAGCATTTGGAGGGAGACTCGCAGTCTAGGGTAAATGTTAAATTAGTTCTTGCGAATCGTATAAAGAGTTCGAAAAGTGTTTTATTGAATAGAATTTGGAGTGGGGCAAAACAGACGCGGATCCAAAATGAATTCTTAAACGGGCCAAGTTACAGGTACGGTAATGGGATGAAGAGAGAATCTTTCAAGCGCGAACATGGCAAGCTTATGCACGTGAAAGGTCCGTTGGGTGTTTTAACGGAAATCACCTCGTTTAAAAGGCGTTTACCCGAAGATTTGCAATGGGATCTTGTCCATAGTCCATGTGATTCCGTGGACGAATTTCTAGAATTTGTAGAAAAACTAGATAGGGCTTTGAAGCTCAAACCTCAGAACAAACTGGGTAGTAGTTAACAAAATGGGAAGCCAGATAATCATCGCCAAAATAATAATCGTGAGAGAAATCACTCAGGGAGATAGCAGCTGGAATGAGCAGAATGGTCGGAGAACGAACAGGAGTGATAACTTCCGCGAACGGGATTCGAGTAAAGAACGTAGATTTGAAGGGAGAAATTCGTGCGAAGTGCAATTGCGTAACAACCGGTCGGGAAACGGATGTTCGCCTCATCTCAGGTCCAGGAATGGCGATCTAAACAGGCGATGAAAAGGACTGGAGACAATGGTAATGGTAGAAATGTTGATAGGTATGGAGAAAGGCAACAAATATGTAATTTGGAGTATGTTAAAGAGGAAGGCTATATAGGTGGCTCTTTGAATAAAAGCAGGCGCGAACGGCGAAAGCATAGATTTCTGGGAGATTTAAGTAAAAGTAATGGGAATAAATTGCGGTGATTGATCTAAGTCATTAATGTGTAATGAATGAGTGCGTGAATGGTAATAAATGGAAAGATTCAATGCTTCAAAAAGAAGTTAAAGAGGAGATGAATTTGGTGAAAGCAAATTGCGCGGAGTGTTCTGAGGAGGTATTAGCAAACAATAGCAATTGCAGTATGGAAGGTGTCGTAGTAACAAGTATTTGTGAGTCGGCGAAAAGCGTCATGTTAGTGAAGGCGGCGTGGCTTTGGTCTCGCCAGCTACAAGTGAGGGTGATTGCGCTTCGTCGGAAAGCATCAATGTTACTAAGGGAGGCTTAGCATTGGTCTCGTCAGCAGTTGAAATTAAAAATGTATCGGCGGAGGTAGATGATTTCTGTTTAATGGTACAGATCAATGGTTTTTTATGTAATTATGTAAAAGCTACTGGTATTGATACTTCGGAGGAAGGAATTTACGCGTTTCTAGTCACAAATGAAGGCGAAACTAAACTTATTGATGAATGTGTGGATCTAAAACGTTTGTCAGAGTATGAATGTGATAATGTGTGTAAAGTAAGATAGAGGGTTAATGTGGATGAAAGTGGTGTAGAAATGGCAGTGTGTGCTGATCTTTGTCCGATCACAGAGGAATGTAGCAAGGGTGGAAGTCCCAAAATTGTACGACAAGGTAGCAGCAATCTGTGTAATGGAGCGGCGGAAGATTCATGCGTACGATTCATGTAAAGTTAATTTGTCGACAGAGGAAAGTAAGGTTTCTGATAATTTATGTAGTGATTTAAATGGTGTATCAGCAGATAAGGTTGCTGAGATGAATAATTATGGTGATGGTGGTTTAGGCATCGATGTATCATTTCAGGAAGATAAAGTGTTTAACAGAGAATTGGTGTGTAATTTTGTTGAAGCTGCAAGTGTCGATGTTTTGGAGGGGTAAAACAGTAAAGCTGTGCATGCTGTGGCAGGTGAATCGGCGGAATATGTGGAAGAACTAACAGAAAATTTCGAGAGGGCTGAAGTAAATAGTGTGGATGGCGATAGTTTGTGCAATGAAGTTCATACGTATTGGTATATGAAGGAGGAGTGTGATTTTAGTGCGACTGATTGGCGTTGGTATGGTAGAACGTTACTGTCGTTACTGCCGCATATGTGTAAACGAGAGAAGTTTAAAATTACTAGAGGTTTACAGAAGGGAAGGAATGAATTGGGGGGTGAAAGAAATATTTAAAGAATTATTTTGGGATGAACGTGAGATTGAGGGATGGATTGAAAAGTATGTATGTACGCTGGAATTGGAAGAGAAGGGACGAGACGTAGAAAACTATTTATTAAGGGAGAAACATTTAGAAGAAAAGGAAATGGTAAATATACAGACAATTCCTGAAACTAAAGTTGGCAAAGAAATGATAGATGCACTTCTAGATTCATGTAGTAATGTGTCAGCGGTGTCGGAAAGTTTTATGAATATGATCAAAAATAGGAATCTAGTAATCTTTCCAGTCACTGGCGTTCAGGTTAAAACGGCAGATGGTGGTATGAGTAAGCCAATAAGACAACAAATACTTTTAGAATTTAAATGTGGAGAAAATAAATTCGAGATAGAATGTTTTGTAGTGAGTGGTCTAGTAAAAGAGGTAATTTTAGGTACTGACTTCCTGTGCAAATACAATACTTCGCTTAATTGTGTAGGGAAATGCCTAGAATTTGAATTTCAGAATGAAAAAAGGCAAGTAAAATTTAAATGACAGGTGAAAATCAGATTGCTCATGCCATAGTTACTGAGGTTTGGAGTGAGGAAGTCGATATGCATAACGGAATTAACGAATTGATTGATGCAGTCAAGGGTATATCAGAAGGGATAAAGAAAGAGCTGTGTGGGTTGTTGCACCGCTACGAGGACGTATTCTCGGATCGACCTGGCAAAGTTACCGATTTGGAGTACTCGATAAATTGAAACCTCACGAACCAATAAAATGGAAACCGTATGTAATGCTTGTAGCTCACCGGGATGCCGTCAGAGTTCGATTAAAACAAATGTTGGATGGCTTGGCTCTGAGCACTATGGGACTTAACTTCCTTGGTCATCAGTCCCCTAGAACATAGAACTACTTAAACCTAACTAACCTAAGGACAGCACACACATCCATGCCCGAGGCAGGATTCGAACCTGCGACCGTAGCGGTCGCGTGGTTCCAGACTGTCGCGCCTAGAACCGCTCGGCTACTCCGGCCGGCAAATGTTGGATTGGGGTATAGTCGAACAATGTAGGAGCAATTATTGCAATCCTATTGTTATTGTTGAAAAACGGAATAGCTCAGTCAGAACAGTATTAGATACGAGAAATATAAAGTAATCGTAAGGGAATTAGACCGGCCTGGCAATATGGAGGAACTGCTGCAGAATTTTAATAATATAATGTTAATGTCCAGTGTTGACCTGACCTCGGGATTTTGGCAGATCCCGTTGGCAGAGGAAAGCAGACGGTACACTGCTTTCCTTTTCGAAGGGCGAAGCTATCGGTTTAGGGTAGTACCATTCGGAATTACAATTTCTGTGGCAGTTTTTGTAGGAGCGCTGAGTCATGTCCTGGGGGAGAGTCTAATGAGCAAACTCGTGATATATGTAGATGATATACTGATCGCTACAGAAACGTGGAATGAGCATTGTCATGTTTTGGAGGAGGTTCAAAATGGCTCTGAGCACTATGGGACTTAACATCTGAGGTCATCAGTCCCCTATAACTTAGAACTACTTAAGCTAACTAACCTAAGGACAGCACACACATCCATGCCCGAGGCAGGATTCGAACCTGCGACCGTAGAGGTCGCGCGTTTCCAGACTGAAGTGCCTAGAACCGCTCGGCCACACCGGCCGACTTGGAGGAGGTACTCATGGTGGAATGACCTTAAAGCTCGCAAAATGTGGGTTTGTTCGAGGAGAAATTCAATTCTTGGGGCATATCCTCACTTCGGAAGGAATTTTATCTAGTTCCGAAAAATTAAAGTCCATTGGCGAATGTAGTAGACCCAAAAGTAGGAAACAACTGAAGTCATACTTGGGACTGTGCGGTTTCTTTGGGGGGAGGGAGGAATGAATATTCTGAATTTATGCAAATTGTTAACTAAAAATGCAGCTTCGAGGTGGACCGAGGAATGTGAAACGGAATTACAGGGTATAAAAGATAAATTGTGCAATAGTAAGATGTCGTACTACCCAGATATGAATATCCCTTTCTGTTTAGCGTCGGGCAATTCGAACTATGGAATAGGTTGTGAGCTATTTCAGGAAAAGCTAGTCAATGGAAAAGCTTAACACCGTAGTGTGGCATTCTCCAGTCGCATGCTAAATAACCACGAACGGGGATACAGCATAGGTACAGGGAAGGAGATGATCGCGATCGTGTACGGATTTAAGAAATTCCGCATGCATTTAGAGGGCAGAAAAGTGACAGTGTTGTCGGACCACAAGGCTCTGAGTTATCTGCAGCTACAGGATACTGAACGAACGCTTGATGCGTTGGGCAGTGTTCATGCAGCAATTCCAATACGAAATCCGCTACAGAAAATTGTGTTGCCGATGCTCTGTCCAGATTACCAGTTGGGGCGGAAGACAATGGAAGGGAGGAGCCGAACGAATTTAAGGTACTGTGTATGAAGGAGGTAGCGGGGGAGAAAGAAATTCGTGCTGTGTGCAAAGATATACGGCGAGCACAAAACGACGATCCTGAGCTGAAACACAATCAAGTGAATTTCGAACAGCAAGGGATACGAGAAAATACCAAAATATTTTAAGGTACTCAAGGGAGTATTATTCTGGCGGGAAGATGAAGAGACGGACAAATGGAGACTGTGTTTTCCCAATAAGTATGTGGAACAGTTGATAGACTACGTCCATTTAAGTCACGGACACTACGGGGCCGAAAAGTGCACCGAAATCACCCGTGTAAAGAACCTGGACAGACGGGTCGGTACGCAGCTGGTGGCGTGCGACCGTTGCCAACGGGTCAAATACTGCACGACCACGAAACGGGGGGAAATGCAAAGCATTATAGCTCTCAAAGTGGGCAAGTTACTGGATGTGGACAATTTTGGCCTACTACTCTCAGGACGCGGCGGCATGAAGTACATCTTTGTTGTGATGAACGTGTTCACTAAGTTTATTAGACTGTATCTGATGCGGAAAGCGAATACTAAAACTCTGATCGCCAAACTGGAGAAGGATTACTTCAAGAATATTGTGAAACCAGTAAGGCTGCTGTCTGACAACGGATCGCAGTTTACTTCATGAACAACCAGGGTGTGCAACGTATCCGTATATCCGTCTACCACCCATCGAGCAACTCGTGTGAACGGTATATGCGGGAAGTAGGACGTTTATGTAGGACGTATGCCAGCAATTGTCATTCCAAGTGGATGGAATACGTGAGCACGTTTGAGGACGTACTGAACAGCGTAAAAAGTAAGGCTACGGGGTACTCACCTGTGGAAGTCATGACCAGGGTGAAACCAAAGTTCCTACTCAAAGAAACGCTAGAAATCCCGCCTCGAAAAGCTGAATCGGCTGCTGAAAGGGAACAGGCAGTAACGGCCAGCATGAAAAAGTTAGCTGTTGAAAGGAAAAGGCGACACGATGGACGATAGAAACCGATGAAGTACAAAGTGGGTGACAAAGTGCTTGTACGCACCAAAGAGCTTTCCAGCGAAGTGGACGGGAAGATTAAGAAATTATTCCAGTTATACTATGGACCATTTGTTGTGGCAGAGTGCCCTCATTAAATGCATACCGTTTAAAATACCCTGTCTCAGGAAAACCTTTGGGTCTAAGAAACGTGACGGAATTGAGGCTGTATATAGAGAAAGGGCAGAAGTGAAAAACTGTTCTTATCTGTAATTAGTGGTAGTTCATTTGGAGGGATAATTTATATGTTTATTTGGGATTCTTTAGTAATTTGTTAATTTATTGTGGCACTGTGCGTAAAATATCTATTGATTATGCTTTGTATAAGAGTGTGGCAAGGAATTTAGTGGTCAATTTGAAGGGAATTAAAATTATAATTGTATGTGCACGCAATTTTTGGTGCATGGAGGTAGTAAGGATTGATTAAACTTATGGGAATTTGAGCTTACTGTGACTCAGTCGTTTGCCTGGTGACTTTCTTCCCAAAGTATTGTTTTCCGCTGGAGGGAATCGTTAGCGAGGACCCGGGTTGGTTTTTGGAAATGGTTTGTTGACGGATTTCTACTTTTGGTTTTCGTTGTAGACAGATTTGTCACGATAATCGGTGAAGCTCGGAATTCAGAGGCAGACACGATTTCTGCAAGGCACTTGGTCAAAAGACTGATGTGAGTTGATAAATACTTAGTGCTAAAATCCGTGTGAGCGTGTGCAGTGCGACGAAAAAAAATTTGCGCAAGGAACAGCTTAGCTCTGAGTGAGTGGCACAAGAAGTGCTTACAAAACCTCACATACGTGAAAGTGCATTTAAAAATTTTACTTCTTGTCCAAAAACTCGATGATGCATAACTAAAATTCCGGCATTTAATTAATATGCCGTTTCGTTCATAATTTGTGTTATTTTAAGTTTATTTCGAATTTCATGCTGCTCCCACACCACTACAAAAATTTTGTTAACACTATTTGCCTGTCGTTTTGATTGTTTAATTCTGTTCTTTGTAATTTGTTTATATGTACTAGTATGAACTGAAAGGTGCTACTTCTGAACATTCTGGTAAGCCAGAAGGTGAGGTAACGGGCGAATTGTGGCGCCCTGAAAATATTCTAACGTAAGTTGGCGTGGCCGCACGGGCCGCTCGGCTAGCTGGGGCCCTGCAGCAAAAACGTGGTGGCAAACGTTAGCCGGAAGAGAGGTAGCCCCTGCGCATGGTCCAGCCGCGTGGCTGGGAATTACAGGCTGACGCTGTGTCAATGGAAGAGACTTGTATGCTGAGACTGCCAAAGATGGCGGACTCTGTGAAACCATGATGGCAGACATTTCACAGTTCGTATAGAAATTAATAGTAGCCAGATGAATCATAATACCTCAAAAATAACCATGTACTTGACTATTATTTGCAAGATGATACTGATGGTGTAAACAGATTTTCAATACCTTTATTAGCTTAAAGTTTAGTATCCGACTGTACATTATACAAGTAACACCAAGCAACGAAATTCCAAAATCTAAACGGTTCTTCATATATACTATTCATGAAGAAATTGGTTAAATACTTACTGTGTTTTAGAAAGCACAGAGACACTAAGCTACTATCCTACCTTTTGCTCTGTTCCTTTGATATATATTTAATTTGTTTATGTATCTAATAACGTGTGGTAGAGCGTTGTTTGTGGTCCATCCGTAGGAATATTTATTTAATTTGAAGTTGTTTAAATGTAAATCCAGCATTTCGTATGTGTTTCATTATGTTTGTGTGGGTGTGTTGGGTTGAAGACATGGCGCGAGCGCTCTAGCCAATCACAGCGCTCGTGAGTGGGGAGACTGGATGGGAGGGAGTTCGGAACAGGACGGGACAGGACATGGGAAGTGCGGCACCCTCGGTCACGAGGGAGACTTGGAGTGTGGAGTGGTTTGCGCGTGGTCACGGCAGATAGAAAAACTTTGCTGTGCCGACTTATACACTTGTGAGATTTCAGTGGCTTCTACAGTGAAGACGTAGTGTGCATTTACAAGTGAATATCTTAGGAGCTATGTTGTTGTTCAGAACTAATTACGTGCAATAGGAATCAATTGTTTCCCTGTTATTCAACTTATATTTTATTTAATTGCTGGACCATCGATACCAATAAGTGTTTTGCAGAAATATACCGCATTCTCATCAAAAGTACTTCTACTATCGTACTCATCATTTAAAGTCGTTAAGATAGTACCTGCAGATTTTATTTAATTGCAATCTTTCATTTATAAATTTATATGTTACTTTCATAATTCACAATTGTCGAGTGATAGGAACCTTCGACCATCCTATTCATGTGTGTATTCTTATCGTATACTGTAGACTCAGCAGTATTTGGCCTGTAACGCGGCAACTACGTATCCCAGCCCCATAAAACGAAACCAGCCAAAACTTTTAAAGTTTCAACGTTGAGTCGGAGGCATCGTAGTTATTTGAAAGCTCGCAAGTTCTAGTAAGATGCATGTATAGGAATTATGGGCAAAGTTAAAGCAGATTGTAAATCGTGGTCTGGAGAGTTATGTGCTTGGTAAGTGGCTTAAGGATGGAAAAGACCCACCATGTTTTAATAACGAAATTCGGAAGATACTGAGGAAGCAGAGGCTGTTACACTATAGGTTCAAAAGAAAACGCAGAAATAAAGACCAGCAAAGGTTAGTAGAGAAACGTGCGTCTATGAAAAGTTCTACGCGCGAAGCATACAACTACCATTGTCACACCTTAGCAAAAGATGTGGTAGAGAACGCCAGAAAACTCTGGTCATATGTAAAATCACTAAGAGCGTCTTAAGTCTTCCATTCAGTCCCTTGTTAACTGGTCTGGTGTGGCAGCTGAAGGTACCAAAACGAAAGCCGAAGTTATGAATTTAACGTTCAAGAAATCGTTCACACACGAGAACAGTACGAACATACCGTCATCTGACCATCAGGCGGATTCCCGTATCGACGACATAGTAATAAGCTTCCTCGACATAGAGAAACAACTGAAAGATTTGAAAGCAAGTAAATGACCAGGTTTGATTTGACAAAGTTTGTTTTGCAATAACATGTTCTTTTCTTAATGCCTCTGTTGTTCCTATGGGCTGACTATGGGCTCACCGACTGTATCGTACGTCAAAGCATGCTGTTCATTAACATATCTCCATCGCTAATACGTGCATGCCATTTCCTACATTTCCAGAAAAGCGACAAGTAGACTGCAATCACTGCGCACGATGACAACATCATCTTAGTCAGATCCAGCAGTGGAAGTTGCATCGAAGATTACAGCTAACTGTATGTTGAGAGATAACAATCATTCTGTACTGTATCACGTGACAAGTTGTAGGGTGCAGCGGATGTAAGCAAATACATTTATCATTTCTATGGACCTGGATTATTTCCAATTTACGTATTTCATATTCTTCAAGTTTTAATGAAGTAATCTAATGTATTGTGTACGTTGTAACATCTGCTAACTCTCCTCCTGAAGTAAACTAGGCTTGCTAAAACTAAAACCGACCACACTGCCTCCAGCAATGTTTCAAGTGTATTTTCGACCGGAAATAAGGAAATAATGTGGGAAGTTCTTGTTAAATTCACAGTCACTAACGTTTGTTTCAGTTCTTGCATGTTTTCGTTTCCGTAACGATAGCAAATTTATAACCAAGATGGAGTCATGTTGCAATGTGACCCTTGTAAAACAAAAACACTGGAAACTAACATGAAATTCTGAAGTTGATTATGTGAGACTTTGACTGACATGGATAGGAAGACAGAAAGAAGAACAAAATAAGATTTCCTCATCTGCACACTTCACATTTTCAAAGTTAACGCGAGAAATAACCCAATAAACTCAGCATCTAAGCTGCACAAGCAACCAAATTAATGCGAACTGATTATATTACGGGCTCTGAGAAATAAAATTCTCAAGTTAATTATGTGGATTTTGATTGTCATGGCTTATACATACTCTAGCTGAAAGCGACGCTCGCATCTTGTAACTGCACCGTCAGCAAGAGGCGACAGCCAGAAGAAAATAATAGTCAACGCCTGACGACTCACAGGAAGCGATAGGTAAGACTTCAAAAATTTTCTGTTGTCAGTCCAAATATTCTCTGGAGGGGCAACAGCAGGATTGTAGCCTATACGACGAAAATGAATATGTCTGTAAGTATATAAATAGATGGGAACGCTGCAAAGATTTTCTCATATTGCGTACACAATTTCTAAGGTTTGTACCGAATTAGAATGGTCTTTTACCGTTGGCTGAATAGTATATGCAGTGACTATAAGGGGAGGCAGTCTACGGGATTGACCGAGCAGAAAATACTGTTGAGAAGGTGCTAGATTTCTCACGATTCATGGGAACGGGAAGCCAGGATACTTTTTGAGATACATGCTAAATAAATACTAGCTACATCTCAAGTTCGCACTTAGGGACTAAGGAAACAGTGTGGCCACGTGTCAGGCAACAACTCACTGAAGCCACAACTTCAGAATGCGCCGAGCAGCTGTGGAAACTACCCAACTTGAGCAAACCCTTCTTGCTGCAACTCCACAGTAGACACAGTATGTCCGGAATCTGCAACTTGACGTGAGAACCCTTTAGCCATCACTCATAAGTCGGTGCAAATCACTTCATATAGAAAATAAAACGTAAATGAATTTATATGGAATCGAGAAGCGATCTGTACATGATGCTGCAACCTTCCCACTAATTGTTTGTTTTTGTGGCCTAGATTTTGACATTTAAGCTCACAGTCTAGGATTACTGGCAAAGATATTACTGTCCGTCTTTGGTTACATTCGTACCAGTACGTACAAGAACATCTTTACCACTAACCCTAGATAATGGGCTTCATAAATTCAACGTATGTGTAGTGATAGGGCCAGCCGCGGTGGTCTAGCGGTTCTAGGCGCTCAGTCCGGAGCCGCGCGACTGCTACGGTCGCAGGTTCGAATCCTGCCTCGGGCATGGATGTGTGTGATGTCCTTAGGTTAGTTAGGTTTAAGTAGTTCTAAGTTCTAGGGGACTGATGACCTTAGATGTTAAGTCCCATAGTGCTCAGAGCCATTTGAACCATTTGTAGTGATAGGCTAACCAGGTGGATAGAAACCGTCGCCAGCCGACGCTGCTGCATTTCAGCTGCCTGCTCGTACATCAGGGCACAAGTCCCCGGGAACAGCGCACGTGTCAGCCACGTGGGGACCGCTCCGGGCGATGCCTGTGGCCGGAGTAATTAGTTCTGACGGCGGGACTTCATAATTACGGCCGCACCGCACCATGCCAAGCCTCGCGTGGGATAAGCCAGAGCCAGGCGCGCTTTCGGCCACGAGGTCACTCGGCCGGGTCGCGGAATGGCTTTGTGCTCTCGTCTCGCTGAAACTGAGACATTAGGAAAAGCGTGAAATATAAAATGTCAGAAAAAAAACAACGCAACACCATGACGAAGTTGTGCGACATAGACTAAAGTTGGTGGATGTATTTCTGGTTTCTGCCTCTGAAAGATGATGTCCATTTAATTTCTGCACCACTCCTGAAAGAGTGGCGCCAGTAGCGTCACTATTAGGATGCCAATCAGGTTTGCTGGAAATACACGCAGTAACGGTCGTCAGCGTTAGTTACCTCTGCGACTGGACGTGATGAGTTGATGTTAGTCAAGAAAGCCTTTAAGGCGACAAAGACGCCATTATCAACACATCACTGAGGTCGCGTAACACGGTTACAAAAAACTGGAAGTTCCTTCGGCGATATTGCAGAAAGACTTGGCAGGAATGTAGCCAATGTACATGATTGCTGGCAGCGGTGATCACAAGAATGTTCGGTAGCAAGAAGACCGGGCTCCGGATGATCACATGGTGGTACCGAGAGTGAAGATCGTCATGTTTGGCGTAAAGCTCTGGCACATCGTAAGCATTTGCAATACCACTTTGAGCATCAGATGTCATCGCAGTGACGTAAAGAACTACACTCCTGGAAATGGAAAAAAGAACACATTGACACCGGTGTGTCAGACCCACCATACTTGCTCCGGACACTGCGAGAGGGCTGTACAAGCAATGATCACACGCACGGCACAGCGGACACACCAGGAACCGCGGTGTTGGTCGTCGAATGGCGCTAGCTGCGCAGCATTTGTGCACCGCCGCCGTCAGTGTCAGCCAGTTTGCCGTGGCATACGGAGCTCCATCGCAGTCTTTAACACTGGTAGCATGCCGTGACAGCGTGGACGTGAACCGTATGTGCAGCTGACGGACTTTGAGCGAGGGCGTATAGTGGGCATGCGGAAGGCCGGGTGGACGTACCGCCGAATTGCTCAACACGTGGGGCGTGAGGTCTCCACAGTACATCGATGTTGTCGCCAGTGGTCGGCGGAAGGTGCACGTGCCCGTCGACCTGGGAGCGGACCGCAGCGACGCACGGATGCACGCCAAGACCGTAGGATCCTACGCAGTGCCGTAGGGGACCGCACCGCCACTTCCCAGCAAATTAGGGACACTGTTGCTCCTGGGGTATCGGCGAGGACCATTCGCAACCGTCTCCATGAAGCTGGGCTACGGTCCCGCACACCGTTAGGCCGTCTTCCGCTCACGCCCCAACATAGTGCAGCCCGCCTCCAGTGGCGTCGCGACAGGCGTGAATGGAGGGACGAATGGAGACGTGTTGTCTTCAGCGATGAGAGTCGCTTCTGCCTTGGTGCCAATGATGGTCGTATGCGTGTTTGGCGCCGTGCAGGTGAGCGCCACAATCAGGACTGCATACGACCGAGGCACACAGGGCCAACACCCGGCAACATGGTGTGGGGAGCGATCTCCTACACTGGCCGTACACCACTGGTGATCGTCGAGGGGACACTTAATAGTGCACGGTACATCCAAATCGTCATCGAACCCATCGTTCTACCATTCCTAGACCGGCAAGGGACTTGCTGTTCCAACAGGACAATGCACGTCCGCATGTATCCCGTGCCACCCAACGTGCTCTAGAAGGTGTAAGTCAACTACCCTGGCCAGCAAGATCTCCGGATCTGTCCCCCATTGAGCATGTTTGGGACTGGATGAAGCGTCGTCTCACGCGGTCTGCACGTCCAGCACGAACGCTGGTCCAACTGAGGCGCCAGGTGGAAATGGCATGGCAAGCCGTTCCACAGGACTACATCCAGCATCTCTACGATCGTCTCCATGGGAGAATAGCAGCCTGCATTGCTGCGAAAGGTGGATATACACTGTACTAGTGCCGACATTGTGCATGCTCTGTTGCCTGTGTCTATGTGCCTGTGGTTCTGTCAGTGTGATCATGTGATGTATCTGACCCCAGGAATGTGTCAATAAAGTTTCCCCTTCCTGGGACAATGAATTCACGGTGTTCTTATTTCAATTTCCAGGAGTGTAGTTATAAATCGGTTACTTCAGTGACAGCTCCTAGCCGTATGCCCTGTAGCGCGCATTCCACTGACCCCAAACCACCGCCACTTGCGAGTTCAGTGGTGTGAAGTGATAGCTCACTGGAGGGTAGGGTGGAGATCTGTTGTCTTTTCTGATGAGAGCTAGTCCTGCCTCGAGGTATGCGATGGCCGTGTGTTGGTTAGAAGGAGGTTGTTTGGGAGCCTGTCTGCCTGTTTTGGGACAGCATCTCACCATCGAATGAAACGGGGATCCTGCCTGAAACCCAGACATAGGTACTTTAATCAAATGAAACTTAATTCCAATAAATTTTCGTTCCTCGCTTCACTTCGCGTACATACATCATAGATGTTTGAGACTTGAAAAAGTCTTTGCAGCCTTACAGCTTGATTTTATTTAAGCACCTACGCCTGGATTTCAGGCAGGATCCCAGTTTCATTCGACGCTTAGGTGTTGTTCCAATACAGCTGGAGAACCTCTGCGATGGTGTCTGATTTAGGAGGCGAATGGGAATTTGGATTGAGTAGGGAGGCGTACTAGGGTAGACAGTATAGTTGTGCAAAGCCACTGCCCCATTCATCGCTTCAGTCTGTATGCATATACCACAGTTTTTATTGCATTCTATTAAATTTTGTGTTGGAAATGGGCTCTAACAAAAGCCTTTAAGAAAGAATTGCTGAATTTTTCTACGTGAAAGTAGAAAAGTAAAACTAACATACGCGATTATTTTCATTAAAGCAAACAATGTAACGAAGAATAAATATTGCATGTATTGTGTAAAATATTTTACCTATTTTACTGCTATGTCTAGTTGTGTATAATCTGCGTTGAGATTCGTCTACGGTGTTAAAAAAGGAATCAGCGATTCTCTGTAACCATTTTGAACGTTACTGACACGTACAGTGCGTTAGGTATTACTTAAGCTTTAAAAAAAGCTACTAGTTTAATAACGAGATAGAGGTAGACATTGCTGTGAGAGCAAACTTGCAAAATAGTGCGCTCAAATGATATGTCGTATTTACCACAGCATTGACGTGTCTGTCCGCGATCTTATTTACATAACTGAAGCACCAAGCATCTCGTCTGCGATTTTGAGAGCTATCTGCCCATATTTGTCACTACGTAGTTTGAAGGAATTTGTTTACTACCACACATCAAAAATTGCTCTGAGCACTATGGGACTTAACATCTATGGTCATCAGTCCCCTACGACTTAGAACTACTTAAACATAACTAACCTACGGACATCACACAACACCCAGTCATCAGGAGGGAGAGAAAATCCCTGACCCCGCCGGGAATCGAACCCGGGAACCCGGGCGTGGAAAGCGAGAACGCTACCGCACGACCACGAGCTGCGGACTACTACCACACATCAAAAAACATTTTGCATCACCCCTGTCCCCAGAACTCCTGAAGGCAGACGTTGACTATGGATATTGTATCCAAGACACATTCCCTTTGACTGTGCCAGGAACGGCTCTCAACAAGGGAGTAAACCAAAGCGATGCTGTTAGGACGTGGAGGAGATACAGTGAGACAGGAACTGTCGATGACATGCCACGCACGGGCCAACCAAGGGCCACTACTTCAGTGGATGACCGCTACCTATGGATTATGGCTCGGAGGAGCCCTGACAGCAACGCCACCGTGTTGAATAATGCTTTTCGCGCAGCCACATGACGTCGTGTTACGACTCAAACGGTGCGCAATAGGCTACATGATGCGCAACTACACTCCCGACGTCCATGGCGAGGTCTATCTTTGCAACCACGACACCATGCAGCGCGGTACAGAAGGGCCCAACAACATGCCGAATGCACCATTCACAACTGGCATCACGTTCTCTTCACCGCTAAGTGTCGCATATGCCTTCAACCAGACAATCGCTGGAGACGTGTCTGGAGGCAAGCCGGTTAGGCCGAACGCCTTAGACACACTGTCCAGCGAGTGCAGCAAGGTGGAGGTTCCCTGACGTTCGGGGCAGCATTATGTGGGGCCGACGCACGCCGCTGGTGATCATGGAACGCGCCGTAGCGGCTGTACGATACGTGAATGCCATCCTCGTACACATCTTGTGAATGACTCAGTTCAGGATAACGATATCGATCGGCTAGAGAGGCCAGCATATTCTCCAGACATAAACCCTATCGATCAAGCCTGGGAGAGATTGAAAAGGGTTGTTTATGGACGACGTAACCCACCAGCCACTCTTAGGGATCTACTCCGAATCGCCGTTGAGGAGTGGAACAATCTGGACCAACTGTGCCTTGATGAACTTGTGGACACTATGCCACAACGAATACAGGCATGCATCAATGCTAGAGGACATGCTACTGGGTATTAGAGGTATCGGTGTGTACAGCAGATCTGGACCACCGCCTCTGGAGGTCTCGCTGTATGGTGGTACAACATAAATGGTTCAAATGGCTCTGAGCACTATGGGACTCAACTGCTGTGGTCATCAGTCCCCTAGAACGTAGAACTACTTAAACCTAACTAACCTAAGGACATCACACACATCCATGCCCCAGGCAGGATTCGAACCTGAGACCGTAGCGGTCACGCGGTTACAGACTGAAGCGCCTAGAACCGCACGGCCACACCTGCCGGCCATTTTTCTATGCAGGTTGTGGAACTCCCGGAACTGAGGTGATGCAAACCTTTTTTGACATGTGTATTTATTTATTTTACTGTTATTGATCTACTTATCGTACATGTCAAATAGTGGCATGAGTTGTTAATCTGCTACGGACTATTTTTTGCCTAATTTTGCTGTCTTCGGAATTATGGTATAAACTGCTAATTTGTGAAATTGTAAGATTTCTTGGATGTGTAGTAATTTTTTTGTACTTGTAATGTAGGTACGTTCTTGCGGTTTTACAATAGATTGGGAAGGAATTACATGCGCATTTCGTGTGGTAAAATCTGTCGAGTCCATTCGTCTACACATCCCACGCCAATCCCACTCGATCCGTTGCATCCCACAGCTACAGATGAATAAAGTACTGTTGCGATTAATTCCAACTCTAGAATCTCAGATGTAATAAATGAAATGAATCTAGGAGAGCACTGTTTTGCCGAAGAACGTTTTTCGTCAGCTACGTTCATACTTCTTCGTGTTTATGTGCACTTTAAGGAAAAGTTACATCTGAAGTAAGCCTATTTCTAAATTTATTCTGTCGAAAATCCTACCATATTTCATTTTTGCCTGTAACATTTAGCCATAGCTCTGTACCTAATTAAAGGTGTAACCAACAATTTCTGTCTTTTCGTAATTTGTTAAGATGTTCCATACCGTTTGTAAAGTACTGTTCCCATATACTATGTGATCGAAAGTATCTGGACACCCCCAAAAACATACATTTTTCATAATAGGTGCATTACGTTGCCACCTACTCAAGTACACCTTGTCAGCGACCTCAGTAGTCATCAGACATAGTGAGAGAGCAGAGCAGGGCAAACAGCGGAACTCGCGGACTTCGAACGTGGTCAAGTGATTGGGTATCACATGTGTCATAGGTCTGTACTTGAAATTTCCACACTCCTGAATGTCCCCAGTTCCACTGTTTCCGATGTGATAGTGAAGTGGAAACGTGAGGGGTATAACGGATCTTTTACGTTGAGATAAATTTATTTTATTTTTTGTTAGATGTTCCCGTTAAATAGCTGAATCAAATTGTAATTTGGAATAATTTAACTAAGCAGAGTAGAACAGATAAAGTCAAAGAGCTGTTCATTCGGCGGACATTGTCGTAATGTAACGTCATTGCGTTGTTCAGTTGTTAAAACAAGTCTTTTTTGTTCCGTTCTGCTGTTCGGTCGTGCGCGTATCTGAAAGGAATTAATTCGGGGACTATAATAAACTTTCACATAATAGTTACGATTCGATGTTCCGACAAAAGGGGTTAACATCAGTGTTAATTTGAAATGTGGGCGACAGTATTAGTTTTGACAGATACGTGAAAACGGACGTAACGAAAGTTGTTCGTATATCATCCTTGAACGTGACTTTTTATTTAATTAACGATTGGGGCTCATTAAAAGCTATTATCTCATGATTAGGCTCAATCCCTCTTTCCTCCTAGTTAGTGATCATTCATTAACATTTACGTCATAAGAAAACGGATTATTAATAAAAGTGATGTTAAATGACAATTACGTGTTATTCCGTTAGTGTGGAACCAACGTAATATCTCTGAAATGACATTGATATATAATTTGTGTTAAATACTGAACTGAGATAGGAAGTAAATTGAAATTAGTGAACATTTGAAACTGAGACTATAGAAGTAGAAGCGCTTAAGGTTTCTCTTCTCTAAAATGGCAAAATAGGTACGAACTTTAACTCAATAGTCGATATTATGTATTGCAAAGACATTAGCATTTCATACTTATTTTGACGACGCGCTGTTAAACAAAGGAACGTTGAGTCTCTGTACGAGTAATAAAATCAAATCTAAAAACATAATTAATAACGGCGAACTCCGCTTTAACAAACTGTATTGCGTGTCGTCATCGGGCAATAACTACTCAACCCTGGAGACTTGTGTGGTGAAATTAGAAGTCGAGCATATAAAACAAACATAAAAATCCATTGAAGCTAGAGTGGAGTCGGCACAGCACGACGTGGGCAGTTATAAGGGACACGTACAGCACAAAAGAGTACATGCCACCTCGTCTGTTGACAGAGACCGCTGACATTTGAAGAGGGTCGTAATGTGTAACAGGCAGACTTCTATCCAGTCCATCACACAGGAATTCCAAGCTGCATCAGGATCCACTGCAAGTACTATGACAGATAGACAGGAGGTGAGAAAACATGGATTTCATGGTCGAGCGGCTGCTCATGAGCCACACATCACGCCGGTAAATGCCAAAAGACGCCTCGCTTGGTGTAAAGAGCGTAAACATTGGACGATTCAACAGTGGAAAAACTTAGTGTGGATTGACGAATCACGATACACAATGTGGCGATCCGATGGACGGGTTTGAGTATAGCGAATGTCCAGTGAACGTCATCTGACAGCGTGTATAGTGCCAACAGTAAAATTCGGAGGCGGTGGTGTTATGGTGTGGTCATGTTTTTCGCGAAGAGGGCTTGCACCCCTTGTTGTTTTGCGTGGCACTATCACAGCACAGGCCTTCATCGATGTTTTAAGCATCTTCTTCCTTCCCACTGGTGGAGGGCAGTTCTGTGATGGCGACTGCGTCTTTCAACACGATCGAGCACCTGTTAATAATGAACGGCCTGTGGCGGAGTGGTTACACGACAATAACATGGCCTGCACAGAGCCCTGACCTGAATCCTATAGAACACCTTTGGGATGTTTTGGAACGCCGACTTCGTGCCAGGCCTCACCGACCAACATCGATACCGCACCTCAGTGCAGTACTCCGTCAAGAATGGGCTGCCATTCCCCAAGAAATTTTCCAGTACCTGATTGAACGTATGCCTGCTAGAGTGGAAGCTGTCATCAAGTCTAAGAGTGGGGAAACAACATATTGAATTCCAGCATTACCGATGGAGGGCGCCACGAACTTGTAAGTCATTTTCAGCCATGTGTCCGGATACATAGTGCACGGAGCTTATTCTTCGCAAGTTATTTCTTCATGAACATCATAATCAGGCCATGACATGAAATTATATTTCCCGCGCTCCACATCAGGCTGCAATTGTTGCGAAATGCTTACCTACTGGACGTTTATTGGTCGAAGTATCATTTCTGTGGAGAATCAAAAAGCTTGTCCCGGAGTGGAATCGCTACTGGATAGGAATGCTTACTTACTACCCATCTGATCGAAAGAATCAGTACTTCAAAATTCCTTTTTGTCTTGGCAGCTCACTCCATGCACCATCTATCCCCTCTTAAAATGTGAAACGACAAATATTGACAACATACGAGTGATCAGTAGATGTACAAGCTGCTACGTGGTCACGAATGGAACAGTGATCCAGAAACTGTAGAATAAATAAGCTTCATTACATTAAGACATGTTTTGAAAGAGATCTGAATTTGGTCATCACTTACCGAAACCGGTAGTCTAAGGACCTAACAATAGTGTGGTCACAGACGTAAATAAAAGAAATTTATATTTTGCAGAATCAAGTAAATGTAGAGAACATATGTGTCTATATTAATCACTCACTGGTCGAATAGCTTATTCGCCATGTATGGGTAGCCCGTTGTTTTTCCCAGATCTCTAAACAGAACGGTGATACTTCCTGCTTCAGAAGATCTTTTTACAACTGGGCAGTGACCGTTATACAAACTCTGCCTACTGAATAGTTGAGGCCTCACGTCGACTACGAGGTGACGAGGCCACAAGCGGCAGTCCGTTTTGGCGAGCTCCTTTGTTTGGTGGACGTGGCAATGTACATCGTCCATGATTTGACTTCCGCCTAAAGCAAGAATAACGGTGAGTTCCATATTTGTCGGGCGATAATGTGATAGTGGCGATTCGAGTATATATACTCTGTCACCATTATGTGATTTCTGTTGTTCCTGCTCGACCGTTCTACTGGCCGTAGTTTTTCCAATGAATTTGAGGTGGATCAGAATCCTGAGTGCCATTGGGCTTAACGCTAATTTGATTGGAATTCTCGCGCGGTGCACGAAGTAAACACCAGCAACCAAACACAGGGAGCCCCCTCTCCACGACACCTCTGCACAGGTCGCTATTCCGAGCTCGGCTGACCTCCCTGAACAGAACAGACATCCGAACTGCACACTGTGGGGCGCTCTTAAATCGTCCTCGTGTTGCTGCAAAAGTGGCACCACAGGGGACGCCCGAGAAACTGTAGCTTAGTAACGCAACCAAAGAGGTTCAACAAGTACCACAGTCGACACCAGGGCTTGTGCAAGGCTCACAACTTTACTCGTACGCTGATGTTTGAGGTTTTATTTCAATGAATTGCACAGTGTGCTCCCTGCCGCCGTTGGATAAGCAGCTGCCAGCAGCAAGTCGTATACTCTTAGCTCACTTATTTGTTACATAGTTTAATTCTTAATTTCTGTGTGTGTTTTTGGGTACTTGCATTGTTTAATTCATAAATTTCGGGCGTATTATAGTATTTGAGAGTTGTAGCATCGCGCTTTAGTACCTGAATAGTGTAAATTCGCGTAGTCGTTTGTCTTCTGTTTTTGTTTTTAACGGCCAGTGTCGGTTCGTCACAGCTAGTGTGCTCCCTGCCGCCGCTGGATAATCAGCTGCCAGCAACAAGCTGTATACTCCTAGCTCACTTATCTGTTACATAGTTTCGTATAGGAAATGTAATTTCAAGTTTTAGTTACTGTAATCGTAAATTGAGGCAGATTGTAGCGCAGTCGTTAGGCATTTGTACAGGTTACTTCATACTTTCTTTGCGTGTTTCCCTTGCGTTATCTAGGCACAGACTCGTGTTTCAATAACTGTTGTTCAACATCGATTAGAATGGACAGGGACTGTGATTGCTATGTTCGGATGAGGGCTGAGTTGGCATCCCTTCGCTCACATCTGCAGGCGGCGCTGACTTCGGTCACGCAGCTTGAGGCTGTTACCAATGGGCACCACTGTGGAGAACCGGACTTGGGTATTATGGGGATGTCAACCTTGTCCCGTCTGTCCCCAGATCGGTCTGCCGCTGTGGTTGCCCTGCTTGCTGCCCGCAGTGGGGCTGAGCCCTCGCCTGTGGTTGATTGGGAGGTCGTTCTAAGGCGTGGCAGGCAGCAAAATACGTCCCAGGAGGCTGATCAGATAGCCTCCCCAGTGCGTCTGACAAACAGGTCTCAGGTACTGTCTCAGGCTGAGCCAGTTGCAGCTGCCTGCCCTGTTTCAGAGGATGATTCTCAGCCTTCAAGGTCCGGGCAATTGCAGAGGATGGGCTTATTGGTAGTTGCGAGCTCCAATGTTAGGCGCGTAATGGGGCCTCTTAGGGATATGGCGGCTAAGTGTGCACTCCGTGTGCATTCAGGGTGGAGTCATTCCCGATGTGGAAAGGGTCCTTCCGGATGCCATGAAGAGCGCAGGGTGCAGCCAGCTGCAGGTGGTGGCACAGGTCAGCACTAATGACGTGTGTCGCTTTGGATCTGAGGAAATTCTCTCTGGATTCCAGCGGTTATCTGATTTGGTGAAGGCTGCCGGTCTTGCTTTTGAGATGAAGGCAGAGCTCACCATCTGCAGCATCGTTGACAGAACCGACTGCGGACCTTTGGTGCAGAGCCGGGTGGAGGGTCTGAATCAGAGGCTCAGACGGTTTTGCGACCGTGTTGGCTGCAGATTCCTTGACTTGCGCCGTAGGGTGGTGGGGTTTCGGGTTCTGCTGAATAGGTCAGGAGTTCACTACACTCAGCTGGCGGCTACACGGGTAGCTTAGGCTGTGTGGCGTTGTAACGACAACTGTACATATAATAATTTTTTTCTTTATGAATTTCTCTAAATTAGTGTGAAAAATGGTTGATTTAATTTCTTGCTCTTTTCGTGTCATGTTAAAGAAACAGTGAGCAACTTTTGTAATGAATATTATTATTTATGTTGGATTTCAAATAATGTGATAATCAAAAGAAAGTGTACTATTGTTAAAACTATTGTAAGATGTGAAAATTGTAATTTAAACACTTGGTCCATACGTAGGTAATGCATTAGGATATGTGTAGTAGAAAACCTGTGGTGAATACCCTACCTGTAGGGGAGCGGGAAAAGGTGGAGGCAGGCGAGCGCGGGAAAACGCACACTGGGCGCGGTTCGGCACAACGGGCTCAAGTAGTCAGTCGGAGGCGAGCAACAGTAATAGTCGGAGTGGTGAATTAGTCAGAAGAACACGGACTGTACCGAGGCGGCTACCCAGGAAAAGTGGATTCCATTGAGCCTCGGGTGCACCGATTCCGACGAATACTTGGCATGGCTCTAATCTGAGGCACAAAGTTGGAAAGATTACGACGCTAAGAAGATGGAAAGTGCCGATGTAGTGTGAGCCTTAGCCGTGCTTGTATGTGTGCCGTGCTGCCCGCTATCTCGCTGCCCGCCAACCGCCGCACCGACTTGCACAGGTCAAACATTTATTTCATCTTTAGAAGTCTATCTGTGTGGACCAGTGTCGAAACTGTTTCTAATTGTTCAATAATAACGTGACTTTTACCAGAATTGATTTAGCCATGACTTATCCTGATCACTGACCTAGACAGGATCCTTACCTCGTATTGTGCAACCCGAGTATCCTGAACTGAAAATCTAAAATCAGTGTTAATAAGAATTATCAGTAGATCTCTCTATGCTATAAAGAAGTTTAAAAAGTCTATGTGTTATTGCAAAAGTTGGTAAAGAACAATAGTATGACTAACTTGGAAGAGAGTTTTTTGAATTGAGTTAGCGACGTTATTTAATTAATTTGAGACAGAACTAATGACAGTTAAATTATTCAGAAGTAAGACAAGAGAGTAGTTAACCATAGATTGATAACTTTGAGTGTTAATTTGCCTTCAGTACTTAACAGTTTCAGTATAACGACCATAACAGTTTCAGGGCCCCCCCCTCTTCTCTTGTCCATTCTTTCAAATCTTGAAATATGCTGATCAGATTTCACCAGTAAAGTTAAGTTCTATATTAAACCTAAGTGTATTAGTGTTGTTGTCCCAATTTCAATAGTGACATTGTATGTGTGTTTTCAAAACTGTGCACTCTAGGAAAATCTATGCCCGATTTCAGTCTGATCAATATACAAAATGCAGTTCGTAGTAATCATTGATGTGTGGTGTTGTGTGAATTTAGCTCGTCCAAATTAGTACAAAAAGAGAAAGCTTTAGTTCAGTGGATTTTTCTGGTCCAAACTTTGCCATATAACGCATCTTTACTACGTGTTACTATGCTTGTACATGCACCCAATTGTACAAGGAAAAACTCACTCATTGCCTAAGTAGGCTTGCGACCGAATTATTAATTAACGGTAGCATCTACTGTGTGTACTTCTTGTCCATGCGAACGAGTAATTATACTTTACATTTGGTTGATGCATCACTGTAGTTATTAACTGAGTACAAGTCCGATCTTGCTTCCATTAGGTACACGCGGTCAACTTATGTACTAAAATCCTTGTTTATAAGGTGAAGCCCGTGAACTTATTACAGTACAGGCTTTATAGAGCTAACGTACGTCCGTTAAAGGGCGGTAGCGTTACACGTGGCTTCCCGGTGACAGGACATCCAGTTGTTATCGATTACAAATTAATGTAAAGATCGAACAGTGGATGTTCAGTGGCACGAATTGTAATAATAGCCAGTAAAATAAATTACAGTGAGCATCAAGTATAATAGTGTGATATAGTTGGCATTTAGTATGGACAGAAACGTAGGCAGGGTAGATGCGCCAAGCGAACTGGAGAATGCGGCTGGCAGTAGCAGGAGTTTACGCGGCCAGATAACAGATGGCGTTAGCGAAAGACAATTGGCGTATATACAGTACCATGAACACGTCAACGAACAGATTGAAATGTCGAGATCGTCTCGAACACAGCAAGGGACAAAACAGGAAGTAGAGGGTGACTTGGTAGATGATAGTGGGTACGTGAACGAATCCACTGACATGTTTGATTCACCACAAATAAAGAAAGAACCGAAAGAAACTTCTGAAGTAGAATCGGAACACATCGATTCCGTAGAACAAAACAGTGTAAAAATTTTAAGCATGAACGACTTATTTGAACAATTAACCAAACAAATTGCAGGACAGAATGAGCAGCTTAAAACGCACGTTGACGAGCAGCTCAAAACACAGGGACGTCAGCTCAAAACACAGAATGAGCAACTTCAAAAACAAGTCGGCAATCAGGTTAATCAGCTTAAAACGCACGTTGATGAGCAGCTCAAAACACAGAATGAGCAGCTCAAAACACACGTGGATCGAATTAAAGCACAGGTTGAAGGGCAGGGAATTAAAATTAGTAAACAAATAGAACAGGTAGAACAAAAAGTGGGTAATTTAAATTCTGTGGTAAATACTCTGAAACTTGAAGTTGATACCATTAACAAGAATATGGATACTATGCAGGGGGAAATTGTTAACATTAACAGTAGGTTCGATGTTGAAATTCTCAACATCCAAGAGAAAGTAGAGCCCCTGGTAGAAACAAAAGTAGACGAAAAAGTTTTCGGTCTCAAATCTGAGATCGTAAACGAATGTCAACACGGAATTTCACAGTTGAAAAGGGCAGTTTCAGACACTGAAAAAGATTTAGGCGAGAGAGTTACCGAATGTGAACAAAATTCTTCGAAAATTCAAGGCAAAATTTTTGACCTTGAGAACAAAATTAAAGATAGGCCTGGTGTTGTCTGTAATGGCACACCAATTACGAAGTTGTTAGAAGGCGAGGAACGCTTCGATCCAGCCAAGAAACATAACGGGTGGCATCCGTTAGATTTCATTAAAAATTGCGAGAGAGTATTTCCTGAGCACTTGTCTGATCAGGAAAAGATAAATGTTGTAATTAGCGCCTTAGCAGGTGATGCTAAGCGCTGGGGAATAAATTTAAATACCGAACGAATGACGTTCGAAGAATTTAGGCAGAGATTTACGGAAGAATATTGGTCTGAACAAAAGCAGGACCATTTATGGTGGGAGTTCATCATGGCCAAACAGCATGATAACAGGGGTAGGAATTCTTTGAAAGATTTCTGCGAGCATTGGTACCGGAAATTGACGCATTTAAGAGGCAGAAGATCAGATTCTGAAATTATCTGGGAGTTATATAAAAAGCTCCCAGAAGATTCAAAGAGGTATGTAGGAAGCAATCATCGCAGCTTCCAAGCATTTCTCGAAAGAGTCGAAGACGAAGATCATTGGCGCGAAAGTCGTGCTAATTATCAAAACTTTGGTAACCGTAATAACCGAAATAATGACGAACGAAATGACGGCGAAGGATTTCGCGTCAATATGTTACAAAGAGGTAGAGGCAGAGGTAGAGGAAGAGGAAATAATTCAGGTCGCGGTAGAGGGTATACCGCGCAAAATAATAACGACGCGGGAAACTAATTTCCGCGAACGTTGCGGGCCAAACGGAAGCGGACAATACATACCGGCCCCGATTTGAGAAAAGATACCGGACCGACCGTAATGTAATGAGACAGGCTAGGGACAGGCACGGAACGCCGCGACGGGTTGTGGCGAAACAAGCGTCAGCTGCGTGCCAGAATGAGTCATTTCTGCCGCACAGAACGCTACATGTTAACAGGCGAGTGGAGCATCAGAGGGCAACGGCCCAGCCTAGCAGAACATCTGTTAGGAAAGAAGCCGCTAGAAATACGGCAGCAGTAGATACGAACATAGCCGTCAGGGCTAATGAAAATTTTACGAGTGATATTTCCGTGGCAAAGGCAACGATAAAGGAAACTGTGAATACACAGAGAGGTGCGGTTAGCAGTGTTTGCAATGAGAGAAAAGGCGAGGATGAATTAGCAGAAGTAACTGATTGGCGTGTGCAGATCGATAATCTGTACAAGGGCCTGAAGCAATGTGAGTGGGAGGATTTTAAGAAGGAGTATGAGGCAAAGAAATTAGTTAGTGGAAAAGGAGATAGTAGGGACGTCGATAAGGTGACGTGGCCCAAATTGGAAGAGGAGAGAATAAATAGCGCCGCGCAAAGTACGCGTGCCGCCAATAGGATGCAGATTAAGGGTAGGAAGGATTTGGAGGATGAAATCCTCAACATTGACGAAGAAATAACTTCTGCTAACAGTCCGCCAATAGTACAAACTGCTACCGAGAGGCACCGTGGAGGAGGGGCAGATGATTACCTGAAAGTAATCAAAGTCCACGAGGATTACACCGAATATGAAGTCACAGTGGATGTGAATAAAGCTGAGGATGAGGCCGTATTGCCAAAAGAGGAGATTGAATTGAAATCCAAGCCTGACGACAATACAGAGGAGGAACTTAGTGCCTGTCTCAGAAAAGCTTTTATGTTAGAACCTGAAAGCGATCCGGAATGGTCGGATTCCGACGATAGTTCGGATGATGAAAGATACGCAAATACAGACGAAAATGAATGTAATATCTTTACCTATTGTTCAAAAGTAGCGTACTTAAATGAATCTGATGCTGAGGAAGATAGTAGTGATGACTCTAGTGAAGATGAATTTTTAGGTGTAGACGAAAGTAAATATACTTTTACTGAAAGAGGATATGAGAAGATCAGTGAAAATAAAGGGGATGTAGTTAATGTCGATATTGTACCTAACGATGACAACGTATCAAAACAAAATCCAGACGTTGAAACAGAACAAAGAAAGAAAGAACCACCAGACGACTCAGGGTTTATTTCGCAAAGAGTTCAGGTAATTAATAACTTTGAACTTCCGGAACCCAAGAAACCGCCTGATATATGTGAAGTGAATGTTAAAAGCATATCTTGGGACGATGTTATTGTCGACCCGGATTTGCTCAAGGAAGACCAAAGTAATGAAAAACAGTCGACGGTTAAACAAACTATAATACCAGTTGAAATTTATAACGTGAAATTGCAAGTACTTCTTGATACTGGGTCTCAGATAAGTGCAATTTCTCAGTCATTTTTCGAACACATTTGTGATAAGCCTGGGCTAGTAATTATGTCAGTGACAGGTGTAAAAATTGTTGGTGCAACTGGTAAGGCTAGTAAGCCGATAAAGAACCAGATTTTGGTTGAATTTAGTATAAAAAGACAAAAATTTGAACACGATTTTTTGGTTGTGCCAGACTTGAGTGCTGAAATGATTTTGGGGATAGATTGGTTGGATAAAGAAAAGGTTATTATTGATTGTAGCCAGGGAGTGATCAAAATTAATAGTACATTTGGCAATTTGGAATTAAATTTTGAGGAAAGTGGGAAAGTGTTTGATTCAGAAATCGATTCTTTGTTATTGGAGAGCGACCAAGGGAATGATGGGTTGACAAACAAGTACGAGGTGTACCATGTCCAGAGACTATTAAATGAGAGTGACAAGCAGGGGCATGAATTTAAGGGAATGGTGGAGAATTTAGAGGGAATATCTCCCGAACAGAAAGCAGAGTTGCTTGAAATTTTAGATAGTAACAGCCCCGTATTTTCGGACAAACCTGGCCTAGTTAAGAATTTTGAATACCAGATTGAGACCATAGGGCATAAACCTTTCTTCGTAAGACCATTTTCGATACCCATATCAAAGAGGCAGGCTGTTCAAGTGGAAATAGATAAAATGATAGAGTGGGGGGTAATCGAACGAAGTAGCAGCGAGTATAATAGTCCCCTTATCATAGTGAACAAAAGGGATGGGGGAGTGAGAGTAGTTATCGACGCCAGGACTTTGAACAAAATTGTAAAGAAGGAAATAGACAGACCTGAGAATCTGGACGAAATGCTCCAAAATTTTTATAACGTGAAGTATTTAACCAGTCTGGATATGACAGCCGGATACTGGCAAATCCCATTAAGTAAAGAATCCCGTAAATATACCGCTTTTCTATTTGCCGGGAAATGCTATCAGTATAAAGTAGTGCCATTTGGGCTTAGCACATCTGTGGCAGTATTTATTAGGGCACTGGACTTTGTGTTAGGGAAAGAACTGAGTTCCCGGCTAACCATTTATGTAGACGATTTACTGATTGCTACAGAAACATGGCAAGAGCATTGCGAGTTATTGCGGAAAGTTTTTGTTGCTCTACAAGCAGGGGGCATGACACTTAAGTGGAAGAAATGTGAATTTGTAAAATCGGAAATAAAGTTTCTGGGGCACATTATTACTACAAACGACATTGGAAAGGATCCGGAAAAGTTAAGTGCAATATCAGGATGTCCAGCTCCTAGAAATAGAAAACAGTTGAAAGCCTTTTTAGGTTTATGTGGATTCTATAGAAAGTTCGTCAAGGGGCAAGTTTTTAATAGTCCTCATTTGAATAATCTACTTAAGAAAAATAGTGCTTTTGTGTGGACTGAAGGGTGTATGAGGGATTTCGAAAAATTAAAAAACCAACTTTTGAATGACAATATTTTGCATCACCCCATACTCTCAGAACCTTTCCATATGAGTACTGACAGCAGTGCTTATGGAATTGGTATAGAAGTTTTCCAAGAAATCTGTAATGACAAAGAAAACGAACACTGGACCATCGCATTTGCAAGTAGAACTCTAACAAAATACGAGAGAAACTACACTATTTCGGAAAAGGAAGCTTTAGCCATTATATGGGGGCTAAAGAAATTTAGAAATTATCTATGGGGCCATAAGCTCATCATACATACTGATCACAAAGCTTTAACTTTTCTTAAAGATTGCCGTTTACTTAATGGTAGGCTAACTCGTTGGGCTTTATACCTACAACAATTTGATTACGATATTTGCTATGTTAAAGGTACTGAGAATTATGTGGCAGATGCCTTATCTCGATTGCCTAATGGTATGAGTGAAGTGCCAAATGAAAATGGTGAAGAGGGTACTTTTCAGATAAGGTATATAAAAGAGGTTTCAGGAAAGAGGAAAATTGAGCAGATATGTAAAAATATGAGATACCATCAGAATGAGGATTCAACCTGGAAATCAGTGAAGGTAAATTTTGACAGTGTGCAGTATCCTCAAATTAAGAAATATTACAAAATCTTTAAAGGCATTTTATATAGGAGGAAAGATTTAGTTACTGAGGAATGGAGAGTATGTTGGCCAAACCAGTTTGATGCCGAGGTCATAGACTATTTTCATTTAGCATTGGGGCATAGTGGGCCAAAGAAGTGTTTGGATAAATTGAATAATGTAGTAGTAATTGTTGGTAGTGTTAGTAAGAAAGTAAAGGAACGAATTAAGTCGTGCGATGTCTGTCAAAAGGCCAAAGTGCCGAATAAAACTAATAGAGGTCCAATGCAAAGCACATTACCTGAAAACACCCTAGAATTGCTATCGGTAGATTTATATGGTCCCCTCCCAAAGACTTCGGGAAATTGTGCATATATTTTAATGATTTTGGAAGTATTTTCAAAATTTGTGAAGTTATACCCCTTGAAAAAAGCGACAGCAAAAGCTGTATTTAGTAGGATGGTCGAATACTTCAGGACCATCGGGAAACCCAAAGCAGTACTATCTGACAATGGACCCCAGTTCATATCCAAAATTTGGAAAGAAGGAATGGAGAAAGTAGGGGTGGAGGTTAAATATATTGCTGCCTGCCATCCTACAAGCAACCCGGTTGAAAGGTACATGCGCGAAATCGGGAGATTGTGTAGAACATACTGCAGTCACAATCATAGAGCATGGGGCAGATTTATATCGGATTTTGAGAATGTCATGAACACATTACATCATGAAACTACAGGATTTCCACCGGAAGAAATTTTGTTAGGCAGAAATAGTAAAAGTTTAATTGAAGAAAAACTAGAGTTTCCACCTTGTACAAGTTTAGGGTTGGATCAAAAGAAAGATTTGGTGATAAAAAGGGTAAAGAAAAAAGCTGAATCTAGATCTAAAAGACACAATAAAAATTTAAAAGTTTCAAAATTTAAAATTGGAGATTATGTTCTTTTAAAAACCCACGAAAAGTCTAGTGAACTAAACCATGAAATTTCCAAATTTAAATATATTTATAATGGACCATATATAATACAGAATATTCCACACGACAATGCTTACTACCTGATCTACCCCAAATCCAAAAGACCTTTAGGTGTAAGAAATATTGTTGACCTGAAACTGTATGTTCCTAGAAATGAGTGATATAAGGATAATCAGAAAGCGACTTGCAGTAAATGTGCTGTATTTTATGCTGAACCCAAGTTATTCTAAATGTAACTGATCTTTGTAAATGTCTGTATATCCTTGAAAGTGTGCTAATGTAGTTATGTGGGTTTCAGATTACCAATTGTACTGTAAAATGTATGGAGGAAAGGACTGAAATGAAAGGATAAATGCTATCAGCCTGATAAAAGATGGAACTGTCAAAAATGAAAATGGGCTGTGTATGAACCATAATATGAAGGACTGCCAAATACCAATGAGGGCAGATAAATAGTCGATGGAAAATTATAAATGTGATCCAGGAGATGTGACAATATGAAGTGAAAAGGACTGCCCAAATCCGCATAATACGCAGCAAATATGTGTAGTTAATTTTCTGAATATATGTGTGTGTGTTTTGTTTAGTAAGTAAGGAAATGGACTGCTATTCAAAGCAAGCAGCGACAAATTACATTATAGTGTGTACAAAATATGCAATTGTTTGTGTAGTTAAATGCATTATTCCAGAATTTTAAATTATTTCTTTGAAAAAAAAATGATTAAATTACTATTTTAGTAATGTTATGTTGGGAAGTTGGACTGTGCAAAAGGCACTTGAGTAAATGATAAATAATTATTCTTGATGTGTTAAAAGAGTGTAAACCTATGTACAGTAAGTAGAAGGACTTATGTAGTGTAAATCTTTTTGGGCATTTAAGTAAAGATTCAGAACGACTGTATAATTGTAAGATTAAGTGTTCCCATAAAATTTGGACTTAAGCAAAATTTTCTGGAAACAGGGGCATGTGTAACGACAACTGTACATATAATAATTTTTTTCTTTATGAATTTCTCTAAATTAGTGTGAAAAATGGTTGATTTAATTTCTTGCTCTTTTCGTGTCATGTTAAAGAAACAGTGAGCAACTTTTGTAATGAATATTATTATTTATGTTGGATTTCAAATAATGTGATAATCAAAAGAAAGTGTACTATTGTTAAAACTATTGTAAGATGTGAAAATTGTAATTTAAACACTTGGTCCATACGTAGGTAATGCATTAGGATATGTGTAGTAGAAAACCTGTGGTGAATACCCTACCTGTAGGGGAGCGGGAAAAGGTGGAGGCAGGCGAGCGCGGGAAAACGCACACTGGGCGCGGTTCGGCACAACGGGCTCAAGTAGTCAGTCGGAGGCGAGCAACAGTAATAGTCGGAGTGGTGAATTAGTCAGAAGAACACGGACTGTACCGAGGCGGCTACCCAGGAAAAGTGGATTCCATTGAGCCTCGGGTGCACCGATTCCGACGAATACTTGGCATGGCTCTAATCTGAGGCACAAAGTTGGAAAGATTACGACGCTAAGAAGATGGAAAGTGCCGATGTAGTGTGAGCCTTAGCCGTGCTTGTATGTGTGCCGTGCTGCCCGCTATCTCGCTGCCCGCCAACCGCCGCACCGACTTGCACAGGTCAAACATTTATTTCATCTTTAGAAGTCTATCTGTGTGGACCAGTGTCGAAACTGTTTCTAATTGTTCAATAATAACGTGACTTTTACCAGAATTGCTTTAGCCATGACTTATCCTGATCACTGACCTAGACAGGATCCTTACCTCGTATTGTGCAACCCGAGTATCCTGAACTGAAAATCTAAAATCAGTGTTAATAAGAATTATCAGTAGATCTCTCTATGCTATAAAGAAGTTTAAAAAGTCTATGTGTTATTGCAAAAGTTGGTAAAGAACAATAGTATGACTAACTTGGAAGAGAGTTTTTTGAATTGAGTTAGCGATGTTATTTAATTAATTTGAGACAGAACTAAAGACAGTTAAATTTTTCAGAAGTAAGACAAGAGAGTAGTTAACCATAGATTGATAACTTTGAGTGTTAATTTGCCTTCAGTACTTAACAGTTTCAGTATAACGACCATAACAGTTTCAGGGCCCCCCCTCTTCTCTTGTCCATTCTTTCAAATCTTGAAATATGCTGATCAGATTTCACCAGTAAAGTTAAGTTCTATATTAAACCTAAGTGTATTAGTGTTGTTGTCCCAATTTCAATAGTGACATTGTATGTGTGTTTTCAAAACTGTGCACTCTAGGAAAATCTATGCCCGATTTCAGTCTGATCAATATACAAAATGCAGTTCGTAGTAATCATTGATGTGTGGTGTTGTGTGAATTTAGCTCGTCCAAATTAGTACAAAAAGAGAAAGCTTTAGTTCAGTGGATTTTTCTGGTCCAAACTTTGCCATATAACGCATCTTTACTACGTGTTACTATGCTTGTACATGCACCCAATTGTACAAGGAAAAACTCACTCATTGCCTAAGTAGGCTGGCGACCGAATTATTAATTAACGGTAGCATCTACTGTGTGTACTTCTTGTCCATGCGAACGAGTAATTATACTTTACATTTGGTTGATGCATCACTGTAGTTATTAACTGAGTACAAGTCCGATCTTGCTTCCATTAGGTACACGCGGTCAACTTATGTACTAAAATCCTTGTTTATAAGGTGAAGCCCGTGAACTTATTACAGTACAGGCTTTATAGAGCTAACGTACGTCCGTTAAGGGGCGGTAGCGTTACAGCGTGGACTGGGCGGTTTTTTAGGTTAGAAGGCCTCGGGACAGTACGGGGTGGGCTGCAATCTCAAAGGGTGCATGGCAAATACAAGACGTGCTTGGATCAAGGAACAGTCGAAATTGTAAATTGTTGTAGTTGTGCTGGGAAAGTCCCTGAGGTTCAAGCACTAATAGAAAGCACAGAAGCTGAAATCGTTATAGGTACAGAAAGCTGGCTAAAGCCTGAAATAAGTTCTGCAGAAATTTTTACGAAGTCTCAGACAGTGTTCAGGAAAGATAGATTAGGCAGAATTGGTGGTGGTCTGTTTTTGTCTGTCAGTAGTGGTTTATCTTGTAGTGAAGTCGAAGTAGATACTCCGTGCGAATTGGTATGGGTGGAGGTTATACTTAACAGCCGAACTAAGTTAATAACTGGCTCCTTCTACCGACCCCCAGACTCCCATGATATAGTTGATGAACAGTTCAGAGAAAATTTGAGTCTCGTAACAAATAAATACCCCACTCATACGGTTATAGTTGGTGGGGACTTCAACCTTCCCTCGATATGTTTGCAAAAATACTTGTTCAAAACCGGTGGTAGGCAGAAAACATCTTCCGAGATTGTCCTAAATGCTTCTCCGAAAATTATTTCGAGCAGTTAGTCCACGAACCCACGCGAATTGTAAATGGTTGCGAAAACACACTTGACCTCTTAGCCACAAACAATCCAGAGCTAATAGAGAGCATCATGACTGATACAGGGATTACTGATCACAAGGTCGTTGTAGCTAGGCTCAATACCGTTTCTTCCAAATCCACCAGAAACAATCGCAAAACAATTTTATTTAAAAAAGTAGATAAAGTGTCACTAGAAGCCTTCCTAAGAGACAATCTCCATTCCTTCCGAACTGACTATGCAAATGTAGACGAGTTGTGGCTCAAATTCAGAGATATAGTAGCAACAGCAATTGAGAGATTCATACCTCATAAGAGATGGAACTGATCCCCCATGGTACACAAAACAGGTTCGAACGCTGTTGCAGAGGCAACGGAAAAAGCATGCGAAGTTCAGAAGAACGCGAAATCCCTAAGATTGGCTAAAATTTACAGACGCTCGAAATTTGGCACGAACTTCAAGCTCTTTATTCTCACGAAGTAATGGCCGCTATCGACAGGGGATCTCAAGTTGATTCCGTATTTCTAGATTTCCGGAAAGCTTTTGACACTGTTCCTCACAAGCGACTTCTAATCAAGCTGCGGGCCTATGGGGTATCGTCTCAGTTGTGCGACTGGATTCGTGATTTCCTGTCAGGAAGGTCGCAGTTCGTAGTAATAGACGGCAAATCATCGAGTAAAACTGAAGTAATATCAGGTGTTCCCCAGGGAAGCGTCCGGGGACGTCTGCTGTTCCTGATCTATAGAAATGACGTGGGTGACAATCTGAGCAGTTCTCTTAGGTTGTTCGCAGATGATGCTGTAATTTACCGTCTAGTAAGGTCATCCAAAGACCAGTATAAGTTGCAAAGCGATTTAGAAAAGATTGCTCTATGGTGTGGCAGGTGGCAGTTGACGCTAAATAACGAAAAGTGTGACGTGATCAACATGAGTTCCAAAAGAAATCCGTTAGAATTCGATTACTCAATAAATAGTACAATTCAAAAGGCTGTCAATTAAACCTGGGTGTAAAAACTACGTACAACTTCAGTTGGAAAGACCACATAGATAATATTGTGGGGAAGGCGAGCCAAAGGTTGCGTTTCATTGGCAGGACACTTAGAAGATGCAACAAGTCCACTAAAGAGACAGCTTACACTACACTCGTTCGTCCTCTGTTAGAATATTGCTGCGCGGTGTGGAATCCTTAGCAGGTGGGATTGACGGAGGACATCGAAAGGTTGCAAAAAAGGGCAGCTCGTTTTGTATTATCACGTAATAGGGGAGAGAGTGTAGCAGATGTGATACGCGAGTTTGGATGGAAGTCATTAAAGCAAAGACTTTTTCGTCGCGGCGAGATCTATTTACGAAATTTCAAACACCAACTTTCTCTTCCGAATGCGAAAATAATTTGTTGAGCCCAATCTACATAGGTAGGAATGATCATCAAAATAAAATAAGAGAAATTACAACTCGAACAGAAAGGTTTAGGTGTTCGTTTTTCCCGCCTGCTGTTCGGAAGTGGAATGGTAGGGAGATAGTGTGATTGTGGTTCGATGAACCCTCTGCCAAGCACTTAAATGTGAATCCCAGAGTAATCATGTAGATGTAGATGTAATTGCTTGTGTAACGCTAGTCTTGTGATAGCTCACGTCAGTTGTCAATGGAGCTCCTAATTTAGTGGTTATCTTATTTATACTGTACACGGTAATGTCTCTTTCTTATTGTCTTATATTGCCCAAGGGAACCAAACGATTAATTTTCGTGTATGTCCTATAGGTGTTTCCGTTATGTTCATGAATCACTTGGTATTACGTTTAAGTTATGCAACTATCTGTTTTGTGTATGTGTTGTGGATGCTGAGGCTGTGACCAGGAACCAAACTATTTGGTATGTATGTGGATTGTAGCTGTGCTAAGAAACGTGTTGCATTTTGCTTAAGTTATAGTACAAATTTATTTTGTGTATGTACATACTGAGGTTGTGCATATGAATAATTGTGATAAAACACTGACAGTAATTTCCAGAAACAGAAGATACTTTCAGGATGGCAGCAATTATACATGTAAAATTTTTTTACCAGGACTTCCGTTTTCAGATGGATGCTGATGACAGGAGATTGTTAACTGAAAGTTAAAGCGGGCTATATAAAATTCTTATCATATCTTAACTGTTTTGTGGTTCGCTTTTTCGTGGTATGTAGACACCTGAAGATGCTTTCAATGACTGAAACTTGTCGTGTAGTGGTGGTGGTGGTTAGTGTTTAACGTCCCGTCGACAACGAGGTCATTGGAGCTTACGCTCGGGTTAGGGAAGGATTGGGAAGGAAATCGGCCGTGCCCTTTCAAAGGAACCATCCCGGCATTTGCCTGAAACGATTTAGGGAAATCACGGAAAACCTAAATCAGGATGGCCGGAGACGGGATTGAACCGTCGTCCTCCCGAATGCGAGTCCAGTGTGTCGTGTAGTAAAGTAATTAATAGAGCTGCGTGCCATAATGATTTTTCAATAATTTTTAAAAGCTGCAAATCACCTCCTCCTCATAAGTTCTAAAAGTATTTCAAAGCTTTAATGAGACAGGTCTAGAGACTAACTGATCGCAAAAGTTTCTGCTGTAAATTTTTCGATACCTTTACTCTAAAGTGCAACGTGGTGTTCAAGACTTAATAAATCCTTGCATGCGATCACGGACCCGCAATACTTTCCGCGATGCGCTTAAAGAACTTGCAGTTATTTTATTGGACAGCATGAATCATCACAACTTCAGAATGTTTTTCAAATAATCACGCCAATACTGACAGTAATTAAAGCTTATCAGTCTGTTGTTATGTGTCGAGGACGACTGTTTTCCACTAACCAAATTCTGTCTACCCCTACAGTAACTTTCCTGGAAATATGAGAACGGTAATCTGACGACGAGACGGCCCCCTACACGCATGTGATTGCAACGACCTTCAAAGCCCGTCACACACTTTTGCTAACTCCACTTCCAGGACGAAGTAATAAACAAACCATTAAACAAAACTCTATGTGTCATATGCCATAAATTAACTTATTTCACCCTCAGACTCCATTTTCATGTTATCGATACATGGAGATAATTCGGAGAGACGCGCGTTTGGACGTTATCTGAACACATTGTCACATGAAAATAACGATAGAGGTCGAAACCAATTTATTGTATTTCATAGACAACTGACTAATTATTAAAACGAAAACAAAAGAAAGAGAGCCATTTCATTTCAGATAAAATGCAAAAGTTAGTTCTTTCCTTCTTAGTATTATTAAGCTCCAAGTATCCTGTCGTTTAAATGTTTTAGTAAGTTAGTTAGGGGTAAAATGTAAGGAGAAATATAATCGTGATTTAGTAGCTCAGGCGGAAGAATATATTAGTGCAATAAACTTTGAAACATGGTCCAAGATCAAAGTGCATCATGAGCTGACTGTAACTCTTGTTATTGAATTGTTACACTGATCCCATGGAGGCCTCGCTCACCACAGGAAGCAGAAAGAAACAATCGTGGTTTCCCGGTTTATGCGGCTTGTACACGTCGCTACAAGTGTTAGGGCGTTCCCGATGGGAAGCAGTAGGCTACTTTTACTGCTGATGGTAGCAGGGAACTGCGCCTCCAGCATGGACAGGCAGTAACCGTAAATCCTCGCTTTGACTACCGGTCTCCAGCCGGATGCAAGCGGAACCGGTTCCTCCCGATATAAGATTGTCCTTTAATCAATTACGGCGGCCTAGCGCTCGTTATTCGCCGGTCAGAAGAGAAGATTAAATCTCCCGGGTGCTGCTCCTCGGTTAAAGACATACCGCTGGTGTAAATAAGGCGTCAGCGACAGTAACTGCAGCTCCCTGGCGTGTTTATCTGCGTGACTGCAGAGAGAGTCAACGGACTAAGCTGTCCCTGTTAATGGCACGGAAGTCGACTTACCAGTACCCACCCCCTTGCAAGGATATTGCGATATACATTTGACTGACCCTTACATCGTGCAATCATGAAGTCATTTCTCATACGTATTTTATCAAAACGAAAAATCACTGAAACTGGAAAAATGGGTACACTGCACGTGTGACTAGCTAAAAGGACATCATATCCCACTCATGGCTATAAAAGCTTTCCTATGCGATTGCAGTTTAGGCACTTCTCGTCTACAAACATACATCAGTATCAGGGAAACATAAACAGTACAATGGGGAGACATCAAGGGTGTGAACAATAAACTCGTGAACATTGTAAGACTCATGAACTTGGTGCACCGTCACGGCACAGATATAAATTATAAATAATGGTAATCCTGTTGGGTTATGTTCCACTTTAAAAGCTGTTAACAGACCACTGTTTCCTTATTTAACAGATATTTACAGCCCCTCGGTCCACCTACGACCCTCCCTACCCCCTGCCCCCAAACCTCCCCTCTACTGGAGACGGGCTGGCAGCAGCCAAGTTGCCCCTCTTCAGCCGTTTGATCATATAAAATTTCTAGATAAATCCATACTACTATATAAAGGGAAGAAGGCATTGCTTACTTTAGTTATCAAAAATCCCAAAAAGTTTCTCATCGGTTTCCTTCACAATTTTTTACAGTGCTATAGTGAACGTTAGGCCTGATTACATATATGAGAAAATATTGTTAGCAAGAATGTAGAAAATTGGATCGAAAGAGAATATATATTTTAATATATATAATGAGTAAATACGTACATAATGTATAATAGGGGAAAGTTCTTGACCGATTTACTTCAAATTTTTACACAATACTCTAATGAACATGCAGGCAGACATAGGCTATATGTTTTAATATGTATGAGGAGAAAGATTGTTACCAAAAATCTAGAAAATTTCTAGACCACTTAACTTAAAATTTTTAGATGGTAACAGAAAATAGGAAAGTTTTGTGTGTGGCTTGTCGGTTTGTGATTATAATACTGCGACGAATCTGATCGCCCGTAATTTTGTAATCCTACTCATTCGCAAATTAAAACTATACGAAATACTGCGAAATACTGTCATTGAAGCTACTATCCTGACAGATCCAGCATTTGGAGAAGTTTCGTTTGCTACAGCAATAGACAAGTCTCAAGGTCAGAGACAGCGGTGAAGAGGAAATGGAAAGAGCGGACGGAGGGGTGGGGCGGGGGGGGGGGGGGGGTAGAAAACGTACAAGAGAGGGGGAGGAGGAGATGTACAGAGAGAATGGGAGAAAGAGTGTGTATCTATTTCCCATACATATTTAGCAATTGCAGAGCTTTGTCGGGTTTGCTAGTATGAAATAATTTCAAAATCTAATGCTAGGTAATGACGTTCATGACAAGATGATGGTTATGCTATGTACATTTCTTTATTATGTGGATGATGTGATGACAGCTCCTGGTAAGAGTGGTTATGGACTGGAATATGGATGTTCTCCTGTTCCAGCTGCTGAAAATGGTAGGGATTGGTCAGTGGATACTCTTTGTGCGAAGGGGCATGGAATATTTATGAAAAGGAACTGACTGGTTCGGATGTAGGTGTTACGAGGTGAATGGGAAGTCAGCTGGAATAATGAGGGTGGCTTGGAGTCTTCATCTGAGGTGGGACTGATATTGTAGGTCAGAGTTGGAAGCGAGGATAAATTTTAGGGATGTGTTCATGATCTGTGAGGAGAAATTCATTGAAATTTGGCTGGGAAAGGATATGCAGTGCTCGCTGATGGACAGAAATTGGAATGTGTTCATTAAGCTGCGACAGGCAACCATACTGCACTACTGCTGCGTTATGTAGGATACGTCAGTGAATAGATTCAAACAAAGTGGAAGAGTGGTCAAAGACAAAAGGGCGTGGTTGTGAGAGTAGCTAGTGGTAGCACTGAGGTGAGGAATACATACTGGGCAGCTCAAACACATATGTCACATCCATTTCATGTGGTGTAGTCCAGATTTAGAGTTAATCGTTGCCTCTGGCTGCTCCTGCGTAATGGCAACAAGCCTCAAGAAAGGAAGAGAGTCATCGTTTCTAGTCATTTTGTGTGCCTGCCTTCTTTTCGATGCCCTAATTCTGCAATTAAACCCTGAATGCTTGGCTATGTTTGATATGAACGTGGACTCTTGCAGGTGACGGAAACTGTCAGTTTGTAGAACAGACTAATCAACTAGGGGGTTTAAACAGAAAGACAGAGATGTTAGTTGCGTCACCAGAACAGGTTGTTTGGTCAAGGTTACACCGTTAGGTTGGCTGCGGCGAGTGGCCCTCCCTGGGTAGCTGCCAATTCTACAACTAATTTTCCTTGCTTGAGTGTTATGGGGAATTTGGTAGTCATATTGGTTCTAAATTTACGTGTGCCCAAATAACTGTAATTTTTGTGAGAAGTACTTCGTGTGCTGGTTGGATTGTTACCACTGGCGGTGGTAGTACAAAGAAACTATGTCTTTCTCGAACGGTCCATAAACTAAATTCACCATCAATGTATCAATCAAACTCAAGAAAAGTATTTTCACTTAACGTGGTATTGAATTCCATAATTTTACGCAATTTATTAGAACTCAGAGGTCCATGCCGTTTTCACTCTCATGCCCACGTAGACAGTACTGGAGATTGTGTTCTTAAATCAGTAATGTATGCTTCTGTCTTTTGCACCTGCTCACTACACATATGTATTTCCTATTTATAATAACTTTGAGGTAAAATAGACGAGTCTTGCTGGTGAATTTCCTTGATGAGTCAGTACAGAAAGAAATGATTTTTTTGTACTACCACTGCACGTGGTAGCAATAATCTACTTCCCACGGAAGTTGCCATATTTGCGCACAAGTAAATTAAAGTCAGAATCACAACAAAATTCCCCCATACATCCAAAAACTAAAACTAAATTGTAGAAGGAGCAACTATCCAGAGACCGACCACTTGCCCTATCCAACCAAACTGTACATCCTTGACAAAACAACCTGTCCTGGTGACACAATTAACATCTCTGTTTTTCTATTTATACATCCAAAGTTGACTCGGCTGTTCTAGACTGACGATTTCCGTCACCTGGGAGAGTCGACATTCAGATGAAACACAGCAGCTCTTTCTGGGTTTAATCACGGTATTCGGACATCGGAAGGAAACCACACGCACAAAATACGGAGGTACTGATTGGAAACTACGACTCTTTTGTTTCCTTGAGCCTTGCAACCATTGTACAGGGGCATCCAGAGGCAACGATTAATTTGACAAGGAAACTAAATTATTTGAAATGGAATGGATCCCAACTTCCACCCATAAACAGCCACTCCATGTACTTTCACACCGTTAATTCAAACGATTTCCCCTTCCAGACCGTGAGCACATCCCCAAAATCTACCATTTCTTCCAACTCCGCCCTGCATTAACCATTCCATCTTAAATGAATGCTGTAACCCACCCTTATTTCCGTAAGTGACTACTCATTCACCTCTTATAATGTGTACCTCCAGGTGCTTCTCAGGTGGTGTATAAGTTCATATCTCATTGATACATTAACGATACCCAGTTTTAAAGGGTGAACGCATACCTATATCCACGACCAATTTTCATTCATTTTCGTAATTTTCAAATTAACATATGTCTTTGCCATTTGCCATAAGTCCATGAATGATATTCCACCTCTCTACTGAGTACATACTAATGATGTGGACCTCTTGTCTACAGTGGAGATCATTTGTCATCTTCGTTTATCTAATTATCGAATGAGTGGTTGTTTCTCTGTGTTTATGTCGACCCCATATCTTACCACACATCTATCCCAAATATTTTCAATGGAATATGTTTCTGTGAACAGTCATGCCCACCAAGAAGGATGCAACCTCTAATATTAACGTATAATTATCTTCTTTTATCATTATTGGGTAACATTCTGTTTGTCTAAGTGCTTGTGTTTCACGTTCATCACGATCAGCTTTTATTTGTTGACACATCGTCAGAGGAAATTGTGAGAGAACTGCGCTTTCTAGCTTATGAAACACAACCAGATCCTTATTCAACACTGAATGTTGATTCACGACTTCATGTGTTGCCCAAGGTCAATAATGTTACTGTTATTACGCACTGGTTGAGTGAAACGTTTATTCAAGTTACTATCTCTTACTAAAATTTAATAACTGAATAATGACTGATTTACTTGTTCAACTAATGGTGCCTGTCGTCCCTGTTTATGTTGACTACAAAGAGTAAACAGAATAGGCCCACTCCGATCCCTTTTAGACATATGATTATGCCAAGATTATTTCAGAGCACTCCGATACATTTTACAGCAGGAGAGATTTGGCGCTGGGAGGATTATGACGACAAATCTTACTGCGTATTCAGCTTCAAATGTGGGATGGAGGAAGTGGTTTTAGTGGATTATCAACTGAGCAGATGGGTACTGTGAGTTCAGAATTCTCTGAACTGGGTTTGAGAATATGTGAAGTGAAGCTCATTGCAGAGGCTACTCATTGCAGATGCTACAGGTTGGAAGACTTTCAGATTAGAAATATTTTTGTAGAGATTATGGCGTCTGCAACGTAGACACCTGGGTGGTTGCTTTTGTATTTGTTTTTGTGGATATCACCGTACTGGAGACAGCAGACGCAATGGAGAACTTTGGACTGGTGTTTGCCTGGTTGAACAATCTCAGCAATAGATGTTATGTATTATAACGCAATAAATTCAAAAACACGGAGGATGTCATTACATATAACAAAAAGAATACTTGGAATGGAAGCGACATCTGTGACCACTAATAATACATGTAACATAATTATGAGGGCGTGCTGGAAAGTAATGTCTCCGAATTTTTTATTCTGTTCCGAATGACGGTGGAGGTGTTACGTGTTACACATATTACACGGCCGACTTTCCCTCTTCACTGACGCAAGTTGTAATCCTCCGCCTTTAGGGGACTGCGAATTGTAGCGTGTAACAAGGCTGTGTTTAACGTAACTATGCCAGTGCGTGAAAATCTGACCCACAGAAAACTGAAAGCACAAATTCGAAGAGTTAGTCCAGACATGGAGCACCTTTTCTTCAGTATAGCAATGCCAGACACAAAAGCAGGTAGCGAAATTTGCAACAATTCGACACCTTTGGTTCTGTGGCATCGAACATCCTCCATACAGCTCCAGCTTGGCCTCATCCGATTCACAGTTCTCTCCAATACTTAAAGAACACCTTCAAGGACTTCACTTTGATAGTCATGGTACGGTGCAGGCTGGGTTGAGGTTGTGGCTCCGTCAACAAAATGAGTCGCTCTACACAGTATCAACAAACAGATCCCTCGTTGAGAAAAATGCGTTCGTCGCCAGGATGACTCTGTTGAGAGATAAATACGTAGACATAAAGACTCGGAGGCATTACTTTCGAGCACGATCTCGTGCTTAACTCGTGTTAGTTCCCTTGTAGGGTAAAACAACAAATTTGGATGTACGAAGTAAAGCCAATCCTCCTCCTGAGGGTCCTAATCACTTTTTACGATATTCATTCCACAAAATTTCACTACTCACTACTTCGGGATTCAGTCAACTGCCAATACATATTATGATGTGTGACTTCTTTCTAGGAGATGCCGTTAACACCTGAAATTTTAAGCATCTCACTCTCTGCATTTGCCTCCTGTCAGGGCTATGAGCCACATATAACCAACCGCGAAAGGCAGCTTCAGATCTGGGCACGACCCGACAGCACCCATCGGGTAACCTCCTGTGCCATAAGAGTTCTCTGCAGACCACGTTGGCGACGGGAGCGTCTAGCAAGACCCGCGGCACATTCACAGCAGGAGAGCGCCCTGCCGCTCCATCACCAATATGATGACTCTCGACAGACGCCAAGTGACTCTGAATCTGTTCACCAACTGCAGCAAGTACACTGTCCAGTCACATTAATGTGAACACCAGTCAAAGGCCTCAATAACAACCTTTTACAGCTTGGTGCGCTGCAAGACGTGCGGGAAGAGAGTCGGTGATGTTCTGAAAGGTAACGACAGGGGTGTGGAGCCAAGCCGGGTCCAGTGGCGTGGCCAGCTAAGTTGGGTTTCTCGGCTGAGGCTCCATGGTGCGGACAGCCCGATCGAGGTGGTCCCACAGATTCTATAGGGGTTTAAATGCGAGGAATTTGGTGGTGAGTGGAGTACGGTAAACTCATGACGGTTCTCTTCGAAAGACGCACGTCACTGCAAGCTGTGTGACGCATTGAACTGTCCTGAGGGGTAGATGCCGTCGTTCCGAGGAGAAACAAACTTCTTATATAGTGGACTCAATCCCCAAGGACAGATACATTCGTGTGTTCATCCACGGCGCCGTCCAGAATGACGAGGTCGCTCAGGAAATGCCACGAAAACATTCCCCAGACCATGGGATTATTGAACGGTGTTTGCTTTCAGATGTTGCACACTTTACACGCTAACGGCCACCTGTTGAATGGAACATAAAATGTGTGTCATCTGAGAAAGCCACCTGTTACCATTCAGCTGCGGTGCTGACATGCAAATTCCAGCTTTCGTCAAAGCTGAACAGCAGTCAGCGTGGGTGCACGAACCAGGCGCCTGCTACGCAGTAATGCTCGCTGAAACGTCGTTTAGGAGACACCGTTGGTAGCCTCTTGGTTCATCTGTGTGGTCAGTTGCTCACCAGTTGGACGTCGATTAGCCCGTACACATCTCAGCAGCGATCGCTCACTCCTGTAATTTATGGCTCGTCAGGCAGCTTATTTGCCTCATATGGCGCCATTTTGGTATCTATGGTACACTTTAACCACGACGGCTCGCGAACAGTTTACTAACTTAGCCGTTGCGGAAATGCTTCCATCCTTGGCGCGAAAGTCAATGATCATGTCCTTTTGCACGTCAGATACATCACTGCGTTTCCGCATTACGCAACGATTTCACTGTTTGCCGTGTACCCCGACACTGCTATTGCTGCTACGCACGTTCATCTCTTACCCAGCGTGTCCATAATACACAGTATTATCTACGTGTGCGCCTATCTCTTCCAAAGACGAAAGGAAGTTGTCCAAGACTAGGTAGTGCACAATGGTGCTGGATATTGTTTGGTGGCCGTTGGTTTAAAGTAACTCAGGTTGCAGTGGCGATTATGGTGGCTTTGAAAGATGGTACTAAGTGAAATACGTGGATGCCTAGCTCTGATAAATCCGAAAATAAGTACAGGAATTTAAAATCACTACAGTAGGAATGCAATGCCGATTTCAGATAAAATATGATCTTTGACTGTCGAATTGCCTACATGTTGGGACAAACTCATAATGTCATCATTACGCTCCCTCCATCTCCCCTCCTTACTTCGTCTGGTGATCGCTCTTGCTTGACGATTGCGCAGTATCCCCATGTGTGTGACTACTTTTCCAGGAGTTGTCCGCCACGCAGATCGGAACAGGCACATACTTCTGTTATATATGTATATGTCCGAAAGGACACACACCAGCTTTTGTGTCTGATCCAGCTGCGGGACATCAAATATGTTCAGAAAGGAGAAATTCCTATCTCTGTCGCCTTCGGGCAATGAAAGAATTCATCAAATAGAAATGAAAATTAGCACCAAGACGGGGTTTCAACTTCACGATATGTGACGAGCAAACAGAGAAAAAAGGGCTGGGGAACACTATTTTGGTAGGGTGCGACACACAGGAATTTGGATTGAGGGGGGAGGTGTGCTTGGGTAGTCCGTGCAGTTGTATCTATTAGTTGGTTTAGATCGTTAACGCAACACCCTATTACGCCAGGTACTCGGTTTCGAATCCCGGCCTCGGTACAAATTTTCATCTTTCGCCAATGAATTGTTTCATTGTCAGAATGACGCAGAGATCGGAAATGCTTCTTTCCGAACATATAGTTTGCTTGACTCCACACAGCCATTCCTTACCCCACGACTGGCAGACTGTAGCTCACTACCCGTTCCTTCCAACCCAAGTCGTGCGGCGCCGTGATGGCGCAGCCACTGACACGGCGGCCATTCGTAGCGACGACGGTCAGTGGTCGTGCACTGCAAACCCTGTCTGCTTCCTATACCTAAATGTCATGAGACGTAAACCATTAAGACCATCGACGTTTCTTGCGTTGTTTCTTAAAACTCTTCTGCGTACGTTAATGAGACATTAAATATTTAGGTGAAAGTTACTTTTCTTTGTCTTGAAAAATTCTGTAACTCGTTTTAAATTTATGTTATATCGAAACGAAGTAATTGTCACTACGCTGCGCTGCGTCGATTTAATCTAATTGACTGAAGAAAATGTGCATTCACAAGGCCGAAGAAAAGAGATACTAGTTTAAGAGCGCAGTACCGATATTGTGGCCGTGACTTCAAAATTTGTGGTATCCCTTTCTCTTCTGGTTAGCACGAACAAATCATTCTGTGAACTGCACAATTTTGGAAAATCACTTCTACCACTTACCAGCACTATTTTAGTACGATTATTAAAAAAAAAACGATATCTGGTTCTAGAGATTTAATATCTTTTGAACGACCATGAAACTCTTGGAGATTTCATCAATAATGGAAGTAAATCTTGAACATATTACTTCCTTGTATTTTTGTTTCAGTTCATAGCAACTCGGGAAATGACGATGATTATCATTGTTTAGATTCGTTTTGAAAGTCTCTTCGGGTTTGCTGCCGGATCCTAAAATCAACTTGACTCGATATTTCGGTGATCTAACTGTTCATCATCTTCAGGAAATGCTGCTTCTGCTGATGAGGCCCGCTCAGAACTGACGCCAGGTTGCAAATTGACGTCCTATATAGGCACCGTTCAGTAAACGGCGCATGCGCCGCCCATCACGGTTGCTGCCTTCCAAAACAAGGAGGTGGCGCCGCCCTTAGTGGAACACTGCTGGCAACGGTATATCGCAATCAAGGCCGCACCGAAGAACGTTCAGTTCTGATGCGAGATAATACAGGATTCCACGTTTTGCTAAGAGGAAACCCATTGTCTCTGTCGATTAAATTATCAGCCAACCTAATTTCAATCGCCTCTTTATAGACACTGTTCCAAAAACCGGAATTGTTGGCAACCACAACGGTTTCCTCAAATTTCATTTTGTGTCCCTCATTTAGGCAGTGTTCTGCTACCGCCGATTTTTCCGGCTGTTGTAGCCTCGTATGACGGCGATGTTCCACACACCTGTCATGCACTGTGCGAATAGAACGGCCAACGTAAGCTTTCCCACATTGACACGGAATTTTGTACACCCCGGGTTTCCTAAGTCCCAAATCATCCTTCACAGAGCCGAGCAGAGCCCTAATCTTAGAAGGTGGACGGAACACACTCTTAATGTTAAAATTCCTTAAAATTCGTCCAATCTTAAACGATAAGCCATTTCCGACGCAGACAACTTAACCCAAGAACTTGAGCATTTGATGACTGTTTTTAAGGAAAATGGATACACCGAGAAACAGATTCGTCAGGCTATGGAGTTTGGACCATCTCTGGAGGTGTACGAAGAGGAACATAGATCTGTGGCCTTTCGGCCTTATGCTGGAGGCTTATCGTTTAAGATTGGACGAATTTTGCCTTGATTGCGATATATCGTTGCCAGCAGTGCTTCACTAAGGGCGGCGCCACCTTCCAGTTTTGGAAGGCAGAAACCGTTATGGGCGGCGCATGCGCCGTGTACTTAACGGTGGCCTATATAGGACGTCGATTTGCAACCTGGCGTCAGTTCTGAGCGGGACTCATCAGCAGAAGCAGTATTTCCTGAAGATGGCGAACAGTTGGATCGCCGAAATATCGAGTCGAGTTGATTTTAGGATCCGGCAGCAAACCCGAAGGGACTTTCAAGACTTATTACGCCGGGAAAGCCTACGTAATCACATTGTTTAGATTCAATGTAAACAGATCTAGTTTACAATGTGTAGGGAAGCAGTATACTCACGCCTTATAAAATTCACATCAGTCTTTCCATTGTGTGCCATCCAGTCCACTGTAACTAGCTGTGACGTCATAAATGTTGCGCAATACTTTACAAATCAAGTAAATAACCTGAAACGTTTCTCGCTTGTCAGGAGTAATACTAAATCAATATGTGTTGGATATCAGTTCAATAACTTTAACCATTTTTGAAATTTGGATGTTTTTCTGTAAAAATCATTGGTGCAACAGAAAAGAGCTACAAACTTAAAAATTTATATTTAGATTCCTTTTGCATAATAATTTTGTAGAAACAGTATTCTGGATCTCACAAATTAAAATTTTAGTTGAAATTCACGATTTTCTGGTTTTTGTCTTAGAAATTAAGGAAGCAAGATAGATTAAGTAGGCGAATAAATAAAGCTAGGATGTTTATATTTAAGTAGAATGGAGATCCGCTATAATCATAAAAATGTGAGAAGTTTCAACAGAATAGCTATAAAACTATAGCTATAGCGTATCTCCAAAGAGCAAGTTCAGAACTCGTCTACTGCGTGTAGTGTAATTAAATTAATTCTCTCGCCCAAAATATTTGACTTAGCCTCGTCAGACTTTTATTATGATTACTTACTTGTGTGCTGATTCCACAATTAAACTGAAAGCTTCATCAGCCATCAGCAAAGGAAGCAATGATTTATTCGATAACTGAAAATGGTGCATTACTAGCCCAGCGGCTAGTCGGGAGAGCAGATCTGATCAGGCGTTCCCTTAGCCTTCCGCACCGCGGCTTTATATGTAAGAACACTGCGAGAGAGAAAGAAGGCCCCGGTCCTCTCCAGACGCTGATTAGCGCACCACCTGTGCCGGGAGTCGCGTCGCATCGGTATTGTTGATATAAACAGCCTCGGATGCCGTAATAAGTTACTCGGGATATGCGTAACCATGAAATAGTTTTCGAGTGAAGTGTTAATTCTGGGATGCCTTTAATGATCTATCTTCAGTTTGTGTAAGTCGTATTTTCACGTGCCGCCGCAGGACAGACATTCTACCATTATTTAGCGTGGCGTTTGATGAACATTATCATCAAATTATGGCGAGCATTCACTTTAACATTTAATTTGAACAGTTATAGTGGCATCAGCGCATTAGACTCTGAACTGCTCTGGTAGTTGGACTGTGTGGATTCCTTTTGGTCTGTGACTTTCAGAATATAGTGAACATTTTAGAGAGAATGGTTTTTGATTATAAATCCCAGACAATCTCCTAATTCCTCAGAGCTATAAGCTGTAGCTATAAATGTATTTCTCAGATGAAGTGGGCACTAGGAATTCTAATTACAGGCTTCACGTTTTGCTAATCACTTTCTGGTTGCCAATATTGTAGTTGGAGAGCCAGTGTTGAGAACAGCAAACAGCATAAATACAAAATATTTATTCTATTATTCCATCCGCAGCCCCACAAATGTAATCCATTACTGTCCTCGAATATATCAGAAGACGTAAATTCAAAGTTTGTAAGTATTCGTAAAATTTATTAGAAATGCTGACTCATTTGCAAATACCATAGTATCCAGTTTTACCTCTTCATTCAGAAGTTCTTTCCCAAGTGCAGCCGGCCAGTGACGCCGAGCAGTAGGCGCTTCAGTCTGGAACCGCGCGACCGCTGCGCTTGCAGGTTCGACTACTGACTCGGGCATGGATGTGTGTGATGTCCTTAGGTTAGTTAAGCTTAAGTAGTTCTAAGTTCTAGGGGACAGATGACCTCAAATGTTAAGTCCCATAGTGCTCAGAGCCATTTGAACCAATTTGATTGTAAGTGCAAAAATAAATATATTGAGAAACAAAAAGTTTGTGCTTAACATTTTCGTGACCTCAGCCAATAAACGTCGGAACGAAAAATTATATTTTCGTATGTTGTGCCCACTTCTACCAAAATGTGACTGGTTTTTCAGTGAGACAGTGATCGATTTCCTCCGCATATTATATTCGTAATTGTCGTTGCATCTTTCATTGCGAACAGCATTGGACGCTTTTGCCATACAGCACTTCCTGATAAATTAGGTAATGAAAACTTAAACAATTTATTCCGTTTTTTCTTAAATGACAAATGAAACCATTTTCGCTATGGACCATAGATTGTGCACAAATGATACAAATTGCGGATCAGTTTAGGACACCACTGCTTTTTTCCGTTGTTCTGAGCAACGGAACTAAGAGAGATAGTGTAGTACATTTACTGTCCAAAAAAATTAGTACATCTGGAAAGTCGACGTCGATTTTTATCCGATAACGGCTTGCGCCACCTGAAGGATGGTAGATGTACTGATAATAGTTTCAATGTCGTCCCTCAACAGATATCGTTGTGTCATTAGCTACCAGAGTGCCATTTCTGTCTACCCTTCCACAGCCAAAAGACTCAGTGTCTTACAAACTTGTGAAGCAAGAAGGCACCGAAGCCTCGTGCTTCCTACAGCCAACTGAGCGAGTTTGAAAGGGATCAAATTGTGGCCTCACGAGTTCTTTCGGAGAACTGCCGCCCGAGCTGGACGTCCTGCGTGAGTTCTGCAACGGTACTGGTATCAGTGGTCGCGTGAACATTTCTCACACCCTTAGACGAGGTTCTGGACTTCCACGTAGTTCGGACGCCTGCCAGGATCGTCGTACTGTAAGAGCAACAGTGACAACTCGTACAGCTCCCACAGCATAGCACAGCACAGCTTGTGAGCCCAGACGCTTCAACATGAACAATTCCGGGTCCGTTGTTAGCAGTCGGTCTACGGGCACGCACACCTCTAGCCCGTCATGCACTCAGACAGCACCTTCGACGTGCACGCCTCGACTGGTGCCAACAGAGGATCACTTGGAAGATGGAATGGCACGCCGTAGTCTTCAGTGATGACAGCAGATTCCACCTGCACGCAAGTGATGGTCGCTGGCGCGTTCTATGTGGATCTGGTGGGCTCTGTCTCGTACATCTGTCCAGACACACTGGGCGCACCCCGTGCCTTGTGGTCTAGGATGGGATAAGCTACAACTCTCGTTCACATTTGGTGTTTCTGGGGCCGCTAACTAGCGAGACCCGTTCTTTTGCCGTTCTTGCAACAGGAAGGCGATGAGTTGTTCCAACAGGATAATGCTCTGCCACACACTGCTTGTGAAACCCAACGTGTTCTGCAAGACGTGCAGCAACGTCCCTGGCCAGCAAGATCTCCGGACGTCTCCAATCGAGCACGTATGGGCTATGATGGCTCGAGAAGTGATTCGCGTCATTCTCCAACCAACAATTGTTACAGAACTACGTGAACAGGACGAGCAGGCGTGGCATAATGTATCCCAGCACAGTATTCGCCATGTGTAAGATCAACTGGATGCCAGAGTCAGAGCCTTCATTGCCAACCGCAGAGGTTACATCACGGTCGGCCGTTGTGGCCAAACGGTTCTAGGCGCTTCAGTCCAGAACCGCACTGCTGCTAAGGTCGCAGATTCGAAACCCGCCTCGGGCATGGATGTGTGTGATGTCCTTAGGTTACTTTAAGTATTCTGTCTAGGGGACTGATGACCTCAGATGTTAAGTCCCATAGCGCTTAGAGCCATTTGAACCATTTTTGAGCTACATCAGGTAGTAATATGTGTGTTTCAGCACGGGTCGATACCTGTACTCCAGAACCGCTTGAGTCATTGATCTGCAAATGAAATCATTTCATTCAGTGCACATACGCTTTTCCAACAATAAATGTTGAGTGAATTGAAAACCTCTAAAAGGGTGTAATATTTCCTTTCCGGCAGTGTACAAACAAGCAAACCTTTGCCTGCTGTGAGACATGCCGATACCGTGCAAGGGGGAAGCACTTGCTGGAAGGGGATGGCTCGTGAGCTAAGTTTTACCGGGCGTGCCTTCCATAACCGTGCACTCTCATACAAAATGAGTCATGTCATGAAAGATATCATGGAATATAATAAAGGAAGGTATCCACATGCACGAAAAACATGGAATATTCTGTCTCCTGTTCAGGTTCAAAGAGGCTTGGTACGTACACATCACAATAAAAACGCTTCGAAATTTAAGTAAAAATATTTTTGTAGCCTTTCTTTACATTTTCGTGACACATCAAATGCATCTCTTCTCCATCTCTAAACAGTGTGTTGCATTTTCTGTAGCTGTAATATCTAGTCTACAATTTTGGTGTATTATATGTATTAATATCACACGTAGGTTACAGTTTCAGTTTACATATTTTATACCCCTACAACTTGTAAGTGACAGCTTCAGTACGTTTTATTCACAACCAAGAGATTACTAATCAATCATTTTCAAATCCCCTCCTGTTAAGCACACAGCTGCAACCAAGCGACATCTCGAAAATGACGCCTTGCTGTAGTTCTCATTTTATCATCGTGTACGAAACGTTTATCTTCTTTACCCGATTATGTCAGTTAACAGTGCTTTACAGTGGAAACTGTACATAACTCTGATCTGCAACGTGCAGTTCTGCACTCACTTTTTCGGCTGTCGTCCTCTTATTTTCGTCACAGTTCAATTACCATCTGTCACTATCATTTAAAACACAGTTTTGGCCACGTTTTGTCTCAGCGGATGACGTTTTTCTGCTTTCCCGTATCCCGCATAAATCTTCGATACGATGCCTCTTGTAACGCCAAACACTTCGTCTGTTGTGGACAGTGAAGCACCCACCATAAAGGCACAACAATTTGCCCACTTTCCAACTCACTTCGCTCCGACAGTATGGACTAGCAGCTACACAGAACGCTGTTCTGAGCACGACTAACACTTCCAACACTGCACAGGTGTCGGTCGTGGTCAAACACAACAGCACATCTTTCAGGATGCATTTATATCGAAGTATAGATTTCTCGCAGTTTTTCCATACTTTTGTCGAACCCCTATGTGTATATCAACTTTCAGTCTTGTGCTTCCAGTGACCTGATCGATCTCTTGAAACTGACAAAAAAAATTAATTGTGAAATTCTAGCCAAATATTTCAGTATACTCCTCAACTGCGATGAGCCATATGAACAACTCCGATTTGCAAAATCAGCACCAAATACTATTCCGCTTCCACCCTCACGTAAGGAAATAGTGAACGCAGAACCTAATCAAATCACTGAAAAACAACACAGCACCTGACGAAGATGAAATCACTGCAGAATTGTGGAAATTGGACTACGTAAACATAACATCAAAAATTGACAGAGTATGGTCTGGAGTCTGAAAAACCGAGAAATTCGCAGAAGAATTGAAGACCGCCTTGATATATCCCTCCAAAAGACAGAAAACAAAACAGATCCGAACAATTACGGAGAAATCTAAGTTCTTCCAGTAACTTACAAATTTCTCTCTAAAGCTTTGCTGAACCAAATCCAGCCCCAAGCGGACCCCCAGATAACCGATTATTTGGCGGGATTCAAGAACGGGAGGCCTGTACTGAACACTTGTCGAAGATTAAAACCGTACTTCACGTCAGACATTCGTAAATTTCAGAAAAGCTTACGATTCTGTAGATAGGCAAACGCTGTTTAATACCCTAGATGAATCAGGGCGATACAAAGACCATAGCTACCATCGAGGAAACTTTATCGGGAGACTCTTCAAAAGTGAAATTCATATGAGAAATCTCATTCGAAACTGACACAGGATTCCGACAAAGAGATGACTTATCGCCACTCTGATTAAACACTGTATCGTAAAAAATAATCAGAGGATGGAAAACGCGCGTTAAAGATATCCAAACTGGAAACGAGAAAGAAAACAGAGTCGCTGTGAAAATGTTTGGTCTTGGCAGAGGACCTGGCTATGCTAATTAATAACAGAGATGAAGTAAAAGTAGGGCTAGATAAACTGCCTGAAATATCCTGCAAACCCGAACTCGAAATTTCGTATGAAAAAACTCCATATATAGACGTCTAATAAATAGGAAAACTCCCACTGAAAACTCAGTATAAAGGAATAAAATAGATCACTCACTTCAAATACTTAGTAGAAACCATCCAATCAACAGGACTGTACATAATATCCAACACTGAAAGCATATTAAAACTTCAAAAGACGTAACAAACTTACATGAAAACCCTAAAGAAAAAGTACAATACCTCGTAAAGAAAACCTACTACACTACAACTAGGCTTATTATCACAAACTTTGTTTATGGCAGAATCCAAGGCAATTAGAGGAATAACAAGAATTCCTAACATCGAGGAACGAGAACGTAAAGTTCTTAGAAAAACTTGCATAGCTATTCAGCTAGACGGAACTTGGGTCCTACAAAAACACAGACAGTACCACAGATAAATTTAGGACAAGACGAATGCAGTTCTGCTGACAGATTTGTAGGATGGGTGAAAAGAGACTCACTAAGCAAATTTTTAATGCCGTACATGCAACCAAATTGAAGACCATTTGGTTGAAAGAAACACAAGAAGATGTGGAACGACTGAAAATTTTAAAGATGAAATTAAGGACAGAAATCAGTTCAGAAGTACAATCGATAACAAGAAAATGGAACCAGTATCAACAAAAGAAACAACAGTGAAAAAATAGAGAGACAAAAGAAAGAAAAAACACGGTGATTTAAGGGGAGTTGGAACGCCCTATCACGACGTTGTTAAATTTAGTGACTTGGCTTCCCTGTATTTCAGGAACCACGGCAGCCATTGACATGGAACTTTTACAGGACATTAAACTGTATGTTCTGAGTCTACTGAACTACAATAATCTCATGTCAGACACTGCTTTCGGAAATAAAATTTTTTAATTACACAGTTAATATTTTGTGTATTTTTGTTTGTTATCCTAAATAATTTTAATTATACATAACATCATGTTCTTCTTTTAGTCCAATAGACTCGGACTATGCATGTCATTGCTCCCTGAATATCTCAAAACTCTACTCGAAATGGTTTCTGAGATTTAGGAAAAATTGCAATTGAAAATGTAAGTTTTCATGAACGGCTTCTAAAGTTTCAAAAGGCTGTAACTCAATATATACCTACTTTTTTTTTATTTCTAGTCACTCAGAAGCACCCTGCACCATTCTGTATATCATACTGTTGATCTTTTTGTACGTTTTTTTCTTGTTTTGTTATTTCTGGACTCCTTAGTGGGCAACTATGCTGCGTACTCTGCTTTATCAATGCGAATCTTGTTCATCCGTTCAAGTTCTCTGATGCAGTTTGCTCCAGGATTAATTCTCATACGCTGTAGCACTTTCACCCTATCAATCCTGCCATCATTAAAAGCAATAAGAGCATCACTGAACCCCCCCCCCCACTTTAGTGTCTTCATTCCAACAAAAACATGTTTTCGTAAGCGAGTCCATATAAGATTACTGAACAACTCATTGGCATTTTGAGTCTGACCATGCAGACACTTCTTCAGTAATTCAGGACTTGCCAGGTCTCTGTATATAGGTTTTATGATTTCCATGACTGCTTCTGTGATGGAATGTTTATGGCTGTATGAACTGTTTGAGTACTGGGCATTGCGGTAATTGCCCCATGAATCATGTCCTGGAGGGCAAAGGTGGTGTACTGGTTTTCATCAGTTGACATTCTGTGGAAGAAGGTAGCCCATACTGCCTGCTTCATTTTCAGCAAATCCTCAGTATTATTTCTAATGGCCATCCCATAATACTTCGGAGGTTCATCAGTCATTTTGTCTGTGTGCCTACCTCTTACGGTTTTACCATCAGAAAGTTTCTTGTCTCTCAAACATTATTTCAACTTCCTCAACCTGGTGCCCATCCTCTTCTGGCCACGACCAAAACATTACAGTTTTGTGATAATCTTCTCACTATAAGGCTGAGCAGATACTACACTGCTATCTGCTTTTGAGTCTCCGTCACCTAAGAACTTAATGCAACACACTCCCCTTTCTTTCACAGATCGATTAAAAATTTCAATAGCTGCGCAGGGCTTCCATACCACCACTTGTTCTTTTATAATTTCTGTCACAGATATGCCCTTCTTCATTCCCTGATTTACACTTATAACAATGTTTCGTTAAAATCTGGAAATCTGTTACCTTTCCAGTATGCACACTGGTCACCGTAGCAACACTATTCTTAGAACTGTAGCCGCGGTTCTGCCAAGTGCCATCAAAGGCTACTGGTATGTCAGTCATACCATCACTTATTTCAACAGCTTCGTTTGCAGCATCCTCCATTGATTCACATGCAACAGATTCCACAGCAGCTCCAATAAATCCTACATACTTGTCGATTTTACGAGGTGGGCGTGGCATATTCATCACAGCACACAATTTTTTCTGTTGCAGTGTATCCTTTGTCAATAGCTCTCAAGCCATAAAAGCACCTAACATTTACACATGAAGTGCTGAGTGCTATTGACAAGGAATTTCAGATCGATTCCGTATTCCTGGATTTCCGGAAGGCTTTTGACACTGTACCACACAAGCGGCTCGTAGTAACATTGTGTGCTTATGGAATATCGTCTCAGTTATGTGACTGAATTTGCGATTTCCTGTCAGAGAGGTCACAGTTCGTAGTAATTGACAGAAGGTCATCGAGTAAAACAGAACTGATTTCAAGCGTTCCCAAAGGTAGTGTCATAGGCCCTTTGCTGTTCCTTATCTTTATAAACGATTTGGGAGACAATCTGAGCAGCCGTCTTCAGTTGTTTGCAGATGACACTGTCGTTTATCGACTAATAAAATCATCAGAAGATCAAAACAAACTGAAAAACGATTTAGAAAAAATATCTGAATGGTGCGAAAAGTGACAGTTGACCCTAAATAACGAAATGTGTGAGGTCATCCACATGAGTGCTAAAAGGAACTCGTTAAACTTCGGTTACACGATATATCAGTCTAATCTAAAAGCCGTAAATTCAACTAAATACCTAGGTATTACAATTACGAACAACTTAATTTGGAAAGAACTCATAGAAAATGTTATGGGAAAGGCTAACCAAAGGCTGCGTTTTATTGGCAGGACACTTAGAAAATGTAACAGACCTACTAAGGAGACTGCCTACACTACGCCTGTCAGTCCCCTTTTAGAATACTGATGCGCGGTGTGGGATCCTTACCAGATAGGACTGACGGAGTACATCGAAAAAGTTGTAAGAAATGCAGCACGTTTTGTATTATCGCGAAATATTGGAGAAGGTGTCACAGAAATGATGCAGGATTTGGGCTGGAAATCATTAAAAGAAAGGCATTTTTCGTTGCGACGGAATCTTCTCACGAAATTCCAATCACCAACTTTCTCCTCGGAATGGTTCAAATGGCTCTGAGCACTATGCGACTTAACTTCTGAGGTCATCAGTCGCCTAGAACTTAGAACTAATTAAACCTATCTAACCTCAGGACATCACACACATCCATGCCCGAGGCAGGATTCGAACCTGCGACCGTTGCAGTCACGCGGTTCCAGACTGAAGCGCCTAGAACCGCACGGCCACACCGGCCGGGTCTCCTCTGAATGTGAAAATACACTCCTGGAAATTGAAATAAGAACACCGTGAATTCATTGTCCCAGGAAGGGGAAACTTTATTGACACATTCCTGGGGTCAGATACATCACATGATCACACTGACAGAACCACAGGCACATAGACACAGGCAACAGAGCATGCACAATGTCGGCACTAGTACAGTGTATATCCACCTTTCGCAGCAATGCAGGCTGCTATTCTCCCATGGAGACGATCGTAGAGATGCTGGATGTAGTCCTGTGGAACGGCTTGCCATGCCATTTCCACCTGGCGCCTCAGTTGGACCAGCGTTCGTGCTGGACGTGCAGACCGCGTGAGACGACGCTTCATCCAGTCCCAAACATGCTCAATGGGGGACAGATCCGGAGATCTTGCTGGCCAGGGTAGTTGACTTACACCTTCTAGAGCACGTTGGGTGGCACGGGATACATGCGGACGTGCATTGTCCTGTTGGAACAGCAAGTTCCCTTGCCGGTCTAGGAATGGTAGAACGATGGGTTCGATGACGGTTTGGATGTACCGTGCACTATTCAGTGTCCCCTCGACGATCACCAGTGGTGTACGGCCAGTGTAGGAGATCGCTCCCCACACCATGATGCCGGGTGTTGGCCCTGTGTGCCTCGGTCGTATGCAGTCCTGATTGTGGCGCTCACCTGCACGGCGCCAAACACGCATACGACCATCATTGGCACCAAGGCAGAAGCGACTCTCATCGCTGAAGACGACACGTCTCCATTCGTCCCTCCATTCACGCCTGTCGCGACACCACTGGAGGCGTGCTGCACGATGTTGGGGCGTGAGCGGAAGACGGCCTAACGGTGTGCGGGACCGTAGCCCAGCTTCATGGAGACGGTTGCGAATGGTCCTCGCCGATACCTCAGGAGCAACAGTGTCCCTAATGTGCTGGGAAGTGGCGGTGCGGTCCCCTACGGCACTGCGTAGGATCCTACGGTCTTGGCGTGCATCCGTGCGTCGCTGCGGTCCGGTCCCAGGTCGGCGGGCACGTGCACCTTCCGCCGACCACTGGCGACAACATCGATGTACTGTGGAGACCTCACGCCCCACGTGTTGAGCAATTCGGCGGTACGTCCACCCGGCCTCCCGCATGCCCACTATACACCCTCGCTCAAAGTCCGTCAACTGCACATACGGTTCACGTCCACGCTGTCGCGGCATGCTACCAGTGTTAAAGACTGCGATGGAGCTCCGTATGCCACGGCAAACTGGCTGACACTGACGGCGGCGGTGCACAAATGCTGCACAGCTAGCGCCATTCGACGGCCAACACCGCGGTTCCTGGTGTGTCCGCTGTGCCGTGCATGTGATCATTGCTTGTACAGCCCTCTCGCAGTGTCCGGAGCAAGTATGGTGGGTCTGACACACCGGTGTCAATGTGTTCTTTTTTCGATTTCCAGGAGTGTATATTTGTTGACACCGACCTACATAGGATGGAACGATCATCACGATAAAATAAGGGAAATCAGAGCTCGTGCGGAAAGATGTAGGTGTTCATTCTTTCCGCGTGCTATACAAGATTGGAATAATAGAGAATTGTGAAGGTGGTTCGATGAACCCTCTGCCAGGCACTTAAATGTGATTTGCAGAGTATCCATGTAGATGTAGACGTAGATGTACTTCAAAATAATTATCTCTACACTTATTAGAATTCAAAAATGAATGAGTATATTTACAACTGGCACAATTAATGATAAGTTTCCTGGTTAGTTCACTTGATACCTCACTGTCTTCATGTAAACTAACCGGCGCTCCACATATTTTACAACAAACACATTCACCTAACACCCTTGTTAGGATGTGTAAATCTATCAGAATATAAGCTGACCTACCATTTACATCACTTTCGTTTTGAGAAAACTGTGTATCACAACGTTTTATTTCAATACTCGAAGCACTAATGGGTGGATCTCTAGATACTGACGAGTTTGCCTGTATTTCATTCTCTGTAACTTCACGCACAAAATGTTGAAAACAATGTTCCCCCTTAATTCGAAAATCTATTACCTTGAAACCAACGCTTCTTAAACACACTTCGTTTTGGCATCATACTTTACTTTTTGAGTGATTTACCAATATATTCGTCACCTTTCCTCGAGAAAACGTTAGCACTTCGACATACAAGGCGTAATTATACTATAAAACGAAACGACATTGTTGTTGACAGTGCTACCAATACAGACATGTTATTTAACCTTTATAACACAGCAATCCACAGCCTTCTATATAAAAAAATTACCGAATTTATTAGACCTTGAAGTAATGCACGTAAAAAAATTTACATTTTCAACTGGCGTAGATAATAAAACTTCCTGACAGATTAAAACTGTGTGCCCGACCGAGACTCGAACTCGGGACCTTTGCCTTTCGCGGGCAAGTGCTCTACCATTTTTTTTAATCTCATTTTGTTCGTTATTGTTCGTTTCAATTGTTCGTGGCGGACGTCACCTGACGCCCGTTGAAGTTCGTTATTGATCCATTTACTCAGTTTTTCTTTGTTACAGAGGGCAGCTAACCCTCTGACCGAACACGCTGAGCTACCGTACCGGCACCATCTGAGCTACCGAAGCACGACTCACGCCCGGTACTCACAGCTCTACTTCTGCCAGTACCTCGTCTCCTACCTTCCAAACTTTACAGAAGCTCTCCTGCGAAACCTTGCAGAACTAGCACTCCTGAAAGAAAGGATATTGCGGAGACATGGCTTAGCCACAGCCTGGGGGATGTTTCCAGAATGAGATATTCACTCTGCAGCGGAGTGTGCGCTGATATGAAACTTCCTGGCAGATCAGGAAGTTTCATATCAGCGCACACTTCGCTGCAGAGTGAATATCTCATTCTGGCGTAGATAATATTTACAAACAAAAAGGAAATACTTCGTATGTGAGTTTATAAGTGATATATATATCATTCGGAAAATCCGAAAATGTGGAAATAAATACTTTTTACGTTCTAACTTCCCTGAATAAAGTGATTTTTTTTTTTGGGGGGGGGGGGGGGGGGGGAAGGGAAGTGAATCTGTGACTGGCTCAAGTTCACACTTTCTCCTAAAGGTTAATAATCCAGAATGGACCGAAAAGCGAATCCATGTCATTCGAGTTCATGCGAATGTCGCTCACTTTGAGGCAGTATCAGTTGACGGCCAGTATGTCGGGATTTTTTTGTGGGCGATTGTAAGGAAGATTATGGGATCCACCAAGGAGAAACACGATGCTACAGACGTAAAATATCCATAGTGACTCGGCTATATAGAAACGGTGGATGTCGAGGCCTGCCGACTTTGGCAGCACAAGGCCTGTAACACGGCTTCAGCCCTATGCCAGCCTTAGCCAAACATAGTGGCTGGCAGTTGGCGGAGAGCCATTCTCCCAGCAACCCGTGACTGAATGTTTTCAGTGGGTTAGAGACCTGAACGACTTGCTGATCAGAGCACCAGTGGAACTCCCTCTGTGCTGAGACAGATATGGTAGGCACAGGCAACGTGTGGTCTGGTAATATCTTGTTGAAAAATAACTGTAATATCTTGTCGAAAGATAACGTCAGATATTCAGCCACCGGCTGTAGCACGTCGGATATGTAACGCCTTCTGCCCAAATTACAGACTATATGAACCAGACGGTTTCGTGTTGTGTACCCAGTAACATCACATACCCGACCCTATGATGTACGTAATGAGGCAACGTTCGTTCTGCTGTGACCATCCATATTGCTTCGTCATTCCTATAGTGTACACAGGACGAGGAGATGGCAAGTTGGTGCTGGGCCACTTCTGTGTCTGCTGTTGTCATTGGGCGCACCATTGTCGTCACACCTCTCTCTGCTGACGCATCAAGGAATCCCACCACAATTTTCGTCACGCTCGTAGATAGTGATACTCCAGACCTCGTTAGCTGTCCTTGTGGATACTTGTCTTGATGCAAACAAGCGCATTTCCTGTCTCAAGGTCCGTGACGTAGATGTACGAGCCTGCTACGACCGAATGAACAATATGTCTGTCCTCTCGCGTGCTTGTCGCGTGGAACTGTTTGAATGCTGCAAGGCGTTGAGTATGGGACTCCTGAAGCCATCGATTCCACATTTGAACGATAATCGTGGGACCCGACCAAAGTGAGCAGCCATAAAAGCACTGTCTTTTAAGGAGGACGAGCCTGCCTCACTCAAATTCCAACACGTGCTGGTAGCTTTTTCTCCTTCTTGCACAGGGCACAACACGGCCCTCTCAGAAGCAGCTAATATTCAAATACGGTTTATGATTGCTGAAGCTCCTGCAAAATCTTTCCCTACGCGCTTGCCGTAGATGGTTTTACTCCCATCTTTGTGCGGTTCCCGATTATCCGAGAGCGAATTATCTACTTTGCAGGTTATCCGCGTCCTATTTCTCACACTTTTCTTCTGTTGAAAATTTTGGTTTTACCCGGGAAAGGTCGGTGGTGAGCGACACTCGGGTAGTCAACAATGTGGCAGCAGAAACTGATAACAATACTCATATTCTAGAAAGGCAGTAGTTGTACGCGAGGTAGCCTGTGTGGCCGAGCGGTTCTAGGCGCTTCAGTCTGGAACCGCGCGACCGCTACGGTCGCAGGTTCGAAACCTGCCTCGGGCATGGATATGTGTAATGTCCTTAGGTTACTTAGATTTAAGTAGTTCTAAGTTCTAGGGGACTCATGACCTCATATGTTAAGTCCCATAGTGCTCAGAGTCATTTGAACCATTGTACGCAAGATCTGGCATCGATTTACAATATGGGTGAAACTACGATGCGTGATGTTCGGAAAAGCACAAAGACAATTATTCAGTTTGCTAGTAGCTCTGATTCATCTACATGTTCGTCGAAGCACAATGCTATGAAAACATCTACATATGCAGAACTGGGTACAGCCAAGTTGGAATGGTTTCAACAGAAAAGAGCAAAAGGCACAAAAGTGTCTGGCCCAATAAGAGCCAAACAGGTCCAATTTGTCTTCAAAATCTTGGGGACTGAAGGAGATTTTAATCCGTCTTTCACGGCGTTAACAAGAATGAAACAGTATCATGGTTTCCGACAAACTACCATCCAAGGAGAAAAGTTAAATGGGAATAATAAAGCTACATTAGAATCTTGTAATGATTTGCAGTAGTTTATAGCACGAGAAAATGTGGAGCTGGAGCAAATTACAATGCGGACGAAGTCGGTTTGTTTTGGAAATGTCTACCAACAAAAACTTTCGCTTTCGAGAAAGAGCGCATTGCGCCTGGTTATGGATCAAGCAAGGAAAGGATAACTGTTGCATAGTGATAATGGTACGAATGACATACGCTAGTCTTGGTATAACAGGTAGAGCTAAAAATCAGCCTCGTTTCAAAAGATGAGAAACCAACAATTTACCTGCCTATTTTTTTCATGGGCACGTAATTAATTTCTTTGCGACACTGTTGCAAGAACATTTAATGTTGTAGGGTCTAATTCCAATTGCTGCATAGTTATGGACAAAGTACAATCGCATCCGAACGAAAATGTTCTGAAATCTGATAAGGGGATGATGTTTGCAAAGTATTTATCCCCTAAAGTGACAACCTTAATCCAATTGGATAAGGATGTCATTACTGCCATATAGAAACTTCATAAAATAAGTCAGCTAGAAAAAATTTTGATAAGGGAAAAATCTTGATAAGGGAAGCAATTTTTAAACATTTTGAAACAGATTCACTGTGCTAGACCAAAAGTAATGGGATCTAACATCGTGTCAGACCTCACTTTGCCCGGCGTCTTGCAGCAGCTTGACGTGCTATGGACTCGACAAGTAGTTGCAAGTCCCCTGCAGAAATATCGGTCCATGTTGCCGCTGTTTTTGTTTTTGGGTCATCAGTCTTCTGTCTGGTTTGATGCGACCCGCCATGTATTCCTCCCCTGTGGCAACCTTTACATCTCACAGTAGCACTTGAAACGTACGTCCTAAATTATTTGCTGGATGTATTCAAATCTAGTCTTCCTCTACAGTTTTTACCCTCTACAGTTCCCTCTAGTACCATGGAATTCATTCCCTTATGTCTTAACAGAGGTCCTATCATCCTGTCCCTTCTCTTTATCAGTGGTTTCCACATATTCCTTTCCTCTCCGATTTGCACAGAGTTTCCTCATTCCTTACCTTATCAGTCCACCTAATTTTCAACGTTCTTCTGTAGCACCACATCTCAAATGCTTCTATTCTCTTCTGATCTGGTTTTCCCACAGTCCATGTTTCACGACCATACAATGCTGTACATCCTCAGAAATTTCTTCCTTAAATTAAGGCCTATTTTTGATACTAGTAGCCTTCTCCTGACCAGGAATACCCTTTTTGCCATTTCTATTCTGCTTTTGATGTCATCCTTGCTCCGTCCGTCATTGGTTATTTTACTGCCTAGGTAGCAGAGTTCCTGAACTTCATCTACTTCGTGACCGTCAATCCTGATATTAATTTCTCGCTGTTATCATTTCTGCTACTTCTCATTACTTTCGTCTTTCTTCGATTTACTCTCATTCCATATTCTATACTCATGAGATTGTTCATCCCATTCAGCAGATCATGTAATTCTTCCTCTTTTTCACTCAGGACAGCAATGTCATCAGCGAATCGTATCACCTCTATAACGGTCCATAATCGCGGAAGTGTTGCCGGTGCAGGATTTTGTGCGCTGATCTTTCGATTATGTCGCATAAATGTTCTATGAGATTCACTTCGGGCGACCTGGGAGATCAAATCATTCGCTCGAATTGTCCAGAATGTTCTTCAAACCGGTCGCCAACAATTGTGGCCAGGTAACATGACAGATTGCCATCCATAAAAATTTTGCCGTTGTTTGGGAAAATGAAGTTCATGAATGGCTGTAAAAGGTGGAGGAAATTAGTGTTTAATGTCCCGTCGACAACGAGGTCATTAGAGACGGAGCACGAGCTCGGATTAGGGAAGGATGGGAAAGGAAATCGGTCGTATCCTTTTAAATGAACCATCCCGGCATTTACCTGAAGCGATCGAGGGAAATCACGGAAAACCTAAATCAGGATGGCCGGACGCGGATTTGAACCGTCGTCATCCCGAATGCGAGTGCAGTGTGCTAACCAATGCGCCACCTCGCTCGGTTGTAAAAGGTTTCCAAGTAGCCGAGCATTACCATTGCCAGTCGATGATGTGTTCAGTTGAATGAGAGGACCCAGTCCATTCCGTGTGAGTGTAGCCCACACCATTGTGGAGACACCACCATCTTGCACAGTACCTTTTTAACAACTTGGGACAATGGTCTCATGGGTCTACACCTCACTTGAGCCCCGTATCGTAGCTCTTATCAACTGAAATCGGGACTCATCTGACCGAGCTATGGTTTTCCAGTAGGCTAAGCTCCAACCGTTATGGTCACGGTCCCATAAAAGGCGCTGCAGTCGATGTCATGCTGTTAGCAGAGGCACTAGTATCGGTCGTCTTCTGTCACAGTCCATTAACGACAGATTTCACCGAACTCTACTAACGGCTACGTTCGTCGTGCGTCCCACTTTGAGTTCTGCGGTTATTTTACGCCGTGTTACCTGTTGCTAGCACAGGCAGCTCTACGCAAACACCGATGCTTTCTGTCGTTTAGTGAAGGCCATTAACCACAGCGTTGGCCTTGGTGAGAGATGATGACAGAAATTTGGTATTCTCAGGACTCTCTATGGATCTCGGAATATTAAATTCCCTCGCGTTAAGCTCCAACTTACATTCCGCGTTCGAGGTCTGTTAATTCCCGTGGTGTGGTCATAATGACGTCGGAAACCTTTTCACATGAATCACCTGATTACAAATGACAGTTCCGCCTATCCACTGCACTTTTATACCTTGTGTACGCGAAACTACCGCCATATGTATACGTGCATATCACTGTTCCATGACTTCTGTCACCTCAGTCTATAAAATATAGAAGGCATGCCATATGGTAAAACAATTAACCACAACCAAGTGATGGAAAAGCATTAACCCAAATATCGATGGAATCAGTAATGACGATGACGAAGAAGACTACTCATCAGCGCCGGCCGTGGTGGCCAAGCGGTTAGAGGCGCTACAGTCTGGAACCGCGCGGCCGCTACGGTCGCAAGTTCGAATCCTGCCTCGGGCATGGATGTGCGTGATGTCCTTAGGTTAGTTAGGTTTAATTAGTTCTAAGTTCTAGGCGACTCATGACCGCAGAAGTTAAGTCGCGTAGTGCTCAGAGCCATTTGAACCATTTTGAACTACTCATCAGCAACGTTAGCTGCTGTTTTCAAAAGTAAGCCAGGGTGTGAAACTGTTGGCAAAGGAAATATCTCTGCATGGTCTGATGTCGACCACACCACTTTAACGGGCCGAAGGGTTTACCGGACTTCATGGAACAGCAACAAGATGCTCCTCTCTCTGCCAAGATGGTGATGCGTAAAATTTGTATGTGATATGTGAATGACAAGCTACCTAACAGAGAAAGAAATTAATTCAAGAATATAGGGTCGGTGTATAAATTCGTAGTATTTTTCCGTAATTTTAATAAACACAACAGGTACACATAACAGACACTTCAGTCATCAAACATATATTCTCCTTCACTGTTTACGACAGTCTGCCAATGCTGGGGTAACTTTTCGATTCCGCGACTGTGGAAATAGGGTGGTTTTGAGATGAAGAACTCGTCGAGGACTTTCGGAGCTCATTTTCATTCGAAAAGGAAGTTCGTTGAACGTTGTTAGATAGACAACGGAAAAGGTTTGTTGACAATAAATGTCAGCAGCGATCGTTAGACCTCGGGTATGCAATCCGTAGTACACCACACCGTCGCTGTCCACCAGATGCATAACGTTATCTTTTTCCGTTGTGACAGGTCTCTGTGGGGAGTTATTACTGTGTTTGGGCTCAACCATCCTTTTCCTTTCGTTATGTTAACATAAAGACACCATTTCTCGTCACCAGTAAAGACACGGGACAGAGTTGTTCGGTGTTTTTCACCAGCCAATTGATGGCGAGCAAGCAGAAGTACCCATAAGGCCTCCCACTGATTTTTGTGATTTTGGCTTAGAGCATACGGTAACCGTACACCCGATTTCCGAACGTTCCCCACTGCGCGCAAATGCCGCACGACGGTGGAATGACCAGAGTTCATCATATTTGCCATTTCCCGAGTATTATGACTTGAATCGCTGCAGATTAAAGCGTTTAAACGATCGTCATCAAACGCCGAAAGTCTTCCTGAACTTGGAGAGTCACTAATGTGAAAGTGATCCTCCTTAAAACCAGAAAGCCGGCCGGTGTGGCCTTGCGGTTCTAGGCGCTTCAGTCTGGAACCGCGTGACCGCTACGGTCGCAGGTTCGAATCCTGCCTCGGGCATGGATGTGTGTGATGTCCTTAGGTTAGTTAGGTTTAAGTAGTTCTAAGTTCTAGGGGACTGATGACCATAGTGCTCAGAGCCATTTTTTTTTTTTTAAACGAGAAAACCATATTCTTATCATGCTGTCTCCAGTGTCATTATCCCCACACAAGGCGCAATTGTCTCTGGCTACCTCCGCTGCTGAAACCCTTATATTGAACTAAAAGAAATCCGATAAATTTTGGATATACGATAAATCGCAAAAATCTAAGGGCTGTCAATTCGACTAAATACCCAGGAATTACAATTACGAGCACCTTAAATTGGAAAGAACACATAGATAATATTGTGGGGAAGGCAAAACAAAGACTGCATTTTGTTGGCAGAACACTTAGAAGATGCGACAAACCCACTAAAGAGACAGCCTACATTACACTTGTGCGTCCTCTTCTGGAATATTGCTGCCCGTTGTGGAATCCTCACCTGGTAGGATTGACGGAGGACATCGAAAAAGTGCAATGAATGGCAGCCCGTTTCGTGTTATCGCGCAATAGGGGTGATATTGTCACTGATATGATACGAGAGTTGGGGTGGGAGTCATTGGAACAAAGGCGATTTTCTCTGCGGCGATATCTATTTACGAAATTTCAATCACCAACTTTCTCTTCCGAATGCGAAAATATCACTGTTCTAAAAAAAAAAAAAAAAAAAAAAAAAAAAAACTTTTTTTCTATTTCTGATAAAAAATATTGTGATCCTAGTTGTATTTTGAGTGCTGAATTGGAAACTGTTTTTGGTTTTTTTCTGTCAGGGATAGTTTGTGAGTAATCGCAATTTTATTTCTCTTTTCAGTTTCTGATATAGTGCAGCAAACGTGAGGTGAAATTCGACAAACAAACGCACATCTTTATGATGTTATAAGTTCATCACATTAATGGAGGGTGGGATCTAACATATAACACTGTAACCTTTGTGTATACACTTTGAAGCATTAACTTGAAATGATAAATTACAGAAAATTGACAAACAATGAGCCATTGCCACGTAGTGCACATCACTTTTTTCTCTTGTATTGTGAATCTTTCTTCTCTCGAATGATATTCCAGCAATAATCTGCTAACATAGAAGGTACCCACTTCCCTTCATAGCGCCTTTCTATGGTAGAAATGTTCATCTGATACGTCACTACAACTCTCTGTGAAGTAGTCCAGATGAGAGTCCATCATATGTACCTTCAGAGACATATTGCACTCCAAATCCTGATATGCTTTGATCATATCCTTCACCATTGCTTTGTAGTTAGTAGCTCTTCTTCTTCCGAGGAAGTTTTCCGACACCATCTTCAATCAGTCCCATGCGTTTTTTTTTTTTTTTTTTTATCAGTTAAACACGCTTCAAAATTTGCCTCTTTCTGCAGGTCCCTGATTTGTGGCCCACACATACACCATCCTTTATTTTTGGAGCTGAAAGACGGGGGAATCTGGTAGCTAGATATGCAAACCCACAGCCTGTTGCATCCATGGCCTTCACGAATTGTTTCATCAGGCCAAGTTTGATGTGAAGCGGTGGAAGTAGTATATACTCAGGAGCTACCAGACTTTCACGTTGTACATTCTTTTCGCCAACTTTCCGTCTTCGCCTAGGCCATTTCTTTTTCACGTAGTGAGAATTTCGGTCCCGACTATCCCACTCGCAAAGAAAACAGGCATATTTTGTGTAGCCTTGTTGCATTTCCAGTACCATAGCAGTACCATAGCAGTACCATAGCAGTACCATAGCAGTACCTTGAAATCTGCACATATTTTCCATTTGTGTTCATTGCATTTTAATGAATTTAGCATCCTTTGTACGAATTCGTAATTCTCTTTTGTCAAACTAGCGTAAGCTACTGGAACAGAGGGTATTTTATTTCCGTTATGGAGTAAAACACCCTTCAGACTTGTTTTCGATGCATCTATGAAAAGTCTCCACTCCTGTGAAATATAAGTGAATTTCAGCACTTTCATCAGGCCAGCACCGTCATTGCAAAATGTCAGTGCTTCGTCAGTTGAAAAATAAGAAATAAAGGCATGTTCTCTGTGCCTGAACACACTGATTTTAGTACTTTGGTGTAGTAGATTATACTCTTGTAATCTTGAACTAAGCAGCTGCCCCTTTTGTTTACTTAGTCCTAGATCACGTACTAAATCATTTAAATGTGCCTATGTGAACAAATGTGGCGATGACTCACTTGTGCAGTGATATAAAGAATCATCATCCGTGATTTCTTCAGTACCACTTATTTCACTGTCACTCGGAATTTGACCTCGAACTCTTGAAGGTACTGGAAGGTTTTCGGAACGCTGCACTGGCATTCTCGCTGAAGGCAGATCTGGGTAAACAATGTGCCTCTTCGACTTTTTGTTTGTAAAACCCTGAATTTTTGTTAGACAGAAATAACAATCAATAACATACCATGGGAACAGCAAACGACGCCACATTCTCTTTACCTTTCCAGCATTGAATTAGTTTGCAGTAACATGTAGCACAACAGAAATGTGGGCCCATTCTTTATCTCGGTCTCCTACCTCTATTCCAAAGTAATGTTTGTATGCTTTCTTTATGACTGAAGAAATTTTCTTCCTATTTCTGGCAAAAGTGAACTTCCCACAGATGTAACAGAAGTTGTCCGGCTTATATCGACATCCACGACGACGTGGCATTTCTGCAAATTTAAAAATACCGCTTTGGTAATACACCTGTATTAAATTAATAGTAGGGAACTAGAGGAACGCTGATGTGTAAAAACAAGCAGTCGTTTTACCTTCAGCACCAGGCTCAATCAGTTTACACACAGGAACTAAAAAATTCAACCGTGCTCGGAAATATGACAGACAGTTACTTGTCAGCCAAAACACCCACTCGTTAAGACTGACACAAAATGCGGCTAACACCACTGTTGTAAACTCGATGCACCTGCCCCTAGGAGGCGTGAAGCGTTACTGCCGAGGCAGCGACCGTCTGTCGCCGTTCGAGTTAATGAGATATTTCAGGTGGTCTTAATGACATAGGTGTGGCGGGGGATAACCTAATCATGTCTGATTCTTCCCACCCGTTGTTGCACAAGAAATTATCACGTTCTATCAGTACTGGATGCGGCAACATACCCGTATTTCTCTATAACGTCTCTGTGTTTGCCATGAATTGTGTATATACATATATATACATATTACATAAAAAGTATCCCTGACAACGATATTTTGTTTACATGTTTGAATTTCCCACGGTAAAATGGTCTAGAAGCACATACTTTAATATTAGAAATAGAACCTATGTCGAACAGTGTATTTTGTTGACACCTACCTACGTAGGGAGAAATGATTATCATAATAAAATAGAGAAATCGGAGCTCGAACGGGAAGATTAGGTGTTCTTTTTCCCCACGCGCCATTCGAGAATGGAATGGTAGAGAAGTAGTAAAAAATGGTCCGATGAACCCTCTGCCAGGCACTTAAGTGTGAATTGCAGAGTAACCATGTAGATGTAGAAACAAAAGAATGTGTCGAAAATGTTCCGATTTCTCTGCTTCACACTCCATTTTCTAACGTTCACAGCTCCACTCTGCATCTCCAGATGACAAACTATTAATATGTAACTGAAATAGCAACAGTGGACTACAAATAAAAGGTGACAATCGCCTAAGTAAACCCATAAGAACAGGTATACCAACATGTAAAACAAAATTGTGCGAACTTAGGCACCTACCCAACACTTTGTTTCAAAGTAGTGCAATGTAATGTGGAATTGGAATACACTGTATTCTTTGAAAGTACATTATTTTCACACATAATATGATGATTAAAGTAGAGTTCCTTATAAAGGTTAGTTAAGTGATTTTAATTGTCATACTGTAATTAATTTTAGTTTTTGAACAATCCTAACAGATTATTGTGTATTTTAAAGAAAATAAGACTTCAACTACCCGCGTTTTTCAAGTTCTCAGTTAGCGCAGATAATCGAGAGTGCACTGTAACTTGTATATCTTAGTCTGCAGTATACTTCATGATTATCCGACGTTTGCTGCCGCGAGCCTTCACACGCAGCAATTTTAATGGCCAGGAATGTATTAGTTGGAGAACCTGATACACACAAGCAAATATTTTTCTTCTTTTATTTTTAGTTCTCTGTCCATTCTACAAGGTCGAAAGGACTCTACGGTTTTGATAACAGATTTAGGTTTTTTTCCGAAAACCGAAGTTTAGGGTCACAAATCGGTTTACACGAGTTACTTCGAGTGTGCGTTGAAGTTCGCCGAAGTCGAAGGCCAAAGATGCTCATATTTCGTTTTTTGCCTAATTACAAGATGGCACAAGAACACAAAATGGTAATACTTTTAGATTTTGCTCCCACATCAGCCAGTTACGTTGCATATTGATATAAAGTTCAAAACCAGAAATAAGTAAAGAAATCTGTATCATGTACAGCTTTTTGCTTAATTACAACATGGCCGACTACGCAGACGGCAACAATTGTCAGACACGTCAAAGTTCCACGCTGTGAGATTAGGGATCTATATCCAAGCAGCGTAGAGGTCGCTGCTCATAGGCCACCACCTCCACAGCGTTTGGCGAGCTGTGGTAACGCTGAGGGTCTAACTCGACGTAGCGAGGTCCTGCGTGTCGACGTTGCTGCGCTCTACCGGCGCACGAGGCAATCACGGGGCTGTTTACGACCCAAGCCAGATCAGCGGCGCGCCCAATTACTGTCACGGGCGCGTCGCTCTAATGGAAGCGCGGCGGCCAGCCACGACGATAACGACATCGACGCGTGATTGAATGTAGGCGCCCGCAAGATTGGGGCGGCGCGCCCACCGGACCTCGCTCGACCAAACGGCGAGCGAGCGACCGGCCGACTCCCAATATAATACGTCAATTTAAATTCGAGATTAGCCGGCTGGCGTGGGTGTCGCGACGCGTCTGCCCGGCGTCGGCGTCGGCGTCGACGTCGGCGTCGACGGCCCGGCGTGGTGGCCTGGGCGGGGCGGCTCGGCAGCAGGCTTCGCTAATTGCGGAGATAATTTGTGCACGCTGCCGCCGCCGCTGTAGTGTGCCGCTGTTAATTAGCCGCGATTTAATTACCGGAGGAGGAGGAGGAGGAGGAGCAGAATGAGGAGAGGAGCGGACGAACACGGAGTGGGCGCGGACAGAGGGAGAGGGAGGGCGGAGTGCTGATGGCTGGCGGAGGGCGCTGGAGTGGTCCGTGAAGAACCAAACCTGCCCGTCTGACCATCTGCACCCGAGAGCAGGGGCCAACTTCTGGGCCAGGCTGTAGGGCTGATAAACGCCGCGAGCGGCCGGCTGCTTGTTCGCGTTACGCGGAATCTCCCTCCCCAGGCTCTGCCAGCTCGTGTCGCTAATTACGTTAACGATCAACACTTCCGCCAGCTTTGGCTTTTTTATCGAGACAGAGAGATTAACATTTCATACTTTTAAAAAAATGTGTAGGCGAGAACTAACATTTCGGAAACAAAGAACGGTACGATGCGAACACCAAAACCCGTTGTAATGCACGACGGTGTGTTCGACAGTAATACCTTCGAATTTTTTATGCGAAAACTCTTAAGGCTTTTCAGATAAAGCTAATGTTATTAACATTCTACAACTTTCTTTATTTTATTTTATTTTGCACAGGGTGGCACAAAAGTCACTGAACATTGGGCACACATTTTAACAAAAGATTGAATATATGTTTCATCACAAATACAAACAATTTTTATAATTATTTTTTATGTTCAAACTGTTTTCCGTCCTCATTAACAGAGAATAATTATCTTAAAAAGATATTGATCACTGTTCCAAAAATGTTTATTAAAATTTTGAACACATATGTACTCTTTTGTTCAGAAAATCATAGGACCCAGTAGTATCCATGCAGAAATGTACCTTAGGACAGTACGTAAATATTTATATCACAATTTTAAACTTCCAACTAGAAATATTACGAAATATGACTCCATTTTTAATAAATCAGTTTTATGACAGTAAAAAAAGTAAAAAAAAAACTATGTAATATTGTACCACCCTGCAGCTGATCATTCCATCATTACATATATCTCCAGTGCTAAATAAAGTTAATATAAGACAGGCAGACTGAATTTAGCATGGATGTATACTTGCAGTCGAGTCACAACTCACACATCGATATGATGCCCCAATGCCAAAGACCTCCACAACATCGTTGACTTTGAAACCATTGCGCTAGCACCACCTTAGCCCATAGAGGGCACACTCAGTACACATCGTCTGTACAGATATTTTAAAGTTTTAATTGATATTTTATACAATATTTAAGTAATTCCATGGTTGTAAAGAGATATACATAACTATTTTTATGTTAATATTGTACTTTTTTTTACGTTTTGACTATTATGTGAACCCATTTTTATACTGATTGTTTGATGTGAGGTGGAGGGAGAAGAGGTAGGCGGAGTATCTTCGTATTTAAGCGTATGCTCGGCACTTGCTGGCACCAGTTGGCATCACAGCAGCTGAGAACAGTGCTCCACCTACCATCTTCGAAGGATGTCATGGGTATAACACGTCTTATTGTATTTTACCGTTATAAGCATTTTGTCTTATTTTATTGTAAATCTAGTTAGGTGTCTATTACTTTCTAAATTAAATTACAGGTCTGAAGATGGTCATGTGATATGATCGAAACCGGTCACCTATGTTCTTGTAACATACGTAGTGTGATCAAGACTGAATTTTAAAAACAAAAAATCTCATTAACAGAGCTTTGAAGTCTTTTTGGATCGCTGTTACATACTCTATGGCAGAGTGTAGTATCACTGTCCAAATCATGAAATGCATAGTGCGTGTAGTCCTTTATTTCAGCAGTGGTCTGAGAGTCCTTGGCGACATCCATCGTAAAAAAACCATGGGCCTGATGTCTCCTAAACGTGGAGGCATTTCAGTACCTGCGCATTGACATATAACTTGTTTCTTTGGAAAGTTTCGTTTAAATAATCGCGGATGGCAGCGGCATAATGTGGAGGAGGACCATTGTTTTGAAGCTAAATTTCTTGAAAGTAATCTTGGAGCATATCAAAATAGTTATTTCCTGTCGCTGTGCAATACTCCACAAGGCACGACCTAGGAGACATCAAAACCTGTCAAAAACACGTGTTCGCAACAAGCAAAGAAGGCGATAACCCAACCAACAACAGAACATTGTAGGGTTGACGATTTAAGGATGGTATGGATAGTATACAAGCATCCTGCCAGAACTGCTCTCAGAGACCACACCTAGTTAGTTGACGGTTAAAGAACACCTTCGAGGACATCACTTTGAGAGTGTTGAAGCAGTGCAAGCAGAGCTGAGGTTTTCGCTAAGTCAACAAAGTCAAACATCTCGCAGTGATGGAATCAATAAAGTGGTGTCTCGTTGGGAGAAATGTGGTGACTTTATTGAGAAATAAATATGTATAGAAGAACAAAGATGTAGAACGATAATAGCGTTTGTTTTATTTAAAAATCTCTAAGAGATTTGACATAAAAATTCGGAGGCAATACTTTTGAGCACGTCCTTGTGCCTTGTGTATTTATTAATAGACAACCAGTTCCGGTCAAGCGACGACACCAAGTCACGGATTAACACTACATCCAGTCAAAGGAAGGGTATTTAGCGTCAAATACGTAACCTTCTGACTAATGCTGAATGATAAATGACGAAATAATGGTCTCAAACAAAGGGAACTTCTTTTAACTTCATGTATTGTTAGTCTGCGTCTTGAAGACCGAAACAGTTTGTGTGTAAATAAAAATACTTCACAACAGCTTTTTATGGCGCCATAAAGCTATTCCTTAACCCTTTGCCTACCATCGGGTCTCAGAGTGGCGTCCGTGATGTTTAATATCTTCTCTATTATTAACTATATATTTTATTTTAAAGAAATGGTATGACTCATCCTAATTTGTCAAGTTAGTCACAATTTGGAGGAAAATTATAAAAATTTACCTATGACTTTGTGATAAAGTGTTGTTGCATGTTCCCCGCGTATGGGCCTCGCAATACCGTGCGTTTAGAAGCAATGTTTCAACAACCAGATGTCTGCCTGCGCACCCTTTGTTACGTCATTTACCACTGTTATTATTCTTTCAGTGTCCAACAGTCCTCCCTGTGGTAAGTACGTGTTTATTTTCGTCGATTATTTCATAACAGTTCACTGTCGTACAAACTGAAAATATTACGGAGAGGAGGACTATCAGATGAAGAGATAAGGGAATTCTTGGAGCAGTCTTTTGATTCTGAAGACCCACATAGTGCGTGAGAATCATCCAGTTATGATGATAATGAGGTAAATGTCGCTGAAAACTCAGAACTACACAAAGATAATTATCATGAAAAATCCCTTCATGAAGATGGAGAAGGACAATTTAGTGCACTTATTGTTTTCTCGTAATAGGAATGAAGTATGGGTTACAGCTCCTCAAGCTGGAATTTCTGATAGGAGGAGCAAAAAGGATGTACTGAACGAAGACCAGACACCTAAAAGTCGTTCGATTCGGAACTCTAATAATTAAGAATATTGTTTTACGTTGTTCTTCCGTATACCCCTCACTCACAAAGTGTGTATGTGGAACAACAGCTAAGGTCGAATCGTTTATGAGAACTGGTGCTCTGATCCTGACGAGTTTTCAAGACTTCAACGAAATTACGCCTCGGAACCCCTTCCATACTATTCTGAAGGTGTTGTGCTTTGATAATGCAGCAGACTGACTTGATCATAGATCAAGCGACAAATTGAAGCCAATCAGACAAGTTTTTTAGATGTGGGAAATTACGCTAGAGATGCCTACATTCTAGGATGGTGCATGACCGTGGATGAAGAATTGGTCACATTCCAGGGTCGCTGTCAATTTTGATAATACATCGCACCAAAATCTGGTAGATGTAACATGAAGTTCTGGGCAATTTGTGACAGTGAAACAAGGTACTGCTGCAAGAAAAAAAGTGTAATTGGGGAAGGAGGCAGAAAACAGATCCATGCTACTAAGAGAAAATGTTTTGAAACCCCTGGTGATTAAACTCGAAAAGTCTATACGTAATATCACCTGTAATTTTTTTTACATCACTCGATTTAGCTCATTATTTGTTTTCAAAACAACTGACAGCAGTCGGTACTATCTGGAAAAGAAACTGAGGTGAAGTGCCTGCCGATTTTATTACACCTAAATGGCGTGAAGTATACTCTATTTTGTTTTCCACCAGATGTGATGATAGCCTCTTACGTTTCCAAGAAAAACAAAGTTGTTACCGTCCTTACCTCTCTTCATTATCAACCAACGGTAAAGAAGTCTGAAGTTATAGTGTTATACAATGCCACAAAGGGCAGCGTTGACAATGGTCTAGAAGACACGATTCTACAATGTGAAGAGAAAAACAAGGCGTTAGTCATTGGTGGTTTTCTTCAACATGATCAATGTGAGTGTAATGAATGCATACATAATTTGGATGATGCTGGCAACCAATTAAAAAAATGAGACGTCGGATTTTCATCATCAGTTTGAGGAAGCAAACAGAGGTAAAGAAGACAATGAATTCATTAGTAGCACCGGATCCTGGGAGGGCAGTGAAACAACTAGCTAAGAAAAGGAGATGTGCATATTGTGTAAAGAAGAAAGATAGAGAGAGTCAAATTACCTGTAAGTTCGGAACATTCTGCTATTGTCTGTAGACCTTGCACAAATTTGCAATAAGAATAAAAGCGACTAATGAAAGTATAGAAATCGTGCTTTTAAAGTGTAAAATTTAAATCAATAAAAGTACTTTAAAAGTATTTATATGTCAACAGTAGGTCATATCATAAGTCATCAAAATAGTGTCAGTTTACGTCAGTTTAAACAACTTGGGCTGGTAGGCAATGCTATACCGATTTTCTGTAAGCAGAGGGTTACATAATACCACAGAATCCTGATGTAATGTGGCTGTTAGGGGACATAAGAGAACTCAGGGCACAGCGGGATTGTGCTGTTTTCAAAATTGGAGAGTGCTGAAACTTATCGTAATGCTATGTAACAACACCGATCAACCAGAACAATACCGATCAACCGGAACATTGTGACCATCTTCCTAAAAGCCAGTGTGTTCACGTTTGGCACAGGTAACAGCGGCGACGCGTCGTGGCATGAAAGCAATGAGGCCTTGGTAAGTCACTTCTGGGAGTTGGCACTACTTCTGCACACATGTCACCTAATTCCCACAAATTCGGAGGGGAACGATGTTGTCTGACGCCACATTCCATCACATCATAGATGTGTTTGATTGGGTTCAAATCTCTCAAGTTGGGTGGGGCAGCACATCAATTGGAGCTCTCCATTGTGTTGCTACAACCATTCCATCACACGACTGGCCTTGTGACAACTTGATGAAAAATCCCACTGCCATCAGGACACATGATTATCATAAAGGGGTGAACGTGATCTGCAACGAGGGTACAATACTCCTTGGCTGTCATGGTGCCTTGCACGATCTGAACTGGACCCACAGATGCCCATGTGAATTTTCTCCAGAGCAAAATGGTGATGCCTCCAGCTTGTCTCCATCATGTGTCAAGAAGCTGTCCCCAAGGAAGAGGACGGATTCATGCCCTCACATTGGCATGATGAATAAGGTATCGGGATACATCAGACCATGTAACGCTTTGCCACTGTGCTAGTGGCTAGTACATATGTTCATGTGCCCACTTCAGTCGTAGTTGCCAGTGTCATGGTGTTAACATTGGCACATGCGTGGATCGTCAGCTGCGGAGGCAATCATTAGGAGTGTTCGGTGCACTTTGTGTTCAGACACACTTGTACACTGCCCAGCATTAAAGTTTGATGTTAATTCTGCACAGTCCGCCGCCTGTCCTGTTTTACCAGCCTACCCAACCTACAAGGTTCGACATCTGTAATGTAGCAGCACCACAGTTTAAGATAGGAAAGTTCGATTTGGAGCAACATTCCGAGTCCACAAGTTACAGCCAGGTGCTGACCTGTTGACAGTAAGTTATGCTGACCAACGGTTACAAAGTAGAATGGAGGCCACAGGGCTATCGAACCACTGAGAAGAGTCAATGCAGTGGTTTGCATGGTGCAAGTTACAGGCAGAAGGGGTCCACTAGCACAACCTAGATGTTGTGAGTACGTGACTCAGAGCAGTGCATTAGCAAAACAGAGGCACACCCGCATATAAATAGATGCTGGTTTTCTAACAAGGCATTCAAGTATCGCAGCTCTTCTGGATGATGGCCCGTGTCACACCACCAGCTACACACAGCAGCAGATGGGGCGCCAGCATTCCAGTCCATGATGGGTCGTTGGTTCGAAACCCTGAGGCCAACATGGGATCCATAGCCAGCCAGCCAGTGGCAGGCCACTCATCACCTCACTACCACGGGCAGTCATCCTGGCTTCCAACATACACCGGAGGCATCCCGAGGCGAGAGCTGGAGATTCAGACTCCAGATTGCGGGCACTCGTTGTCGCCGCGATCTCAGTCACGCCTGAGAGAAGGACGCAGCTGGCCACCTACGGCTCACATCGAGCAGCGTTGAGTCAGCAGGGACGTAGACTGCAGAGACAACTGCCAGCATCCTGACAACGTCGCAACTCCGCCAGCTCGACACAGCATTGCATTGCACGGGCCGCTGGGGTGCTTCCTCGGCATTGCGGGGCCCTGTGACACAGGCCGAAACAATAATCATTTGGAAAGCTCGGACGAGTTTTAATACAGAGCCTTCTACCTCTTCTCACTACTTTTGGTCATCCTGATACATTCGGTGGCGGTAGCTCCCACTACAGTAAGAAGGGGTGACCGCCCAACACCACAATTTCTACACGTGATTTCACTTGGTTGCACCACATATTGAAAACACTAATCACAGCAGTCCTCAAATACCTGACAACTCGTGCAGTTTCAGAAATGCTCTGGTCTTGGTCAAATAGATTGCTCGCCTTCCCCCATCTACACCTGGACAGCATGCTCTGTGACACTACATGCACCATGCGCATGTCTGACTGGCTTTTGGAATAACTCTCCACGTGATGTACTATCGCCTGGACTGGTTTACATCGATAGCAGTTCGGTGGTCGTAATGTTCTGGCTGATCAGTATATCTCTCTGAATGTAAGCGAAGCTGCGACAGCCATTTTTACTTCGCTTGGAATGCAAATAGTAAGTGAACGGTTGTCCTTGACATTTTCACCTACGTTTTTATAATTTTGAATGCGGTATGAGCCATTGATTGTTAATTGTACGCCCTTAAATGACATGTAACATAAAAGTGCATGGGATTCAGCATACGTTAGTTACACTGAGGTGACAAAAGTCATCTCCTTTTGCCCGGTGTAGTGCAGCAGTTAGACGTGGTATGGAATCAGCTACTCGGAAACCCCCTGCAGAAATACTGAACCTTGCTGCCTCTATAGCTGTCCACAATTGTGAAACAGCTGCCCGTGCAGGAGTTTTTGCACGAACTGATCTCTCGATATGTCCCATAAACTTTCGAAGGGATTCATGTCGAGTAATATGGGAGACCAAATCATTCACTCACATTGTCCTCAATGTTTTTCAAACCAATCACAAATTGTTGTGGACAGGTGACCTGGCACATCGTTGTTTGGGAACATGACGTCCATGAATGGTTGCAAATGGTCTTCAAGTAGAGATCATAGCCATTCCCAGTCGACGATCAGTTCAGTTGTTCATGTAAACACAGCCCACACCATTATGGAGCCACCATCAGGTTCCACACTGTCCTTTTGACAACTTGAAATCATGGCATTGTTGGGTGTGTGCCGCACTTGAACGGTACCATCATCTCCTACCAACTGAAGTCGGGACTCATCTGACCAGGCCACGGTTTTCCCGTCTTCTAGTGTAGAGCCGATATGGCCACGGGCGCAGGAGAGGCGCTGCAGACGATGGCGTTCTGTTACCAAAGTCACTCCTGTAGGTCGTCTGTTGCCATAGCCCATTAACGTCAAATATCGCAGCACGGTCGCAACGGATACCTTCTTCGTACGCCCGACATTGATTTCTGCGGTTACTTCACGCAGTTTTACTTGTCTGTTAGCACTTAAAAGTCTATGCGAACGCCGCTTCACTCGGTCGTTCAGCGAAGGCCTTCGGTAACTGATTGTCGTTGGTGAGAGATAACGTCCCAGATTTGGTATTTTCGTTATACTTTTGAAGACGTGGATCTCAGAATAATACGTTACAATTTGTGATACTACAGCTTCGATATTGTGACGTTTAGCCCTATAGCTTCGTCGCAGATTTTAGGAAGCTAATGACACTTCGGAGTAGAAATACTGGAGTAAGCACTCGGATGCGCAGAACATATTTTGTGCTGTCAACATATATTGCCAGCTCGGTCACATGATCTCGGGACGCCGAAGGTTTTTCCGTGTAGTGTCCCGTACATTTAGGATGTCACTATGTCATTAGTACAGGCAGACTCTCTTCGTAGGTGCCTTTAATTAGGCATTGACGTTTCGTAAACATCATAACAATTTGTATTTGATACCCGGAATAGACCGGTTTCAAAAGAAATGAACTAAACCAAGAAGTTGAAACTTCGAAGAGCTTCTTTGAGAGAAGTGTCACAGCTCAGACGCACCCATTTTCTGGTATCTGGGCCATCCACCGCAATTTTTAGGTGCTACACGCCGCTTAACTGTATTGCCGAGACTGTTGTTGAAAATGTTTCCTGTTACGGTACTGTAAAACGACTTCATAGCAAACTATGCAACCATTGCCTTCGAAAGTGTCCCAAAGTCACCCGATTTTGCTGCCTATAGCGAATTATACTGTCTGCTTCGTCGATTTTTTTCAGTTTTTGTGTATTTATTATTTTGTGTATTTATAATTGTTATTATTTCTTATAGGCTATCGCACATCTTTGGTTACTGACAATACTTTGACGTATTTATTTAGCGCATAAGCTCCCACTACATTACAGAACAAGTAAGAAGTAAATAAAAAATCCGATCGCTGGTTAAACGCACTACAAAGCCAGATGTATCCCACATATTAATAATATGAGACAAGTTGACTCTCCTATTACAGCCCCACTCCCCAAACCCCCACAACTTTGCATGAACTCACAATACCGTTGTTACTGTAACATTTATGTTAGCTCTGCACTGTCGGACCATTTAACAGCACCAAGGAAAATGGACGATAGACATGGAGGGGTTTGACAGCATCTTGTGTAAGAATATTTTGTGCTTGTTAATCAAATGGTAAAGACAGTAAGTTGAAAGTAAAATGCAACAAAGCTGCTGGTTTTATACTTTCCTTACACTGTGCGTGTGTTTTATTGTATGATTTATATTCCACATTATTGTGATTCACAGTTTGTTAATTTCTTTTTGACTTGCTTCCAAAGCGGAATATACAACCTAGGTCTGAGGATGCCGGTGTTGTAATAAAAATAAACAAAGCAATGGTTGTGTACCAGACTTGTGCAGAAACGTATTTAATACAAATGATGAAATTTCACTCAGTGCCACATGTCATATTTTACAGCTTTCGCGTTTTCTACTTCTATTAACATATATTTCATTTCCCGTTTACTTTCAATTTTCTGTCCTCTACAAAGTTGGTGCGATCTATCTCTCTATCTCTCCCTCTCTCTCTCTCTCTCTCTCTGTCACACACACAAACACACGCACACACACACACACACACACACACACACACACACATACACGCACACACACGCAAATTCAGGTTTTCTTCTATGTTTTGAAAGACATCCTATCCGACCAGCAGTGGAATATTTTACAAACAATTTGTATTTGAATAAAACACGAAACTGTTTCTTCATGTTGTACAGCATCACACTTGAAGCACATTTTTGTTTAAAAGATACGAAGTGATCACAAATTACTAAGGTGTGAGCTATCAGAAATGTATGCCTAATTTCTACGTATTTTCTGAATTTCACCACTGTCAAAAGAAATGGCCATTTTGGGAGCTGCGGCGTTAAATAACCTTTTATGTGCATCAGTAACAATATATGACACACATTTGCACAGACCCTAATAGACCTAATATACATTTACACAATATGTAGCCAGACCAGCACAGTACGTCGAAATATTCGAACAACGCAAACTTTCTCTCCTTTCATTTACTTCTCTTAGCACTGCAGCAACAACAATAATTCTTACTGCTACTACGAATAAACAAATTGTGGAAACGCAACAAATACGTGAAATAAAATAAGTTTACGAGCCATGCAGAAAGTGTAAAGAAACCACGGTGTCCCGAGGTAACGTGACAATCCCAGGTTAATGTTGACAACGTGCGCAGAACACAATGCTCGCTCCACAGATATTTCTACTCTATGAGAGACGCCAAAGAAAGTCACTCTGTTGCATAGAAATCCACAGAGACTGGTTTTCGACCGCTGTGAAAACGTTCCAACACGTCCTCGCAGGTAAGCCGTACCGTTTGTTGGTCTGATGGTAGCTTAGGGCTGTAAGGCCCGACTCACAGAGAAGTGGTCTGGCGGGGACGTATTGCTCTTTTGTGCCACCTCCGTAATAATAAATGAAGCAGTGTGCATCGAGGTAGCGAAGCGGAGATGCATCGCTTCGTGGTCCGCACCACTTGTAGTGGACACCTTTAAGAAGTGCTTTACTTTTCTCGTTAAGTTAAAATGTTTAATTGGTTAATGAATTAGAAATTAATGTCATGTTTTGGGAAACAGAAGAAAGATATCTGCACTTATACCATCATAGGTGCAGATTATTGTAAAGGTAGGGTGCTAGAGGCAGGGCAGAACATCGATGGAGAATTAAACAAGGAAGGTTCGCCAATAAAACTTATTGTACTTGATAAAGCGTAATTGAATGGTTCATCCTAACAACGTTGTAACTAATAGAAATTTTATTTCTTAACTGAGATATACTGCCACATGTCAAGTAAGACTTTGTTCCTGGCACTTGTTGACAGAAGTTAATAGTACATGGTAGTGAAAACTGGCATGTTCTGCAGCGGCATATTTCTTTTCCCAATTTATCTTTGCAATGCTTTGAGATACCCACGGGTGCAGAATGTTTTGGATTTATCTTTGCCTTAGTGTAGTAGGGTCACACATACTCCCCTGTTTTGAATGAGCCTCTGTAGAACCCTTGGTCCAGTAAGGTAAGACCTTTAAAATCCTTCGCTTCCTTCTTGCAGACAAGGAATCCGTTATCCTTGACCTTGGCATTTACTGGAATCTAGTCACCTAGGAGATACTCTGAGGCGACGAAAGTCATGGGATAGCGGTACACACATATACGGATGGCTGTAGTATAGCGTACACAAGGTATAAAAAGTGCAGTACATTGGCGGAGCTGTCATTTGTACTCAGGCGATACGTGTGAAAAAGTTTCCGATGTGATTATGAGCGCACGAAGGAAACTGGCAGCATTTGAACGCGGAGTCGTAGTTAGATCTAGACGTATAGGACATTCCATTTCGGAAGTCGTCAAGGAATTCAGTATTTCGAGATCCACAGTGTAAAGAGTTTGCCTAGAATACCATATTACAGGCATTAACTCTCACCACAAGGTAGTGGCTAACGGCCTTCACTGAAGGACCTGGAGCAACGGCAATTGCGTAGAGTTGTCAGTGCTAACAGACAAGCAACACTATGTGGGACGTACGACGAATGTATCCTTTGGGACAGTGCGGTGAAGTTTGGCGTTAATAAACTATGGCAGCAGACCACCTAGGCGGATGCCTTTGCTAACAGAGAGACATCGCCTTCAGCACCTCTATCGGGCTCGTGACCATAACGGTTGGACCCTAGACGATAAGAAAACCGTGACCTGGTCAGATGACTTCCGACTTCAGTTGGTAAGGGCTGATGGTAGGGTTCCAGTGTGACGCAGTCCCCACGAAGCCATTGACCTAAGCTATGAACAAGGCAATATGCAAGCTGTTGGATGCTGCATAATGATGTGGGCTGTAATCAGATTGAATGGACTGGGTTCAAAAATGGTTCAAATGGCTCTGAGCATTATGGGACTTAACTTCTAAGGTCATCAGTCTCCTAGAACATAGAACTACTTAAACCTAACTAACCTAAGGACAACACACACATCCATGCTCGAGGCAGGAATCGAACCTGCGACCGTAGCGGTCGCGCGGTTCCAGACTGTAGCGCCTAGAACCGTACGGCCACCCCGGCGGGCGAATGGACTGGGTCGCCTGGTCCAACTGAATCTATCATTGACTGGAAATGGTAATGTTCGGCTACTTAGTTACCATTTGCAGCCATTCTTGGACTTCATATTCCCACCAGACAACGATGGAATTTCTGTAGGTGACAATGCGCCATGTCACCAGGCCACAATTGTACGAGACTCGTTTGAAGAACATAATGAAGAATTCGACTGAATGATTTGGCTACCTATCGAACATTTATGGGACATAACTGACACATCAGTTCTAGTGCTGGCCGGCTGTGGCCGAGCGTTTCTAGGCGCTACAGTCTGGAACCGCGAGACCGCTGCGGTCGTAGGTTCGAATCCTGCCGCTGGCATTGATGTGTGTGACGTAATTAGGTTAGTCAGGTTTAAGTTGTTCTAAGTTCTAGGGGACTGATGACCTCAGATGTTAAGTCCCGTAGTGCTCAGAGCCATTTGAGCCGTCAGTTCGTGCACAAAATCCTGCATTGGCAACACTTTCGCGATTATGCCCGGCTATAGAGGCAGCATAGCTGAATACTTGTGCTGGGGGCTTCCAACGATTTGTGAAGTCCATGCCAGTCGGTGCACACACCGAGCAAAAGGAAGGCCGACACAATATTAGGAGGTATCCTTTGACTTATATCACATCAGTGTGTAGCTACAGCTGTTTCGCTACGTAAATCATGAGACAGGTCTTTTTGTTACGAGTTGTTGCTACAACGTTGTTCCACGCAGTTGGCAATTTTCCAGGAACGGGAACATTTCTCCTCGATATATAAGGGCATTCACTATTCGTCGTGTCTTGTGATTATTGTTAGATTTAGATTAGTTGAGTTTATTCCACTGCTTTTGCGCTCCGCTTGCTGTTCGACGCAACAAAGAATTCTGTGGTTTGTCAATGGTATTCGACCGTCCTATGTGTCTCTCTGACAGCGCCATTTCGGTGTGTATTGTTTACAGCCTGCACGCGCCATGTTTCTGCCTCGCCGCCGCCAGGCGTCCGCGCCAAGTCACTCTGTGTGAAATGGGCCTTAAGGTGGAAGCGAAGGAGGCTGCGCATTTCACGCGGACACAATTTACGCAGCGTGGCAGAGGACGGCGGGTGGGCGGCTGTAATTTTAATGGCGGGCCGCACTCGTGTGGCTGGGGCGCTGCCAGGCGCGGAGCCAACAGGTGCCGCCCATTACGGCCCCTCCCGCGACCTTCCTGCCTAGAACGGTACATCGCATGCAGCGCAAAGTCTGCCGCGATACACACACTAAAATGTCCGCCTTCTGAAACTCTAGCGTAACACAATGTGATATGATGTGATATGTGTAATCGGCACAATGCTGAGCTTAAGGTATACACACTTGTACTTAATTTGAGGGATTTCGAGGGTGGGCCCCAATTAAGAGTTACGCGGCATCTGGTGCTCTTTGGTATTAGTATTTGTGCATTTCTTTCACCTGGAAAGATTATGACATTCAGTCCGTCTCTTATATCTAAGCAGACATCAGTAGTGAGTCAACACTGCAATACTATATATGAGAAATATCGTTGTCTGCTGCAACTCGAGCCGGCTGCAGTGGCCGAGCGGTTCTAGGCGCTACAGTCTGGAAACGCGTGACCGCTACGGTCGCAGGTTCGAATCCTGCCTCGGGCATGGATGTGTGTGATGTCCTTAGGTTAGTTAGGTTTAAGTAGTTCCAAGTTCTGGGGGACTGATGAAATGGTTCAAATGGCTCTGAGCACTATGGGACTTAACTTCTGAGGTCACCAGTCCCATAGAACTTAGAACTACGTGAACCTAACTAACCTAACGATATAACACACATCCATGCCCGAGGCAGGATTCGAACCTGCGACAGCAGCGGTCGCGCGGCTCCAGACTGTAGCGCCTAGAACCGCTCGGCCACTCTGGCCGGCGGGACTGATGACCTCAGAAGTTAAGTCCCATAGTGCTCAACCACCAGAACCATTGTACGTCGAGGCCAAAGAAGTGTTCTACTTCGACTAACAGGGGCATTCAACACAACATCAAATGACGCACTATGTGTCGTCATGGGAATCTTCCCCATAGATATCACCATCAGGTACCGCGCAGCAATGTACTGGCTTAGGATGAGGAGAACAGACCAGGTTCTGCAGATCACTGGTGTACTGATTGAGACAACAGGCCAACTCAGAGCATGGCGAGTGGATACCTGGCAGAGCGAGTGGGCCAACAGCGATAAGGGCGGTCGTGTATACAACTTCTTCCCTGACATCCGGGAAAGACTAAAACTAAAACATATTGATCCCAGCCGCGGTATGGTACATTTCATCACAGTACATGGCCCTTATCCCACGCACCTGTACCGCGTGAGTCTGCAGCAGACTAATAGATGCACATGCGGGGAAGGAGGTTCCCCTGAACATACTGTCTTCTTCTGCGGACAACGCACGAACATAAGACACACAGCACACATAAATCGCCTGAACACACAGAACGAACTACATGCCATAATACGCGACCCGGAGAGGTGGACTGAACTCAACAAACTAACGGACGAAATCTCGAAGATCCAACAAATTGAATACTTGCGCAACAGACCCTACCGAAGGCAAGTCGGTCCAAACAGACGTCACGATGCCCAGGGGGACACAGATATGACTAGCACCACGAGTGATGAAGAAGAAACAGATACAGACCAGGGCACCAACACATATATTAAAGCGTCCAGCGCGGATGATCCATAGTGTCAACCAAGTCAAATTCAAAGAACAGAGTGGAACAACTGACAAGAGGTGCACAAGTCACACACAATCCTAAAAACAGATTGCACCTTATATGTAAATAGTTAACAGCATCTCCATGTCTAATAAGAGCTTAAAGCTAGGTATCTCTTCAAGGGACCTACGCCTTCCGTTAAGAGGCAGCGCACAGTCTGGATGGAAGGATCTTAATTGTGTTCCCTCTCTTTTGACCCCAACCCGACGGATACCTATGGTAGATCGGGGAAAACCACCGCTCAGGCTGTGTTGCTGGCGGTGCTGGAAGGTGCTAACTGCCACACCACGTATCATTGTAAGTATCATTGGCTCAGCGTGAACTGTTTGTACAACCAACCTACACAGCCTATACCTCAACCTCCACAACACTAACAACTTCTGATCTGAAGCTTAAAGTTAGGCACCTCTTCAAGGGACCTACGCCCCCCTGGTAAGAGGCGGCGCACGTCCTGGATGGATCTTAATTGTGGTTCCTCTCTTTTGAGCCCAACCCGACGGATACCTATGGTAGATCGGGGAAAACCACCGTTCAGGTCGTGTTGTCGGCGGGGCCGGGAGGTGCTTGCGCCTGATGTACTCTACTAGGAGCCTTGTAGGCTCAACACAAACCGTTAGCGTCATTACCTTATTACTTTTACCACAAGTACCCTTTCATTAGCAACTTTGAGCCAAGCACAAAATCAGTTACCTCTCATTGTATATCGTAAATAGTTTAGCAGGCTGGACGTGGAGGTCTTAGTCTTAGTTTCTAGCCTTAACGTACCCTGATCTCTTCTAGTTAAGTTAGTTTTTAGGATGGTAGTTGTTAAAGGCATGGTGAGCGACGGCCAGAGTCTTGAGGGTCATTCCAAGACCCGGGCCGCCGCCCACAACCAGGTGACGGGCAATATTATACCTATAACTTCTCTATTCAGTTCTCTTCCTTCCTTCTTTCTAAATATTTAATTTCGTTTTGTTTATTAATATCTTACTTGATTTTGTATTAGTTATAAGTTTTTCTAATGCTGCACAAAAAAAAATCAAGTGGATCTAAACAGAGCCCGCCTCCACGTGGCGGGACATGGGCAACGGTGTGAGTGGGGACGGGAGCCGGTGTGGTGTTGCAGTCACTCCGGACCCCGGATCCAGTCCACCCACCATAAGAAATTAGACGGTGGGTCATAACATATAAGCAGATAGTGAAAAAAAAAGTGCTCAGAGCCATTTGAACCATTTTTTTGCTGAAACTCGATTCCGAATGTGCACACCTTTTTCCTGCATAAAATGAGCATGTGTTTCCTGTGGCTGAACAAACCAGCCCTGTCGTAAAACAAGCATCCACACAAGTAGCACTGAATGGTTGCAGGAGGGTGGGGTTCTGATAAAGCTTTCTTGATTGTCGCTTGGTCTCCTCCTGTCTGTGGCGTCCTGCTATCGCACTACTGAGCGAAACTAAGCTCAAACCACGCAACCACCTAAACTTCACCGGCTACTGCGTCTATCGTACAGACAGACCGGACGGCTCCGGTCACTGTATAACAACCATCTTCATACACAAAGACACAGAACATACAAACATAGTGCTCCCTGAACTTGAAAAATTAGGGGAAACCGCCGTCAGGGTCAAGTTCAACGGAGCCTACACTGCACTGGTGTCAGTATACAACAGCCCTAAGAACATCAAGACACGCGACATCGCTTCTAGGCGCTTCAGTCCGGAACCGCGCGTCTGCTACGGTGGCAGGTTCGAATCCTGCCTACGGCATGGATGTGTGTGATGTCCTTAGGTTAGTTAGGTTTAAGTAGTTCTTAGTTCTAGGGGACTGATGACCTCAGATAGTGCTCAGAACCATTTGAACCAACACGCGACATCAGCACTATACTCCACATATCACCGCGCGTTATAGCCGCTGGAGATCTTAACGCAAAACACCCTGACCGGAAATCACGTATACGAAACTCAAACGGCAAGAAACTGTACGAACACGTACTAGGACGAAACTATATTACACTAGCGCCGACCGAACCGACGCAGATTCCCTACCGGAGGGGTCACAGGCCAGACGTGTTAGACATGGCCCTCATCAAGGGCATAACAACTACACTCTTCGTCGCTGTTGAAAACGATATGCCCTTAAATCACCAACCCGTTGTACTGTACATTGAAGAAACACTGCAGCAGGATGCTAGACTACAGGCGCTCGAATTGGACTTTGTTCAAGGCAACACTTGACAGTCGCATCCCACCCACCCACGCAACTAACGAGAGATCTCAAATTAACGAGGCCGTTGAAACCCTCACTAGCTCCGTCCAAGACGCAATAGCCGACACCGTACCAATCCGCACACCACAACAACACAGTGCTGCCCTGCCCCAGGAGTTCCCGGGCCTTATCTCAATGAGGAATCACCTCAGGAGACATTGGCAGCGTACCACGCTCCAGCACTTCAAACAGCATATGAACAGGCTCCAGGGAATAATTCGGGACAAAATACAAACATTGAAAACTCAACAGTGGAACTAGAAACTCGAAGGGCTGGACACCACGCGACCTGGCGTGTGGCAGATGGCTCCAGGGAGAAACTGTACACACCCACGCTACAAGGGCCCGGCGGACCGGCATATTCTGCGAAAGAAAAAGCGGAACTGATGGCCCTCACACTTGCAGTGCCATTTCCACCGAACCTGGATCCCTCAGACCCAGCGTTCACACTTGCGACCGACCAGGAGGATACACGCATCTTGGCCCAACCATCGCGCAACGATATCCGACAGGCTATCACAGCTGAAGTCAAATGGGCCATCATGCACACCACAGCTAGGAAGGCCCCTGGTCACGTTGGCATTCAGTACCGTGTCCTCCGGGAGTTTACGGATAAAACAGTAGAATACCTTACATATATCACGAACGCCATACTTAAACACCAACACTGCCCGGCCTTTTGGAAGACGGCCTAGGTGCTGATGGTCAGGAAGCCCGTGAAAGACCACTTCCCCCCACAAAATTACCGACCAATCAGTCTGCTGAGCGCGCTCAGCAAGATCGTTGAGAAGGTAATACTAAAACGACTCAGCCGGCCGCTGGTGGCCGAGCGGTTCTGGCGCTACAGTCTGGAACCGCGCGACCGCTACGGTCGCAGGTTCGAATCCTGCCTCGGGCATGGATGTGTGTGATGTCCTTAGGTTAGTTAGGTTTAAGTAGTTCTAAGTTCTAGGGAACTTATGACCTCAGCAGTTGAGTCCCATAGTGCTCAGAGCCATTTGAACCATTTTAAAACGACTCACTAGGCACTATATTACAAACGACACCCTGAGGCCGGAGCAATTCGGCCTCAGGAATCACCACTCGACAACACAACAACTCCCCCGCATCGTTGAATACATAACACACGGATACAACACAAACAAAGCAACTGGGGCGGTGTTCCTGGACATCGGAAAGGCCTTCGATCATCTGTGCAACAACAGCCTCATACGCAAACTCAGCGACAAACGGTTCCCCGACGGACTCGTACGTCTCATACACTCATATCCCACCGACGTGCAGGGCAATTATCAACACGACATGGCATCCAGGCGTGAGTACCCCAAGGAAGAAGCATCCTAGGGCCCTTACTGTTTGACCTCTACATTAATGACCTCCCAGATACATGCAACACGACGGTGGCAACTTACGCGGATAACACTGCCATCTTTGCACAAGATTGTAAACCGTCTAACATTAACTCGCGACTACAGACTGCACTCAGAGCGGTGAAATGACGTGGTAGAGTAAACGTCGACAAGTGCGAAGTCGTTCTGTTCACTAGAAGACCGAAACTACTGCGCAAACATCAACACTGCAAGCCAATAACACAACATGCACGCCCAATACGTTTACGCGAGGTCAAATACCTCGGTGTCTGGCTGGACCGGAAATACTCTGGGTGGATCATATTCAACACGTTACCAACAAAGTAAACCTACCCTATGCTTAACAGGCGTAGCACACTGAATACGAGGGGGTCCAGGTCCATGTACACCACACTTATCAGATATCTGACAACGTATGGTGCTCCCATCTGGGGATATGCTGCGCCCACACGCCTGCGCTGTCTGCAGCTCATACGGAAAAAAGTACTCAGAATCTTAAGCAACGCTCCACTCTACACACGCACCGTGGATCTTTACCGGGGATATCGGCTAGATAGTATCTTTCAGGTATTTCGAAAACTCTCCACACGGCTGTACAGAAACACGAGACACTCGCGTAACCCATTTATCCTTTCTCTGGGTAACTACGACCACAACCATAGATGGAAACATAATAGACCAAAGACACTATTAGCAAGAAACTAAACATCTATGGTCCATAGCACGCTAACGCGACAGTACTGGTGAGCCTCTGCAACACACATACTACTGGCAACCCCAGAGGCTCGATCCGTCGAAAAAAAGGCAATCTCAGGGAAACCGTACAGTACACAGCACACAAACCAGCCACACACACCCCCTACACTGTGAGCTGATCTATGACCGATCGTCCACTAATGTATGACGACCTTGAACTGCTACAGGGACTCAGCAGCTACAGCAGGCCATACAACGACCACCCGCAACGACAAAGGTAACGATGCACGACACCTCGCACTAACATAACCACACCTTGCATGCACTGTCGCAGCTAGCAAGCCGCTACTGCCCTTACTACCCGTCCTACTGTCGCAGAGGATTTTTCCCTTGGTGCTTTTTTCCCTCTGCCCTTACAAATCGCTACCCTTACAAATCGCTACCCTTCAATCGCTTTCGTCCACTTTCTGTCTCCTGATGGACCATGTCAATGAGTAATCCTACGCATGGACAACATCACAGCCCGCATCCTGTGACTCACGATTTGAAAACTAACATGTTATACGGAGGTGACAGTAGAACTTTTGGTTTGGTCACCACGTCGGCGTGGGCGTGGAGGGGCCCCAGCCTTTGGGGGCTTCAAACAAGCTGACAGTGGAGGATGAAGTGTTCCTGCACAGAAAGTGGTCCACAGTACAGGGCGGGGCAAATAAAAGTGGCCTAGGCAAGTGGATACGACTGGACGTCATTATATGCATGTAATCGTAACCCAAACAGGCTGGAGCAACTGCTAATACAGCCACACGAACTTTGGAGCACGTTTTCACAATCTTCACGCCTGACAGAGTTGTTAACAGAGGTCAGTCTGGTCGCGGGCCTAGCTGGCCACCCAGGTCACCAGAACCGTCAGTGTGCGACTACTTTGTGTGCGGAGCCCTGAAGTCTGAGCTGCATCGAAAGAACCCACATAGTCTTCAACAACTGCAGCACAACATTTCGGATGAGACTTCAGCAATTCCAGCAGTTCAGATTCGATTCACCTTCAGCTATTTGCTGACCAGGCCATTAAATGAGCCATTAAATGAACAGTAGTCACTTTCGTGTTTCCTTTCCTCTGCTGTATTTCTTTATACCCTAGAGCTCTTTGCGCCACCCTATACATTGTTCCCATATTTTTATGTTCATGTCACTGGTCTTCATGATGTGTTTTAATTGATCCTTAAAGTGAATGAGAGGGTCTCCTTGAGGCCTAACTTCCAGAGCAGAGTTCACCATAAAGGATTTGGTGGGGAAGCCTTGTATTAGTCATGCGATTAACATGGCCTAAACATCTCAGTTGATGAGCGATGACGGATGTCTCAGTGATATGTAGATGCACTTTCTTGAGAACAACAGTGTTGGTTGCTTGGTTCTCCTACTTAATGTTCAAGGCGTAACTCATTTATAGTTGTTGGAAGTACTCAAGATCTTTATATCATGGCGATCGAGCCATGCAGGAGTGTAGGAATGAAGACAGTTCTGTACCACGAGTCTTCGTTGCGACGGAATCTTCTCACGAAATTCAAATCACGAACTTTCTCCTCCGAATGCGAAGATCTTTTGTTGACACCGACCTACAAAGGGAGGGACGATCACCACTATAAAATAAGTGAAATCAGAGCTCGTACGGAAAGATATATGTGTTCATTCTTTCCGCGCGCTGTACGATATTGGAATAATAGAGAATTGTGAAGGTGGTTCGATGAACCCTCTGCCAAGCACTTAAATGTGTTTTGCAGAGTATCCATGCAGATGTAGATGTGGATAGTGTGCAGCCTTAAGTCTTTATTCATGAAGACTTGCTACATGGGCAGCCTCAGTTTTTTTTCCAACATCTTCTTCGCAGGTACACTGTTTAGACAAGAAGCTTAGAAGATATGAAAAGTGCTCAGCCTGCTCCAGTGCTGTGTCTAGGATGGAGTTATTGAACTCAGGGAGGATTAATTATGGGGCAGGTTGTGTGAGTACTTCGTTTATCCCAGACTGATGGTAAGACCAAAGCGATCACGAGCAGTTTTAAAGCTGTATGAGAAATATGTATCAATAATAATTTGTAAATAGACCCTGTTGGTTCACGCTGTGATTTTAGACTCGTTTCCATGAGTTTACATGCGGTTCTCGTTCTCTATCATCAATCTATTTCCCTTTCTTCTGTCCACTTTGATTCAGGGCTTTAGGAACCTCATTCTCAGTTTGCTCTACCCAAAGGTTAGACTGGTCAGATTACTCTTTCCACAGCTTCTGTCTGGGCTCGCTCGACGTCCTCTTTAACTTACTTTATCCACGGTAAGTTCTATAACTTTCTGATGTACGCCAATGAGCCAAAACGTTGTGACCTTCTGCTTAGCAGCGTGTTGACCGTTGAAACGCAGTACGTCACGCTATTCCCGTAAATTACGCAACGGTTGTTTAGGGCACGGAGCTGGAACACGATAGCGTCCCATATGTGTTCCATCGGGTTCAGATCAGTCGAATTCATTGCCCAAGACATCATCGTTAGATTACCGTCATGCTATTGAAAGCAGGAGAGCTTCTGTAAAGTTTGGAAGGCAGGAGACGAGATACTGGCAGAAGTAAAGCTGTGAGGACCGGGCGTGAGTCGTGCTTCGGTAGCTCAGATGGTAGAGCACTTGCCCGCGAAAGGCAAAGGTCCCGAGTTCGAGTCTCGGTCGGGCACACAGTTTTAATCTGCCAGGAAGTTTCATATCAGCGCACACTCCGCTGCAGAGTGAAAATCTCATTCTGGAAACATCCCCCAGGCTGTGGCTAAGCCATGTCTCCGTTATATCCTTTCTTTCAGGAGTGCTAGTTCTGCAAGGTTCGCAGGAGAGCTTCTGTAAAGTTTGGAAGGTAGGAGACGAGATACTGGCAGAAGTAAAGCTGTGAGGACCGGGCGTGAGTCGTGCTTCGGTAGCTCAGATGGTAGAGCACTGGCCCGCGAAAGGCAAAGGTCCCGATTTCGAGTCTCGGTCGGGCACACAGTTTTAATCTGCCAGGAAGTTTCATATCAGCGCACACTCCGCTGCAGAGTGAAAATCTCATTCTGGAATCTAGAACATTTTTGTCTTGTGTAACGGACATTTGTCTTGTTGGATAATCCTATAACATCCAAGTACTCCACCACTATCTTAGTCCCTTCGATTACTACCTCAGGTCCCACGGAAAACAGATGACTGCCACCACATGTTCCCCAAAACACAATACTACCCACATCGGCCTTTCCGTGACACGGAACGTGTTCCGAGTAGCCGTCGTCCGATGACAGGTTATCCGAAAAACACACTCGACTCTGTGTAACAAGAAATGCGACTCATTCGACCAGACAACACGTTTTCATTGATCCATTATCCTATCCTGATGATCTCATGCCACTAAAAACATAACTCACGACGTCGCTGAACCAACGTTGGGACACATAGTGGTCATCTTTTGTTGAGAACCGTGTTGAACAAGTACTCCGATCGGTGTGGTCCGAAACACTTCTACCTGCACCTGCGCTGTACTTTGTTGTGAATGGTGCACTGTGAATAGGTCTTGAGGAGAGAAACTGAATCACAATGTAAAAGAAAAATTGGGGTACCATTTAAAAATCAGCAATTTTGTTCATATCTTCGTTAGTTACATGAAACGCAATCGTACTGGTCACTATTCCCCCTGTAACTAAGCAACATTTGCTTTAAACAATTTTTATTTTGCTCCTGGACAAAAATTTACTTCGGGTGGTCAGGGAAAATGATACAGCTTATGTAAATGTATATTTACTGGAATAAATAAATGGGGAAACTCGGGGATCTTCCTTGTTTTCTCGTATGGCATCCTCTCTCAGCTGTTGAAAGGCTAACCATCCCACACCACTATGACAGAAACATTCGGAAGAACTTCGAAGCCTAAGGTAAGACTAACTGATACCAAGAAAATCCGTTGTAATCAGCTGACCTTAACAGTGATCAATAAATCTGACAAATTACTTTCCTCGTCGACGCAGCTGTACTCAATAACCATAATATGCAAATCATCTGCAGACATAAGATAACCACATATATGAACCTGGCATACCAGGCAAAATGTATGTGAAAACAAATATCAGTACATGTTGTCTCCATGTGGTAGTACCAAACACCGGCGTCTTCCCAAACGGAGGCCAAAAGCCTACACGACCTCTAACCAGATCCGTCGCCTTGCTGGGAACTGCAGAAGGCGGTTCTACTGACCACCAGCAGAGCACGTGATCACTTACCCAGTGGTATAAAATGTCTGACAGACAGCAAAGTAAAATTTGAAAGCAAACTGGAAAAGTTTCTTCTTGAGATCTCCTTGTATTCTGTAGAAGACTTACTATCACTGTAAAGTGTGAAAGGTATGGGGTAGGAATTACTAAAAAAAGACACAAATAAAAAACCTTATAAACGTTAATTTGCTATGTGACGTAAAATGACTCGATCACGCGTTCCACATCATTACGAATTGTCGTGCAAAATGGTCCATGGAACATGAAAGTGACTAACTAATTAACTAACAGCTCGTCAGGTTGCTGGAAAACATCATTAATTTTGAGATAACTTGTTATTTAAACTGTTATCACTATTCTGATACCATAAGTGACCCGGCAAACAACATTAAAAATGGTAGTAATAATAAGGTACTTAATATATGGAAGTTAATAAATGTCAGTCTTATTAACACTGTGTCAATTAATTTACTCCTGACGGTCTTGTCAGTGTGAGTAATGATGTGTAACGGAACTCTATGGCAACAGTACAAAAGAAATTAGTATTGGACGTAACCTACTTGATACTGCAGTTGTAGAATGATGATACGTATTTGATATGTAAGGAAAATTGTTGACGACAGCAGTGAATAAGAAATCGACGAAGAAAATGGAGACTGCGAAAATCACGTCGCCTCTCCGGTAGAATCCAGTTTCTCTTGCCTTCTTCTTCTTCTTCTTCTTCTTTCAAGTACTCCGCTATCCTCCTGTTTCGTTAACAGAGAAAATTGTTACTAACATTATCTTGGTTTTCAGATCCCTTTTTTACCATTTGATGCGTTTAAAAATAGATCTCTTGGTATTCTACCTTCTCGCATTCTACTCAGATATGAGCTCCATATTCCTCTATTTTTGGTGATTCTATCTTCTATTTCGAAAATATTTATTTCTCTGTCCGCATCAGCTTTTTAAGTCTGTTCCCGTTTCTGATCACTGTGTCTTACTAATAATATGTTTATCACTCGCCAACCATGACTCTTAACCATAAAGCAAAACTGGAGCATTCATCACTTTATGAAAGTTGACTATTGTTTCTTTTATCGTGTTACTGGGTAATATTCTTCGGATTGTCCCACTCATGGCCTGCCGGTTATGTAGCTTGTGATAGATATCAAGAACAGTGTTAAAATTATATCCCAGCCAAGGTACTTGAATCGAGACACTTGCTAAATAGTAGGGAAACTATCTACTTCTTTTTGTTCAGAATAAATGTCTCCCAATAAAAGTCATAATATTTTGTGCTGAGATTTTCCTGTTACATGGAGAGTATATTTTATTAAAATTAAGATACAGATCTCTGAAGTTATAATGATGTCATCATCAGCAAAATTAGTGTACTGAAGTGCATTCTGTAATTATTTTAATTCCAGGCCTTGCTCTGAGCTTCCGTTCTATAACTACAGTATATTTTTCATAACCAAAACTTGGTTTATTTTCCTTGAAAATACTGACTCAAAAGGAGACGATGAATTAATCTTGAGACACGCCTTGCATTCATTGGTTATGAAACGGCCTTTGACTGGGCCAAAAGATCCCTGCTACGATATCTGCTCATCCTGTAGACTTCATAAAAAGCTTATACCAGGACACGCAAAAATATTGCAAATAATAAGTCTCTCATCTGAAGAAATTTATTGCAGCCAAGGGGTAAATCACGCCTCTAAGTTACTAGCCGTGCAGGATTAGCCGAGCGGTCTAAGGCGCTGCAGTCATGGACTGTGCAGCTGATCCCGGCGGAGGTTCGAGTCCTCCCTCGGGCATGGGTGTATGTGTTTGTTCTTCAGATAATTTAGGTTAAGTAGTGTGTAAGCTTAGGGACTGACGACCTTAGCAATTAAGTCCCATAAGATTTCACACACATTATTATATATCTAGTGGCCTTCAGCCGAGTTTTCCAGCTTAAAAGATTAGAAATTTCTTGGTCTGGGCCTTAAACCATGAGATTGTTTCGGTTTCGTATGTGTCCTTCAGCCGAGAGTTATGTGGAGCATTTTAGGATAAAGCCTTCAGCCTATTTTAGTTGGAATTTAGAAGTTCTTCCCTTTAGGCCTTAAGGTGTAAAATTGTTTTCTGCATGGTGTGGAGCCTTCAGCCGAGTTTTAATCTATCTTAAATTAAAAATTACAAAAACCAGGTTTATTCTTCAAGCAGCTGCCTAATATAAAATGTAAGTAGTAGCTCTGTAGGCTCTCCATTCCCGTTTGCCCATGAACAGTCGGTTGAAGGTCGTGCACTGTAGTGGGAAACGCGTAAAGTCAAACGCGCGTGTTACCTAGACGCAGGGTAAGACGACATATCAGGAGTGATCTGATACACAGTTTTGTCGCCATAAATCCTCCTTCATCAGCAAACGTTCTATTTCGTCAGTAACACACACACACACACACACACACACACACACACACACTCATTCTCAAATCATAGTCCAGTATTTTACCAGCAATAAAATGAAACAGTCGATCACAATTCAGTATTTTACCAGCCTCCGAAATGAAACATTCAATCAAAATACGACCGTCACTTTGACCATAATCAAAGGTATCTAAACGATATTAATTTTGCTCCATGTTCAAAAGTATCCCTATTACCTTAATTTTACATAAACTGGAAACATGTTCAAATGTGTCAGAACAATTTAGATTTTGTATTAATTTGCATGACGTTGAAAAATATCGAACTAACCGCAATTTTGCATAAATTGGGGCTATGATACAAGTGATCCCCCCCCCCACCTCTCCAGAGCTGCAACTTTGGTAACATGCTCAAAAGTAACTGAATGGGCTGTAATGTCTAAAGAAAACAGCCAGTTAACTGTGGAAGGTGGGAGGAAGGAGACCGGTGTGATGATTTGTGAACAGCTTAATAAGGCCTGGGAATGTCTGATTATGTTGAAAACTGGCATACAATGCACAAAGTCTGCACACTTTGTCAAAAATGGTTCAAATGGCTCTGAGCACTATGGGAATTAACGTCTGAGATCATCAGTCCCCTAGAACTTAGAACTACTTAAACCTCATTAACCTAAGGACATCACACACATCCATGCCCGAGGCAGGATTCGAACCTGCGACTGTAGCGGTCGTGCGGTTCCAGAATGAAGAACCTAGAACGCTCGGTCACAGCGGCCGGCCACACATCGTCAAAATAGAGTTCCATCCCTACTCTAAAAGCTGTTACATGATATAATCTAGTCAGCATGTGAAGGAGATGGAGTGCTGTGTTTGTTATGGAAGTTCAGACAGGACATGATGGGTACAGATTCCAAGAAAGCCACTGAGATATGTAGGTTCTGTAAATGAGAATAGCCTCGTCTTTGTACCAGAGTATACAATGTTATTCCCGTGTTAAATTGTGTGTACTATTGATAAAAATCTCATTTTATAATAGCTAAAATTGATATCAAAATCAGCCTGTTGTAGAAAATTACCTTTGCCTTGTACTACAAAGATTCTGTCATTTTCTGTAAATAATGCTAACTTACGCTGTAACTCAGCAGACACTACATGACACTTCAATAAAACAACACAATAAACAATAGTAATACACATTCCTGTAGATAAGAAACAGTTATTGCTATGCTTTCAGCTACCCTCTTTCAACACCTTTTCAATCTGAGTAACAGCTCACAGGGTATTAAATTCACTGCCGGTATCAAAACATTTGTCATCTTCTGTTGACAAGCTAATTTATGCTATCACACAGAGGACACCATTTGACACTTACTCCAACAAACCTTACATCGATATATAACAGCAAAATTGTAACAAAAAAGCACATACAGCCCAATGTTATGCAGAATTGTAACACGTTAGCTCATATGACACAATTTTACAGCAACATTGTCATAGATTGCTCCATACATTGTTATGTTACAGGAGAACTGTAGCAAACCGCTCCATACATTACCATATTACAGAAAAATGTGGAAAATTACCCCTTCATCCATAAGCACATCAGCACTGTTACACAAAACTATAACAAACTGCACTAAGCATCAACATGTTGCTGTAAAATTGCAGCAAATTACTCTATACAAAAATATGGTTTAGCAAAGTTGTAATAAATTGCCCCTTGCTCCACCAAGTTGTAGCAAAATTATCAAGAATAATAATGTTCAGAGAAATTCAGGGATACAGAAATATAAGTCACATACAAATGAAACAAATAGGAAGTGTAGAGAAGCTAAGGGAAAATGGCTTCATGAAAAGTATTAAGAAATAGAAAAAGAAATCGTTGTCAGAAATGTGACTTAACACACCGAAAAGTCGAAACATCCTTCAGTGAAACAGAAAGCATGGGCATCAACATTAAGAGTGCAACGGGATTTCTTCTGCTAAATGCGGAGGAGAGAGCAGATGGGTGGAGAGAGTATGATAAGGCTCTCCATGAATGGGAGAACTTGTCTAATGATGTGTTAGAAAAAGGAAGACGAGTTGAAGGTGAAGGGATGTGGGGTCTAGTATCAGAATCAGAATTTAAAAGAGATTTGGAAGATTTAAGATCAAATAAGGCAGAAGGGGTGGATAAAATTCCATCAGAATTTATAAAATCATTGGAGGAAGTGACAACAAAATAACTATTTATGTTGCTGCATATAATGTATCAGTCTGAAGATATACCATCACACTTACGAAGAAACATCATCCACACAATTCCGAAGGCAGCAAGAGCTGACAAATGTGAAATGTATCGCACAATCAGATTAACAGCTCATGTGTTCAAGTTGCTGACAAAAATTATATACAGAAAAATGGAAAAAAATTAAGATCAGTTAGCCGTTGATCAGTTTCGGTTTAGGAATGGTAAAGGCACCAGACAAGCAGTTCTCTTATTGTGCTTGATAATGAAAGCAAGAATAAAGAAACTCCAAGGCGCGCTCATAGTATTCTTCGATCTAGGAAAAGTAGTTGACAATTTAAAATGATGCAAGATGTTTGACATTCTGAGAAAAATAGAGGTAAGCTATAGTGAAAGAAGTGTAACATATAATACAAGAAAACTGGCAAGGCTTCTCAGTTGATAACTATCTATGGGAATTGGATATTAGATCTAATCTCTTCCTCTCTGCTCTCTCTACCCACTACCCACATTCTCCCGCACCTCTCTCTTTTGCCATCTCCTCCCCACCTGTCTGTCCACTCCTCCTCCCTCCTCTCTCTGTCCATCTCCTCTTACCACGCCTATGTACATTTCCTGCCCCCCCCCCCTCCCCCCCGGTCCATCTCATCTTCCCTCCTCTTTCTGACGTCGAGCCTCATTTATTTTTATTGAAAATATGGATTATTAATAGTATTATAATCACAAGGAGATAAGCTTTCCATTTTCTGTGAAAAGAGACTGCAAGGATTAAAACAAAACAGCACATTGCTATTTAAATAATTTTTGTTTAAAATATATGTAATGAGAAATAATGCATGTGAAAAAAAAACAGTTTGTCTTACGGTTAAAATGCCCTGCTATTGTAATTAAAAATGATTGTGAGAAACAAAACAAAATCACACACTGTCACAGCAGAGCAAAGTACCGCATTTTCATTCTGGTAGTCGGTCTCAAGCACGATACGTTCCTGCATGTCCTCTGGAGTTGTTGGAATATCACGATAGTATCGCGATAGACAACGTCTTTAATGCATGCCCAAAGAAAAAAGTCCAGAGGATTTAAATCAGGAGACCTAGCAGACCAAGTAACTGTTCCTCCTTGACCACGCCATCTGGCAGAATACCTTCTGTTCAGAACAGGACGTGCACGCAAGTCATTATGTGCTGGACATCTATAGTGTCTGTATTCTACTTTTTAGCTGCACTTCATCCAGAAGAGGAGGAAAAATTCGTCTGAGGAACTTGACATACGCCGTGCCGTTTAGACTACCTTTGATGAAATAAGGACCGATAATTGTAGTACCAAGTATCCCACACTAGACGTTAACTTTCCATTGGCGCTGATGTTCCATCTGTCTAAGCCATCGTGGGTTGTCGCTGGACTAATAATGCATGTTCCTTGTATTTATCTGTCCTTTGTTTGAGAAGGAACATTCATCGGTAAATAGAACATTGGAGGAGAAGTTCGGGTTGGCGAGGATTTGCTGCTGTGGCCAGTGACAGAACTGTACACGATTGTGGAAATTTTTGCCATCCAATTCTTGATGTAAGTGTACATGGTAAGGATGGAACTGGTGACATGTAAGAATACGATGTACACTGGCTTTATGAATGCCAATCTCATGTTCAAGCTGTCACGTGCTCACATGTCGATTCAAAGCAATGGAAGCGAGAACAGTAACTTCGGCAGATTCGTCTGTGCGGGTGCTACGATGATTGCGTTGTCGTGGCTTGAAACTTCCTGTTTCCTGAAGCGTCGCAACAAGACGAGAAAACATCCGTCGGGAAGGTGGGTTCTTGTCAGGATATCGCTCTCTGTACCGTTCCGCTGCCTGCGTAGCATTTCGCCTTCCTTCAACAACAACAACAAAAGAAACGTTATGTCGATGCAGTTTGTAGGAAGGACAGCCTTTACTGTATGCCGACTCTACACAACAGTATTTCAAAGGACTAAAGTACTGTACAAAATGTACCCATGCACAAGAAAAGAGTATATCAATTACTGTTCTGCTAACTTACATTCTCCATAGGTGAGCAGCATTTCTACCTTCTCTTCGTTGGTGTACATTCTACTCATACAACTCTTCAACTGACGATGGTTGATGGAATTACGGGTGTGCAGGGGAGGAAATGAGATAGCGCATAACAAATACAGGGTGTTATTTAAAAAGTCATACCGCTACTCATATCTTTGTAAAAAAACAAAGCTACAATGAATGCAGTCATGCGGATTGATGTCCCCTTGACGGCTAAAGAACATTCTCTTGAAACATTATGTAATTTGCATCTACACAAACAGTTGTTTAGGGTGGTCAAAATAAAAGGGACACCCTGTATAACTAAACTGACTGAACTGTACTACTCCGTCAAGTAGCTCCTCAATGGACCTCACAAGAGCTGAGTGCATCCAGTTTGCCTACAGCACTCGGCAGCCCCTGGCGGTTGCGCAGCCTAGTGCTAGCCCAACCTGACACTGCTTAACTTTGGTGGCCTAAGAGGAACTGGTGTTACCACTGTTGCAAGACTTACAGTATATTACAGACTTATTTATATGTAATAATAATTAAAACACGTAGAGCCTATTGTGGCCTAATGTCCAGTTACTGTATCATGTAAAAATTTGAAGGTAGATGCCCAAGTACATTCGAGATTTTTCTTAACAACATTAAACAATAACTTGTCATTATATGTTAGTGTAGGTTTACACGATCCAAGAGAGAACAATAACATTGGAGGACCAAAACGAAGTGCTTGGATTAAAAGGTGCGTAAGACAGGGATGTAGTATTTTTCCCCTATTATTTAATCTGCACCTGGAAAAGCAATGAAGGAAATAAAAGAAAGGTCCAAGCGTGGAAATCAAATTCAAGGTGAAAGATACCAGTGTAGCAGCTCGCTGAAGGTATTCCTATCCTTAATAGAAGATAACAAGGATTCCAAAGTCTGCTGAATGAAATGAACAGTGTAGTGAGTGCATGATATGGACCGATAATAAATGAAGAAAGATGAAAGTAATGAGAAGTAGCAGAAGTGAAAATAGTGAGAAACTAAACACCAGAACTGAGCATCATGGAATTCTGCTATCTAGGTCGCAAAATAACCAATGATGGATGGAACATGGAGGATCTACAAATCAGACTAGCAGTCGCGAAAAAGGCATTCGCAGCCAAAAGATTCTACTAGTATCAAATATAGATCTTAAATCGAGAAAGAAAATTCTGGATGTACATACTGAGCACAGCATTCTATGCTAGAGAAACTTGGACTATGGGACAACGGGAAATGAAGAGAATCGAAGGGTTTGAGATGTGGTGCAACAGACGATTGTTAAATATTAGGTGGACTAATAAGGTAAGGATGAGGATGTCCTAGATAAAACCAGCGAAGAAAGGAATATATTAAAAAAATTTACAAGAAGAAGGGACTGAAATATAGGACGTCTGTTAAGACAACAGGGAATAACTTCCATGGTACAAGAGTGAGCTGCAGTGGGTAAAAGCTGTAGTGGAAGACAGAGATTAGAGCACATCCACTAAATAACTGAGGAGTTTTACCCCTGACGAAGATGACGGAGGTGGTCATCGAAAGCTCGGGATTTTATCCAAATTTGATGCGGCAAGTAAACCGAGAACTATTTATGCAAGGACTCCGTCGCGAAAGACTTTGTAGTCAACTGAGGATGTAAGTTACAATTGCTACTCTGAGGAGAAAAAGTTAGCACAGGAGAGGAATTCAAGGCATTCCGCATCACATCAGATCTATCAGAATACCAGTGACTCAAAAAGAAAAAAGAGTATAATTTTATAACAAAATGCCTGAACAGAGACATGTTAAAGGAAAACTATAACAAATTAAACTACACATCGCAATTCTTACACAAAAAGTAACAAACAGCCTCATACATTGACATATAACTGTGAATTTGTAACAAAATTTCCCCAACCAATTATCGCCATGTTGTAGCAAACTGCTTAGTCGGCAAGTAGAGATTAGTTATTAAATGGAAATACACATCTCACCAGAGCTGTCCTGACATGACACACGTGCAGTGAGGAGGGAGAAGGTATAGGAGTGAGGCCTACATGTGTGTAGCATATGGGACATCATGCTGAGATCTATGTATTTACTTTCACAACTATCTCAGATTGCTGACTAAACATTTTCCTATAGTATGGAGCACTTGTAATAATTTTTTCTGTAAAACGACATTGTATAGGTCAATTTGTTATTAATTCCGGTAAGAATGGTGATGTATGGGTCTTTTTTTTATTGCTTCATATGACAATGATGATGTTTGTGTAATTTGTCACAGTTAGTGTGTAGTACATTAAATTGAACAGAAATTTATCGAACTTTTTCTGTAACATAGTGATGCATGGAGTATTAAGTTACAATCTGCTGTTACTGTTAGATGTATGAGACAAACTGCCAGAACTTACTGCAGTGTGAAATTGTATTGGGTAAGTGTTACAATTAGATGTAACAATGGTATTGTATTTAGTATTTATTATAAATTTTCCTGTAATATATCAATGTATGAGTGAATTACTTACATTTTTTTTACTTTGACATGGTTATGTATAGGTCAATTACTACAATTTTTGTGTAACATAGTGATGTATGTAGTAATTTGTTACAGTTTGGCTATACCATCTCATTGTAGTGGGCAATTCATTATAGTTCTAGGGGAATTATGTGACAATTTTGCTATTTCATGGAGTGTTTGGGGATAGTTCTTTACAATTTCCCTGCAGCATGTCGATATATATGTATCTGTATCAATTTTGTACAACAGTTTGCCTGTAATACATCATTGTATAGAGAAGTTGTTAAAATTTTGCTGTAACATTGTGATGTATGGTGCATTTTGTTATAGTTTATTGTAACATGTCGTTGTATGGGGTAATCTGTTACAATTTAGCTGTAACACTATGATGCAGGTGGTAATTTTTTACAAATACATACAACAGTAATGATGCATAATATACTTCATAAAACTTTTTCTGTAATCTGAGCACATATAGGAAATTTATTACAATTTGGCTCTAACACTAACAATATATTTAGCAATCAGTTACAATATGCTGCTGCATGTCGATTTATGAGCATGCTATTACAATTTCACTCTAATGTGATGATGTATGGAGCTATTTTCCCATAATATCATCACAGATTTGGCAACTTGACACAATTTTTCTTTAACATGTTGATATATGTGGCAGCCTGTTACAATTAGATGTAACAATTTTGATGTGGTTGGGAATTTATTTCAATTTGTCTTCAGTATGCCAGTGAAAGTAGCTGTTTATTACCTGGCCATTCATAGTGATGCGTGAAGCAATTTCTCACAGTGGCACTGAAAGGGGGTTGAGATGCTGAATCTACCTGTGGAAAGGAAACCATAAGTCCACGTTATATATGATTAATATTTCTCATAATTCTCACAAAAGGAACATGAATTCTGTTAGTTATTTAAATAGCAAGAAGAACACCGGAATATTGACAAGAAACTTCAAGAAACACTACAAACAGACATAGTACATTGGTGAAAAAGGTAATAGGATGGAATGCAAGTCATCACCAGAAAAGAGCTCAATCAGAAAGTGCATTGTCTGACAGCACAGAAGCAATGTCATGGATCATATTACATACAAGAGGTGGACTACATCTGCTCACGTGAGCAATCTTTGGAGCCAATGCGTGCAATAATTTCGAACCAGTCATCTACCCATTAGTCAAAGGAAAGTACGTGGTGGAATTAATGGGAGGGTACTAAGTAAAATACGCATCATCATCAAGTTCTATAAAGTGAATAAATTCCTCTTGAACCTAACACACCAACACACAATCCAGCACTTACCAAATGAGACAGTCGTCATCATAGGGTGATGGCAGTGTCTGCACCCATTGGAATCTGCTCAAACTCTGCTCTCCTTGGAATCTGCTACCATCAGAACCTAATGCCACAATCTTGATGTGTGCTCCTATCTCAATCTAATGCCAGAATGTTTTCTGTACTTCACTGCCCACAACACAGGAATCACCAAAAACACTAATCCTAACTGCTTTTTCCCACTGATGTCACAGCTGCAATTATCTTTTGAGAATCTTGTGCAGTTCTTGAAGTAATTGTTTTCCCATTAAACAACAGTATGTGAACAAAATGGATAAAATTAATAAATCAATTAAACGTTCATAAAAATTTATTATACCCAGAAAAGCCCTAGCTGCCTCTTAGCTTTGGGAAGCAGATTGTCTTTTACATTTCCTATCTTTCCTGGTTATGTATGAATTACATTTGCCAAGGTAACATGGGGAGAAACTTTGTACCAGTTTCTCCAAATTCACTGTTACAACAGACTGCTCCAAAACATCCAGCAACTAATTCTGTACATGATTGCCCTGTGATTTCTCTACAGTCAAGATGTTGTCTACACACAAAATGATCAGAATCTTAAACATGGTTGTGAAGTATGGCTGTAAAGTGATTCTAGTCCTAAATTCATCTGAGAGGATCGTATTCAGTTTATGAATAAAAGGATCAGAAATCATATAGAGCCCAAATGGAAGTCTCCTGAACTGGTAACATGTGCTAAGTACTCTTGACAAGTCAGGTGCAATACAATTTGTCAATAATTAGGACATAGATCTATGGATATTAACATCTGTACTCCATAAAACGTTTGCAGTCGTTGTTCTAAGCATTCTGGTCAGTCGGTCACAGGAAAATGGTAGTATTACTTTATCTACATTCCAAAAATAGTCTCAGAGTGACTCTTTTGTGGGATTACAGAAATTGGACTGTTATAAATCTTATTGCCACTGTAATATTCTTTGTCCCAGCATTTCTTGCATCTCTTTTTCTTACTTTTTCCTTACACTGTAGAGCAATGGGTTACGAATTCACAAATAACTTGTGGTGTTCTCATTCATATTCAAAATTCTCAACAGCCTCTGCTGAGTCACATTAAACATTCCCATGTTCTTGCAAAACTATAAACAATTCTGTTCAGTTCAACTCTGAAACACCTACATCAGAAACTCCCTCTTATCGTACTCATGAAAACACATCTCTTTGTGCCTCAGACAGCAAAATACCCCTCATACTTTCACCCCCATCCAGTCCGTCAAGCTAAGGTCTCACTTACCCCTCAATAAAAATTTTATGAAAATTCAACTATGTCTCAATCCACACAACACAGTCTTTCATTGTAATTTTCTGCACAACACCCATTATATTAGTCATTGCTTCTCTTTCACCCAAGGAACTGATAAAAGTGACTCTATGTTTAATACCACCACTGCCAACAAAGTCGCCTCCAGCTCAGTTCCCTGACAATCGAATATTAACCAAGTCTGTCGTTTTATCTCTGGAATTCTATGGAAAAATGCTCCCTTAACCATGCATATTCTTGACAAAACAGGCCAAGCCCTCTTACCCCTTCACATTGCTGGGACACATTCTCACAAATAATCGAAAACTGAGTGCTTGTGGCAAAGACACAACTTACTCCAACTGAACCTACAGAAACTGACAAAATCAGATTCACAGTCAAAATCTTTGCTTCTGTCTTTTCTTTCGAAAGAATTTCGATAGCATTTTCTGTAGTAACAAAATTTATATTCTGTACTGAATTTGCTTCCATGTCCTTAATCTTCACGTTTTTCACTCTGGTAACATGTCATTGTTGTCGAGGTGGTCAATTTCTGGTGGACTGTTCTGTGGATCAACGGGTGAGTTGCGAAAGACATCGAATTTTGGTACCAAGTGGAATTTGTAGTCGAAATATTCCAACTCTTGTTGTGGTGAAAACCGTTGGACTTTCTTATTACTGTTCACACCTTGTACAGGTCCATAATCTTCCAGTCAACCACCACATTCCTCCTCGGGTCTGAAGTCGCACTGACATCTGCCGAGTGACAACTATTGCTAATAAAATCCTTGGACATTCTCATTACTAGTCACACAACGTAGAGATTTATAATCTTCCAGTCCACCTCCCACTCCTCCTCTTGTCTAGAGTCGCACTGATGTGCCCCATGACAACTACTGCTAGTAAAATTCTCATTTTAAACTGTGATGGAGGATATAATTTAAGCGGTGCAGAGAAGAGCCAGACATATTGTGGCAAAGCTTACACTATGGGGGGCGTGGTGGTGCCGCTAGCTGTGATAGCGGGACGTCTTTGGGCTATATAAAGCCGCCACAGTATCAGTTTTGACTGTCAGTTGCTGCTGACGAAGACAATGGAATTAAATGTCGAAAGCTCTAGGTTTTACCGTTAATTGACGCGTCAAGAAGTCCAGGAACATCTATTACAATTCTCATCATTATCGCTGCTATGACTTAACATTTTCTCTGCTTTAGCCAAACGGTCGTATAGTTCCTATCAGTGCCAGTTAATTTCTCCTGACCTTTTTAGCATGGAACTGACCTCATCACAGTCATCAACTGCAATAGGTACTGTACAATCACTGCTTTTACCCACACTCATTATTTCCTTCACACTCTCGGCTAACTTACGTACTTTCCTTTTCAGATATCAATATTCCTCCAGGGTATTCAAACTAAATGTTCCCAGCTTATCCTCCAGTTCTTGTACTGCTGTGCTGTGGGCCATAGTTTGTTCCTGATGTTTGAGCTGTTGTACTTGTACTACATTTAAATCCCTTTGAACTGTTTCCTCGTGCCCTTTAAACACTTCTCATAAGTCTATTTGGTCCGCTTCCATGTTTCCAACTCTGTTCTCGACCCCTGTTCCAATTCAAGTTTGGAATTTATCTTCCAAACTACTACATATTTCCTCAATTGTGCTGGTAAGTTTCTCTCCCGTTTCGCTGTATTTCCTGGCTCATTTTTCTTGTTGTTCACTAAGCTCGTTTAACTGTTTACCCTGATTTTTACCTTTCTCTTTAAATTCTTTCATTTCTCCCACAAGTACATTCATAAAGATCTCTGTGGGCGTTTCTAGGCCCATAGATCTGCCATCTTGCGTTTCGTTTTCACACAACTACTACGTATATGTGACGGAATCTGCATTTTTTGGAGTATTTTGCGTACTCCAAGACCAAATATTACGCAATTGCCCCAATAAAGGTCACAGTTTTTGCCCAATGAACAAAGAATCTGCTTCATGTTGTTACTATCTTTGAACCGAATATGCACATCCTTTAATGCATCTAAGCTGTAATCACACGTGCTTTGTGCTACTACTTCTCCCGATTCTTCTCGCAGCTCACACTACATTTTGTTCGAACTACCCTTTGACCAACTGCAAGTTACATGTGGAGCAAAGACACACACTGAAAGCACACTCATTAACGCATTGTGTCGGCATTGCCATAGGAAGGTCAAATTTCATTTATGAATGCACCAAACTGAGCAGTGATAGGGTTACCCAGAAAAACGAAGTGACACATGAATAAGGACGACAGTCATTCATATCTCAAGAATCAAAAATAAACATCAGTTTGCGACCACTGATAACTACTACAACGCCCACTGAAGATTCAGCAGAGAAATTTAGCTCAACAATCAATATACCGCAGACAAAAATTAATACATTAGGTTCTACAAAGTAAACATAAAGTAAAATAAATTGAGAATACAGGTATTCATTGTATTTCATGAAGCTAGATCTCTCCAGTGAACAATAGAGACTGGAGTTACAATGTCCTCTGAACGACATGTGGTCGAAGATCCCGCCACACATACAAAGAAACCCCCCTCCGTCTCTTGCTTAAAAACAGTTCAACTCAAATTTCGTGTAGTGCACCAATCACCCATGAATGCTAAAAGCGAAAGAGTTTGCTGAAAAACTATTAAAGGATTAACTCATTTTACTCAAGTCCCTGAACCACGAAAAATCTATTAAAAGGCATTGCTCCAAGAGGATGAAAAATGATATAGTCATGTAAATATTCGTTCTACTCTGCAAATTGAAATTTATGCAACGCTTCCCAAGGTACTATGATTCACTGTGCTCTGAACAACAAGTAGTTGAGCACACTATGGTTCGCGCAAGGAAAACCCTTCAATGTCCATAAGGAAAACCATATTACATTCGGGAACTTCCCTAGACGTCGATAAGGACTGAAGGTACAAGCTAACAACGAATGGACTTAAGTTCTGCGACTGTCCGTGGGGCACTGTAGCTGAATAAAGCCTTCGACGTATAAATCACTTAACTCACTAAAAATGCAAAAATTCAACCTCATGCTTCTCGCAATTACATTTAGTGTATTTCTCTTACACACTGTGAATGATTCGACTGTACTGACTATATAGAAGATTAAAATTTCTTTGTGCTGCAGCATATATGAAACCTAACTTACATACATATGGAGCAATCTGTAGCAAACTCACGGAAATAATGATTTATTTATTTATCGTATCCAAGACATCACTTTTACAAACTCTTTAAGTTTGCAGTAAAGAGGAAACTTAAAACATAAAGCAGTACAATACATGGTAGTGAGAGAAGTGAAGACTTAATAAAGTAAAATACAGAAACACACAAAACAATATTTATTTTAAAATAGGGGTATGATTCTGTCTGGGATTACAATCTTTATATACCATGACAAGCCGCAGTTGGTACGGTCTTGTCATTTGCTGTTAGTAGGTCCCTTATCGTGCACGGTTCGTCCAATTTCCTGCAGATTAGTAGGTGTTGTGGGTCTTGCAGTTCCGCACATTCGCAGAGCTCGTCTGTACTGATATAACCTCATTTCGTTTTGTTTATTTCCATCATGATACACCCCGATCGTAGTCTATTCACGGCTTTACAGATCATATATGGAACTTCGAAGCCAGCTGTAAGTTCTTCCCTGGAGCCTGGTCTTTCTGGATCCGAATTTCACCAAAGCTCTTTTCATCGTGCTTTAGGTGGTAAAGAGGTTGGATCAATTGTTTGTAGGAAACTCTTCCGTGATTTAAGTCTTTTAGGTTGGGGGTAGTGCCCAAACATTGGATGCCTGGGATCTGTTTCTTGTTTTTGTTTCTCTATTTCTGTAGCTGTTATCCTCCTGATGTCTGGAGGGGTTATTCCCATAAGTTGGTGCAACTGCTTTGTAGGAATTGGACAGAGGCAGCCTGTTATGATGCGTCCTGTCTCATTCAGAACTATATTTACTTGTTTTGCTATGCAGGTGCCGAGTATTCCGCAGTGGAGAAACATAACGCTAGAGCTGACGTACGGAGAACTGTGGGTTGTGCTCCCCATCTATTATTTATAGGCTTGAGGATGATTTGTCCCTGGCACTCCAAACAGTGTCCAAACAGTGACCCTTGAAAGTGAGTGCGCGGTCGAGTTTGACTCTAAGATATTTTGGTGTGTCGCATTGAGAGGGGCTCTGTCACCTCCAGGTCATATTGCGTCTCTTTCTGGCCTCTCTGGCGCAGGTTGAAAGCGCAGACCTGGGTTTTTGCTGGGTTTGGCTTGATGTGGTTGTCCACATAGTAATCAGCTACATTCTCTAGCACTATTGTCAGTTTTCTTTCCACCTCTTCAAATGTTTTGCCCTGAGCGGTAATGACTGTATAATCTGCATAGAGGAAGCGGAGTGCATCTGTACTACTCTGCTCGTCATTGGTGTGGATGTTGTACATCAGTGCGACAAGGACGCTATCTTGGGGTAGTCCATTTGCCTGGATCCCTCATCGGCTCGTCTTTGTCTGCAGCGTAAAAAGTAGCATCTGTTCTGCAGCAGGCACTGGATCAAATGCGCCAGTCGGTAATCCGTAGTAGTGTTATATATTTTTCATACAGTTTATTATGGTTAATGGTGTCACACGCGGCTGTAGGGTCGATTAAACCTGCACATCTGATTTGTTTCCGTTCGTAGCCATCTTCTATGTGCTGTGTATAGTTCTAAGTTTGTTCACAACATGACTTCCTAGGGCGAAACCCTGCTTGCTCTTTAATAATATTCTGGACTACATGTGTGGATATGTGGTTGAGGATCATTGTTTCTGGGACTTTATAGAGTTGTCAGAGGAGGGAGATAGGCCAAAAATGTTTGGGATCTGTGGGGCTCTTTCCAGGTTTTGGTTTAGCTACTATCTTTGCTTACCGCCAGGTCTAGAGGATCTTCATTTCAAGGACGCATTTGTTCATCATAGCTAATAACCACCGTCTGATAGCGGGTCTGAAAATTTTATTTGCTCTGGGAGTAGATCATCGAGTCCAGCAGCTTTGCTGCTGTTCATTAGAAAGATGGAGTCTTCTAATTATGACTAGATGGCCTTCTTGTTGATTGAATCTTTGAAGCTTCTTTTTGCATGTTTGCTGTTGGGTTTGCCACTGAGTAGGAGCTGATGTGCTATTTGATTTAGTGTAACATATGAAATTTTGGAGATCATTATTGACGTTTTTGAAAAATTGCCGGACCTTTCGGCTATTCTGTTCCATGTTGAGGCTCGTGATTAAGTTATACCATACCGTTTTTCTTGAGTCTGATATGGTATGGAGGAGTTCTTCTCCCACCGCACTTGTTTCTTCTGAAAATGGGTTTGCTCAAAGAGCTATTTGTACTGTTCCAGGAGAATCTTTAAGTTTCCGTCGAGGCTAGGTAGTTCAGCCTGAGGGGATGCTTTGCGGGAGACAGTTTTAACTAATTCAATCAATGTATCATATTTTTCAGGGCTCGCGTGTACTTTCTGTACCTCTTTGTCAAGTTCTTCAGTGAATTTCTCCCACTGGGCACGTTTAAAATGAAAGCGTCTTTTGAATAGGGTGGTTTGGGTGGTTGCTGTGTGAACAACTGCTTCTACCAGTCGTATTGTGGCTCGATGTTGTCTACTTGGGAGGAGTTCTCTCACATCAATCCTAGTTTGATGTGCAGTGAGTTCGCTGACGAAGATGTTATCAGGATATTATCAGAGGTTCCACTGGCTGCTGTTAAAGGAGGATGGAAGTTTGGGTTCGTGTATTAATTTCAGTCCTCTTGAGTCTGCCCAAGTTTCGAGTTTCTCTCCGCATTAGTCTGTGTTACTGTACCTCCAGGCTGAGCTATGGCAGTTGAAATTGCCATTTACTAGTTGCGTTGGCTGTAACTCTAAGTTGGATGGTTCATTGAACCTGTACTCGCTGTTCGGTGGCTTATAGATAGATGCCACTGTGCAGGATTGTATCTCTACAGTCAAGATTGCGATGCCTTCTTGAGGTCTCAGTTCTGCAGATAAAATGTCTAAGTCGGTTTTAGTGAAGACTGCGCTGCCGTATTGCCCATGTGGTCTTTCAGTCACTAATTTCGTTCCGTGGGTCTTCGGTCTTCTATTTTTGGGGCAACTATGGGTCTCTTGAATTAGTGTATTTTACATGCTTCAGCGAGTAATACGTCTTTCTCATGCGAGAGCCCTTCTGTTTTTATGAAAATTATCGTCAAAGTTGGCTTTAATAAGAGCCATTTGGTGGTGTCTTGGCGATGAAGGATTGGCCGTTAGGCAAAAACCTAACGTTGCCCAGGGTACGGCCGATCAATGTCATGATCTTCGAGGACGCTCCTTTCGTGCACCCCAGAAATGATGATAAATCCACACACTAAATTACCCCCATGATTAGCATGTGTTCCCCCTTAACATCGAAAAGACTGAAATAAAATTCGTTTCATATTACGCACTAAATAACTCAATGCCATCATATCTGGACTGTTTAGAGACGCGTTCCAGCCCAGTTTTTCCAGCAAAGTGTGTCTAGTGCATCCCAAGCCCTGATCACTCTTGCTAACCCTGTTATGGCAGGATGTCTATAGAAGCCATTTTCCCACCTAACTCCTGCTATATATCTGTCCTTATAGTCAAGCAAAGGCTCTCTGACTATTGTTCCTAAGATAAAACTGTTGGAAAGACCGAATTACCAGACAACAGACACAGGCTACTGTTTCAAAAACTCATATTCCCTTATAACAACAACTCACACTGGGCTAAGTGATAGGACAATGATATGGGATGAACACAGGTGCACAATTACCAATGAAAATGTAGAGAATAAAAGGATAATTTCCTTCTTAGAGGCTTATTACCTTCACAAAGAGATAGTGAGTGGCGAAGAAAAATAACCGAGACAAGAAATACCAGAAACAAACATGAGATGGCTCTGACAGATTCACCTCACATCGAGAGGAAGCCGTTCTACTACATGCAAGTGGCACCTAGCAAATTTCCAATTTGAAAGTCTCGGAATGTTCGAATGTGCTAATCAATTACTTCGAATAATAATAGAACAGTCAGTTCAAAAGTAAACGTGCTTGCCCCAATTGTGTAAGATTTAATAACCCACTTACAACACAGGATGTACATGTAGATGGTGCATAAAAACTTACACATAATATGAGGTACGTGAATCTGGAAGTCATTTCGTCTGCTTTGCGCCGGCCGGGGTGGTCGAGCGGTTCTAGGCGCTACAGTCTGGAACCGCGCAACCGCTACGGTCGCAGGTTCGAATCCTGCCTCGGGCATGGATGTGTGTGATGTCCTTAGGTTAGTAAGCTTTAAGTAGTTCTAAGTTCTAGGGGACTGATGACCTCAGAAGTTAAGTCCCATAGTGCTCAGAGCCATTTGAACCATTTGTCTACTTTGCTGTGAATCATCAATTCATGATATCGCCATATTCCCGCCTCTCTCGTCCTCATAGTGCCAGCGCGGGAGTTGCCTTCTATCACTGTAACAGTTCGCAACGCCATTGTGTGATATGGAGCGCCTTGCTGTCACAGCAAGGAAGACTGGCGTAAGGAAGTGAAGCGGCAATGTCGACTTGGAGTCAGTGCTGGGCGCCATGAACAGTATCAGGCAAGTACTTGTGTTTTGCACGGAACCAGCCATGGCATGCCAGGCCTGGTTGGCCCAGGGAGTTGTCCATGAAAGTGGGATAGGTGGTTGGTGCAGGGAGTTGTCCATGAAAGTGGGATAGGTGGTTGGTGCAGGGAGTTGTCCATGAAAGTGGGATAGGTGTTTGGTCCAGGGAGTTGTCCATGAAAGTGGGATAGGTGGTTGGTGCAGGGAGTTGTCTATGAAAGTGGGATAGGTGGTTGGTGCAGGGAGTTGTCTATGAAAGTGGGATAGGTGGTTGGTGCAGGGAGTTGTCCATGAAAGTGGGATAGGTGGTTGGTGCAGGGAGTTGTCCATGAAAGTGGGATAGGTGGTTGGTCCAGGGAGTTGTCCATGAAAGTGGGATAGGTGGTTGGTGCAGGGAGTTGTCTATGAAAGTGGGATAGGTGGTTGGTGCAGGGAGTTGTCTATGAAAGTGGGATAGGTGGTTGGTGCAGGGAGTTGCTGTGATATGTGACGTGACGGATGCTGTCACAAGAATAGAACCTAAGTGGGGCAGAGTTGGTTGGAAGATGACGAGTTAGGAGCAACAGAGCTAGTAACTTGCAAGTAAAGCTACAAGCCAGGTGCAGAGAAGCAGGTGCAGAGAAGCAAGAAATCAAAGAGCAAAGCAATGAGGCTGCCGGGTGGGCTTGCAATCAGGGCTGGGAGCAGGTTTCTCTCAACAAAGAGCATCATTCCAGTGGATGGTGCTCGACTTCATGGATCCAGGAAATGCAGCACAATCAGTAGTCTGTTGCTGTTAGCTACGGTGTGTTTCTGCTACGACCATTAACGGAAATAGTACAGGTTGTGGCCAGTGCAGTCTTGTAATGTAGGCAAGTGTGTCTTTGGAGGTCGAATGATGTTACCAAGAAATGACAGTGTTCAAATAGGCTGTAGGTCCTCGAGTACAAAGGCTGGAAAATTTATTACGTTGTTGTTTTGAGTGAAAATTGAATCTCTTCTTGTTTTTGGCTGGAAAATTTATTTCGGTGTTGTTTTGAGTGAAAATTGAATCTCTTCTTGTTTCTGACATTCTGCATTCTTTTGCTGTGCCAAACCGAGGGTAATTTTGGCCGATGTGTTCTATTGCTGATTTTTGTTCTCTTGTTAATTGCTTGTTTAGTGTTTAGTGTTCGATAGCACATCAACATATGGCTATTTATATTTTAGGCATTTGTACTTTCGACGAAGCTTTACTTTTTTGTGTTTTCTTGTCATATTTTCCTATTGTGCTTCAATATGAAACATGTTGGCTGCTTTATTGTGAATCTGTTGAAACATAAAGAGGCTGATTATTTTATGGCTTCTTCTATGATTTGAGATATGGGGTACTGAATTTTGCAAATTAATGGCTGAATATGTTAACTGTGTCACCTTGAGTATGCATACATAGTAGTTGAAATTCCTAAGTTATATAATTAAAGGTTGTTAAGGAAACACTCTCTCACAACCTCAGCCCATTTCCCACTCTCACCGTTAGCTGTACTGTGATTGGTAGTAGAGTATGGTTGTGTGTTGTGTTGGCATGGTGATTATGGGATAGGTGATATTGTATTTCTGTGTCTTGCGCTCTTTTGTTGTTGTGTTGCAGGAATGGTGGCTAGTTGAGGAAGGATGAGGTGAAGTATGAAGTTGCCATTCGAAGAAAGGCCCGACATGTCTGGTGCCCGAGTTGACCTAAGGGCTTTACCATGTATTGGAGCGCCATAGGACAAGATTTGCTATGGTAGAGTTAGATTTGACTGAAATTCAATGTTTATCAAATTTTCGGAAGGTAAAGTGCCCTCTCACTCAGAAGAGCAAAGGTTGCAGGTTTGGTCTGTTCATTACTTGAATCGGTAATGGGTGGAACATCCCTCTCCTTAATAGAATCTTGTAACAAACACTGCCGACTTTATAATTTACTCTACTTTTCGTTTGTTAATGTCAACAGCCACTGTTCCATTTTTAAATGTGTACGTTTGCACAAAAAATTAACTTTATAAGTATCACTACGAGCAGTTGATTGGCTAACAGTATGAGCCCCGACTTCCAATCTATTCTGTGAAGACCTCACATCAATAGTGCTTTTTACTTCCACTATATTTTCAGTGCAACTCTTATGGGATTCACCCTATATTCAAGTAACATAAAATACACTTTCAGAGCAGCTGGCTTTCTAAAACAGAAGAGACGACTTATAACACCGCATTACAACAACTTTCTTCCAAAGCACTTAAATAAAACCCAACTCAGTGCTCGAGCAAGGCTTATCAATTAAAACAGATGGAGATCGGGAATTACCAGGATCAGGAAAATGACATGGAAGGACTAGACCCTTTTAACTAACATCGTTTATAATTTGACAACAAAGATTTATTTTTGAAAGTAGCAACAGGTCCCTTTAAGAAAAACGGGTAGGGAAATCCCTGGCACGTTAAAATTACACACTTGAAAAGGGTTCAGAATGGTGAATAACACAGTACTGAATTACACTAATATCCTCTTAATGGCCTTAAACAAAATGCAAGAAGATAAGACTTGAAAAATACTGGCCTTTCAAAAAATTAAATTTAAAAAAATTAAATATACCAGAAAAATAATTGAAACTGAGCTCTGGCTAAATTTCTGCAAGCGAGTTCAAAACCAAGGCATTAGGCAGACCTCCAAAAGGCAAATATTAACTATTTAACAGACGTGACACTTCGCCTTTACGGCTTACCCAAAGGGTTCACACTAATTAATTAGAAATAAAATTTAGAACTGTGTCACAAAATTTATTACACACAACAATAACATTAAAAAGAAAATTACCTGTGCTAAGCCAATTAATCAGATACTGGACTCTTGAACTTCAGCAAAATTTTATTTACAGTGCAAGTCAGATATCATATTGTGCTCAATTTGAGCAGACATAGTTAGGACAAGCGACTGCAAACCGAAAGGAAGATTCACTAGGAAATGTTCGACAGCTGTCCAAACGGCCACAGGCAAGCCAGGCCCATGCGTCGACAAGCCACCGGCACACAAAGCTTTCCCGTCAACTTAGCTGGTGCTGTCAACAAACACCGAGCATAAATGTCACACTGAACTACACTACAGCTCAAAGTTATTGTTTAAGCACGATTGCACTTACAGATGCTTACCAAAAAGGTCATACACCCTAGGAAAAAAGCCTCGCTAAAAGTGTAAGGTATAAAGGGAAAATACTCAAAGGGAACTATAAATTCTTCCAGGAAGAAATATAAATGACAACTCGATAAGGTCTTACCATCAGCTGTAGGTCATAACACACCAAAATTAAAGGGTTGGATACTAATAATACCAGAGAGCACACTGGCTTCTAAAACATTGTGAATACAAATATCAAAATTTAGAAAGAGTTTGTTCTCTCGCATAAAACAATTCAGAAATAAAAACACATAACTAGATAGTTAATAGCTTCCTGATACAATTGTGCTCGAAAACTGAGCACATTACATACGAAGAAAAATCTCCAAGACAGATATGGCGCAAGGCACCAAATGACATACAACAAAAGGAACAGCCATAGCTTTAAGCAAGCGTAGTCACCCAATACAAACCGGGACATAAACCCTACAGCCTAAGGGTGGGCCGAATGTCGTACATCCATATTACATGAACACGTCATTTCAAGAATAATTAACCATGGCAAATTTTTAGAGAGAACCCTGGCCAGCGCCGGCAAGCGTGGCCGAGCCGTTCTAGGCGCTACAGTCTGGAACCTCCCGACTGCTGCGGTCGCAGGTTAGAATCCTGCTTCGGGGATGGATGTGTGTGATGTCCTTAGGTTAGTTCGGTTTAAGTAGTTCTAAGTTCTAGGGGACTGATGACGTCAGAAGTTAAGTCCCATAGTGCTCAGAGCCATTTGAACCATGGCCAGCGTATTAGCACAAATCGCTTAAAAAATCTCATAGGGTCAAATAACAAAGGCATGCATGACGAGTCAGTGAACATAAACGTGAAACATCAGTTCAAACAGCTTACGGAGCGGGAAATCGGTGCACAGAGCTAAACGACCAGATACGCACAACATAGTCGAATCAAACATTTTGCCTTCTACCCAGTCCTGGCGAAGAAGGGTGAACGACAACCCGGAAAAGACATCGTGCCGATCCCCACCGTCTGTCCCTTACTCCAAGCACTGTCGCTGGTCACAGCTCCACCCTACGAGAAGACTACACATATACCGCCCGCACTGAGCTATTCGAAGGCTTCCCCCGACGCCGCTGTAGCGATCGCTTTTGAAGTCTAGCCAGGACAGTGATAACCGCACAAGGGAGTAACGTGCGCTACTTGGTGAGACGCCAGCTAGGAGCTATCGATAGTGATAAAGTAAAATGAGCCTCCATGGCTCACAGAATTCTCTTGCAAACACGTAACTCATAAAACCCTTAACAGAAACCTTAAAATAATTTCAAATTATTTAACTAGATACAATAACGGTAGCAGCAACACTGTTTGACCCTTTACAAGAACGACTGTACAATAGAAAATTACTTACGCACACCCACATAAGTTTTGAAGCCGATTAAGTAGTGAGAATCTTTTTCACCAACTAGATATTAAAAAGGAAAACAAACATTTATTTTAAATACTTTTTTAATTTTGTGGTAAGGTGTTATCCCACCAAACTACTGAGGTCATCGGTCCCTAAGCCTACACACTACTTAACCTAACTTAAACTAACTTACTCTATAGACAACACACACACACATGCCCGAGGGAGGACTCGAACCTCCGACGGGGGGAACCGCACGACCCGTGACAAGGCGCCTGAGACTGCGCAGCTATCCCGCGCGGCTAGTCATTTATTAAAATACTTATTTAAAGGAGAAAAACTTTTAAAAAAAATTAATCATGTTAAACTTAACACAGTTAGTTCATGTCATCAAAGAAGCTACCGCCGAAAGAGACGCCGCTGAAATGTTCCTGGAAAGGGCAAACATCGCGCTTTTACTTCTATAAGATTGCAATGGGAGAAGCGCACCGTAAATAATCAAGCCACGAAATATAGCTCAAATGACTGAGACAAATTAATACTCCGCCCATCATGAAGCCATGATGAAATCAAAACAAGAGGACTACCCTCCACTGTGCGGCATCTGTCATGAGGCTCAAACTGGTGCAGAACAGCACGATGACGAAGCACAGCGGCGAAATAGAATGTTTACTTCCGCATAGCGCCACGAGTTCAGACACAAACTCTAAGGCAGCAAGCGAACACACTTCTCATTATGAAGACCATACTGAAACAAGTCAACGCAAGTTCACTAGTAGAACACACAACATATTTCATCACCATGGGATTGCTGACAGCATCTCTCTGAAATAACTTAGTAATCCGCGAGAAGAGTTCCATCAATCTCACTTGCCCTTCTGAACATCGACTGCACCGAGACACTCTGTCTGCTGTCTTCAAGCCTGCGAGCGTTACCCTCGACACCTAATGGGTTTGATTCCCGGCCAGTTCGGGGATTTTCTACATCCAGGGACTGTGTGTAGTCCTCGTCATTACACCATTATTCGGGGAAAGTGGCGATACCGAACAGTGAAAAGGTTTGTAATTTGTACGGGCGTTGATAACCAAGCGCCCTACAAACCAAGTATCACCATCATCATCTAATTATGAGGCAGACCACGCCTGCAAGCAATAAACTCTGCATTGACACCGACCATCTCAATTGCGTTCACGCTCCCACAGTGGGACAAATGTATTGACAATTACGGAGATTACTTTTGAAATACTAAACAGTTTTTTTTTTCTTCGGTCTCTTTTTCGTTTGATTGCCTCCTATATACATGTCGACTCAGAATAACGGGAATGTTTGAAATGAGTAGTGGCAGCCATGGGCAGGTGGCAGCGAGTAAACGGCCTGCCATTTCAGTAATCATTGATCAGTGGAACGGACAACAGCGTGCGTTAGCCATAAAAATGATTCATAAAAACAACGAGAGTTTGGGAGCGGTACAGAGAGTTTCGACGTTTTTATAATTTAGGACGTCATGATGTCGTTATGTCGAAACATGCGATAAAATGTTGGATAAATAACTTTGAAGAGACTGGATCTGCCCTCAAGCAGAAACCAACAGGACCACCAAGAAGTGTGCGTTCTCCAGCGAACATTGATGTTGTACGCTAGTCTGTCTTACGGAGCCCACGGCGTTCATTTCGTAAGCAAGCAGCAGTGGTTGGAATGTCCCGGCAGAGTGTTCGCAGAATTCTTTATGTGCATTTAAAATTTCATCCGTACAAACTACAGATGGTGCAGCAATTGAAGGACGGCGATTACCGATTACGATTAGTATTCTGTCAGCAAATGATAAGAAAAATGAACAATGAGGACGAATTTCTAAAGAAGTTGTGAATGTCAGATGAGGCACATTTTCATCTCACAGGTTATGTGAATAGTGAATAAATAGAACTACCGTTACTGGGCAAACACAAATCCTTTACGCGCTAGTAAAGTGACAGTATGGTGTGGTGTTCCATCACATTGGATTATGGGACCGTATTTTTTCGCAAATGGACAGAGAAACACAATAACTGTCAATGACAATAGTTACGTGGAGATGTTACGAACTTTCGTTACACCTGCTTTGAACAACTTTCCAAACGTTCAAGAAGCCTGGTTTCAACAAGACGGAGCGACATCACACACGGCACGGCAATCAATGGCATATGTGCGAGAATTGTTTGCCCACCGTGTGATCTCATGATTCGGTAACATTCCCTGACCCCCTAGATCCCCAGATTTATCCGTTTGTGACTTTTTCCTGTGGGGCTGCCTCAAGAGCAAAATCGACACGACTCGACCAGGAACACTGGATGAGTTAAAACAGATAATTAACGATGCAATTCACAGTATCGTAGCTGAGATGTTGCAGCGGTCAATGAGCAATCTCAACAGCAGATTTAACGAATGTATTCACACAGGAAGACTGCCATCTTAAGGACGTTATTTTTTAAAAATGTGAATGCCATCAATGTTTCGTAAATGGCAAAGTTGAAAGGCTTCAATTACTCTGAATGGAATTTCTTTCCTTCTTTACTTCTAGTTCTCTTGGATTGTGGAAATGTTCCCGTTTTCTGTGTCACCCTGTATTAGACAGGCCATGAAAAACAAAAGACTTTACACAGGAGCCAATACGAGGCAGCCGAATCTGCCGGCATCGCTGATTTACTGAATATAGTACTGACTATGAACGTGGGATAAACTAGTGCCTGTTGCTTACTTGTCGAAATCGGGAGATGAGGAATTTTATGGCCCACTGTATTACGTACACTACTGGCCATTAAAATTGCTACACCACGAAGATGACGTGCTACAGACGCGAAATATAACCGACAGGAAGAAGATGCTGTGATATGCAAATGATTAGCTTTTCAGAGCATTCACACAAAGTTGGCGCCGGTAGCGACACCTATAACGTGCTGACATGAGGAAAGTTACCAACCGATTTCTCATAGACATACACCAGTTGACCGGCGTAGCCTGGTGAAACGTTGTTGTGATGCCTCGTGTAAGGAGGAGAAATGCGTACCATCACGACTTTCATAAAGGTCAGATTGTAGCCTATCGCGATTCGGTTTATCGTATCGCGACATGGCTGCTCGCGTTGGTCGAGATCCAATGACTGTTAGCAGAATATAGAATCGTTGGGTTCAGGAGGGTAATACGGCACGCCGTGCTGGATCCCAACGGCCTCGTATCACTAGCAGTCGAGATGACAGGCATCTTATCCGCATGGCTGTAACGGATCGTGCAGGCATGTCTCGATCCCTGAGTCAGCAGATGGGGAAGTTCGCAAGACCACTACCATCTGCACGAACAGTTCGACGAAGTTTGCAACATCATGGACTATCAGTCCGGAGACCATGGCTGCGGTTACCCTTGACTCTGCAGGTGTACTCAACGACGAACCTGGGTGCACGAATGCCAAAACGTCATTTTTTCGGATGAATCCAGGTTCTGTTTACAGCATCATGATGGTCGCATCCGTGTTTGGCGATATCGGGGTGAACGCACATTGGAAGCGTGTATTCGTCATCGCCATACTGGCGTATCACCCGGCGTGATGGTATAGGGTGCCATTGGTTACACGTCTCGGTCACCTCTTGTTCGCATTGATGGCACTTTGAACAGTGGACGTTACATTTCAGATGTGTTACGACCCGTGGTTCTACCCTTCGTTCGATCCCTGCGAAACCCTCCATTCAGCAGGATAATGCACGACCGCATATTGCAGGTCCTTTACGGGCCTTTCTGGGTACAGAAAATGTTCGACTGCTGCCCAGGCCAGCACATTCTCCAGATATCTCACCAATTGAAAATGTCTGGTCAACGGTGGCCGAGCAACTGGTTCGTCACAATACGTCACTCACTACTCATGATGAACTGTGGTATCGTGTTGAAGCTGCATAGGCAGCTGTACCTGTACACGCCATCCAAGCTCTGTTTGCCTCAATGCCCAGACGTATCAAGGCCGTTATTACGGCCTGAGATGGTTGTTCCGGGTGCTGATTTCTCAGGATCTATGCAGCCAAATTGCGTTAAAATGTAATCACATGTCAGTTCTAGTATAATATATTTGTCCAATGAATACCCGTTTATCATCTGCATTTATTCTTGGTTTAGCAATTTTAATGGCCAGTAGAGTATGATCGGCGATGTCCTCTTCCTCCTCAGTTGCCTCAGTCTACCTAGCATAGATCCAGGGCAGTGCCTCTGCGTATGTTGATACTTTTTCCGCCACGCTCGTGTCGTTCCGTTACTGCAGCCCAAGTTCCTAACGACGTCGGCGTCACAGAAGCTCCATAACCGGAAGTTCCGGTCCCGCCGCTGCTGCCACCTGCCGGCTGTTGACCACTTTTCCCGCGAGACGATCAAAGCCGGCACGGCGGCAGCGGCTGGCTGGCTGCTGCTTTATTTACGGCGGCCGCTCCGCTCTTTGCCGCCCCCTCGCATCTGCATGCGCGCCCGCCGCCCAGAGTCGGGTCGCCGACTGATTGGATTGAGAAACCCGCACGAATTATTCAGTCGCCGCGCCGCGTACCTCTGAATCAGTCATCGCGTCTCCCCGCCGCCGCCGCCGCCGCCGCCGCCGCCGCTGCCACCGACCCTACTTTGAGGGGGGAGGGGGGGGGGGCGGACAGGCTGCTGAACACCAGCGGCGAACCTTGCGCTGCGTAACGCTAGTGGCCTGTCCTCTGTGAAGAACTCACTTCTTTATAAACGGCCAGGGTGCAGGCCTAAGCTTGGGCGCAAGGAGAATATTTCTCGGTCTGGCTGTTGCAACGGACCGATAAGCCCATTGGACAAAAAAAATTTCACCCTCAGGAGACATCTCTTTAATACGGTGTACATCCACCTCTAGCCGCGATAATGGCCCGAGGCCGGCGAGTAAGAGATAGCTCAAGTCTCACAGACACTGAAACACGACAGCTCATTTTTCAGGCGATTTCGAAGCTAATTTGGATTGCGTGATTGACTGTTATGTCATTAGGTAGGACCTATACGAGTAATTTCGCTTTTTGAGCTCTAAAATGGCTCTGAGAAATATGGGACTTAACATCTGAGGTCATCAGTCCCCTAGAACTTAGAACTACTTAAACCTAACTAACCTAAGGACATCACACACACATCCATGCCCGAGGCAGGATTCGAACCTGCGACCGTAGCGGTCGCGCGATTCCAGACTGAAGCGCCTAGAACCGCTCGGCCACTCCGGCCGGCTTTTAAACTCTGTAAAGGAATGTTCAACAACTTCATTTCAAATCACTCAATACTATTACATCTATCCATTGACAGGAAAAATGTATTGTTAATTTGTTTACCTGTAGTTAGGGCTTACCATTTCTTATCAGTCGAGTAACAAAAGAAATACGAAATATACTGAAATTATAATACACTCCTGGAAATTGAAATAAGAACACCGTGAATTCATTGTCCCAGGAAGGGGAAACTTTATTGACACATTCCTGGGGTCAGATACATGATCACACTGACAGAACCGCAGGCACATAGACACAGGCAACAGAGCATGCACAATGTCGGCAATAGTACAGTGTATATCCACATTTCGCAGCAATGCAGGCTGCTATTCTCCCATGGAGACGATCGTAGAGATGCTGGATGTAGTCCTGTGGAACGGCTTGCCATGCCATTTCCATCTGGCGCCTCAGCTGGACCAGCGTTCGTGCTGGACGTGCAGACCGCGTGAGACGACGCTTCATCCAGTCCCAAACATGCTCAATAGGGGACAGATCCGGAGATCTTGCTGGCCAGGGTAGTTGACTTACACCTTCTAGAGCACGTTGGGTGGCACGGGATACATGCGGACGTGCATTGTCCTGTTGGAACAGCAAGTTCCCTTGCCGGTCTAGGATTGGTAGAACGATGGGTTCGATGACGGTTTGGATGTACCGTGCACTATTCAGTGTCCCCTCGACGATCACCAGTGGTGTACGGCCAGTGTAGGAGATCGCTCCCCACACCATGATGCCGGGTGTTGGCCCTGTGTGCCTCGGTCGTATGCAGTCCTGATTGTGGCCTCACCTGCACGGCGCCAAACACGCATACGACCATCATTGGCACCAAGGCAGAAGCGACTCTCATCGCTGAAGACGACACGTCTCCATTCGTCCCTCCATTCACGCCTGTCGCGACACCACTGGAGGCGGGCTGCACGATGTTGGGGCGTGAGCGGAAGACGGCCTAACGGTGTGCGGGACCGTAGCCCAGCTTCATGGAGACGGTTGCGAATGGTCCTCGCCGATACCCCAGGAGCAACAGTGTCCCTAATTTGCTGGGAAGTGGCGGTGCGGTCCCCTACGGCACTGCGTAGGATCCTACGGTCTTGGCGTGCATCCATGCGTCGCTGCGGTCCGGTCCCAGGTCGACGGTCACGTGCACCTTCCGCCGACCACTGGCGACAACATCGATGTACTGTGGAGACCTCACGCCCCACGTGTTGATCAATTCGGTGGTACGTCCACCCGGCCTCCCGCATGCCCACTATACGCCCTCGCTCAAAGTCCGTCAACTGCACATACGGTTCACGTCCACGCTGTCGCGGCATGCTACCAGTGTTAAAGACTGCGATGGAGCTCCGTATGCCACGGCAAACTGGCTGACACTGACGGCGGCGGTGCACAAATGCTGCGCAGCTAGCGCCATTCGACAGCCAACACCGCGGTTCCTGGTGTGTCCGCTGTGCCGTGCGTGTGATCATTGCTTGTACAGCCCTCTCGCAGTGTCCGGAGCAAGTATTGTGGGTCTGACACACCGGTGTCAATGTGTTCTTTTTTCCATTTCCAGGAGTGTATATGAAACATGTAACAACTTTATTTATCTTACTATCAGCCTGCTATGATATTGGCTAACATGACACAATCTATCTTTTACTTGTTTTAACTCATAAAACGAAACCAGATTAACAATGTAAACAAAGTGTTTATTCAGGTTGCTGTGTTATATATTGAAGTAAAGTTCACACTAAAAAATAATGTACTCACAGTCCAAACGGGAAACATGATAGGAATGCTTACGATAATGTAGTTTCAATGTAATTAACAAAAATGTAATCAGCATTGTTTATTCGTATCACTTCACTTATTTTTTCGTGAAAACAAGTGGTACGTAATCGTCTTTGTATCACATTCCACGCATTTCAATTATAACCAATAGGTGATAATTTTTTTTGTAATTATCAACAACTTTTGTAATTTTAATTGGCGAATTTACTGTAGGGAATAATACATCAGTTGTTAGCGAGAGTATATAAGACCCATGAGAAATCGTGTGTCAGACCCAATTTGATGTAAGATCTTGAGCAGAACTCTGTGGCGTAATAAATTGTACACCTAAACAACAACTGACTTCTCACGGCATTTGAGAACTGTGGTGCTCTCTGACCCGTTTCCATTTCACAAACTTACAGGAAACATCAACCGCAGCGAAGCAACGAAATGGAGCTAAGTTGTGGTCAGTGTTTATTATTTCGGACTAACTGGATTACACCCACCAAATTTAATTATCATTTATTTAACCTTCCATTGACAGCAATAGCACTTCGTAAAGACCTTTACTTTGAATTATTTTCTGTTCACAACATTTATCCCCAGCAAGACGGTCACACCACAACTCTCTCTCTCACTCTCTCTCTCTCTCTCACACATACGCACACACACACACACACACACGCACACACAGACACTTACAGGCACACTCACTCATTCACACATATTTAAAACGGATTGCCAATGTTAGTATTAAAAGGTTAAAATCATCATGGAAGCAAGACTGAATAAAAATCAGGACACATTCATAGCATTTCTCGATCTGGAGAAAGAGTTCGGCGATGTAAAATGGTACAAGATATTCTGAATTCTGAGAAAAACAGGAATAAGCTGTAGAGAAAATGCAACGGGACACAGTCAAAGCATTTCTCGATCTGGAAAAAGAGTCGGCGATGTAAAATGGTATAATATATTCAAAATTCTGAGAAAAACAGTAATAAGCCGTAGAGAAAATGCAAGTAATATGCAATGTGTACGAGAACCAAGGAGAAACAGTAAGGTTACAAGACCTACAGCGAAGTCGTGGTATCAAAATTGAATAGGAGAGGCACGCTGTCTTTTATCCCCAATATTCGAAGAAATAATGACGGAAATTTCAGAAAGATTCAAGAATGGCATTAAAATTTAGGGTGAAAGGATATCAACGATAACATTCGCTGACGACTCAGCTGTCTTCAGTGAAGGTAAAGAAGAAATAGAGTAGCTGTTGGTTGGAATCAACACCCACATCACTTCAGAAAATGGATTGGAGAAAACTGAATAAAGACGAAAGGAATGAGAATTATCACAAATGGGAATAATGAGAAACTTACTAAAATTGGTGATCACGAAATGAAAGAAATTAATGAACTTTGCTACCTTGTAAGCAAAATTACCTATGCTGGATGAAGCAAGGCGGACATAATAAGCAGACTAGCACACGCAAAAAAAGCATTCCCGGCCAAGAGAGGTATACTATCACTAAACAAAGACATTAATTTGAGCAGGAAATTACTGAGGATGTACGTTTGGATCACAGCATTGTATGGTAGTGAATCGAGTGTATGTTGAAAACCGGAAGAGAAGAGAATCGAAGCATTTAAGATTTGGTGCTAGAGAAGAATGTTGAAATTAGGTACAGCAAGGAATGAGACGGTTTTCTGCAGATTACATCTACGTACATACTCCGCAATCCACCATACGGTGCGTGGTGGAGGGTACCTCGTACCACAACTAGCATCTTCTCCCTGTTCCACTCCCAAACAGAACGAGGGAAAAATGACTGCCTATATGCCTCTGTACGAGCCCTAATCTCTCTTATCTTATCTTTATGGTCTCTCCGCGAAATGTAAGTTGGCAGCAGTAAAATTGTACTGCAGTCAGCCTCAAATGCTGGTTCTCTAAATTTCCTCAGTAGCGATTCACTAAAAGAACGCCTCCTTTCCTCTAGAGACTCCCACCCGAGTTCCTGAAGCATTTCCGTAACACTCGCGTGATGATCAAACCTACCACTAACAAATCTAGCAGCCCGCCTCTGAATTGCTTCTATGTCCTCCCTCAATCCGACCTGATACGGATCCCAAAGGCTCGAGCAGTACTCAAGAATAGGTCGTATTAGTGTTTTATAAGCAGTCTCCTTTACAGATGAACCACATCTTCCCAAAATTCTACTAATGAACCGAAGACGACTATTCGCCTTCCCCACAACTGCCATTACATGCTTGTCCCACTTCATATCACTCTGGAATGTTACGCCCAAGTATTTAATCAACGTGTCTGTGTCAAGCGCTACACTACTAACTGAGTATTCAAACATTACGGGATTCCTTATCGTATTCATCTGCATTAATTTACATTTATCTATATTTAGAGTTAGCTGCCATTCTTTACACCAATCACAAATCCTGTCCAAGTTATCTTGTATCCTCCAACAGTCACTCAACGACGACACCTTCCCATAAACCACAGCATCATCATCAAACAGCCGCACATTGCTATCCACCCTATCCAAAATATCATTTATGTAGATAGAAAACAACAGCGGACCTACCACACTTCCCTGAGGCACTCCAGATGATACCTTCACCTCCGATGAACACTCACCATCGAGATCAACGTACTGGGTTCTATTACTTAAGAAGTCATCGAGCCACTCACATACTTGGGAACCAATCCCATATGCTTCTACCTTAGTTAGGAGTCTGCAGTGGGGCACCGAGTCAAACGCTTTCCGGAAGTCAAGGAATGTGGCATCCGTCTGATACCATTCATCCATGGTTCGCAAGATATCATGTGAAAAAAGGGCGAGTAGCGTTTCGCAGGAGCGATGGTTTCTAAAGCCGTGCTGATGCATGGACAGCAACTTCTCTGTCTCAAGGAAATTCATTATATTCGAACTGAGAATATGTTCGAGAATCCTGCAACAAACCGACTCGGCGAAGAAAGGATCATATGGATAAGCACTGAGGAGAAAGAGTCTGAATGACAGAACATGTGTTAGGGCTTCACGAAATAATCTCCGTGGTACTGTGGGGAGCAGTAGATGGTGGAAACTGTGGGAGAAGACAGAGATTGAAATGTAGCCAGCAGAACGCAGTTGAGAACGTAGGGTGCAAGTGGTATTCTGAGATGCAGAGGTTGGCGCAGGAGAGATATTCATGACGGGCTGCATCTAACGAGTCAGAAGAGAGATGACTCGTAAAAAAAATAGACATCTCGAAACCTGATTTTAACCCTGCAGTGTTTTACTAGGTACGCCTACCTTCCTCCCAGCTTTGAAATGATCATCTTAGAAAGTTGTAAGTCGATCTACATTTTAAAGTAGACTCCAAACAACTATGCAGTCTGGTATTTTTCACGTACACGAATCATTTACGGAAATGAGAGAAGCGTTAAATGACAGGAAGAATCCTTGTATGAAATAAGGATTGAACGTCGATCCTTTCGACTTACAGTCATAAGCCATCTAAAATGAAGATTCATGGAAATAGCTCAAAAGTATTTTAACATAATATGACAAGTCTATAAGAAGGAAGAATTTGTAAGTATGGTAGCTTAAACAACGAATATTAGCTTTAGCGGCCCAGTTATCGTTTCATGGCAGCAGTCTAACGCTTTCATTGCCTTGCAGTAGTCCTACACTTCGAACAGTGACATTTGGGGAATCCTTACACGTAGTTTCCTCGCATTAAATCCTTGGTAGTACTTCACACTCATACATAGTGTTTAAAAAGTCCTTTGCAATTTCTGTCTTAATGTCAGAAATTCTGAATTTTTTCTAAGTGACCTAAAAGAATGTACACAGCAGAAATAACAGCTGCTATTGGTGATGCGCTGCGTGGAATGTCGTATGAGGATGCGCTGAATAATTCCATGAGTAATTTCACAAACCATTATAATCGTGGACAGCAAATTCATACTAACAGTTTGTCTCACTGACGACCAGTGCTTGGGATGGCCGACTGTAATAAATGATAGTGTGGAAAGGATTCAGGAAGCTATTAGTGATAGCCTCTCGGCATCAATCAGAAGACTAACCACGGAACCTGGTATCGCACACACCGCAACTCGGAAGACACTGCGATTCATATGTAACAAAGATGCCTATTATGTTCGAACTGTCCATTAACTTAAAGATGAGGACAATGCCTCCAGACAAGTTTTGTAAGGGACTGATGACACTGTAGTTGGGTCCCTTTATGCCCCAAACCAACCAACCAAGCTTAATGCCGTAACTTCTGGATGCCGTTAGTAATGAAAATTTAATTCATTATATTCGGTTCAGAGACTAGGCGACGTTTTCCACGTGTGGACGTATGAACGGATGAACGCAAAAGGTAAATGTGTGGATAGGAATCACAAAGTCGAAAGTATACGGACCATTCATGTTCAGACGGAAAATAGTAACCAATACTCTTACAGTTTTTTTAGCCGTAGTTGGTTTAGGATGACATTTTGGATACTGTTGTCTATCTACAAGATTATCTTCATATTTTTCCAAAATAGTACAGAACTATCTGAATACAACTTTTCTTGGGACATGGATTTGCCGTTCATCGCCAAGACTTTGGGCTCACTGCTCTGGCAATGGACTTTTTCATTTGGAGGTTTCGTAAGTCCAAGATGTATCAAGTAAGAATCAGTACTCTTTAACAATCGAAAAACCACATTTTTGTAGCTGTGTTACAAGTATATTAACAAGGGTATTTCGGGCTACGTAGGAATGATGAGACCTGTGCTTACATATGTAGGGTCATCGCACTGACGTGCAGTAATTTGTATTAATAAATGTCTCAATGTACGTCCACATTGTTTATAGCCCATCATAAATTGTTTGCGTAGAAAATAGTAAGTTGCTTTACAAATCCCCTGCATTTTATTGAGGTAAAAACAAAGGGCGATACTGCAGGATCTACGAACTGGAGAGCCACACTGAAAATGGCAGCCCTCTCATCATCAGTGACGACAGCTTTCTCAACACCGCTCAAAATGGCTCTAACTAACCTGAGGACATCACACACATCCATGCCCTAGGCAGGATGCGAACCTACGACTTTAGCGGTCGCGCGGTTCCAGACTGAAGTTCCTAGAACCGCTCGGTCACAGCGGCCGGCCAGCACCGCTCCAGGCCGTCTTCTTTTACTCAGGGTAGAATATGTATTTCGTCTTTATTTCTCCTCCTTGACTGCCGTTCAATACCTTACCACCTTGTAATGACTAACGGAGAATCATTATGGAAAATAAAAAGGTGTTTGGAACAATGTTTACTCCATTTATCTGTACAGATGTGATACACACTATCTGATTAAATGAATCTAGACACCCCTATTTAAAGGCAAATTGATCAGTATGTGTCACGAGAGGTGGACTCGCTAGTATAAAATGAGGCGGGGCATATTGTGCTGTCAACAGAAAAGCGCTAATAGTACAATAAGTGGTTCAGTAGAGCTCAGTGAATTCGAACGCGCACGAATCTTTGAATGTAACCTCAGTGAAAAATCGACCAGCGACATTTCGAAACTTCTAAAGCTGTTAAAGTCGGCTGTCCACGAAGTGACTGTGAAGTGCAAACGTTAAAGAAGACCACAGCTCAACCAACACCACACAGAACCCATGAATTGACAGGCAGGAACTATAGGGCAATACTGAGAGTGGTTGTAAAAAATCACACCACAATAGCGGAAGGAGTTACACGTGACTTTCAAAGAGTTACCAGCAGTCCAGGTAGCACAGCAACCGAGAGTGGGGAGTTAAAAATAATGGGTTCAGTGGTCGAGCAGCTCCCCATTAAGCACTTATTTCTGTAGTCTATTCTGTGCGATGACTGGGGTGGTGCAGAGAGCGAAGCCACTGGACAGCAGGAGTGATGAATCCCGCTGTACCCTGTAGCAATCCGTTGGAAGGGTTTGGATTTGAAGAACGGTACCTTCCCTCATTCGCAGTACCAGCAGTGAAATACAGAGGAGGTTGTGTTACAGTCTTCGTAATGATGGTGTAATTCCATTACTGCGCTTCAAAATATGGACGGAGATGAAGACATTGTACACCATTATGTACTGTGTACAGTAGAGGAACAGTCTGGAGACGGTCACTGTTTGCATCAGCATAGCAATGCACACTGACATAACCCAGATTCTGTGATTCAGTGGTCTGTGGGCAATAACATTCTTGAAATGGACTGGCCTGCCGAGTGTCCCAACCTGAACAAAGTGGAACACCTTTTTGATGAGTTGGAACGTCGTCTTCATTCCACACCGTAGCGTCCAAAATGTCTACCGTCTCTGTTGTTTTCTCTTGAGGAAGAATGGGCTGCCGTTTCTCTACATACTTTCAGATACCTCGTTGGAGTGTCCCCAGTATAGTTCAAGCCGTCGCAAGAGCGAAGGATGGTGGCATTCAATATTAATATTCAGTAATAGAAGTCCGGATACTTTTGGTCAAAGAGTGTATGTGTCTCCACCTCCAGCAACTTTGGATAACCTTAGACGCAGGACAACAACACCACCGAATACAGTAACTCCAGACATGCTCGAAAAAGTGTGGTACGTTTCTGACTTTTGGATGGGTATTTGTCGAAGGTGTGATGGAGGATACATTGAACATTTATGGAGACAAATGAGAACTATTATTCCAGTGTACAATGATTCTCGTGCACCAACATCCATCATCACATTCCAATGATGCGGCATCCACAGATAGATCTACTCATACCCATTTCCATTGCTATATATCTGGGAGCGAAGACGACTGTTTAATATCTCTTTAATTACTGCAGGGCTGTGAAAGTTGTAAATTTTTTAAAGGCATGTAACATTTGCAGCCTTGCCGCACTGGTAACACCGGTTGCCGTCAGATCTTTTAAATTAGGTGCTGTCGGCCTTGTCTAGAATTTCGTTGGGTCACCGTTTGGATCTGCCGAATGTTGTTGGCAAGCGGCGTTCATTCAGCCCTTGTGAGGCCAACTGAGGAACTACCTCACTGAAACGTTGCGTCACCGGTCACGAAATCTGGCAACGACAGGGAGGGCGCTGTGGTGACCACATGCCCCTCCGTAACCGCATCTGGTGCTGCCTAACGTCTGAGGACGCCACGGCCACTACTGTTGGACTTTCAAGGTTTGTTCGGGAGGTGTTTGTTTGTTTGTGTGATAATTCAAAATGGTTCAAATGGCTTTCAGCATTACGGGACATAACATCTGAGGTCATCGCCGGCCGGGGTGGTCGAGCGGTTCTAGGCGCCTCAGTCTGGAACCGCGATACCGCTACGGTCGTAGGTTCGAATCCTGCCTCGAGCATGGATGTGTGTCATGTCCTTAGGTTAGTTAGGTTTAAGTAGTTCTAAGTTCTAGGCGACTGATGACCTCAGCTGTTAAGTCCCATAGTGCTCAGAGCCATTTGAACCATCTGAGGTCATCAGTCCCCTAGACCTAGAACTGAGTAAACCTAACTAATCTAGGGACATCACACACATCCATGCCCGAGGTAGGATTCGAACCTGCGACCGTAGCGGTATCGCGGTTCCAGACTGAAGCGCCTAGAACTGCTCGCCCACTGCAGCCGGCATGTGATAATTGGCCCAGTGTGTGTTGTTCATATCAGTACTGGTACTATGATTCCCAGTCTTCGGACTGTTCGCCACAGTGGGAAGGATCAAATTTTAGTAAACCTCTCATCATTGCAAAGGTCCACCTTTCCTGAAGTATTTCCTTGTATAGGAACTGAAACGCATTCATATGCGTCACATGTTACTATTTCTCTTCAGATATCGACTGAAGGTATAGGATGACTATCTCTCAAAAGATATTAATGAAATTAAAATGTCTCACCAATGCATAGAAGCGAAATTCCGTACTGATAATATCGAATCGGCAATCATGTTTAACATTTTGTCTTTTCACAGTGGGCCGGCCGAAGTGGCCGTGCGGTTAAAGACGCTGCAGTCTGGAACCGCAAGACCGCTACGGTCGCAGGTTAGAATCCTGCCTCGGGCATGGATGTTTGTGATGTCCTTAGGTTAGTTAGGTTTAACTAGTTCTAAGTTCTAGGGGACTAATGACCTCAGCAGTTGAGTCCCATAGTGCTCAGAGCCATTTGAACCATTTTCACAGTGGTAAGTAAACATCAGACAACGCATGAGACTTAATTTTCAACTAAATGAAGACATACACTACACTCACAAAATCTGTCTGACAGAGCAGTCACAATTTTCCTCTGCATTAAGATTCACAAACAATAATGTTATCCACGAATCCCCTAAACGTAGAAGACTTTTTTTTTTTTTTGCATCTCTAAGCAAAAGATTAGCTTAAGTTCTCTCAGAACCTGAAAGACTGAAAAGTTCTCTCAGAACTTGAAAGAATGAACGCATATACCTGGGAGGGATATACAACTCGTCCTGACGGTGGAAGAATAAGAAACAACAAAGAACCAAAACAACTAAAATACAATACGTATATCTGAGAGGGATTTACACCTCGTCCTGACAGCGGAAGAATAAGAAACAACAATGAATCAAAACAACTGAAATACAGCTAAAGTGGAAACTTTATTTAACAGAATGAGTTACAAACGTATGGCATTTCGGAAGTAGTCACAAAACTTTTGCATTTGTAATGACATGTATGGCGTGAGGGACAACAGTTAGCTGCATCATTAGCAACAGTGCAGGAAAACAAGACGACGCAAATTTAAACCTGGTTATCTGCAGTTTCATTGCATTATGAATTTTCATAACAGCGTCCTACAACTGCTGCGTGTTGGGGAAGAGTATATTCAGTTTTATCTGCTTAATGAATTTGCTACCGCGGGTTCTCGCCAATGGCCGCGGTAAGCAATTTGGAACCGTGGTTTGCTACACCAAACATAAATTCTTTCCTAACACTTTCAAGGTCCCCAATTAAAACATTAATCTTCTGTCGTGCGCAAACCAATTAGCCGTGGAATCTAAAATATTGCGATCAATGGCCCGGCGAAGATCGTATCCTGCCGGTTAGGTCTCATAAATTTGAATCTCGCGTGAGGACATATTGGCTTTTCCGCACCATGTCAGTTCGATATTTAACAGAGAGATTAAAACAAAAATTACACCAAATATAAACTACGCACGCAGTTAGTTGATGGCAGCGCCAATCGACACATTTTAATTCGATGCTCGCTTACTCATAATCCCAAACGGCAACTCGATAAAGATTGTTTATTCTCCACATTCCTCTGTCTCCTCCTGTTCTAACCCAACGTTTTTACTTGGCTAACACTGAGTGCACCCTGTAATGATCACGTATTTCCTCCTCCGATATCTGTTATTAGTCCAGTTATTATACATGTTTCCCATTATCATGAGCAGATCTTGCATTTCTCTTGCTATTTTATTTCCATTGTTATAGTTTCTCACAATGAATATTATTCAATGTAGATGATACTTACTGAAATTAATGTGATCTGATACTACCTTATCGAATACCTACATTTCTTCAATGTGCCGACTTTCTTCAAACTCTGATATTTCAGATTTTCTAATTTCCTATGCAGTTTATCCATATATCTGCTTCATGTATTGAAAATTTTTGCCCTAGAAAAGATATGGCATTATAGATTTCATAGGAGGGTGAACATGGAACATACCACTTAAAATTTTTGTTTTTCATTTATTAAATTCGCTTGCCGAAACTGTTGTTTCCTTTGTAAATTTTCCAACACACATGGAACAGAGTTTAGGATACGAAAAACCCATCCTCGGGTAGTTTCTGGAAGCTGTCAATAACCCAACCCGTTTGCACACAGCCAATCAAGACCTTAAGCCTGCTTAGGTCATAAAATCAGGACAACATCAGCTAACAAACTGACAGTGATAGGTGCAGTACTTGCCATGTGAGCTACTCGTAGATGCAAGCCTGTGCTTGAGTAAGGGTTTTAGATGTCCTTGAATCGACTGTGTGTGATTTGACAAATTTTCAAGCAACACATAATGGGCAAGCGAACTGCATAATCAGAAGTCGTACCATGATAAGGCAAAAATGACTTTTTAAAAATTTTTTGCGACAGGAATCAGAATAGCAATCCAAAATACAGTAGCGTGTTTCTACCAGCCAGTGCACATCACCATATTGTCCAAATGCAAGCGCTGCTGGTGGTGGCGAGTACCAGATACCATACTTGCGTTGACAACGCAACGGAAGCCTTACGTCACAGCTTGCAGGATGTGCATTTAGAGTCTCGTAACCTCCACTGATTGGTCGAAACCAGTACTTCCATTTTCAGATGTTATTGTGACTGTTGTCCCAAAAAAATATATGAAGATCTCATGTTGCGCACCTTGTTTTCGTTAGTGAATAGTCATGTTTTCTTTATTTTTAAAACAGACCAAACTTTTTTTATATAAATACTCATTGTTATTTCAGGATTTAGTGCTTTTTACTCTTCCTGACACTCTTTTGTCAACTGACACATAACCAGAGATTCGCGAGTGAGAAATCGTCTAAATCATATGAGTTCAAATGTCGTAACGTACATTGACGTTCGTTAAGAGCGCAAAAGACACAAATGAACCAGTACTCGGGGCTACTTCCTGACAGCAAAACCTTCGGGAGGACGACGGTTCAATCCCGTCTCCAGCCATCCTGATTTAGGTTTTCCGTGATTTCCCTAAATCGTTTCAGGCAAATGCCGGGATGGTTCCTTTGAAAGGGCACGGCCGATTTCCTTCCCAATCCTTCCCTAACCCGAGCTTGCGCTCCGTCTCTAATGACCTCGTTGTCGACGGGACGTTAAACACTAACCACCACCACCACAGCAAAACCAACAATAAGTATCTAAAACTGTAGAAAGTTGACACATACAAGGCCTAACAGCACCCCTTCGTGTCTAACCGGAAAGACTTGTGCTGTCAGTGAAATGCCGTCAAACAAAGTGGAAACATGAACACGTGTGTCAGTGTGTGCATCGACGTTAAAGGACGTGGCGTCAGTGTACGTGTGGGTTAGAATCGAACAGAATGCTCGGTCTTTGAGAGACGGTTTTGTGATACTGCGACTTTCGACTGTGACAAAGTAATTGTGATGCCTGTGTGATATCATTGGAGAGAAGAGAGTCGTCTGCAGCGACGGGCGGTACTGAGCACGAGAATATAACTTCACAAGGCCGTAACAGCCGTGCAGCGCCGTCTAGATATTGGCTGGATGGACTCTGTACCACTGCCTATTGTGGCTTTCACACATGATTCGTGAGATCATTGGGCAAATCACATGGCCTTTCACAGAGATTCATCTTATTTCGTAAGGATGTATCCTTTGCTTGACAGAAGCTTGGGTTGAAGGCTAGCGTACGACTGCGACCACAATGATTATTTTCATAACAATTATGAGATTTTAGAAGATACTAAAGACCTGTCTAGAATTATACAATTACGATCGAATGACTTGTCTGGCAGAGCAGTAAATTTATTCGTGGGCCACTGTGTGGAGTGACGGTTAAAGTTCGGAGAACAACATCAGCTTCATATAAACTAAACAATTTAAGGAGCGTACACCAGGAAAGTTCTCTGGGGTGAAGAATGTTACATGTTCCATATTTAATAAGCGTTCGGAATGACATCTCGTGTCAATGATGAACGCTACGAGTTTCCGTGCCGCCCGATCAGGTATGAATCGCGGTATCTTTTAGTGAAAACCGTTTCGAAATCTCTCCACTAGTTCCTGAGGTAAGCTTTGGTATATAGACAGAAAAACCCGGTGGGTCGATTTTAATTTTATCCTAAAACAGCAGTCATCATAATTCGCAACAGTCGTCAGAAATACTCGTATCATGTTTCTAACATAGCTGGCCTTCTTTCTTTTCATCATTAAGATACTAAAAAGAGACGCTGAATTTTTCGTCAGTTCTTATTAATACATGAGTCTTAATAATAAATTTGCCACGGAACGCGTTAATGAGCAACCCTGAACAATACGTGGTTGCTCACTGCAATAGTGTGAGCGCAAGACAGCTCTCACGAGCGAGCAGCTGTGCTGAACTGCTAGAGTTCTTAGCGTTCCTGTACCTGTGAAAAGCCGGTTATCTTGGCAAGAGCCCCAGGCTCCGTGCATGAGTCACTCAGTGCAAATGTCATTCCAGCTCCAACATGTCCGATTCCCGGTGATCTACAGAGAAGAGACACTTGCCATAAGATCATCCAGAAAATACTATGCAATATAGTGTGTAATAGGTTGGGGGTAAACTGCTACGTAACAAACATTGCAAATAAAACATATAGTGATGAAACTGTGTGTGCTGAGATTCATCAGTAGTAGTGTTTTTCTTCTTTCTCCCTTTTTTGTTGTTGTGCTTCACACACTCATTGTCTGATGAGTATCATGCGATGTGTGAAAAGGGTTAACCTGTTGCCAAAGTATCTCACATCTCTTCACCTATACTGGTACCTGGATATATTTGTTTGAGGAAACATATAATAAGAAGGGGAAACACATACAAATACTAATTGTTCCTGTAATGCAGAAGAATGAAGCCATTGCCCAGATACACACACACACACACACACACACACACACACACACACACACTGACACACACACACACACACACACACACACACACACACATACATGGCTTGTCATCAAGACCCACACATACTCAAATCAATCTAAAACTTGTTACCCCATCGACACTTATTACATTACAGCGCCAAATAATTCAATCCATTATAACCATAGCGAATTAAATAGTATATCATAATGAACAATAAGAACGACATTTATAGAAATACATGTATAGTATCTCACATGAGATTCAGGGAACGACATAGAAACACATATTTAAGACAAACAAGACATAACAAAAGCAAATCAGACTACACTTCTTTTGTTACATAGTTGCCTGACTGTACAACATTGTAAAGTCGCAAAGATATGTAATTGTGACTACATACAACATGTGTAAATTAAAAAAATGAATAGTAAAGCTATAGGTAAATTCTTGTTAGCAAATATTTGTGCAGCTGTGTAAACAAAGTGATGTATTCTAATTGTAACATCAGTATTGACAGTAGCAAACAATAAGTGAAACAATAACAGTCTATCTTCATCTTGTTGTTATTGTTGTGATCTTCAGTCCTAAGACTGGTTTGATGCAGCTCTCCACGCGACTCTATCCTGTGCAAGCTTCTTCATCTCCCAGTACCTACTGCAACCTACATCCTTCTGAATCTGCTTAGTGTATTCACCTCTTGGTCTCCCTCTATGATTTTTACCCTCCAAGCTGCCCTCCTAAAACTAAATTAGTGATCCCTTGATGCTTCAGAAGATGTCCTACTAACCGATCCCTTCTTCTAGCCAAGTTGTGCCACAAACTCCTCTTCTCCCCAATTCTATCCAATACCTCCTCATTAGTTATGTGATCTACCATCTAATCTTCAGCATCCTTCTGTAGCACTACATTTACAAAGCTACTATTCTCTTCTTGTCCAAACTATTTATCGTCCATGTTTCACTTCCATACATGGCTACACTACATACAAATACTTTCAGAAACGACTTCCTGTCAAATCTATACTTGATGTTAACAAATTTCTCTTGTTTAGAAACGCTTTCCTTGTCATTGCCACTCTTCATTTTATATCCTCTCTACTTCGACCATCATCAGTTATTTTGCTCCCAAAATAGCAAAACACCTTTACTACTTTAAGTGTCTGATTTCCCAATCTAACTCCCTCAGCATCACCCGACTTAATTCGGCTACATTCTATTATCCTCGTTTTGTTTTTGTTGATGTTCATCTTATATCCTCCTTTCAAGACACTATCAATTCTGTTCAACTGCTCTTCCAAGTCCTTTGCTGTCTCTGACAGAATTACAATGTCATCGGCGAACATCAAAGTATTTATTTCTTCTCCATGTATTTTAATAGCTGCACCAAAGTTTTCTTTCGTTTCCTCCACTGCTTGCTCAATATACAGATTGAATAATATCGGGGATAGGCTACAACCCTGTCTCACTCCCTTCCCAACCACTGCTTCCCTTTCATGCCCCTCGACTCTTATAACTGTCATCTGGTTTCTGTACAAATTGTAAATAGCCTTTAGCTCTCTATATTTTACCCCTGTCATCTTCAGAATTTGAAACAGACTATTCCAGTCAACATTGTCAAATGCTTTCTCTAAGTCTACAAATGTTAGAAACGTAGGTTTGCCTTTCCTTAGTCTAGCTTCTAACGTAAGTCGTAGGGTCAGTATTGCCTCACGTGTTCCAATATTTCTATGGAATCCAAACTGATCTTCCCCGAGGTCGGCTTCTACCAGTTTTTCCATTCGTCTGTAAAGAACTCGCGTTAGTATTATGCAGCCGTGTCTTATTAAACTGATAGTTCGGTAATTTTCACACCTGTCAACACCTGCTTTCTTTGGGATTGAAATTACTATATTCTTCTTGAAGTTGAGGGTATTTCGCCTGTCTCATACATCTTGCTCACCAGATGGTAGATTTTTGTCAGTACTGGCTCTCCCAAGGCTGTCAGTAGATGTAATGGAATGTTGCCTACCCCTGGGGCCTTGTTTCGACTTAGATCTTTCAGTGCTGTGTCGAACTCTTCACGCACTATCATATCTCCCATTTCATCTTCATCTACATCCTCTTTTATTGCCATAATTTTGCCCTCAAGTACAGAGCCCTTGTATAGATCAGCTATATACTCCTTCCACCTTTCTGCTTTCCCTCCTTTGCTTTGAACTGCGTTTCCATCTGAGCTCTTGATATTCATACAAGTGGTCCTCTTTTCTCCAAAGTTCTCTTTAATTTTCCTGTACGCAGTATCTATCTTGCCCCTAGTGAGATAAGCCTCTAATACTTACATTTGTCCTCTAGCCATCCCGGCTTAGCCATTTTGCACTTCCTGTCGATCTTATTTTTGAGACGTTTGTATTCCTTTTTGCCTGCTTCATTTACTGCATTTTTATACTTTCTCCTTTCATCAATTAAATTGAATATTTCTTTTGTTACCCAAGGATTTCTACTAGCCCACGTCTTTTTACCTACTTGATCCTCTGCTGCCTTCCCTATTTCATCCCTCAAAGGTACCCATTCTTCGTCTACTGTATTTCTTTCCCCCATTCCTGTCAATTGTTCCCTTATGCTCTCCCTGAAACTCTGTACAACCTCTGGTTCTTTCAGTTTATCCAGGTCCCATCTTCTTAAATTCCCACCTTTTTGCAGTTTCTTCAGTTTTATTCTACAGTTCATAACCAATAGATTGTGGTCAGAGTCCACATCTGCCCCTGGAAATGTCTTACAATTTAAAACCTGGTTCCTAAATCTCTGTCTTACCATTATGTAATCTATCTGAAACCTGCCAGGGTCTCCAAGCGTCTTCCATGTATACAACCTTCTTTTATGATTATTCAACCAAGTGTTAGCTATGATTAAGTTGTGCTCTGTGCAAAATTCTACCAGCCGGCTTTCTCTTTCTTTCTTACCCCCAATCCATATTCACCTACTACGTTTCCTTCTCTTCCTCTTCCTACTGCCGAATTCCAGTCACCCACGACTATTAAATTTTCGTTTCCCTTCACTATCTGAATAATTTCTTTTGTTTCATCATACATTTCTTCGTCATCTGCAGAGCTAGTTGGCAAATAAACTTGTACTACTGTAGTAGGTGTGGGCTTCGTGTCCATCTTGTCCACAATAATGCTTTCACTATACTGTTTGTAGTAGCTTACCCGCAATCCTATTTTTATTCATTATTAAACCTACTACTGCATTACTCCGATCTGATTTTGTATTTATAACCCTGTATTCACCTGACCAAAAGTCTTGTTCCTCCTGCCACCGAACTTCACTAATTCCCACTATATCTAACTTTAACCTATAGATTTTCCTTTTTAAATTTTCTAACCTACCTGCCCGATTAAGGGATCTGACATTCCACGCTCCGATCCGCAGAACGCCAGTTTTCTTTCTCCTGATAACGACGTCCTCTTGAGTAGTCCCCGCCCGGAGATCCGAATGGGGAACTATTTTACCTCCGGAATATTTTACCCGAGAGGACGCCATCACCATTTAGCCATACACCATTTCATACATTAAAATTGCGACACTGCTGATGGATCGAATTACTGCTGTATGAAGTGAGAAATATCAAACAACAAATGCAAACAAATTTGCAGATTTGCTGATGATGTGAATCAAAACTACGGAATAAATGTTTCTCAGGACTCCTGTATGTTCTGACATTGGTGCCTGAAAAGTAGAACAAAAGAACGAAACAACATACACTTCACAACTTCCCAGGACTCAGGAAATATATCACACAGATCGTTCTTATGAAAGGGTCGACATATGATACAACCATGAAATGAAAGAGTTAGTGTTTGTGTTTCTTTGAAGCTCTTCTCGCAGAAGCGTGACATGATTCACAAGTCCATGGTAGTAATTTTCCCATGTGGTACAGCTTGACCATAATTAATGGGCAGATTAACATAAATCTCATGTCCGTAGCCTGCTATCTACAATAACCGGTTCCTTCACACATTAAAAACAATGTCTCTAACAATAAAGTTCACAATTTCCCACTTCTAATGTCTGATTAGTCTTTAATTAGTTAATCAGCAACAGTAAAAGTGCCTTTGACTCACAAATAACTTGATGTTGTTGTGAGTCTCATTAAAATTTTCATTCTCCCATGCAAGTAATGAAGTAGTATAACGTTGTCTGTAACAGTAGTAGCAAAACCACATGACTCAAGATTTACATTGGTAATCAGGACAAGAGTCATGTCCGTTGAAAGATGTATAATGTCTGTAGGTTCTGCATGAGCTAGGTGCCATCACAGTGTTCATAGCAAGTTCCCTATACAGGTCTCCTAAACGGGTTTGCTAATCAATGAGGTCTATAAAGATACTGCCTGACAATTCATGTTGTTGACACACATTGGATGACCTCTGTAGCATTGTCTCATGGTCAGATGGATTGTTGGCATGACAGCTGTCGAGTTAGTGAAATATCCCTTAATCTTTTGTGGAGAGATCGCTCATAGCAGGAAACCAGTCCACTGCAGTGCGCCGATACCTGGAGGACCATAAGATTTGCTAATGACTCAGCTCAACATACTGGCTGCCTGATAATTAATGTTGTTATTAAAGATTGGATAACCTCTGCACCATTACATTGCTGGTATGACAGCCATCTCAAGTCGTTCAAATATCCTGTAATCTTTTGCAGAAGGTACCCATGCCAAGTGGGCTCAAGCTAAACTCGTGGCAAGGAACCAGTCACACTGGGGATCACTTCTACCTGGAGCAGCAACAGGCATACACCGACAGGTATGCTGCTCTCGCTAGCAGGCCGCAACTGTGGTTGGAATGTTTGTGTTTCCTGGACAAAAGTCACTGTGTGTAGCGCCCCCTCCATGGCTTAACAGTCAGTCAAGGCTGCATCGCTGTCACTTGTTAGTTGCTTCTCTATTCAGGCATCTGTTTTGTCTTCACTTGTGAGTCATGTGCCTCGTGTTACTTGTAAGCCCTCAAACTGTGTTATGCACGTGCAATGCACAAACTGCAGATTTAGGGGCATCAAGTAAGCAACAGTTGTCTTAATGACTGCAGCTGGTGTTCCGGTCTTTAGTTTATGTTCAAAAAGCCCTTTAATTGATTACAAATAACATTTCAGCATCATTCCATCCTTCCTACTCCTCTGTGTGAGGTTATGTGTGAGTCTGTTGCACTGTATGCACAGAATGTGTTATACAATTCGCTTAAAAAATGCATGGTACTGGTATCTACACAGTGCTATTTTTCAGTGTCAGGAATGTTCTTCATATGTTATGTAGGTACTACATATGTTTCTGGGATGGAATTCAAGAGGTTTTTATATGCAGCAGTAATCGTTTTAAGAAGTATACAATCGCACATATTTCTAATGTACCAAGTTTTTTTCAGTTTTTGGGTGATAAATTATTTAGTCATGTCCTGTGTGTGACATGTGTTGTTAATGTAACGTTCGTATGTACGTACCCTACGTATCTTCCTTTAAGTTTTCAATTTCTGATTGTATTTTCAGATGCTTGTATATAGAAGGCTCGCATACCCAGCAAAACTTAGCTATTGCTGAATGTATATAGAGATTGTATAATGTCCTTATCTCTTTCTCATCCCACTCTCTGCCCCTTGCCTCCTCCCCCTATCTTTCTCCATCATCTCTTCTCCCTCCTTTCTTTGTCCATCTCCCCCATCTGCTCCTCTCATCGTCCATCTCCTACTCATTCCTCTCTCTGTCCACCTCCTTCCTCCCCATCCCTGTCCATCTCCTGTCCCCCTCTGTCTCTGAGCCTGAGTCTTATTTGTTGTTATTGCAAATGGAACCTTGACTCGGAAGTGAAGTCACTTAAAATAAATCGGTAAATCAGGATCATTAACATAAGGGATACAGGAGAAACCAGTCCAGCTGCTGGATCTGTGAAGACAGTAGCTTCAACGACAGGTAGGACTGTGAAGGTTTGGATGATTCGGAGTCCATAGTAGTCCATAGTAGTATTCCACTCATGAGTCGATAAGCCATAAATACAACAGTCCTCATTACTCTTAAAACTGACTGCAATAAAGAAAATAAAACAGCTCAGTGTTTTCTATACAGTTTTGGTTTAAAATTGTGTATGAGATTCGCATATAAGAAGAAAAACTTTATGTGGCAGAAACAATTTGTGTAATGGTTCAAAATGACTGAGAGAAAGAAAATGTAATCAAACATTTTTACAGTGCACCATTTCCTTTCGCACACTAAGTTTTAAAAGAAAATGTGTATTGTTGTTTAAAAAATATAGAGCCTACACCTGTCTAAATGTTGAAGTGAAATGGTGAAGAACTTTTCGTGGTTTTTGCTAATAAAGTTTCCTCTTTACATATTACATGCATATTTATTTACCATACATACATAAAATGTATGTAACCGATGTCCATCCAAACGTTTACTGGATTATAATGTAAAAATATGAAATAAATTGGTCAAGCACTTTTCGAGATTTTTACTAACAATGTTTCCACTTTATCTATTACATACATAATTATGAACCATATATATTAGGAATATATAGCCGATGTCTGTTTGAATATTTATAAGAGAATCATCTAAAAATTTGAAGGTAATTGGTCAAGAACTTTTTGAGTTTCTGCTAACAATGTTATTATGTAGGATATATACAGTTATATACTACACATATTAATGAAATATGAAGCCTATGTCAACCTGAAAATGTATTAGAGTATCACGTAAACATTTGAACTAAATCAGTCAGCCGGCCGCGGTGGTCTAGCGGTTCTGGCGCTGCAGTCCGGAACCGCGGGACTGCTACGGTCGCAGGTTCGAATCCTGCCTCGGGCATGGGTGTGTGTGATGTCCTTAGGTTAGTTAGGTTTAAGTAGTTATAAGTTCTAGGGGACTTATGACCTAAGATGTTGAGTCCCATAGTGCTCAGAGCCATTTGAACCATTTTTTTGAAATCAGTCAAAAATTCTTCATGAAACTTCCTGGCAGATTAAAACTGTGTGCCCGACCGAGACTCGAACTCGGGACCTTTGCCTTTCGCGGGCAAGTGCTCTATCAACTCAGCTACCGAAGCACGACTCACTCCCGGTACTCACAGCTTTACTTCTGCCAGTATCTCGTCTCCTACCTTCCAAACTTTACAGAAGCTCTCCTGCGAACCTTGCAGAACTAGTACTCCTGAAAGAAAGGATATTGCGGAGACATGGCTTAGCCACAGCCTGGGGGATGTTTCCAGAATGAGATTTTCACTCTGCAGCGGAGTGTGCGCCGATATGAAACTTCCTGGCAGATTAAAACTGTTTTAATCTGCCAGGGAGTTTCATATCAGCGCACACTCCGCTGCAGAGTGAAAATCTCATTCTGGAAAAATTCTTCAAGTTTTTTGCTAACAATATTTTCCCTTTACGTAATATATATATTTATATACCATATATATGAAAAGTACATAGCTTATGCCCATTCGAAAGTTCATTGTAGTATAGTGTAAAAATAGGAAAAATGATGGTCAGGAACTTTTCGAGATATTTAGTAACAGCATTTTCCCTTCATGTAATACATGTATATTTATGTACCATATGTATTTAAAAATATGTAGCGTATGTCTGTCTGAACGTTTATTGGAGTATCATGTAAAAATCTGAATTAAATAGGTCGAAAACTATTTGAGTTTTTTGGTATTAACATTAAACAACAACTTTTTTTTACATAGTTGTATAGATACTGTAGCGGCATTACCGTTTAGGATAGGGGAAGTTAGTTTGTGCGATATTCGGAGCACGAGTTACAGCCAGGTGTGGGGCGGATTGCAGTACGTATACCAGCAGTTGCGAAGACAAACAGAGGCCACAGGGGCATAGAGCTGCCAGAGAAGCCACACGCAGCAGTTTGCATGGCAGAAGTCGCAGGCAGAATGGGGTCACTGGCCAACCTAAGTGCTACACGTACATGACGCAAACCGGTGCGTTAGCAAAGCAGAGGCGCACAGCCGAGTATAAATAGATGCTCGTTTCTAACGAGAGTCGTATAAGTGTGGCAGCTCTCCTGGACGGCGGTGCGTTTCATACCACCAGGCTACACACAGCAACAGACGGGGCGCCAGCGTCCCAGTCCATGGCGGGTCTGTGGTTCGACCCTCTGAGGTTGACGCGGGGTCCACAGCCAGCCAGGGCGAGCCACTCTTCGGCTCGCTACTGTGGGCAGTCCCCTCGGCTCTTGACACACGCCACAGACTTCCGAGGCGAGAGCCGTAGAGCCGGCCGGAGTGGCCGTGCGGTTGTAGGCGCTACAGTCCGGAGCAGGGCGACCACTCCGGTCGCAGGTTCGAATTCTGCCTCGGCCATGGATGTGTGTGATGTCCTTAGGTTAGTTAGGTTTAATTAGTTCTAAGTTCTAGGCGACTAATGACCTCAGAAGTTAAGTCCAATAGTGATCAGAGCCATTTTTTTCAGGGCCGTAGGTTCGGACGCTGGATCGGGGGCGGTCGTTGCCGCCACGCTCTCAGATACGCTAGGGAGGAAGAAGCAGCAACGGGGCCGGCCTACGGATCACGTCAGACCAGTGCGGAGTCAACACAGTATCGTGAAAAAATGTTGCAATTTCGTCAAGAACTTCCCGAGATTTTTGTTAGCAATTTTTCTTATTTTTGTAGTGTGTTTACACTGATATACCATGTATATATAGAAAATGCCTTGCCTTTGTTCATCCCAATGACTTATAGAATATCAGATAAAATATGAAGTAAATTGGTCACGAATTTTTCGAGGCATTTTTAACACCCCGACTTATCTTCATATAAAGGTTTACATGTTATATATCTACTTATATACTATCTATATTTAAAAAACATGTAACCTATGTCCATCCAAACGTTTATTAGAGTATTGTGTGAAAATTGGAAGTAGGCTGGTCAATAACTTTTCAAGTTTTTTTTTATAACAACGCTAAACATCGACTTGTCCTTATAAAATAGTATAGATTTTAAATATATATTTATATAAAATATATATTAAAATATGTAGCCTACCGCCATGTGAAGGGCTATGAGAGTATCAAGCAAAAATTTGAAGTAAATCAGTCAATAACTCATCGAGAACTTTGCTTACAGCATTGCATCTTAGTACAATACACACATATATTTATATATCGCATATATGTAAAAATATGTAGCCCACATCCGTCAAAGCATTTATCAGAGTGTCGTGTAAAAGTGTGAAGTAAAATGGTCAAATAATTTTCGATATTTTCGGTAACAAATTTAATCAATTAGTTGTCTTTGTAAAGCAGTACACATGAGAGCGGATAGAACATGAGAATCCTCAAATGCAATCACGTTGGGTATTCCATTGTACACAAATGTAAAAGGTAGTTCTGCTGTGAGGGTAACCAGGAGCCATCAATGTATTTGCTTATGCAACTCAATGTTACATGCCCACAGCGTACTAAATGAACCCTGTGCTTAACAATTGAGATTACTGGCTGTGGACCCCGACCGAGACTCGAACTCAGGACCTTTGCCTTTCGCGGGCAAGTGCTCTACCAACTGAGCTACCGAAGCACGACTCGCGCCCGGTCCTCACAGCTTAATCTGCCAGGAAGTTCCATATCAGCGCACACTCCGCTGCAGAGTGAAATTCTCATTCTGGAAACATCCCCCAGGCTGTGGCTAAGCCATGTCTCCGCAATATCCTTTCTTTCAGGAGTGCTAGTTCTGCAAGGTTCGCAGGAGAGCTTCTGTAAAGTTTGGAAGGTTGGAGACGAGATACTGGCAGAAGTAAAGCTGTGAGGACCGGGAGTGAGTCGTGCTTCGGTAGCTGAGTTTGTAGAGCACTTGCCCGTGAAAGGCAAAGGTCCCGAGTTCGAGTCTCGGTCGGGCACACAGTTTTAATCTGCCAGGAAGTTTCATAGCGCACACTCCGCTGCAGAGTGAAATTCACATTCCGGAATTTATTTAGTGTTTTTTCACCCTGACAGAATGCTTTAGAATCAAATGCCCTTTGCAGTAATGCTCATCCTGACAATTGACTAGCATCAAAAGAGGTTACCCAGTTACAGTTGCTTACACAACCACCTGGTGGTTGTCGTTTGTATCACTGTTGTTTGATTTGTCGCTCGGTCGGGTGTGTCCCTGTGGAATTGTTAAACGCGGCTCACTAATGACAGAGCACATCCATAAAAGCGTTACTTACTTACATAACACAGGTATTACCCAGCTGATAGTAATGATTACTATGAATCACTAGACACACTAGAAGCTGTGCAGTTTGAGACTTTCTCAACGTAATAACGCTTCGTTGGTTCACGGGCGTATTGTCGGATAATGTTGTGGAAGCTGCACAGTATTTCAAAGAGACAGCTGCTCGTTACCTTCAAGTGCTTACTGACGTGTTGCTACAGTGGCTCTCTAATATATATGCTGGCTTACTAGAAAAGCGCAGGCGGCCCTGGTTGTCGCCGTCATTTGTGATTCGTCTATGATGACGTTATAGAGACCCACCCCTCGGCGAATGCGCTTTTCTAGCAGCCGGCGTATACGAGTATATTCGCGAGCCGCTGCAGCAACAAGTCAGTAAGCCGTCTCGTTGAAATATTGTGCAGTTTCCACAATGTTACCCGACGCGGCGCCTGTGATCCAATAAAACAATTGTTAGGTCGAGAAAGTCTCAATCAGCACATCTGATACCTCTAGGGCCGGCGGTCGTGGCCGAGCGGTTCTAGGCGCTTCAGTTTGGAACCGCGCGACCTCTACGGTCGCAAGTTCGAATCCTACCTCGGGCATGGATGTGTGTGATGTCCTTAGGTTAGTTAGGTTTAAGTAGTTGTAAGTTCTATGGGAGTGATGACCTCAGATATTAAGTCCCATAGTGCTCAGAGCCATTTGAACCATATATCTACGAGAGGAGATGGTCAACAGAATACGCCAGTTAAATAAAGTCCGATATGCGCCAAGTTTACTCATTATATAGACTGTACGACCCGCGAGACAGTCAAACGTCGAGCCAGCATGGTGCTGGTGAGAGAAAGAATCAGAGAATTGGAAAGTCTCCAGCAGCTTGCTTTCACTACATCTGAATATTCCGTCGCGTCTGTCAGTGGATTCCTGTTAGCGGATGGACAGTGCTTCGCGGTCGCTTTCAGACTGGACGCGGCAGCAGGTCGTGGCCCTCAAACTTTCAAGTACCATCGCCTTACACGCCAGTAATTGCAAGAACATAAACCATGCAGACGCAATGTGTTTAATTTCACAAATGAACAACTGATTGACGTTACCGTATCGGTGTTGGAAAAGGTTCTAGATTTTACACCCACTCCAGACACCTTGCTTATCGAGGATATTACCAATGCCGTTGAGCAAGCTGTCTTGAAACTTCTCAAAGCGACTGCTGAAGAAATAAGGCGAAAGACTTGCAGGGCCACAACTAGAATGCCCGCATCCAAGCAGAACATCAGCGCTGAAGGGAAAAAGGCGCTTAAAAGAAGACAAGAATAGTAATTTTACCTGCTGACATGGTAAACGCTACACTTCTTCTCCCTGTTACATCTTACTACGCAATACGACGGACTTACTGCAGGACTCAATGTATCGACGTCTCCACAAGGACCCAGCTGATGCAGTTGGCAGCCCTCCTCAAAGTCGATACTGAAGCACCTGTGTTAGTACGAATTACGATACAATACCATATATATCCGCCGACACCGGGCAAGCAGCTTTCAGATAAGCTGTCTCCTTTGTAGGGAAATATACATAATGGAAGTACGAGGACAGGTTGTAGACGCATCTTTGACGATAAAGCAAAGTTTGTGTCTGGCTGTGAATCGTGTTCGGACAACCAAATAGTATGGTGACCGCTCGCGATAAGCGGAAATCAAGGTTTCAGCACAGATTTTCACTGTCGTCATTTCATTACACAGCTGATGCTTGTCCGTATTCACACCTGTGAATACATTTCACGTACCGGTTACTCCTCAAATTCAGACACTTTCATGAACATCGTAAAATGAAGTTGAGAGCACAAGCGCCAGTTCTACCAAGACTTTATGAGCTGCGTGAGATCCATAAGAAAGGGCTTCCCTTTCGCCCGCTGTGAGCAATGTAGGAGCCCCAACATATCACCTAGCAGAACATTTGGTTCTCTTCTGAGCTCTTTGGTAGGAAAATATGAACATCACTTTCGAAACGTAGAAGATTTTATACAGCGATTGGAGACTTTGAGTCTCGAACCAGCTGACGTATTAATTACTTTCAACGTGGTCTCTTTCTTGACACGAGGACCTCTGGAGGATCCATTACAATTTATAGGACTTAAGTTGGAGCTGCACATTTTACATAGAAAAGAAGACGGTTCGTTGGGTCACAGTGTGTTTCGTAAACCAATTCACACTGACACAAATCTACGAGCTGCCACCACCCATCTCAACGCAGCGGGGTAATATGAACTGTGCTTATCAGCAGAGCTTAGCCATCTTCGGTCTGTGTTTGTACAAAAGAGTACTCTGATAAACAGATTCGTAATGCATTTCAACCTGCACTAAGCCTCGAGAAGAAACGGAGAACTCCACGAGGATGGTTTTCCCACCCTATGTTGGTGACGTCTCCTTTAAGATCGGCAGGCTGTTCAAGAAACATCAAACAAAATGTGTCCTCCGTCTTCCTGCGTGAGTGAAAACGCTGCTCGGTTCTGTTAAAGTGAAACCAAGTGTAAGGAGACCAGTGCGCGAAATCGTACATTGGCCAGGTGTGTCGCACAGTTAAGGATAGATGTGCTGAACATAGACTTCACACCAAAGCAGGCCAGCCAGAAAAGTATGCTGTTGCTGGACACTGTTTTGACACAGAACATAGCATGAACTATGGAGAGACAAAGATCTTTTCATCCGCTTCCACGTACTGGGACGCCATCATTAAAGAGGCAGTCGAAATAACAACCTGATTAATAGAGGAACTGGATTTCAGTTCAACAAGGCATGGGAACCAGCAGCTGCGGACGAACCCCGAGTCAACGCAGATGGGAAATCGGAGTCCGGACAATTAAAGTGGGCGCCAACACTCTGCCCTCGCGAGTGCTGGGACTCGATTTTCTGTCACGCTTTTCCCGCGTCACGCATTAGAAGACGATGGCCCGTTTATCCAGCAGTGGCATTGGATGTCGACGTACTTTATGATTCGTCTACGATGACGTTATATCCGCACCTCTTGGCGCCTGAGCTTTTCCAGCGACCCAGCGTATATATTGGCGAGCCTTTGTAGCAACACGGTAAAAATGTGAAGAAAACGAGCAGCTGTGTCGATGAAATACTGTGCAGCATCCACAACATTATGTGGCGCGACAACCGTGGACCAATGCAGTATACTAACAACTGGTCACTAAGCTATATCCAGCTGACTCTTGAACTAGAGCGCTGGTTTGATGTTCATAATATTTAATGACGACAGCCTCACTCACTCGTACAACTAGTGCAGTAGCCGTTTGTAATAGGATATCGCTTACAACTGTCGGGCAATAACCTTCTTAAGACGGCACTAGCTATAACTTAAATACATTGTAAGTAAACAGCGGGGAAGAGCCCCTTTATAACGACACTGGCCTTAGTCTAGGCAGCACTAACGACAGAGTATAGGAACACGGCAGTAGCCTTGGTACTAGTCAGCGTACTGACGTTGATTTATCGCTAGCATAATGAGAACAGAGTAGAGGCTGCTAGCCTGTGCTGAACAAAATGAACGAACGGCGGTATCGACCATACGTCGTTCCTTACAACCAATCTTCTTTGCTTGGCAGTAATCAACATGTAACGACACTACTTACAACGACCAACTCAGGCGAGACACTGATCAACAAAAACCAACAACTTAAGGGGTAAGTCGTCTTTGGAACTTTCAAAAAATTTTAATTTTTTATTTTTGGTTATAATGTTCTCTGGAATGTCAGTTTTAGTGTTCGTCCTAAGTTCGCCATAAACTCCCTTATCGACTTACAAAGTTATTTGTGAGAAAGTGTCTCCGACAACTGTTCGCAGTGGGAAAAAAGCAGTCTACGTCGCGGCCATTGTGCCAGCATGTAATTTCAACAATGGTCTAACAAGCATTATGGAAATTATGAATGTTTTCGAAGTGGTGATTGGACAAGCCTGTTACAACTTCTGCACAAAAGCGGACTATAACCGTATCGAACGAGCAGAACGGCGAGTGACAGAAACTGCCACAGAAGCCTGCAGAACCACCATGACCACGAACAACATTGAGGAGGACCTCCTTTTTGATCTGGAAGGATTGCTGTATGGTCCAGGGATCACTGACTAGAGGTATGTTTAACTAAGTTACAGAAAATGTAACCCAGAACTTTACACGTGTTTCCTCGAAACCGCATTTCTCAAACCGTACATAAGATTTTGATTGGAATTTCTTTCCGGCATTATAAATTTGATTCTCTCTCGGTCTGCCTAGCCGTTTTGCAATATCTTCAAAAGTTTGTTTTCGGTGCCCCCTTTTGTCTTTGTGGGCGAAGAAAATAACCTTTCTTTCAATACGTCACAATTTTGTTACAACTTAAATTTTTCATGTACCCTACGTGTTTTGTAGAAAATATTTTGAAAATGGCTTACATAAAATTAATTTCTTATAGGATCAACAGGAGGGCTTCAGGAATTTCCCCGGTGGCCAATGTTCCGGCGGCAAGGGATCCTTCCAACTGGTGCTACGGTTGAGGAAGCATCGCATGTGGACACAAAATGATTTGTTAAATACAGTAGTGTAAGCAGTAAAACTATATTATCAGGTTTAGCATTACTTTTTATTTTACTTGTAAAAGGAATCACGAAAACCATGTATTTTTCATGCCTTCAAAGATGGCTACCCCCTTAAATTAGATATGTAGACATACATCATTCAAAACCCATTTAAGAAACACATTCAACCAAATTAAGAAAATTTCATAAAACACGGCGAGAACAATATATAAATTTGATAAACACAGGCAACCAAACTCAGTTCTCGGTTAATTGATAAGCAGCGCTTATAAAAATATTTTATGCTGATATTTTGTTCTGGAAAAGGTGTTTTGCAAGATAGGTGGGGAAGTACTGTTAGGGAAAATAAGGTGGTCTGTAAAGATAACTTTTTACGTCTTTACTGAGGCCAGTTATTAGGGTAGTACATAATAAAGAAAAGAAAGCAACACTCGTGCTTAAAAGTTTGAAATAAAGTGTAGTTTGTATTAAGTAGCTAGCCTGTAAGTAGTAATTTTATTTATACTGTACTACTGCAAAAGAAATTAAAAAATTGTTCTCAATCAGTTTCTTGATCTTCATAAGTTGAAGAAGAATCATGAAGTTCCGACCCTGCCTCAGATTCTCCTGAATCCGATTCTTCGCTACTAGTGGGGTCCTTTCCATTTTGTATTTGCTTGGACTGTTCGGTATGGGTTTTTACTTGGGATCAACAAGCTTAGATCGTACTCCTGCTCCAGGCATCAACTTCCAGTTATAGGAGAGCTAGGTTAGCTTTGCAGCTCTCTCTTATGTGAGTCTGTTTCTTCTTTTACCATCGCTTAGAATTTTTATGGAAACTTCTGCCACCTCACAAGTTCCTCTTAATCCTTGCCACCACAGTGAAATATTTTACACGATGCTTTTTATTTTCCTTATGGTGAGGACCCACACAAATTATCTGGAACAAATTCCTTGGATGTCAATACAATCAACTAAGTTCTGTCTAACCTCACTTACATTTATGCTGGACAAGAAAATTATTTGCAATGCGGGTAGAAGACACACTGAATTCCTTCCTAGCTTGGAATCTTTATATGATTGTCTTTTCTTCTGTAGACTGCAGTGGAGGGGACGGTAATTTCTTGACGTGAAATTTTTCCAACTTTTTGAATTTTGTGGCTATTTTGTGAACTTGAGAAGCATTTAACTCTGTAATCAACTGAACGAATGGCCTCGTGAGCTCTAACATTTTCTCAGCTCTCACGTCACAAAGACGAGGTTATGTTGATTCTCACCCAACCACACAGACCTGAGTGGCTGTCAGATGGTCAGACCAGTTTGCCAATTCTAATTGATTGAATAACCCACAAAGTTGCGTGAAGCACCTGAAATTACCAGCCACTCACCCAAAATTTCATCTGTTATTTGCAATAATAGCAATAGCACTAATATTTCCTTAGAATCACTGGAATTAGAGTAAAAGAAAGTTTATCCATAGTGATTCCAATTAAGGATGTGTCATGTGCCGATTCCAGTTCCATGATTTCAAGAATCTTCGATTCTCTGGGAATTGACTAGTACCGGAATCGAACGATTCCAGCATCTTGTGCACCAATTCTTTGTTATTAAATTTTTATGTTAGTGTTCTCATTTTAGCTTCACAGCAGTGCAGTCAGACGAAGGTAGATAAAGGAAGGAACAGAATACAAAACTATAGTCTGTCCCAAATGTTGTTACCTCTGACAGTAAAGCATTTCTTTTTGTTTTTTTTCACTGAAAACAGTTTAACGTTTAAGAATACATTTATTATCAGGAATCACGTGCTAGAGGCCAGCGGTGTAATATATTCAGTAATAATTTTGCTATCAATAATAATTCTCCAGCAATATTCACAGATTTCACATATATGATTATAAAGTGTGTTACATAAAAAAGCGATGACCTAAGAACAATACTTTTTATGTGTCGGCTTACCGCTACAAAGCTGTTCAATGCTTTTGCTTTGTGTGTGTGTATGTGTGTGTGTGTGCGCGCGGTGTGTATGACTGAAGGAGTGCGAGAGAGAGACAGAGAGAGGCAGAGAGAGAGAGAGAGAGACCTTCAGTGAAGAGTAGAACTTGTAAAAAGAAAAAGGACATTATATATGATAAGCAGATGTCAGCAACATGAGCCCTTCCTTGGCATGCTACCAAAAATAAACATGCTTCTCACTTTTTTTTCCTTTCATTCTTAGAAATAAAGGCAATAAATGATGTACGAAGGTTTAAATGTTAACATTTACTAATTTTCAACATCGGGAGCATAGTTCCATCCATTACTTTAACTGATAATTTACACATATTAGCAGTAAAAACTTTAAAATGCACTTATTTTTTTCAAATGCCCAGATTTTGGGCATTTAAAACTGCTCTGGGCAAATTCCCGGGCAAATGCACATTTATACATGTCCTGCCCACTGGGCTTTTGTCCAGCCCACATCATTACTCCCAAATTAGCAACCTCACGTCACTGCTAAACCTCGCAAAGGAAGACAGAACCATTTTCCCGAGATTAGATACCACAATCGAACGGGAACACACACTCTCAGCGAATTCACCGGAAAACCAATCAGAGGTCACTTTGCCGGTTCATGCAGCGGGAACCAACTCTAAACCGGTGCTTCCCAAGGTGTGTGTGTGCCATTTTAGACAAATAGTGTTTTTAATATTACGCTTCTTAAATATATACGTATGCATGTGTACACAATTTGACGTAAATATCACTGAGATAAAGCATATCTTTGACCTTGACGACATTTCTACACATCATTTCTGTATTACATCAAATGAATGTGAAATATCTTTGACTTTCAAGGAACTAATGTAGCCTGTCACCATTGTAAGCGCTATTTTAGTATGAATCTGATTGAATCTAGAAGTATGTATATATAAGAAATTTTTCGCTTAACCAGGAAAATCATTTTGGGTATTAATAATCGTTTCGTCTGTATTTAGTGCTTTATTTTGGATCACCACCGCTTTTCTGGCACTAAAAGCCACATCTTCAGGTGAACGTATGACTAAAACATTAGAGTGGAAAATCTCGGAATCTTTTTACCCAACTTCTTTCCCGCTCTAATGTTTTAGTGACATGTTCACCTGAAGAATAAGAAAATAAGTATGTGTGCAGAGATAATGTAATGTGACACCACTTTTACATAATTTTAATACTTCACTGTGAATTACAGCCACATCCGTTGCACAAGATTTTTTGTCAGTTGACGATGGTTTCGATTGCACTAGGGCAGTCTTCATCACAATAAAATACTACATGGATTACATGTAATCACTTCACGGGTAAAAATTGAGTAAAAGTGTTCTCAAATAAATGTCACAGTAAAAGTATATATAACATGTGTGTTCAAAAGTGCACTGTGACTGGTTTGCAAGTCGGGGTAGGGGCGTGGGATGTAAAGCACAACCGAGCTATTTCCACCCTCTTTCATTTTTTAATCTGTTTTATTGGAACCACATTCTGATTGGATGTCCCATTTTAATACTTTCAAATGGTTCAAATGTTTCTGAGCACTATGGGACTTAACGTCTAAGGTCATCAGTCCCCTAGAACTTAGAACTACATAAACCTAACTAACCTAAGGACATCACACACATCCATGCCCGAGGCAGGATTCGAGCCTGCGACCGTAGCGGTCGCGCGCTTCCAGATTGTAGCGCCTGGAACCACTCGACCGCCCCGGCCGGCTTTTAATACTTTACTGTCGTAGGAAATAGGGGGAGGAGGGGTATAGATCATAAGGCACAACTGGGTTATTTCTGGCCGTTACGCTCGTCTCTATAACAATATGTCGATGCTATCATCCACACGGAAAAGATATACTGGAAAATTTTTAAGTGTCTGTTATTGATGTCATCAGTGAACCCAGAAATGTGAAATGCATATCATCTATGTTCGTACCACAGTTTGTGTCAGAGGGTGTACTGTGTACTAGGGCCATTGATAAAATATCGATATTTTTCCAATAAATATCCGTATACACCAGCGACGTTTCCCCTGATACATCGATATCGAAATGGCAATATCGAGTGTCGATTTTTTATTTAATATTACATTTTTTCGCAATTTTCGGTAGATGTTTGAAATTTTTCTTTTGAGATTGTAGTGGAACATAATTTTACTTTCGCTTTGTGGAAGAGTCTTATATTTTTTGAGCTTTCATCACGTTCAGTCTTTCTCTTTGAGAATAACAAGATTTAGAATATAAAGAAGTAGCACACAATTCTTTACGCAGATAGTTTGCTATTTCTTCACATCGGCGTTCTTCAAAAACAGTTGCTGAAAATGACAGTTCTGGTCTTTGCGGTGGGCAGAGACGATCGAGGGTAAGAGGTGACGTAATCGGCGATCGTCGCTACTAACAGAACTAGCAACGTTTAACTTCACCACACAACCACATAAACAGGGAAGTCAACGTGAATTGTTCCGGGCAAGTCTGATAAGTGACAAAACCGAATGACGGACCCATCGGACACCTTTTATTGTGCCACTTACATGCAGTTACCATTGTTAGCAAAGTACTTACCGCCATGCGTGAAGTGCATCATTTTCCTTTCAATTCTTGCTCTAAGAGGCATAAGCATGCTGTAGGTTTGTTAATGTACAGAATATCTTATGATAAATCAATACGTAAATATACAGTTCTAAAACCGGCAGTATATTTACAATGTGCAACCGATATTTTTATGAGTCACTACGTTGATATCTTATCCGTCGATTTATCGACATCTTTTTTCGATCTATCGAGGGCTGGTATTATGTTCCTTACATATCAATATATCGGATTCTCGACATTTAAAAAAAAATCAACATTCCTGCTGTGTACCAGTATGGTTCTTCCTCTTCCTTTACCAGTCCTGGATGTTCTGTGGAAAGTGTCTTGTTCGTACTCATCTAGTCAAAATTCATAATCTATAGATTTACCTCACTGTTATTCTCTTGATACTCTGACTCGTTTGAGAGTCGCACATTTGCTTTTAAAGAACATCGGATCATGATTCCCCTTTAACATTCTCGTTGACTCTGCAGTCACTCATTCGTGAATTACTCTAACTGAAAATGTAATATGAATACCTCCTGCCGGAGGTTCGAGTCCTCTCTCGGGCACGGGTGTGTGTGCTGTTCTTAGCATAAGTTAGTGTAAGTCAGTTTACGTGGTGGGTAAGTCTAGGGACCGATGACCTCAACAGTTTGGTCCCTTAGGAATTTACACACATTTGAAAATCTTGTAATATGAATATTCTATTTTGCGTCTGCACGGTTACAAACTGTGAGCACGAGGATTGCTCTGTTTACACTGATGATCCAAAGTATTATGGTTACCTCATTAATACTGCAATACAACAGCGATTCTACGTGTTATGAATTCGACAAATCCGCCGTAGGTTTCCGGTGGGAGCGAAGCTGGCACCAGATAGAGTCCCCGACGTGTTCCATTGGATTCAGAGCAGGCCAGTTTGATGGTCAAGACATCAAAATCAACTATCATCTCCTGAAAGTAGGGTAGCTCATTTCTGTCTTTGTAACACAGACAGCTTGAGAGTTGTCTTTATGTGCCAACTTCCATTTATAATTTTTATTACCATTCTTCTACTATTGAGCAACATTTGTTGTCATATCTGGACCTATGGAGCGACTTTTGTATACCGTGTTTTAAAAAAATACATTTACAACCTTTGAGCGACAGTTTTCTTACGCCAAAACAAGAAAAAATTGCATAAAACATACCTCCGAAAACGCTTCGTTTTCCACTTATTGAAGACAGTTGACGTTCAACAGCTCTCCAGGTACAGCCCAACAACTTCTATTATCTATGCACCAGATTTACTCATGGTACCCTAGATGGCGTTGCGTTGCCAGAGAGACGTTTTTTACGTTTGTCATTCATCTGTCTGTCTTCAACGTGCTCGTTGTGTACATGGGCTAAAAGCAGTGAGTTAATTGAAAGGGCTTCGTTCAAATATGACAGGATATTCATTTAGTGAGTAGGTGAACATGATTTTTATGTACGGCCGCGCGACTGGTAATGGACACTATTCTGCACGGCTGAATCAGCCGGCATTACCAGACCGAAGATAGCTGAGTCATCCGACCCTGGTGCTGAGCATAGCCGCGTTGCAGAGACGCGAACCGTAGCGCCACAGACTACGGATCGAGGACGATCACGTGTTGCTCGTACGCCTGACGCAGACAGCAGTCCTGTGGGATCCGGAGGACACAAGGATGTACACACGCTGAGCCACACTGCCAGCAGCTCAGGATGACGACAGCCCTCTCCTGCCACAATGTAGGTCGGCCAGCGGCAGCTGGAGAGCCCACTCACACACGGAGCCTCATCGCTACGTGGCGCTATGCAGATGGCGCCTAGTCCCGGCTCCGGTAACATTGTTTCGCGCCTCCTGCTCGTTGCTATTGAAATAGCTGGACTTATTTCTTGCTGCCTCTTTGTAATGAGTCTTCGTTCGTTTGAAGAAATACTAGTTAATAAAACCTTATATTTGCAGTGTTTACTCGTTTGCCAGTCATTTCTACTCCTGTCGGGCTTTCCTACGACGACAGTTACCACACCCCTCTGAAGCTCACCTCTCCTTACATTACATGAAATATGTTGGCAGTTGTGAACCCGTATAATGAAATGACAACAGTGAAAACTTATGCCGGACCGGGACTCGAACGCAGGTTTCCCACTTTTTGCGAGCGGTTGCCTTAACACTTGACAATCGGAGCACGACTCACGGCCAACCCCAAACTTCCATATGTCGTAAACCATGTGTGTGCAACCTGCACTTCTACATGTATTACGTATATTCCCGTACAGGGGAGACAGTTTACTTGAAAGTCGCTTGCCCTGTGCCCTGTCCTGTGTCGTCTCCTTACAGTTGCCGTACACAATATGTACAATATTTATGTGCTTTATTTGATCCGTGATTGGGTATAGCTAGCCGGTATTTCATTTAGCAAAAAAAAGAAAAAAAAAGTACGTTATGAAGCAAGTCTTCATCTAATTCTTCATTTGTGTGGCCATAATCTCCGTAGTTGCTTTATAATTCTTGTGGGTATTTTTATTCTGTCATTGCAACTACAAAAATGCGTGACGATTTCACAAGACGCGTTTCGTTTTATTGAGGTAAGGCATCATGAGTGGTCTGTAATTAAGTTATTTGCATTTTGATTTGCTTTTAGATCGAAAGTAGTTCGTTAAGAATAAGTTTATCAGTGATTTTCGGTTGATTTCTCGCTCACATCGGGCAATGCCGACTGCTAGCACATCGTTGTGATCCTGCGTTAGAAACTGATAATTTTGATCTAATTTTAAGTTTTTCCCCGGCACTACGCATTTCTTATCCTTTTCACAACACAATTTTATGCACACTAGTCTATTCTGTTTTTTTTTTCATACTTCTAAGTTTGTATTGTGGGTTGTGTTTTCTAGTGTTGCCAACGTAACCTTTCCACTACTTTGTCTTTGGCCTGCAACTTTTTTCTGTTATTAGATTATTGTACGAGGGTTATCCACAAAGTACATTACGTTTTGGAATTAAAAATAAATAAAGTATTGGAAATTTTTTTAATTATATGCAGATGAAAGCCACACTTAAATACTACTTTTCTACATAGTTGCCATTTAAATTAAGGCACTTATCGTAGCGATGGACGAGCTTGGAAATTCCTTCGTCGTAAAATTCGGCTGCCTGCGCCTTCAACCACGTAATGACTGTCTTTTGGGACAGAAAAGGTGTGATTTTTGTGGATTTCCTGGAAAGAGGCACTACAATAAACTCTCAAAGGTATTGCCAAACTCTGCACAACCTCAGAAGAGCAATACAAAACAAGCGCATTGGAAAGTTGGGCTCAAAGATCTTGGTGATTCACGACAACGCCCGGGCCCTCACGGCAAATGCCACTCGTGAAGTTCTCGAATCTTTTAAGTGGAAATTGTTTCCTCATCCGCCGTACAGTCCCGACCTGGCACCGAGCGACTTCCACTTATTCCCAGCAATGAAGAAGTGGTTGGCTATGCAGCGTTTTGATGACGACGCACAGCTTCAAGAAGAGGTAACCACGTGGTTGAAGGCGCAGGCGGCCGAATTTTACGACGAAGGAATTTCCAAGCTCGTCCATCGCTACGATAAGTGCATTAATTTAAATGGCAACTATGTAGAATAGTAGAATTTAAGTGTGGCTTTCATCTGTATATAATAAAAAAAATTTCCAATACTTTATTTATTTTTAATTCCAAAACGTAATGTACTTTGTGGATAGCCCTCGTATATGTGTAAACCTATTTAATTATGTTTGTGTGTATTTGATTCGTACCGACAGTTTTGGAATGTGCTTTTGTATGGAATTGTCTGTTTTGTAAGCAATGTTTATGCCTTGTTTTTTGAATATGTTACCTACTGTTTGTGTGAATTTGTTCCGGTAGGTGCAAGCTGTATGGGTTAGTGTGATTTTGTTAGCTTGCGAGGTGCCGGGGCTAGCAGTGTATTTATCACTAAATTCTACTAGAATCCACATATGTAAATCATGCTCTAAGCCCCCCTATTCTAACTCCGACTTTTGCTGTTGCACAAGGTTAAAAAAATACGCGAACTGACTCTAATCAACCCTGCCAGTGGAGTAGAAGAGAGTTTGGCACCTGCAATAATTTAATTTGATAAATAAGTTAAATAAACAAAGGTTTCATTAGCATAGTGAGGAATGATAGGGTTGCTCTATCGATTAACAGAATGAAAGTTCTGTCCAAAATAACAATATGATTTATTAAGACTAAACACAGAATAGTAAAAGAAACACAGGAAATATTTATAATACATCAAATTGGCTCAAATTGGAGATTCATACAAACACTGTAAAGGTGAAGTTGTCCCTAAACTATATCGTGAGGTTTAAGACGAGGTGGTATGTGGAGCCAATTCCTTGCCACTCAAATCTCAAGAGAGACACACAGCTAACCCAACAGTAATTGCTGCTACTCAAGACAGAACAAAGTTAGAAAAAGACGAACAGGCGCGCTTTGCTGAGCTCTGATTATCACCTGGGAAAATCCCTGTCTGCCAGTGCTGCGGACATACATTACCAAACTGTCTTCTTGACTGCCAGGACACGATCTGGCGTACCGGAGCCGTTGGCTGGTTGCTTCGACGTCCTCGACCGAAAGGCGACTGCCGACCACTCTAGAGCACCCGTACAGGCCGAACACACAACATTCCCGCCCCCACGACAGTGGCCGTGGTTACGTTCCAATCAGCAACTCGAAAACCGGCGGAAATTCCACTCCATTGCCGGGGCACTACCATTCCACCAATGGAGATTCTTGGCGCCAATTTCTGTGCTGATTTTGCTCCGTCACGGAGCTATGCCCTGAGCAAGCCAATCACAGTTCCTATTTTGCAGAAAGCGCGGGAATTTTCCCGCCACAGCTGCCTGGGTACATAAGTCATTCCCACGCCTTGCTGGTAGCCCGCCAGAAAGTGTTTTCGCTAAGCTTCTGCGAAGCAACGGAACCTCCAGCCCAGCCGCCACTTCCTGCCCCCGCGGGCGCGTCTCCTGACAATGTCGGCGTCCGGAAAGTATTCACTCGACCCCCCACACCTGTCGGCCTACCCTTTCAAAGTCAGAAGAGCCCGCCTGTCACTGGACCACCCGGGTGACGAGAGACGCTGCATGGGAAGTCCACGTGTGAAGGAATAGCAACCCTCCACCGCATGCAACTAGAGAGGAGAATCGTAAGATAGAAATATGAGAGGGGGCTCATGCCACCTCTCATTGCCCTTACGCCATTTTAGATTGTAATTGGTGAGCGGTTGGCTCACTTAGGAGCAAGGTAGTGAGTCAATCGCCCAAGAACAATCTTACAAAGTGACTCCACATGCCGCACTCTATAAAAAAATCATTGCAACTGAAAAAATGCAGCTCATAGAGGGAGGATTATTTATGATGTAGCCAACTTCACCTTCTTAATATGGAACACTAACACTCACATCACAC